>NC_044021.1:21759000-22992000 GCF_900496995.4 Aquila chrysaetos chrysaetos
TTAGCACAGCCGAGGCTGTTTCCACCTTGGAGGAGGGAGGTATATCCTGATTCCCAGGTGGTTCGAGGAGGGGGGATCCATAGTCTGAGGTAGCTCCACCACTGAAGCTGGCTCCTGCGCACAGCAGGCACTCGGACTCTGCTAAGTCTGGTTTGGGTACGAATATTACCAAACCTTATTTCCTTCCTTTCCTCTTTTACTCAAGGTCCATGGCAATGATGGTGTCAGTTTTGCTGTAGGCTTTTGGGGTGGGGGCAGGCACGCTGAGAGCAGCCCCACGTTGGGCCACAGCCAAGAGGGACTCCAGGAGAGAGAAGGCATTGCCTATGGGTGTAGTGTTTATACGCACTCTAGGTCCCCTAGTGCAATAAAACAAGGGATTATACCACCTTTCGGGCAGCATTTATTCTTATTTTAACCAGTCTTTGTATGTATAACCTACGTGCAGTTTTTAGCATGGGTTCTCCGCTTTCACTCAAAGAGTTCAACTGTTTAAAGTGAAGCTTCCTCCTGTCCCTTGCCTTTATAAAACAAAAGGCAAAGGTTTCATGGATGTATATCTGATCAGCAGTCTTTTGGGGAGACACTTACTGTGCTTTTTGTGGAATTTTCTGTCCTAGTTGAATCAGAGAGGCAACACAGATATTTTGGTGCAGAGATAGAAAAGAAGGTTTGTAAGACAGTCTTTTTTTTTTCCTCTTTGTCACATGTATGCACACACTTATTCTCCTTTAGTGCCTGTTTTCCAGGCCAACTATTAACCTTCCTTTAGAGAAACTGCAATTTTCTGGGCCCAATTTATTTAACTACCTTGCTACACCTGCAGTTCATTTAGTCATTTCCTTCCACAGCAGATCTCAGTCTTCCTCAAAAACTGGGAGATGGTCGAGTATTAATCACTAATAACACTCTCACATTCTTTCATTCAGCTTTGATATGATACAAATGTGAGTAGCGTCTCACCTCTGCGATAACTTCCCTTTGATGTAAAATTTACCACCTAGTTAGTGGAGTTAAGAAACCCAATGGGGCAAAGAAGATGGTGTCTGCAGGTATTTCTGCATAGTGAAATGAGCTGTGCGCTCAAAAGGCCTTTCCACCTGCAATGATGGCACTTAATCCACCTGAGGTTTGTGCTGTGCTTGCGAGAGGTGAAGTTCAGGATATCTACTCGTGGACTAGCCTGTGGTATGCTCAGCTATGCCTGACTTGTCCGTGCTGTATCAAGATATTTGGTCTACGCTAAAGCCCTACGCATGCTCTCTCCCATCAGGGGAGGCACCAGAGCTGAGTCCATCCTTGCGCTTGAGAAAGCACCGTGCTTTTGCAACAGGCCTGCTCTGTGCTGAGGTGATAGGATAAACATTTTCTGTGCATCTGCCTTCTTTCATCATTGTTTATTCTGGTTTTTTTTTTTTTTTTTTTTCCTCAGAGCAGCCCTGAATGTGTGTTGCCCATTGAGCTTGGCTCCCTTCCAGCAGTGCACGCAAGGCTGGCCCGCGCGTGGGAGGCTAGAGGACAGCAGGTAAGTGGAAGCACCCTCCCTGACAGAAACCACGTAAGCAGCCACTTTTTCAGACCCACGTAGACCGAGCTATTGCTTTGAAGTAAGAAACAAAGGCCAGGACACAGAAGTAAGCAAGCACTGTACAAATTTTAACAAAAACCCTTACATTTCTTGTGGGAGAAAAGCGTTTTACCACCTTTTCCTTCTTCTAACCTGGTGATTGATGTGTAACGTTGCAAGAAATTTGGAAGTGGTACTCTTTGGAGCTAAGCGGAGGTGAGGAGGTAGATAAACTACTACATGTATTTTTTAGGCTGGAGCACTTCTGCACTGCAGTGTGAAGAAATACAGTGCAGCAACACAGCCCCCAGTTTGGTGCTTCTTTGTAGACAGCCGGCAGGTAGAGCTGGCACCATCCACATCAAATGCGCACACTGGACTGGGACCTTTGGCTTTTGCAATAGTTGTAATCATTCAAAAGCAGCATCTGGAAAGGGCGTCGGGCGGCAGACTTTTGGGGCCCTCCCCAGCGAGCTCTGCAATGAGGCCGATGTGTGGTGGGCTCGTCCGCCCGGGGAGCGGGGATGCGACGAGGCGGGTGCGTTTTTCAGGCTGGAATCGGCAGCCTCCAAAGCCGTTGGAGGGGTGGCAGGGACTGCCGTCCGTGCGGCAGGGCTGGCCCGCCGGCTCTCCCAGAAGATGACAGTCTCTTGCCTGGGAGTGCCAAGTCGGGGATGACGCAGCCAGATTTCTCGCAGAGCTCGGGAGGAGCGCTGCGCTCGTGCAGCTATATACAGCTGTCAAACCAGAGCTCTCTCAAGCCCGGCCAGCTCAAGCTCTAGCGAGTCAACATGTGCTGGTCTGCGCCCAGGCCAGAGTGTCCAGAAAGGCTTAGTGACAGAAATTAACAGCTTCCATTATAGCACTTTAACTTCCCCGTGTAGGCAAGCCCTCAGAAGCCACATTAACCCGAGTTTAGACCGTAATTTGAACTCTCTGGCAAAGGTATTCCCTAACTAAATGCAGAAAATCTCTGGGATAAGCAGTAACAGTGCATATAAAAGAAAATAACAGCAGGACTGGGGAATAGCAATGGCATATCTTTCCTTCCAAATTGAATTGTTCACTTCACTGTGAGAAGGAATAATTATCATGTTTATTGTGTTTGGCTCAATCAGGCTGGAATCTTAGGCCAGGAACCTTTCTTTTTACATTTCTGTAAATGTTGTCCATGTATGGCTGTGTCAGCACTGATTTTGCTGTCATGAAGGTACCAAGGCTGTCTGCCTGAATTGGAACATGCAAACCTGAACTAATTCTTAAAGTCTCTCTTTTTCTAGTTTTAATCAGCTAAATTTTCTAGTAAACTGAAAGAAAAGCAAGCAAGCCTCTTCTATTATTTCTATAGAGTATTGCCCTTGAATGTGCTAGGGACAGAAGTACAGGCTGAAACTGTTTCCTTTTGTACATGGTGCACATTTAACTCATGGAACCTATCGCAACGAGATGCATTAAAACCACGTACACAGGGAGGTTACTAAATATGTGTGACTTTCAGCAAGTGACATATACCTATATAAGACCGGCACATAGCATAATGAGACCAGAGTAGGAGATGGTGAAGCTTGTGGTAGACTCCAGCACGGTGAGCAGAAGATAAGTACCTGACATGGAGAGCGCAGGTACGTACAGTTTAGTTAGCAGAGAGTCTGCTTGGGACTGCGTGTAGCAGTCTCCTACTACTTCCCATGGCAGGGGTGCATGTAAGAGCTATACATTTAAACACTGAAAGAAAGGCACTCTCAAACATATCTGTTTTCAAGCTCCACTTGTAGAAATGTGGTCTCGCAGCAGCAGAGGGCCAGGATCAAATGTGCAAGAGGAGGAGGAACTCGACCACTCCTACAAGTCTAGGAAGTCCTTGAGGGAGAGAGTAGGTATATTTGTGTGAGATCACTCAAGAGTCTCTTACTTGTGACTGTTTGAATGCTGGACACATCAGTGGCTGGGAATATTGTGAGTATCAGAATGACCCAGCAAATTATCTGTTCCCCTTCTGCATCAACCCTTTTTCAGCTGGGGAGGCATCTAATTCCATGGTCAGTACCAGTGACTCGTGAGAGTGAATAGAAGAATCTAAATCTACACTTCTAGAAACTGATTTAGGTCTATTTCCTCTGATTCTTTGAAATTTCCTTTTCTATGTGAACAGATAGAGAAGCATAGAGACCTACAGATTATAAATGTGTAAATAATGCAAGGTGAAAAATGACAGATAATAAGTATCTTGAGCACTAGGAAAAATTCTGGGAAAAGGGAGCCTCTACCTTAGATAGAGAGATCAGAGATCAAATCTTTGGTAGAAAAGTCTGTCAAGGGGTAGATTAGGGATAAAATGATGCTGCCTTTCAAAATTTTCATTAGGATGCTTGATAACGGGAAACATTTCTATATCTAGTCAGAGACTGGGCCAAAATCACAGCTGAAATGTATGCTGGGACAGGTTTTAGATTGGAAAACCAGTACAGAAAGAGACAGGTTTGTCTGACTGGTGAACATAATAAAAAAAGGTATTTAAACAAAACTTTGGTATGCCATTGTAAGAAGTTGAGGTGAACCAGAATACATGACAGAGGAAGAGCATGTAAAGAAAACTGTCATGTTTCAAATTCATTAGAGTTGTGGAATAAGGCGACCATGATGTCTGCCTGTTAGCTCAATTTGTCTTAATGTCCTAACATGTAGAAGGGGGAGAGGAGTAGCACAGAGAAGAGCTGTATTAGAAAGGCAGTTTGGGGTTTTGTTTCCCCACTTCATGCTACAACCCGCAAAATGCTTTATGACACCGTAGCACATAAACTTAAAGGGTAGCCTGAACGATAGGAAAAGGCCAGTCCAGACATAGTGCAGCGCCCTAGGTGTCTGCAACACACAGGATGAGTACATACAACACACGTAGGTCAGTATCTAAGTTCTTTCATCTGGGCTGGTTTGCTTAAATAGCGCTTTCAAGAAATTTACAGTCTCTTGAATCTGCTGTTAACAAAACAAACAAACAAAAAAGCAAACCCAAATCCCATTTTCCCTAATGCTGCACTGATTTCAGTGTCCAGCTTCACTTTTGATTGCTCCAGGACCTGGTAGTTTTCCCTTAATCATCACATGGGATTGCACATTAAATGCAACTCATGTCGCCTCTCATATACTGAGAGTTGCTGCTTTAAAGAAAACCGTGCTGCATGTCCTTGTGCAGGTATGGAGGTATGGGCTAAGCAGGGACCGATCACCTCGAGAAGCTAGCAGAAGACTTTCCACGGCCAGGAGTGGTGCCCCATTGTTTCCGTAGCACAGAGTTGGGTGAAGTTTAAAGGCAGAGCAATTCCATGCCATCCTCAATGCCGGCATGTAGGGAGTTCTTGGCAGCTCAGATGGTGGGTCATAAATTCTCCTTCACTAGTTTGGGGGCTTGAATATTCTTTTGTGCTCTGCTGGAAACATTACTTATGAGAATTGGGGCATTTTAATTTGGCTGTGCTACCACTTTATTAATATTTGAACATCTCACTGTTTTCTGTCTTGGCACAACGGGATCCACAAAAAGAGGCTAAAAGAGAAAACGTTCTCCTCCCTGGCACAGGATTCCTGCCCTTTTATTTTTAATTACTTTGAATTATTTCTGGAACTTTTTATGCCATTTTGAGAATACAAATTAAGTTTTGACTGTAAGAAAGAATACTATAGAAAGCAAGCAAATGTGGCCTTGCATGTTCATCCAGAGACTGCATCAAACATGCAAGGGACAGACACTTGCCAATTTATCCATTATATCCTGGCATAACAATGATCCATTAGCCTGAGCAAGGCCTATGTGAACTGTATGCACATTTGGCTAAACCCACTCAGTTTATTTAGCCTCTGGTGTGCTCTGGACTAAAGCAGGTACTCATTAGAGAATAGCATTTCTTCCACAAATGCTGTTTTCCATCATCTGAAAGAAGTGACAGAGCTTTTCAAAAGCCTTTGGTATTTAAGGACAAATGCTCCCTTCTCCTTGTAAATGTTCATCCAAGATTCAATAGGTTTTAACTGTTAGTGCTTCTAAAAGCAAAAGTTGATCCTGAGGCGAAAAGAATAAGACCAGAATCGCAGAGAATCGTGCACCTTTATCTGGGATTTACCACTTGACTGCAACGTGTTTCTGTTTCCCAGCAGCTCACTGTAAAAGGCTGAACCCCTGAAGCTCAAGCCCCTGACATTTCTGAAGCATCCCTTGAGATCCCCAAATAAAAGTCACCTCGTGCAATGGGATAATTCTGTTCTGTGGCTCTCCAGGAGGATTCAGTCACCAAATCAGCGGTTAGAAGGAAAAGGCAGCCTAGATTATTTATTAATTATCTCACTGTCAAATGTAGGGGACCTGATTCTTAGCGGCACTGCAGCATCTTTACACGGTCTATATAAAAACCTTTAAAGCAGCCATTTTAGGCCCATTTTAGTCCCCTTCAGGCATTCAGACTTCAAACTGCTTTACAGGAGAAAAGAGAACACACCGTATGTGCCAGGGCAACGTAGCATTTATTTTCTTTAAAATCACATTGGTGTATTTTTAGCAGATTTGCTGGGAGAAATATTACTCATTATTGTAAGTGCATTTAAGTAAAACATGTATCTTTCAGTGAACAAAAAACCCATGGGGTTAAACTCTGAATCTAATTAAAATCAGTGTGAATCCTCATGTTTTTCCCACTTTTTCATGATCCTTGGCTGGATAAGATGACATGTTCAGATGGACTTTGCTGCCCTATGCAGCAGTTGAATTAATAATTTTATAAATGTGTCAAATTCAGGCCACATATGATTCTGTTATCCTAAACTGCCAGTTCTATTGCACATCCAACATGTGTAAAGCTTCACAGATTAACTTAGAAAAGTTCAGTCTTGAGAAGATTTTCATTTACTTTTATATTTTACTCTGAGTTTCAGTCATTTGCCATCAATTTCTTTGTGGCATGTGCAAAACCTACCCACTTTTGGAATGATATACTTTGCAGATTCAGACATATAAGTAATAATGCCTAATAAAAGCAAGAATGAATCTAAAATAACTGTTCCCCAGGATGTAACTGATTTTATACTTTCCTTGAATCTTTGGAGCACTAAGCCTGTAAACTGTGTGCCATATATCTTACTGTGGGAGGATAAAGGCATAGTGAGAGGTCCTGAAAACCACGGCTTGCCTATACACAACATTGTCACAGTTCAGTGTAATTCCCCTTTTCAGCTGGAGCCCAGGGCTGTGCTTTTTGATAGTAAAGAACGACCAGGTGCAGCCTCTGTCTCCATCCCTGAGGAATTATTAGGAAATAGCATGTGAGACAGTTGAGGTAGCAGGGTCAAGGCCAGGGCTAAATGACAGACCTACATACCAATTAGCGAACAGGCTGTTTAAAACTCAGTGGCTCATAGTATCAGAGCTTAAACTATTATAATGGGAAAAGATCCAATGGATCTTATTAACCTATTATTTCATATTGGTTTGGTGAGAGATATTAATTTAATATTCTTGGCTCACCCATGAATATATTTATTGATATAAAAAAGAGAATATATGTTGATATTAAAAAAAAGGTTTAACAAAAGGAACAATGTCAGAGGTTAAAAGTTTCCCCATTCCTCCTCCCCCCAAACAAAGACCCAAATTAATGCATCCTAACCTCTACCAAGCATCGGATGAATATTTTCCATAGGCTTTCAGAAGCACCAGACTTTTAGTAAGTGACAGTACTGGGAAAGCAGGTGATGTGTAGCCTGGGTGAATCTGCACAAAGACTGTATCTCTTTTAACTCTTGGGACGGGTTTTGTTTTGTTTTGTTTTACAAAAAAATATGAAGGTGTGCAGAGGGGCCTCACCACAAACCGTGAGAGAGCTGCTGTCAGCACCTTGGCCAGCCTCAGCTAGTGCCCTAGATAAAGTCTGGGTGAGACCGCACGTGATAAATGAAAACGAGAACCTGGAATTGAATTTGGGAGCAAAGAAGTCAGTGCAGAGGACAAAATACATGCTTAACCTCTCCGACACGCCCTGCCTAACTTCAGTCCGTTCGTGGAGAGGAAGGCACTGGCAGAGGGCACCTCTTCCCACCCGACATTTCCATAGCGTTGTAGTGATGCCTGTCTGTCTCTCTCCATTCCTCCTAAGTCCGTGAAAGAGTTCAGTGCCCACAGGTAGGTGGGATGAATTCAGGCGTCTCTGCTCTCGTTGCCAGCAGGGCTAAAAGGTGTTTTGAAATGCTGTGTCTGCCGTGGTGTATCTAAGATAGCGGAGCGGTAAATACATCTCCTGCCTGATCCTGCTGCTTCCCATCCCTCAACATTCAGAAATGTATGGGAGTTTGGCTGGAGCGGGCTCTGCTAGCTAACAGATCTGCATGAACTAATGGGTTTGTTTTGTGCACGTTCCTTGAGCTGAGAGATCTTTTACTCCTTCCCCAGATTACTTCCACCTATCTGCCTAACCTCACCTCCAGATGCTCCAGATGAAATCAGCCCTCCAGCATCCAAGCCTGGGATCCCGCAAGGCTTAGCAGCGGTCAGTCCCAGCGAAGCAGGGTTCGTAGGCAGTGCTGTTGTGCTTTATTTCCTCTGCTGTGCACTGAACAGAAAGGGAACCAGACCCCCGCTACCATCAGAAGAGACAACCTATCAGTCTTCTCAACCTGCTTAGTCCCCTCAGAGGGAAGAGGATGGGGCTGCTGGAAGGCAATGTCATCTACTCCTGCCATGTCAGCAATACTTCATAGTATCAGAGGCAGCTGACGGATTGCAAAGAAGAGTAGTAACTTTATTAACCACTTGTCTTGTGTTGAGCTGCTTTAGTAGAAATCTGAATAACCGTCTCGTCCCCTGGGTTTATTGGACGTGGTTTGTTTTGCAAGTGGGAAAACAATTGTGAATTTCATGCCTCGATGAGCTAACGTGTTTACACAACACTGCTGACGCAGCAGAAACAGGATACAATATGTGTCAAATATTGCTTGGGCTGCAGGCAAAATAACTGTTGAGCTGAAAGGCAGTGCTTAGTGCAGGACTCCTGTTGCCAGAGGCGGCTGTCGGGGACGTCTGAGCGAGGGGGAAGGGAGCGGGGCTCAGTGTTCAAATCCCTTGGTGCAGAGCAGTTCCCAGAATGAGAACTCTTCCAAGGTTGCTACTGCTCTCCTCCTGGTAATGAATAATAGCTATTCCCATAAATTAATTTGTTTAAAGCGGAACTTGAATGGTGCGTAGACCTCAGCTTCATCCTTACGATCTGACTCAAAGCCATCTGAAGCCAGTGTGAGATTTTTCACTGACTTTGGTGCGAGGCTCATTTCTTATTTTAGATTTTGAGGAGATAGATTTGCACAGCCTAATTTCTGTAGCGGGATGTCTGCACAGCAAGGAGAGGGAGTTTCGCTTTTTCTGACACACAATAATGCAGAGCACAGAAAGATGGGCATTTCAAATGACTGGCTTAAAAGAGCTATCCTATAATGGCAGCACAATTACAAACCCGCAGAGAAAATTTCTGGGCTTTTGTATAAAAAGGAGCAAAGAAGAACACAAAAAGGTTTTACTGAGTTACAGTGCCAGGGTTTCAGTTACCAGTTCTGTCGGAAAGCCAGTAAGAGGTCTTAACTAAAGATATTTCCAGCACTGAGCCCGTATACAAAATGGGTGGACAAGCAAGAGCAGGGCAGGAGGCAGAATGGGAAAGGAGAAAGGGGTGCGATACAGGGGCAACCTGCCGCGAACAAGAATCGCCACAGAAAGTGGCCAGACGAGCAAGGAGCAGAGAGACTTTCTGGACAGAGAAGGGTGGTCTGATGCTCTCCAAATAAATGAAGATTTTAAAAAAGGAAAAGAAAGGGAAAGAGAGAGAGTGAAATCAGCTGCCAAGGAGTGCTGGGGCCAGAAAAAGCAACAAAGCCCTATTTTTAATGTAACTTTTTTTTTCTGCCAGTAAAAAATCAAATGATAAAATAAGCTAGAGAAAGGAAGCAATTGGGAATGGCTGAAGAGGATTCCCAGCTGTGCTTGCAATCAGTGCAATTCATGACTCACAACATGCTGGCCACATCACTTCCCAGGAGCAACATATTCTCATGAACAAGCAAAACAAGTCGGAGACAATCTTTAAAGGCTTTTTGGATCATTCATGGCTTAGTTGTGAAATCGCCCATGAAGCAGCTCGCTGGCTTTGAGGGTCAGGGTAGTTTGAGGATTGGTCAGCTTTCCTTTTCTTTCCGCTTCAGCTGCTGCCCCATCCACCAGCCCTTGGCGGCGCGGCTGAGGACATCCATTCTTTTCTGTCTTCTGACCGAAAGGAAGAGCTGGAAATGAAACTGCTTTACTGGCTTTCAGGCAGTTCTTGTCCTTCTAGTTTCCCACAAACTGCAAAGGGTGGGAAAAAAAGGCATCTGAAAATAATATTTATATTTTTATGTGAAACCAAATGTCTCAGAATTGACTGCCTGTATCTAGATCTTGCTAGTTCTCACCTGGCTGGTATGTAAGTCATCCGATTCAAGTGATAACACTGCAGGTCCCTCCAAATCTCAGCTTCAATTCAACTGAGTCAGACTCCTGCTTTTACTGAGTAATATTTTTTAAAATAGAATCATGCACTTGCTCTACCACACAGTGAAATGTTTAGCAATATATATAATTAACAAGTAGCTACACTGCTAAAATAAAGAAGAAACATTTAGCGCTGCAGTAACCTTGAGTTTTTCTCATGGTTGGTGTTTATTTACTTATTTTCATGGTTGAGTAATTTTTTATTTTTTTTTTTTGCTCATTTCAGAAGTCTCACCACTGATTAAAGGTTACACATCCCATTTATAGTAGTGGTGCGGATCACACACTGACTGTTAGGGTTAGAGTCCAGGTAAAGCTCCAAGCTTCTGGGAAGCGCCATTCCTGCCATATGAGTTTTCTTACCTGGCTGCGAGATGTCCCTTGCGTTGGAGTTTTCTGTGCAGAGGTTACAGCTACAGCCACATGCAGCAGATAATCTCTCTTCCTCAGGGAACTGCAACCTTTTCAAATTGGTCAGTCCTCTGAATTTCAATCCCAAGTTAAAATTTTGAGATTTCCAAGGGAATCAATTCTGTGAAAACAGCAAATAGGAAACATCAAAATGTTTTGTTTCTACTTGACTGAGACACTGAATCTTTTCTTTTATAAGGTTAAAATATATTTTTTTTAATATTGAGATGTTAGAACTGAATAGATGCTTGATATATGTACTTTTCAATGAATAAGGAACATAACACGTACTATACACTAACACAGAGAGAAAAATAAAATAATCTCAAAATGAAATACTTTTACATTCTTGGAATAACATGTTCTATCATAACTGAAAAAAAAAAACAACCCTACAAGAATGCCAAAATGTTTTTCAACACTTTTCTTTTGGAAATGTAATTGGATTTTGTGTGGATGTTTTTGGTTTTTTTTTTAACAAAATCCATTCTCTGATGAAGGAGCATGTCTGATGTCCTTCTAATCAGCTCTCTTATTACGGCATCTTAGAAGAATGCAACTTATGACCTTTAATGGAGAGGGAAAAGACTTCTTCTAGGAAAACAAAATTTCAGCTGTAAGGATCTAAAATACACAGGCAAGTTACTGTGTTTCAGTAATACTAATATCATGGTAAGGCAGGTGGCAAAAAAGTGTTGATTTTATGCACTGTAGCCGAATCACATCCTTTCAATACATGCTGTAAAAATATCAAGCCAATGAACCAGTTAAGTCCAGGGATCTCTGCTCCAGAATGAATTTGATGAGATGCGTGTAGAAGAGGTGGCAAAGCCTCATATTTGCCTCATATTGCAGTGATTAATAAACCCTCTAGAAACAATGATATAAAGCCATTTTAACTTGCACAGGATCACTGTTAACTTCTGCTTACAGTTAGGGCCAGGAGGTATCTAGTAGTCCTGCCCTCTTTTGGGACATTACCTTTGGGGTTGTCCTGGACTTCAACTCAGATTTCTAGCGAGTAAAGTCTGAGAGTTGAATTTGAGTGAAAACAAGTGTGTGAAACTCATGTGTTTCTTCTCTTTTCATTTAGGGTCTAATTTTTAAGAAGGCAGATAATTTCCAAGTCACTGGGAAATTCAGAGTTTAGCCCGTCAGTAAACAGACCATTAGATTTATCTTTTGATCTAAAACAGAGTTCTAAAATCAGGGGAATCAGGGGAATACAGTAGCACTGTTTTGCCCTTGAAAAGGCCAGTTTCACCACAAATAAGTCACATCTTCAAGATGTTGACCTTCTCTTGACAGAGCCTCTCCATCCCTCCCAGAAAGTAAAAAGCCAGAGCCTGACTACAATAACAAAAACAACAACAACAAAAGTTTTTCTGTTGCTGAGAGATTTCATTAAAAAATCCATGAAGTATTGACATATCTATTGCTCCTTCTCTTTGAAATTCTTGCTAAACAAGATTTGACTGATTTTGTTTAGTCCAGCCGCCAGAGGCTCCAGGACTGGCTACCTGAAATAACTCTTCACAGCACCATTTATCTCTGTGCAGTTTGGAAATCTAGGGAAACTACAAATTACAGTATTAAAATGCTGATCCACAAGAGAAACAAGGAAATAATGTTTCAGTTTTCAGCATGAGAAAGGGGATGTCTCAGCCTAGCAATATTTATGAGCTGGTAAAAAGCTGTTTATGTCACAGTGGTCATATGTTCCTTAAATGTCAAGTCACAATCAATAACCTTGCTGAAATTTGACCCTGTTGGGCACGGTGTAGGAGAATTGGATGCTCTCCAGGCTATCGGTTGAAAGGCAAGGAACAGCAAGCAACTGATGAGAAGCTATCAATAAAACCTCAGTATTGTTTTGAGTTCAATTTCAAGTAATTGCTAGACATCTGAGATTGAGTCTGACAGACATGAAGAGGGCTAATGTTGGTTCCTGGTAATGAAAAGTAGGTTTCTTGTTCAAAATAGCACAATGGGACCTAATAGTGAAATGGCTTCCCCCTCGAAAAACAAGTTGCTCTGTGAGTGCAGGAATCAGTGAAGCCTGTGTTTTTATGGATTTATGCCCTGTGTCCTTACAACCTTCTCCCTTTGTCCTTCCCTCTTCCACCTCTGCTTCCCCAGCAGCTCCAGTTTCTCCCTTGTCTCCTCTGTTCACTGCATAAAACAACATGTGCCCCTTATTTGTTACTCCAGCATTCACCAAAAATTCCAGGTCAGGGGTGGGTTTTCCTTTTTTTTTGGGGGGGGTCTTCTCTTACTTAACAGTAGAAATTATGCTGGCACAAAATATGCCGTCTCAATTGTTTTTCAGATGAATTCTCCGTAAAAGTGCCAGCTCTCTCCAGAAAATTGGGACTTACTTGACACCCTAAGTTAAAGCAAACGTTTAAACAGCCCCAAATTCCCCCCACCGGCACACATGGAAGGGAGGGGGACCAAAAATGTGGAAGAATGGAAGCTTGTGATGGCAAGGACCAGCAGGAAGAGACTTCCCCTGAAGCCTGAGGTGCCCTTGCAGAACCACTTCGCTGCTTTGCAGACTGAGGAGGAAAGACCCATCACATCGGGAGAGATGCTGGAGCGGAGTAAGACAGCCCGATCTGCTCCCCGTAGAACAACCAGCACAGCTGAGAAAAGGCGACGGGTGATAGTAGTAGGTGATTCTCTTCCGAGGGGTACGGAGGCACCCATCCGCCGACCTGTTGGACTCTCTAGAGGTGTGCTGCTTACCGGGGGCTCCTATCAGGGATAGGAGAGACTACCAAGCCTTGTACAGTCCACCGAGTATTGTCCGCTGCTGTTGTTTCACGTGGACACCAGTGAAAACTGCCAGGAGCAGTCTGAGGAGTACCAAGGAGGATTACAGAGCCCTGGGAGTGGTGGTAAGGGACTCTGGAGAGCAGGTAGCTTTTTCATCAATCCTCCCAGTCAAAGGGAAGGGGTTTGAAAGGGCCAGTTGTATCTGGTGAATCAACAAATGGTTACGGGACTGGTGCCACAGCCAGGGGTTTGGTTGCTTAGACCATGGGACTTGCTTTGAGACACCTGGTCTCCTGGGGGCTGATGGGGTCCATCTGTCAGACAACAAGAACATCATCTTCGGTCATAGACTTGCCATGCTGGTGAAGAGGGCTTTAAACTAAAGTTGCTGGGAGAGGGGAACCTCAATCCATCCCACTCCTATCAGTTTGATGCCAGTGCCGGCAATAGATGCCCAGAGCCTGGAGAGGGATCACAGGTCAGCAGGAAAGCACCTGAAGAGCAGCACAAAGGAATTCCAGCCACTCCAGCCAGTAAATCAGCTTCATCAGGGGACTGACTTAAATGCCTCTATGCAAACGCACATAGCATGGGGAATAAACAAGAAGAATTAGAGATGTGCGCATGCCTGCAGGGCTTCGATCTTATTGTCATCACGGAGACGTGGTGGGATGGCTCCTATGACTGGAGTGTTGGAATGGAAGGACACAGGCTCTTTAGGAAGGACGGGCAGGGGAGACGAGGAGGGGGTGTTGGCCCCTACGTCAATGACCAGCTGGAGTGCACGAAGCTTTACCTGGGGATGGATGAGGAACCAACCGAGAGCTTATGGGTCAGGATTAAAGGGAGGGCAGGGACATTATAGTGAGGGTCTGCTACAGGCCACCCAACCAGGAAGGCCGAGTGGATGAGGCCCTCTATAGACAGATAGGAGCAGCCTCACATTCACAAGCCCTGGTACTCATGGGGGATTTCAACCACCTGAGTATCTGTTGGAGGGACAACACAGCAGGGCATAAGCAGTCCAGAAGGTTCCTGGAATATGTTGATGACAACTTTCTTCTCCAAGTGATAGAGGAGCCAACGAGGAGAGGTGCTACGTTGGACCTTGTTCTCACCAACAAGGAGGGGCTGGTGGGGAATGTGAAGCTCAAGGGCAGCCTTGGCTGCAGTGACCATGAAATGGTGGAGTTCAAGATCCTTAGGGCAGCAAGGAGAGTGCACAGCAAGCTCGCTACCCTGGACTTCAGGAGAGTGGACTTTGGCCTCTCCAGGGATCTGCTTGGTAGAGTACCATGGGATACAGTCCTGGAGGGAAGAGGGGCCCAAGAAAACTGGTTAATATTCAAGGATCACCTCCTCCAAGCTCAGGAGCGATGCATCCCAACAACGAGGAAGTCCGGCAAAAATGCCAGGCGGCCTACGTGGATGAACAAGGAGCTCCTGGACAAACTCAAACACAAAAAGGAAGCCTACAGAGGGTGGAAACAAGGTAGCCTGTGAGGAATACCGGGAAATTGTCCGAGCAGCCAGGGATCAGGTTAGGACAGCTAAAGCCCCGATAGAATTAAATCTGGTCAGGGACATCAAGGGCAACAAGAAAAGCTTCTGTAGGTACATCAGTGATAAAGGGAAGATTAGAGAAAATATGGGCCCTCTCTGGAAGGAAATGGGAGACCTGGTTATCTGGGACGTAGAGAAGGCTGAGGTACTCAATGACTTTTTTGCCTCAGTCTTCACCAGCAAGTGCTCTAGCCACACCACCCAAGTCACAGAAGGCAAAGGCAGGGACTGGGAGAATGAAGAACAGCCCACCATAGGACAAGATGAGGTCCAAGACCATCTAAGGAACCTGAAGGTGCACAAGTCTATGGGAGCTGATGAGATGCATCCGTGAGTCCTGAGGGAACCGACAGAGGAAATGGTTAAGCCACTACCCATCATATCTGAGAAGTTGTGGCAGTCCAGGGAAGTTCCCACTGACTGGAAAAGGGGAAACATAACCCCCATTTTAAAAAGGGAAAAAAGGAAAACCTGGGGAACTACAGGCCAGTCAGTCTCACCTCTGTGCCTGGCAAGACCATGGAGCAGATAGTCCGGGAAACTATGCCAAGGCATATGGAAAATAAGGAGGTGATTGGTGACAGCCAGCATGGCTTCACTAAGGGCAAATCGTGCCTGACAAATTTGGTGGCCTTTTATGACGGGGTTACAGTGTTGGTGGATAAGGGAAGAGCAATGGATGTCATCTACCTGGACTTGTGCAAAGCATTTGATACTGTCCTGCATGACATCCTTGTCTCTAAATTGGAGAGGCATGGATTTGACAGATGGACTGCTTGGTGGATAAGGAATTGGCTGGATGGTCACACTCAAAGCATTGCGGTCAATGGCTCGATGTCCAAGTGGAGACCAGTGATGAGTGGCGTTCCTCAGGGGTTATTGGTATTGGGACTGGCGTTGTTTAACATCTTTGTTGGTGACATGGACAGTGGGATTGAGTGCACCCTCAGCAAGTTTGCCGATGACACCAAGCTGTGTGGTGCAGTTGACACGCTGGAGGGAAGTGATGCCGTCCAGAGGGACCTTGACAGGCTTGAGAGGTGGGCCCATGTGAACCTTAAGTTCAATAAGGCCAAGTGCAAGGTCCTGCACATGGGTGGGGGCAATCCCCAGCACAAATACAGGCCAGGTGATGAGTGAGTTGAGAGCAGCCCTGAGGAGAAGGACTTGGGGGTGTTGGTTGACGAGAAGCTCAACATGAGCCGGCAATGTGTGCTCGCAGCCCAGAAAGCCAACCATATCCTGGGCTGCATCAAAAGAAGTGTGACCAGCAGGTTGAGGGAGGGGATTCTGCCCCTCTACTCCACGCTCAAGATACCCCACCTGGAGTACTGCATTCAGCTCTGGGGCCCCCAACATGAGAAGGACATGGACCTGTTGGAGAAAATCCAGAGGAGGGCCACGAAGATGATCAGAGGGCTGGAGCTCTTCCCCTGTGAGGAAAGGCTGAGAGAGTTGGGGTTGTTCAGCCTGGAGAAGAGAAGGCTCCGGGGACACCTTACAGCAGCCTTCCAGTACCTAAAGGGGGCCTATAGGAAAGCCGGAGAGAGACTTTTTACAAGGGCATGTAGGGATAGGACAAGGGGTAATGGCTTTAAACTGGAAGAGGGTAGATTTAGATTAGATGTAAGGAAGAAGTTCTTCACTGTGAGGGTGGGGAGGTGCTGGAACAGGTTGCCCAGAGAGGTTGTGGATGCCCCATCCCTGGAAGTGTTCAAGGCCAGGTTGGATGGGGCTTTAAGCGACCTAGTCTAGTGGAAGGTGTCCCTGCCCATGACAGGGGTGTTAGAACTAGATGATCTTTAAGGTCCCTTCCAACCCAAACCATTCTATGATTCTATGAAATGGTACATTTTGCCTCTCCATTGTAGGTAGGTTAGGTCCGTATGGGGAATTACAACAGCAAGATTGAGAAAGGGTTACTTGTTAAGCTGCTCTTAACATAATTATCTGTGATCATGTGTTGGAACCCCCTTTTTTATATTATTTAATACGCTCTGCAAAATAATTTGTCATAAGGTTCTTCAGTGATGCATAATTCAGGAAATGAATCCTTAAAAGAAATTCTCATGCTGTTAGCTAGGAACTTGCCAGAACACAAACTTCTGGCAGAAATACTATTGAGCATATAATAGCACCAAAATCATTGAAGGAAATTACAGTCTTCAGGAGGCTTTAACTTCCCACACAGAGCTCCACATCAGTTTTTCAGCTGAGTTGTCTTGTACTTCGACCCCATTGTATTTTGGGAGGAGTACTCAGAGGCAGTGGTACTAGCAGGCACATGAGGTTCAGTGTCAGGCTGAATTCTGAGGCTGAATCAGGATTTAGTGTTCAGACTGGCTAAGCAGAAACAGCTGAAACTAATGAGGCAATTCCCCATAGTAACAGTCACATCCTGACCATCAAGTACAAATCTGGTGACATTTTTTAATTTCCTTGGCCAAAGCCTCATGGAAGTAGGTAGTCATACAAAATTAAAAATGTATTTGGAATCTGGGTTTTTTTCCCCATTTTACCCTCTTCAGGAAGATTCTTCTTAGCTTTAGTCCACAGCTTGTCCTCTGCCCTGGGTGAGGAGGGCTAAACTCCTGGAGAGCGCACACATTGGCTATAGCAAGGTTTTGTGACTTATAAAGTGCATGCTGATTCGCTGACATGAAATGCTTCATTTCTAGGTGAGTTTTCCTGCCTTTTACTAAGTATCCAACCAATTTTTTAGAAAGCATTTTAGAAAGCTTCAGTATGGAACAGGGACACTGAGCCTAACTGGACCTAACCTTGCTCTGATGGGTAGTCCCATCAACAGGGCTGATGCTATCAGAGGGCTGGCTGATACAGCAGTAGTGTGACTTACATTTCCATATCATCTCTTAACTTTCTGCAGGTCCCTGCACATACTCCTCCTCCCACTCCAGAATTCCTAGGCTTGTTTCTTTTCCTCCACAGTGCATAGGCCCCACTTTCAGCTCTTTGGAAAAATTTTATTCCTTTGATTCTATTTTGCAGCTGCACTTATGAGGCTACTTTTATCCTTTGGATTATTTTTTTTTTCTTCTTCTTATGGCCAAGACACTCTACTGTGTTTAAAGAGACAGGGCAGGAATCACACAAAGGGTGAAAAAGCAATCTGTAGCTTTTTTCTGGCAAACCAAGCTTTACTACTCCAATAGCCAAGCACACCACTTCATCTCTCTGCTGAGGTCTCGTATGTGCTAAAGTCAAGCCCAGGCCTAGGTGTGAATAGGTGCAAATCTCAGTATAAGTATTACATAGCATTTTCTTTAGAGCTCTTAGGCCAGAAGTCCTACCAGATGTGAGTTCTTAATTTAGCAGATGAGTTTTATTCAGGATATCCTAGCATCCTTGCCACTGAAGCTGCATAACTGCTTCATTGGTGCTGTCAATATATTTCCTTTTGTCTGTCTGCTTCACCTGTTGGAGTTCACGTCTTTGGATGGGGGGCAGGAGTGGGAGATTCTGCTATTGCTCTTGATGTGGGGTTTTTTTATACTTTCATGAGCTTGACATTTGGAGATTCTACTTCCTATCTTTCTCTTGACACGAACGTAGATAGATGTGCATATTTGCCTGTGGAAATCACTGTGCTAAAATTCATGGTTACTTTTAAGGTCAACTGACATATCCTGAAATCACACCTGCTTCAAGTCGCTTCCTTCATGATCATGCTGTGCTGAAACATATAAAATGGTACAGCCTGAAGCCTTTTAAACTCTTTTTAATAGCAAAGAGTAGTTCGGTCAAGGGAAGATTTATGCTGTGAATATAACTCCAAACGTGACAGAAAAACAGATATCCTTTGTGAAAGATTCTCAGTGCCTGTGATTTACAGAGGAGAACTGGGTAGGAAAGGGAGCTCTCAGTGCCTCTATCATAACGACCCAATTAGCCGCACTTTTGCCTTTGGGTTCGAGTCGCTCTCTGTGCCCTGGGTACACACTGTACTGCAGCACTATGTAAGATGGTGAGGCTGCGTTATGAAGGGAATTAGCTTAATAGGAGAATTAGAGAGCGCTATCCAGCCACGAATTGCCAGTTCCAGGCTGGGACGTAGCATTTCTCAGAGATGGTCAAGATCCGCCTTTCTTCTTGGTAATGGCATATGATACTACCATGATTGCTTGCCTTTGCTCTGTACCAACACCATCAACCTCAGTGTGTAATGTCCAGCTCCTGGAGGAACTAGTTATGTGATTATTACTCTCCAGTATCTTTTACAAGGCTAATCTAGGTTGAAACCCTTTGAGTGGTGCAAGCAGAGAGTGAGTTTCGCTTTTTAAATGCTTATTCAAAAGAAATCCAAGTCATTTGAACAGCTTGGGTCTCAGAAACCGGTCTCAATGTCACTTGTTGTCTATATTCCCAATATTCCCAATGTTGGTCACTCCAGGAAGTATTCTGATTTTTAAAAATTTTTATTTCCAGATGGAAATCAGGAAGATGAAAATGAGAAGCGAAAGGTAAGAAGAACCAACAATCCCTTCTGAACTCCATCAATAGTTTGATTTGCACTCAGTTAAGTTTCAGTCTGAGATCTGGAGGTAAGAGTTCTTCTCCATTCTCAGCTCCACAGGGTGTGAGGGAGCCAGGATAAAAGAAATATCTCTGTGGTATACCATTTAGTGAGGGCTGCCACTCTTCCTGTGATTTAGATGATCTGCATAGATGTGAGGGGAAAGACTGCAATGTCATTAGTTTACTTTCTTTCTCCATCAAAAATACTTGCAGAGGAGTTCTGGATATAGTCTGCCCTCAAAATCTTTTCTGTTTCATCAGAATAGGGGAATTTTGATGCACACCAAAAGCAAAGCAGAAATTGATCTTTGAGCTATAGGGAAATGTGATCTGTGGCAAGGGCAATTCAGCTGCCTGAGGCTCAGCTTCACAGGGTGTTAGTGAGGAATCAGTCCCATCATCAAGGGCCAAAGCAGACTGAGTGTAAAAATAATCACCTAGATAGCAGAGCTGATCTTTTTATTTGTTTTGATTCAAACTATATTTCTTCTCTACTTTTCTTTTTCATTGAGAGATCTCAAAGTGGATACAAGTAGGACTGAGGGAAAAAGTCCGTGCTCTTCTCTGTTCTGTATATGGACAAGCACAATCCCTATAGCATGCAAGCCCAACTTCGTTTTCTATGGGAAGAGAATAGAAACATGAAGGGTTATCTGTATTTGGTTTCCTTATTTGGGAATGCTTCTCCCAAACCTTAGGGCCTCTACTGCCATGAAGCTAATCTATCCTGCTAATAGCCATGTGGAGCAACAAATTGACTTCTTGCCCAAGTGGATAGAATGCATTCAATCTAATCACCATCCAGCTGAAGAGGTTCAAAATAATGTTGCCTGGCTGCTTTGTTTATTGTTCATCTCCCTCCAGCTCCCTATCTCCTCCCATAAGCCCCAAGAGCACCCATTCCACCTTGATCCTCTTCTTTTTCTTACACTTAAATGAAATGTCGGCATTTGCCTGGAGGAGGGTAGGGAGGTTTCCATGTCTCCTTCCCTATGGAGGCAGCCGAACTGGTGTTGGGGAACCCCATGCACTACCCTTTCCTAAGGATGCTCTGGCACATTTCCTGTGGCGTGTTTGACAGAAAGTCTGGGAAGGATCAAAGCCTCAAAAGACCATTTCATTTCATCCGCCATATTACCATGCAACTTCTCAGGGGGCCCAGAGATTTTTGCAGAGCTTCTGGAATAATAAAGGACACTCGGATGAGCTTAGTTTAATAGAGCAAAGTCTGCCTATTATGGGAAGTTCCTTTCCCGTTTTTACTACATTTTCTAGTATCCCTGAAAGAGGGATGAAGAAAACATTGAACTTCCACTGAGGGTTAGCTCCTGTGGGGGGACCTCTGTTGCTTTAGGAGCAATCCTCCCGTGTGCAGCTGTCTGTGGTGGCCAGCCTGAACTACACACTGATCCAGCCAGTGCGGTTACTCTCAAACAATATATTTCACCAACAAATGCAGAGCCTTGCATCTATGGTGATTTTCTTTGATCAACAGTTGTTAATCTCATTACTTTAAAGACTTGCCTTCTTGGGATTGGTGAGTCAGTAATTTGAGTCTACTTTATAATCCAATCTAATAGAAGTCAATTATGAAAAATAAGAAATGAGAAAGGAAGCAAGCTCACTAGGTTCATTCCTCTTTGGATTTGTCATGAGCTGATCTTCTAAAGAATGCAGAGAACTATTTCCTTCCAGCCAGCTTTGTGAATACAACTCAGAAATTCAGCCTCTATCAGCTTCCTACTCTTGCATGTGAATCCTGATGAGATTTTGTTTCCTTTTTTAAGATGTTACTTTGCTTCAGAGATTTAAAAGTTTGGGTTATAATAAGAGCCTCATTGGTCAGATGTACAAAGATAAAAAACTTAAATAATCTTTTTGCTCTTTGTAAATTTTAAAAGATCCATAGGATCCACAGGAAAAAAAAAAAGTTACATTTTGACAACATACAAATACCTGGCTGCATAGGAAGGTGAGTAACATTGATAGCTGCCATTGAAGCAGCAGGTATTCAGTAAGACTCCATTTTATTTACTTGTCTCCATGAGGGCACTTGCATTTAGAAATGGGAGAAAGAGTATGTACCATCCCTTCCTATTACTTGCAACATGGACTTAAGTGAATCTCACAAATGGATGTTGTCTCCAGGTCAGATCCTGGATATTACCGAGTGTTGCCTCTCTAAGATTTTTTCGGGCTTTTTCTTCCAATGAGGAATTGCTGAACATAGTGCTCTAATAAAAAAAGTTTTTGTTTAACATTGGGGCTATTTGCAAGGCTATTTGTAGAAAGACATGTAGTGCGGGATTGGTGATCAGATATCATACCCTCAGAGTGTCATTAAAACTCAACCTTTTTTCTATTGCACTGTTGTGAACATTTATGATCAGGCTATAACAAGAGAAGGGAGATAATGTTAATGAAGCCGAAGCCATTTAGTATGGTACCACCTACTTAGACATCACGCGGAAGAGAATTTACTTCCAAAAGGAGACTGAAAACAGAGCAGTCTCATCTTTGCAGATTCAATACTTGACCTTCATTTAAGGTGCAGGTTTGGGGTAGAGAGGGGTTGAAAAAGGAGAAAGCAAATTGTGGAAGCAGCTAAGCCCTAACCTGGGTTCAGAGCAGCTTTCCTTCTCAATGTAAATTTAATATCACAACGTCCTAAGGACCTTAGTGTATTATCAAAACAGTATTCAGATTTTCAACTTCACAGCTCTCATATAAGTGACTGGGAATAGTAGCGTAGTATTGTGAACACTGTGCACTAAGCTACTGCTGCCCTCCACAACAAGAAACATCCAGTGTTCAGTTGCAAGTGAAATTACAGCAGGACACGTTATCTTGGCAGAAAGCTCTTGTTCTCTGTGCCTGAATAATATGGGTATACTGTTAGTTGCTCTGAAATCCTGTTGGACAAAGAAGGTTTTTTGTTATTTATTGTCCTAGAAGTTGTCAAGCTGCAACCCAATGCACCTCCTGAAAAACAGTTTTAGGAACATCCTTTTTATTAAACCACAACAGTTTTTTTCCTGGGTATCATTGATAGTTGGATTTTTTTTGAAATAATGAAGACTAGCTGCACTTGAGTTCCACCACTTTAGTTTTACCTGAATTGTAGGTTGATGTGGTAGTATGAACTACTGTGAACGTAAGAAACTTGGAAGTACAGCTGCAAGGAAAAGTTTAAATTAGATTCAGTCAGAACTTTGAATTATTACTAACACAGCAAATGATTTTATATTTGTTGTGAAAATTTTAGTAGAACTGTGATGACTTTTAAGCTAAGAGATAATTTTTTGTCTTCACAAGAATGTAAATGCAATGTCATTTACTTCACCTGCTGGCAGCTTAAAAGAAAATTCAGCACTCAATGGGAGGAAAGGTGCATTCATAGCATGCTTCTAGCATGCAATCGTTAGTAATTTCCCTCTCCTGGCCTTCCCTTCGGATTGCATATCCTGGTGCACTACTGAGGGACTAATAGGAATTGTGGTGTATCTCACCAATAAAGATGTGCACATTGGTTTAATTCTGTATATGGATGTGTTTTCATTCAGATGAAGAGGTGGCATAGCAAGGTTAAGCACTTTTTTTTAATATTTTATTAAATACCATTGGCTGCACTGACTTCTCCCCTGTAAACTGCAGCTCATCAGCCTTTCGATTGCCTCCAAACTAGACTCATTTGTACTGAATTACGGAAGTATAGTTCCCACTACTGTTTATGTCATATGGGCATGTTGGTCACATCTTACCTTTTCTAGGAATTATTAAATATTGCAAACCAGGAGATACTGAAATCAAAACGGATTATGCTTTCTTTACCTGCATATCTGCTTTTCTTATGCCTTCTTCAGTGAAAAACAAATACAGGGGTAATCGTTCTATATTGCATTTAGAATCAAATGTAGACGTTGTGCTAGGCTAGTGTTTATTTTGCTTTACTGTTTGGTGATGGGGTTTTTTTTGGTTTCTAAGACCATGTTGGGGCAGAGAGATTGCGTATTGGCCTGTGCATGCAAAGAGAGAAAAAACGCTGCTGGTGTAGGGTCTAAAACTTGATGTCATTAACTTACCTCTCCTGAAATTAAGGCAGGTTCCAAATGGTTTATCAGCCTCTGTTGAGGTTTGCTGTTGCTAATGAGCAATGAGAGTGTCACCCACAGAAACCTGGTTGAATTCTGTCCAGTGCAAACACACTGGCCCCTGAAGTGAATATGGTGAATCTCAGCTCTGGCTGCTTAGTCCCTATCTCACCCCACCTTCATAACTCTGGAAACCAGACACATTCCTGTGTAATATACAGATATAGTAGCTTGCATGACAAGGCCACCATTTTGAATGTAAAGATATACAAGCATTCAGCTCCCAGGGCTTTATGGGTCTAGCACAAAGGTTGCTGAGAGCTGCATGTTGTGGTCGTGGCATCATGTAATCTCATGGGTGTGCCCCCACCACATATGACTTCTCGACGATGTCTAGGAAGCTTTATTTAAAATGAAGACAAAACATTTCAAGCCCTTGCTTAAAAAATGGGAAAACAAATGACATTGTCTATAAGCTCAATGAGCCATATTTCTCGACTTACAAGCAATGAATTAACTGCTAAATAAATGGGTTGACACAATCAGAATGTAAATTGTAGGGAGGGGAAAGGAGAAGAAGGGAAATAATTTGGAAAACTTTAATTGTTCACAGTACGTTAAATTTCTACCCTACGGCAAATCGACAATAGCCCCTTACAAAGCCTTCTTGTAGTAGTCAGTGGGTGTACCACATTAGCATTTGAGTTTGGATCAGGCATTCATTTCTGCAGTAAATCTCCTGACTGCCCCCACACTCCTACTATTCTTTGGTTCATACTGTGGAGTGGTCTTGGAGCATGCAAGCTGGATTCCTTTTGGATGAAACTCAATTGCAGTATGTGCTCCAGCAGTGCGCTTAGTGTGGCAGTATCCATGTCCTTGGGACCAAACAAGCTAGTTTACATTAACCCCAGCCAAACACATATAGTGCAGATATGGGACGCTCAGCACCATTTATTCCACTCTACAGATGCTCTTTCAGCCACAGTACTTGCTACTGAACAACCAAGGTGCTTGCTACTATTTTTTCTCTATTTTCACTCTTCTCAGAGACTGCTTCTCAGGCTCAAAAAGTTCAACTGAACTGAGGTATCTGAAGGGTGTTCCAGCCAAGGTGAAGCCTGGGTTAGTCACTGTGAACATGCACACAGTAGCTGTTGCATACACATCAGTGATAGTAAGACAGAGCTTAAAATCAGAAGGCACAAAGAGGAGAGCTGAACTGCTGTTAGAAGACCACAAATGTGTGAGGGTTTAAATCTGTTGAAATTTTTGTGCTGAACTTTGCAGACTCTGTTTTCCAGGCTGACAGCAACTTTGGGATATAGTTCCCTGAGAAGAATATAAGACCAGAACAAAGATCCAGTGCAATATCATGTCTCTGACTGTGGCTGGTAGTGGAGAGAGAATAAGGAATGCACACTGTGGTTCTAGCTTCAGAAAATCTGAGACTCTTCCTGACCTGTAAATTGCATCTACATCACCAGGTTTAACCTGTCATGGACCTTTCTTCCATTAATTTGTATAATTTCTTTTTGAACTCATGTATGGTTTTGGCCTTGCAAGCATCCTGTGTAATGTATTCCACAATTTCATTATTGAGTGTGTGAAAAAGTACTTCCTTTTGCTTTAAGCCTGTTGCCTGATAATTTCATTTGGTATCCTTACTTCTTATTTTAGAAGAAAGAGGGAATCGTTGTTCCTTGTTTACCTTTCCCAAGTAATCTTTATTTTCATAGACCTCTATTATAACCATTTCCAACCACCTTTCTTCTGCTTTGAACAAGAAAATCCTATCTAATTTAAAAAACAAAACAAAACAAAACAAAAATGCAACCACTCTGTATCTACGTTAGCATTTTTGTTCAATGTGAGGTCTGAAGCAACTACTTGCATTTACTGTTCATTGCTTGGTTGCTTTCAGCTGTACCAAACTAGAAGCTCTGCTCCAGGGTTGCTGTAAACATGCTCCAAGTCCTACCAGAAACCGAAGGGTCCAAACCAATAACTGGTTCCACAGTCAGCTTTGGACCCCATGTGTGGTAAGGACCTTCAGCCCAGGTGACTGAACTAAATAGAGCCTGAAATGCTTTCCCTTCAGGTGTAGAGCTCTCAGCATCAATTGCTTTGATCTGTCAGTCCACCCTTCAGCACCCAATTACTATCTAATGTAGATTTGACGTCATTCCTCCTGCGTGGAAGCTTTATCTAACTCCCAGTCATCCTAGTTGCCTGCTCTGTACTTTATTTCAGTCTAGTAATTCCTCTCTGAGGTGGTGGGAGCAACACAAAACATTTATACAATGCCATAATGATGTTTTCTTTTTTGCCCTCCATTTCTTTCCTAGTAATTCCTAACAGTCTATATGCTGCTTTAGCAGATGATAGGTGCTGAACTGCTGTTTTCAGAGCCTTGTCCACATGACACAAAATCTCTTTCCTGAGTGGCAAGAGCTCAGCCAGAACACCCTGTGTATATGTATACACACATAGATGTTGTTTTCTTAATGTATGATATTTCACAACTGTCAGAATCAAATTTACTTTGCCCTGTTATTTTCCAGTCACTCAATATCATGAGATATTTCTGAACTCTTTGCAGACAAATTGCATTTTTGCTGCCTTGAATTATTTAGTATCATCAGCATACTTCATTATTTACCCAGTTTTTCATCTTATTTTATGAATATAGTCCCAGTACACATCACTGTGTGATTCCATTAGACTTCCCTCCACTATGAAAACTGGTCATATATTCCTTTGCTTCCTATCTTTTAACAATTTACCACTCCACATGAGAATCTTATCTTTTGCTATAAGACTTCATAAAAAACTTTTTGGATATGCAAGTAAACTGTACCAGCGAGATCACCCTTTCCCATCTGTTCATCCTCTGACGACCTTCACAAATTTTGGTGGTGTGACTTCCTTTCTCAAAAGCTTTGTTGACCATGCCATTATATTGAATTTATCCATGTGTAAACCAATTACTTTCTTTTTCACAGTTGCAAGTAATGTATCTGGTGTGGAAATCAGACAAATTGTCTCTAGTTTTCTGGACTGCCTTACCTCCAGAGCCTTTTTTTAAATAGTGGCATCACTTCTGCCACTTTCTGTACCTCTGAGATGGAGAACAGATTTCAATATTTGAGTTTCTTCAGAACATTTGGGTAACACCACATGAAGGTAGGGATTTACTATTAATTTTGATGATGTATTTTAATACCTCTTCTACCGACTATCTAATTTTGGTATTAAACTTTTGCTTGGACTCATTCCTTTAGGTTCCACTGTGGAAAATTCCCTAAGCTTTCCTGTAATGAAACCTGATACAGGGATATAATTTGGACTCTTGTGATTCTGGCTAAAATCCCCTAGGTTTTCATCCACAAAACTGTCTTAGATTTCCATTAATAAAAAGCCCCAGTCATTCCCACTGAAGTGTTGTGGACCATCAGGAGTTAAAGAAGTTGCAGAGGGTAGAGCCCCATTAGTTCAATTGTTTATTCTCCTTGTCTGCTCTGAGATCACTGTGGTGACTACCCCGGATAAAGTTATCTGTGGAAACTGGGCATTCTCTTATCTCTGCTACGCCCATCAGTGAAATACCAAGATATCTAGGAGACATTTAAAAGTAGAGATAAGTTCATATATATTTTTTTTTTCTCCTTCTCACTTCTTTTGCCATTTCTTTTATAGAAATCTTGTCGGAACTTCTCTTACTGACAGAATACGTGGGGTAATTAAAAAAAAAATAATTGATATCTATATTCCCAGTCAAGAAGGATTAATTGACTTTTATGGTTCCTTTGCATTAAGACCATTGCTGTCTACTCACAGTACTTCCAAGCCTTTTGTTTTCAACTTCCTTCAATGATTCTGGGCTCTGACTTCTCATGTTGTGGATCTTTAATCATGAATTCCCAGCCAGCTGGAACAGCAGGAGAAGGATAGTTCATACACGCCCTGTGCTCCAGTTAGTCTCTGTGAGAAGTGCACAGAAGCTCCGCTGTTTCCTGTCTAACGCTGGCAGAGAAATTACCAGCAGCTTATCACCCCAGCAAGTTTTAAGGTAAGCTTAGCAGCTAAGTGTTGATACTGGAATATTTGTCATCAGCACTCAGGGGAACCATTCACACTTTGGATTTGTATAAACTTTACATCTTAATGTGAAAAACCATATGCATCCAACACATGTAAAGCTGCATTTGAATTCAAATGAGATTAAGAAGTGGTTCCCTGACAGTCTTGCTTTTAGAAGGCTGTACTAATGCCTTGCTGCTGAAATATCTTTTTTTTTTTTTTTGGTCCCCAGTGATGCTGAATGCCATTTACTGTGAACTGCTGAACCTACAACAACAAAAGCAACAGCAAACCTTGGTTCCAATGGTACAGGCCACTTCCAGCCATCGTGAATTGCTATCCCCATACATTTTTTGCCATCGTTGTTTCTTAGGGTTAAGTCCAACAAATGGCCCTTTGTGATACTGATATGAATCAATGGAGACACATGTAAGTGGGAGATGACAATAATTGGAGAACCTTGATGACTAAGGAGTTGCTAGCTCAGGGACTCCCAAATAACAACCCAACCATCTGGCCAGCCATTCAGCTGCCTGCTGTGAAGGCTCTGCATTTAAAAATTGTGTTATCAACTTTACAATAAAGAAGCAGCAACTTAAGCATCAGCTTGCATACCAGACAGGACTAAGGGATCCATTATTTAAATATAACCCTTTCAGCAGATAGGAGTAGGAGGAAAAAACAAGAACTCTCCCTTATCACTCAACCACCCAAGCAGCAAGAAATGAACAGAAACAGAGTTGGAATAGTTACTTCTAGAGCCTCGTGTTGCTGGAGGAAAATCAAATTGGTGGTGTTGTGTCCTTTCCATCTATTAGCCACTACGTTCTCCTCCTTCCAGGGGAACTGCAGAAACTACTGTTTCATACAAAAAACCAGACAAAATGAAAGGCACTGACAAAACCCATACCTTAAAAAAAACCCCAAAACTACTGAGTGCTTGCATAGGTGATGAAACAGATGTAAATTGATGGGAAAAAACAACCTCTGGTGGCAGTTAGATAGACAAAGGTGTATCTTGGCCTGAAGAACCACCGTAGATGATTTTGTGCAAAAATTGATGCTAAAATGGATGCTTTCCTCCTGGGTAAGCTAGTACAGCAATTAAGACAGCTTTTTTTTCTTTTGATAAGTTGGAACAGTTGACATGCAATTGCCAGAGAGCATAAACTCCTCCCAGCACCATCTTTACAATCAAGAACTTTATTTACTGTGTAGAAGATTCACTGGACATTTGGCAGAGCTGCTGTAAGAAAGCAGCACCCTTCTGCTGTTGTGAACACATGATCTGCTCAATGCAGATAATCCAAGCCACCTTCTTTCAGGCATTTAGCTTTACTAATAATTCAGATATTCCTGGGCAGAGACTGTAAATGTTGTCAGATGGAAGCAGCCCACCAAAGTAATTTTTCTTGCTATTCTGGGAGCTAGGTACTGGTTACAGTCTTCACTCATACAAACTAATCATTAGCTATAAGCACTGTATTTGTAATGAAAGAATAACTAGTATACAAAAATCGCAGGACTTGGCAAGTTTCACAGAACTGTGCGATAACATGCTGTGGGGAAAAGCTGGGAGGTAGGAGACTTGGCCATGCAATTTCAGTGATTCAGAATGTATCATTACACACAGAAACACACATGTGTGTATGCACACGCCTACCATCAAACGCTGTTTATAATGGCCAAACAAAACATTAGCCATGAATGTGCCCTTCTCATTATTGAGAAAAAAAGATTTGTTTTTAGTCTCATAACTCATTTGTATGATTTATAATTAAAATGTATATACATTTACTGTGCATATATTATGCTCAAGTGCTGTCCTACAACTGGTTTAAGGCACAGTTTTACTTCTGTTGAAATTAACAACAAAATCTCAATGTCCTCTATTATAGGAATGGGCTTACAGCTTTTTAGTGGGCTCTGAAGGTAGTGCACAACTCTTACTGTGCAATGCATACTGAAAAGCTAGTCACTGGCTAAACTTAATGTCAAGGCTTAGACCCTTAGATATGCCTGACTGTAAAGTGAATAGGAAACACACTTTGCTTTAAGTGTATTTATTTGCTCGCTGTGTGTCTACCTCTCTGTGATATCATCAAGTAAAATAGTAGTTTGGGATCTCTCAAAGCACACAGGGCCTTGTTCACCACACTTGGTTTCCTAAGGGAAGGGACTGAAGCACCTCAAGTGCTGTCCTGGAGCCATACTTTCATACAGCAATGGGTAAAACCCAAGCCTCCCTGGGCATCATAACTCTCAAAAAGCGAGAAGGGAAGGTCCCAGACTGAAGGTGTATCTTATGTCTAATTTCATCCTCATGATCTCTGAGTCAGCAGTAATTGCCTGTTATAAAAAGGAGCACACGTTTTAAGATTGAAAGAGTCACTAGAGCTCTCAGGGTGGCTGTGTTCTGAGCCTCATAGTTGTGGTCGCTCCCTCACACCTTGTTGAATCCTGTGGATGTCCTTCACCAGTCCTTCACAAAAATTCAGGGACCCATTTTGGGTGGTACGCTGGCCAATTCTGTGATAAGAAAGGAAGAAATCTGGTTACCTTCCCTTCTCACCAGTGACCTCTCTGGTGTTCTGTTTCTTTGGAAACCTATTTCTCATCCAGAGAAAAGGGAAGAGAGAGAGTGGGTAAACAGACACTGGGAAGTGCAGATGCTTCATAGACATCATTTTTTCTTTTCTCAGCAAGGTATCATCTGTTCCTCAAAGTACTTTATTTTCTCTTCTGCTTGCTTGGAAACATGGTCCAGACAAGGACCAGATGGTTTTTGTCAGCTCCAGGATGGATTATTGAGCTGTGTCATATCCGAAGCTGAATGTGAACACAGTATGCAAGTTCTGGCTGGTATAAAATTGGTTGTGCACTTTCTGGAGGGTTCAAGCCTGTGCTCAAATCTCTTCCTAACTGATTCCAAGACAGCTTCCAGTGCTTCTTCATTTCCAGAAGAACTAAAGGTTCAAGCCTTTGCTACATGGGACACCCCAGTTTGATCCAGGAGCTATTTTTCTCCTGGTCAGTGTAGATCTCAAAGCCCAAGATGAGGTGTGAGAGGACTAGGAGTCCCTCATTCCCTGCCACCGGGGCCCAGCTATGTAGTGGAGCACCCTCCAGAGGAGATGAAGTGAATCGTGAGTCTGCCTGCTTGCATGAAGCACTCAAAAAGCATCTTTGAGGAGCATCTTTCTTTTATGCTTCCAGATCAAAGAGCCCCTTTATTCTCATGAATTACTCAATCCCAAACACAATTTTGACTTTCTAAATGCCAAAGTGCTAGATACCACAAAAAATACTGCTGTTGTGATTTTATGCTGATGGGGCTCTGTTGATGATGGACAGCAAATATAAGACTCATCTTAATGTCAAACATTGATACCAAGTCTCCTTATGTAATCTTCTTCTGCCTAATTTTGGTCTCCTGTGGAAACAGGCATTGCAGAGGCTTAGAAAGAGGATAGGGAATTGATATGCTTAAGGATGGGGAACCCTTTTACTCCTAGCTTCAAAGCTTAAAAGAAAACCACAGAGAATAAAGGAGAGTCTTCAGAGTCTATCTTCAGGCCTAAGGCAATGGAACAACCTTATAATGGGTTCCTTTTTTTTTTTCTCAGGCACCCTGGTAACATAAATTACTTCTATTCTGTCACAAGATCACATTAGGGATGTGTCATGTAGGATCCTACAATCTCAAGGCATGACTCCGAATGGCAACAGAAAACCACGTGAAGCCTCACAGAGTTATTAATTCAACTTGTGTCACACCCGGACACAGCCAGATATAGAACGTGCCATGGCAAATTACAGCCATGAGGAGCTTTGGCAAAAATGCTACTTGACAAGTGAGTTCTTTGTCTCGACAATCTCCCTAAAACCACCATCAAAGAGGAACAGGTTTGCTTTTTCATATTGCTACCAGGAGGATACCTACGAATCTCAGTGGCTGAGTGCTTTTAGGTCTTGTTAGTCAGTAGTAGGTACTAAAGGCTAGGATACCCAGCCGACACAGTCAGATTACTGTGGTTTACCAGGTATTTTACCAGGTGTAACAGACTAGTGTATGACCTGTTTAAATACCGATGCAAGCACACTCCTGACTGAAGACATACACATAGGAACTGCTTTAGAGCTGTCCTTGGTGGGCCCGCATTGCCACACTGACAATTTGGGTCGCCTGCTCCTCTTCCTGCCATGTCGTGTGTAACATTTGGGATGTGTGCTTCTCTTCCAGTGCTCACTTTTCCTTTGGAGCTGCATACGCCCTTGAAACAAGCAGTACGTGGACGTTTGTTCTGGGAGGGGGTAGGGAGGCATTGGGGGTGAAGTGGGACACCTTCATGGAGTACTGTATGTTAAATAACAGACTGAGAGAGGGAGTGATGAGTCTCTCAAGGAAGCATAAACACTATGTACTCATTAGAAGACTCATTATAAATAAAGTACAGGGAAGGTGCTCTGAGAGCAAGCTTTTTCGTTGGTATTTATTAGGACAAAGAGCTCCTTTAATAGGGCAACTGAAAAGCACTCTGCTGCAATCATTAATAGGCATTACCACTTTTACTGACTTCTTGGGAACAGTTTTGCCCTTCTCACTGCCTCTGCATTAAAGGGACAGGCTCTTTATTCTATATTTATTCCAAAAGTACAAACCAGGCCAAGACTGGCGGGAAGGAGTGCAAAACCCCAAGAACTTTTACATCTCAGCCCAGAGGCAAAGCTTCGCTGATGGAGTGAAACACAGCAGGCTGCTGATAGACTTGGATAGGCACTTCTGCCTGGATTTCCTCTATTTTGGGAGCTCCAACTGGGTACCTCATCCCACCAGGGGAAAAATATAGCAAAAAAGGGGAGTAGGAGAGAAAGAGAGGAGCTCGCTCTCTGAAGTTCCACTATGTATTTTATCACTTCTGCCAGGCTTGAGCAGAGTTGTCTGCTTTAACTAAGCACTGTGCTTCTGGCTTTCAAACCACAAGGACAGTTGTAATTTGGCACCTGAAAATGGTAGCCATTTTCTCTGTCAGGTTAACATGCCCTTCTTGAAGCTGTGGGAGCTACCAGCCTGCTGGAACACAGCCGTGGTGAACAGGAAGATTTGCTGTTTGCACTTTTGATGTTTTTTCCCTCTCCCCAGTGGAATTTTAAGGTATGAAAACATTTTTTTTTTCCTGAGATTTCTTTCCTGTTCATTGTTGGATTTTACCAGGCTGTGCTTGACAAATGTGCATGGAAGGCTGAGCACTGCAAACAATTTGCAAATTTTGCATTATGTGATCTTGAGCCAACACACGCGATGAGCACTTGGAAAGGAAAATATTAAAAACAATTGTAAAGAGAAGTGAACTTCGTTATTTTCCTTTAAAAAACATACACATGTGACTTTGAATTGGCTGGCTTTCCCATCTGCACAGGCACACGCACGAAGCAGCCCTTCTGCTTTTCGGAAGGAAATGAAACAGGTGAAATGTTTTTGCTGCAACTGCAAATGTTGCATACCCTAGAGGATATTGCCCCTGTAGGACTGCAGAGTCACCACAGCAAGATGCAGTGGAGAACTAGGCTTGCAGTAATCTGTCTCCTCTACCAGCTGGATGAATAGCATGGTGCTGAACCCAAGCTGACTGGACTACATTGCTTCTGGGCCAGAGGCACTTGCTTCAGGCTCTCCCAAAACGTGGAAGGAGTGGACACACAGCAGCCTATGCCCAGAGACATCTGTGTCAGGCACTGCCTGGACACTGGCAGACAAGTACTGCACAGAACGTGAACTTCTGTGCACCACAGCTTTTGGTCCTTGTTATTTCCCAACTTCTTTTCTCCCAAGGCAAGCACATCAGGTACCTATCAAACCCTTGAGAAGACTTTCTCTGCAGTCTTTGCTTACCTTCTTTGCCTTACTTTCTCCTTCTCTCCTGTAGTTCTGTTTGTATGGTTCAACACTGTATGGTTCCCTCAGCCCCAGATGTGTGACAGTGCTGGGTTAGATCAATGGTCTGTCCTGCTCAGCACCTTGTTTCTAAAAGGAGCCAGAACTGGGTGCTCTGAAGAGTTTAAGAACAGTGAAAAAATGTGGGTAGAAGTAATGTCTTTGCCTCTTCATGTAGCATTAGGCTTACTTTGGTGTTCATTTTGTCTATAGAAAAGCTTCCTTAGAATGAAGAAAGTAATCTAGATGAATTCTTTGGCCCATTATTTCTCATTCTTATTGCTGTCACACAAAATAAGTATCTCTTTCTAGGTTGTCTGTGCTATATATCTACTTAGGCAAAGTATTGACCATTCCACTCCCCAAATAACTTTCCTCAGCTGTCTGTTGTGAAGGTTAATGAGAGAACTGACAAAATCAGTATTGAGCTGTGAGTTTTGTCTTTGTGAGAAACCTGCAACCTTTTGGTCAAAGGTTTTCTTTTAAATTCATGAACTTAAACAAGTGCATAATGCTCTTCAGATAGGCTTAGTTCATTTGAAGTCAGGCTTATATCAATTTAGATTAGACAGACAAGAATCAATGCAAGCTGTCATCCATGCCAGCCAATGTTAAATCGAACTGAGAGCAACCACACAGTGGTTTACACTAGTTTAATCACTGGTTTAAAAAAGAACTTACACTGAACTGCTGTGACTACCTTGTAAAGAAAGGGCTTTGCTTTACCCCCAATCATGTTGCCTGTGGACTTTAGCTGAAACAACAGGGCCAATGATGAGCATTTCTTAGCTTTCTCCTTCTGCATGCACCTCTCAAGATCTTTCTATTTTATAGGGTAGGGACCCCAGGAGGTTTTAAGGAATTGCACACCCAGGTGGTACAACACAGCACCGTGTAGCAGTACTTGCTCCAAGCAGGGTAGTTCAGGGACGGTATGAAGTGTGATGCCTCCTGCAGTGGTATGTCCAACCTCAGTAAGCTGGGCTATACCTGACTTAAAAGGTACAGCTAGGTAGTACTGTGGGCTGCATGGCAGCTGAGGGGTACATGGCATGAGGAAATATGGATGAGCATTTAACCCTGTTCTTGCTGACCTCCCATTTTCTGCTGCTGACTGCTGGGTTCTGGGTAGGAACCGCAGGACACCTGCTGCCATTCCCTGTAGCACAGGCTGAACTCGGAGCCTCCTGGAGCAAGTGGAAAATCCCCTCAGAGCTTCCTCCCTAATGCAGACAGACTTCTGGAGGAGGTCTCTTCTGAATGGTGTAGAGGGGGTTGAGTGTTTGGTTATTTTCCAAAATCTCTTTGAATTTCAATTTGCAGAGCAGACCTAAAAAGCAAAATGAGGAGAGGTTTGCCTATTAATAAATTACATCCAGGTCCCCAGAATTTGCAGCCATGGAAGAATCAGGGGAGCTTGAGCTGTGTCTAATGTCCCAACTGCCTGTGATGCCGTTACAAACAACCAACACCTCCCTCCCCCAAAGAAACCAAGGGGGAAAAAAAAAAAAACAAAAACCCCCAACAACCTTACTTAGAGCAGGCCTGTACTGAGTCTCTAACTTCCTTGGAAATGAATCTGGACAACTTCCCAGATAACATATCTGTCCCTCTAATTCCTGTCTCAAGGATGAAGTTGATCAGAGAAGAACTGTAGAGGACTGGTGAGTTATTCTCAGTGTTTATCAGGGTAGCACCTGGAGGTGATCTGATCTTCCTGCCTCCTCAAAAAAATAAATCTGTCTTCCCTTGGCTAGCTCACAAATCTGCACTCAAACCCTTCTGTGCCAAACATGTGCAGGTGTACAGTGTGTGTGTTACTACTGAGCCATCTGCAGCCTCCCCTGCATGGCAGTTGTTTTACTTCAGAGTTCCTTTCCTGACCAAATGGAAGTTCGCAGAACAGTTTCAATAGCACAAATTAAGAAGCTAATGCTTTCTTACAGTGAGATCAGCTTTGCCTGAGCTCACATTGCAGGAACAGGAGATTTTTCTCTCATCCTGCTTGTGTCACTAAAGAAAAGATATGACAGGCAAAGGAAGTGATATTGTAGGGTCCACCTTTATCCCCCCCACAGGGCATTTGTTGCTCAGACAGTTCCACTGAAGGGAAAAAAATGCTAGGATTAATTTTCACCCTGAGGGTTTTTGGTCAGCTGGTCAAAACACATCATGGTCTGACAGCACTGAGGAGGTGTTCACCCCCAGGGCTGGCCCCCTCAGCAGAACTACCCCTGATCTCAAGGTCACACTGAGCATCCACTGTCAGATGTTTGAGGCATCCCAGCTTTTCACCTTTCTCCCAAAAAGCACTGGCTTCTCCCCAAACTAAGCCATTCCTTATCTCTAGCCCCCTCAGATCGTGACATGCTCAGCATTACTGTAAGCAAACAATGCAGCCCCTGTGTTTGGAATGGAGGGAAGGCAGCAGTGTGTCCGTGAAACCGGGAACGTCACCGTTTCCAGTTCTTGTTCCAGTTGGTGCAACAGAGAGCATCAATGTGCCCTCTTGTTTTTCGTAAACCTCAAGGAGCTGCCAGCCAACACGCTGAGCTGGTGAAATTGATGGCTGACTAGATGAACAAAAGTGCACTTTGGGGACGTCCCCATAGTCTGTCATTCACTAATGTTGTCCTCCCCTTGACTTCCGTGGGCTTCCCGGGGAGCCAGCTGTTCCCACACGTAGATCGGCGGCTATGTTGTGTTTGTGAGCGTAGGCACAGCTGTGAGTGGTGAACCAGAAACAGGTAGAGAACTTGTCCTAGTGCCAGCAGGCGGTACTATGGATGACATGTAAGCCGGAGGCTTCCCGAAGCATCTAGGCACTTCTGCCTAATGTGGCTTCGGACCCCCAAAGGTATGCCCAGCTGACCACAGGGGACCTACAAATAACACGTTCTTTAAAAAAACCCATAACACTGACAAACTTTCAGCCCTACTGAGCAGATTCATTGTGTAACGTTTTCAGAGATATCTTCCCAAAAAAAGGCAAGTAGAAACTTTCCTCTGTTTATAGTTCCTCCTATTTCTCTAGCACCAGTATTTAAGCCAGCCTCGCTACAGAAGCACACTCTGCCTGTGCCCACACCTGTCCAGGCCCACAAAGAGAGGTGGAAATTGTGACTGGATGAACAAATTAGTGTCTAACTGCTTCAAAAGAAGTGTTAGCTGAACATAATCCATTTCTGCTCCTCATGATTTCAAGAGCTTGTTTTATTTTCATGTTTTCCATGCCCCTGTATGGTTCTGTATTTTAGCAGGGGAGACAAAAGGATGGGTTAGACCACATGATTTGATGAAAAGGAAGAAGTTTGGGATGTGGAACACTGTGTATAAGTGGGAGAAACCTGTCAGCTCAGACTTTTCTGGACTGAAGTCAGAATGTTTAAAATTTAAAAGTGAGCCACACAGCAAAGGTGTGCTTTTCCAGAGTCTAAAACTGACCCCCCCCAAATTACTGAGATCCTCCCTTATTTGTGTCATGTAAATAATCTGGAGAGCATATTTAATGTAAGGAGTCAAGCTGTTTACATAAGGTTGAGTTGCATCGAACCGTATACTGCACTGGTAGAAATACTGCCTGTTTGCTGAAACAATACAGCCTCAGCCAGTGTCTCTGGTGAGTGGAGGAATTAGGCCTTTGCTTCTCCCAGTGCCTACAAAGTACTGACTGCCTGCATCTCTTATAAAGTCACCGCTGTCTCCAGTTCTGAGAAGGCACTTAAGGTTTCTTCAGTTGTAGCTTGTATTATCTTTGCTTTGTTGCTTTTTCTCCCTCTTTTTGGTGTGGTGTTTTTTGTTTTTTTTTTTTTTGTCCCCCCCTCCCCCAAGCTTCCTTTTGCACGTTAGTGCCAAAATAGAACAAGAAAAGGGAGGAAAGTAGCCCCAAACTGGCATTCAGTTATCATAGAAAGTTTTTGTAAATGCATTTTATAAGTTTTGGTGTGTTCCTTTTACTAAAAAGATTTACTAATCCCTCTGGAATGAAAATTATTCTGAAAACGTCAGTTCAAAGTTATTCAGAGAAGTAATTAGCAACCTTAGCCAGCTCTTAGAACTATCTGTTTAGGCCAAATCCTTTTGCACAAAACTTTCTAGTGACTTATTGTGTCTGCAGCTCAGACACAGCCTGACCTTGGATAGAGATTCTGTTCACCATTCGTCTTTACAGGCAAGCAGCCATTAATCTAGTGTAAACATCAATATTTTTGTAAAATATAATCTCTTCCCAGCATCACTTTATGACTCTGTGATTTACAAAGTCTTAAACTTAGTTAAAATGACCACATACATTGTTTATGGCTTAATTACATAGCTCTTTTCCTGCAACAATCAGGTGTTATTCACACAGAACTTCTCAACTGTCCTTGGCTCTGCCTCGATAGGGAGCACATCCTCTATGAGGCAGAGATGCAAGAGTAAACATTTGGCAAGGGTATGTTCCTTTCTGACCGGCTCCCTCTGTGCATGGTCAAGGATTTTATTTTAGCAAAGGTATTGTATTCCTTCCAGTGAACCTGAACACTCTGCTGTCTTACTGACATCAATCTGGCAGTTTCCGTGTGAATGATATCGGTGTCATTCCCACCTAGAGGAACTGTCCGTAAAAGTGAGCAGTGGCATCAGTTTCCAAACAGACTGAACACAACGGCTTGTCTTACATATAAAGAAAGCACTTTCCAACCTGACAGGTGTCAAAGTGCCTATCTTCCAGAGTTTAGCATACATTTTGTTTTCATTTTTAAGTGAACTCCAGTCAAAGCATTGATATGCATGCAAACTGTATATGAAATCACCTATGAAAAGGATCCTTTGCTTCCAGCCTCCTCGGGTTTCATGGAAGCTGGTCTCAGTTGCATGTATGGAAGAAACCGGACTGGGCTCAACAATTTTATCCTTACCCCTTACCCCTTTCCTCTTTTTAAGTCCGGAGGGTGGAAGTTAGCCATTTTTTCAGGGCTACATTACTGTATTCTGCAAAAGGCAGGAATTGAGAGCTTAGCAACGTTTGGGAACCCAAAGCATTACTTTAATGGAAGAAGTGATCAAATTAGCCAAAGAAACCTAACTATGACAGATGCCATCTCGACTGAGCAGTTTACAATTTACTACCACAGAAAGAGCACAGAGGAAGGTGAATACTGACAAAGGAGCATTCTTTTCCAAGCTAACTGCTTTTGAGATGAATGTCAGCTCCTTACCTTATAATGAGACATATCTATAAATCCTTTATGCGAGAGGTTAATAGGAGCTGGCAGTCTCTGACTCTTGCGGTTCGTTCAGTGCTACAAGGAAAGAACCACGGGCGGCACATCGGCAGAAATGAGCCTAAGTGCCACGAGTCAAAACTGGTATCCCCCCCAGTGATTAGATGGCACATTTAATATATGCCAGAGGAGGACGACTGACAGATAGCTATGTGGAGGTGGCAGGATCTTATATATAGTAACTACTTTGGCTTTCTAGAACGGAGCTGTCCCAATAGCTGCTAGGTTTTTTAAGAAGTCCTAGAAACCTACAGCCAACCGCTGTAATGAATTCAGGGGGTAGTTTAATGGAAATCTCAAGAAGGAATGTAATTAGATGAAGTCAATTAGGCTGCTTGGGGATTTCTAGCTGCTGTTGTTGCTATCTGGGAACCCTAATAGGACGATTAGGATTAACTGAAATCAGCCTGATTGATTAGGGCATATAAACCTACATATGCCAAATTCCAGGGGGACAGTGTGCTCGAGCTTGAATCCATCTGGAGCTATGAGTCAGGAGGATGAGTTTACTTTGCTGGCCTTGGAGAAAGCGACAGATCAAGACTAGATACACACAATCTAAGCAAAGCCAAGTGGTGACACAAAAAGGCTGCTAGGGAAAGGACTGATTTTATCTGTTACAGCACTGTGTGTGAAGGCCATCAAGTCTATCCTGAGGAAGTGAGACTAATACTAAGCAGATCTTTTCCTTTAAAAAAAAAGTAACGTGTTTATAACAAAATACATCTACATCTTCTTTGTACAGCTTTTTAGGCTCAAGTCCTTACTCAGTATGGCTATGAAATTCCCCAGGATGTCAGAATCTCCTTATTACTGCAGTTCTGTTAGTTCCAGAGCCAAATTTGCAAATGTGAATTTAAAAGTGCCTGAAAAAACTGTCAGTGAGTAAATCCTGATGCTTCTGTGTCATGGGGTCAAGCACACAAATGCTTATTTGCATACATTTAAAATCCAATCTATGCTGTGCATGGGAACCCTACCTGCAACCTGCTTAGAGGACAACTGAGTTATCTTGGCTGTATTTGTTGCAGAGAAAGATCCTTACGGCCACTAAAGAGTTTCAGGAATAAAGGCTGGGGTGGGGGGGGAGTGGAGGAGTGGAGGGAAGGGAGGGCGACAGACCAGCTCTCTGTTATTCAAAGAAGCTGCTCTAAAGCAAGGTAAAGCAGTCCAGGCAGGAGCCTGAGGGATCTGATCCCAGTCATTACCACTCATGCGAGGGAGAGGATATGTCAAGGGTAGGGAACGTCTTGGGGGACCTGCAATATGGTAACTCACTTTCAGCTAAGTGGAGAACAACAGCTTTAGCTGTACAGTTTAATAACAGGCTAGGCCACTTTGTGCACCGGCAGGGCTGTTAATGCACAGTAGTCTGCCTTTCATTGTTAGGAGAGGAACCCCGCAGTTCCCATTTGACAGCCAGGAGTAAAATTATTTTGCCGCTAACATTTCTCTTCGCCATGAGACAGTGGGGTTGCGCATTGCACTCATCCTGCCTGCAGCCCCCTGCACCTGCAGCTCCCTCCTCACAACACAGGAAGGTTCCCATGGGCTTGGAAGCAAGGGATTTTTGCTTTCCTCCCGTGGCTCCTGTGCTATTCAGCTCTATTTGGGTGGCATACCCGCCTGTATACCATGGCTGCCAGCTGTGGAGTGCTGTGCAGCATCCTGGAGTGCCTCCAATGGTATTTTGAACAATTAGTAACCAGCCCGGCATGATCATATCCTAATGAATTACTGAACTGTTTTCTTCTGGTTGAATACTGGGCTAAATCCTGAAAGAAAGTGGACACCTGCAGATTGTATTGGCCAAGACCTGTCAGTGAGAATTTGCCTGAGTTAGGACCACAGGACTTGCCTCAACCCTTCCCAAATATGTCCCGTATTGACCTTAATATTGTTAATTTCTCTTGCTGTTTTAGAAAGCATGCTTCCCACAAGCATCACGCAGCAAACAGGGGCCCTATCATAACACCAAATGCCACAATCATTAAGTGGCACCTTCCTTAGTTACCTGTTGACCCGTGAAAGCATTTTTCTTCCGTTAACTGGGCTTTATTAGGGAATGATGGGGAGCAGAGGATTTTCCCCAGTACTGCCACCTTGCCCATATTATTAATAATCCAGCTCATGTAGTCACAAAACCAGTGTAAATCTTCCAAGAGAAAAGTCATTATCAGAAATAGATTACTCAGAGAAAAATGTCTGAATTTTTCCAATATTTTTTGCATCTCTCGCTCTATTTTGCAACATCTTTATCATTACATTAATTTGAATGGTTGTAAAAATCCTACTGATCACTCTTGAAATTATTTTAATCAAAGCACTTGCTTCACTGAAAAATATTGTATAATATTTTCAATAACAATCTTAACATAAAATCCGGTAAAAATTATGAAAAGAAATCTCCTTTGAATTCTGCTCAGTAGAAATTATTTTGCTGTTCCCCCCCAACAAGTCAAGGATCTTTTTTCCCTTTCATAAATGTTTCATATCTATGGGTCTGACTTTGTGGTAGGTGTAATCCTTTCAGCGAAACAGATCACCTCTGACAGCAGATACTAGCGTGTTTTCTATAACAAACCAGTTATAACTGACTGGGGCATCTGCTAACAGAGATGTTCTTCTTTGTGCTGATTTTTTTTTTTGTGTGCTGTAATCCTTCTCATAATCTATTTTTCGTTAAATTGTTTTATTGCACCTGGCTTGCAGGAAGATTTAATCTGTATCAGAAATGGTTTGACTGTTCATTTTTTATTCTAGTTTAAAAAACTGAAATCACCATATTTCATGCAGTTAATGTCATTTTTCTTCACAATGAATCCCAGTATCCAGACAATCCTGGATAAGCAAGAGATACTTCAACCAGCACTTGCTTCTATCGCTAGACCATTTCACAGCTTATTTCATTTGCTGTAAGTTTTCACAAGATTCGATAGAAAGTCTGTGAGACTTGGGGGAAAAATACAGGATTGTTTTTAACATGGTGGCATTTGACCAAACGGGAGGGAGGAGGAGGGGGAATGTGAAAGTCAAAAGTGTAAGAGAGGCTGGAAATTCTTGAACAGATGTAGCAGGTGTAAACATGTTTCCTTATTTTGGTTCCTGGATTTAACATCCTCCTACAAGACTTCCGTGTGCTCAGAAAAAAGGTTATATGTGCAGATGGTAAACTGCTAAAATGCCCAGAAGGTTCAAACTCATCTCTGCTTGTGAAGACAGGGAGAATTTCCCATCGTCTGACTCACAGGTGTTTGGAGCACTCTGAGTTAGAGGCAGGTTCGACAGTGCCGCTTTGCTTGAGCAGATGCCTTAGGTCGTGCGTTGGAAACACGCAGGCTCTTTTTCTCATGATGTCCAAGCAGCTAAGAACATTAGGAGAGCTCCCTGGAGCAAGGAGGTGGGGAGAGACTTTTTGGCATGTGGTCCACACAGTCATTACAAATTGAGGCTCTGGGCTGTTGCTGTCCCTGGGCTGCTGCTCTCTCTTCCTGACACATTGCGCTGCCTCGGGTCACTGCCTCACTGCTTGCCTGCCCATTGTAGTTTTGATCATACATTCCCTTTTGGCACAGGACGATTATTTTCTGCGTTCTGCTAGGTCCTCTTCCCGTTTGTCCCTATTAGTCCATGGCCAGCGCAGGAGCGAAAAGAAGCAGGTGTCTTAAACGCTTGGCTGACACGCTGGAATGGGGACGCACCGGGGACAGCTCTGACTGCGCGAGTACCGCTCACAGCACACTCTGACTGGCCTCGCTCAGTGCCGACAAGCAGCAAGAAAGCACGGGGCCTGCCTCTGAAAGCCTTGCTCGTTATTAATAATAAACATGCCTGTCAGGCCTTGCGTGTAGGGAGGTACGATGATACCACCGCCGGGTGGGCAAGGGAAGGGCAGTGCCTCCACTGGCTCGCCCTCAACCCAGGGCTGCCCTGCAGACTCCGCTCGGGCCACCCCACCTGCCTCCACCGCAGCGTCCAGCCGAGGCAGACGCACCTCCATGTCAGATGTCCCCATCCCCGAGATGGGCTGACTAGCACTTGTGAGTCCACGTCGTCGGCCAGATCCTCAGCTAGCGTAAATCGGTTATGTCAGCCGAACAGCTGGCCTTACGCACGCCGGCTGGCCTTTGCCAGCATCCCTCCAAATATGCTGCAGGGTCAAAAAGAGCCTGCCAGCACCTCCCTGAGGAGCAGCTGGCTCGATCCAAATCTAGGCGAGATGTAAGCCGTGCTGATGGGAAGAGGAGAAATAGTCAAGGTACCCACTGTTTCCTCCCCGCAGCGCCCCTCCGGTTTTGCCAGGATCTTAAGTAGGTAGCAAATCCGTCTGCTGGACTCACACACTAGAAAGGGGATGAACAGCAAGGTGGCAAACTTGTGGGTGACACGACGTTATTTATGGTAGTAAAAACATGACACATGACAAAAACACCATCTCATGATAATGAGTAATCGGGTGGTAAAACGAAGGAGGAAATACAGCATAGATGTGTGTATTGTAATGCCAGTGGGCAAAGCAGGCAACTTTATGTACCGAGCTGAGGGTGCTTGGACTAGCTGTTAGCTCTCAGAGAAGAAATCCTTGAAGTGCTGTGAAATCTAGATATATTTATGAAAATGCCAGATCCATCCTCAGCAGTGTTCAAAAAAGCAAATCAAATTTTAGGATTTAGTATGGAAGGAACAAAACTGAAAATACTGCTACGTCCTGGTATAAATAAGTCCAACCTGCCTGCACCCTGAACATGGTGCTGTTCAAGCCCGCTAGCTCAGAAATGGTAACCCTGGAGCCAGAGGAAGGTCCAGGCTGTGGGACGGCTTCTGTATTAGGATTTCAAAATAGGAGTAGCTGTCTGGAAAATGAAAATGTGAGGGGGATATGAGAGAAGTATACAAAATCATGAATGGCAAATGGGGAATGATTGTAATTGACTCTTATACCATGAGAACTAGGAGCATCAGATGAAATTGTTAGGTGGCCTGTTCAAAACAAACAAAATAAGGGCTCTTTACACCCTGCTTTGTCGGAGCGTGCCACTAATTGTCACAGGATGCTGCAATGTCAAAAATTGATAGGGGTTCAAAAAGCAATTACACAAATTCATGGAAGCAAAAATCCATCAAGGGCTATTAAATTTAAAGATACCACATCTGTCTCAGGGAAGTCCCTGAGCCACAGCTTGCTGGAGTTTGGGACAGCATGCCAGGGAACTATCACTGTGTGCTTACCCCTCTCTTATGCTGTTCCCCAGGGATCAGCTGTTGTTTATGTTTGAGACAGGCTATTGGGCTGGATGGACTTGTCTCAACCAGCATGGCTGTTCTTATGTTTGGATGCCAGGAAATTAATTTTTCCACATCCAGTCTGTCGGAAATGATGCCCTTTCTTTCACACAAGGACTTGGGTAGGATGATTCGTGAATTTGTTCTCTCTTGATTATTGTAATCACCTGTAATGGGATTTGAAGTCTGAGGCAACACAGACTGAGCAGAACGTGGTAGTACATCTCCAAAGCATGACAAAAAGCAGGGGGTGTACGTTTCACTGGCTCTTAGGCCCTCCCCCATGCTAATTCCAGACCTAGTGCTCAGTCTTCAAGGCCCAGGTAGTCAGGGCTTCACGGGTAACCAGAAATTCACCTATCAGAAATCTCTGAGACGCTCTTTGAGGTCCCGCTTCTGCGGGACGAGAGAAAACTGCAGAGGTTTATGACAACCTAAACCCTCACGAGCAGCCCATTTCGGACAACGAATCTTTTCTTTATTTATTTACAATGTAGATACATTCTAAGATAAAGCCTACACTTTATCTTAAGCTTCTCACCACCCACCAACGCGTCTGAGACCGATTCCTACGGTCAGCAGCTTCCTGATGCTCTTAAACGCACGAACAGTGGGTCGCAGACACCCTTTTCCGCAGAGGCGCGCGTCTCCTTTGCTTTGCGCCGGCTGCGGTGAAGCTTGAGAGCAGCGGCACGCTTCCAGCGCTTGACGAGCCACCACGGTACGCACACCAGAAGGTCGGCCTTTTCCGTCCATTATCTTTAACAGCAGCACAGCCGCAGAGCCCCGATCCTGCACTTCGCGGGCACGCAGAGCTCACACAGATCTAAATTTGCCTGCGGGAGGATGGTATTAATCAGCTTTTCAGGGGAAAAAAATCGTATTTGAGCTAACGGGCCCCATGTGTTGGTAGCTATCGTTTGAGGTAGCTGTGCCTTCTGCCTTTTAAAGGGAGCTGTCCGTGCAATGATTACTGATGGATTTCTTCATTATTATTATTATTATTACTATTATTATTATTATTATAACAGATGCTGAGGCAGGGAGCAACCACCCTGGCTTCGAAGAGCAGCCGTGAGGCTCGCGTACCCCCGACACCCGCGCCGACGCGGCTCGGCGCTCACCTCCGCCTGCCTCCCCGCTTTCCCGGTGGGCCCTAAGCCGCCATCCTCGACCGGCTGCTGCGCGGCGTCCGCAGCCACCTCCATCGGGGAGGGACGCAGCCCTGCCTGGAAGACCAGCACCTGGAAAGACCATTAATTTACCGCCGGCTTCCTGCGCCACACAAGGGCCGCCGGCCGGCGCCGAGGCAGCCCGCCCTGAGGCGCCGAGGCAGCCCGCCCTGAGGCAGCCCGCCCTGAGGCGCTGAGGCGGCGGCCCGCCCGCCCCTAGGGGGAGCCCGGCGGCCGTTGGCCGCTCAGCCGCCGCCGGCGGGGCCGGGGAAGGGGCGGAGGGGGCCGCCGAGCGCCATTAGCGCGGGCCCGGGGAGCGGCTGGCTTTTAGAGGCGGGCCGCTGAGGAGGGTAGGACGGGCGGGCGGGAGAAGGCAGCCCTTCGTCTACTTTATTTCGAGGCGGGAGGTCTGCGGAGAAAGCTCCGCTTCAGCCTTCTCGTAGCGAACGTCCCCTCCTTGCCAGCGATTTCAAGTACGCGACGTAACACTTTTCACGTGTTTTGGTTTTGGTTTTTTTTTTTTTTTTTTTTTTTTTTTTGCGGTAATCTTGTGTGTCGAGGAGCTGCTTATTGTTTGGGGGAGGAGGGGGTGACAGTAGGGAACCTGCAGGACGTTTCTGTTCGGTTTTCTGAGGCGGTGTGGGTTGTTCCTGCCCCCCCGCAGCTGATAAGAGGTTGCGGACTCGACCGCTTCAGGTCTTCAGTCAGTTCTTGCCACACCGTTGTGGGGCAGATGGGTAAATACTGTGGGGAGAATAAACTGTTAAGTATTAGCAGCTGAAATACGCAGTAAAAGCACAAGCACAGACCAGTTAGGTTTGCTCAGGTAGCTGGGTTAGGGTGTCAGGGCCTATTTTACCACTGGGGAAGCTGGGGTGGGGGCGATTTGCCCAAGGTGATGGAGGGAGACGCGGCAGAGCCTTGCCTGGAGCCAGCTGTGGTCTGATCCTCTTTCCTTGGGGCTGGAGGGCTGAGCTTTGCCGTCATAAGTGTATTTATTGCCTGTGGGGTTTGTTGTGGGTAGGGCCTGGGTGGGCAAAGGAGAGCACTGCCAGCAGCTCTGAGCTTATATAGCCAGCACAACCCCAGGACAGAAATGACAAGTGGTTTAAAAGAGTTTATTTTATTCTTAGGTGACTGCACACCGGTGTTTGGGTCTGGGAGAACACAATAGGCAGGGTTTATTAAAAAAATGTAACCTGTCAGTTTATGTTTTCCCAGAAGTTATGTAGGGACTGTCAGCTCTTAGAGCCAAATCTCGTGTTTGGCACATTCAAGGGCATGGGGATATTCTGGAAACGGGGGTGGGGGGGTGCAGACCCAGGACAGCTGCACATAAAGGCTCTGTTTTGGTGTGGCACAAGTGTTTCGATCCTCCTGCTTGACTCTGGTGACTCTGCTCACAGTCAGTGTTGGGAAAGGGATTTTTTCCCATGGGTGATAGACAGACATCCCAAAGAGCCTCAAAGGACCAAAGCACACAAACAGAGCAGATCCAGACTGGCATTATGAAAATGCAGAGACAAAGAAATCCCTCCTCCAGCTATTTCACTTCCCTGCAAGAAACTTTAGCATGCAGATGTGACGAATTCATGCAATGGCTGCGTTGACGTTTTGATCTGGCTGCACTGATTCAGCCTGTTCCTGCATCTCACCGTGGCTGTCTTGATCTGGCAGTGCTGCATCTTGCTGACTGGAGGGCTGTTTTCGGGGAGGTGCTCAGGCCCTGGCAGGACGTGCGGCAGGGCGTGCGTGCCCTCCAGGAAGCTGCACCCCTGCAAGGAGGTGCCTTCCACTATGGGAGCTTCTCAAACACGTGCAACTACTGATGAAATAGCAAAACAAAACAAGCTAGCTGAGACCGCCACTGGTGGTTTCTTGATTCAGCAGGCTGGATTATGTAACCTGGAGAGCACTATTCAGCTGAGGAGCCGCACCTTCTACCTGAAAGATGGTATTTTCTTAAAGGTGCTAATGTGATTAAATATATCCTTGCCTTAACCCTGGGAAAAAGCGATCCCTCCCACAATACTGCATCCTTTCTGGCATACCTCTACTCATCTGTCACACAGCTACAGATATGGTGACAATGGAAAGATACGAATGCTCCCTACCTTTGGCGAAGGGTGCCAATGACAATCGCATTAGTGTTCTTTCATAACGAACTCCAATCACCGGCAGGCAAGGTACAATCAAGGTTTTCTTTCCATCCTCAGCCCCACTGCTGGTTTGAGTAGTGTATCATTAGAATGATTGGATAACAGATTCATGCACAATGCTGAAATTAAACTTGACCTGTCTAATCATATATCACAAATAGCAATTGGAGGTTGGTTTTTTTCAGCTGTCAGCCACAGATTTCATCTAAAATGTGTTGGCTTTCGGGAAACAGTTGTAGTTGTTGAGAGGAGGAAATATTAGCAGAAAAGGTGCGCAGAACATCAAGATAAACAAGTGAGTTATCTTGCACCGGAATGGTGTGCTTGTTGAGGAAGATACCTGGGGAAAAAAATTCCAGTGCATTTGGCACCTGGGAGGCTGCAGATGAGTGCTTCATACAGGACTTCTGCAGTTGGTTTGTCATAACTTTGCAAAAGGTTAACTGGTTAGGCCTGCCCTTGTCAGTGTTTGTTAACAGTCACAACAGTCGCCGAGAGAGAATTCCCCCCCCCATATGCAGAATAAGATTTAGCTGTCCCGTCTCACACACCACTCTTGAGTGGTGAGTATTGTACAAGGTCAAACAACCCTCTGCTGAGCTTTAGGAGAGGAAAGACATGGGAAAGTGCAATAATTTAATAAAGTGTCAGCACAAATAACATAAATAACCCATATACAGCATAAAAGTGTAATAGAATCCAAAACAAGAAACAAGAACTTCTCAGCTTCTTCTAAAACTTACCCACCTTCTCCAGCATAAAGTGTGATAGAACGGATTCGTCTTGGTGCTTTGCAAGAGTTCACTAGAGGTCTGTAACAAAGTTGTACCATACGTTTTATCGTTGAAGTCTTTGCCCAGTAGTTTAGGTGTGAGAAAAGTGAAAAAACAAGGGAGAGTTCACCATATTGTGGTGTTTTTAAGGTGGTTCTTTTAACGTAAGTCATGAAAAAAAGGGAAGGTAGGATGAAACAGAGATAGGAGACTGCAAAATCTGCCCCAATTTTATGATGTATAGTATCCCAAAAATTCCCGTGAGCTAGCATAAATGCATAATGCGTAATAAATGCAAAATTTGGCCTGATGATACATTATTCCAAAAAGAAGCATTAAGAATATGTTACTATTCCAGGTAGCACCAAAAAAAAACCCAAACTGCAAATATTGTTGGTAGCAAGATCAGCAATATGTTACTGAAGGTCTTTGTTATCTTTGTAGCTGGGGAAAGTTCAGAGTTTATGTTTCACTGGAAATAGTTAAGGAAAATACATTTTTTAAAATTCAGGAAAAAGAAAAAAATAAGAATTTTGAAAGTGTAATTCAGAGATGAGAAGGATTTTTTTTTAAATTTCAATGTTATTTTAAAAAAATATTAAGGGTAATTTCTATTTAAGGATTACTAGTAGTGACTGATAAAGATAATGATATCCATTTAGGATAACTGTCTTCTTTCCTGGTACAGTGTGTCTCCCATTTATGTTGTAATGCTCAGACTGTCAATATTATTTCATTACAACACAAATAGGAGACATATAGGCATTATAGTTGTTTCGGTACTAGATAGCAGGAGTCCTTAGTGATATGACAGTAAAATTAAATCATTTTTCAACTGTCATATTATCACATAGCTAATAATAGTGTATATGCCACGAACTATAGCTATGACCATGTGAAGACAGTGTGAAAAGGTCTGTATAAAACTTAGCCATTAAAATAAAATTTTAAATTAGCCTTTAAAATAACATTCAGATTTTAAAAATGTGTGCAATATTTGCATTTAGAAATAGGAAATTTTATGGAAAACTGATCCCCCCCCCTCCGAACTGTATGACCAACAATCTTTGATAAAAAGAGATTCCACTAGTTCTTGCCATGTGTGGGTTTTAAAAGGAATGGGTGATCTGTTGACTTTCCAGGCTCCTTCTTCAAGCAGCTCCCAGGTGAACTGTGGCTGAAAGGTTGCTGTCTCTGATTACTGGTTTGCGGACCATGGAGGATGGTCTGGTTGTCCCAGCAGACAGGCTTCCATTTCCATACTTGGAGGTGCACCTATGGAAGAAGGCTGAGGAAAAGACATATGCCTAGCACAGATTTTAGGCTTCTCCTGAGCATCCAGTGAGCCCTAGGAAAGAATCAATGGGTTCCCATTCCTCCGTTTGCCCAGTTCAAGCACTGCTATGCAGAACCAGAAATCGGACCCTGCCTGTGACCACCATTTTTGCTTGACTTCAAAGACTAGAGAGCCATGGAGACTGCTTTTAAACCTCTGTGCTCTGGACCATAGTTGTTCGGTGCTCTCAATCAGTTGTTATCTTTGGTTATTTCACAGAGAAAATAAAAAATATTTTAAAGTTTAAAATGATGACTTCCAGAAGGACAGTGTGGCCAATCTTTAAAGTAGAGGTTTTATGCCTTCTTTTAAAAAAAAAAAACTTTGTAGCTGAAGCAAGTATAAATCCTTGTGTGGCCAGTTTACACTCACAGGCTGACAGTGGGCTTGCTTGTCATGGTCACCTTTCACAGACCTCCCTTAGAAGTAAGCCATAGAGCAGTAATCTGCAAAGCAAAGGTAGAAAAAAACTGCCTCACCATAATGAGACGTTACTGGAGACAGAAGATACGCAGGGGTTCCCATCTTAAACCAAGCAAAACTGCATTGCTGGCAAGCTGCATTCAGCAAAGAATTATTTCTTCTCCCATGAATTATTTAGAGTACATACTGCCTTTTCAGTATAGATATGTGCAGATCCAAACTAAATAGAGCTTCAGTCACTAGGGCTTCCAAGTAATACCACGATGAAAATGCTAAGCAATAATAATAAGGCCCTGACTACAACTCGTTTCCCATTTGCTAGAGGCAGATACTCAAACCTTCTATTCCCAGAGAACACATTGGGCACAACACAGAGCAAATGATGAGCCCAGATTTGTCAAGTAAGTAGTGAAAGAGGGTAACACACTGAAGTGGATGAATTTCAGGTGCGACCAATAAAAATAAGCTCCTTGTGTAAGTATTTTGAATATATTCGATGCTAGCAAGACGAGAAATCACATAAATCAAAAGGTAGCCATTGCAGAATGAAACCTGCTGCGGACAGAGGAATTGTAATTTTATAGGCAACAGTGAATTTGGTTCCAGGAAAAATGTGCACCAAACATAGCTGTCTTGACAACCCCATTCAAAGAGCTACTCAAGATGGAAGCTGTGTGAATAAAAAGCCTTCTGAAACCATAAAAGCAGCACTCTAAATCTAAGGTTAAAAAGCTCTTAAATTACTGGGACGTGTCACAACCTGTCAATTTATTAGCCGAAGCTTCTAAATCAGGATTAGGAACAAAATATCAAAACCTTCAAAAGTGGGGTAATGGAACTGTTCTGAAAAGGGAGAGAAAACAAGTGTGACAGGACTGGGGTTTCTAGGACTTTTGCTAATGATCTTCAGAAGGATGTAGACAAGAAAGCAGGTCACAAGCAGCTGATGTCAGTTTTTCAAAACAGAAATTGATTTTAGGTGTATGGGACCAGAAAAACTTTTGCAGTGACTTTCTGAGGAAACTTTTTAGTCAGGAATAATAGCTAAGCAAAAGAAGGAGCTCATTCTGCTCTGCCTTGCCTTTTGTTTAGAAAGTGTAAAATGCTATCACCAAATCAGAATTTTCCTCTCCCACAGGGATATGTTAATATTTTACTTCTAAGGATAGGCATGACTATAGCTGGTGACAACAGACAGCCTATGCAGTCTAACCTAATGTCAAGGGGTCACAGCCATTGATTCAGAAGGCTTTTGGCCTGTGGGTTAAACAAGATGTAGCTTTAGCTGAGTGTCGAGAGTGCTGATTCTCAGCATAAAGCTGCTTATGACATCTGAATTACTAGATCAGCAAGAGGAAAACTGAAAATAGATCACTGAATAAAAACCTGTGACTAGATCACTCCTAACAAAGCTGAGGGTAGGATTGCTTGGATGGGATGATGGAAGTACTGAGGGAAATCCCGGGTCTGTTTTTTGAGAAAAAGGATGCTTAACTGCTAGAAACATTAGTTTAGCAGCAAATGCTGTACCAGACAGAAAGGAAGGAGAGTGTAAGGGCAAAGGAAGGAATAAACCACCTATCTGGCCTCTTTAAACATGGTGGAGCTTTAAACTAATCCTGACAGCTTGTTTGCTGGTGGCACAAAGGAGATCCTGACCCGATGCATGAACTCTGTCAACCAAGTGCTACCAGTTAGGTTAGGATTGGGGGAAACTGCCTGCCAAGGTACATGGCAGCCTTAAGCCAGGTGTCATAAACAGAGCAAAACAGTTATGAAGGAAGAATGTAGGCAGGAGGCAGGCAGGAGGGTGCAGTGAACTGTGCGGCAGCAGCAGCGCTGCAGACTGGAACCTCACTGTGGGGTTGCTGCACAAGCCCAGGGCCACAGAGCTCTTACAGCTTGTGCTGGAAAAGAGCTGGATGCACTTGCAGTGGCTGGGTAGGAAAGGACAGGATGAGACAGTACCCACATGGGCAGTGTCACAGCTAGAGAGAGGGCATGGGTATATCGATTACCCCAAATGCTGTGTCTGTCCTCCTCAGATGATGTGTGACTTCTTTGGCTAAGCAGGCCAGCGAGTACTGTGGGGCTGGAGGCAGCTTGTCGCTCCTGCTGACACTGTTCCACTTTGCTGAAGCGCTTCAGTCCATGCTGGAACCCATGTGTTTCCCCTCTCCGGCAAGTGCCCTAAGCCCTTCACTAAAGAGTTATTCTCATGCTCTCTGACTCAGTGAATATGCAAGCATTGCAAGCAAAGTGGAACAGATCCAAAAGGAGAGATTGAGGCAAAATGGCCTCATAAGGCAATCTCCTTGCATTTGGGGCACGCTTCTGAGGCTGTGGTTCAATGATGCAGTAAGTCCAGTTCCAGTGCTCCTCCTATGCGATCAGATACCTCCCAGCTAGATTTGTATTGCAAGTGCTGACACTGGGTTCACACTGGTTCCAAAAATGTTGATGGCTTATCTTCAACACACAGCTTTATGCTGACTGAGACGGGCTGTTGTCTTGTAGCCAGCAAAAGTTCAGTGTAAGGATAAAGGCAGCATAAAGACCAGTCACGTGGCAGGTTCAAGAGAAATAAACTTGAGTGCTCTGCTCTGGCCTGGATCGGATTGGTACTGCTGGTACATGTACCGACTTGTACAAATCTACGATTGATCCATAGATTCAGGGGTGGGAGACATGTTCTCAAATCCTTGCTCTGAGAGTGATTGGGACAGAGAACAATTATTGCAGAGTGGATTATTGAAGATGCTTGCTTGAGAGGGGAGATCTTTTGTTCAGACCCCGATCAAGTGACTGTCAATTCATTGAAAATGGAAGAAATTAACAACACGTAAACCTGAGAATACTTATTGTCTCTTAGGTGGCGATCTTACTAGAGCTTGTTGAACTGTTTCCTTCAAAGTTTTAAAAGGAAAATGGATTCCTCCCCCCAGTCCATTTTCCTCTTGTTCAGAATGCTTTTGGTTTTCAGCAGAAATAGGTGAAAATTGACCTATTGGCAGTCCCAAACTGCATCTTGTGCTGAGGAGTCAGCGGAATCAAGCACTTCAGTTTACATACCATGTGCCCATAACTGGATGCTCCATGCAAAGGGCTGCTTACCCTCTCCAGTGTTTGGAGAAAACTCGCCCCCTTCCTCAAAGGCTAAACCTTTCTGTTTACTGTATAATAATTGAGAAATAATGGTCTCAGCAAAGGGCATTTCCTGGGGATTAATGACTGGCTGGGTGAGTGGATGGCTTGAGATTTTTAATTAAAGGTGCAAGCTTCCTCTGTTCTGGCATGTGAACTTCCATTTAAATTAGGTTCTATTGAATTCAGAGGTTTTTCATGGCATGAAGTTCACCAGTGCTGACAGGTCCATGCCCCCCAGTTTAATGGGTGGCAATGCACTCTAGAAAGACAGCTTTCAAGTGTCTCATCAGTGCCAAAGTATTACTGCTATGAATATGGCCAAAGACACCCATTTGTTCTGCTGGGGCCTTCAGAAAATTTTAACGGGTTCATCTGCAGTAGTGAAGGAGTTGTTTTCAAAGTTGTAGGTGTGTGAGGTCATACCAGAGGATCTTTTCCATTCAGTCTACACTGAACCTCATCATGGCCCATCACCTACATAAAGATGGAGGTGGGGAGTGGTAGGAGATGGGTTTGTGGAAGGAATGATAAAAAGAAAGTATATGGAAACCAGAGATGTGTCTTGCCTAAGAACAACTAGAAGAAGCTTCCTTATGTGTTGAGGAAGGAATGTTGAGGCCATGTTAGTAGCTGTGGCATAAACCCCAAATAAATTAAACCCCCTTGAGTTTGTTTCCTTAAAAGCAAAAGAAAATACAACTGTTACAAATTTTTGCTGTTGAAAAAATCAAAGATCTTTGCCCTGCCTGAGCAGAGAATTACGCTATATGCAACCTTTGTTCCAACTAAAAAGTAAAGCCGCAAGGGCCAGCAGCAGAGCTGCTGCCAAAAGCAGTATCTGTATAGCTCGGTCAGGGCTGGACAGGAGACCTGTTGGTCACAGCAGAGATGGATTGAACCCAGAGCAGGAACACTAGAGTTACCTCTCTTGGGCATGAAAAGGTCCCAACAGCTCCATCGCACACCTGCCTTTCGTTGCTGAGCTGGGACATTATTTCTGTCTTTAGTTTGTCTGAAGCTCATGCTATCTCCCTCTAGTACTCATTAGCAAAAAAAAGGCAGGATCAGGCCCTAAATTTATGGAAATTAAATGCTGTCAGATCTGTTTAACTCCTCTAGGACTTTTTCACAACTTTATTAGTTGCATCAGAGGCTGCTTTGTTAGGAAATAGTAACATATTCTCTGCTCTCCCACCTCATAGCACTACTGTACAGAAACTGATCTGACAGGGAGCAAAAATACACTATTCGAAATAAATTCAGTGTTATGCTGAAAGTCAGCCATGAAACCTCACTGAAGATGGTGGGTGAGAAAGCTTACCTTAAGGAAAAGCCTAAGAACTACCTTCTTTGTGGGACATGCTCATTGAGACCCCAGGAGCCGCACCATACATGCCACACCATACATACCGCACCACACATGCCTGGCAGTGTTGAACTGTGGGGGCCAAGGCATTTCTCCAGGATCTAACTGCAAACGCTGGGGACAAGGTGGCATATGATGAAACAGAGCGATTCAGAAAGTGACAGCAGAAACATCAGAGAAGCAGACAGAGGAAGTAGCAAGGACACCCAGATCCAGTAAGGAAAACCCTTGTAGCCTGACCCTGAGAGAAAGCTGAGAGAGAGAGAGCTTGAGCTGTGGCTCAAAAGAAGCTTGAAAGTGTGAACAGAGAAAGCACTGCCTATTGCTTTGACTCCCACTGTGCCCAGAGTAACGGGACATTGTGTACATTCTTTCTAAACAAACAGAAGCGCATTAAAAAGCCCAATTCACTCCCTCATCTGTTTGTTCTCCAAACAGAAACAACCTGTAGGGACCCTGAATATTGGCTAACCACCCGGGTCAAAGAGGGTAACAAGAAGTGCATTAATAAAGGGAACTTTCTCCTCAGAACTGATTTTGTCTTTTCTTGCCTCTAGTAAAAGATTTTAGTCCTTGTCTGTGGTGTTATTGTCATTAGCATTGTCATAGCAACTGATAAACAAGGAGAAAGAGATGTGTAACCACCTTTTTTTTTTTAAAACAGGCAGTCCAAATGTCTTACTATCAAGTAATTTGGTTACAGAATTTAGCAAAGCGGTTGCACAGTAAATAGGTTTATCTTTAAACATAATGCTCTTTTCCATTTTAACTGAGCATAAAATTGTATCTTTAAAGGATCGGCAAAAAAAAGCAGGGCTTCATGCCTCTTGAGCAGTTCCATGTGACATATGGTCTTTCCAAGCAATAGTTTTATCGGCTGTGCACAGTAGCAGCAGATTTGAGCTAATGTTCCTGTGAAAACAAGTCAGGGTTTATCCAAAAACTGAAGAAGGGGAGGAGAAAGGCACCTTTGCCCTGCTGTACAGAAAAAACAAATCGTATCTTACGTCAAACTTACGACATACCTCTATAAATACAGCAGCTACTGGTAGTGACTAACTTCAGCACACGCACTGAGCGGGTTGAAGAGGACTCGGTGACCTGTTCGATTCCCTGCCCGCCAGTGATGCTCCCGGGTGTTTCAGCCATATGCTGCCCTGAAGCCTTGGAGGGAGCAGGGTGGCTTTTGGGGCCAGGTGGGGCATTGCTGCCCAGAGGGGCTTAGCCCCAGCCTTGCCTGCAATGACCAGGACTCCAGTTCCCAACAGAGGTGCTATAACCAGCATCGAGCACCGGCAGACAGCACGTGTTGCCTGTTGCTAGATGAATCGCGTGAGGTGCTGAAGAGCACCCTGCCTCCCTGCTCCTACACGTCCTGCTTCGTGCTGGAAAAAAGGTCAGGGACTCTTTACTTAGCAGCTGGGCAGCAGTGAAGGGCAGGATGAGCCTTGTACACAAACACACACGCCCTGTGTTTCTTTCAGGACACAGCTCTGGCCAAATATTGGCCTAAAATTATTTTTGAGCTCACTGCTACCTCAGTTGGGGACCACTGCCACTGAGTAGTGCTAGAAATAATCCCTGTAAGTTAATTGGTGCTGGCATTACAAATGCAGGAAGAAGGCAAAAATTAATGGATTGCAAAGCATTTCTGCATCTAAAGGATTTTGCTATAGTAGTTGTACTCACACAGAACAGAAATAAACAAACATATGCTCATATGGTTATATTCCTGCATACACACACGCACACATACACATATTTATATTTACAATTACATTTATATATGTATAATGACATTAAATAACAGGTAACATAGCAGAGAAAATTCAATTGTAAAGGAACAAAGTTGGAAAAAAATTCCCTGTGGCTACGTAGCGCCACAGAAGGCATGTTTTCAGAAAAGCTTTCAATGTGCTTGAATGGCTCTATGATGCTTTTGTAGTAATGAGTGATTTTTTTTCTCTCATTCTTGCAACAGTGCAATAATTTGTAGGTTGAGTTCCTCAAGGCCTTCTCATCAGTAAGAATGAATTCCCTCCATTTTGAAGTCTTTCATGAGCACTTGTCTCTCCCCTGCTGTCTGTGCCTCCCTCTTATCCCCAAGCATAAGTGTCAATTTTACTCCAAGTTCTGTCTGAAGTTCACTGAGATTTTTTTCTGGGAGGTAGCTGAGATCTCTGTGTAGCAGTCATGCAAGTTTTTCAGAATTGACATGAGGTTTCACAGTTGCAGCAACGTTGCAGTTTTATACCACTGTGATCCCCCCCCCCCCGGGGACATGGAGAAAGATACTGATTCAGGGGAACATCTGAATCAGAACTGAGGCATTAAGAGTGCAGCCTGTGGATTGTCCCAAGTCCTAAAATTGCAGGGGAAACAGATACGTATTTGATTTGACACCTGCCACTACACTTAGGAATAGCATCTGCCTGTAGTAAAACAACACAGTGGAGAGTAGGAAATTGCTCTTTTGCATTCTATACTGATACAGAAGGAGCAGGCAGAGGCACAAAAGAAATATCCACCATTGGTGATAACCAGAGATGCATGGCTGACCTTCTGTAATAGGAGGAAACTGCAGCTCCTGAAAGCGTCTTTCCATCTCCAAGTTTCTCTTGGGACAGTGCCATCATGCAGAGTTGTTAACCCCAGGATAGTAATACCAGCCCTTAAATATTGCATGCTTACAAAGGACGCCATGGTATACACACTGCACACAAAGTATTCTGCAACAAAGTAAGAAAGGCTTTGTGCTGACTCAGCAGAACTAGGTAACAAATCCAGCTTTAAAAATAGCTCTTTTTCAATAAAGGGTAATCGGTTCTTGCCTTTTTCTCATTATGTGAGATATACTCTATAGAATTTATTCATTAGAGGGTAGTCTGCAAAGTTGAAGTAAGAAACAGGAAAAATAAGGATGGCAATAGAGTTGTAAATTCAGCTTGTATGTCAAGGAAATGACAATAAACTGATACATTTTCTGGAAAAATCACTGGTTATATATGCCATTCCTAGAATAAAAGTAATAGACATTCAGCATACCAATAGCTGCAAGGTGTAGATGAAGATGTGGCTGTCACACGATCACAAAATGACTGAGGTGGGAAGGGACCTCTGGAGATCATCTACTCCAACCCCCCCTCTTCAAAGCAGAGGAAACTTGAGCTCAGTCCTCAGGGCTGTGTCCTCTGAGGTTTTGAATATCTCCAAGGAGGGAAACTCGACATCCTCTCTGGGCAACTTATTCCAGTGTTCAATCATCCTCACAGTAAAAAAGGGTTTTCTTATGTTTAAAAGGAATTTCCTGTATTTCAATTTGTGCCCATTACCTCTTGTCCTGTCGCTGGGCACCACTGAGAAGAGTCTGGCTCCAGCTTCCATGCTATTTCCCATTAGGTGTTTATACACATTGATAATATCCCCAGAGCCTTCTCTCCTTCAGGCTGAACAGTCCCAGCTCTCAGTCTCTCCTCGTAAGTCAGATGCTCCAAACCCTTAGTCAACTTTGTGGTCCTTCACTCGACCTGCTCCATCAAGTCCATGTCTTGCTTGTACTGGGGAGCCCAGGACTGGACCCAGCACTCCAGGATGCATCTCACTGGGGCTGAGCAGACAGGGAGGATCACCTCCCTCAACCTGTTGGAGACACTCTGCTGAGTGCAGCCTGGAAGGCTGTTGGTCTTCTTTGCCATGAGGGTGCATCGCTGGCTTCTGGTCAACTTGTCGTTCACCAGGACCCCCAGGGACTTTTCTACAATGCTACTTTCCAGCTAGTTGGCCCCAGCCTGTCCTGGTGCATGGGGCTGTTCCTCCCCAGGGGCAGGACTTGACATTTCCCTTTATGTAACTTCATGAGATTCCTGTCAGCCTAGTTCTCCAGCCTGTCAAGGTCCCTTTGAATTGAGGCACAGTCATCTGGTCTAGCAGCCTCTCTTCCCAACTTTACAGCATCTGCAAACTTGCTGAGGATGCACTCTGTTCTACCATTCAGGTCATTAAAGAAGATAAATAGTACTGGTCACAGTGTCTTCTCCTGGGGTACACCACTAGTGACTGGCCTCCAGCTAGACATGCCAGTGATCATAAGCCTTTGAGCTCAGCAGTTCTGCCAGTTTACAGTCCACCTCACTGTCCATTTATTTACTCTGTAATTCATCAATTTGGTGGATGTTATGCTAGTGGTGTTATGGGAGACAGTGCTGAAAGTCCTGCCAAAGTTGAAAGAAATCACAGCTACTGCTCTCCCCTAAAACGCCAAGCCTGTCTTCTCATCATTGAAGTCTACCAGGTTTGCCAAGTGTGCAACAACTTCAGCGTAGACCTTGCTGGCTTGATAGGAGAGAGCTGAATAACTTCTAAGGAATCATTTATTTAATGATATTTGACTTCCTGATCACAAAATGCCTCTGCTCAGACTATGCGGAGTGTCCCCATGTCCCTTCATCATTGTCCGTCCCCTCCCCGCCCTGTGTATTTCACATCCTGAGCTTGGAGTCATTCTTGGTCTGCATGTCATTCGTGTGGTTTGTTATAATGTTGATCTGATGTTCAAAACCTTAGCCAATCTGTGTGGCCTTTTATTCATGTAACATGCTTTGGTTCCCTGGTTAATTCTTAGAATGAGGTTTCAAGTACATCTGGTCAAAATTGGCTTTGAGCAAATATTGATACACAGTGAAAAAACACAGGATTTCATGTACATTACTAATTTTTTTCTTTTACTGGGAAATTCAGGTAAACAAAGACGTGGACTGAAGACATTCACTTAAAGTGAGAGCTAACATCAAAAAATCCCAAAATTTTAATGGAGGTCAAATATTTAATGAAAAGACTGTAGCTTGAAGTTTTGTTTTGCTATTCTTAAAGTCAAATTTGTGGAGATACGGTGCAAATCCTGGGGACACTCTGACAACCTTTCATGTTTATTCCTTCAGTGGGTTCCCAGCTCTTTGGTTACTGGTGGAAATAGACCCCTGAAAGCAGAAGATAACGAATGGACCCCCAGTCTCGTGAGCTGCCCTGCCTCATGCCGCTCTAGTGGCCTTGCTTGGAGTGGGCAGAACAACTGGACTTAAGGCCAGGACCTAGGCTACTGCTATTCTTGCTTTTCCAACCTTTTCTTGAACAGAATATCAACTTCTTTGGGCTGAATTAGACAGGGAGGAGTAGAAACATCTTCTGTATCTCCTTTAATTCTTGGTATCTTCGCAACAGCTGTCAGTTTTAGTTTGTTCATCGATCATTCAGTTGAGCAAAAGCAAGAAGATGAAGGACCATTCACCCCTTGATGTTGTTAACAAGCCTGTCAGGCTTTGACAACTTGAATGAGAGACATTTCATAAAATTATGAGTGAAATTTTAAATGTCTCATTGAGGCATACCACAAAATTCTTTGCTGTCAAATGAGCACTTGCAGCACTCTGCTTACATCAGACCCATCGGCTTTTTGGAAGCATCATTTTTTTTTATAGTGGGCATGCTCAGCAACATCAACGCAAGCATTAACACTCAGTTTACTTGCTGACATTACCGTTACACATCTGTACTGTCATTTGTGTGCACACAGCAGAAGGGCAGGACGTGTCCCAGCAGCCTCTGTGAGGGCTTCCCAGATTTTGCTCTTCAAGGCACATCAAAGTGTGGTAGTTTCTTTCCATGCAGGTTTCTGCTGAAGAGAGCATAAGCAGCCTTTGCTCAGTTGACTGCAAACGCCATTTGAACAGAAAATTTTGTTTTCACAATGTACACGCGTGCAGTGCCAGAAGGATCTATTGTATTACATGAATAACAGTCATTATAAGCTTGCTTCAAACAGAATAGGTATCTGTTTCTGAGCCAGTAGCCAAAACCAGATGTAACCGTGCAATTTATAGCTAAGTAGGTAATCCATCAGCACGTAGGCTTCAGCTTGGAAAAACATTTTGACTACCCGCTTAACTTTAAGTGTATGTTTATATACATAGATTTCAGTGGGGCAAACCTGTGCCTAGAGCTATGTGTGACTACAGCTATGTGTGAGTAAGTGCATCACTGAAAGCTTGTCATTAGAAAAAACCCTACATTTTAGCTGTATGAATTTGTCTAGGGATAAATATAACAACAACAGCTCTGCCTTGGCTGGCTCTGTTTCTTTTTGGTGTAGCGCAAAGTAAGCAAGATCCTATTGCTCTGCAATATTGATGGCATACCTTCATGCATATGTGATAGTACATTCCCAGCATATTAGATAGTTTAAACCTGATCTTTTCCACCACCTTGATGGTGTTTCTTTCCAGTTTTACTCCTCAGAATCTTCTAGAAACAATAATATTGATCCTGTGTGTTCAAACTATTTAAGGAAGAGGAACCTACATGGTTTCCTAATTTCTTATTCTGTTCTTCTCTGCTGCCCTTTGTTGTCTGTACTCTTTTCCACGCTCAGGAGCGAGCATGCTTTCTGTCAGAGTTTCAGCATATTCCTCTGTCACACATTCTCCTGCTTGGAGCTCTTTTGTTCTAATACTCTTGACATTTAAGCTTGGGCACTTCAAAGGTTCTTTCTCTTTACTTTATTCTATGATTTATTGATTACTTCCAGCTTCTGTTTCCCTAAGCCTATTTCCTTTCATGTTTTCTCACCCTTCCCACTTCTTGTTATTTCATCTCTCGATACAAATAATGCTTCACAATTCCGGTTTTAAAGCCACAACCACCGCACAAGTTTTTCTCCTGTTGGTTTGGCATAGCAGCACTTTTTTTACACACGGAGGCCCAAAGGCATTGTAAATGATTACAGGGGTCATTGTTACTGATGAATGAGTCGTGGCCACACATTTACAAAAAGCCTGCTGAGCCGCATTGTCCTTTGCAAGTAGTCCCCGAAGAAGTCATAGGCACTACTCACAGATCAAGGGACTACTCAGTGTGGGAAAGTGACACTCTGCACTGGGACTCAAGACAGCATTGTACGGGGAGAAGCCTCCTTCCCAAAGGCTGAGCTATGCTGGCTGTGCCAGCCTGACTTACTACCAGAATAGCTATAACACCGAATGAGAGGGTTTGCCAGCAGTTTAGGATTATTGTGCCTATATATTGTGGGGCAAATTCTGCGCTAATTGCTACCTGGTGGGAGCTGCACAGCTGGTGACAGAGCGTGCCTGTGTGTCCTCTCATCCACACTTCTGCAAGGTACCTTTTTGTGCCGGTTTTGCTCACCGCGCAGGAGCCAGCTATCAAAGGAGGCTTCTATTCACCAGGAAGACCAGTTCTAGCATAAGAAACAAGCATGCAGCAGGAGCTGTATTGGGTGTTGGTCTCAGTGTGAGTCTTGGACTGAACTTACCTAACTTGGCTGCGTCCCTGCTTTCCTGCCATAGCATGGGCATAATATTTGTGTCCACCTTGGCATCTTCTGATGACTCAAACTATACAAATAATTTTGAAATCATCAGATGGGAGAGCCTAGAATGGAGCAGAGCATTACTACCATGTGGCCAAACCCTACGCAAGGCTTTGAATAGCCTTCCTTCTCTGTCTCCTGCTTTGTTATGGGAAAGGACCTTGTCTTTCTCACAGAAATGTCCATATTCCCATCCTGGACTGAGTGACACATGGGCCCTTTTACTTCCCCTCCGTGCCCAAGGTAGTGCAATGATTTGCCGCTGTACATGTGCTACAGCAAAACATAGTAATTCAGCTAGATTCAACTGGAATTTTGTATATTAGGCATTAAGGGGTAAATTGCCCCAAGGTAACAGCTTGATTCTGTGCAGTACAGTGCTGTGTTTGGGCGGGCACTTTTGCCCACTTGCGACTCAGACACAAGGCGGTTGAGAAGCAGATTGTAACCAATACTCCCATATAAAGCTTGGTGTAGTCAATTAGCTAGTGATTTTTCTGTCAGCAAGGATTCTGTGCAAATGAAGAGATATCAAGGATGTAGAAAATGATTGAACTCAGCTGAAAATGTACCTCCTGCTTGTGTTCCAAAGTAAATAAAGACTTTTTACTAGCAAAAAAAGAACATTGTTCTTTACATTTTACCATTTCAGTACAGATGAAAAATTAAATTGCCAATAAAATTTTATGAGAAAGGAAATTCTTGTTAGAAATTTTATCTCAGAGTATTGATTTTGCTACTGTGAACAAAATTGCTCTCTCAAAGTTAATAAATAAGAGTAAGCAAGGATAGACTTTTAATTGTCTGATTTAATTTAAAATCTTCTAACATGTAAAATATTGGGAAGATTACGTTTTAAAAGAAAGAGGTAACTTGCTGGTTTTCCTATATTTAAATATAGTTTAGAAGTTAGAAGATTTTAAATGGTAAAAAGTTGGTCTTAGGTATATGTTAGTCTGCGAACACAGCTCCTTATTAATCTGTGAATAAAGATGACTAAATCATTGGCCTCTGGTTTGTCTATCAGAATATCTGATGCACATACCAGAAGGATGTTACTCAGGTTCATTTTACATACAGCACACCAAAGGGGTCTGTTGTCCTAGAGGCTTGAACTAGGTTTTACTTTACGTTAAAAACTTAGCCAAAAATGATACAGCCTAAGACTGAGAGATTTCTAAATAGTAGTAACTGTACTTTCACTAACACCAGAAATTTGGCAGTTATGCTTCTGGTAAGAAAATGGATTTTACCAATAACAAATATTAGTAAGAAATACTGTTGCTGTGTTTTTGTACATATGTATGTATGTATGCACATATGCACATGTACATTATGTACTTGCCTTTCTTTTAGGCAACCACACAGTGACGTCGTCCGATGAATAAGAAACTGAATGAGCAAGTAAGAGAATGGTGTGGGTTTTTCTTTTTCAGCAGTGGGAATAATATTAGTCAACTATGTGGCTAGAAATATTTTGGAGAGAGCCTTCAGCAAGTTCCCATTTATTTTCTCCTTTCAGAACCTCCACAAAACACATAACAAAAAATAGTCAAGATATTTCAAGATGACCTGTTCTTCTTGTGTAAGAGGACTTGTAGCTTCTTTATAGAAGCTATTGGTTTGTTTCTTCCAGGTTGCCTGGAGAATTACCCCAAAGCAATGAGAGACATTCTCCCCTTCCCTAGGACTCTAATATGATCCATGGGACCCTGGTGTTCTGCCAGCTCCAGGGGTGCAACACGAGTGAGGGATTCTGCCTCGGACCCCCACGTGGCAGAGTGATGCTTTTACATGGGTTTTAATGGTGTTATCCTCAGATGAATTCAAGTGAGGCAAGCTCAGGAGCTGACAAGTGCAAATAAATCTCCAAGTGAATGACCTGGTAGTTTATGTGTGTATACGTGTGTGTCCTTCTTTCCAATTTAATTTTATTTCAGGAGTGGCTAACGTCTTGTGCTGTTGTGGCTTTGTTTTCTAATCTCCTCACGGATGCCTGCCAGCTGCTGGATACTCAGAAGACGACAGTCACTTGGGCTCTTTCCTGTAAGCCATGTCCCCAAGTAAGTTCTCACACGCAGAAAAGAAATTCAAGACAACAAAAAGATATCAGTGAAAAGGTTCTTTTAGAGTAAAAATTTGGTGGAGATTAAAATAGGGCAAAAGTTCAAATGAGAACGAGCCACTGCCAAGCAAGCAAGAATCTTGGCAAAAAAGAAGGAAAAGAAACATTGGTTTAAAAGGCAAGTAACCATGGCAAGGCAAGAGCTCAATGCTAGAATCTGGTTAAGAAGTAATATCACACAGAGCTGTGATTGTTTATTCAAGGCTAGCCCATGAGAGAACAGTTGTCTCCAATGAGTGTTCTCACAGCTTGGATCCAAAATTATAACTGCGTTTTTTTAAAGCATCCAGCACTTCTTCACAACCCATTTGCTGTTAGACAAAAGAAAAAGAAAGTACAAAGTTTATTCTTAGTGTCCCTTGTGTTTTTAAGGCACAGCTTTACATATGGAAAGGCATTTCATGTCAGCTGTTGAACCAGTATCATGCTATTCTGCAGCAGTTGCCAATGGAAACTGTTGATACATTTTCAGTACCTTTCCCAAGTTTCAGAAACTGGAAGCAGTGTGTGGTTTAGGGATGTTTTGTTTTTGGAGGGCGAGAGAAGAGGTCTTGCATCTATGAGTTGCATTACTGCAGTTGCAATACAAAGCAGATAATGGACTCTGGGAGCTAACAGCTGTGGAATTAAGTTTAGGCATGAAATAAAAATAATGGCAGCTTTGATACAAGTAATAATTTACTAAAGATGTTTTGTGGCTATCAGCAAACTCACAACATATGCACACATCCATACACCTGCTTAAGTTGTGCACCTGTTGTCCTACAAATAAATCAAAAGGGAAAAATGGAAGCTTCCAATGTTCCGCTATAAATAAAAGATGATTAATACCATTATAGTGACAAACAGGTATTGGCAGCACACAGAAAGAATGGAAGATTGTCATCTAATTTGTGCTTTTGTTTCGATGTCTAGATGAGCTTGGAATACATATACAGTGCTAGAGGGCACAGCTGCAGCCCAACAGATGAGAAAGAGAGAGCAGGTCAAATTCATCTCTCACTGGAAGTCAAAAGTAGCTCAACCAAAGCAGGGATTTGCATGGAAATGAACGCAACCTGATTTTTCTACAAACTGGGTGATTTTATCGCTTACACTATTTTATTGCTCAAAGCATCTTGTGCTAAACTAAGACACAGTGGTCTGTACCGCGTCTGCAGGTCTCAGCACTTTTGGGAACCTGACTTTGCTGCTATTCTTTGGAGACGTACAGGTCTGCATGGAAGGTCTCTTTTTGGAATTAGCATGCACGTCCTTAAAAAGATCTTTCAGGCTAAGACCTAAATCACCACATTTGCACTTTGTGGAATCATTTACACGTGTGCAGAGGGCAGCTTTGAATGTTGCTGGAGTCTTTGGTCTCTTCAGGTCAACAGGGCACATGAAAATCGCTGTGTAGACAACTTCAAAGTTCCCCATTTATGCACAGGCTAATTAAAAATTAGGCAATAGAAGCACAATATCTTTGAACTTTCCTACTTCAGAGCTGGCTACACTGGCTGTCAAGGTGATTTTGAAAAAATTTCTTCTTAAAGAAGACGATTGGATTTTAGAGGGTAAAGCTAAAGTATTTCCTCTGCTCCTGTCCTGTCCTTCTCCCCATGCACCCCCCACCCCCCTGCAACAAATGGATGCCATTCCCTTCCACCAAAGCCGCTAGCTGCCTTACCTGGAATCAGGCTCTCTGGTAGGCTGAGAATGGCAGTCTTGTTTTATGGGGCAAGGCTACTATACCAAGGTGCAATTTATTTTGTTGCGTTTATGGAATCTGAAGTGTGTTTTGCCCACTCTTGAGTAAATGTAGCATATGTTAGGGGCAGATAGCTCCAGTGCTGAGAAACAGGGTGCTCAGTGTCTGATACGACTGGATTTTCCCTATGCCTTTACAGTTCGAAGGAGTATCTCCCCAGACTCCCAGCTGCCATTGTATCAAGCCAAACTGCTACAGCACGTTAGAGAGATACGCACAGTCTTCTATTCCATTTGTTTCTTTGCCTGTCATCTAACGTGAAATCACTCAGAGCAGGAGTCCCTCATCAGTCTTGCTATATGGAAAAATCATAACATTGTCTTTTTGTGGTGCTCTGGATCCCACCTGCACTGTGCTAATGTCCTAATGTCAGGCTCTGTCTTTGTATCCCTGGCACATCAATGGAGCTGCATGGGAAGAACAGAATTTGGCACATTGTTTTTAGCTATTTTTTGTTTAAGAGCTCAGAGGTCTTCAGGAGCACAGAGGCTTTACATTTATTTTTATTATTACATATACTTTGTGGGGGGCAGAGCAGGAATCACCACATTTGATCCCATGCTCTTGTGCAGGGCAAAATCTGCTCTCAGATTCTTTCTGCATATCTCCGATCTGTCATGAAGATCTCTGTGGTGTCTTTCGTATTCACAGCCTGATCCAAAGGGCACCGAGTCCCTCTCTGCGCAGATATATCACTGCTATAAACAGGCACTTGTACAGAAATCAAGAGGCAATCCAAAGCATATGTGAAAGCAGAACTCAGCCCACTGTTAGTGCATATCTTAAGGCTGCTGAAGAGGAATATATGTTCCACTTTTGTGTTATTGTCTTTTCCTTGTTTGACAGTGAGAACCTTTGGATTCCGCAGTATGAAGTGGGGACACGTTGTCACTCTTCCTTGACAACTTTCCCCTTCTTCACCACTGTCAGGAATTCACAATCCAAATGACTCATGTTATGTGAGCAAATATTGCCTTAGCTTGAATTATTTTATTTTCGTTGCAACCACCTTTGAATGTTACTATAGTAATAGCTCTGTTTTTCCTTGTCAAGGAACTGTCACAGACAATTTCATAAACCTTTTCTGTAGCTACAGTGCAAAGAAAATGATGCTTCTATTTTCCTCTTATGCTTGCCTGTAAATAAAAAGGATATTTTAAATGGATAGCATATCATTGCACCATAAGAAAAGAATACGAAGATGCCAGAATCAAGCTGGTTAAAAAAATGAGAAAATACTGGAATTAAGGTTGAGATTATCTCTTCTGCTCAACTTTTTCCCAAAACTCTACCTCGTCCCATTCACTCCTTTTTCTGGGCATGAGCAGATGGAGGAGAACTGGGAATTGAAAGAGATAGTTCCCTGGCTTTGTGCTCCAGTGACAGTAACACACTGTCCTTCAGCAACTGCAAGGATGGACTAGGTTGTACTGCTGTCTGGAACATGCCAAGTCACTTGATAACAAGACCATATAATTTGGTCTCTAGGCATGAGAGGATGAAGTGTCCTCCCTGGAAGGGTCTGAAAGTGGGATTCTTGAGATACTTCAGTTGCTAAGCTTCAAAAAGTCTTCTCCAGACATGAACATATGGTGATTTTCATTTTATATATATGTATAATTTGCCACATTTGAGAAAAATGTCCACTAAAATGGCAAACAAGCATATGCACAGTAACATCCTGAAAGTAGATACCAAGTTTCAAGCAGCACAGCGTTAGAGCATCTTAATGAAGGTTGTATGCTTTCTTTTTTCCTAAACAAATAATTTTCCTTGATTTCAATCTCAACTTAAGAAAAAAAAAAGGCTGAAGTATTTTGATTGATCCCAGTATTTCCCAGATCCTTACCTTTGGATGGATAACTGGAAAAGAAAAATATTCAGTTCGATAATTTAGTTCAAACAACTAAGTTTGGTAAAGTTCTGAGAATATGAAAGCAGGATGTTGCAATGGGAAGATCATGGAAGAAACTGCGACATGCATGTGCTCTAAAGCAGAGTTATCCGTCAGGTGGGCCATTTCAGGCTGGCCTACAGACTTTCTCTGCTGCAGAGCAATATGACACCCTGGAGGTGAACGTCACTGGTGTGTGTGTGAAGATGCCTAGATGACTAGGCGATGGATGACTAGAGACATCCATCAAGGATGGAAAAAAGACTGGAGATGGGTCATGTTGTCCACGTGGTCTTTGAGCAGGCCTAATAGCAACACCTAGTCTCCCCACAGTCATCCCCACTATTGTCACAGTAGAGGCTGTGAGACACTGCTAGAAATGTTTCCATACATCTCTCTCCTGTCACCAATAACATCCCATACTAAACAGGTCTGCCTGGCACTCCCACGTGTGTGACTTGGTGAGTGTTTTATGGGTTGGCTGCTTCATCTTGCACAAGAAATCCCAGCGTGGCTTTTTCTGAAATTCAAGAATTTGCTCAAAGCACCTGAGAAGGGGTTGATTTGTGAACCCTGCTCCACAGATTGACATGTGTGCAGTGAGCAGACCAAGACCCAGAGGGGCAATTCAACATCCCTGCAGTGTCTGGCAGGAATTCCTCTTTCTTCTCCTCTCTGCCCGCCTTGAGCTTCCTGCTGCCAGTTATCCCCCTCGGAAGAATGGGAGCACCAACAATAGAGATGTCAGAGGCTGCAGAAGAAGATGCTGGCTGCTGCTGTATGAGCAAATCCAGCCAAGTGTCTGAGTTTGTGTTTAAGCAACAGGATCTGGCAAAAACTGAATGCGGGTTTTCTCTGAGCCTGAGATGAACTAAAGAACCATCCCCACTCCTGTAGGAGTGGAGCCTCAGCAGAGCCTCGGTAGGCATCCTGAAGTCCAGTCCTGCCCTGGGAAAGTGACCTCTCTTTGCAATGAGTAGGATTTTCATGTGGGCATTAGGATTTCTCCACTGAAACCATTCCTGAATAAATTATTGTCTCTTTAAAAGCAATTGAAAGCGCGGACCAACTAGGAGAAGATACAGTATTCCCCGTGTTAAGTGAGGTTACCGTGGCAGAGTCCCACTGCTGGAGTCACAATTTTCTGCTGCTATACCGTATGCTTCCTAGGGAGGCCTGTTATTTAAGTTTCCTTATATATCTCTCAGAAAAGGATGCTGTTAGGTAACAAAAATCTGCCAGTTTCTTTATGCTTAGATCAGTGGTAGACCAAAGACAAGGATTATTGCATGGATGGATGCTTTGTCAGGGTCATGAACCAGCCCACACAGATTAATTTTATATTTTAGGCTTCTTGTGGTTGCCATTTTATCAGTCACTGTAAACAGCCAGCAGGCTCTCATTTCATCTGCGAAGAATGCAGCCTTTTATATGATGCAAATGGTGTTAGGAACTTGACATAGCTGTGGGATAAGATCTTTAAAAAAGAACATGCTTGTGCCTTTTGGAAACACAAACAAATGGCCATAACTGGCTAGGGGCAAAGGATGAAGGAAGTGCTAGTATGGAAACACTTCTGCAGGACAACTGCCAGGGGAGCTTACAAGTACTAGCTGGAGTCTATAGAGTAGAGAGAGGATAAAACATGATGGCACATGATGGGATGTTGCACAAAATGTCCAAGAGGAATGAGAGAAGGCAATAGCGAAAAGAGAAACTGGAAGAAAAGAGAACCATTGCAGAAGGGAGAATGGAGCAGCAGACAGCGGAGGCATGGCATTTAATCAAAAATAAAGAGATGAAAAAGTGCAGGAAGGAGATATTTTAGTGCTGTAGGAGGATAAGCTTGCAGACAAATTCTGTTTACTTCCTCGGCCAGAAGTAGGCCCTCATGCTTTATACAACACACAAAGCTCTGGTGGCATCTCTAATGCCAGCTCACTGAGGTTTCTCCTTCAGATGTAACCATTCTTTGTTTGTGTACCCATGGCTGTCCTCCCTGTGGCGCAGGAGGAGGGTGCTTGGGAGCATTTTGTCAAAGTCACTTTCAATGGGACAGAATTCCAGTATCTGGGGCCAGGGGTCCAACCTGAAGCACTTGGTACTCTTGAACGGTTTAACATCAACTTTTTTTTTAACAAAAATGTATTTGCACAGAGGAAACCACTGTTCAGTATTTCACTTAGCAGCCCTGAAATGAGGCCATATTCAAGTTATCTGCAGGGATGTGTTTGCAGAGATTTCATCACTAGCAAACAATTCTTGGTAGGCTCACAGTGTAAAATAAAGACTTATTATTTCCCATCTGTTTTGCCATTTAGCATTTGTCCATCTTACTCTGACACTTCAAGCTGGCTTGTTGTGATTAGCGTAGTGTGGCAGAGAGATTGCTCACATCATCAGTCAGAGCTCAGGCTCACAGTCCTGGGCTGGAGCTCTAGGTTAAATCCACACTAAACGCTCCTACTGTCGTAACAGCACTGGTGGCTTTGAGAAAAATTCTTTCCTTCTTTCTTTCGTTCATAGAAAGGTTTGGTGAATAAGGTCTAGAAACAAGAATGAGGTGTGGGGGTGAGGAAGCAGCTGTAGCAGGGGAAGGGCAGAAGAGACAACTTATTTCATACATATGTGCTGTGCATATGTCATGACTCACCAGGACATGAATCTGCAGTGGGAATTAAAGAGCAAAGGGAAAAAACAGGGTAGGTTTTTCATTTGGAGTCACAGTGACTTTTCTTATAAAGTCTCCTTGGTCTTGGCTTCCCACAGTGATGGAACTGGTCAAGGCATTTTTAATTAAGTAACAGTTCCAGCTAAAGCTGTTAGTAATAAGAGGGCTGGCTGGCTTATGTGAGCAGTGATCAGTCAGCCGGGTCACCAGTTGAAATGTGCTCAGCTTTGTATGGTAGCAGTTCTGATCGGATGTTGCTTCCAGTGGTGGCCTGTGTGTGTTTGGAGATCTTGGCCTACTTTTCCGTGGCCACAGGTCCACATCATAAAAAGGAAGGACAAGCTCTCATTTAAGAGTTTCCCTGGAAGTCTTTGCAGAGACCACAAAAGCAGAGACATAAAGCAGAAAATCCTACAAAGTGGGCAACTTGCCATTCAGAAGAAGGCAAGCCCATCACAGACCTGTCACAGCTAGGAGACAAGCTCCTGTGCAGGATGGTTGGGCACCTTCTTCTGGTGAACAGATAGAAAATGCCTGACATTCACTTTCTGTTACTGCCTGGCTGCTGTGGGAGTCCCTTTGGGCTGTAAGAACTCATTATAACAAAGGACAGTGATCATATCACTTTAATTTAGGCAGCCAGCAAGGATGGAGAATTTTGAGGCAAATAGTAGGAAAAAACCACCCATCTCCCTCAGGGAAGGCTGCATATAGAGACCTAGAGCAAAGTGAGGGTTTCCAGAATGACAACAACTCACCTTTATAAGAAAAGGAAAAGATTTAGGATGGATCCCCCCCCGCCCCCATCACTAAATACTGCTTGTATTTAGCCTGAAGCTCCTTTAACCAGGGGCTAGTCTTGGTCCCACAGAGTACAAGAGGAATATGCTTATTCAGTTGATAGATGCAGAATCAAGCCCTGAATTTCCCTGGATCCAGATACTTTAAGGATTTTTAATTTAGTAGTTTCCACTGAATTAAGAATGGATGACATTTTTTCCACCGCAGTAAATGGAAGGTACTGTTGCCAAAATTGCTGCTACTGTGTGAGCATGGAAAACCTGATGGTTTCTTGAGACATATTATCTGAATAGCTCCTATTGGCTTGCTGTGGTTTCCTCCCACTGAAGAGCTACAGTCCTTTGAAATGTGAGTTGCAGGAAAACTAATTAATACATAAGGCACATGCCATGCTAAAACCAAGGGACATGTTATGAGATGGATAAGAAACTTGTTCTCTTGGACTAAGATGCCTCAATAGGTAATCAAGGCCACTTCAGACACTCTCGTAGATGAGATAGGGCTGTCTCTATCCTTATTTTGACAACAAGTGCCAAAGGCCAGATGACAAGCTCTGGCTGCTTGTTTAAGGGACCAAGGCTGCACATTAAGTTGTCCTGTTAGTGCTTCTCAGCACAGCAACCAATCCACTGTATACTTAGATACATGACTACATGCTTTAGTTCCCTGTTGTAACAGTACACTTCTGAATAAAACAGGGTCTCAGAGGCTTCATTTGTTCACCTTTTGTAATATCTTTGAGATCACAGAATCACAGGGCTGAGGTTGGCGGGGACCTCTGTTGTCATGCGGTCCAACCCCCCCGCTCAAGCAGGGCCACCTACAGCCAGTTGCCCAGGACCACCTCCATATGGCTTTTGAATATCTCCAAGAAGGGAGACTCCACCACCTCTCTGGGCAACATGTGCCAGTGCTTGGTCACTCCCACAGTGTAAATTTTTTCCTGATGTTCGGACAGACCCTCTTGTGTTTTAGTTTGTGCCTGTTACCTCTTGTCCTGTGACGGGGGCACCACTGAAAAGAACCTGTCTCTGTCTACTTTGCACCCTCCCATTAAGTATCTATATACTTTGATCCCCCCTGAGCCTTCTCTCCTCCAGGCTGAACAGTCCCAGGTCTGCCAGCCTCTCCTCATAGGAGAGATGCTCCAGTCCCTTAATCATCTTCGTGGCCCTTCACCGGACTCTCACCAATATGTCCATGTCTCCCTTCTACTGACGACCCTAGAATTGGACACAGGACTCCAGGTGTGGCCTTACCAGTGCTGAGTAGAGGGGAAAAATCACGTCCCTTGGCCGGCTGGCAACACTCCTCCTAATGCAGCCCAGGATGCCACTTGCCTTCTTTGCCACGTGGGCACATTGCTGGCTCATGTTCAACTTGGTGTCCACCAGGACATTCCAGGTCCTTTTCTGCAAGCTGCTTTCTGGCTGGGTGGCCCCCAGCCTGTCCTGGTGCAGGGAGTTGTTGCTCCCCAGGTGCAGGACTTGGCCCTTCTCCTTGTTGAACTTCACGATCTTCCTGTCAGCCCATTTCTCCAGCCTGTTGAGTTCCTTCTGAATGGCAGCGTGACCTTCTGGCATATCAAGCACTCCTCTCAGTTTTGTGACATCTGAAAAATTGCTGAGGGTACACTCTGCTCCATCATCCAGATCATTAATGAAGATGTTAAACAGGACTGGACCCAGTGCTGTCGCCTGGGGTACACCGCTAGTTACTGGCCTCCAACTAGACTTCATACCACTGATCACCATACCTGGAGCCTGGCCGTTCAGCCAGTTTTCAGTCCACCTCACTGTCTGCTCATCAAGCCCATATGTTGACAGCTTGCCTATGAGGATCTTATGGAAGACAGTGTCAAAGGCCATACTGAAGTCCCAGTAGATACTAGCCACTGCATCTACCATATACACAATATCCACTATGATGAGATCATCACAAAAGTGCCAGGGATTGTACAGCTGAAAAAGTGGGAACATCTGCCCTGCCTCCTCGATGAGAGGCTTTTTTTGGGGGGGGAGCAGGAAGCAACCACAGGAACTCCCCATGGCACAGCCTGCAACGACTGCTCAGGGCTTCAGGTAGAGCTCCCCATCTCGTCATCACTGACCCAACGAGGTGAGGTAGCTCTTGAGTTCTCTCTCTGAAGTATTGTGCGTTATTCACTCTGGACTCTTCAAACAGAGCTAGCACTTGTGAACATTAAATCAAGGTTTATCATCTTGTTTATTTTCAAGGCTAACATTTTCTGGCAGGCTTGTGAGTGGCTGGTTATATGGACAGATCCTGAAGGGGAAACAACATCACGGAGCTAGAGCCACTGACTTCTGAAGAAGAATTTCCTTTTCTCACTCATATCCTTCATTAGTGGTGAGCCCAGACCAGACAACTGAGAGTTGAAATTGAGGCCAGCTCACTCATGAGAACGGATTGTAAAAGAGATAATGCACACTGTGAGTAGGCCATAGTGATCAGATTGCTAAGATCATATATTTTGCCCACAGAGGATAAAAGTAGTGTGTCCTCAGAGCTACAGGCAAACATTTCCTCTTAGGGAGGGAGGATACAGACCCCAGTGCTGTCACAATCCTCTTCAGTGACAGGCATAGTTTATAAAAAACCTAGACTATCAAATCACATCTGAAGTAATTCTCACCTGATACCGTCCATGGTGGGGAGGATAAGTGTCTGGTTCAGGTTGTCTCTGGTGATTTGTGAATACACATGTGAGCATGTGTATAAGAATGTGTTGGTCTAGGTAGCCTTTGCTATCTAAATGCTAGCTAGATAGAAAGATTTGTATGGTTTCAGATTTAAAACCCCTTCTCTCACTTTTTTCTGCACATTTTTAGTCCCTGAGTCTCTTTCTTTTCCCCTCACTTTCTCTCAGATGTTTCTCCAGCTACCTGGTGATCAGCCTCAGTGAAATCTGAAATACAGTTTTGACTGCTATGCAAGTGATGGAGGAGAAGCTTGCAAGTGATTTGCAAGAGCTCAGATGGTGGGGACTATACAGTGAGAGAAATTGGCTCTGTCAATAAAAATCTATCTAAGCCTTATTTTCAAATAGGAAATAACTTCAGGTTTGAGGTTCATTGTTCCTGAAACGCAGATGAATGCATGCCATTCTCTCCCCCTCCCGCCTCCACTCAGACGCAAAACTGGTATCAAAACTGGCAACTGTCTTTACTTTTTGTTTTTGTTCTTCATTCATGAACAACATGGGTAACTGACTCTGGGAAAGAAAAGATATGAAGACAGTAAATATCACATTTTGTCAGATGAGCCCTTCCTACCTTCACATTTTAGAGCACTTTGGACCAGTTTCATTAGAAAGGGTAAATCCCTAAGCCCAGAGACCAAAAGGTAACTCACGCCCCCCTCACCCTCTCCTCATCCATGGAGGAGGGGGACTACAGATGTCAAGGGTGCAGGGTGCCCATCCCAAACGATGCCCACCTGCCGTGGCATCCAGCACTCCTGAGCCACGCTCAGCACCGCCCGACCGGGAAGAAAGCCGGCACTGCAGCAGCGCGGGCAGAAATGCTCGTGCTTCTCACGGTACCGTCAAAGACACCCGACCGCTACAAACCCCGCTTTCCCTGGATGCTCGGTGAGGTGCTCCTGACAGAAACCTCCTGACAGAAACCCACTCCAGGCTCTCACAGACTGTCTCGGCCCATGAGCCGTGTGATGGAGGCCAGGCTGGTGGGACCATCCCGACCCTGTGCCTTGTCCTCATGCTGGCAGCAGGAGTGCCTCGGCTTGGTTTGGCCGCTGCACGGGGCCACAGAGCTAGCAGCCATCTCAGGTCACCCACGTCCTAAATCATTCAGGGCTGGTTCTCTCCCTCTCACACAGTTACTAGATTGATAGATTGAGATTTAATTAAAAATGATCAGCTACTGCAAGGACAGGCTTTTTCTTTTTTTTTTCTTTCCCCAGGCACTTGGTTTACATGTTTACTGTGCTAAAAACAGTTACGAGCAATCTGGATAGCCCTCTGTTAGCTGTGATGAAAACATTCTCCAGTATACCCGACGGTGCCTGCCACTGAAGAGGCCCGAGAAACACTGCAGCTAGATGGGGAATGAGCCTTGCTTTCTACAAACCATACACTGAAGACCTGATGCTGGCTTGCACCTGGGGTCAGTGCTGTGGCATCGACCCTGGTTCACGGCGAGGTCCCTTTGGTGACTCCTCCAGCCACGACACGGGTGGCGATGCCCGTGGGCTGCGCTGGGATGTACGCTGTGCCCATCTTCCCTCCACCACGCCACACCGCTCATGGAGCTGTGGGAGACATGGATGTGGCTGCACAGAGCCTGCCGTCAGGGCCTGATGCTCTTGGGGGCGACTGCCACATTCAGCGTGGGTAATAACATAACTCCTTACGGTCCCTGGCTTTTGGTGAGCTTGGGCACCCAAATACCCTTTGCAGAAATATTATCCCAACAGGAGGATGAGTCAGGACACAGTAGCAGCTCAGAGCCTTCAAGCCAGATGTGTGTCTGCCTCCGAAATGACTGACCATTGCATCCCCTCGCGGGACACAGCTGAGCACCACTGCCCATTCAGCAGCAACGCGGTGCTACGGCCGCAGCCAGCTCTCCTTCAACTCACTTCGCTCCTCAGGGCACCTCACGGCACCTTTCTCCAGAAGCAGTTTATTACAAGCCCTTTTTCTGGCTGCAAAGCTGTTTTCTGCTCCCGCGTGCCACTGCTCGTTCCCTCACCCACCCTGCAGTTCACCACCCTCCCTCTCGTACCAGTCTGGGGCCATCTGCGTGCTGGGTCAGTGTTAAAAAATCCTCAGTGGTCAAACGGGGCCACTCCTGCAAGCAGGGCTGGCAAAAAGAAAAGAAAGTTCATCTCTGCCTTTTGGTGATAAAGCATCCATGCATTACCAACTCACTGCTCCTGAAAGTCCTTCTGCTTTGCTCACAGACCTCTGCTGATAATGCAAAAATTGTCCTTCCTTCCCATCTCACACACTATATGAACATACATGCACATATGCACACACAAATACAAACATTCGGTTAATCTCATGATTAGGATTTTTTTTTTTTTTTTTTTTAGGTGCTAGTGGGCTGTAGCGAGTCAGAACATTTCCAAAGCAAAGCTGCTTTATTACCAATTTTGAAAATGCCCCTGTCCATCATTATCAAATATCCTAAATACCCATGTTCAGCAGCATTCTGCTGGTACTTAGATTATGAGTCACTGCGTAATTTAGCCCTGCGAGGGAGATTGTAAACTGTTCTCCCCCTGTCTTTTCCAGAGAGGAGATGCCAGTGGGGGACCTTCATTAATATTCACTGTAATGTACATCTGTTTGCCCCCTCAGCCACTGCATGAAAATACACAGGGAGAGGGGGAAGGGCAGAGGGAGAGCTTTAAAATGTTTGTAGCTAAGGCAGGAGCCGGGGGTGCACCCCGAGCTGTTTCTGTCAGTCTGACAGGGACAGCAAACATTTACCATCTCTACGAGCCATTCTTTGTGTCCTTATAAGCACTGAAGCATTTGAAATAAGAAAGGCGCTAGCTCTGACTGAGGAATAATAACGGAGCTCAGGTTGATAATGCTCCTCAGTGTTAGGGCTGGATCTTGGGTGTGGATGCGAGTGACCCACTTAAGATTTTTTGTTGCTGTTGTTCAGAAAACCTCACCATCTACCTTCTGTCCCATTGAGACTCAGCTACGACAGAGTCATACTTCATATTCATCTATAGGAACATCTGGCCCATGTCTAACATTTAATTTCCACACCATTAGAGTCAAACAATACGTGTACATCAGTAGATAATGTAATGCATTATCACGCAAGGCAGAGAGCAGCAATTTATTAGCCTAATTTAAAATAGCCTTCAGCAAAAAATAGTGCATCTTAATTCATGGATCTGAAAGGAATGACATATTTTCCTGTAAAATGCAAAGGTATGAACAGAGACATGCTTTTCCACAGTGGTGCATATATTATTTCTTTTTCTTGTAAATCTTTTAAAAGAGGAAATATCAGTTCTCTGTACAAAAAAAAAAAAAAAAAAAAAAAAAAGAAAAGAAAAAAAAAGAAAAGAAAAAAGGAAAAGTTCAAAACCAAGGTACATCCATAATAATACAAAAGGAGAGATCTTACCGAGGGGACAAAAGAGAAAAAGCTGCCCCAGAACACAAGCAAAAGTGACCTTTCCTTTACAGTGAAGTTGTGATCTGAATGTGAAGATCACTCAGACTTTCCATGCTCATATTTGAACAAATCCAGGCTCCTCAAGTGCACATCAAGCATTTCCTCCTCTTTTTTATCTATTTTTTTAATCTGTCTTTCCCAATAAAGGACATTCCCTAGATAGGACCAAAAATATCAAAACAAATTAGAAGCCTTTGCCACCCTAGCAAAATGAGTCACTATTCACAAGCCTTTGATTAAAGACCATAACTTTCTTCTAGGGGAAATTAACTTCCCAAGTGGCAGAGCAATACCAGGCTTACATGCCACCCAAAGTTCACTTCAGTTCTCTGAAGCGGGATTAATGTTCTCACTTTTGGTTAATAAATACATCATGGGCTCTGGCCATACTGCTCAGCTCCTATCTCTAATATACCCAAAGTTTACAGCTGTCTGAAGCTGAGATTTGTATTCAGCATCATTTCATCTATCCTTTTTTTATTTGACATCAAAATGCCATTGAAAAAATACATACGCAGGGGCCTTGGAGCAAAGTCTAACCCAATAAATCTTGAATTGCTTTTCCCACAGTGGAACAACTGTGCTAGAAGAACTGGGGGGCTGCCCTGCCCAGCCTGGGATACAGCCTGGAGGTGGGAGAGTGCCCGCTCCTGCAACAGTGCTTTAGAAGAAAGCAGTATTATGTGGGCAGCTCAATCCTGCCGGCACATATCAGGGGCTTTGAGAGCTTCTTTGGAGACTCAGGTAGGAGAACCCCCAGTTCTGGATCTGATCAGTTTGAGCCCTGCCAAAATTGAAACCACGCAATATTCGAAGCAGAGCTTTTAGATGACCAGGAAACCTTTAAGGTGAAAAAAAAAGCGTGCTTATCTCAAAAATCTATGTCAGTGCCACCCTTGTTTGGCAGCACCTGAATGGGGAGTTCCAAGATCTCGGCTGTGGACTTTGCCCCAGACAACTTAAATGGAAATCCCAAACAAAAGAAGCCTTACAGTTAGTTATTCTTTCGGCATAAAAGCCAGTTATCTCACCTTCACCACGACGAAGTGCTCCATTCGGTGGGTTTGCACAGAATAGCATAGGGATGATTGGTCATGGGGAATTACGAACATACGAAAAGCGACACAACGCTGCAAGTATGGAGAGAGATGAGTCAGCGGTCCCAGGTTCACATGGGAGCTCTTCTGGTCAGCCAAGGGCAGGACCTGCCCGAGCACCACCTAAAACATCACACCTGTGCCGAGGTCGAGGGGCTGGGCTGGGAGGGGAAGGCTGAGGGAGGCGTTAGCTGTTCCCCTTTGGCTGCTGGCAGCTTTCCGAATAGGTCGATGAGCACACTTCGGTCAGGTGAAGGACAGCCTGGCGGGGACTCCAGGGAGAGAGCTGCAAGCGCCAAGGACAGTGAAACCGGAGATACAGCCCCGCGCGGAGCATCCCACAGCAAAACCATGGCAGGGCACGCCTGTCAGCAGCGGCAAGGGGAATTCTGGAGCTGAAGCTGAAAAATTGACGTGTTTGACCAAATTAAACAAGCCTTACTTCAACCAGGGAGACAGTCTCGCTGCTCGGAGGAGGGCTGGTACTCTTGTACTTATAAAAATACTCTGCTACTGACTTAAAACATGAACAGCAGCAAGAACAGGTAGGATCAAAGATCCAGATGGGTGATCCAGCTCAGCAGTCAACTAGATCACTGCTCTTCTGAAAAGGACTATAAAAGCAGAAGGTCGTAGAGATTTAGAAAGAGTCACACTTGACACAAGTCCGCTTGACACATGTCAAGAGAAGGAGAAAAACAATAAAACTTACACCAACCAAAAGTAATCTCATCCAACTGGCTGGGGTACTAGAAGGTTTCATTTGGATGGTTTACTAATTGGCTGCAATACAGCACGGTGGCTTGGGGGGCGGGGGGGGGGGTTGGCAGTCTTAGTTTGTGTGTGAAGGAAGTGAAAGATGGCACATTAGCAAAAGATTTTGGCTAGCCATCTCAGCTGCAAAAGAAGGGGAGTGTCTTCTGCCTACCTGAGCCCATGGTATATAAAGTGGCCTGGAATAAAGCTGGTATATCTTACCTGACCTTCTGTTTATCATCCCTTTACTAAGAGGCAGCTGGACATACTCTCCTGGCACAGTTACTACCCTTGTAAGGATGTAGCTTATGCTGAGATACCTGCATCTCTCTAGGAAAGAAATAAGACAAAGAAAAGGTGCTTGCATTAATGCTGCCTCAGGGCACCAGCAAGTTACGGGTTGGTGGGTTTTACAAGACTACTTACTATGCTATTCAATTAAAAAAAAGAGCAGTTACCATAGCAACACCCACATCTAATGGCTCTTATGCTACCTCTGAGATACAAAGCACCTTCTTACAGAGATACATTGACCAATACAGCATGTCGTGGGAAGTTTTATGCTTCTAGCAATGGTTTAAGGGGGAGAATGTGCATTCCAATAACCAGACATATTTATATCCCCAGGTTGTAATATTAATTTATAACAAATTATTTTGGTTCCTTGATATCTCTTTTCTTCTCATTACCATTTCCTTTCTAATAGCGCCTTCATTTTTTCTTTTCCTCCCCCCTGGATGGATGATATTTGATTAAGTACAGGATGAGATTTGCATATGGGAGCTCAGGGATACGTCCAGCAGTTAGGTGGGTCATATCTGTCTGTAGATCTCGTATCTAGGAAATGCTACCACTTTATCACAGTCGAGCAGTCACGGCCGAGTGGAAGCCGGGGGCTAGGAGGTGTTTGTGGAATACAGTCTGATACTGGTAAAGGATGGCTTTCTGTCCTGAAAAGGGATGGAAGGCGACATTTTTTATTTCTCTTGCCCAGGAGGGAAAAGTGGGAAGGGGAGGGGGTGGTGCATCTCCCCCAGGGGTGGAGAAGAGGGTGCGAAAGTCTCTTTCTTGTCCTTCATCACAGGCTCGGTCGAATGGAAGAGAAGTTACATCACCCTTTGTACATGGCGAGGGCCAAGCTAACATCCCCACAGGCATGCTGGAGCTGGAGGGCCACAGTCAGAAATGTGAGGAAGAGAGAAGGGACAGCTGGGCCTCAGGATGTCCTCCTCACCCCTCGGCCCTCTCTGTGGACGTTTTACTTCTTCTCAACAAGTCACAGAGGGCACACGCGCTGTTCGTGGAAGAGCAAGATACTGCAGGGTGCTGCGTCCCCTGTCCCAAACCGCTGCTTTAAGTATATCCCTACGAAGTGACGCATGGCTGGACCATCGTCACTCGGGCAGGCAGGACTGGCTCCGGCCCCACGGCGAGCTTGGAGGGTGAGGAGCAATGCAAGAGTCACAGAGCTTCTTACCCTTCCCTGGGCAAAGCTCAGCTTGGGCTCTCTGGGTCTCACAGCTCGCCTGCCACTGGAGCTCCCACCATGTTTCTGAAAAGCGGGGTCAAAGCTGACAATTAGTTTCCAGAAACAAAAAAAGAAAGCAAATCGTCAATAACCTCTGTTTTTCAGTCTTCTAATTATCTAGCCAGCCCAGTAGGAGAGGAACAACATGTTTGTCCTTCCTACACCAACTATTCCTCGTAAATCTGAAAAAAATCCCAGAAGAAACCCTAATGATTTAAAGAAAGAGATAGATACAGATTAATCACAGTAATTACTATTTAGATATAGATTATCTGCATAAACACAGGACACCACTATTTTTTTACTGCAGCGTCGCTGAAAAATCTCTTTCATTCAAATTGCAAGACTATCAGTTCCATGTTATTTTTCCATGAACACAGGGCTCCATGTATTATTTGCAATGCTCCTAATTTTTAATTACCCCAAATTAAAACAATGGGATGATATATGATGAGTGAAACCAAGCATATGTTAAAAACGTCTAAACAGTTTTACCTGGGAAAATGAACAGAAACATAAATTGCTTGTAGTGCATATTTAAAAATTCAATAGCAAGCTAAAATTATCATTTGCATTAATGTATTCTGAAATATGAATTATTAAGTGATTCACATTGGCGCAACAAAAGCCAGTTTGGAGAACCTAGCTTTAGCCTGAAGCATTCCTCAGCAGCCTTATCTTCCCAGTCCCCTCTAAATGGTGCTAAATATATAAAGGAGATTCTTCTAATTGGAAAAATGTATACACAACACCTGAATGAAAAAAAAAAACCCCTCCACGTTTCCAAGCAGCTTTAAAAAAAAAAAACCTTTCAAACAAAAGAAATTCAAATATTCAATGCTATTCAAGTCTCCCGTCTCTTTTTCTCTCTTTCCTTTTTTAACCCGCTTTGTACTTTGCACTCCTGTAATTTTTTTTTCTTTGCTTTAATCCCCGCCATTGCTTGGTTTCTTTTCTTTTCTTCTTTTTATCCCTTCGTTCTTGAAATACAGTTCCATTGTTTGGAGGTCAAGGCAACGACCTGCCGGAGCGAAGCGTGGCAAGCGCCCGCGCCCGGGGTGCTGGGGGAGCAGCCGGGGGTGCAGGGGGGTCTGCGCGGAGCTGGTCCCCGGGCCCACGGCAGCATCCCGGAGGAGCACCGGGGCGGTGGGATGAGGAGGTTTCTCCACCTGTGGGGTGGGAGCGCTGGATTCCTTCTCTGCACAGCGGCGGGGGGGCAGGAGGGAGCGTGCGGGATGGGGAGGTGGGGGGGATGGCTGCAAGCAGAAACATTATTCAGTGCTTCATCCAGCAAAATCTTAGTTCACAGAGTAAGGCTTCCTCCTCCGCATTGTGTAAGAAGGGAGAAACGTGTCAGCAACATTTTCTGGGACTGGGGCTTGGACTTCGTAACTCGGGATCCCTTTATAGGGGAGGGTTTTTTTCCCCTGCCTTTTTGTTTTGGGCTGAGGAAATGAGATCCTGATGGATAGCAAGACAAACAAGTGCAAGTTAAAGAGGACAGCCCAGTGATGGAAAAGCAGCCCCAAATCACTCTTGGACTGCCGTCCTCCTTCTGATGTGCTGAAGGTCAAGCAATGAGTTTGTGGAAGAGCCAAAGTTAGCAGCCTGTATTCCCAGCGCTCTGCTTTCACTGTACAGGCTTGATTTCCCAGAACACTTCCTTAGCTCCAGTTAACTTCAGTGAGAGGACAGTTGCAAAATATCTTTGACTAATCAGGGCTGAGATGCTGCTGCTTCTCAAAACAGTTTATCAGTCATAAATGCCAGATCTGTGATGCGTGTTGTACAGCCTGAGTTTGTAGACTTCCTCCTGCACTGAGACACAAAGCTCAGCATTTCTGAAATTGAATTTCTCTTCATGCCATGTGATTACAGATATATTCTGACTCACTATTTCCATTTCTCTTATGTATTAGTAAAAAGGAAAAAATGGTTGAAAAAAATTATCTCTGTGGCATTATTTCTAAAAAAATTAATTTCATATGCGAAGTGTTACACTGCTCTGAGAAAAGTGACACCAAAGGACTTATGTGTAATTATGTCTATGTGTTGTGCATATACAAACACACACACACAGAGCACTTGATGAGCTATGCTAATAAAGAGACAAAAAGTGGACGTGACATTTACCCAATACAATAAACATAGGTCAAAAAACAAGTTGCCATGGGATCATTAGGAGCACAGTTATGCACAAATAGCTTTATATGGCCAGCAGTATTGCTAGTCCAGTATCTTGTCACCACACAAGCATCCTTAGGAACCCTGGTTCCAAGGAATATCTTAATCCTAGTCTGCACACATTAGAAAGGTATAAACCTTGAAGTTGAAGAGTTTCTTCTGCTTTTGTCAAATTTGTTAACCTGGCTGTATATTTTTGTTATCTCATTTGGTATCAGGTCCTTTAAAAAAAAAAAAAAAATTCTGCTATGTTCTTGGGCTCTGAGATCTCCTGGAACAGTGGATAGATTAGTTACATGCGTCCAGGCATAAAAAAATCATCTGTCTTTCACTAACTTTGAATTTTCCACTTTCCTATGTCTTTGAATTTTCCCATGTTCTGGTACCAGGATCCCATCACGCTCACTGGGAGAGGAGCAGGGAGGGCAGGAGCTGCAGAACAGGCACCTGCTCGTACAAAGCTCCCATGTTTCTGCCTAGGAGATCCCAGCCCAAAGCGCAGCTCTCAAGCTTGCCCAATGCTTTGTGCGTGCTCTGTATTCGTTGACCCAGGGAGACCGAACATCACTCAAAGTAGGTGGACATCAAAGTATGCGGAGATCAAAGCATGCAGAGAAACTGCTCCACGTGAGCTTCCAGGTGGCCAGGAGATGCTGACAGATGAACTGCAAGAGGAGTGGCTACTCTGGCCCACTTTGGCCACGTTTACTGCAGACGTCCGTCTCACACTTTGCTGCTTTTCATGAGATGTGGTGCCTAGTGTGAAGTGAACATGGGGAAGGTGACCTGGCCCCACCTACCCCTGAAGATGTACTCCCAGGTAAACACACTGGCCCCTGAAGGGATGCTTCCAGTCACTGGTGGTCTAGATCAGCCAGATCCCCCCGATTCTTCACATAGGACAGAACTGAGGCCAACAGTTCCCCCGAGCCATCTCATGCCTCGTCATTACCCGCATCAAACCATGGCTGCGGAAAGGGGTACCTCAGCAGCAAACCCTGGGGGCTGCGCACCCCGCTTCGCATCCCTTTTTGGCAAGATTTCCAACCTCCTACTGGCCCAGGAGTGGAAAGAACCCCTTTTGGGCATCCCATAGCTGAGTCCCAGGACCTCTCCCCTTGCATCTATCTGCTGAAAGTCGTGAACTGGGGCAGCGACTGCTGCTCGGGCCCCATCTTGGAGACGGCTTGCTCCCACCTGCCGAGCTCAGACGGGCAGTGGTGAGTCAGGGGCCACGCTTGCCCATTTCTCCACATTGTTTCACGTTCAGTTAAAAACAAAGCTGTCAGTAATTAACAAAACATGAGATATTTGAGAAACCAGATTTGCCAAGCTGCTATTTTAGCAAATCATAACGGTGTCGCTGCCAAAATCATCACTTCTCTTCTCCCCTCTGCCCCCCCCCCTACAGAATCAGTGGTGCGCTGTGAAATTGAAAAACTCTGTGCAGGAAGAAAGTGAGGTTCAAAGAGAGCTGTGGTTTTCAGTTTGTTACACTACCAATGCAAAACATGCCATAAACAAATTAATATCACCGTCTAAAAAATTCTCGCTTCTTTGAATTTTTCTTGCTGTCTGAGTAATAATAAACAAGCTGGTCCTAATCAAATAAAGCACGCACCTACCAAAGGGTTTTGTGAAAAAATTATCATTCTCTTCCTTTAAATGGAGGGAAATCCAGGCTGGCAGAGTTATAGTAATCCATACAATATGGTTTGTAAGCCAGGAGTAAAGTACACGGCTCCAAGGACCCAGTCCAGCTCATTAACTGCTGGACTGCAATGTTGTCCCCTCCAGTGGATGAGCTTGGTTGCAGGACGGGCTCCCTACATCAGAAGTTATTACAGGCCTGATTCTGCACCACGCTTATTTAGTGTTTTAAGGTGCGCATAACTCTTTTATCTCACAAACCACAACTGGAACTGAGACCTCTCACCCTGTCACCAGAGTTGCATAGTATTAGCCAAAACCCAATGAATCCTATATTCTATAAACCTTATTGTCTAGATGTGTATGTGTTTAAAGAAGCTACATATTCACCAGCCTTTAGGCTTTTTTCTGAGTTCAACTGTGCTAGCAAATGACCTTGCGATTTCTAAGAAATTAGGCAGAAGTCAGGTACTGGACAGAATGAGATTCCCTCGGAGTTTTGTTACAGGAACAAAGCTGTATGAGGTCAGACATTAAATAGGGTGGAAAAAGCCATATTAAAAGCATGAGTCAAGACTTGTTGGAGTCATCAGAAATTTTCTGTCTGACTTCTGTGGACACTGGATCAGGCTGTGAAAGTACATTATGATTTCACATTTCAGTACTCAAACTTCAGGATGTCAAAGTCAGGCTATTTACACTGCTCCGAGGCATCTGGATTTGACAGCATTAAGGTTACTACTATTTTTCATATAAGCCAAGCTAATAAGAGACAACTTCTTTTAGAAGCCATATACTAAACCTCAAGGAATTAATTTAATACTGGGATGTTAATGTTAAACTCTCTGATGTAATCGATTAGCACATCTTTGTTGACTCATGGCGACATTTTCTAAAGTGCTTAAACAGCTGAAGAATACAAACCAATTCAAATGAATTTATGTCCCTTTGAAAAAAGAAGGCATTTTCAAAGGTGTCCAGTTTAGATACCCTTTTTCCTCTAGAAATGAGGGAGAACTGAGTGTCAACTTTCTGAAACTAGTTTTGAAAACCTCACGTTTAATTCTCTCTGTGGACCATATTTTAGTATTTTTCCATCCCAATACATTTATGCAAGCACTGTCACTCTCTCTTGCTCTTCTAACAGGTACTTTCACCAAACACAGCGATACTGCAATACTCACGTAACCAAGATAACTCCTGCAGTGCTGCAGCATCACACTTCTCAACATATGAGATGACATATATCCGGGGATTTGATGGAATTTCCTGGAGTGCTTTAGCTTCTCTCGAGATTCTCACTCTCTTCTTGCTGGTTGTGTCTTATCACAGACGGTGCCTTAGAATTAAAATAGTCTGCCACCGGCTGTGAGTGCATATGTAGACACAAAGTTGCTCTGTTATTCCTAACAGTGACCCATCACAGCTGAGAACTTTGCTGAGGATTTTTATTCCATAGTGCTCCTTCGTGGGAGCTGAAGACACTCAAATCTATCTGATGAGCTGCTAATATGGGCATTAGCTTTTACAATTACTCTGACCTCTTCCTAGAGTCATTTGCATAATTATTTCATGCTAAGTAGAACAGCTTCATGTCTTGAGGAAGCTTCTTTGCACCATTTCCAACAGTGCACATGGGAGCACTAGATTTCCTTCTAGTGTTCCTTCAAAGTTGGGTGTCTTATATCTGAAGTTATTGGGTACACGGTCACTTCTCCCCTTCCTTCCTCCCAGCACTAGCCCTCAAGTGCAAGTTAGGTATGTCTGGGAGCACCTCTTTGGTTGGCCAGACCAGCTATTAAAGGCAGGGGAAACCCAGAGCTTGAGAAACCCACCGGACCTTTGATGTGAGGTAGGTCTCTGAGCAGCTCAACAGTTACATGGTCTAAATGGTTTTGCAGGTTGGCACAAGCAGAAGGGTGGCCATTGGAGGGCTCTAGGCACCTCCACAGTTAGCAGGCAATTAGAGGTTGTAGTGAGAAGGTCCGTGGTGTTCAAACACTGAAGTTAGACTGTTCTCAGAGATGCTGTTCAGGCTGCTGCTGATCTACAGCAAGATGTTGCCTCTTCTAGCCCAGCCCCAGGTGTTGGCTACCACATCCATAGGACATCTCTATGCTTATACTCCAACCCAGTTAAGCTTGTTTAACCTTAACATTTTTGATAGGATTTTTTTTATATATATATACTTAGACCATTTTGGCCAGCTGGGGAGTGACAGTGATACTGGCAGACCTGAGCTGGAAGGGGAGAGGGAGACAAATGCCTATAAGGAAGATAACTGATGAGACTGTGTTTGGTAATCCCTTAGTCCGTATCAGCTGCAGCCAAAAGTGCTGTTTTACATCTGATTACAACCTTTGTCTTCTAAAGAGCTCTGAGTCCCTTGGTGGATCGTAGCAGTTTCAAGAAATTATCTGCTATCTGCATATCCTACATTGCTTAGGTATACAAGTAAGATATTCCTTACTGCTCCTCCCTCAGACACTCTGGAGACATGAGACAGACGATTCCAGTCTGGATCCATTCCACTGCAATTATCCACTGTTTTTTTGTAACATATTTTTTATTTAAATAAATCAAGAGGTTCCATTTAGCACGTTGCGTTTGTCTTGGCATACACTTCACACATGCAGAAACTCTATATTAAGGCTTTCATACAGCCGTTAGCGAAAGAATCAGCCAAATGTATCCCTGGTGTAACTCTACTGACTTCAGTGAAGTTTCACCGGGGTATCCCCGTTCTGTTGATTTGTCCCCTTTGTTCTCATTCCAAAAGACAAAACCCAAGAAAATGTATGTTTGTATTTAGTTAACACAATGTATTCCCTGTATGATACACATGTAAACCCCTGCACTTTCCTTCATTGTCTGCTATACTGCTTGCTGGTTTATAGGAATGATTTTCACATTTATATATCATTCTGGTTTTACAACAGATGTTGTAACAACATAGATGTTGCAAGAACAAGCAGCAGGAAATCAGGAAACATTAAACTTTAAGTCACCATTCACCCCATGAACATAAGCTGGCAACCTTGAAGTGAGACTGTTGGTACCAGCAAATGTAAAGAGCAGCAGGAGTAACTTAGGTGATGAATTATGAGTGCCAGTCTCCAAGGATCAATTCTTGGCCCTATTTCAATCTAAGGGTTAAAGCAGCAGCATCAAAGAGGTGAGAAGAAGCAGATCCAATAACAGCGTGCTGGTCTGGTGTGAGAGGTGGACAGGACTTCACCTGGCTTACAATGCGGTGCGGTGCATTGCCTGGACTATCCTGTCACGGCTCCATGTTTGCTTCAGCAGGTGTCATGAGATGTTATCTCTTTGTGCCGTATAAAAACCAGGTAAGCAGAGCACTGCCTACTATGAGAGTCAGTTTAGGAAGAATTAAAGCAGAGTGACTTCAGTCAAGGAGGTGAGACTTGAGCAAGCTCCCTTACAAATTAATTTTTGCCTCTCTGCTATCAAACACTTTTATCAATGACATGGATGGAAGCATAACTGCATTACGGACTAAGTCTACCCTGACAAAAAGAGTCAGTGGGAGCGATAAAGATTGCAGATCACCAGTCTGGAGCACTTGCTAAATTAGGCACAAGCAAATGGCATGCCTGATGATACAGGCCTATATCTGCCAACAGAGAATTCCTCACGCTGAAGCGGTGCACAGGCTACCCCCGACAGTCAGTGCCCGGAGGTGTGGTAGGTGACACGGTACGTGGCATCTCAGCGTGATGCATCAGCCATTGCAGTGCTCAGTTATATTAACAGAAAATACCGTTTCTCCTGCCACTCGTGGGTCTCTTATGTATTTGGTAGTGGCAGGATCTCTGCAGTACTGTGTCTGTTTCTGGGTGTTGAAGCACTGTGAGCACTCAGAAAAGATCCCCTCAGGGGAATGATGGGCTTGGGGCCCATGACTAGGGCACAGACCTGAAGGTGAGAGTGTGGCTAGCATGTCAAGGCAAAGGCAAAAGACTTATTTAATCGCCATCAAAACAGGCAACAAAAACCTGATAATGTGTGGGCTTTTTAGTTTAGCAGATACATAACATTCTGTGGCTGGAAGTTGAAACCAGTCAAATTCAGAATAAAACTGACATGCAGATTTTTAACATTCAGGATAATTAACCAGTGGAGTTATTTCCCTAGGGCTACAATAGAGTATACATCGTTGGAGAACTTTTCAATCAAGAGAGAATGCGGGTTTGGGCTTTTTTTCCCAAACAGATATGCTCTAATTCAAGGAGGAATTAATTGAGGCCAGTATTGCAGTCTGCACAATACAGGAGATCCCATTAAATGTAACCCTTGATGTTTTGGGCATCTTTTACTGGGCAGAGAGGCCCAAAAGCAGGATCGTACGTATACAAAAATAGTCTTATTTATTGCTAACACACACAGCAGTAGGCCAGGACTAACATTATTAGGCTAAGCATTCATATGCTCAGTATCCATGGGGCAGTCACCTTGTGAGTCTCTGCTGGCCAAGGTGCTGTCAGTCAAGAAGAGACGTGTCAACCTCTGTTTCTCCTTAGAACAGGCTGATCCTCAGTCCTGTTGATGCACTGCCTTCCTCTCTGCCTCTTCTCACAGGGTTTTTAGATCTTGTCAAGTCAATGATGGTTTTCTGCTTTTTTCCCCTGCTGAATCTCTGATGATTTTACTTCTCTGCTTTAAACTGTTACTAACTGGTACTTACTCAATACGCTCACCTCTGTGGTCCCTCTTTTTTTCTGCTTTCTTGCCTTGCACGGCTTAGTTGCTTATAAAAATCTCTCATCTCCAGATTAAAGTGGGAGTGACAGCTACAACTCATCTCCATGAAAACTGAACCATGAGTCACATAAATGGTTCCAGCGGTACCTTTTGATTTTACAGTTAACAAATATACTAGCTGCTCCAAGACTTCCCCTCACAGGTTGCATCCCATATGAACAGATATCTTAACGAAAAGTTGAGCCTGCTTATGCATGAGGGTTGCAGGCATACCCAAAGAGGTAGAAGGAATAGTTCCCACCTTACCTCCGTGTAATGTCAGCCATGACTATTGAAAGTTGGAAAATCAGTAATTAAAAACAAATTCTGCTGCTGTACAAAATACTGAGTGAGGGGTATGTATGACGCATGTGCTTTAGACCTCATAGAGGCAAATTAAACTGTTAGATAAATAGACAGTACTAGGTACTGCTGTGCTCTTATGTTTCACATTTTATATCTTTCTCTATAACTATTCAGAAAACCCAAAGGCACGGCTGTGGTTGGGGATAAAGTACGTGCCAAAGTTCAAACATCTACACCAATTCTCTAAGGTGTTAGAGTTGCTTAAAAGCCATAACAAAAAGAGTGCATTTTTCCCCCATTCTCTGTAATTCAAAACTTAATTACAAACTAAAATCCAGCAACTTCATTCTGGGTCTTTCAAGGGATATATAATATTTTGGGCAAAATATTGACAGAATGATAAATGTTCTGCAAATGCCCTGTAGAATAAAAGTATTTTAACTACAGGAGTCTCCAGAATGTAAAGCAAAGGATTTTCTAGCACTGATAACAAGTGGTACCATAGTCAGTCCTTAATGTCCTGCTTCATAAGCTTCTGTAGCATGCCATTGTTCTGTGAGCTACACAGAACCTGTGCACACATCCCACTCAAAACTGCTATTGCAAGCAGAGGGAAAAAAAACTTCCTTCAGCTTTAGTGCAAGCCTTTTTTGGTGGATAGACAAGTAATGTTTGTTCTGGCTATAGTACCTCTTTTAAATGTTATCTGTTGGAGTGCCTGGAAACTCCACTAATGGCTGTGTGTGAAACTGTGACAGATGGATTACAGAGATAGATAACAGTGGACATTTTTATATACTTGTAACCTGATAAAAATATTTCATTTTTATGTCCATGGATAACTTCAAAGAATAAAACAACAGAAAAAAAACCCAACCAAAACCAAAACACTAGCAGAGATGCAAAAGAATCTGAGGACAATGAAATTAATTATACACTCATCTACACCACCTTGAAATAAGATTCAAGTGAAGTTTCAGCAAGAGTCATGCTTGAGGCTTGAGTGCCAGTCACACCACCATGTCCTGCTAGTGTGTAGACCTAAGAAGTGATTTTTCTTTTTTTTTGCACAAAGCTCAAGGGAGATGAGATGAAGCAAATTCATCCCTTTTGCACTGCTTTGAGTTTGACCACTCTGGTGGAAGCGCTGCACATCCACAGCCCAAGAGGCAGAACCCTGCCACCCCCCCTCACTGTTACCACGCCGCTGTCTGCAGGACTGCCTGTGCTCTTGCCGAAAGTTAGGGTACGCCACTAAGAGCTCTCCAAAAGCTCCCCATGGGAACCTTCTTCAGTGGGATGTGACATCCTTTCAATCTGGCTCACAAGGGAGAGCCCACCTGATGAATTTGGCTAAAGTTAAAACTCACTAATTTGAATGCCACTTCACGCCTTCATGCTTATGAGATGAGTACCTCCTCTTCCTTCAGTTTGTAGAAAAGAAACGCAACTCATCTCTTCTTCCCTGTCTCCTCATGCAAAGAGCATCAGCACCAGCATGGTTCTCAGAAATTTGTAAAAGTTGTTTATTTTTGTTCCTTTTTCAGTCAGGAAGGTTACAGGGTAACTGTTCTCCAAGCAGTATGCCACTTCTGCTCCTAACAGAAACAATACAGGGCAGATCTGTGCAAACAATTGGTTGGTTTTGCTTTAAATTAAAGCACTTCCATTCTCAGAGAGACTGTTTCGATCTGGATGTTGAGACAATGTTTGGGTTGTTTCTTATTTAGAAGTGTTCATCCATTCTCAGTCACGGCAGAGACCGAGCACAGCATTACTTCGGTGTCTGCCTGGGGTGTATGTGCGTGTGTATGTATGCATCCTATTTTTGAGCTATTTTAACTTACGCTTCATATTCTAGTGCTTTCTGATAAGTAGAGTTTATGTCAGAATAATTGGCCTGAGGATTTTTCTTTCCAGTCCAGTACATTTCTGAGGTACAGCTACATGGGATATAATGGAAATGCCTCTAGAGTATCTGTCTGACAAGGGAAATAGCAAGGGTAAGGAGTGAACACAAAACAGGGACCTTGTCAAAGAGTGTACAAGTGAATCAGTCCAATCAGTCACTGCGGGTGACGTATCTGAACAAATTGAAGCTGACACAATGGTCAATTTGACTGGGGAAAGTATAATTTTGGATTAGGGTGAACACCTTTAATCTGTCAATTGTGGCAGTCTTAAACCTGTAATTGAAAGAGCACAGCACTGCTTTACTCCAGATGTCACTCAAACCCATTCACCCTCTTCTGATCACTGATCAGTTTGCAGTCTCTTCTACATTTACTTATTAGACTCCTATTTATTTCCTCTTTAGACAAAATTCTTTGCTCCACTTTAAAGAAAATCTCTATCTAATAAAGACAGCCTTTCAGAATAACACTTGGATTCACCTGATTTTCAAGCAGATGGTATTCAGGGCACAGGAAAAACAAAACAGAGTATCGCCATGTGTTTAATTTTAGCTCTCACTCCCTGAATTGCCATTTCAACCATAAAACACTATCTTATTTTTAGTCTGCTTGTGTGCCTGAATAGTGTCAGCAATGCCACTCCAGAATTGCAGTCATGCCTCTCTAGTGTAATTCAGAATGAGTTAATTTCTGCCCTGGGAGCACCAGTCCCAGAAGATGGTTGAGTTTCTAGCCCAGCTTACTTGTCCCTCCTGTCTCAGTCTGGGACAGGTAAGTGAATGATTTCCATAGGCATCTTACCCACAGACCTGCCTGTGAAATTATGGACCAAGGATACTGACTCATGGGATGCAAGGATCCCTTAACAGCTTCAGGAGAAGAATTACTCCAGCCCTGCCCATTTGCAGGTAGATGGTTCCATGATTTATCAAGAGAAATGGTCCATATGCTGCTCACAATCTCCTGAGACTTCTACCCCAACATCACCTCTTCCAATATTTAGATTAAAGCAACATGAAACGGAGAATAAAATTAGCCTGACCTTGCAATAAACAAACAGATAACAGAATGACTTGCTGTATGAGAGGCCCTCCAGTTCTATTCAGCATCTCAGGCAAATTCAAGACGAGAATTTCCTTATCTTTGCTCATGCTGCAGGTGGGCCGTGCCCCACACTAACATCCTTCTCTGAATACTGAACCTGACGTTCTCCACAGCATTTCGAATTCTAGCCTCTTTAATTTTCTGGTCACCACAGATACAGTTGTTTTAAATGTTTGCTAGGGCCCTTCTGTTGCAGCTCGAGAGGCAAAAGGAGAGAGAAACCTCTTGTTATTCTTAACAGCAATCTTGTCTTTGGGAGGCAGGCCACAGGGAAGCACTGAAGAGAGAAGCAGATTCCCATCCCCTGGTAGGAGAAAATGCAGCAAAGGATTAAAGCAGCTAAGCAAACTCATTTCTTCAGCATGTGAGGTTGAAATAAACAGGCAAAGAAGCATCCCACCCTCCAGAGCTTCTCAAGAGTAAATCATCCAAACTATTAGTTATCCATCCTCTACTCTGTCATTATTCTCTGCCTGTCAGCTCCTTGTAGGGGCTGTCTGTTCCATCCCTCTTGTGTTATTATGGTTGCCATGCCCTCCTCTCAGCAGCTCCTATCAGTTATAATGAAACAGTGAGAGGAAAAGAACCAAACACTTGGGCTCCCAAATTACCAGGAATTAAAGGAACAACGACAAAATTGTAAAAAAAAAAAACCCAAACAAAACAACAACAAAAAACCAAACCAAGAAACAGAATAAAAGGAAAACCAAAAAGAGAGAGTGAGAGAATTTTGCAATCTGTAGATGATTTCTGCTTCTGGGATTGCATTCGTCATTAAGATTTATAGGTCATTCCAGAGCTTAAATAGCAGATGTTTTCTCATTATTTATCTTCCTGGCTAAGGCACAAGATTCCTTTTTAAGGAAGTCTGCGTAACACATGCAATGAAAATAGACCAGGTCCTAAGATCAGCCCTTCTAACCAGCTCATAAAGGCTGAGCCAAAACACCCATCAAAGAGAAGTTTCGTTTCACCCTTCCACAACAGGAAGAAATGTGCTCACTAAGGTCCGATCCTGAAAATTTCAAATAACAGAATTGAATTTTACCTTTTATCTGGCTGTCCTCTGACTATAATTATGAACATTTGAAGAGTTTCTTGTATGAACAGTCAACTGGCTAGCAGGCTTCAGTTTCTGCGCCCCATCCCAAGACCTGTGTTTTTGAGCTTTAATCAAAAGATAGCATAGCAAGTACTACGCTGAATAACATCACTGCCGTGCACGTTCTTTATAAAGCACAAACTGTTAGTACTACGCTGCAGTCATCCAAGCTGATGAAAGTGATGTCACTTCCAGAGGCATCTCTCCTCATAAGACCCCTTCTGGGCTTTTTACATATTTAGCCACAGAACTGAAACCCTTTCGAGGATCCACTTTTCTAACCATTGCACCCCTTTGTGTGCAAATCAGCGACCACTTTCTTTCAAGCTGTTTGCAAGCTATTTGCACCTGCCATCCTTTGTCATAGGGGTGGGAGGGAAAAATTAAACCAAACCAGAATTCTGAAATTTCTTCTTGTGTTCCTTATACCAGAAACACCTTCTGATTCAGAACTACAGAATATCCTTTCCATCCTGTAACGTACTTCCAAAACGTATGAATTGTACATATTTGTAACCTCCACAGCTTTTGCATATACTGTTAGGTCTCTCTTGTCAGTGTAATTGGGCTGAATAGGGATCCCACATGTTCCCAATCCAGCTGGGTCTGGATCTGACCTTGGAAGTGTTTCTAACTCTAGGACCACAGGATGGCTTGTGTGTGAAGATCCCCTTTCTGGCTGCTCTTCCCTGAGTGCAGGGCTTCACAATTCTCCTGCTCCAGGCCCTACAAGCACTGCTGAGACCACTCATGCCTGAACAACCTACTCAACAGCACATACCTCTAGGGTGATAGATTCACTTTAGAATCAAAAGTAATTAAGAGAAAAAGAAACAGATTTGCGCAGCAACCTCACTCTCAAACCACGCAAGCGTTACAGCCCTTCAAGTAAAGCACGAAAAGCCTTCATAATCCCCTGCAGTGTCAATGGCCTCTTCTTGGAAGTCTATGGGACCTCCTTGCCTCTGCAGATGTTGAGGCATGGAATAAAAGAAACTTTGTCCCTTTTCTGAGATCTCAGTTTCTTACACCAGCTGCCCTGCTTCTCAGCATCGTCAGGCAATTAAAGCCCAAACCCCATTGGAGATGAACTGGAACAATCAGTTCCCTTAAGCCCGCCTGCCCTCTTTAGCAAATCTGTTGCTCTGAGAAATACTACTGCTGACCCGCACAGCAGCTATGACGGTGAGGTGCCGTGTGAGATTTTAGCTATAAGCACTGCCCTGTACAAGGGTTGTGTAAGCATCGCTCCTCCTGGTATACGTCTATACTCAAGGACACCGTTTGTTCATTTGCTGCTGGTCCAGAGTTTCAGAGCAGTGAAGTCATGGCACCTGCCCACTCCCTCAGCGAGTTCAGACAACAGTAACTGCACAGGACGTATGAGGGGCCTCTATTTCATTCTACAGGCAAATACTTGACCCTCATCTTCCTCTCTTGACAATCAGCACACACTGTAACAAGATGGTGAGAAGCCTTTGCCCTGCCAAGAAGCAGCTGTTGTACATTAGGGCTGCTACAGCAGATGACAGAAAAGCCCCTCCTGCTGCCCACCTCAAGACCTATGGACTCTTTAGCCCCTGTTGCCAACAAACTATACGTGTGCATTGTCTTACGAACAATAGGATAACACCCCTGGACATCTCATGACTGCTCACTAGAGTTCACACAGTAGTATCCTGGGAGTATAGAGGCTCTGATACTGTGTGGAAGCAGCAAGAGCAGGGCTGCTCCCCAAGGGAAGGTGATCCGGGAGCTGAGAGCAGCCCCAGCACAGCCAGCACCCTCATCATCCAGGACCCGAGTACGGTGGGCAGAGCCAGGGGATGGTAACATGGTCCATCAACAGCTTCAGACACAGCAAGTGCTGAATCGGGTCCGGGGACCTTCCAGGGGCTCCAGCCAGGTTCAAAAGACACAGGACCAAAGACAGGACTGGAAAAAAACTGCAACGTACATCTGAGAGGGCTATCCAGAAAACAAACCACCCACAACATAGGTCCAAGGTCCATCTAGGAGACAGGGCCAGGGACAGCGCTAGAGACAGGAGCACTTGTTTGCCACTGTATTTAGCACTGGTGCAGCCTCACCTTGAGTATTGTGTGCAGTTCTGGGCCCCACAATTTCAAAAGGATATTAAGGTCCTTGAATGTGTCCAGAGGAGGGACTGAAGATGGCGAAGGGGCTGGAAGGCATGTCCTGTGAGGAGCGGCTGAGGACTTTGGGCTTGTCTAGTTTGGAGGGAGGAGGCTGAGGGGCGACCTCCTTGCCCTCTGCAGCTTCCGAGTTGGGGACGTGGAGAGGGAGGTGCTGAGCTCTTCTTCCTGGGATCCAGTGACAGGACACATGGGAACAGTATAAAGCTCCATGAGGGGAGGTTCAGACTTGGCATTAGGAAATATTTCTTTACTGAGAGGGTGCTCAGACCCTGGAACAGGCTTGCTAGACACGTGGTTGATGCCCCATGCTGGTCGGTGTTGAAGGAGCATTTAGACAACGAGCTGCTTAACATGCTTTAACTTTTCGTCAGCCCTGAAGTGGTCAGGCAGTTGGATGCGATGATCATTGTAGGTCCCTTCCAACTCAAGTCTTCTCTTCCATTCCATTCCATTCTACCTACAACACAGGTCAAACAGAGATGGAGGCCCAGGCCTGACCTGAAATGGGGCTCTTGGGTCCATGGGAAGGGGTGTGAGTGGAGGCCCCGAGTTAGGCTGGTCACAACCACTGAGGCCTATTAGTGCCCTCAGGGCCCTGACATCCATCACGGGGCATTGACCTGTCTGCCTTTAGGTATCGCAGTGAGGCACCTCAGCTAGGCTGACTTCTCTATACTTGGACAATACAGTGTGAGTTTACTTGGGTTAGCTAGATGGTGTGACTATCCCACTGCAGGTCTCACTGCCTGACGCTCTCTGGGGAAGTATGACAGTTCTTCTGTTCTTGGGGCCCTCATGCTCTGCAGGACTTTGCTCTAGGTAGACCGCACTCTCGCTTTGATCCTGCCAGTCCCAAAGTTTGCTCAGTCATTCTCAGAGCAAGTCACCCTCTGATTCTCGTCTTCAACCTCTTTCCCGTGTATCTGCGTAGTAGCTCAATGGGCCATCTGTAGTGTCAGTCTATCCAAGCTCTTTCCACTATGTCTGTGAGGAGGTAAAGAAAATGCATTTAAAAACTGTAGAGTCAGTGCTGTGTGCTAACTGCCTGTGTCCCTTGGAAAATATTTGCACTGTTTGTTATTGACATGAAAGTTCTCTTGGTAATTTGTACGCTGCTTTTAGCTCTTCAGGATTCCTTCCCTCTTTGGCTTCCCTAAAGAAATGTGCTATACAGGCTAACATGAGCGTTCAGCTGAGCTCCAGTCCGGTACTCTTCTGTATTAGGCGAAAATGTTGTTTTCATTACCGATCTTTAATCCTTTTAAAAAAAAAAAAATAAAAAAAAAAATCCCTGCAACTGAAACTGTTTCTCATAAAGTCCACATTGCATAAACAGTTGCCCCAGGTCCTGGGAACAACAGCCAGTCCACACATGGACTGCACCACAAAAGCAAGAGCTCATAGTGGTCAGGCCAGGGCAGAACAAGGACATGCTCGCTTTAAGGGACAGATGGTATCTATTTAGCTAAACATTCTTCCACTAAGGCTGTTTTAACGCCCAGATCATTTTTATCAGCTTCTTATCACATTTGGGAGCCCAGCATGCTTCTGATGGAGGCTGTGTAAGTGCTTCCCAGAGAGTGCTGTAGTTTCAGGGTTCAAGGCAACATATCAGCTTGAAGAGGAGGTGTGTGGATGTGGAGGGAGGAAATAAAAACAACCCCATGCCATGTTTGCTGATTTTGAAATGTTCTTGGATGAATTTCCAGGTAGAATATAGATACAAGAACGTGGGAGGCCTCCTTCATCTATACCTAGTTTTGCTATACGTTCAGGGCCAGACTGTGAGCCTTTAACTCGTCCATGCCTGTGCACTGTTTTGTAGGCTGACATGAAGGAGGTCTGCCAGTGCTCTGAACAACTCAGAGATGCCTCACTGGCATCTGTAGCATGGTATTAAGCCCAAGCTATCCTGGCTCACATCTGACTGCAAAATTCAGTGTAGACATGCAACTTAGCCTGGCACCCACTCCTAGGAGTGCTTCCCTTCCCAGATACTTCTGTTGCGAGGACAAGGTGTTACTCATCATCACTACGCATATCACAGGGTGCCTTACTGTTAGACTGTCAGGCAGAGCTGTCATCTGAAACCTCCAGTGCAGTGAGGCGATACAACCCCCTGTCAGCCCTCTTGAACTGTGAAAGTACCACATGCGAAACGAGTAGCACGACATCTGCACAGTGTATCATGCACCAAAACACCTTGATGTAAAGAACGGGAGGGTGTTCAGAGAGAGCAGAGAGGAAAGTGTGGGACACCTATGAAAGGCAAAGAAAAGTCTCCCTCTCTCTTTTTCTTTCTTCACCAGGGAACTGGCTCACACAGTACTACAATAACAAACACTGGCAGGCTGCCCAGCATCACTGTACTCTGGTTGTAAGTGAACTATGAGGCTCAAGCAATCTTCTGGGAAAAGTTCACACCAAATGTATTGCATGTTATGTTTTCCCCTCATTGCATTTTTTTTTTTCCAAACCAGTCTATTATATTCCTTCCCTGTTGCATTATGGATTTCTTTAAGATCCCCAGGAGCTGCCCTTTTAAAAACCAAACATTGAGTAATCGAACAGATCTGTTTTTTAAACTAACAGAGATAAACTAGTAATCCTCCTCTCAGAGACAGCCCTCAGAATAAAACCAGAGCACAAGTCATTAAATGGTGGGGTTTTCTGTTGTTGGGAATTTGTTTGCTTGGGTTTTTCTCTCAGATAAAACCAAGAAGTTAAGTGAGAGAAAGAAGTGCATTATTAAAACACTATCATTATCTATAGGATGTACATCTTCCATGGAGTGGAAGCCAAAGCAGAGTAGACTTTACAATAGTAGTGCAGTAAAAGGAAAAATGTTCCAAAGAGCATGTCCTGTGTTTGACCTGAACCTTTCAAAACAAGTCTTATGTGGGTTTACATGATAGTCCTGGTCATCTCAAAGATGCCAACTGTAACTCCCGCTGTAAATTTAATGGGTACACAAACATTTTGTTAGAAGTACATGAATCTTGAAGAGTGAAGGGAAGAGTCATGCGTTCTGTGCTGAAGGCAATAATAAGAAGCATTTATTTATTTTTGACTGTTTCTCAATGTGGCTTTTACAGAGTCATAAAAAGAAAAATTTTTTAAGTTCACAAAAACTATGAACACATTGGACATAATTTGTCCAACAAATCAGACCACAGATAGTCAGTTGGAAACTGGATAACAAAAGCAGACCCATCTACACATAACCAGCCCAAATATGTATTCCCCATTGCCCTGCAAATACAGATACTGTGAATTTATAATTTACTGTTGTTTTTACTAATTAATTTTATTGTATTAGTGCCTAGAGGCCTTTGCTAAGCTCTGTATTGCATTGTGTGAGATGTTGTACCTATGCATAGGAAGTTTCTGCCTCAGAAGGCTTAGGAGGTTAACTTAGGGTCATTTTGCAGATGTGATGGCACTGTACAGAAAGCAAACTCTCAGCAAACATGAAACAGTTCATTCAGCTTTAATTTGCAGTGGTATTGAGTACCTGTAATTCCCGGAGACCTCAGTAGGAGTTTTGGGTGTTCAGCACTTTTGAAAGCCAGACTGAAGTTCCTTGCTATGCTTCTGACAAAAGGTCCTTAGAAATCAGAGACAGAAAAGACTTATTAGGTTATCAGGCCAAATTCATCCCAGAAGAAGACCTATTGAAGTCAATGGAATTTCATTGGGGATGGATTTACCATAGAAAGATTGTTCCCTGTAGTATATTTAGAAGTGCTTTGTCCTATACAGTTTTAATTAGCTCTACATTAGTCAAGGTACTGTACTATTGTTTCAATCAGCTACCCACGCAGAGAACTGTCTCTAGCTATCCTTGTCCATGTTTCCCCTCCAACCCCCATCCCTTGCTGCCTCATTCTCACACCCTCATTATTTTATGTCTAATTTGGCTAATGAATTTCTCAGACAGAGCCTTCTTTCATGTTTGAGAAGGACCTAGCCTGTATTGAGGTTAAAAGAAAAAAACCAAAACCAAAACAAGACCAGGAAGAAAGAACAAATTCTTCTATTGAGAAAAGCAAAGGTGTTTATGAAGCCTTAAGCTTTTCTTTGTCACTCCATCCATCCATATACAGCTAGGCTACAGTTTTTCACCACATACTCTGCATTAAGATGGACATGAGTACTTTAGTTTTGACTTTCCAGTTTCATCACTGACTCACTGCATTGTTAGAACAAGTGGCTTCACTTTTCAAACCTCTGTTTTACCACTGTTGCAACAGCCATGGTCATGCACATGTAAAGAATTTCTCAAGTTGCTTCACAGAAATCAAGAAAGCATTTTAAGTTCTGTAGTGGAAAAGCACAGTAATACAAGGCAAAGGACTGTTGCCATCAGTACTACTGTCTTTTTTTTTTTTTTAACTATTCTAACACAAACATTCATCTTTTCTCTCAGTCTTGCCCAATTTTTTTTACCTTCTCTAATGAAAGTTCTAACAAGATTATAGGGAATTTGTAGTCTGTGTATGCTTTCAGTCACATAATTGCAACTAAAACAACTGTGTCGAGAATAACTGCAGAAACTGTGGGTTCAGTGCTGCCTTCTGCCAAAGAAAAAAATGTCCACAACTAAGAAACAACCTCTAAAACCACACTGGACAAGTTACTAAATCCCATCTACGTAAAGATGTGTGTGTTCACTTCTGAGTCACTGTATCATTTGACCACGCAAGAAACAACACAGTTTGCTTGAGGAATGTCAGGAAGACCAGAATATAATTAAAAAATAGCCATGTTTTCAGTTTTCTTAATGCTCTTCTAAAACAGGCACACACTCACTTTAAAATTAACCACAGAGCTTAATTAAGCCTCTTCTGATCATGCCGGGAGGGTTCCATGTTGTCTTCCTGTGGTCATTTCATCAGCCAGGGCTTTTCATGTAAGAATGTGCTGCATGCATGTCACAGCATGGGATCTCATCAGAGACACCTGCTCTCAGCCTGTGAACACAGATTTTAATCCCCCTCCCTGCAAAAATGGTGACAGAAGGGCATATTATTTAATTACTCATGCATGCTCTCCAAGACAGGGTCCACAGCTCCACTTGTTTCATATGGCTTGTGCTATTTTTGGGGGGTGATCAAATAGGATGGTTGTTTAAAAAGGAGAAAGCTTCACCATAGACTTCTTGTTGCTATTTGATGAGAACAATATATGAAAACATTGGCAAGATGAGAACAGTTAGGGCAGGAACTGAAGAAAATCTAGGTATGGTAGATATAGTCATAAAATTATGTGACTTCTTTAGCTCTCACTGTGAAGATATGCGAGCTAAGCTGTAGTGTGTAATCTCACTCTCCTCCACTACAAGACCATGGATCCAGCAAAAATTAACTGTGATAGCCACCTCTAATGTACTGGAGAAGGTGCAACCAACTTAAACTTACTAAAGCCTTCACCTAAGTTAGATCTGCAGTAGTGGTTATGTTCCCCTCAGGTGCTAGAAGGGGGGAAAACAGGAGGAAGATGAAAGAAGAAGTATTAACTTTTAGCTCTGCTTAAACAACGCATTTATTAAATCACTTCAGTCAAAATCATTCAGCAATTCCTACAAAATCCTATCGTGGACGAAAGCAAAGCACAGCTAAATGAAAGGTTATATATTGTATCTGGCAAGCAATCACCAGACTTGCATTCTCATTGCCCTCAGCAGCACCTGCATTCTTTGATCACAGTCCTTTTATGTGCTACACTGTATACAAAAGACCAAGCCAGCAATTAGCCATTCTAGCACTGGGCCCTGAAATCTCTGCAAATGCTTCAGCCCTTTAATGAATTCCTAAATAGAAGGAAGTTGCAAACAAAGTTCAGCTTGTGTATTTTATGCCAGGTTCCCACAGCACTGTAGGTTCTTAGAGCTTAATTAATGACACTTGCATCCTGTATGCCTTCCAGAGTTTTAGTGGAAATTTTACTGGTCACTTCAAACTCTGACATCTTTTGGACAATTGTCCTCAGAATATTGGGCAACCTCCCCAGTCTTTGGAAGGAAAAGACAAGACTTTGTTGCTAATCATGACTCATCTGTATCAACGGGATGGACAAAAACTGGAGGAACAAGATGTACATCATTTAAAGTAAACTACTCATCAGAAATCCTATGCATTGTATAGGAACCAAAACGGGTGATGAAAATGAAAACCACAGCCTAATATACCAGCATTTGGGAACTCTGCCAATGCCCCTAATTAAAATTTTGTACTAATCTCTTCAGGGAATCCAAGAAATTCTTTCAGAAAATGGAACATTCTTCTACGCACATCCAACTACTTATCCTGTAAGAGGGAATATAAAGGAGATTGTATACGATCAGACAGAGGTCAGTGGAGTGGAAAGGACAGTGTGAAAGCTACAGGAAATGAGCCATCTATGAATGAAAATACTGGAATTCCTTCTTGAACCCTGACTTACATAATGTATGATTTTGCTGGTACTGGTCTAAGGATTGTTACATCAATGGAAAGACTTCATTAATTTTAGTGGGGTTTTAATCAGTTCCCAAAACAGGAGAATTAAAAATAGGTATTTAAAATTGCAAGGTATGCCAACATGTCCTTTCCCTTCTTTTCCTTTTGTCCTACCATCATTAGAGAGCTTGGTGAGAGTGGTTCGAGATGAATGAGAAGTGTAGAGACTGGACTGGAGAGGGTCTAAGACAGCACCTCTGACATTGGCTTGTAGGCAATAAACAACACATTCAGTGCTGTCAGAGGTGCAATTAGAGATGAAAGGAAGGAACGAGTTAGTAATTGGTTGGTAACTGGAGAGGGAAGGGATGCTGATAGATAAGAATTTCTAAGAAGGGAAAGACCAAATCTGCTTTATTGTTAATGAAAATGAGCCAGAGATTTTAAGAAGAAAAATAGGGTGATACACAGGTGTGAAGGAGAAGGGAATAAGGTAACTAGAGCAAGTGTACAAGGCTAGGTTAGAATCTCATTCATCTGGATGGAAAAAGAGACAAGATAGGTAGGAGGCATAAGGAAAGTCACAGACAGCAGGGAAACTGCATCATACTTTATCAGTTTTCTCTTTGAAGAAACCAGCAGGGTCCCATAAAGAAAAATAAGTGAAGGCAGTAGGAGAGAACTACCAACGATGAATCTAGGCTGGCTCTGCAATGAGTAAATCTTCTGTTTAGCTATGCAACTGAGCCTCATAATTCAAACAATCCTATCCTGAGCTCGAGTTATTTAAATCTAAGGCTTCTGTTTGGCCAATGTGGAGCTACAGGGTTTTATCATTGATTGTCTTACACTTTCCATAGTCCCTGACGCTCATGCAGACTGGCTGAACCTAGCTAAAGGGAAATGGAGGTACAAGCATGTATGTCATCCGCCCTTTGCACGGCTGTACATGACGACATGCAAATCAAGACAGTGGGGACTCAGTTCCGTCGCCTAATTCTCCCAAGTGAGTAAGATCTCTGCAGTGAACCCAAACAGGACTTTAGCTCCAATGCACTTGTCATTTGCAGAGCTTTCCCTCTTCTCCCCAGCTTAGAAACAAACAAAACTTCCTTTCCCCTACCTTTTTCTAAAGGACCTTTCTGTGACTAAGCCATTTATGTGTCTATATTCCATGTAATTCTCTGATGTCAGATGAGATAACAGAGATAATCCTCATAAAGGATTTGTGGCATTATAGATTACAGCTTCCATTCGTATGTTATATGCATTGCCTTCAAGAAGCCTTGAGTGATGCTGTAAGATCTCTGTATTCAGATTATAAGGTATTTGTATTCAGCACTGCCTTATTAGAGGTTTAGAAATACCAACACCACAACTATGTGACCAGCTGTTCAGATCCTGCTGTTCTCTTAATCCATGCAAAGGTAAAATACTATTGTGGTCAGTGGGATCTTTACCAAGGTAACAAGATTTAAACCATTTTCCTTGTATTTCTTCGCCTGCCATTTCACTATAAAATAAAGCGATCACTTAGCAGACAAAACAATTTACTCCAGAAAGAAGTCATCTTTGTTTCAACTATAGTTTGTCCAAGCCAGGAAAGCACTTAATTACTGTGCTTTTGCTTTTCTTTCTTTTATTTATTTATTTATTTTTTTTTTTTTTTTATATCTAAACTCCTGTTGACACAACCAGCAGGAATCTCAACATTGGGTTTTACTTATAGCTCAGGGGCCTACCTAGGGCTTATATATTTTTGTGGATCTGCCTGAAGGTGCCCTCACTGGGTATCTCTCAGGAAAAAGCTGAATAGTTACAGCTGAACTGCTGCTCCAGAACTCAGTTTCTCCATCAGAATGAATGTGGCATTAATAATTCCAGGAGGCGATAATCCCTAGGAAGATCTTTAGTTGCGTTTCCTGCTGTGCAACGCATGGTCTTCTGGTGAAGGAACTGAATAACTTTGGGAAACATAGCGGAGCTATACTCAGCAACTTCACAATATGACTGTTCTGATACAAGGCCAACTCTGGCTCCCAAGCCTGGAAAACAATATAGCTGATCTCTGTGATACCGGATGGCGTGAAACAGTATTCACACAAAAGTATATCCTGCTTAGCACATGTGGGGTATTCCTAGAAGGAACGTGGCTGATGATAAAGTTGGGTGACATTAACACAGATGTCATGTACAATCATCTTTTGCCTAATTATTAGTGTATTTATGTTTCTTGAATCTTGCAGTGATTATTTTTTAATTTCCTCTCCGGTGAGAGCATTTAGTAGAGTGGGGGAATTTACATTTGCTCTCCGATGATGATACGTCAATCTCTACAGCAAAAAATCTGTGTTTCCTAGCCTCACCCACACTGACATTTTTCCTGCTGCAGTTGAGCTCCTGAATGTATCAGCAACGTTCAACCAACAACAGCTGTTTCCAGTGTGGAACAATGATCTACATCTTCAAAGAAGCCTAGGCACCTCGTGATTTCAACTACTCGGAAAGAGAGAGTGAATTATGTAGCATAATTCTGCTACATACAAGCAGGCAAACATCTAATGGAAATACACCTTTAGCAGCTTGTGTCTGCGTGATTTAGGATGTCACAGATCTCAGCTGTTTGTTGTCTTTCTGACTCCCCTGGCTGTGTTGAAATCACCACTGTGACAGCCAAGATGAAGTAGCTGACTGTGTGAACATTCCTCGTCCTTTCCAATACACAGCAAAACTACTTAGCTTAAATCACCACTGACGGGAACTAACTTCTTAAACAGGTTTGAACTTGATCCTTGTTGAGCACATCTGACTGTGCCCCAGATTGCCTAGTTCAGCTCAAAGCCAGCACACGTACCCTATTATCAGCAGCAGCAGCTCTACATCAGTCAGCAGCTGGCAGACGGGCCCTTGGGGACTTTTCTAGCCAAGGCTAGTGCAGCCCTATGGCTGCTTCAGTATATTCTCCGTGCGCAAAACAGGACGTATCTCTGTGCAAATGTTGTTATTGCACAATGGGTGTCATTGATAGCAGGAAAGAGACAATGCTTGGGAGCTGGACATGTTGTTCAAACATCATTCCAGTCTTTTTATATACTCTGATTAAGGCCCTTTACTTAGAACTGCCATCATGCTGTTGCTGGCTACTTTGTGTGCACAGAGAAATCTCTTTTTACCCTTCTTTAAAGGGTGAATCGAACTGTATTTCAGTGCCTGAATTTCTAGGGTTTGCGACATTCTCGTAATGTAGATTCTGGCTTATCTATATCCAAATACATACAGATCTACCTACGTAAACAGGTACATCCATAGTACCCATCTTTTCAAGCACTGCATACATTTTCACTATTAGCCCATTCAGCTTCTCCACTACATTTCCAGGTCATAACCCCACTGTTGTCAGCAATACTTAGCCCTTGACTCCCTAGCAGTATTTCTTCAGCAGTGGCAGACAGGGCTGTTAGGCAACCAGGAAATCTAAAACAAAGGAAAACTGTTACAAGAAGAACATGGGACAGGCAGAGGAGCAAGTGGAACTAACAGACGAAAGGCCCAAGGGAAAGATGAGAGGCCGGGAATAAGGACAGCAACATTCAGGAAGATTTGCTCCCGGTGCAGGCAGCGGCAGCAGCTGCCGATACTGCTAGGGACAGTGTCAGATCAAGCAGGAGTTCACCTGTCATGGGTACAGCACCAGCACAGGGCTAAAGCTCTTAGCATCCCGTGTTCAAAACAATACACAACTAAGCACAAAGATGTATGACTGACTGGCAAGATTAATTTCCTAAACCCGGATGCCTCTTTTAGATGCCCAAAGTCTCTCCCACGGGACTTGTGATGCATCTACCAGCCCTGTGCCGATGTCTCAGATACCTCAGATCTCTACCACTGTGTCCTGTCTTTAGGCTTTGACCCCCTGCTCCTCATCCTCAAAGTGGGACAATGAACAGGGACCAATTCCAACCAACTCGAGGCAGAACAGCTCTGTGATGACCCGGGTTGTACCTGCAGCTGGCTGGTGGATCTGACCCAGGGTAGTGGCAGCTCAGCTCCCTGCCTGGCTCAGCCACGTGGCCACCTCTCACAGCTTACAGCAACCCCTGCTCCCCGTCACGCGTGTTGGACACAAACCCTGCAGCTCAGCACCGTCACTTCCCACAATCACGGCTGTAGAACTCAGAAGAAACGGCGTAATCAAGCACCAGGCATCCCCCATTACCATAACCACACGATCAAAGCCTCGCCACGACGCAGCCTTTTTCCCCTACCTGTCCGGTCTGCTTTTACCTGGTCTCTTTCAGTCACTGCCTTTCCTTACCAAAGCTCTCAAGTGGCCGTGACTGGAATATCTGAGGAGATGAGATAGAAGCACCTACAGCAAATAAATAAACCAATAAAGCAATAAAAAGACAAAGAGAGAGAACAAGGGGGACATGAGCTGTTCGGAGGCTTCAAGGCCAGCCCATAGAGTCACTCAGTCTAGACTCCAGATGTGAACGCAGAGCCTCAGTGAGTGCAATACGGGACTGCGTAAATATCTCAGCCAGATGTCTCAGGGCCCAAGCTACAAATCCTCACAAATGGTGACAGAGTTGGCTGTTGCTGTTTGCATAGCTCTCCTTCCAAGAGAATCAGTGGTCATTCAGTCAGCAGCAGTTCATTTTTGCTGCCAGATGGGAGGGAAAACCAGGCTCAGAGTTGCAGTTAGTCTCATAGCAAACTCAGCAGTCGGTGGATGGGTCATGGAGCCCTCTGTGGGTACTGAGGTTAGCTCAAAATAGCAATCTGGGGAAAGAGCTGAAAAGATTATAGTAAACATAAAAGCACATGATCCCAAACTCCTAAATAGACTAAAGTAACGGGCTGCCATGTTAGGCACCTGAATTCAAATGTAGATCTTCAACACTTCTCCCATTTGGTCAACTAAGTTTACAGATGCTTAACGTTACACGATGGAATTACCTTACATTTCAGTTGCTGGAGATGTGCGTTACACTGGCTCTAAGGAGCTTGATGCTTGTAGCTGCACTTTCACAAATGAAGCATTCCTCTGCCTGACTTTTGTGTTCCCAGAACTTGTCTTGTAGGTGGGTGCCTCACAGAAAGCACCTGGAGGGAACATGACCACCTTCCCATCTATCAGCAGCTGGATCTGTCCCTTGGGAGGCTGGAGATGAATTTCAGCTCCCTCTTCTGCCTGAGTTGGACCAGAGTACCGAGCCTGTTTTTCTAGGAAACGTCTCTAACTACTAGGCTATAGTGTATTTTAAACCAAAGCTTTCCCAGTGTCTTGGATTTATTCCATACTCCGTAAAAAAACTAAGTATTTATTGCAGCAGGGGATAGGACCTGGGGCTCTGCAGTGAAAGTCCTTATATAATCCACCTTGTCACTGGCCCAATTTAGGATATATCAATTTATGACCCAGATTCACTTCAACAAGTCACCCAAAATTGGAACTGGCTGAATAATTTATGAGACGATTTGTAAGCAAAAGCCCTGAGTTGGGTTACTCTGATTCACAGGGATAACATTATTTATGATTTTTTGTTCAGACATAAGGCATGAATATGTTTTAGGATGGCCAATAATTGTCCCAAGATTTGCAGAAGGATTATTTCATTCTCCTGTTTTAGAGTGCCAATAGCAAAGTGACTCATGCAGTATAAAAGATGAGCTTTTGAACCAAACAGCCCGGAAAAACTTGACAAAGAGACATGTGCTACTGTATCAGTCTCCTGTTCCTGTAGGTGCAGTTACAGCCTGAGGTCGGGCCCACTGGAGAAGTATCTAAAAAGGCCAGTGTTCCTCTCTCCTCTTCAGACGTAGGCTCACAGAGATAACTCAGAGTCAAAAAAGATTAGGATAAATTGCATTACTCCATACTCGCCACAGGCTAGGAGCTCGCGTATGAGCAGTAGCTGATGCAGGGTGACTAGTTAAGCTGCCGCGGCAAACTGCTTGGGACTGTGAGCCCCAACTCACAGCCGCTTTTCTCTCATTCCCAAGGTCCTAAGGGAGGTCAGACTTGCCAAAAGACGTTCTGAACAACACCGGGCTCCCACAGTGGTACGTTTCCTGTAAAGGCTGCAGGGGCTCAGTCTGATTTATACCTGTACCACATCTGACCCTCAAACCATTGTTGTGATCCACTTACTTCTCAACAAGACGTTTCCTGAGCTGCCACATTCAACCCTGGGTCTAAATCAGATTTATCTGAACTGGCAGGTGTGTGTTTTTAAGGTTTAATTCATTTCCCTCCCTATCCTGAACAACATGATGCCCCAAAACAGTACAGAGACACCTGTGCTGGACACGTACGTCCTTTTCCTTATTATTCTGCGCTTTCTCAAGAGAAAAGGCGTTGAGTATAACAGTCTAAATAAGAGTTAACTCCAAGATCTAAACAAGTATATTGAACAATTTATTCAGAGTACATCATGCTGTTCTTCCACCTCTCTGGTAATGAATGCACAGCATCACCGTGGCTGAAAGTTAAAGGCGATATTTCTTCTGGCAGCGCCCTCCAGGTCCCTTAGGCTGGCTTATCCAGCAATTGTGTTGGCAGTTTGGAGTTTTTCCCAGGATCTTCTATGGCCAGGGATGCTACAGGCCATTTTATTAAATGTCAATGCCCATTGCTGATTAATTTTTGGAAAAAATCAATCTTAGAATATTGTTTTTCCTTCTGCTCCACACCAAAAGCACATCTATTTCAAGGTCTTTTCAGAGGGGCTCCTTTCTTTTGGAATAAAATAGCATGAAGGAGTTGTACTTGTAACCCTGCTGTGCACCACTGACTGACCACACCGGGAGATAGCAAATTTTCCTTGTCTTGCCCTCAAATCTGCAGCAGTGTTGCAACCCCTCTTGCAGCACAGGCTCAGAACTCACCACATAAATGCCAGCTCCAGTGGGTAAACAGTTAATCAGCAAGTAGACAGAAACGTAAGTGAAACTTTTCTTCTTGCTGTACAGATCTCAGAGAGGTGGAACTCATGTAGATCAGTAAAAAAGTAGGTGTTGAGATACGATGTTGGAGGAGGGCACAGAAATTCCAGAATCCTTATCTCCATCCCTGGAGAAAAATCAGTCCCTCCAAACACAGACCACAGCACGTTCCTCTCTGTGGAAGATCAGATTTATTTTGCCATTCGTGCAAATGCAGTAGCCATCTGACAGACTTCAAGCTGCATTCCTTGATGCCTGTGGCCACATCAAATTTTTGGGAAGACATGAGGAACCATTTTCAGGAAAATGGTGCTTCATTTTCTCTTTGACTCGCAAAGAATGTTTTGTCTTCCTCTCTGTTTTGTGAAGCGCTGTCAACACTTACAGTGAAGTTTATTGTAAATACACAATAATAACAACTGCGCACATTCATCTCTGATTCAATTCCTATGTAAATTTATGTTAATATGTATGCAGATTAAGTCTGCCCCCCTTGGTCCTGGAAAGTTGTCAGAATGACACATGGGTTCTGAAAAGGTTGTGTACTACTGATCTGCAGTTTTTGTATAGTATTCAATAACTCGCAAACAACAAGAGACTGCGGATATTGCTTTCCACTTTTGCTGGATAAATCAGTGGAGTCTTCTAGACAGAGTTAAAAAAAAGTCTCTAAACCCAGTCTATAAAACCATGACCTGTCCATTTTTATTTCTATTTCACAACAGAACAAATATTCACAGGTGGGATCTTTTGAGGAATGGGGTGGTACAAGGGAGTCTTGTTAGCAAGCCTTCAGGAACTGATATGCCATCTTCTAGACAGAAAAGCAATTTTTCTCCCTAATATTTAGTAACCGCTAAACCAATGCCTAGAGTTTATGGACAGTCCTCCTCACTTTTTGCTGTCTAGTTAGTAATTAGTGTAGTTTTTAAGAGCGCTCAAAAAGGTCACTTATTTTATTCTGTCCTTCTCAGCCTCCGTTTTCTCTGTTTTGACACAGAAATACACTGACCTTCCACCTGTGTGCGCAGCCAGAGCTGTTCTGAGCACTCAGGTCACACCAGTGGTGAGGTAGCTGGAGTGCTACAGTTAGCTGTTCTCTGCTTTCCTGCCAGGGATGTTTGGCTATGACACTTTCTGGTACTTTGCAGTAAATAGAAACTAATCTTTAGTTCATCCCAGGGCTGAGTCCCTACAAGGCTCCCAGGCACTTCTTAAATAATCACAATGGGACATAAATTGGGACTTCAAGAGATACATGTGCTCTTTGCACAGGGATGAATTTCCAGTAATCCAAAAGGGGATGGGGAAATTGCTATCAGAAACAGCAGGCGCCACAATTGTTGGCTAGGAACATACACCAGACAACAAAAGTCCAATTGCCAGAAAGTATTTGTACTCCTGCAGTTCACAGCTGAGGACTTGATCCTGACCTTTGATACACAAAACAGATTTGCTCTGCAGCTGGAAACTCAGTTGCAGCATTTGTGCTTGGAGGGTAAGATTGCGCCCAGACCTGATAAAGGTGGGAAATGAGTTGTCGGTTCTGAAGTGAGGCAGCAATCTCCTGACCAAAATCACTTCCATCCTAATAACACTTAATGGACTTAGAAGGCCAGTGATTTTGGGGAAAAAAAACCCAAACCAAACCAAATAAGAACAGAACTGTACTCCATACAGCGATAAGAAACTTCTGTCACCCATTTCATTCAGGCCTTTCAGCTGGTTTAAGACTGACACTGAGAAAAACCCTTTCTTCTCCAAGCTCTTCTCACTTGACTCTGGTTTAGGGTGTTATTTCACTCTACTTTTTTAATCTCATTTTATTGAAGGCAATCTTATCCCCAAGAGCAAAACAAGTAAAATAAAAGCAATTAAAGCCTGGAAGGAATCTGTATTTTTTCTTTGAAATAGAGCCCCATGTCAGACAGCTTTCCACGTACCTTGTTCAGTGTAGGTTACATTATGGCATCCCATCAGGCCCATTCAAACCAGGTTGCAGAAGTATTGTGGCTGGGATCCAACGCTGCCTTCCTGCTTGCAGTAGCTGTTGGTGGTGATTTCATCTCAATCATTTTCTCTCTTTCCACCTCTCATGCAGCTGCCTGCCTGTCTTGATAGGACCAAAGTGTAGCTCATGGAATCTATATGATAATCACAAAAATAGTTATTTCTGCTGAAAAATGGATTTAATTCCTCCTCTAAACCTTTGTGGATTGCCAACTGGGGGTGTGAAACCAGCTGGCAAAAGATGCGTTCATTTCAATTTCATGACTTTCATATACTGCAGCTTCCTGACTTTAAATGGTTCCTCCCCTCTCTAATGAGAGCACGAAGGCCTTGATTAACAGCCCTCACTTTAAACAAAGTTTTGAAGAAGCTTCTTTTCATGGTGACTTCTCTGGGGATGTCTGACAGCCTGCTCAATCCAGGGCAGCTGAATGCCTCTTCTTTCACAGCATGAGCATTTGTCAGAGAAACTAGGAGTCGGGCTTGGTGAAGATTTGTATCCCTGAGTACTCTGCAAGTAACTTGCACAACAGCGTGGGAAGGAAGCTTGAAAGTAGTGCTGGTAAAACAGTGAAAAACTAATTTCATCAATGTTTTCAAAATGCAAGGGCTTGGAATGGACTCTGTTTTGCTTTTTTAACTCTTTCAGCCTTTTTTCTTATAAAATACATTTTTATTTGCTGAAAGTCTTGTCTTCAGTACATTGTTTGCTAATATTTTTAGTCCAAGTAGGATTTGAGAGACATGACTAGGCAACATGGGAGAAAAGCCTGATACGTTTTTTTGACCGTTAATCACAGAAAAGGGAAAGGCTATCTCTTGGGAAAGAGTCTTTCAAGCCAGGCAGAGCCATCTGGGCAGAGCCTTTAAATGGTTGAATAGTGATTTAGAATGTAAATATTGGAATTAAAGGTATCATCCATGCAAAAGTACTATTTGCTTGCAGACTCTGGCTTTTCAGACTCTTCCAGCTGCCCACTTAGTCAGTAGAAGTCTTTAACAGACAGTAGATAGGGCCTTAATCATAACTGAGTCCTTGAATCTGGACTTACAGAGATTTTAAATGGGTTCTACGGGCAAGCTTGCTTGAAAAGGACTGCAGTATACATCCTCCCTGGTCACAGGCCAAGATGTAGTCCCACTTTGTGACCTTGCCTCCTTTTCACTGATCTCCCCTGGGAGACGGGAGAACAGCATGGCCCTCACAGTGCAAGCCTGCTGACAGTACTTGAAGTTATGTCTAAATTGCAGTCATATGGTGGCTGCTGTGTAGCGCAGGCTAGTATGTAGCCCAAGCTAGACTTAAAAACTATCTGCAAACCAACAGTAGTTGTGTCAACACAGAGCTCAGCAAACCTACGTGAAAACGTACAGCTAATTGCATGCTGAGTACTGCGTTGCCGTAACTTGACTGCTACCAACATTTCAACTAATTCAAACCTTCCTGGATGTTTCTGTACCAGACTGCTATCACTGTGGTTGCCACATGCAGGAAAACTAGCACACTGCTACTAACCTGACAACTCCAAAGGGCATGACTGAGCTAGGGTTAGACCAGAGTTTTTGTTTAACATTTAAATGAAGTTTTGCTTTGGTTATGCTTATTTATAAGTTTGCTCTTGGCAGTCAGAAAGTTTCATTTACATACAGCCAAAGCATGAAAGGAAATACTGGGGCTTGGGGGGGTGGAGGGAAAATGGAGGGAGCAGGGGAAAAAACAACTCTAAACAAAAGCTCTGGTGAAGTTGATAGCATCACCAGACTAGCAAAGCAAGCAAAAGAGAGTAAAAAATTCCAGACACAGAAGTCAGAAGCCGCAGCTCTTTTCCAGGGAAGGAATACACTGCATCTCATTTCTGCTGCACCTACTGATACCATCTACAGAAAATCCATCACCAGTTGAAAGAGGGCTGCATTCATTGTCAATGCATTCCACCACTTTGGTGTCCCAGCTTTCATGAGTTTATTAGATGCAGAGTCATGGGCCTTTCTATGAAATAGAAAGACAATACAAGCTCCTTTGCTGTTGTCTTATAGAACCTTTAGGAACTCTGTTCCTTTATATATTAATTTCCCTCCTTTTATTGCTTCAGCTGTCAACAACTACTATAAATTTACCTTAAACCAAACTGTGGCATATATCTCTCTATATACCTACACACACACAAGTGTGTGTATATTTATATATATATGTATATATATATACAGACACACACGCAAATACATACATATATATACACACATATACACACACAAAGCCCAACAGTGAACAGGAGAGTTTACTGAAAAGCAAGAAAAAACTAGCATATTCAGAATCAGGAGATAACTAATGCTTGATTATGAAGTATTACAGCTTAGCTATCTAATATCTTTCACATTTCCTTCTTCTTCTGTCATAATTCTGTTTCTATGATTATCATGTTTTCTTCTTGCATACCTGTCCTTCAGGAAGATAGCCTTTTGGAAGATCCCACTGAACTGGGATAGATCATTTTCTGTATCTAGTTTGTATAGAAGGAAAGAATAACTTTGGAATCAAGTGACAGAAAAGAGCAAGACTAAAGTAAAGCTTAGATTACAGCACCGGCAGTGAAGAGTGGTAATAGCTATGGAGCCTTTGTCTTTGAACAGGAGCTGAAAAGGACAAGTAGTTCAAGCTAACAGTGCCAGAATGGCAACTCAGTGAAGTCATTGTACATGTCCATCCCCACTCCAAGGAGCTTTGGTACAACATTAGGACTTGTTCCTGTGCTATAGTTTCTTATCATGTAATACCTCCCTCCATACGTTTTTGCTTCTAATGGCACTATGGATACAAACTTCACTCAGGGGAGGGATAGGACTGGGAGAGCAGAGCGTGCTTGAAACCTGATTTAACAGGACTCCAGTAGAGTTGGTGTCAGGCCTTCCATCCCTAACACTTAAGAAAATGGTAGGTCTCTGATCATCTTAAAAGACTCTTCTGTCTTGATTTGAATTTTGGAGTATCTGCAAGAGTCATAACAGTACATTCTCATTTTCAGCTAGTCAGTGCCAAGCACAATGAATAGAAAATAAAGAAAATCACCTGCAAGTAATTGCTGTACCTCATAAACAGAGTACAGAATCGTTAGTCACATTAAAGATAATAAAAGCGAGATTCTTCATCCGGAGAACCTGTGAAGTCGCTGCTTGTGAAACATCAGTCAATCCTTGTCCTCAGCCAAAAATGATGGGAAGCAGAGCTGCTCTGCCTCTTCACTGAATGAAGAGCTTTCAGCCATTAATACAACACACAACCAGAGTCAGAGCTCTACTAATGGACTTTGCCACTGGCGGGGGTGGTGTGAGGTCCATGTCAGGATCAATACTAGAGATTTTGTGTTGTAGTATGCCCTTGGTGCACTGTTAGTAAAACATTATAGTCTCAGGCTCCAGACCCAAGGCTGTACATACTGTTTCTCTTAGCACTTCATTATGTACAAGAGACAACTGTTATATAAACCAATAAAGATGTACATATCCCAACCCAGAAGACAAGACAGACATGCAAGTCCCACATGTAATTCAGATTGAAACATTAGCCAATGTGGCAGGCATCCCAGGACCCTAACTTATAAAACAAGCATTTCAGAGCTTTCACCAAAAAAAAAAAAAAAAAAAAAAAGAAGAGAGAGAGAGTGAAAAGAAAAAGAAAAAAGAAAAAGGAAATTAAATACTACCCCGGCATCCTGAAAGGAGGCAGTCACCTCTTCAGGACTTCTTCCCGAATTCAGCAGGGCTCCTTGCCTGGGTTGGATAGCAAATGCAGTTTCATAAGTCCATGTGTGCTCAGACATCTCTAACACAACACAGTTTATTCCATAGCCAAAAGACATTTTTACTTTCCTTGACTAGTGAGGGGACAGCTCAAGCTGATGTCACTCACCCTTTGTGTCTCACAAGACAGTTCTAATATAACAATGGAGGAAAAGTATAATTGGTGGGAAAGGAGGAATGAGGGGAAAGGAGGGAAGTAAGTTTGACCTTATATAAGTCACTTCTATAGCCTTTGGGAAGATCTCACTGAATGGCATTTTCTTCATGTGTTGGTGAAGCTGGACCTGCAATCTCCTCTGTCTCCCCCCAAAATCAGCATCTTTTGTATTGAAAATGGGCTCGTTTTGGTTGCTCTGTCCTAAGCAGAACACCATAAAAAATGATACAACATAGGATCCTCCTCAGAAACATCTTTTTGTGTCAGAGGATCTCAGAGTCTAAACATTTCCTATCAGACACTTGATTCTCAGAGGAGCCTGGCTTTCTGCAAGAGTCCTTTGTAGTCCAGCTGGATGTCATTACATAATTAAGCATATGAGCCAGGAGGTAGTCTTGAGCATGGCAATTTTACAACGTAAGATCAAAATGTTATTCTTCCTTTCAAAAGATCTAGTGCCATTTGTTGCAATACCTTCATGCAAAGGATCAAATATAGTATTGATTATTCATTATTACCTTTAAAGAGGTCAGGAAGCTTCTGGAATTCAGAAGACTTCTGGGGATTGGAAAGGATATAAGGCCTCAGGGCTTGATGACTCATCTTGACCTGAAGCTTTGAAATATCACCTGCTGTCTGGATTGTTCCTGCTTGCTGCCTGGGATTTCAAAGTCTCTCCCTCTCCCTTTTTTTCCCCTCAAGGCATCAGTCTTACAGACATTGCCAGATCAAGAGAAGCAAAGAATGCAAAAGAAAGTGAAAGTGAGAAGACCATGAGTTGGGAGCCCAGCTGTTACACATCTGCTTTGCTAAGCTTGAATTGAAAATGAGCATCATTATTCTTGTTCTGCATGCATCCTACTGTGTTTAGTTATTGCATTGCATAGAAGAGGCAATGGGCATATCCTGTCGCTAGCTTCATTGTGTTCAACATGGGTTAACTCACTGTTCAATATCCTAACACAGGGAGTTTTTCAACCTTTCTGTGCCAATTTGATCTTCAGGCATGTTCAAATGGAGGAATGTTTAGAGAAGACTGGGGGTGTCATTACGTGGAGACCCTGACAAAATTTAACACGTTATCTTTATAGACTTAAGAAAAAAATTAATGTCATACTCATCTAGATACTGTATTAAAAGTTTCCATTTTCAACAACATAGCCTGTATGTTGTAGAATAAACCTCCAAGAGTGCTTTTTGGCAGATGGTTAAATATTTAAGTAGTTGGCCACAGATTTTAAAAAATTGAGATAATTAGAAGATTTGAAGCAGTTAATATTTATTAGTCACAAAGAGTTTGACAGATTGGATGTTCTCCTACCCACACATTCTCTAGCAGAAAAAAAATAAAGCCCTTATCTTTCATTGTATATGAAGCAAGTTTTTACATGAGGCAGAAGGCATGGACTTCCCAGGTTTTCAGTATGAGACACTGAGATTAGTGGCTACCACTTAATTCAAGAACAGGCCAGAAAACAACGTGGAAATGATGAGGTCTCTGTGGAAATGCACAGAGTTCACCCTGGAAAGTGCCCAGGACTGAAACCTAAGGACTGACTCTTCCGCGCCACTTCAGCTTTCACTATAAATTATGGTGTCTCTAGCAAGGTTGCGGGGCTACTCCAGTCACTGGGGATTATGAGACAGCCCATTTTCTATTAGATTTGCCCCTTCTGTTGGCCTTCCTTGCAGGAGAGGAGATGCATGGAGCAAAGGCAGACCAGTTCTGTGGCACTCCAGAACTGCATAGCAGAAGACTCCTTAAATGGTGAATTAAACTGGCAAGACAGGAGGCCAAGAACTGACAGATCAGCAAGGCTACTTTAGGGGCCAGTTTCACCAGACATGCCCTCTTTTATCTGTCCGGAAATCTGACTGAAAAGAAGCGTTGGGACATTTGCCTAGGCTTGCTGGCTGCCCCACAGACGGGTCCAAGCAAGAGCAGTAACACGCTTCTCACTAGGCTGCAGATGTCCAGCTACGCTGAACACACCAAGGAGCACAGCTCAGCATTTCCCATGCCAAGTCAGGCCAATACAACTGCACTGAGCCAACAACCAACCCACAGAGGCAGCAGGTTGGATGAGCTCAGGATGGACATACGGGCATCTGCACAGCACATACATGGTAGGTCTAACGTGTTATCCATCTGTCAGGCTGTCAATACGTGCAAATGTTCAAACAGTAGCTGCGTGCAGACAAAGCCTGTGCAATGGACGTACACGTTACTAATGTATAATAGAGCAGCCACTTGAAGCTCTTCCTTCATAAGATTGATACTGACTTTGTCAGTGATTCGTGAAAAACATGAAAGTAGCATCAGCGTTATACTACGTAGCTGACTGGCTAGAAAGAGACGCATCTCCATTGTATCTTACCTCTCTTTTCTTAATAGCACCACTGAGTGGTCAGTACGTGCCCCAGTATGAAATCCCTTGGGATCCTTTATATTCAAAGGCAAATAGAAAGTAAGATAAACCCAAACAAGGCATCTTAGTAATGACATTTGGATGTATCCACATGCAGCCTTAAAAAGAATGGGCGCATAGGATTAACTGTAGCAGGCAGGGGGATCAGTGAAAATGATATTCATCAGTGTCTACACAGCAAGGCCAAAGGCAGACAGTAGTATAAAATACATGTGCTATAGCTCTTATCTAGTACAAACCAGTAGGGCAGGTCCAACTGCCCTGGCAGGCTGAACACAGTCCTGATCTGGAATCACCCCAGCACTGCCCTCAAGCGAACCCAAGAGAAAGATCGGAAAGCAGCCTTGGATACCAACCTGTGCCAATGCCAGTTTGCTCTCTAAGGGGATGGTACCTGGAGCCGAGCGATCCCCTGGCTACATCCTCCATTACTGTGGACAGAAGAGATGAACTGCTGAAATCACTGACAGGATTTTTCTTTATCCTACAAAAATCCTTAAGGGCCATCCCTATCGTATACAAAAGGATAAGATATTTTTTCAGCTTTTTTTTCTTTATTAATATTATTTTTGAGATATTTTTCCCAGTGCCTTCTTTTCAGACAATAGCAATTCATGCTTTATTTATCTCATTGCTATAGTGAGACTCTGGAGGACTAGAAAACTGGTAGGGTTATGAGATACAATGAAAGCAAAACCTGTTTTAAATGAACAAAGACTCAGAAGTCTCAAGCTTTCATAGGCTTTCTTTGACTGCTAAAAAGCATGTTAGAGAAAGTCTGTTAAAGTTTTGGTATCCTTCCTCTTCAAGGAGGGATCCACAATCCTCAGCCCTAAGAGCTCCAGCAAGACTCATTGCAAACCAGGAGACAAGACAAGAATAGAACCTAGCAATAAAAAGAAAAGCTGCAACCTTTAAAAAAACAAATATCACAGGATTCCTTTACGCACCATAAAGAAAAACGGAAACGAACCCACATTGTTTCCTCTGCAAGTACCCAGAAGAAAAATCTGCACCTTAAAAAGGTTTGACCTCAATATAGGCCATAATGTAAAAATGCGAGGATCTTGGAAACTTGTGCTGTTCCTGGACTGAGGCCCAGATTTTGTAATATATCTTGCCTGTTACTATTTTTCTTGCTTCTTCCAAAGTAGAAAAGGCTCTTTTGAAGAAACGTGTTTTCTAGACACTTTGATACACCATAGTTCGGGTCTGTTTAAATACTTCAAGTTTGATATATACATATATAGTTGTAACATTTTCTGGATATGAGCCCACATGCCTGTCTGGATCCAGTTCTTACTATCAATATGTTGTGAGACACTAGTCAGAGCGGTCTCTCCCCTAATGTGTAGAGTATATGCTAGGCCAGACAGATAATAGTAAGACAACTTGCTGTACCTTTATCTTCTTCACCACAATTTCAATGAACAGCACCTGAAAGAATTTATGCCTATATCGAAATCTTCTAAGTGAAAAGAGGACTGCTAGCACACACACTGGAAGTGCATCACATCTGCTGAGAAAAAGAACTCTTTTTTTTTTTTTTTCTCCTTACTTCACACAGGGAAATCTGTCAACATTTCAGAGGCCATTTTGCTGGGCTGACCACAGTGTGCTTTTGCACACTGACCTGCTCTTGTGTTCCTGATGCTCTCCAGGCTGAGCTGAAACTGCGGCTACGAACCATTAAGCCTACTGTAAGCAGCACACGGGCTGTCATGTACATCTCTGCTTGCTCTTTTTGGTGTCTAGAGAATATGTATGCAAATGCTTTCCTGTATGCTATCTCATACCAGTTGACTGAGGGCATCAGAGCAACTGAGAGACAGAGTCTGATTAATATTTTTTTCTCCATATACACCTCTGAATCCAGCTAGAATGAGGCCAGCCATACAATAACTCATGTTTACTAGCCCCACTAAAATTAATTCCTGCCATATCTTATCAAACAATCGGCCATGAGAGAAAGTTTTCCCTACTGGTACATGCATAAGTCACTCTAACATTTGTGGCTGTGAACTGAAAGCAATTCCTTCCCCACGTTCCAATGTTTGCTCAGGTGCAGTTTAGTTTCTACATGAACTGATTGAGGAGAACTTGCCTCAACCAGTAAGCTAACGGGAGTCACCAACCAACTTGCACTGACTGCAGAGAAAGTCCTCATCTTGAAAGAGTCTGTTACATAAAAGTACACTGCATAAAACCGTCTTTGTATTTGTGACTTATTGTGAGTCCTTAGGTGATTTGCCTTTAAGGATGACTACATTTTTAATCAATCAGCAAGGCATGCAGTATGTAAAGTTCATGCTAGCTTGAGTGGCAGTGGACTGTGGTTTTCCCCTGGTGAACAACCCCCTCATAGCCCATGAGCTTTAGCTGGTGAGGTTACGCAGCCTGCCTATTAGGAGTGCTCTCAGCCACATGCCTGACTGCACTCTCAAGTCTCAGGGCCAAGAGTAAACTTTAAAGGAACTCTGCCAATTAAATGTAAGCAGAAAACAAAGACCGTATTTTTAACCAAAGCAAAAAGTGATCAGAAATGTTCTCATGATGCTGGTACCGATAATTTTTCTTACTATTTTGCATTCAGTAAAGACAGCTTTTAATTGAATTTGAATATTAAAATCTGTCATGAAAATGAAGCTATCTAAAAATCAGAGTTGATCCAATTGTCCACTGGCCATTGGAAGCAAATTAAATACATTTTACTAGTGCTGAAAAGTAAGCCTAATTTCAAAAGACAGTAAAGATTTTCTGTGCCAAATGTTTTATAGACTTGTTTTGTGGATCTTACGAGGGGAAAAAAAAAAACCACCTAGATGGCATGCATTATCTACAAGAGGCAAAGACAAAACATTGCAGAAAGGTTATCCCAGATGAATTCCAGTAAACCCTTTATATCATGTCATAGTCCAAATAGACTACAGCAGGTTGCAGAAAACATATTTGAAGAATGACATAGAGTGTTTTATAGAATATACTTAGATTAGTTCTTGTACTCTCTCTATTTTGAATATAATTGATTCAGTCCTCAGTTCAGATAAAATAATGTTCCAGCTTCAGTGTTTAACTGTTCTGCTGGATTAGGACCCTACCTACAATGAATCTAACTGCACAGACAGACTCCAAAGAGGTTTTCTGGACTTAAAAATGTCAACATTTTCAATCCCTTTATCTTGTTTTTCTTTTCAACATTAAAAGCAAGTGGTGAGCAGACTACTAGGAAGCTCCTCTCCAGTGCTCAAAAGGCCTTGATTTCTAATCTTGTCACACTATGAGACAGCTAAAAGCTATGACAAGGGAGATGGTCATCTGTTTGTTAGAGCCTGCCCGGAGCTTCTAGTGCAGGCTGGGCAGCGTACTACCAGGAAAAGTAAGAAGCATCTAAAAAATCTCAGGGTGTCCAAAACAGACGCTGGGTTGCCTGCTACACTGCATCAACAGATTTCTTGGAAACAGATCTGGCAGGAATGTATTGGATTCATTTCTCCTGGGGCCTCCTAACACCCTCCTGAAAGTCTCAGGTACATGTTTAACAAAAGGGACAACAAAGCATTCTGCCTTAAAACCCCTTTGATCAGATGAACTTTTGCTTAAAAGAGAAGCGAGAATGTGACCATTCCAAAGGGATCCTGGTAATTTCTACCATGATTTCCATAATTCAATACCTTACAATTATGCATTTCAAAGTCATCTGAAAGAACCAATAAAGACGGATTGATTACTTTATTTGTATACATCACTATGAGACATTATCACTCAACGCTGCCAAAGCCAACTCCATGCCAGCCCTTGATCTAAAATTAGGCTAAGGACAAGGAAGTGTTCTTTCCTCTACAATGATCACCTGAACCCGAATGAGCCAACAGAGGCTGAGAGTCTGCAAAGCAGTCAATACCAATGGGTGATTACTGATGAAAACCCTCATGACCTCAAGAACAGGCCCCTCAGGACTTTCCTGAGAATGTATACGAATTTCAGCACCCAGTAAGCAAGGTGCTCAAAATATATAGTAGGAATAGGTCTTGAAATTTACTCAGGGAAGGTAATTAGGCAGGGAAGTCAGACATCTAGTGCAGCAGCCTGAAGTACTGAGAGTGGTTCTGGTTTCCCAGAAACCATAATCGGCCATAACAGAAGTAGAAAATATTCTGCACGGGCCTCTTCTCCCCGGAGTTGCTCCGCTAGGAAGAACAGAGATCTCACAGTCTCAGTCCCTGCAGTTCTTCCCAGCCTGAACAGTGTGGAAAATTTCAGCCCTGTATCTGGGCGGAGGTAGCGCCAATTAACCGAGCTTCTCATTGCTCAGAAACATGCATGCCATTTCACAGATACTGAGCGGAGGTCAAGGAAATGTCTTTTGGCTCTGACTTCTGCAGACAGTTTTAGCACTCCTTCACACCCATCTGATTGCACTTGCATTTCAGCACTTGCTTAAAGTCAAGAATCTCTTTGCTGCTCTGTGGAAGACAATGCCTTCCATATAATCACGGCCTAACATAAATATAGGCGAGCACTAAGCTTCTACCACAGCTGCTCCAACTGGGACCACCTGTGAGGGCTTACACTAAGCAAAGGATTGTCCTCATCTAACTCCACAACTGCTCAGCCTGCTATCACCTTAAAACACAAGATGGGTTTGTACATGTGTACGTAGGGACATACTCCTCATGTTATTTTCTATGCATACTTCACGTGCACGCAGCGCCCATAGGCCTAGATCTGTGAGTGTGTGCGTGCACGTGGATAGATAAACAGATAATCTGGAATTATTTCAAAGCAAGTGGAACGTTTTTCTTTCTTTCTTTCTAGTTGTTTCGCAACAACTTGGCCTTGGGATCTTCCAGGGAGCTGTATGTATGAGTGACACACTTGCCTGTTTTTACAGCTCCTGCCTTATGTCAATTTAAGCATCTTTCCTACACCTGGAGGAGTTCAACAAACATCAGCTCACAGGTGTCACCCTCCATTGGCTGAAGGCTGGCTCCAGAGAGTCTAGCCAATATCTGCTTTGGCTATTAACAGCCTTGGAGAGGCCAAGCTCGGTGTGTGGGGGGAAGCGGGGGGAGGAGAAGGTGGAAGGAAAAGGAAGGGGGGGTACATGTATGTGCATGTGCATTTGCTGCTGCTTTAACTTTCCATCCATTTAAGAGTTTAAATACTAGTCAAGCACTTAAAATAACATTAGGACACATTCCAGCTTTCTCTGCCAGTCAGAGGGAAAAAATGTTTGAAACCCTGCATCTCAGCACCCCAAGGGCTTTATGATTTGTTAGGTTTAGTAGTTCAGAGGATTAAAAAGACAGAAATATTAGTAGAAAAAGAAGAGGAAAAAGTCAATGTATTCACTGAAGCAAATCTAATGGGTTGCTGGGCCAGAGAAGAAAAGGTTCTACTACCTGACTGAATCTTATTTATATTTCTTGCTCCACAATAAAAAATAATTTTCTAGACATTCCGCCCCCCCCTTTTTTTTTTTTGCTATGCTAGTCACATTTCCTAAATCCTTTATCAACGGCTGCTCTGCATATGAATGGGCTGTAATTGAACTGTCACATTCATGAAGGTCAGTAACCTTTCATTAGGAAGAATGTGTCTTTCTTGATAAATTGGAAAGTCCCTGAGGATTTGAAAGCATTTTTTTTTTATTTCATTCTTTCAAATATACCTTAAAAATCTAACACAGATCTTTCTCTCTCTTTCTCTCGCTCTCTTTTCATAGCACTCTGACAAACCCCTCGTCTTTGTCTTTGTCATAGCAGTTCCATGCAAAATATTCAATCACAAGCTTTCACTGTGACCTTCTTAAAAGCAAAATGGGAGGCATAAGCCCCCCACCCTCAACCTCTCGCTTTGAATTGCAGATAGCTGATACTTCTGCTCAAAAAGAAAAAAACCAAAACCTTGAGATTAGAGTTTTTGCCATGTTCTTGCTTCTTCAGACTGACTTGAGTATCTCCTGTAAAGTGACCTAAGTCAAACTGTGTTGGTACCAGTATATCTGACCATCTTTTTAGTGTGTCCATTTATTTGCAGAGATGGACAGCCAAACACCTCAAGTAGTGACAGGCTGTATGTAAAAAACAAATTGTGGGAGAGAACTGTGCTTAAAAAAAATACTTAGTACTGCAGACAGCTTTCGATCCCTGCCACAGGTTAGGGAAGACTGAGTTGTACAGAGCTATCTAAGGAAAATAAGCTCTTCAGAGGAATGTTTTTGCACCTTGATCTGCACCCTGACACAGCAGGGTCTTTAAAAGAAGCTTTGTGGCTGCCAAACTCGTAACTGCTGCCAGAAACTCAATTCCTTCTCCAGATTTTGATCAGAAAGCATGCAGCAGGATACATGGAAATTTGTTGAGCTTCCCGCCCTTACCAGTGCAAAGGTGCCTTCAGATGTCTTAAAAATACTACCAAGGCTGCTGATCAGAGGGGCAGAAGCCATCTGCTCCTGTAAATCCCAAGACTAGGCCACGTTCTAGCTAGCTAAGCCTAGGGCCCGTCTTCAGTCAGTTGACCGGCTGGGTGTCAAGGGGTCAGAAAAAAGGCAGCTTGGTGATAAAGTCAGTCATTACCAAGACAGAAACACCAGCATGGTAAAGGGGAGACTTGATAAATGGAAGCAAGCATCTGGCCTTTCGTCTTAGCTAGTCATATACTTCAAGAAGTAACATGAATTACAGGTTCTCCAGAGCTGTCAGAAGACAGTCCTTTTATTGTCAGCACCAACAAAGTTGTGGCAGTTGAAGATTCACCACTCTACGATGGAATACAGAAGAAAGGGGAACAAGGTATAATTGCAAAGCAGCTGGAGTCCTTTAATGGTGCAGGTCACACTGGAAGCTTTTCAGCTGGAAAGACGAAAGAAGCAAAACATTTATTTTGATTTTTGCAGGAACGGTTGCAGAATGAATACATTCGTTAATTAGGCTTAACTTACTTTTCTCAAGCCCTCTCTCAACTAGTGGACTTCTGTTGAGTTTATATGCCCAGCTTTGAATGGGAATCCTTTACTGCAGTGCCACAATAGGGTTCTTCTTATGCTAGTAAGGGGAGCCGTAAAAAAGATTCTCCCAAAGCAAAAAAAGAAAGGTGCTACCTGACTTCCCTATTAAAGTCCTCCTCCAGCAGCAAGAGTATGTTTGAATTCATATGGAGAGGGTCTTTATTGAAAACCTAGATGTCCTCTTACGCTCCAGTTCTGCCACCACTCTTTAGACTCAGAGTTCATGGTGGAGGCTAGCCAGGTGTGCCCAGAAGCATAAATCAGCCTAGATCGTCATCAGAATTCTCTCTGCCACTGGTGAAGTGCCAGTACCTGTGATAACACTATAAAGAAAAAAGACCAGCCTTTACCAGTGGCTAAAGGTATGTGGCAAACCCTACCTAGGACTTTAAAATGACAGAAAGGCCTTCACAGACCATTACTTTCAGTGCCGTGTTCAGGCTGCCCAATGCAAGACCCTAACTTAGAAGTGCCCACTACAATGGCTCCTAAGGTCAATAAGCAAGGAGGGATTCAAACTCCCACCTTTTGTGAGCAGCAGTCGCAATGCATCAAGAAGGCAGGACTGACTTCTCTACGTGCCTAACTTGGGTACGAGGATGACTTTTTTTCCCACTGACTGCACAGGAAGCCAAGGTCTAGCAACTTGGCATAACAGGTGGTCAGAATTGCTCACCACTCTCTTGACCTGACATGCTGTCATTGCTCCCATGTTTCATAGCGGGCAACGGGAACACAGCTCACAGTTTCTAGCTCTCAGCATGATCCTTGATCTGTGGCATAAATAGATATATTCTTGTGTGGTGCTTTTCAACCGTATGTCAGGAGATGACTCTGTAGCAAGCCCCGTTTCAGAGGCAAGATCCTGACAGCTTTACTAGGGAGAGACTAGTAAGCAAAGAAGAAAAGCAAAGTTATATTTTAATATAAAGCACAGTTTATGGATCAGTTTTCCCAAGAGTTAATTTGGAGATCATTGCTGTTCTAATCTCCTGCAATGTATGTGGGTATGCCAGTGGTCTGGAGAATGGTTTCATGCAAGGACCCAAACATTCAAATACATTCAGTTGCCAAAAAAACAGAATTAACTGCCAGTCAAATCAACTCAAGTGGAAGACCACAATCCTGGGAAAGAAATCTCGTAAAAATAAATATTTTTAAAGATATTTTCTAGCATGCCTGGCTTAAAATACCCCTTGGGCAACGCTTCTTATGATGTATTGTTACTTCTCTTCTCAGATAAAAGGTTAATAGCCAAGTGGATGAGAGGTAACTTCTTACACATCTCTGGAGAGATTCTGTTCTGCTTCACACTCTTGTGTCCTCTGTCCAGAGTACCCAAATTTCTTCCCTCACTTGAAACTGGAGGTAGTTTCCTGCATCTCAGTACTTGGATTCATACACAGCTAAACCTTTTTTGTATATCAAGGAATTTGGATTCCAAGACTTCACTTCAGGACTGTCTCAAATGAAGCTCTGATAACTGCATATGGAAAAAACAACAGAGTGGTATATCACCTCATTATATATATCCAGACCAAAACAATGAGGCTTCTCAAGCACTCTGCACTGTGTATAAAATAAAAGTGGTTAAAGAATTTGTTTAGAAGTGTGTTAAGCATTTTGCAGGCAGGCGGTGAATAAATCCACTTTACCACTTCATGGCTTTACAAAGAAGCCCATCCATTAACATGGGAACCCTCTTGTTTGCATTTCTTAACAGCTGACATTTGTACCTTTCGAAGGAAAGTGAAGGGCATCTCATTGCCTCATTGTTTAAATCAGTGTGGAAATAATGGGGATGATAGGGAATTGGAGCTAATTTCCTTTGTCTCCTATTCAGCAGATAATGGTGGTATGTGTGGGATGCTAAAGGCCAGGCAGAGGAGGTGACCTGAAGATGACTTCATTCTTATGAGGTTTATCAAAGGCTCCTGTCAGTCAAATGCATGCTGAGAGATTGGGGACTGGCCATCTGGTCCAAAGTTAATCAAAGAGGAAAAAGGAAAGTGAGGAGGTGAAAAATCCCCCTGTCAGCTTTGCGCAAGGTGGAGGGAGAGGCAGAGAGAAGAGGGAACTCCGGTGCTCCAGCAGCCCAGCACCCAGGCTGGATGGCCACGCTGCATGCAGAGGAGTAAACGCAGCAGAGTGGGGTGGAGGAGCGTGGGGGAAAGGCAAAGATAGCGTTGTTGAATTTTCACTGGGATGATCCCACACCGGTTTTAAGTGGCAAGCCTGAAGGTCACTGCTGCTGTTAGCCATGCAGAGCAGAGGCAGAATTGTTTCACTTGTCCTCAGAAAAAAAAGGGGGAGTGACTGACTCACAGTAGGGAATCGGTGTAATATAAAACACAGCGTTTTCTGTCAGAGCGCCAGACTTCCTTCCTTGGAGTTTTGTTTCTTGCAAGCAGGAACAAGAGGTACAGCCATGCCACCTTCATGTCCTGCGGACACAACCTTACCCAGCTCCTCACCTTCCACCCCCTCCACCCACTGGGCTCAAAACCAGGTGTCCTGCAAGCGCTAGCCGCTTCCGAGAGATTTGTGTAATTGGCGCATAACGGCTTCCCTGTCAATACTGACCCACGTACGTTTTTACACTGTGTGTAAGCTAAGAGGGGTATAGAGAGGGGATTTAACAGCAAAGCGTTTGGTTTGCTTTATGCTGAAAGGGTATCACACAATGCCTGTAAGACTGAAGACACCAATCAGGCAACTGAAACACTGTTTAAATGTGTGTGTTACGTAAAAACGCATTATTTCACCATAGATGCATTCTGAAGTAAAACACCCGAGTGTGACAGCCTGTTAGTCTGATTTCCATAACCAGCCCTGTTCAGCTGCTCAAATCAGCTAGAGACATATTTTTAAAACTACAAACGTCCAGATTGTGAATCCCTCCCTCACGCTGGCAAGTAGTCATGCTAATGAGTAGTCTCCTTGACTCCAGGGGAAAAATTCTTGCCAGCAAAGGTTTCACAATCCCAGCCCTAAACATTTCTAAAATGATTAATCAATGTGAACTAACTTAAAACAAAAAGAAAAGAAAAAAAAAAAAGAAGAGGAAATAGGGGAAGGTTCTTTTGAAGGGCTGCAAATTAAGGCTGAGCACTAGGACATGTTTTTGTGGACTTAGGCAGAGCAAGGGATGAACGTGTGCTGCCTCTACTATTTGCACGCACACACATACCCCCCCAACACCCTCCCCAGGACAGAAACATGCTAAAACCGGAGAAAACGGGAACAAAAGGGTTTGGCTGTTTCATATACCTGGGGTTGGACTCACTTCTCCGTTGAGTTTCCATTCTGCTTCCTCCTCCGGTCGAGGTCCAGTCAGGCCCCCATAGAGAGGAACATCTGGAAAACAGCGGCAGGGAGTTCTGCTCTACCTGAGCTTTGCTGGGCTGCGCCTCCTCCGATGCGCTGTTTGGGAGCATCGCTTTGCATGGCCACGCGCTGTAAAACAGAGCTGAGAATAGCAAGAGTGGAAGCACGGAGGGCTTTAAAAAACAAAACCAAACCTTTACAAAGCACCTAACCCCAAAGAACCTCTGCTGAACAGAGGATTTCAGCCAAGAACATACAGCTCTGTCTGTATATACACAGTATATACACAGCTATACGCTGCTTGCTGCCCTTATTATTTTTAGTGAGTTTTTAAAATGGCGAGCAACCTGCTGCACACTAGGCAGCCTGAAACAGGCAAGGGTGGAGATTGGGAGGCCTTGGATTTTCTCGCTGCTAATGGCTGACATGACTCTTATGCATGGGAATAAAAGTCAGTGAAGACTCTCACGGGAACCAAACACACACTTCGTGTGTAATTCTACTTACCCCGACTTGTACTTGCTATCTACTGAACTTCCTTACCTGAGCTGTGATGACTTCAGAAGGAAGGGAGTTAGTAGGAGTAAGGTTTTTTTTGTTTTGTTTTTTATCTGCACAGCTCTAGATCCGAGAGAAATATGACTAAGAAAATGATCTTTCCCAACCTCTGGAAAGAAAATGCAGCCATGTGGATCCCAACATAAAAACAAGCATTGGCATGTCTGAAATACTGTGCCTGCTATAATTAAAACTCACAAGCAACTACAAAACAACTCTGTTTCTGGCTTTACGGCATGAAACCTGCAGACTTTTAGGAATGGGCTGACAGAAAAGTCAGCAAGGAAATTTCACCAGAAACCTGCTATCCCCTGGATGAATTAGGGCTTTTTATCAGGCAGCAAGCCATTATCATATCTTTATGATTCCCCTTGCCCAGTTCCTGCTGGATCTTACAAAAGGAAAAAGCTTTAGACTTACCTGTGTCTGCAAGGATTCCTAGTCTAACACATTGGTTGGATACACAGGCATGAACACGCTGTCATCAGCATGTCCTCCTCCTTCTCGTGGGCTTGGAATAATTTGACATGCCAAGTTAGACAATGCCTTAAATCAAACAGTAGCTCCATTTTCTTCAGTGGCTGAGACTACTTCCAGAAGCACGTAAGGGATTTAGCTACATAAACCCAAACTGATAGAAGATAAGTGACTACATCCCCTTGAAGACATTGAGAACATCCAACTGTGGTCCTTTCCCCACACCCTCCACAACTCCCTTATTTCTAGTTAGAAATCATGTAATTGCAAATATCACAATATTAAGTCCTTCTTGAAGAACCTTTTCAACTTTCTTCTCTGTTATACTGCACGGTCAACAAGCAGCATGCCAAACATATGCTTTAATGATTGCCACAGCAATAATTCACAGAGAACCAGTTTTCTTTCAAAACACTTCAGAATAGCAAGGAGTTGGGGGAGGGAAGTTATCAGGATGCTGGAAAGCACTAATACAATTTATTAGACAAACCCTGTGTGGATGCAATGGCAGGTCTGCTATCAAAGGCAAAAACCTTCAGGCATTTTACATCCCATAATCCCAATGAAAGCCTGTTTTTGCAGATACCCTGCAGTTCATGAATCACTGGCTGTAGCATACAAAATCCCCTATTTAAGTAATTACAGTACAATACACAAATCTGCACAGTGGCTGATGTTATATAAAATATTCCAAGGCAGTCTCAAAACTACAACATTAAAAAAAATCCCAATTGGAAACAAGTGTCTTGCAGTAAGCGTATTTTGTGAAGTAGGAGACGCTCTGATCTAATTGTATTAGGTCTGTCCTGGGGACTGGAAGAGGTCTGGCAACACAGGGACCCAAGTGAGCCACGGACAGAGAATGGCTCCTGTCCCCAGACATTGTTCTCCATGTGTTTTAACTCGGGCTTCATTACACCCTCAAGCTCCCTATTTTTACACATTTGAATGGTTTTGTTATTGCCACCTCAGTTTTCAAACATCAAAGAACACAGAAAGATCTCACATCTCAACCCTGACCTTGGCCGTGCATTGCCCCAATAATGGGGATGGCTTCCTTTTCGTCAGCAGACTGAACCAAAAGCCTGGTATTTTAGGAAGATACCTAAATTCTACCAGGCAGTATGAAGTCTTCTCTCTGTACTCAGTTCTGATTTATCTCCACACCTGGGCAGTTCAGCTTCTGCATTCAGCAATAGGGAAAGTAGGCTTTCTTTCATGAAAAGCCCTCATTTGCCTAACTTTGGTTTCATCTACAGACTGCATATTTCACCAAAGCTTGTACCCTTCAGCTAGTCTGTAAATCAGACTTGGAGTGACAAGTGTGTGGCATTTTGCCAAGTCACTTCCAGATCAGACCAGCAACTCTCAGTCATACCCACATAACCAGAGCACCAATGAAAATGGATAAAGGGCAGAATTGCATTATGATTTACAGAGCATAATGAACATATTCAATTCAGATTAATTAGGAAATATGTTCTACCCCTCTACTTGCAATTTAAGATCTGGCAAAGATCACAGCAGAAAAAAAATCTGAGCTGGAAAAGGAGCATTATTTTTATCATAAGAGTTTGCTGACTTCCTCTTTCAGAGGAAGTACACAGTCCTCCTTCAGTGGAAGTGACTGTTTTAGAAATGTTGATCTGAATCAGACTTAGCATTTTCAGAAATCTTCCGTACCTCCCACAAGGTCCAGCTCTTCAGTACAAACTTTATCTTCTTGTTCTTGGTGGAAGGCATCTGCAGAACAATCGGAACTTGGTTTGCAAAGAGAAAAATTATAATGGCCCCCAAAACGTAAGGGTCAAGTGTTTTGGAAGTGTTCTGTGAACTGGAAATCTTTCTCCAAAGTATTTTGCAACAGCCCAATAAAACATTACATGCTGGCAGAATTTTATCCTGTTAAAGTTGGCAAAGGTTTCTTCACCAAAGAGTAAGTTTTGTTCAGGTTTAATTTACTTTCATACTGCCCCCAAAATCAATGTAATTGCTCAGGTACAGGTTGAAAGGTTCCGGAGATAGTCTAAATTAAGTGACCCACAGCAACCAAGGCACAAACATCAACTGCACAGTGAAAATGAGGAGGAATAGCAATTATCATCTCATGCAAAGGCTGTCTGTGTTAGGTTTGCGTAGAGCTCCCAGGGCAAGCTTTGAAATTAGACAAAAGTTTTTGTTTGAAGGAAGGCAGAGCCATGATGCAGAAGGCTTTCCTAGGTTAGGTCTGCCTTTTGCTACAAGCATCAATCACAACGAGTGCAAGCGGTTTGAGTTAAAGACACAGTGAAGAGTTTGGCAGGAAGTTGGACTGCTCTGTATGTGGGATGTTGTGATTCCTCCAGCTGCGAATCCCTAGGATGCATTTCACCTAGCCAACACCTGACAGGCAGTATTTAGGAGGTTATAAGTCTTCTTTAGAAGAAAATTACAGCAGAAAGACGTCCAATATAACAACTAAAACATGAGAAAAAGGTTTTTCACAGTTTGTGTTCCAGGTGCCCAGCTGAAATCCTGGCTCCATAAAAAGTCTTTTGCTGTGCATTTCTAGGAGGCCAAGTTTGTCAAAGTCTAGCTAGCTTTCATATATATTTGACTTGCTATGTTGCCTAGCATCATAGTCAAAGAAGAGTAGATTCAATCTCACTGCGAAGAACAAATATAGTGTACACTGAGATGGAAAACTCTTTGGTTTGCATAGCCCTATGCACCTCAGCAGGCAGCCATCTAGTAATACGAAGAAGGTGTCCCCATCCTATTCTCATTTACTGGATTTATTTGCCAGAGGCAGGGAGGCAGAACTTTGAGACCATTTTTTTACATAGTTGATGTGTTGGTGCTGATTTTATTTTTCTCTGAAGAGTTTTATTGACTCAACAGAATACCAAGAGTTTTGATTCAGGGATCATATTGCTACAGCATGACAACTGATTTGTCTGCTATAACAGAGAGGAGTTGTACCACAGTATCTAATCATCCCTTTTCATATGTATATAGGTTGTTTTATGGCTTTAATTTAAAGAATAGAGCAAAAGATCCAGCCTCATTAAAAAGGGTAGTTGTGGCTGTCATACAGATGCTTTGCTAAAAACCCCTGACTCACAATCAAAGGAGATCAGAGGTGCAAAAGAAAGGGTGCAGCTTATTCACTCCTACCATTTTATGTCAGTTTAACAAACCCATTGCTGTCAAAAATGCAGCAGTAATGCAACAGACAAGATAGCCAGTATCTTCTCCTCGTCTTCTCAGCGTCTAAACACAAAACCCAAGAAACAGAAACAAAAGTTAAAAAAGGAGGCAATTTTTTCATGAGGCATGTCCAATACCTAATATCTGCCTTTTCCCTGTGTTCGTGGTCAAACTATCAATGTGAAAGAGCACTGAAATGAGCGTGCATCCTGGTAGGGTGGATGAGCTCATGATTCCTGAGTAAGATTAGACCAGACCTTCCAGAAAAAACAGGTATTAATCTATGCCCCTTTTCTTGTACTTCCCCTTAGCACCCATCCTTCCAAAATCCAGGGAATTAAATGATCATCAGAAGAAAACAGCATTAAAAAGAAAGATAAAAACCCCACAGTTCTGCTAATCACTTGGAATAGTCTGTATAGCCACCATCTGAAGAAGGAATCTTTGGTCTATTGTGGTGTATTATGTGACTTCAAGAAAATGAGATGGGAAGGTAAATATACAAAGTAGGATTTAGCAAGGCGCTGGGTGAAGAGGGACAAAAACCATTCTTACGGTTGTCAGTAAAAAGGAGGGTGACACTCTTACAGAGTTAGAGGAGGTCAATAAATCACCATCCTTATCTTGCAAACAGAGCCTGTGACTTCAAAAATTAGCTCATTTATTCTGCACAATTAAATTTATTGAAGTGTGACAGAAAAAGTTTAGCAGTCGCTGATGCAGAAAGGCAGCAACAACGGAGGCAGGCAACTGACTGAATGACACAATTAGTTGATTTTCATTTTATTTATCAATATAATTATTGAATTGTATTTATCCTATTTCACAGATTTTTACCATTATTAGAGCCTGGGCCTCAAGGGAAAGAATTAGTTCAAATTTTCAGTCTAACTTAATGTGATTATAGAGCTGCTAATAAAAGAAAAGTTCTGTAAAGTGCTACACAATCTTGTATTCAATGTCACCCCACCTTCAGGCTCTGAAATCCAGAATCCTTTCACGTAAAGGCAGTAAATTGAATATGAATTGTGAATGCACTACGTTCCCTAGATGGCAACCAAACATATGTTTGCAGGATCCCACCTTGATGCTGCCTCAAAGGAGCCAAGATCCCTTCTGAGTTTTAAACTCAGGGATATGTTTCTTTCTTAAAATAAACCAACCAAACAAACAAACAAAACCACCCCCCCCAAAACCCTCTTTGTCCCCACCTCTACTTCAAGCTTCAGTAAACTTATTTGGAAATGTTGTGAAAAACATACAGGAATACTGGAGAAAGACTGCCATGCCAGAGGAGCAGCGGATGAGTATGGTTCTTACACAAAATTACAGCATTGACCATTTTGGTACAGACTGAAAAAAAAATATAACTCCAAAGCTTCTGACAAGATTTTTTAAAACAAAATAAAAGCTATTGACAAATTAGAAAGGTATCTGCTAGCAAAAGTTACTTTTCTTCTTGTCCAGTCCAGTTTAGAAGCATCTAGACTATTCCAAGTTGCTCTGGCTCACTTCTTGGCATGCCTTTTTGTCATTCACAGTGTCTGCTTTGGTCTTGAACTTGTAAGAGACAGAATGAGAAATGCTGGACCTGACTCACGCACATATTCCACCCTTGCCTTCTACATACATGAGGAAGTAAGCATGTGTTCAGCAGTAAGCTATATAATAATTCATGTCCTTTCTCACAGGTTCAGGAAATTAGACCACATGCTATTGCGAGTGTCTAACTTTTCCAATGTTTTGAAAGACTATTTCCATTGCAACTAGCTTATTCAGTTCTACCCTCCACTTCCATTCCATAAAAATTAATTTATTTGCTCTGAGAAAAAGACATACAGGCCATTTTTCTAAATGTTGGTCAAAGCGTCATGGAGCACTGCCTAAAACATTAAAAAATGGAGAAGGCCCAACATAATTCTATAGCCATAATTAATAAGAATGAATATTACTACTTACAATAAATAGCTGACTTTGGGTGATAAGATACTTCCAGAATTCCCACTGACTTAAACAACATATTCCAGTCACTGGCATCTTGATATCTGCGTAGGCTCAGACTATATTTTGGGAATTTAGTATAGTGACTTCTGCAGGAATAGGCAAGAAGGGAGGTTTAAGTCTGTGAGACATATAAATTATTACAGCTAATAAACTGGATCTCACTGGGACTATTTGAGTTAAATTTGACATGCACCATCTACAGAGAAAGGGATCAAAAGAAAGAAAACCATATATTGCACATTTTCTTTTGTGTGTTTCTTTTGGGTAAAGCCTGGAATGTTGCCTCTCCATTTATGGACAATTATACACCCCACTGGGACCTGGAGTTGATGGAAACCATTCCATAGCAGCACCATGCAGTGATCTGCCCACCTCCAGAGGCACAGAAGCAGAGGTGGCCCTGTCTCCAAAGAACCTTCACTTCAGCATCAGAAAGGATATAACAAAGGGACAGATGGGAACAAAAAGGGATCAAAGAACAAAAGATAATTTTAATGGTTTAATTGACTGAAGATGTCTCCATTTCAGCCAAGACAAGCAGAATCTTCGTTGCTTTTGCTTGTATTCAGTATCAGCAGGGAATAGCATACCTTCAAGGACTAACTTCTTACAATCTCTGCAGAATTCGACAAGGCTCTCATCAGCAGGGAGAAGCTGCACAAGAGTGCAGAAAATGGGCTTCTAGACCTGAGTGAGTATTCAGCAGTTCAATAACTATGATTTCACTCTTCTATGGTACTTTTCACTCCAAGAACACCAAATCATCAGGCAAAGAAAAGCATCCTTGTGTTATGAGATCCCAATTTGGCAGGTAAACCTCCATTATCCAGAGCCCCTCAAAAGAAATAAGAAAGGCTTTTGAACATAAACCAACTGGATTTTACTAGAATATAAATTAGAATCCTTAACTTCTCAAAGCAGTGTAAACTGCACTGGCTGGGTCAAACACAATCACCATAAAATGAATAACATAAATCAGTTTTTCCCTGCCCACTGCATCCTTACAAGGATGCGTTCAAGCATGGTTTCATTCAATTCAGTCAATATTTGGACTGCAGCAAGCCATGCATAGTCCCTTCTGGTCCCTATGAAGCTTCTTCTTCCCATCCCAAAGACACTTGATTGTGATACTGCTTCTTGATTCTCTGCTACCTCCCAACCTGCCCACTGGACTGGAGGCCTCTCTTACTGAGTGGCTGCTCCCCTCTGTCTGCCATATCCTACCTCTTCAGTGAAATCACCTCCTCCTTGACACTACTGCACGGATATAAAGGGTAGGAGTACCCATTTTCCTCTCACAAGAGCTGCAGCTGAGCCAACTATGTCTTTTTAAAAAGAAATCTAACCTATAAACTGAGAACAAATAAAGCAGACACTGTTCATCGGACCTTGGCATTATCCCCATTTTCCATTTGGGAAATAGGAGCCGAGAAAGGGAGACATCAAAGATAATAAAGATTACTGGGAGACTTCTGCCTTCCCAGGTGTGCCTTGCCTGACCCTCCAACCCCACTTTGCTGGCTTACGCAGCATGCCATAAAAACTTAGATGAGTCCATTTTAAAGTCTTTCATGTGCTGGAAGCTCTAGCAAAGCTTATGCACTCGTCACTCAAAAGGATATTGTTCACATGCATATATAGAGCATTGGGCTTGATCCATCTGATGTACAAAATCTTGTGTCTTAAAAATGTCACAAGCCTGGAGGATGCTTTTCTCCACCTACAGCAATCAACATTGCTTTGTTTTTCTCTCTATTTCCCAAAATAAAAACTTAACCAGGACAGTTTTGTTCAGGGATGAATTTGCTTTTTGACTGACTTCAGAATCTTCCCAGATTAACCCTGTGGACTGCTGTATAACCGTCAGGCCTCTGAGCTCACTTTTCATTCCAAATCAATGTTTTCTAAATAATTATTTACCCATGAACAGGTCACAGAGGCCCTACAGCAATATTTTCCTCCCCCTTCCATATGCAGAATCATTACTCAAAAGGGCAATGTGCCTCAGGTTTCCAGACTACTCACCAATTCATCTTTTCTTAAAGCCATATTATGCATACGTATTAATGTGCGGCACCAAAGCTGAAGAAAGCCTGTCCAACTCTTCAGAGGAAACTAATTAATTGAATAAAATCAGTGAGAACAAAATTCAGAGGAATCCTGAATGTACAAAGTTCCTGAGCCCCTCCTAAGCTTTTCAGTCAACAGGGGCCCAGGCAACAGTAAATAGCAGTTCTGCAAAGCACAGGGAGCCATATAATTTCATCATTCTATATATCAGTTTTCTTATCCAGAAAGTGAAGATTTAGCAGTCAGGCTGAAACACTCAGCACTCCGGTGCTACAGGAGGCTGCCAACAGGGATTATTCTAGGCCTGAAACTGGGCGAGCTGGAGTAAAGGGAGAGGATCACAGAGGTGAGTCCACAGCATGGAGGGGTGCAGTCGAAGAGGTAGAGTTGCACAGCGTTTTGGGGTGAAGGAACCCACTCCTCTCTATATGGTTTCTGCTGAATTAAACAACACCTCCGCTGGACCTATCCTGAGTTCAAACACAAAGCAAAATTCCCCTACAGGAAAGCTCAAGTGCTACAAAAACTGGTTCAGCTCTGTCAGCTCCAGCTTCCCCACCAGTGTTCTGCCCACCACTTCCTTTGCAGCTTTACTCTAATTATAAATAGCTCTGCATGACAGATCTGACCTTCACCTAGGTTGAGCTTAGTTGGTGGAGGGGCAGGTTACTGCTCCTTCAAAGCTAGGGACCTGGACACGACAGTGGGCTATATGTCACTCGCAAGGGACAATACTTGGAGCCAACACAACTGAGAGTGAACAGGTAGCAGGGCCAGGACCCGAGTTTGTGACTCTTCTCCCAGTGCTCTGATGAGAGTATGCAGAGCAGGATGTGCTTGTACCACTGCTTACGCAAAGTTTGACAATAAATAAGAAATATTAAAGGAATACAGCCTGAAACAGCCAAGTTATAACCCCAGATGATTATGGCTAGAAGTCAGATCCTAAGGGAAATGGGGACTAAACTATGGAAAATGGGACAATGAAAGCCTCTGTGGGAAGTAGTGTTTTTTCCTGTGCCTAGTTGCAAACAAGATAAACCAATATAGATCAAACAAAATGTTGCTTCCCCCCAACTCTCAGAATCTTTGAACAGTAGGAAACCCAGCAGTCTGAGGTTGAACAAAAAAAATGCTTTGAAAGGAATGATGCAACTGAGGGAATAGGCCAATACGCAGATTTTGGAAAAAGAAACACTGTATTTAACATCCATTACTTGCCTTTATACCATCTAAGATGTGAGAACACTGACGGGGCCTCCTCTCTGCATCTCAGTCACCAGAAGCTGGCGGTCAGCAGAGCACCCCGTTGCTGAATGAGGAGGTCATCAAGAAGACAGAGCCAAGATCTTCTCTTCACAGTGGTGTGTGGTGGGAAGACAAGGCATAAATTGAAACAAGAGAAGTTCATACTGGCTATATGGATATTTATTCCATCCCCCCACCCCCCGAGGAAAATCAGGGTTGCCCAAAGGTTGTGCAGCCTCCTTGGAGGTTTTCAAGGCCCACCTAGATAAATCCCTGAGCAACCTGGTCTCGTCTCATGGCTGATCCCGCTTAGAGCAGGACGTTGGACTAGAGACCTCCTGAGATGTTTTCCAGCCTGAATTATCCTATGATCCTACCTGCACTGAAATTGTTTGCCTACCGCATATTCACTGATCCTGTATGAGAAAAGAAAGCAACTCTACATTTGGTAGCAAGGACTCTCTCCTGGTATTGGAATATTTGGGTTCTGGTCCCTTTTGTAATGGCCAATTAAGTACTACTACAATTACCTTACAATTGAGATTAAATTTAGACGTGTAATACCTCTGTATTAATACCCAAGTTTGACTTCGGTGTGTCAACAAGCAAGTAATTTCCAGCTCAGAAAAGTTTGCGTGCCGTACACTGCCGTACATACTACATACAGCATGGTGTTTTGCTACAGTGATCCATAAGAATTAAAAATACATGCACATGGGAAATTAAGCTTCATCTCCTGCGGCTGAAGCTGTTCAAATATCCAAGGTTCCATCAGACTCTTCCAGCACAGCGCCATCTTCCCTTGCATTTCTGGGGGATGAGGACATAAGGAAATGCCATTCCTTTTACAGCTAGATCGTGCTATTACTCCAACTACTTCTGAGATACTGGTACTGTTTGTTCTCCTAGCAGCAACTTTGAGGAACTCAAACAGTCACATATTGCTCAGAGAAAATACAGAAGAAAAACAAGCCAAAATTTTGGTGAAGACCTTAATTATGAACACAGAAGGTGAAGTACATTTTTCTTCAAGTCCAGGATGTCCAGCCTGTACAACACAGCAAGAATTTCTAACCCTTCTCAAGTAATGTCATTGATGCCAGATACTTAGTGCAATGATTTCAGCAGTGAATGTCAAATCACTCTCAAATATTTGTATGTTTCTTAGCTCCTAAACTGACAAGCTTTAATTTAAGCAGATATAAGTGAAATCTGCCACAGCACATGTTGGTTAAGATATTTAAATGATACAGGCCACAATGAGAAAGACACAGAGCACATGCAATCCTCATTAGAATCAGTGTGGCAGGGGCTCTTCTCATTACAGTTACTTAAACAATAAATTAATTAAAAACTCCTCAAAAAGCCCAAGCCCAAAACTATTCAAGATGTGTGGGAAAAATGCCACACTCTTGCAATCTGCTTTTCATGGAAAAAATGGCAGTCCTTTCTTTTAATCTTTATTCTCATCTTTATTTCTCTTTTCCCTACAGAACCCATGTGGAGTATATAATACATAACTAAGCAAATGAGGCAATGGAAAGTGCGAGGATATTAATTACTGCATCATACCTCTGAGCAAGCTCATTTCAATAGACCCCAGCAGTGTAGATAGTGGCAAACTTAACTGGGGGTCTCATCAAGTTGCTAAAAGAATTCCCCAGTCTTTCTGACATGAGTCCTTAATATACTATACCCCTCTCAGTCCATACTCTTGTGTTTTGCCCATCCTTTAGAGATACAGTAAGCTTCATAGGACAGACACTATGTCCTTTTCATTTTACTTTTCTTGGGAAAGCGCTACATGTCAGCCTCTATCTATCTATATTCTCTCCCCACACCAAAGCCTTTTGAACCTGTTGGCACATTTCAAGTCAATCTATAGAGGACTAAGAGATAAAAGATGAAATTCCACAAATATTGTGAAAGTAAGAAGGCAATACAGGAAATAATTGTAGTGCTCTTAACAAAAGAGACCTCTAAGAAGAACTCTTTTATCGTATTTATTAGTCACCAGAGAATCCCCAGGGGCAAGCACTTTGAGGAATTTTCCAAGCACAGCCAAACCTTGGAATAGAGCTCGTACCTTCTTAGACACAGGATAATTCCATCACAAGATCCAAAGCCATAGAAAACCAGGCTTCACATGTGCCGCTCATTAATTCCACCTATCAGACCCTGACTCCAGCCCTGCATTTGGATAGAACCAATTGGTTACCTCCACCTGTCAGTTCAAGCCCATAGAGGACAAAGGACTGGATCTAAGTCTCCAGTTAGGTGCCCACAGTGCCACTCAGATGGAGCACAGAGGCCTGACAGCAAGTAAGTGATCTTCTGTCCCTCCCCTAACCACTGGGTCCTCCTCCAGACCACTCACTGGGGCACCTTTAATTCTTCTGCTGTCTTGACTATGTTGGGCCAAATGTCCTGGAGCCTTCATACCCCAGAAGCCATTTGGGACTTATGAATTAGGTCCTCTAGTGCTGATGTTCGCTTAGCACACGGCTGGTGGGGAGGAGATAGTCCTGTTGAATCTGTCCTGTTACACAACCAGCAACAGCTCAGTTCCTAGGGCTGAACAAGACTGCACAGGTGGGATTCTCTTTTTTGGATCTAGTCACTTTCTGCCCAAAGTGCCTACATCCCAGGTAGCTTTCAGAAACCTTCTCTTGATCTGAAGCTGAGGGAACTGGAATTGGCCAATGATGATAATGATTAACTACAGATGCCCTGTTAATGCCCTGCTGAGATGATCAGCCAATAAATTCCCATCTGAAGATAAGTGCCTAAGAAAATGGAACATAACTGGAAAATGCCAATCTCTCTCCACTGACTGAAGAGGCAGCCTAGATCATTAAACCTCTATCTGCTACACAGCTACCTTTACAATCTGTCCTTTGGACTCCTAAATATCCAACTCACTTCTGAAATCCTTTGAACTTGAAACAGTTTTATTTTTAGTAAACAATCCAGGCAAACTTGTCAGATTCAGTTGGAATACCTTTCAGACTCTATAAATAATGTTCACATCTCTACATTATAAATTTAGCACAGAATTTCAAGTCTTACTTTTCAGATGCCAAATCCTTTTAGTAGAAAGCTTTTTAGATAATAGGATCTTTCTTGTGTAATGCATTCATAAATATCCTTCAGTGATAGGGGTGTAGTTCAAAGATCATCTCAACACTGCTGATTAGTTTCTTAATTAAATTATTGTGTTTAAAAAGGGATAAATAAATACTGGTTACAGTTTAAAGGGAAGCAAAAGTGGGTCACAGAACTTGAAAAGGCTGCCCAATGAAATAAAAACAACAAAACATTGCATTTTTCTCTCTGGAGAAGTGCGTTCGCGAACAGGGTGATGTGTCTCCCTCCCAAGAGGTGGATTAGAAACCTTGGGCTGAGCTTTCGTGAAAGAAGGGGTCAATCAAGGGTGTTTTGCAAGGTGGGGAATGAGATTTACAGGAACATGACCAGTTGGCCAGTTCATCGTTACACACTACACATGTCCTAAATTAGGAGAGCATGAAGCGGGTGGATACATTACACTGTTTGCCGAGAAGCATATTGGGTGAGTTGTTCTTATTCCAGTTCTTTGAGAACTCAACACCACATCTCCCAGGAATCTGTAAATCATCAGCAGGTGATATTTGTTGGCTGTTATACCATGGACAGTCAGAGCCGGTTACGACTTTTACCAGGCGTTTTTTCTGTTCATGTTTTTCAAGTTCTCTCTTCCAGGAAGCTGCAAAACAAACCACAAACCAACAAGTAAAGTAGCACAGCACAAAACAAAATTCCAGAGATAAGAGACTTGCTGATAACATAGCCTTTGACATTTGTTTGGGAGCATTGCTGAGTTAAATATCAGTCCTTTACCAGATTAATAAATGTATGCCTGCTCTCTCTCTCTATTCACCTATGTAGCCCGTCAGTGCAGTATCTGAACACCCCTGGAAACACCAGCGAAGTTACCCTCATAGCATCCCTTTGAGGTAGCAAAATACAGAGATTAACAGACTTGTCTGAGGTCAGATGGGAGGGAAACATGTGGCAGAGAAAGGCCCCAGAATTCTGGTTCCTCATAACCACAGCAGAAGCATCTATGTTGTAGGGTCCCCCATCTATCTGGTACATAAAAGGTTGTTACTGATTGCCTCTGTGGCCACTGAGGAGGGAACAAGATTTGCATCAAAGACAACTGTTGGACATCAGGGCAATCTTCTAACTGCAGAGAAATGAAGTACTGGGACAGGATATTCACAGCAATGCTGTGGCATGTCCTTCATACAGGTTTTTAAAAAAGGGCTGATAAATAATTCTCAGGAATGGGTCTTTTGAAAGATTGAACCAGCCTGTTGTGTTCTACACTGTGGACATGACAGCCTAGAATATTACCTAGTTTGTTGCGCTACCGTTAGCTTTGCATTGCATATCAGAACTTGAGCGGTAGACAAGTAATGGAGACATTATCACCACAGTAAAATAGGGATGGGTCTAATTCTAGTGTGTCAGAAGATATACAAAATAATATACCTCTTCAAGTCATTAAAACAAATCAAGCAGCTACAAAGGACCAGAGACAGGCACTCTCAGCAGTGTTGAACCGCAGTAAGTGGAGTGTGAGGGAACATCTCCATATAAAGAGACTAGGGTTTCGGCATGGACTATAGGTAGTATGTAAGGTGTGCTGAAAATTAAAGCAACCTTCAGGAATTCTGTCAGCAGCTGATCAGTCAAGAACCCACAAGATGAAAAAGCAAATGAAACTGCCACATCTGCATGGAAGATGAGATCTGTTACGGGTCCAGCCCAACTCCTTTTTTAATTCAACAGAGCACTTCCATCTGACTTCAGTAGATTTGACGTGGCTTCCCCCTTAACAAAAAGTGACCCAAACTTCATATTTTATAAAGGGCTGAGTTCCTAGGGAATGCCAAGAAGTTTAGCACCCTCCAATGGAGTCTTTTGTTAGAGCACATTGGTGTGGGAATTCTGAACGTCTGGAAGCCTGGACACCCAAAGTCATGGACAAATAGCGACTGCACACATGCAACAAGTCAGATGCAGCCAGAGCGCACACAACTTACTGTACGTGCACTCAGCAACTCACAGTGCATAAGCACTAAAATGCAGGCATCACATTTCTGAGCTGGACCTTCCAGTCAAAAATGTATCTGTGCATGTATTCTTGACTCACGTGACCCAGCCATAATTTTGCAATGCGTCTTCCTCCCCTTCCTTGTTTGGATGGGATTTGCCTCTGCCCTGTTTATAGAGATAAAATAGTAACAGTGAAACAGTTGACATAAAGCATGTGTTCTGAATTATTTATGTGTTTCCTGGTGGAGTTTTTTTTGTTTGTTTGGCTTTTTTTTTTTTTAAACTGGAACAGAAAAGAAAAAAAAAGAACAGAAATACCAAACATACCTGCCTAGCTATGCAGCAGAAATGGACTTGTGGATCCAGTAACAAATACAGCCCAGTGTGAAACTATAGGTTGCATTTTGTGGAGAAAATACATGTCACATCATGTATGGGCATGTGAGTTTTCTGTGGATTAAGCAAACATCACCCTATGCTGCAGGCCCCCACCCAAAAAAAAAAAAAAAGTATGTGTGTGTGTAGAGATACAGATATCTATCTCCTTCTGCCGTTTCTAACAGCATGCAGTGCTAGAGTTCATAGCAGGATCTGGCACTGATGAACCAACACGTGCATGTGAATGTGGCCCAGCAGAGATGGATACATTTGTTTGTATACTTCTACTGCATCTGGGGTGGAATATGCATTTCATTTCTTCTCTTTTGGTTAATTTGGGGAAGGCTCAAGCCACTAAGCCCTAGTAGCATACCACCTGACAGGGCATTCCTGACCCAAGCCACAAAATCCTCTGGGTAGCCAAGCTACAGGTATATACCCGAGAGTTTCCACAGCCCAGCTCACCACGCTGGAGGATCACAACTGTGATAACATGGTCTTCACTATTCCCTAGGGGGAAATCTAATCAAAAGCTTTGCAGAACTACAGGCCTCACTTTTCTGTTCATGGGAGAGACCATTTATCTGTGGTCATGGTATGCGGTATTTATCTGAAGATTACATTCAGCTGTTCCCTTTCCAAACCTTTTGGTACAAGTGCCAGTAGATGTTCACTGGCCTGTCAAGGATAAAACGAATGCAGGGGAATCTTGGAAAGACATCAAGCAGAGAGGAACCTGGATCACAATAATGAGCTATCAAGTGCGAATAAAGATCCAAACTTATCTAGGGCCTGGTGTTTAATTGGTCCCTTTCTGTCCACGACATCGATGTTTACAAAACTCTCTAAATTTTTAGACAAGCACCTTCTGTGACATTGGCCATTGAGGAATTCATGCTGGTTTTGGTAAATGCTGGGAAAATTGGCCTTTTTGGCATGGAGTTATTACTTTTGCCTCTGGGAAGCAAAGAAAATAAAAATAGATCAGTAACTACAGCTTGAGAGAGAGGTTTACATAGCCCATGTAAATGAAAATTTTGGCCAGACTTCTTTTATTTCCAACTCTTTCATCTTCATACTATCTTTTCAGCTTTACATTAAAGATGGTTCTTATCACAGAAATCGGACTCAAATCCAACGCTAGATGTGGAATATCGTCCACCTGGGTCAGCCCCTTTTAACCCCACTCCTGCCCATTACAGTGTTTAAACCCTGGTTCAGAACCAGCCACAGCTTCCAGGCTGCCCTCCTTTAAAAAAAAATAAAATTAAATCTCTTTCTAAACTTGCTCCCCATAAAGCATTCCTTAGCTTCAATTTAGGCTGGCTCCCTGCAGGCCATCCCACGGTCATTCCAGGAGAACCTGTCCTATTGCTCCATACTTTCTGCCTCCTGGAGTTAGTATGTGCTGTTCAGGAAACAAAAGCAAACACTAGTTTTCTAGTGTGACGTGACCTTATAAGTCGCTTGCAAGCCCATCTCCTCCCCTTTCTCCCTGTAAGGCCAGAAACCTGTTGCTACAGACTTTTGGTACTCAAGGCTGGAGTCAACCATCAGAGTGATGAGGGTGTACGCAGCAACACAGCTGCTCTCCGCTCACATGGCGAGTGCTAAAGGGGAGGCTACCGGCATCTCTGTCCCTACCTCGATAAACATTGCTGTCCAGATATCGAAACTAGTTGCAGATCTCCCCTTCGCTCCCATGATGAGCGGATCCAGACCACTGACTCAAAATCTCCATGCTCTAGGATCCCTTTCCTGTTTTAACAAAGACAATTTCAAAATCTGGTAGCTTGGAAACTCCCAGGGCTCAATACAAATTACTTTAAGTCCCAGTGGAAAACAGATTCTTCCGTTTCAATAACATACAGTTTGTTTAGAGAGCTGGCAATTCAGAGGAGACTGAACCATGATTCCTGCCAAGCCTGGGCCTCACACCACAGTGACGGGGGCAGTGAGTAAGGATTTATTTTTTCCCACAGCGGTGGAATTGAGACATCATTCATGTAGATATGTTTCCCAGTGTTTTAAATGACAGCTGTTAAAGGATGTCCCCCACACTTCAGGAAGCTGAGAGTGCCTCTTTGTCAAGTCACCTGCTCGGAAAAACTCTGATCAGGTCACATACCTCCAGCAATCTCTTGGTTTGGATACCCAGCTGGCCTTTAAAACACAAAACAAAGTTCTCCTAAGATTATGTAAAGGAGAACCTCAATAAAACATTATAGATGGAAAAACATTTCTTCTCCTCCTTCAATTAGCACCCGGCAGCCTTCTCACTAATTTCATCCATCATCACGTGTAAGCCCCACTCTTACAGCAGTCCATCGCTGTCTCGGAGACCTTCTCCTCAGCCTGCTAGAGGCTTACGCTAAATACTGACCTTGCCTTAGTCCCATCCAACCAACCATCAATACCTTTAAACACCTTGCTGACTTGCTAACTGCAGGGAAAGGGGGATTATTCCTTGTCATCCTCAGCCCAGAAAACACCATCCTTGTTAGTCGCAGGAGTCCAACACCATACAACGTCTCAGGTCTTCCTTATAGGCAGTGGTTGCTGTTACAGCCCTACAGGAACCAAATGTATTCCCTCTCTCCTCAGGGCAAAATGCCAGCAACACAAAGAGCCTACCTTCCCAAAGCACTCGGGAGTTAACACAGCAATCAGCAAGAGCCAGAAGCTTTCTATAGAGTCCCAGAGCCAGGACTGCCGCTAGGTTTTAACAGTGTACAACACAGGCAGATATGGCCAAAGAAATCCAGCTGCTGCCAAGCTGCTTGCATTTTGGGTGCAACTGGGTCTTCAGGCTGGCCAGTGCTTTGAGGTGGTCTTCTCGCACCTTTTCCTTAACGTGAGCAGCCCAAGCCTGCCAAAGGGGTGAGGATCTGCAGAGATGTGAATCCAGGCTACTCAAAACAGAGAGAACACGGATCTTAGAACAGAAAAAAACCAGTCCCCTCCACTCCTTCCCCACCGCACCTTCCTGGCCGCTGTGTGTTCACACACTAGGGAGCTCCCAATCCTTCTCTCAGTCCCCAACAGTTTTCCGCGCGCTCTGCTCAGCTCCAAGCCCTGCACCGTTCCCGCTGGCTCCCAGGAGACCCTCTACGAGGGCCACGTGGGGACGTCACAGCTCGGTGTCATGCTCAGGAGCTTCCCATGAGCTCTGCTCCACGTTTGGGGGGTGTGTGTCGGGGAGAACGGGATGCCCCACGCTGCCCTCTGTAAAAGCTCTTCTGCCCTCCCCATAGCCTTCTGAGAAGGGGCGGTTTTCCCCTCTCTACAGAATTGAAGCAGGCAGAATAAAACAGCCTCCCTCTTGCTGCTCACCCACAGCTTTTGTAACAAAACAGAACATGCACTAGCTGCAAATGAACGAAATAAGTAGCTACCTCCCTTCACAGTGAATTATACAGCTTTTCCTGGCATACTTTTCCGCTCTAAAACCATCCCAAGAATGAAAGCAATAAGTGGGCACCAACAGGAGACTGGGGACAAGTATCAGAACAAGTTCCACCATAAATCACTTGTGTAGCCACAGATACACATACAATGATGAGGACGGAGAAAAGCCCATGAGGAAATCAACCATTTTGTCATCAGAGCAGGGCTTGAATATTGTGCAGTAAATAAGGCTAGGGGCCACACACTGAGCAGCAAGGAGAAAACTAAATATTAAGTTGCTGCTCAGTAATTGAGCACAGCCCATTCTGTGCACGAAATAAGGCAGGGATGAAAGAGGGGGGAAATAGCAGAAGCATATGTAATTAAAGGCTACAGCAGAAAAACATTCACAAGGGGCCTAACTGAAGATACCAGGGGTAACCAGAGTTCTGGCGTTCACTGACTTGGAAGCATCACGCACATGCGTGTATGAGTGCGTGTGTGTGTGTGCATGCTGTGCACATTTGATTACCCCACGCACAGGTAATCCACACAAAATCAGCGGCCAAGTCCCTTGAGAGGCTTCTACAGGGAAGGGAATTGAGGTTGGAGGAACAAGTGTCAGAGCTCCAGCAGCAAAAAACTATGCAGAATGTCAGAGTTAAGTGTTTCCTTATACTGCTCGTGCATATATATAATTCCTACTACTGCAGAATTACACTCAATTTGCAGATTACCTGCCAGAAAACAGCAGCCTTGCCTTTGCAACTCTGAAGGCATCCTTTAACTAATTTCTTTTTTAATGTGTATGCATTCAGCTTCAGTGTGAGCAATGGCTGGAGTAGGAGAAATTCATGATACCTAACTTCTAGTGATAATCTTTAGTGGGAAGCTAGGCACCTACCCGTCATTTATACCTTTAAAAAAAAACCTCCTCCAGAATGCCGTTTGCCTGCAGATCATGCAGCTCAGCTGGCTTTGACAAAAAACAGTTGTTCCAATTTCTGGGACAGGCTAGAAAGAGTGAGCGTAGTTATTCTTCCCCAAGGCAAGGCCTGGGTGGAGCTGGAAGAAATGACAGCAGGCAGTGAATGGGAAGTGAAGGTAGCCCAGCAGTGGAAGCAAGTACTGAGGTAGCAGCTGGGAAGAGAGGGAAAGCAGTCAATTTTAGGGGAGAAGAGAAAATAGAAGAGGGAATGTTGTTCTCTCTAGGCGCTTTACTGCAAATTACAAAAAGGAGCATGGAAACGGGAAATCAGAAGGCAGCCCTTGTTCCTCTGATTTCTGGCAACCTGGTAAGCCTTGTTCTGCTCATTAAAAAAATGACCAGCCTATAATATAGTGAGAGAGGAGGGGACCAGCCTGGCCATTTTTTGGGAGGCACCAGCCACCTCTCTTCTGAAACTCACAAAAGCTGTCAGAGATATTCCCACTGGTTTGGGCCTGGGGGGCCAGAAAGCTGATTGTTAATCTCTAACACATGCGTTGTCTCATCATTTGTAGTGGGGTGAGGCACAGGGGTTTTAATTTCTGCTTTACATCCTTCCTGCTAACACCCAGCATGCCTCTCCCTTCACCGCATGGCTTTGCTACCTCTACTCCGACCATTTTCCAGCTTCTGTTTCCAAAAGTCAGCCGCAGGGCCGGGGAAGGTGGTGAAGCGCCGTGCGGGAGCAAAACCCGAACATGGCCACTTAAAGCAAATATTATTTTTCAACTGAAAGACTTTTAAAATTTTTTTCCCGGTTTATTTTTAGAACAATGGTAAAACATACAAACCCTGGAGGCCTCAAGCACTTTCCTGCTGTGCTAGTGACTTAATTTATTTCTTTAATTTGTTAAAACCTCACCAAAATAATTTTATCCTTTGGAGACTTCGCTAGCCCAAGTTTTGCATGTATTATTTGCTGCGAAAGATTAATGAGGTAGCAGAGGCAATTTTTAATGGATTCCCTTGGTTTTCTCTCACTCTCCCTCACTTCTTCTTTTTTTTCAACACACATGGCAGTCCAGGTCCATGAATCTGTTAAGTGCTCTCTACAGACAGGATACAGGGTGCGGGAAGAAAGTAATGAAATCGAAAAGCCTCTTTCACAACAGCTTCTCCCCTTCTCTTTCACCGCCCAGAGATAACCGCATTAACCACCGTGCTGCACCAACCTCCGGCAGATCAAACGCCTCCGCAGCCCCTGTCCTTCGCAATGCTCTGAGGGAACGGACGGAGCCGAACACCCCAAGTTTACAGGAAGGCTGCGCGTGTGACAACAGCTAATCCTACGCATAGTTCAGAGGTGCTGTCAGCTAGCCAGGCGATCCGCTGAGGCCCTTCTTTTGGCTCGGTTAGAAATCTGCTGACACTCCCAGAGACTCTCGGGGAGCGTTTTGGAGCTCAGCCGCAGAAACCTTCCCATCGACCTGCTCCTCTTACGGGAACTGAGCGCTGCCTGGAGCACAGCAGCAGCACAGGCTTCAGTGGCGACGGCTAAGAGTCAGATCTGTTTCTCTTTCTTCACCCAGAATAACCAGGCTATTTGTCAAGAAGACGCACTGTGCTTGGAGGTGTCTAAATCCTTTCTCCTCTCTCGGCCCACATGCAGCCTCTATTCCAGCACAGCTCCGCAGGGGAGATTTTGCCTGACGGGAGGTGAAATGGAGAGAGACACGAGGAAAACAAAAAGTGAGGGAGCACAGGGAGAATGGGTTAAGATGCTGGGGTGAGGGCAGAGAGAGAGGTGACAAGTTCCTCGCTATAGCTTTAGAGACAGGGTAGGTCTGTGATGGGGTAAGGGTATGTGAAAGGGGAAAGAAATCACAACTCCCCCCTCCAGAAGTGAGGAAAAGGAAGGTGCAAGTCTCTTGAAAGGCAGCCAACAGAGGCCTCTGCTCTTTCTCCACATGCAAAGCTGATTTTTTAACCTGAATGAACCAAACAGAAACTGTGAGCAGCCACTCTCCTAGCTTGCCTCCCTGCCTTTGGGGAAGTCTGCTTTTTGCTTTAGGGCTGGAGACTCCTATTTGCAGAAGGACTGAACTATGAAAGCCCTTCAGCATGACTGAGACCAGGCCACTCACCACATTACGGCACCGAAACTGCTTGGAGCAGTTTGGAAATCTGTCCAAACTGAACCACCAGAGAGAATACCCTGAGTCAGGGATACTACATGTGGTATGATTTCATTCAGGCGTATCAGCTGGTGGCCCAAGGGCCACGTATGGTCTATGGGGCAAATCCACGTAGCTCAGTACCTTTTTTGCCAAAGCCTCAACCCTGATACTGTCAGGACCATTGCCAAACACTTCTGAGTGTGCCACTGGCGTAGCACTGAGCCTCAGTCAGCATTTGTACCTTCATCAGAGTGTGTTGGCCGTGATCAGCCAGATTTCTGCAGGCATTTGCACACTCTGTTCTGCTCACCTAATTGCCCTGCTTCAAGTGTCGCGCCACACAGGCACAAAAGTTCTTCGAGAAATCTGGACCCTACAGTGTGCTATTCAAGCAAATACACCAGGCATTTTTCTCACCCTGTATTTTTTTCCTCATGTAGTAGATAACACCACACAGAAACAGCAAAGCAGAGCAACAGTATAGGAATAAGGAAAGGACATGAGAATACCTGTTGGGAACAGCCAGCTCAAAGGCAATGACACCCAATAAATAACCCTTGTCCTGGTTTTGGCTGGGATAGAGTTAATTTTCTTCCTAGTAGCTGGCATAATGTTGTGGTTTGGATTCAGTATGAGAAGAATGTTGATAACACACTGATGTTTTCAGTTGTTGCTCAGTAGTGTTTAGACTAAGGCAAGGATTTTTCAGCTTCTGATGCCCAGCCAGCGAGAAGGGTGAAGGGGCACAAGAAGTTGGGAGGGGACGCAGCCAGGACAGCTGACCCAAACTGGCCAAAGGGGTATTCCATACCATGTGACATCATGCCCAGTATATAAACTGGGGGGCAGTAGGCCGGCGGGGAGGGGGGGGATCACTGCCTGGGAACTAACTGGGCATCAGTCGGCGAGTGGTGAGCAATTGCATTGTGCATCACTTGTTTTGTATATTCCAATTCTTTTATTGTTATTATTATTGTCATTTTATTATCATCATCACCATCATTATTTTCTTCCTTTCTGTCCTATTAAAATGTCTTTATCTCAACCTATGAGTTTTACTTTTTTTTTTTCCCTGATTCTCTTCCCCATCCCACTGGGTGGGTGACGAGTGAGCGAGCAGCTGCGTGGTGCTTAGTTTCTAGGCTGGGGTTAAACCACGACAACCCCGAACAATGAAAGACAGGGATGTCATTCTCTGTCATGCCAGAAATGTCATAAACCACAACAGAGACGTGTCAATGGTTTGAGGACCCTACAGAAGATTTTTTTTTTTTTTATAGCACCATATTTCCTAACTTCTTTTGCTATCTTGTGGGCTCAACTTCCTGACCTTTGTCTGCCTCTGCCTCCCCATTCACTGGCATTTACTCAGAAACTCACTGTCTCCACTGCCATGGGTATATTCAAGTTGCTGGCTGCCCATCCCCAGAGGCAACTACTTCATCTGGTGCACGTAAAACAGAGGGCTTCATGCAACATGCTTAGTGCTGGGATCCAAAGGAAGGGCTGCTGAGGGAGACAAAACCAAAAGATAGCTCAGTTCTGGTTCAGACTAAGAAGCAAACTCACCTGAGAGGAAGTGTCCCCCGCGTATTTATCAAGTGTCAGAGGCAAGACATCTCCCCACACCAAACTCTGTGCTATCAGACAAGGCAGCGTAAAGCTGCTTCAGGCATTTCTAGATGAGTTGCAAGCACAGCCTTATCCCCTCTAGGCTACCCTGAAAAAAATATAAACAATTACTTCTACCAACAGAAGTTTGAAATGTGCAGAAGGAGCCCTAACACCTTTGAATATCACTGACTGGATTCCCCAATATATCACTTTGATCAAAAACTAATCAGGATTCCCCTTCTGCATTTTCTTTGGTTTTTTTGAATGGGATGACACATGATCAACAATACCACACAGGTATAGTGATGGTACTTAAATAATCCCATAAACAGCAAAGATTCCTGTACACATTCATTTAAAGTTGGCTTGAGGCAAGCCAAATATACAAACAATTAGAGATCTGTAGGCATGCCAGGAAATATTCATGCAGCATATAGGCCCAAGAGAAAAATATAAAGAAGATTAAGAATATTATTAACACATATATGGAGGTAATAGTATTTGATGGATTTCTATATGAGTACCTCTGTGATCCTGGCAAACCCCAGAAAATGGACTGGACTGACATTTTCAACATTTACCTACAGCTGTCAAATCTGTAGCACTTCAGTAGCAGCAAGTATCTGAAATTTAAATGGCTGCTAAGCCATCTTCCTTTGTTTTGTTACACAGTAATTAGATCCACCTCATTCACTCAGTTCATGACAAATATTTCTGCTTCACTCACATCCCAAGACAACTTCCGTTGCTTTTTTCTTTAATTTTTTTTTTTTTTTTTTCCACAAAAAGGCTTTTTTTTTCCCCCAAACCTTGTAAGTTTTTTGTTCCCGTTACAATCTTTGGCACACAAAGCAGGTGGTATCAGAAGTGCAAATGCTGCCATATTCTTTGAATTGCTATAAACTGATGTATGGTTTTGTTCATTTTAAGTACCCAGTCTTTTGATATCCTGGCCAGTCCATTCCGTGCTCACAAGTTAACAAGACTACAGGCACGGAGAGATACAAGAAAGGCCACCCAATTAAAGGGAGAAAACGAAGATCAAAACAGGCTACTTACTGTCGTATGGTCAGGTGCAGAACTGTACCTGGTGCAATCACTGATACCAGGCTAGTTAACATTGCACCTGTCACTTGGCCATGACCTTCACCAGTCACCTGGCTCTAGCCTTATGAGAGCTGACTAACTTTTAAATTAAAAAGGCTTAGATTAAAAATATTAGTAACCCTTGAAATCCTCAAACAGCTTCACTGAAAACAACAAGAGGAACAAATTTGAAATCACAAGTCCTGTGGAAAGGACTCTGCCTAATTTGATAATGGACACAGGTTATTTTCTTCTCCATTAAACCACAAGGAACTGAGCGCTGAAAGCCCATGCTTACTTGAGGGATGGGGGACCATCCCATGTTGCATGTAAGCATGAGGTTACCCAGTGTCCCTATCAATCCTTGGAGCTGCTTAGTGCAAGTACATACTGTTCTCCTGATCATGCATCCAGAAACCACAGCATAAGCAGAAGGTCACAAGCAGGACTCTGAAATGAAATATGTCATGAGCACCCCAGAATGGACACGGGTCCCACTGCTCTAGGGATTAATGCCATGGGGTGAGCGCTCCCAAACTCAGCATTCCTGTTCCTTCGTACACGGAGTGTGAAGTGAGGGCAGGCAACTCACTTTTACACAGAGACACGGGCCTTCATTAAAACACCACAATGAAGATCATTTACATTTCAGAGAGAGCTCACACCTGAAAATTATTAGGAAAAAACAGGACACAAATCTTATTTTCAAAAACAAACAAAAAACAACACCAAACTTCAATGGATTCTCCCTTAGAAGTATTAAAGGAAGGATTGCATCTTCCTGCAAATGGAGGAGCTGAGAAAGGTTCACCACACATCATAGCAAATAAAGCTTTTTTTTAAAAACAGAATTTTTTTTTTTACCACAGAAATTATTTATTGATGTGTTCTACTGCTTTTGACCAAAATTCCTGTGAGTTCATCTGCCATCAGAGTATTAGTGAAGGAAAAGAGGGAGCCTAAAAGGCTAATAGTTCACCAGCACCGCTAGACGTCCCAGTTCACAAAAAGGCTGGCCAGTTTTACCTCCTTGGTATTTTACACGATGAGCTGGAAGGAGTCCACCTTAAATAAGATAGCTAGGAAAATCCAAATAACTGGAAGGAGAGTACAGGTAAGATTTTGTTACCTAACACATCAAATAGTTTCACAACTGGTCTCTCAAAAACAAAGGGAAAAAAAACCCATCAAAATGCTGAATTTGGCTTCCACAATGCAAAGAACAGCTGGAGCATTTCTGCATGACTTAGTTTAATGCAGCAAGATTGGAATTTTTAAGTTCCCAAGGAAAAATAAACAAAACAAAACAGAAGCAAAGTTGCTGTTCACTTTCTGCTATCTGTACCAGTTACCACCTGGATCCAACTATTTGCCACCTAGGATCCAAGTATTCAAAAATCCACATAATTAATTAGTATCAAACCAAAGGCCTGCAAAACATCTGTACTCCAGGAGTGACCTTCTGATGGGAGAAGACCAGTCCTTGACTCCCCAAGTCCTACAGCTCAGACTTGCTGCTTGAAAAAACTATTTCCCATGAGATGCCTCTTATCAGCTCCAAGTCCCACCAGCCTGGCAGTGAAGTGCAGGTAAGATATAAACACACCCAGGGAAAAGGGAGACATTTCTTAGGCATTTTTGTAGGTTCAGCAGGTTTCACTAATTTGCCTAATCTGGGGACATCCAGACCCCTTTTCCATTTCTTCTTCTCTGATACCTTCCCGAAACCTACAACGCAACAAACAGTGCATTAGGGAGGACAGCTTTTGTGCCACCAGAGTCAGCAAGGGTGGACATGGATCTCATCCCAGCAAGGGACCCGCGCAGTGCCACGGCAACAGCTGGACAATGACGCGGGAGTTACGTACCGCATCAGCTGGAGATCTTTATGGGGTCAGAAGAGCAAGGGAACTAGAGACCTATTTGCCCCAAATCTGCCCCCAGATTCCACACTTCTTCCTATGGAGTCCTCTGACACACCCAGACACGGGTACGGACACAGCGCGTATTGCTGGATACGATTCTTTCGGACACCAGTCACACCACCGCTCACAGCCGGGCACCGGCACTCCTTCTTAATCTTACAGGGCTGTTTCACCTAACGGCTCCCCACCTGGCTTCCTGAAAGCAGCAGGGGACAGCTGCCGAAACCCCGTCAACCCAAAGTCAACATGACCTGTGGACGCGGTCCAGCTCTGCCAGGAAGGGCCCAACGACAGCCAGTGCGGCTGAGGAAATATTATTGCAGCCTGGGCGCTTTCTCATGCAGGGTTCTATTTTGGTGCACCATTTCTTGTCGCGTGAGCACACCCTGGGCATTTTGGGAACTCCAGACACAGATAACACTTAGCTGTAGGTCGCAATGTTTTTACTGATACAGGTTTCTCCATCCTGATTTGGGTGCGAATGCGTGTGAACGTTGCGGTATTATATACTGTGTATGCCGTGGCCCAGAACGTACAATGCGCCCACCAAAAAGCACAGTAAATAACAGAACAGTGTTTCTTGCCAGTCCAAACAAACATTTTTCTATTGCTAGCAGAGCAAGACGGTACTAACCCACAGAACTGCAGTGTTTTAGGACTTCATTTAATAGTACAAAAAAAAGTCACACTGCTGCGAAGTGACAGAGAAACATGCATAACACAATTTTGTCGTCAACACAGAAGCAGTGGTTATATACAAGGAAATGTTTATTTGATCTATTTGCTAACACACAAATCAACTTGATCTAAAACTATTTCATAATACGCATTCTCAAGCAAAGACCCAATTTGAGGCGAGCTATTTGAGGGTATCACTGTATTTTTTCAGGCAAGACAGCCATTTGAGTAACCAACTATGGCTTCTCTGTCCACAGACTGCAGAGTGTGCACCAGGAAGAGGGCTGCAATGAAAAAAAATTAACCGATTTTACTTGATCCATGTTAATTATTTTTGCTTGGAAAAAAAAAAAAAAAAAGGAAGAAACTCTGATTTAGCTAATGGGAAATCCTCAAGGACTTGGATAAAGAAGTTGTGTGTATCCACTTGCCCTAACCTTTGTTTGGCCTTTTGGCTAAGTACAAGGGGCATATCAGTTAAGTAGCTGATGTCTTCTCTCTGGGAAACTCAGTGAGTTAGTAAGTCATTTCAAACTATTATGATTTTGATGCATGGAAAAAAAAACCACTTGGCTTTCCTCAGACAGTACAGCTGGGTAAGTACAGAATTTCCCGGCACTGTTTAAGCCTGGGTGGGGTGGGAAAAAGAAAGAAGAAAAAAAAGAAACAAATGAAGTTTATAAAGAAGGGGAAAAAAGAACAGAAATCTTGCCAGTAGTTCAGGAAATCTTTCCTTCCTTGTTTTGCTTATGGAGATCAAATAATCCAAATTAAACATGAATCCCCTTGGAAAATGCTGATGACTCTACTCAAACTAGGGCAGCTAAGGTGCTGAGAAGCCACGAAGTTCAGCTCCAGTCCTTCAGATATTCATATAAGCAAGTAGATTAAGTGATTGGTCTTGTGTCTTCAGGATCAGCACTCCAGACAGACAGTCCCTGAAGGAGGAACTGACTCTTGTGTATACCTATAGCCCAAACCAGCTATATCCAAGTCCTCACTGTAGTCCTCCGGGCACCTCCACAGCACAAGTAGAAAATAGCAACTGCAGATGAGATCATATGACCACAGCAAAGCCGCTGCCATGTTTCAGGGAGATCTCACCCCCCAGCAAAGGAACACGCAGAGGATTGCTAGCATCTTTCCCAACATGTTGCACTCCAAAGTAAATGGGATAACCCACTTTGCTCAGAGCTGCAGTGGACGAGACTGTGCTCACAGCTATGCCTGGGCCTTCAGGTGGGAGGATGGACTTCCAGTCTCAGGAAAGGACCTTCTTATTGCCTGTTAACTTTGTCTTTTGTCAGCCTGTAGCCACACCCTCAAATCAAATCTACAATTTCATTGCATTAAAACACCTATTTTTTCACCTGAGCACCTCAAAAACAGTCAGCACATGCTTTTCAAGCCCTACAAAATCTACGTATCACACTACATGTCCCTAATTATAAAAAAACAAGTAGCGCACAAAAAAATTAAGTCAACAGAGGGTGTGTGGCAGAAGTCAAACCCACTTTCTGAGGCCCATTTATGAAATGACTGCTCTTCCCTCCTCTCACTTTCACTGTGGCTTCCCTAAGCTACAAGATTTTTCTACCTAGGGTTTTCAAAAGACACAAATATCACTTAATATGCACAGGAACAAATTCAGGACCATGCCTACACACAATATGTGTTTATGAATATTTGTTCCACATACTGATTTTACCAATATTAGTGACTCCCCTGACTTGCTTCCTGTGGCCAAGCAAGAACGAATAATTTTTTAAGAGAAGTCTGAAGTTAGGAAATATATCGTGCAGATGCATGCAAGCCAGTACCTCCCCCACACACCCAAGTTTAGCAGGCAGATCTTTCAGAACCAGCTTGCAGGAGGTGGCTCTGCAAACATGAAGACTTTTTAAAGCGATGCACAGGTACAGGGATGATTTTCATGTCAAGAAAATAATGCTACCTCCATTAAAAAAAACTGATTACTGTAGTGGTTCGCACACCTGTGAAGTCAGAAGAGACCATTGCGATCCCACCCAGTGCAAAATACGGCCCGGGGGATTTCATCCAGTGATTCCTCCATTAAGCCCCTAACTTTTGACTAATCTCGAACCTGTCTTCCCGAATTGAAATCAACTCAAATTCAGAGACTTCAAGGCTAAGTTGACACTGCCTTATGTAACGCAGACCTGGGGGCAGGCCACTAAAGCATGACGACCATGCAACCATATTGTTAAAAACCTGCTGCTCAGCTGCCTCCAAATCCCACAGGGCTTCTTGGCATGCAGTAGGAACCTTTCCAGGAAAGAACTTGGCCAACCCACCTGTAAGGGGACATCTCCTCAGGTTTGACAGGATGGGCATTGGCGGATTCAAGCCAGCATGGGTGTATCTCAAGAAACGCCCTATCCTGAACCCAGCCTATTCATAGTGCAAAGATAAGTTTCTTTCCTACCACATCGTAAAGCTGATCCAAAGCTAGTGTTCGGTTTGGACATAAGATGAACTGGAGAACGACTCCAAACTTGGAATCATGCTCAAAAGGCAGCCATAGTCCACATGCAAGAAAATCCACCATCACTCCTTTTGTCACATTCCCTTCATCTGAAGCACTCCCATCAAAAAGCAAATGCATGAAATCCCTCCTCACTGATGGCATAATTCTGCAGGTTAAAGAAATGATCAGTATAACACTGTTTCAGGGGAAAGGGTGCAGTTATGCAGTGCAGCCCTATTAAAATCAGCCATATAAACTGATCACTGATATAAGTCATTGCAGTGTTTGGCCCACTTGCTCCAGCGAGTTTCTGCTTTGTACTCAGCTCTGCAGCTGCCTTGCACCTCCCACTCTTCCTTCTTTACTGTCTTCATGTAAATCAAAAAAATCAATCAAACCTCATTTCATCAGTAATAAATCAATCACTTGGATCACTCGACTATATAACAACGACCTTGTGGCTGCAAAGGCAGAGTATGTGCAAGCATGTGGATGACAGCAAGCAAAAGAGAAAAAAAGTATTTTTATATATCTATTTGCTGTAGTTCACAGAGAGTCTTTTTTTCTGGCCACATCTGAGCTCTCCAGAAGGGCTGTACTAATAGAAATTCTCATTTCTTGCTTGCCAGTCACCCCCAAACAAATCAAAGCATTCCTATCCTCTTTCTGTGTTATTTTCTCAGATTGTATGCTGTATTCATACCTTTTTTTCCTGAATACAAACAAATACAAATGTCAGAGGCAGACTAGAAATGTTGGGGCACACACAGTACATTCTTGGTTTCTTCTAAAGATCAGACCATATCACCAATTAAAAAAAAAAAAAAAAAGGCACTCAACCTCCATCTACCCGCTTCCAAATCAAGATAAGGAAATATCTCAAACTTTCCACAAAGCCTCATATTACCTCCCATCCAAGCCGGAGGCCTGAGAATCCGTCCTATTGTTTCCCTTGCTAGCGCTGCATTCTTACAGAGCTTCTGCATTTGTTCGGAGCTTCTTGTTGTTGTTGTTATTGTAAAAGCTAAGTGTTACACAAGACAGAGAGCTTGACAGCTTTCCCACAATCCTCAGCATGTGGGAATAGCAAGTAACAAAGTGTTAACACCTGCCAACTGGTGGTTAGGTGTAAATGTCTCTGTTAACAACAAACACTGCTGCTAGCAGTCATCAGAGCAAAGCAGCAAATCTGTTCCCTTCTCCAATGTGGAAAACACCAAACAATAACAAAAAAGGCACCTAATTGCTTGATTAAGATGTATCAGTGTTGGAAACTGCTGATCTAGAACATTGAATTTCTGACATTTACTTCACTCTTGATTAAACAGAAATGTTTAAAACTAGCTATTGTGCAGACAGAAGCCCAGAGCACTGTGTAAAATCCAGGGAATTGTGACAGTGAAACTTTTCACAAAGAAACAAAATCAGAACCACCTCCTCTCCGCTGTTTCATAAAAGCATCAGCTGCTGAGACCCTCTGGCTATTACGAAGAAGGGATGGAAGAGCACTAAGGAAGGGTTAGGAGTCGGGTAACTCCTTGATTCCCTTCTCCCCATGTGGAACTTCAGGGAAACCTTGTGGAAAAAGTCCAGCTCCTGCTCTGAAAAATGCTGCTGAGCAGGGAGGTCAGAGCTGTTTCTTTATGGAGAGAAGGATTAGTTGTGTACTTTTAAAAATCATGTTTTCAGTTGGCAATTTCCTAGGCAGCTTCATGAGCCAGGTGGCACTGATTTATCACTGATTTGCTTATGACTAATGTCTGAGACCTGAGGCTAAAAGCCTGCTTACTCTACAGTCGTCCTCAGTAGCCAGCTTGCTTGTTTTATTGCCCTTTCCCAGTGACAAAAAGGTAAGGGAGAAGTGGGTCAACTCACTTATCTCAAGTAAACTACAGATTGCCAAGTCAGAAGGTGGTAAACTTCATTAATCTACACTACCCACAAAAGCCCACTGCTGCCCAAATCTCCCTACTGCGCACACAGAAACTCCAGCTCAGCTGGGGAGGGACATTAATCCTGGTTTCCATCAGCCTGCATTTCTTCCGTAATTGCTATCAGGAAAATAAATTATCCCATTCTTGAGGGGTGGGGGGTATTTCACATTTATATCTTTTCCCTAAACGTACTATCTGAAATACTTCAGACAACCATGATTGTACCTGATCTATCAGCTGGTGACCAGGACAACAGATAATTCTAACCTACATGAGTTCCCATGGAAGGCACGGGTCACTTCTTTTGGTAGCACTACCAATTTATGCCAGCATTAATGATGCATGAAACAAAGACTTTCAATAGTCAGCACCTTAAAACAGAGGACGTGTTCTCCTTATTTCCTGAAGCATCAAGTATTTGAAAGTTCTACAAGTAGTAGATGGTTAATGTAATAAGTTGGCTTACAAAGACTGCCAGAGCATTGTTCTGACTCTGAGCAACATTATTCACCAAATGGCTACAGTGAAGGCTCAAACAACATTCGATTAAAGTTTCCTGCAAATGGTTCTATGAGTAAAAAATGGACAAACAATTGTTTAGTTGGCCAAAAGTGGCGTTCTCCACTAGGAATGGGTGAATATTGAAATATTGACCTATTTACTGAGCTAGATGTTTCCAAACAGCAGTTGGAAAGTTTTTTTGCCATAGGAGGTTTAGGATCACCTGCACCAGAATAGTATTAGAGACAAATTTCCAAGTTTCATGCGAATATTCAGGCCCCTCAGCAGCTGAATTTAGACTCTCAGTCACACGGTTTCTGTGACTCAGCCATTTGTTAGTCATCCTCTGCCCATTATATCTCAGGAAAGTTACAGATACCCATAATTAGAAAGGCAATCCCCCTCCTTCTGTCTCCTTTCTGCCTGCTCTCTAGATATCATGTCCTCTCACTCCCTTACTTACCAGAGGTCATGTGCTATTTCATTTCCATTCCCTTCCTAACCAGATTTATTTTCTTAAAGTCTCACCCATTTTACACCCTTACAGCAGTCTCTATATCTTACCCCACATGCAGAATGCTCCAGAATAACTGATGCCCTCGCACCCCCTTCAACCCTCCTTTTTCTGAACCCAGCAGCCCTGCCCTGGTCCTTGTCTTTCTCTCTTGCACAGGTTTTTAATCAACAGCTGCCCTCTGGGCTCTCACAGGCCATAATCAATTCAGTGCCATTCTTGCACAGTCTGGGAGCATAACGCAAGAGAACTCGGTTGCTTCTGTCTAAACCTATCCTGGACTAGTTTCTCTAATTTGTCCGAGTTGTTGATCGGTAAACCTGGCACTTCGGGGCTTCCCTCAAATCAATGTCACTGCCCAACGTGTTATTTCCACTCTTGCGCACTGTTCCCTCCACGCATCGTTCTACCAGCTCTCCCTCCTTCACTGCAAACAGCTTTCTTGTTTTTGCCTTCCAGCCCACTATCTTCCCTTCTTGCTGTTCAGACAATCAACTCCCACCATCCCTCTGCCAGTGATAACTGCACTGATCACAAGCAAGTCTGGTTTTCCCTATAATCCGTAACAGATTTCGCAGTTTCACAATTTGTTCTTATTCTCCATTTGGTAAAGAACAGAGATCTCTGAACTAGCAAAGCCAGAGGGACAACTGTCCATATTCAGCCTGAGACAGCGTAGCTCCTGTTCACTAGGACAATCATCCAGAAGATGCTGGCGTCAATACTCAATGTCTGATCTGCAGCAGGCAAAGGGGAATACTTGAATGTGCAGCCCTTAAATCTCAGATTTACAGTGCAGGTGCTGGGAAGCAGGAGAAGACTGGGATGGACAGGTACACACATGTCCTTCTCACATTCAGCACATTCTGAATCCAAGGATGAGAGTCTCCCTCACACAAAACCCCATCCCTTTTAAAACTAATGGGTAATCTTCCCCTAAGAAAAAACATTTTGGTGGAAAATTTCCAACCAGTAGTAATCTCTCACCTACTTCAATGCCATAAACATTCCAGCTGTAATGCCACTGCCCCCTTCCAAATTCTTCCTGACTTACCCTTTGTTTGGTGATAGAAGACATTAGCTTTGTTATTGCTTCATTCTCCCACTCTTTCCTCCCAAACACACACAGGTGTATTTTATCTGAGAATAATCCCATCTTCTTCAGGACGGGACACAACATGACAGCCCCTTGCCCAGCACCACCCCTACCCCTCGGTGGGGTTGCTGGGCACTGCCAGTCTGCCAACGCAGCAGTGCAGGCAGACCAGCGCACACCAGAGCAGTAAGTCTAGCTTAGATCCTACAGGTCTGAACTTTATCCATTGTGTTTCTTTTTCAGAAAACCATCTCCAAGGCAGCAGAAGAATCTTTCTCTTTGTTCACCTCGGAGTGCCTTGAGACCACAATGCTAGAATACTCCAGCGACACAAGAGCTGAATCTAAATGCAGACGAACCAGCACAGCCTAGTAGTTAAAGCACAGAGCACACGGTCTGGATTCCTCTGTTGTCTTTGACAGGGCATTTCTGTAGTACCTTGGCAAGGGCACAAAGTAAACTATCCAGTAGCAGTTCCCCCCTCCCACAGATGCACAAAAGCCTGTAAAAGTGTTGCAACTAATTTGCACCTTTGGAAGCCTCCCCCTTTCTCTGCCCCAGAGCTCTTTCTGTGACACAGGGGTAAAGCTGTATCTACCACACAGAGTCTGGCTCCATCCATCGCTTTACCAGGTGGTAAGGGTTCTGGCAAGCTCTGATTTGGCACAGGTGGGGTTACATGCTTTCCCTACTGACACATGCACATTCCTATGTTTAGTTTTAACGCTAACAGGTTAACGAATCTTTCTTCTCTGTCTATATTCAAATGATGACTGAAAACTACATCTGCATAGTGTTTTCCCATTAGGTCAACGGCAGCCAATAAAGGAGCACTTGCTACTGGTTATTTAGCTGGATAGGAGCAAACAACAATCGGTACAATATTAGCCCAAAGAGGGAGGAATGTAGAGAACCTGAAACAGTACTGCCAACAAAGTGACCAGCAGCAGGGATGGGGTGGGCACCTGCCTGCCTGCCCTGTTCATCGACCTCACGGAGGGAGTCGGTTCCCACGTATTCGATAGCACTCAGCAGCACTAGCTGCGAAGTTGTGTATACAACTATCTTAGAAATAAATTGCTCTCCCTGCACTTTAGGAAACAGTTCCCTTAGTCTTTGAACAAAAGAGATGTGTTGCCCGTTCTGTACCACACCAATCTTAATAGTTTCCACTACAGGCTCTACTACATTACTTAAAACTAGTACTGATTATTTGTCTAATTGAAGGGCAGCTGTGAAAGAAATAGTTCTGTTAGTGATGGGATGAAAGGCTCAAATGGACAAGTTGGAATAACGTAAGGACAACGTAAGCATATGAAAAGTACTTCAACACCTACCTCCTAGTGAATTCAGGGGTGTTGCCCAGCTTGGATGGTTCCTTGGAGGGTTTAAGGTCTCAGTGCTAGGCAAGGCTTGTTTCTATTCCTGTAGATCAAGGCTCCAGCATCGCGCTTTGATGTCCAATAATGCGCACAGCTTGCCTTTCGTCCTTCACCAATGATATGCAACCTTTTCACTGTTGAAAATCAGATAATCAGAGGATTAATAAAAAGGAATATTTTGACATGGTTCTAAAAATCACTCAAGTGAAAGGTGCAGAGGTTCACTCTCTGGACTAAATGCAGTATCTCTCCAGTCTAGAGCAATCAAAGCAGTCTTGCAGAATCTTGCTAGGGCTTGTCAGGTCCTGAACATTGGAGTTGTCCTGATCGTAAGCACTATAATTCAAAGAACAGACCTAGCAAGAGGCAAATACGTAATCACATGTCACCAACCCTTTGGGCTATACAGTTAGCCAAAGGCCCTGCATCTAAGGCAGAGCTAAATTTGATATCTGTGTGATCAGATCCTTTGTAAGCAAAGGACACTGTGGAAATAGTCACCTCTTATATCTAGCTCCTTCTTTGGCTTCTACTCTTCAGCACGCAAAATGATGTCTCTCTTACCCAAGGCTGCCTCAAGCATCAGTACAGACAGGCTATGTCTCCAGATCCCTTTCTGTCCTGTTGTCCCACTTTTTAGTTTTCTGCCTGTAAGAACACAGCCATTTGCAACACCAGAGCTATAGGAATTCCGGCAGTGAACGAACGTCCCTGTTAACGAAGGGTCTTGGGGCTATTTGCATCTTTGGGGGATTTGGATGCACTGCAGGACGAGGCTGGACCTCATTTTAAGAGAAGGCTCCAGCCCACACCAGTGCCAAGAGGCTGACTAATGCAATTATTTCCTTGTGAAGCAGCATTTTTCAAAGTGCTGATTCTTATTAAGAAAAAGGAACGGATTTGGAGCTCATATTTTGATCTGGTGCCCAGGATTATTTGGAAATTCTTTTTCCTGGAACGAGACTTTTTATTCCAAATTTCTCCATGGTGGGGAAAGAGGGTTTCCTGGGCAGAATTAGGATAATGATTACAGCCTGTACACAATCAGCTCTAACCACTGTGGAACTCCAAAAATGAATGTTATTGCTCAGTGGCTTCATTGAAAACAGAAGTATTATTTAACCAGAAGGATGGCAACACATGGAAATAGCTCATTATCATATTTTCTCCCTATTTGAAATGTCACATTGAGTATGTATCTTTCACGTCCACTACACTTTAATTAATTTGGACTGTGTTTAAATATATTACACAGCATGCTTTATTACAAAATTCTGACACATTCCCATTGATGAAACAGGCGTTTCTTTCAAACACATGTAAATGGCTGTAGGAGTTACCCTGCCTAAATATTGTTTTAAATACAATAAGAATACCACATCATCTCTGTGTCAGCCTGTGTTTGTCTGTGGCATGGAACATATATAGCAAAACCAACATTACATCCAAAGCTTGCTGTTTATTGAAGGGACAATGATGTTAACATTATTATTCTAGGTCTAAATCTTAACCACTTACCTTATTTACATAATTGCAAGACAAACATATATTTTACTCAATGGCTGAATAAGATTCCAGCAGTGTGATTGCCTAGAAATTAAAAAGTAGAATTGCAGGGTGTATGCGTAAGATGAAAATGGCTTGTTTTAACACAGCTGGTGTATCTTATCTTCTGAGCACTTTCAAACACAGCTCTTACAAAGGATGGTTGCCCTCCTCCACCCAGGTCTCCAACTAAGTGGAGGATTTACTTCATTTGCAGACCTTCCTCTGGAATGCAGTCACTCCAAAAGTTACTCCTGATTTATACTTGCATAAGCAACTGAAGGAATCAAAGCAGTCTTTAAAATCATGTAAAAATAAGAGAGTTCACTCAAACTTTAGTGTTTCTTGGACTTATATTACATGGAACTCTATGTAGAACAGGATCAGGGATTTTGTAGAAGGTATGACTAATATCTGACTGCTAAGGTGTCATCTCTCCACTATTGTCTCTGTTGAGACACTTATGAATTAGCTACTAAACTACTGTAAAACCATCTTAGTTTGAAGTGTCTTGGGTTCAGCGAACACCTCACACCACATCCCACCAGCTGCCTCCTCAGGGCAGTTCTATCCCACTCTCTCATGCCAGTCTCACTAGATGCCACCAAGCGCTGATGATGCTTATACCAGGAAGAAATCTCCTTCCTCACTACTCGTGCACTGTTCAGGAACCACTCAGAGCCAAGGGTGGTGAAGGAAACCTGCTTCATTCACTGGGAGCCAAATGACTGGTGTATCTCACACAACAAGCCTCTGCATGACATTACAGTCAATCCCAACAGCTTGTTCTAAACTGTGTTCCAGGGACAGCTCCTTGGACCCTTGCTTCCTCGTCCATCCTCCTAAGAGAGCAGTAATCCAAGCTTTATGCTCTGAATCATGCACTTTTAAATTTTTTTTTCACTAGCAGTTGAACTTTTTCCAAAATAATTCCTCAAGCAAAGATTCTTATCATGGGGAAGGTAATTCTGTTCTGAAACAAACTCCCAGATGGGACCATGTGGAACAGTACTCCTGGAATACACGTGTTCTTCCTTAGATAAAGGGAAGCTGTCAGACTGCTGATCACTGTGTGCATGCTGCCATGAAGGAACAGCACGAATCCGCTCTGTGCTATTAGATACTCTACTACTACTTCTTCCATCCTGAGTGTTCTCTCCTCACCCCATGTAACCCTTTCTTCAGGAAACATTTACACTAAGAAGAAAAATATTTCCCAGCAATTGAACAACAACAAAAAAGTTGCATTTAGATACAACACATAATGTCTGTCTTTAAAAATCTGGATTGGTTTTATATTTAATTCATTCAGTGGGTTGTAATAAGTGAATAAACATAATTTGGAGAGGAATAATAAAAAAAAAAACAAAACAAAAACAACTGCGTTGCTGGAGCCAAAAGCAATAACTGCAACTTGCTTTCTCCCGCTTCTTCACTCCTTCGGACCCAAGCATTACTGTTGCAGTCCTTTTTATTTTTTTTTTTTTAATGTGTTTTGTTTTATTTGATGTCTGCATTAAAGGAACACTCCAGTGTAATATAAAAAGATACTATAATCACTATGTCTAATTACAAAGAAGAGCTAAGTGTCTAATACAAAAACATGCAATAAAAAAGAATAATTAACAATCAGATCGAAAGCCACCAACACGGCAATCTGATGAGGTAGGCTAGGAAGCGCTACTCAGCTCTCCCCTCACAGTGTATGGGGAACCAGAATCCTTTGCCATGTGAGAAGCTGGACAGGGCACTAGGTAAGCTCATCTAGGCTCCCTCTCCCATGAAAGGTTGGACCAGATGACCTTTTGAGGCCCCTTCCAACCTGGGCTGTTCTGTGATTCTATAAGATGGGAAGATCTGCTCTATAGATGGCTTTCAGCTTAATCACAGCTTTTCCTCCTTGGTTTCCTTCTAACTTCAAGAGCTTGCTCTTACTGTTGGTTTTTTGGTTTTTTTTTTCCTGATTCCCCAGAGTAGCAAATTTGAAATTTTGTCCTTTTGGCTGCTAGTGGGCAGGATCTTGTATTCTTTACACATTTAGATTTTTCACCAAAATCATCAGGAATGTATTAAAACAAGCAGGGCAGTTTCCACCTCTTGGTACAAGTCAATGAAGCATTTAGATGTACAGGGAGCGCAAGACTGAGTATACGATTGGCAGCTTCCACAGAGGAGTAGATCATTTAAAAGTGTTCCTGAAGGAGTAGTATTTCTTTATCTGGCCACAACCACCCCACTAAGAGCAACAGTAAAAATACACAGAGCCTTACCATCCACAGTTTCACTCAAATCAACAAGCAATTTGGGTTTGTTTTGTAGACCTCTGGAAGTCCAAAGACCACCTTGTATTAAAGGTAGTTCATTGCTCTCATCCATATGCAAGTGGATGGGAGTCTAATGTGCCAAATTCCAGCCTGAGAGACTGTTTAGCCATAAATCCTCTCACCAGAGACATGAGTGACTTTGTTCCTTCTACCTTCAAATCCAACAAAGGGAAGAATTGGAGCCATGGGAATGATTTTTCAGAGGTTTTCAACACCATCAGCCCGGAGCAACCACCATACTGATTTAGCAGAAGATACCCTGCAGCAAAAAAAACCTAGATACTTTTCTTTGCATCTTATGTGTAGGACTCCATGTACACTTGTTTCTGTGTAACTTGGCAATGCAGCAACAGCAGTTAGGGAAAATACCAACAGAATATTCATCAGGAACCATACTGACATCTGAAGAGGCATACAGTCACAGGCAGTATTTTGCCTATTCCCTTTAACCTGGTATTTAAACCCACAAGGTATAGATGTCCCTTGGATAATGCCATTTTCCCTGTACACAGATTTGTGTTGTCTGTGCATTTAAGATAATTTCAGCACTGGGCAGACGTTTACTAAAATCCAGATAATGATGCTATAATTATGAGACAGACAAACAGAAGCATGCCAGACAGCACTGGTTGGTTTTGTTATCTTATTTCTATTCAGCTTTTGAACCAAATTTTAAATAAGTATTTTTTTTAGCAGAGGACAAAAGGCAGGAGGCAAATAATACTTCTTACAAAAGGATTCTCTATAGATCAGTTCCTGCTATGTCATCTTTCCATTCACAGACCTTGTTCATTTTCCTATGTTGATTTTGCAAAAGTTATTAAATAGCTTTAAGAACAAAAGAATTACACATGTTCTGAGGAGGGGAGCAGCTTTTAGATAGATACAATATGTTTTTTTCAGAGAAAAGTCGGTTACAACAAATTGGCTACAAAGATGACATGAACATTCAAATCCTTGTGCAATTTCAAAATATGTTGATTTAACAAAGGTTTAGGGAACTTAAGTACATTGCTCAGGATAAATCCTAGTCCAGGGGAGTTCTGACTACATACGCCAGGCAATGATTTCCTCCAATATTTGCAATAGTGTTCATTTCTTTGCTCTAGTATTCCCATTCTGCATGCAACTTTTCTTGATTTTACCATTACTGCAGTTAATCGTCCTAAATCTAAAACAGTACTGGAAACAGAATTTAACTTAGACAAATCAGACTTAATTTGCAGGAGATTCACTGCAACATAATCTCTGCTGAAATGTTTACAAGATGCCTGTAGAGGAGAACTAAAAGCCAAGAGGGATCTCAGAAAGAAGCCTGCAGAAAGAACAAGTTTACCTAACTACATATGCTACGCCATGATTGTGCTCTTCTGTCTCCAGGGTCTTCAGTCCTACTGAGATTTATAGTATTTGATTTCAATTCAATACACTACACCTTCCATTCAAAAGAAGAAAAAAGCAGATGAATCTGCTATAAAGTGGTAGGTGTGCAAAATCCAATTGCTACCAGCAGCCTGATGCAAAACCCTATGTAAGTCTAAGAAAACTTTATCCTTTGTTTCTGTGAGCTTTATCACTGAGATTTGTTTGCTCTTAGGGTGTTACCTCCAGTGCTCTAATACCTGCATGCTCTACCTGTGTCTCCGAGACAACATGATTCTCCCCTTGACTTTTAACTGCATGACTTACTGTAGCAAAACCTAATCCAAAGAAGAAGAGATACAGATTTATCACCAATTCAGACAAGGGGCATGGTCCCCACAGTGTAACTTTCAGAAGCAGAAATCCTAGCTGCTACCAAATGAAATGAAACTGTTTCTAGAAATATCAGAAAAAACACTTTCCTGCCTCCTCTTTGCCAAAGTGTACAAGAAGTTAAAAGTATGTCAAAGGCTAATATATTATTACCTTGACAGGACAAGGTGCTTTTTTGGCTCTCAGTAAGATTGAGCTATTAAAGTAAAATTCTTGGAAAATTTATATACTTATTTCTAGATGGCTCTAGAGAATTCATGGCAAAGGGAGTCTTTGATGATGGGCTCTTGCTGTAGAGGGAAGCTACCCATCAACTCTGAGAACGTTCCAGGAATTCTGGTGGTGGCTGGGTTCACAAAATAAAGACAACAGTGCCAGGCACAATATCTCATCTAATATTACTAAAACCTTTAAAAACATGAAAATATGAACATTTTCTCTTGCAGAAAGAACACACGACTCTGGGCACACTGGACAGTACTTAAACCCAGCAGTATATACACACTTTTACAAACATAATGTGGTCTTGCTCCCCAAAAGTTTGGGGATTTTTTTTTTTTTAATTAGTATTATTTTTTTAACACCAACACAAAACTTAAGTGTTCTGAGAACGAGGAGGACATGGACAGGTTATTTTTTAGTAGAATTAATAATCTATAAGTTGAATTGGTTTGTTGATTATGGTTCCTGGACCAGCAAGAAACAGTGAAACTGCTGAGTGATGCTACTAATGGCTTGGCAGGCTCCACGTGTAAGAGGGGTACCTGCTTGTATGGAGAATCAGCCTGCTTACTGGCAGGCACAAATTGGGCATGCTGTTAAGGACTCCATTTGGCTCCCTAAAAGATATGTCTGGCTTTCTGAAATTATGAGGGTCAGTTCTGGATTAAAAAAACCCAAATGATAAGGCATTTTAAAGAAGATACCAAATATAAACTATATAGCACAATAAAATATATATATATAAATTGCAAATGAAGATATATGACATGCACATCCAGGGTTAGAAAGAATGGAAAAGGAGAGGAGGGCTAGACTGGGAGAACAAAGAACATGTCCAAGGTGGGTAGAAATGATCTAGGTTACCCTTCACCTTATAGATGAATCGGAACGTTTCTGAGTAGAGAAAGATGACAGTGGCCTTAATGAGAGGGAGCACATGAAGGTCAAAAAACACATGGGTCTTAGAGACTCATTTACTGATTTAATCCAGCATTTTGAATTCACTAAAGCTTGAAAACAGAGATGCTGGAAGCCATTAAAGAAGAATGCTTTGAAAACCAATGTATGAAGCAACTAGAGATGTTCACTGATGACAGCATATGAACAACAGAGAGCTCCACCCAAATAATGTTCCATTTTTACATCATTAGGCTGGATGGAGTGAGGATGTGGCTAAGAGCTGAACATTAATAATCCCAATAATCTGTAGGCAGAAAGATCCATAATTCTGATGAACTCTGGGAAATTACAAAGAAAGTGGCTATTAGATTATGGCATCCTAGAGACCACAGGGAAATTGGGGCTAAACAGTGGAGAAAATGGAAGGAGCAAAGAAAGAAGTGAAAGTCTGAATGAGTAAGATGACAGAATTTGGTGCCTAAAGGCATCCGATTTCTCAGTATCTCAGGAAAGCAATAAGGTTGTAAGCAAATCCTATTGAAACCTTGATTATTGCTTTTGCCACTGAGCGCATGTCCCAGTAGCACATTCTGCTTGAATCAGACTCTAATGTGAGACATTTTAATTGTGATTGCTGGGCCAGCAGGGTAATGGGCTGCTAATATTTAAGTCAAGTCATCGAAGAGAGAGAACATGCAGAGCAGCGTGAAACACCAAAGAGGAAAAGAAGTGACAAAGTAATAAGTTACCTGGGGTCAAAGAAGAAGGAAGTTGCTGGTAGAAGCAGAGGTAAACACGCCTTGGAGGAGGAGACTGACTTCCTACTTTTGGGCTGTTGGGTTCTTTTAAATATATTTCCCCAATCTGTTGGTGGTGGTGTGACCTGAACTATCTCAGTTTAAGTTCAGAGTGATTTTTTGGCTTCCGTTTAGTTTCCATATAGAGGCATATATCTAGCAGAATCCAAAATCAAATTTACCTTAAGTAGGGAATAGTGCAAAAATTACTGATTCAAAGAATCGCTGAGGTGCAAAGAGACCTCTGGAGATCGTCTGCTCAAAGCAGGGGCAACTAGAGCAGGTTGGTCCAGTAAGGTTTTGAGTAACTCCAAGGTTGGAGGCTCATCAACCTCTCTGTGCAACTTGTTCCAGTGTTCAAGCACCTGTACAGTAAAAAAGTTATCTTTTATGTTTAAAGGGAATTTCCTGTATTTCAGTTTGTGCCCACTACCTCTTGTCCTTTCATTGGGCACTCCTGAGAAGAGTCTGGCTCTGTCTTCTTTACCCCTGCCCCACCAGGTATTTGTACACATTGAAAAGACCTGCCCTGAGTCCTTTCTTGTCTAGGGTGAGAGTACCATCTCTCTCAGCCTCTCCTCAAATTCAGATGCTCCAATACTTCAATCATCTTCATGGCCCTCTGCTGGACCCATTTCAGTATGTCCATGTCTCTCTTGCACTGGGGAGCCCAGAACTGGATCCACAACTCCAGATGGGTGTCACCACGACTGAGCGAAGGGGAAGGATCATCTCCTTCGCCCTACTGGTGATGCTCTACCTAGTGCAGCCCAGGAGGCCGTTGACCTTCTTTGCTGCAAGTGTGCACTGCTGGCTCTTGGTCAACTTGTCCTGGCCAACAAACTCTCTTCAAAGCTGCTTTCCAACTGATTGACTCTCAGCCTATCCTGGTGCATGGTGCTGTTCCTCCCCAGGGGCAGGAATTACCATTTCCCTTTGTTGAACTTTATAAAGTTCTCTTTGGCCCATTTCCCCAGCCTACTGAGGTCCCTCTGAATGGCAGCACACCCATCTGGACTATCAACCACTCCTCCCAAATTTGTATCATTTGCAGTCTTGCTGAGGATGCTCTTTGTAACATCAATGGGATTATTAATGAAAATGTTCAAGAGTGTTGGCCCTGGTATCTTTCCCTAGGGTATACCACTAGTGACTGGCGTCCAGCTGCTGATCACAACCCCACAGTTCAGCTAGTTTTCAGTCCACCTCACTGTCTACTCATCTAGCCTGTACATCTTGAGTTTGTTTATGAGGATGTTATGGGAGATGCTATCAAAAGACTTATTGAAGACAAGACAAACATCATTAACTGCAGTTCTTGCATTCACTGAACCAATCACCTCACTGTAGAGGGCCATTAGGTTGCTTAAGCATGAATTCCCCTTCATAAATTCATGCTGACTACTCCCCACCAACTTGCTGTCCATCATATGTTTGGAAATGGTTTCCAGGATTATTTGCTCCACCACCTTCTCAGGGACTGAGATGAGGCTGACTGGCCTGTAGTTCCCTGGATCCTCCTTGTCCTCATTGATGATACCAGCAACATTTACTTTCTTCCAGTCTTCAGGAACATCCCACAGTCTTCATGATCTTTCACTTACTATTGAGAGTGGCCTCACAGTGACACTGGCCAGCTCCTTCAGCACTCATGGGTGCATCCCATCAGGCCCCATGGACTTGTGTATATCCAGTTTGTTTAAATGTTCCCCAAGCTGATCCTCCTTCACAGAGGGCAAGTCTTCCTTGCTCCAGACTTTCCTACTGGTCTCAGAGATCTGGGATTTCTTGAGGCAAATCTTACCAGTAAGGACTGAAGCAATGAAGGCATTCAGTACCTCGGCCTTCTCCATGACCTTTGTCATCAGGTCCCCTGCCCCATTCAGCAGTGGGCCCGCATTTTCCCTAGTCTTTCTTTTGCACCTCATATACCTGTAGAAGCTCTTCTAGTTGCCCTTCACATCCATTACCATATTCAATAGGAGGTATTTGGCTTTCCTAACCCCATCTCTGCTGGCTCAGACAGTGTGTCTATTCCTGGGTCACCTGTACCTGCTTACACCTCTTATATTCTTCCTTTTTATGTTTGAGTCAGAAGATCCTTGTTCATCCATACCAGCCTCCTGGCACCTTTGACTGACTTCCTGCACATTTGGATGGACCCATCTCAAGCTTGCAGAAATAATCCTTGAAAATCAACCAGCTCCCTTGGATCCTTCTCATCAATGCACTCCAGAACCCCCCTGGATTGCTTTTGCTTTGTTGTGTTGTCCTTCCAGCAGATATCAGAGTGACTAAAGTCCCTCACAAAGACCAGGGCTTGCAGACATGACGATTCTTCCAACTGTCTGAAGAAGGCCTCATCTACTACTTCCTCCTGATCAGGCAAGTCAGTAGCAGACACCCACCACAATGTCACCCACATTGTTCAGCCCTCCAGTCCTGATCCACAAGCTCTCAGGTGGCTTTGTCCATCCCTAGGCATAGCTCCATGTGTTCTTGCTGCTCTCCCACATATAAATAAAAGATAACTCCCCTCCTGCTGTCTGGACCTGTCCTTACATAAAAGCCTGTATCCAGCCATGGCAACGTTCCATTGGGAGAGTTATCCCACCACATCTCTGTGATCCCAAAGCAGATCACTGACATATAACTGCATGCAGACCTGTAATTCTTCCTGTTCGGTCCCCTGGCTGTTTGTGTTAACGTAGAGGCATTTCAGACAGGCACCCAGTTGTGCGGATTTTCAAGATAAAGTACAAGTGCTTCGCCCCTCATGCTATCCTATAGGCACTTCCTCATTTGTGTGCATACATTTGGGGCGGTGATCCTCCTTTGATTCTGTTTTGTTGGTCTCAACAGGTCTGTCTTGTCCACATCGCCCTGTACCCTTCCTTACCAGCCTGGATGACCAATTCCTCACTTGACTGTGGGTCACTCTGTCTCTCCCCTGTCATTCCTAGCTTAAAGATCTCCTCACCAGGTTGGCCAGCCTGTTGGCAAGGATGCTTTTGCCCCACTTAGGTGGATCCTGCATCTTCCTAGCAGTCCTTGATCCTCAAAGAGGGTCCCATTGCAGCTTTTCTTTTCAAGCTCTGATTACCATCCCTTCTCCAGGACAGCAAAGACAACAGAACTATTGCAGAAGATCAGCAAAGGAAGACTCAGCCTATTACATTTGCAGAGAAGACTGTGAGGGGAGCAGGGTGACTATGTTGTGTCAACAGTCCAACCTGGTTAGATCAAAATAATCTCACAGGGCTTCTCCAGTATAGACCATTCTGTCTTAAATATATCTTTCCCACTGACTATGGCAAAGACTCAGCTCCAAAAAGCAACATCCCAACTAAATTTTAAGAAATCCTTCATATTTTTCAGAATTGTCTATCAGAGTTGCTCACAAACTATTAAAAGACATAGATTAGTACAGCAGCAGCATAAGAGGAGCTAGCATGATATACTACAACTACAACAAAGACACCTTTTTCCACATTAACTGTCACAGCTGATGAGAAGGAAATGCAGTACTTGTCAGAAGCTAGATAGAAATCACCATCAACATCATGAAGAAATTTATTGCAAATTTCAGAAAAAACTTCTTATTTTTCCAGGGGCAAGCTTAAATAGCATGCATAAGCCAAGATGCATTTTTATAGCCCTCCTTTTCCTCTCTCATTATAGTGCACACCCTCCTGCCTGTGAACAAAGATCTCTGTAAGGTAAGAGTCACAACAGGTGGTAAACACTCCAACATTTAAGGGCTTGTTTAGATGGTAAATGGAACCAATCCAATTAAATCAGTTGTAAATCACACCCTTAGCATTTCAGTAGTTAGCATGAGACGCAGATTTCAGAGCCATTTCAGTATAGCTTAATGTGATTTCTTTTATCAGCTTAAATTACATCAAAACCAGGGTCTACAAATAGACCTTAATCAAAATATTATGAATTAGAATGCAGTTATTTCCTTTGGTTCTAGTTACCACGTAGACTAATCCTAAGACCTTATAAACATATGCATATGCACACAGAACACTCATTGGTTGAGTTGGGAAGACAGATTACAAATTACTTAGTGCTGCCAATTAGTGAACAAGCAGGAAAAAAAAAAAAATCTGCAAATAGAAGTAAAGCAGAATGCTTCACAAAATGTATGCCATTTCTTATATTTGATAAATGTCATAACTGATACTGTATAGCATCTTACCAAGAGAACCAATGAACACCCTGTAATACTAGATATTAGAAAATATGTAAGAATATATAACATAGAGGAAAGAAATTCTCATTACAGCACTTTGTTACGTATTTTGCAAAGATTCTCAGAAGAGACCTGTGAAGAGATACATATTAACAAATGGCAAATGAGGGAGTTTTTATGCTGATATATTGACATGATTACTCAGGAATACTGCAAACAAGTTTCTGCAGGACCCCCTAACACAAATCAGTGCTACTATATACACAACCCCCTGTTAAGTTTTCTACCAGCATTTCTGTGGTCATGTTAAACCAGTGCAAATGTGCAAGAGCAAGCAAATCTTTAACCCTGCATATTCTGCAGAAAGTTTTCAAATAACTTCCTGTGAGGATTCAAGAGAAAATTTTGACTCACTAAGCTTATTCAGTCAGGGAAGACAAACTGTGCCACGTGACCAATAACAAACAGGCAGCGCGGCTTGAATTACCAATATCGAACACCTCCACAAACCACAGAGTAATTTACAACACGTCATTCAGCTGCAAAGACTTTTGAGGAAACTGCAGCCAACCAGGAGATGTTGCGTAAAAAGACATGGAGGCAAGATTCAAATAAGCAATTGATTCAGCTTTAATACGTACATAGCTAATGCAGCATCTAGATTACTTTCACTCTTCTGTCAGCAAGTGGGACTGTTTTCCGTGGAACACGTACAGCCCGCGCTCTGGCACGGAGCAGCCTTCTGTACCAGGGAATCCTATGCAATGCTCTGCAGGGGGGTATGGCCAATAAATAAATACAACTTTGCAAAATTAGCATTACCAGCCTCCACTCAGAATCCAGTCCTCAAAGTACAAAATACTGCAGTCACAGTCAGGATGACTCCAAGTAAACGCCATATCCACTGTATCCCAGGGGTTAAATGTGAATGTTTGGGTGAGTTTGTGCCACCCCATAATGACCTTATATTGTAAGATGCTGGCTCAGCAGCAAAAGACACGGAGAGGGACGTGATTACTCTCTGCAAATATACCAAGGAGAAATTATATGAGGGGAGGAAAGAAGAATGTAAAGACAATGTTGGCACAGCAATAGGGAGAAGTCAGACAGATATGTGTTTAGATATTAGAAAACAAGGTCATAAGCTTCAGGAAAAGTGGCTCTAAGGCAGACTTTGCATAAAAATAACAAGGGAAAAAACCTTTCCTCATTTTTTAACATGGAATTTCATCAGTTGATACCAAGCATGATACAATGCAGTTACTTGTGACAGGAGGGGACAGGCCTGGGAAGGTCCCTCTACTCCTGCCAAAACTTGTATACATAGACAGACAGACATAGATACAGGTTTGTTATATATAGCAAGGTGAGCCTCAGAAGAGTAAGATCACAAAGGCAGATTTATTTTCTCAAGGAAAAAAACCCAAACCAGCAGTAAGTAGCTAACATAAACAACTGCGTTATAACATTGGCCATTGCTTTTTCAAAACATTGGCATGCTGTTGTCATGCAGCTATTATGAAGAAATCACACTGTGAAGCAAGAAGCCTTCCTGCAAACCAGGATGGGAAGCACAGAATCAGCTGCAGTTTTTTCACTGCAGGGGTTTCTCTAAAGAAAAAAAAAAAAAAATCTGATCATCGGTTTTGCACGCACTAAGAAAAATTCAGTTTGCAAACAATGAACATCCTTTGTGTTCAGCGTTGGCAAAGCAATTGATTCTAGTTTGAGATTGGACCTGTGCCACTGCAAAAGCAGTTTGTCTTTTCTGTTCTGAAAAGTATCGTAATGAAGAGCTTCAACAGAGGGGATTTTTATCATTAGACTCAGGCTATGTTTTCTTTCAATTTCTCTCACTTCACAAAAGAAAATGTATGGAATCCATCATTCCAGCATATTGAGAAATAAAGTAACTCCGAGATACTGCAGAAAATTTTAGGACTTTATATATAACAAACAAATAACTTCCAACACATTATCTTCCTCCTTAACGGGGTTTTCCCTGCTTTCTCCACCAACATTCAGGAACACATTATGAGGATATGGCTTCCCATTGGATGAATACAAACGTTGATGCAAAAATTTGACTCTCTTAAAAGAAATAACCTCTTTTTTAATCAGAAAATTCAATGGATATTTCTTCCAACGGGTCTCAGTATGCATGCTATACACTTGGAGGAATAACAGAGAAAACCCCACATCATTGTCAGACAAGAAAGGGGGTCACACAAATGGAAAACATGCTTAGCGTGCCAGAGAGATTTTTTTTTTTTTTTGAACCCTTACGTGTTCAAGTGCTTACGCTCTCTCTCAAAGGAGAGATTTTTGTATGTCCAAGCAAGCAGGATGAGTCCACTTGGAAGAACTCTGGCCTTCAAATGGCATCTTTATGATAAAGTATGAGTAATTCCCTATAAAAATGGGGACCTTGCTACTGGTTTGTAAGCCCAAAAGCTGCTTTTTTTCCTAACTGTGTCAGCATGTCTAATAAAAGATTTCACTTCTCCCTGCGAACCTTGCGTCTCTCCTATCCTCAGACCATCTTGACTAGAACGACCCCACTGCATTAAAAAAGACTCACAGCCTTAAAACTTGACAGACATTTCTTTTTAACACCTTTTTATACAAAAGCAATAACAGCAGGTAGTAAACCAACACTGCCGCACAGCATGGTGTAGGAAGGAAGTGCTATAAACCCTATCACAATTATTCCAGTGAAAGACAAGGCCATCATTAGTACCGTATTGATCAATCTCCCCCTCCCATCTCCACTGTTTGGAAATTCATTCACATTATTATTGCTGTTCCAGACAGTATTATTATAACAGACTTGCATTATACAATAAGAGGCTTTGGTATAATTGACATCTGAAGCACCGGGGAGCTTGAATGTTTGCTACTGGTTAGAATGTGGTCTCCAGAGGGAGACTTTCCTTCTCACAAAAGGGGCTATCACATAGTCATTGCAGTGTGTAAATCAAATCCTCGGTGACTGCTGTTTTTTCATTACTCGTCTGTGACCTGGAACTAAATCTTTGCGACACTGTACTGCTGATTATCCACCTCTGGAACCCACAACAATACACTGCAACGATGAACCAATACCTACAAATGGGGTAAAGCAAATGACCTACCTGGGTTAAAACAACAGGAACCTGTTTATTTTTTAGCCTCATTAAATAGGAAATTGAAAATATAATCCCACTGTTTGGGCCCTAGGTGCTGTGGAAAATCTCTGGCTTCCACGCATAGCTGGGCAGAGGCCGGACGCAGGAAGCGCAGGTAGATTTAAAGCATCCATTCCCCCCACCCCCAACCAAATTAAGCTTTTGCCAGAGGTGGTCATTAAAAGACCCACATGTTGCACATTAAAGGCCACGTCAAAATGAAAGACAACCATTTACATAGGGTTTCTGCTACAAGAGCGACGGAGCGTGGTGCGAAAGCCCAGGCGTGCCCGGGACCTCAGTCCGGCGGGAGGCTGAGCACAGGAGCTGACGCGGGCAGGTACGCGTACGTTCCGATTGAACACCATTCCCCACCGGCACTGAACAAAGCACGTGAGAAAAATCAGGGTTCAGCCCCTAGGCAACACATGAGAAAGACCAATTTTTAATGTCTGTCCAGGGCCAGCTCCTGCTAGCGGTAATGATTTGTAAGGGGGAATTGAGCCCACAGCGCTGTCCTCTACATTTGCCACGACACGGGGAAATCCCGCTGCGTACCCCAAAATCAACATAATTCACCAAGTTCATGCTCTGTGTGAGCAGGCCTGAGGAGGAAATCCGCCCATGCACCATTCGCGTGGCTTCGCAAGCCCAAAGACCTCCAGATCGCTCATTTGGACGGTGACTCCCCGCTCACATCGGGCTCCCTGGGTGACTGTCGGCTCCCCACCCTGCCCTCGTCAGCTGCGTGGGGCACAACCAGAGAGCAATGCATGGCTTCATTTTCTGTTGCTGTCACAGCTTCAAGGAAATGCTATGAGCTGGCAGAGGTCACAACCATTTATTCTTAAGCCAGGACCTGAAACAGCTCTGCCAATACCAGAACTGAGGAGAAGGAAGAAGAGCGCGGGGGGGAAGGCTGAGCAAACAACTGCAGTTGTCTTAGAGGCAGCCAACCTTCAAACCCCATGAAGGGGAGCTTTGCTCAGGACACATGAAGGAGCGTGAGGTCCTTTGCCCTCAAACGAGCCACTTCCAGCAAGGTACGCTCATGAGTTCACGTGGCAGGAGAGAGATCACACTACTGCATCCGCAGCCCGCTCCCCTCCCTAAAAAGACTGCTTTTGCCCTTCCCTCAGCTAGGCAAAATGAAACAATTCTGCAGCATGGACCAGTACCTCTTCCCCATGCCAAACTGGATTCAAAGCCTGATACCATGCTCGTGGCTTGTCGCTGCTTGGCTTTGATTTACCGGGCTGGGGTGGGGAAGCAGGAGGAGGAACTTCTTGACCCGGTATTGAATATGCATCCTTACAGTCAAACGCAACCCTAGTGCTTTGTGAGTAGTGAGTCAGGGAAGGCAGGAGGGGGCTGCTTGCCATCCTGTTAGGGATGGATGTCTCTGATTAAATAGGCAGGGAAGTAAGAGGTGCTGGAATAGAGGCCAAATCCAGGAGAAACAGCGTAAGTCTGCTGCTTGCATGCAAGCAGGGCACATGGATCTAGTTCTGCCCACAAGCCAGCAGTCCTGCGCTTAAGAAAAAGAGGGGAGGTGACTAATGGAGTTTCATTTAGGAGGAGGTGAGAGACCAAAAGGCCTGGCTGCCACAAGCAGGGCGCTGGGCTCAGTTTTGCCAGTCACTGCCAATCCCCTTGGCTCCCTCTGACAACAGTGGAAGACACAGGCGTACACCGAACCGCGTAGATGATCCAGCAGCCCCCACACACCAAGGCAACAGTGCCAACATTTGTTTTCAATATTCAGGAAAGCCAAGCAAATAAGTCTTAGTGTTTAGTACTAAAACAAAACAACAGAAGTCATGGCCCTGAAACCCCAGTGGTGCTCCCCTGCAATTATTTCAAACGAGACCCATCTTACTCTCCTGTATTTGTACTCGGCAGGGGGAGGTGAACTTATCTGCTGCCTGTGATGTGGGCTTAAGAGCTCTGCTTAGGACACCATCATAATTCTTGTCTTTCTTTTTTGCTAATGGTTGCATACCTTTGATTAAAACCTGCATGGTGCATTAAAGGCTAAAACAGATGATGAATGCCACGTAGTACTTTGCGTTAGATCAGAGTTGATTAGAATTTTTGATGATCCAGCAGCTAGAAGAGGAAACTGCATGAGTAGTAAAAATATTCAGCTGTTACTGTTGTAGGAGGCAGTGGCTTTTGTTTGACACAAGATACAAAACAGTAACTAAATGGACAATGTACTCTCTTGGTCAATGAATGGCTTTATACCACAAAAGAGCTCTGTAAAGAAAAGCTGGTGAATTAATCAGTCCAAATATTTGTAAGACTTCTTGCTTGTTTTCAAGTGGGCAGCCCTCCCCCACCAACGGTTTTGGAGCCGGATGCTAGTTAGTTTATTTTTCATCACTGCAAATATAACAGTCAAGTATTTTAAACAAATAAGCAAACAACAAAGCAGTGTGGTAAAAGTTAATGATACTGACCCAAGTGCATATCATATCAGCATCCAGACAAATATCTTTAGTAATCTCTGCTAGCACACTGGTTAAGCAAAACACTATTGCTGCTCTGGGTGAAAAGATTTAGTTAAACAGGACAGACAAGTTGCAGAGGAGGAAGCTGCCTGATTAAACGCAGTACTGGCAGAAAGCTGGCAGTATGAGCAGACCAAACTTGCAGCAGAAGGAGGTTCACTTTCTAATGTCATCCAAAATTTGGTAGAATAGTGCCTAGAAAAAGTGCCTTGAATAAGAACAGAAGGAAAGAGCCAGAGATGTCTGAGGAGAGATGGAAGAGAGAAAAGGGAAAAAAAAAAGGCAAACTGTTTTTATGGTGCTGTCTCCAAACAAGGAGAGTGGATTTCACGTTCTCTTTGGTGTTCTTTATTAGCTTAAACAAAGAACATCAGGATTTTTTTATATGTAGCTTTTAAAGATCCCTTCCTCCATAAAACAATTTTCAAAGAAAGGCAGTTGATGCAGCTATTTTGCAAGACTGGGCACAAGTTATTAGCTCACTATTTGTAAAAATGCTGCTAAGTATGATCAATTACCTTTCTAGTCCAACTGAGTTGCAGTAATTATCTCAACCTTTCCAATGCACTGATGTTGCAATGGTTTCTTTTGCAGTTAATACCCTGCATATACACTTCTAAGCTAGATCATGGCACTCAGATCAATGGATGGCTAAGGTTATATAGTTGAAGAGAATTTAAATCCAGGACCTCCCTACTTCCACTACAGCTTTAGAGCAGAGTCAGATGCAGGAATACATAATTTTGGAGAAGTGTCTATACCTTCAGGTTCACAAGCCAGCTATTCTAGTGTTCAAGTTAAGAGTTAGCTTTAAAGTCAGTTACATGTACGTAAATTGGGAATAAACCACCAAATCTCCTCTTAGATTCAAGAAGGGAGAGCTGGGTAGAAAGTATACTTTGAGAAGCCCAGAAGTAGTAAACGAAAGCCACAAAGGCCACAGAAAGTATAACACTTCTATCGGTAGCACATAAAAAGCCACTTCCACAACTGCAAGAAAGGTGTAGCTTGCTTTTGCTCCAGGCTCCCCCAGGACGTGGGTTCCAGAGATCTGAACCCTCCTGGACAAATGCCTTGCTCACCGTGTGGACAGCTACAAGTCCTTTCTCAGGCAAGCTCTTGTCTGAATCCCATACAGAGGATGCTGACCAGACAGCAGTGCCTCTCTCCTGCATGTACTTCACTAATCTTAGATCCTTGCTTGCATGATTCTTTCTGAGGCAAGAAAATTTCCTTGTGCATCCCATTAAGACTTGGGTGCCCAAAGCAGAAGGAAGCCATCACAAGGCCTACTTATCTTAAATATTCATTCAGCACATTGCAGAACATCCTGTCGTATCTAGGCAAGTGTGAGCTGGGAGATCTCCCATCAGAGTGCATCATTACTGCTATCCAGACATGCTTTTCCTAAAGTAGGCTGCTGTAATCAGAGGAAAAAGAAAAAAACAAACAAACAAACAAAAAAAAAAACCAAAAAAAAAACAACCCCCAAAAAAACCAACCACAGCTGCATTTCTAGCTTCAAATCATACCTAGTGCTATCTCCAAATATGTACCTTTTTCCAGTTTTTGCTACCCACAACTCTGTTGCAGCAGATTACGTGTTTAAGATGCATAAGTGAAAAGGAAGCCGTCTTAGAAGGAGAAAAAAAAATAAAAATAGGCAAAGTACTGCAAAGTACATCACAGACATCACTGACAGCTTCAAACAAAACTAGTACAACAAGCCAAAGTAGTAACTAAATAATCTCTTCTGTTATGGAGATAATGGGTTTTGATTCCCCCAAACTGTATCAAATTTTGCATGTATTTGCACTGTGTTATGGTTAAGTGCTCTTTCCCCTTAATGTTTGAAAGGGAACATACTCCAAAGGCACACCAGCTAGATTACATGGACACATTATAAGTTTCACAATCTTGAGAGCATCCTACTTTGATCTCAGAAGTTGATTGTTGGAGCCCCACAGAGCAAAAAGATAGCACAGGAGGGTCTTTTCACTGATACACACATAAGGAAAAATTTACGAGATTTCTGTGAAATTGCTTTGGTTTAGAATTTTTCTCAAGTGTTTCATTTCAACTATAAATAGAAAATAGAATCTCATGACAAAGATGTAGTTGACATAGTGTGCAATTTATCATCTGTGAGCACATTTCAGAGTACTTGTCTCAAAGCTGACATGCTGTGTGGACTGTGGAATATGACTATTTTAATATATTCCATGACAAATGCAAGCAAAAGTAGCTGGGATACAAACAATCCAGAAAGAAAATTCTCCATTGGCTCTCCTGATCCAGACTTCTTTGTGATAACAGATAACCTTGTGGAGCCAAAACTCTTCCAGCATAAATGGAAAAAGCGTTGCTTCTCTGGCTCACTTCCTACCATGCTTTTGCTGTGACTTGTAAAGACCTATTTCTGGAAGCACACTGTTAAATAGGTTTGAGACTTCTTCCCCACCTATAAAAATACCACAGACATGCAAATGATCATTAACATATACGTAGACAGCCACTGAAGACAACAAACTAACATAAACAAAAATGAAAGCATCTGATTCCAAGGTTGTCACTCCCTTTCACAGCATCTTTCTCCTGGGAACCATTTCTAGCAGGAATGAAAAATAATGGTCTATAGTAAGTCGCTTATGCTAAAACATTCGTAGTCTTCCACATCTCAGACAGCAGACCCACAAGTGTAAATACAGGTTTACTCTACTAGTACCAGCACAACTGAAAGCAGCAGCTGACCTCAACTGCTAAAATCCAATGTACCATGTCAAAGGCTGTAAGTGATTTAAGGCTACAGCACCCGGGAGGTGAGGTGCCCAACCTCAGAGAGCAGATGGTGACTATTACAGAAGAGGGTTCTAGCTTCAGTCCACTTGAATTTTGCCTTCAGTGACTGTACAGTACTGAAAGCACTTGGATTTTCACTGAATTTTTTTTTTCTTCTTTGCGCTCTAAGAGGCTGCCCATATGCTGCAAGGGCAAACTCATAACTTTACCATAGATTAATAGTCAAGCAGTTTAAAGGTTGCCCCGTCCCTCCAAGCCACTTTCCAACTTTTTTTGCACAGGTATAAATCCAGAGTGATGAGTCTGGCTCCAGCAGAAGTCTCTGGATTCACATGGGGATAACTGATAGCAGACCTCGGCCCATTGTTTTTGTTTTACAATTTTCATAATAAACTAGAGCAACAGCAGACAACAGTTGTTACAAAATAAGGCCCTGACCAATATTCACCCGTTTTTTCTCTGCTTTCTGTAGTACCTCCTTCTCTTACACAAGCAGCATATACTGCAACTGGTAACAGCAATAGCCTTATACTCTGGTGGACATGCCACCAGAGGGCAATGAAACACATGGACTGTGTCAGCATCTCCCAGATGGAGCTTTTTGGCCCCAAGTCTGGGAGGTGAAAAGCTCCTGTGTTAGGCTTAAACACACTTAGTAGCTGCCATGAGAAGACCCGGATCCATTTTAAGACCACATGCAGTCTGTGCTCCTGTCCAACATTTCAAGAAGAGGATCAGGCTGCAACTTCTCTTCTTGTACTGGTCAAAGCTAGCAGCTTCCATAGTCACAGCAGACAAAAATTCACTGGTGACCTTAGAGTCTGAGGGCCGTACTTATACTGGAGAAACCTTACCCAAAGCTGTCAATATGCCTCACGCTCATTCACAGCCCTGCACCTCCATGCAGCTCAGGCGAGGGGGAGATCCAAGTTCTGCCTGAGCCCTGCCAGCCGGGGAGCAGCTCGTTCAGATGAATTTGATGTTGCTTGGGAGGAATTGTGATGTCCTGTGGCACATGATAAACTGCCATGGAGTAGTTTTCACTCTTCTGTATCTATTATTCACAACTGCTGCTTTTGAAATCCAGTCAGAGGCTAAGAATTGGCTATACATTTTTTAGTGCTAGGAGATTATACATAGAAATGTATGTAATATACCTCTGGTTTCAAGCCACCTTCCAACGTTTTATATTTTTGAAGAGCGATACATGGTCATTGATTAACTACAGATCAAAACTGAATCTTGCATCTGTGGGTGACTAATTTTCTAATGACACCATTTAATCATCTTCCTTGGGCACCAGAAACTACTACCTGGGATTTTAAGCACCAGATACAGAATTTGGGTGTCCTAGGTAAATTCAAATTGGCCTAATCCAGAAGCTAGCTAGTTCCATTTATATGATGAGAGCACTCTGAATCAGCTGCCTATTTTGACAGTCCATATATTCAATTCAGAAGGTGTTTGGGTAGAATGTGCACAGATGTGGCCTGGTATAAGAACACGTGTCCTACACACATATGTATGACCTATGAGTAGCTGGCTGATAGCTCTTCAGCTCTGCTGGTCTCAGCTCTGGATTACATCAGAACAAGCTCAGAATCATGCATGCAGCATCCAGGTATCGACAAAGTCTTCCCTGTTTTCCTTGTCACTAATCTGGGGTCTGATCAGGGAAGGTGTTGAAGTCCATGGGAGCCAAAGTGATTTCACAACTTTACAGAATCTACAACTTAATCACATTAAAAATTTTTCATTAATACAAAGCCAAGGAATGAAGGCAAACACTTACCGTAAGTAATTAGAGCTTTAAAAAGCAAGTATGCTGTCTGCTAGACAGTATCAACCAGAGTAACTTTTGTCTTCCAGGCATGAGTCAGAAGGTTAGATTAACTTTCAACACTACTGTACTGGCATTAGTGATTGATATCTCAAAGACTGGTACCGTAGTGGAGTTTGCATACTTACCAATGAAGGAACACAACTCCAATAGCTACAAAAGTAGAGTTCAATAAAGTCTGAGAAAAATAAAGAGTTCAAAAAAGTCCGAGAGTGCATTGGTCTTAACAGAGGGGGTAGGATAAGGCTTCTGTAAAAAGAAGGAAAGTAGTTGGGCCATGTAAAAATGAAAATATTTAATAAGTAGGGCGAGAGGGGAAGGAGAGAACTGAGACTGGGATTTGGAACACGTTTCTGTAAATGTTGCTTTAACTATTAATTGAAGAGTAAAGAGCCTATTAAATTCTTATGGAATATGTGCATGAAAAGCAGTAGCACAAGTCAGATCTGCCCCATGTGGATGTTGTTTATGAAGCAGCCTCCTTGGAAATGTTCTTCAGACTTGACAAATGAACTTTCTGTAGGTTGTACGTTTGAACACGGAATGCCTATTGTTTCCATCTGCCTTTGGCTTGTACAGTTCCTTGGGGGCTTAATACAGAGACAGACATTTAGTGGAAAGAAGGGTTTATTGAGTGGCAAAAGCACATTCTAGGAGAATGCACTAGGAGGAAAAAAAAAAAAAAAAAAACAAAAAACAAACAAACAAAAAAACCCAACAAAAACAACCCACAACCAACCACTGATTTCTACAGAAATGACACCACTGCAGAAGAAAAAAGGCTTTTTAAAAAGTGTATACATTTTTCATGGAGTGGGCCTAAAGCACTTATTTATATTTCATCTCTGTATGACACGGGTTTGCTCATCTAATTCCATTTAGAACATTACAATTTTTGTTTCAAATGTCTCTGTGCTGAAATGTATTCTCTAAAGTGCCCTGGAGCTGCTGGTATTGTGAATGTTATCTAAATGACTCATTCGAATTTTTAAGGACAACTCAGCTTAGAAATACAGTATTCTGTTTTTCAATTATTTTTATTTTAAAGTTTTTAGTTCAGGGTGCAAAGAAAAAAAGATGTAGAACAACAGATAGCATTTGAATGAAGTCACACAATTGCTGCTGTTTTCTACTTTACAGGATGAAGCCAGACACATGCAAGTGGCATGGTTTCTCCTGATATGCACAGGGTGAATCTTGATTGCTTGCGGCATTCCTGCAAAGGCCATTTCATGAAAAATACAAATCTCTCTCTCTTTGATTGGGAAGTGAAATACAACTATCAAACACTCCTGCTTATATGATGTCTCTTTCTATTGTGCTGCTACACATTCTATAAATAGCAGAACTTCAACTTAGCATTTCATGCACACATTGTCTTTGCACTCCTGCATATTACCTGTATGGTGAAATTCTAGCTCCAGTGAAACGGAAGTTTTCTTAAAATGCATACTATACCATAATATTATGCACACAAACACTCACAAATACTTGCCTGCATATAGAGCAGGTCAGACTCTGTGTCACGTATATCACAGGGCCCCTGAGGCTGCAAAGCCTTTATTTTGAAGGCAGGCTTTGTTATTTTGCTGAGGTAGACAGACTTAAGGGCTAAATTGTATGCTTTTTTGAAAAAGGATTTGAACTCAGGAATACCTCATTGACTTCACTAACATTGAAAAGTCACTGTAGACATGATACTCCTACAGTACCAGCACACAGTAAGACAGGAATTCATTGGCTATCTACCTACTTTAACTATAAGAAGAACACTGAGTTATCTTTTATTTCACACTGGTTGTTTCTGTACAGAGCCAGAAAGCTAATCGAGTGGGATATCCTTTAGGACAGTACAGATACCTAGTCAAGATAAATCTATAGAATTGCATGTTTTTACACGTGGAAACGTACAATCTGAACGGTGTCGACTGGTCTCTGCAATTAAACTAAAGCAAGCTGCACTTCTGCTCAATAGAGATCAAGCTTTTCTCAGGCTGCCAGGACAAGCCATCTGAAGGAGTCAGGCCATTTTTCAGAACAGAAGAGCATGCTTTCCTAAATAACCACTCCAGCCTTAACCAATCAGACAGCATATAGATATCATTCCCTAAAAATTAACGCCAAAAAGGATACCAGATGCACCTACTGTATATTCACAGACCATTAACTTTAACCAAAGCACCCTAGTTGATGCCCAAAGACTTCAGTGAGGAGAAAGCACTTCTGTGCTTAGAAAACTATCTGCCACAGACACAGGGTTGGCAAGACCTGAGGAAGCCCTGCGATGGCAAGGAATTAATCATGCGAGATGTACACAAATGATCCTAGCAGACGAACCACACCTCATGCTATATGAGGTGAAAGATCCTCAGAGCCTGCCAACCTGACCCAGGGAAAATTCCCTCCCAAACCAACTAAGGCAATCCGTAATCACTCTCTATACCACCTACAAAGAGATCTCCTGCTGTGGCCAATCTCTAATGCTGCAGGGGAAAGCAATTAATAACAATGAAAAGAAGCAGCATACAGAAATCTTTGTTCATTGTGCAAGGGAAGAGATGAAAAGAAATCTGCCCTGATCATCTTCAGACAGCTCACTGAAAACCTGAGCCATGACATTCGGGTCTGTTAATTGTCTTAATAAGGAGTTGCTGGCTATAAGCTTTTGAGCGCAATGCTTTCCGCTAAAGGAAAGGGACAAGCAAGGCTAGCTGCACAGGGACACAGCCGTCCAGCCCAGGCTTATCAAAAGGCTTGAAGCGATCACAACTCTGTCTCTTCCCCAGAGAGACACTCTCATGTTCAACAGACCTCGCAGCCAGAAAGTAACTTCTTATTTCAAGACTGAATTAGCTGAACTTCAGCTTCTGTCAGCCAGGTGGAAAAGCCTCTGCTATCAGGTATCTTCTTCAGAGTGGCCTCTCAGCCTGCTCTTCAATTAGCTGAATGCTCCGAGTTCTTTAAGCCCCTCATCCCAAGGCTTGTTTTCCAGTCTTTAACCCATTTTATAGGCGAGCTTGGGCAGAACAGGACGCATTGTCCTAGGAGGAAGCTTATAAACAGTACTAAGCGTTTCTCTTTTTCATGGATCACATCAGCTCTTTTTTGCCATAGCGCAACAGCAAAAAATCAAGTTAAAGAAGTTATCTGTGATGCCACTTAAGTTCTTCCTCAAGCCACTGCCTTCCAAAATGTGATTTACTCCATTCTCCATCCCAATACAGGGCTCGACTGTATTAAAAAACAGTGTTTTGTTGAAACAGAAATATTAAACTAGGTGATCACTCTTTACCTGGCCTTATTTTTCATTTCCTCACTAAGTTTTGCATTGGACTTGACAAGCAAATGTTATACATCACTGACTAGATCGCTGATCAAGATTTGCCCGCCCCACCCTCCCAGTGTATGGAGAATAAATTTACAGTAAAAAGTACCTGAAAAAGCCTGCATGAATTATGGGGAAAGGATGCTTGCCTATAAAGACTGTCACAAATGGAAGCAGAGAAAGATTATTGAATGAGTATTTTAGGCGGTGGGTAAGCTATAAAGCTGAAGAATTTTTCTTCACTCGTACAGAGAGAAAAAGAAGTAGAGGAGAGATTTTGCTCAGGGGACGTCAACTGCATTGCTGATTGAGGTGGAAAATCTGTGAAGGAGCCCCTTGTTAGAACTGTTGGCAGTGTATCATCCAGCGCTGTACATGCTTTCTCTGCACCAGGCAGGGATTTTTCATTTCATGTATCATTCAGAACTTGCTGTAACGCTTCCAAAAGTCACATTACATTGTCATACACTCCCATTAACACAAAGAGCTTCGCTTCATGAAGAAACTGGCTGCTCTGGAAGACGGGCATAGGGAGCAGGTGCTACAGGTGCCCTTTTCACGTTGAGATGCTCCACCAACATGCTCAGCCAGGGAAGTAGTGTTTCCACTGAAGATAAATTGGATTTCCCCAGTTTTCAGCACCTGTCTTCTGCACAGGGCTTTGTACCTGAGTATTCCAGATCTTTCTAACTTTCTTTTCCACCACCAGCCTATCCCGTGCCAATTCTACTACTTACAACATTTCCAGCCAAATTAAACACAGGAGTTGCTTCCAACAAACAACAAAACTTCTGAAACGTAAGGAAAACTCAGCAACGTATCTCGAACTATTGACTACAACCCTATTCCCTAAAGAGAGGAAGGCCACGCCATGTCATATTTCCTTCATAGGAAGGACATCAATTTTCCCCTCAGCAAAAACACTACAAAGTAAACCATGTCAGAAGTAGATGCTGTACTGACGAAGACCTCACTTTTTAAATGAGTTAACAAAGGTCTGACCAGTAGAATCAGAATATCCAACAGTAATTTTTGCTCCAGAATTTACACATCAACTCCAGTTTACTAGCCAAATGCCAACCCAGGTAGCTCTATTCTGCCACCTGAGGGGGGGGGGGGGGGGGGGGGGGGGGGGGGGAATCTTGCTGCTGATTCTGTTGAATAAATTGGTTTTTACTATTGTGCACTAGTGACATATGATATTACACAGTTGCCACACTCTATCCTAGAAACAGTCATCACTCATGCATGAACCCTCTTCACATCGCTCTTACACCAGCTCTTTAAATTCTTTGTGCATCCTGTGGGATGAGACAAAGTTGCTACATAATAGGATATTAGTTATGCTGTTATTTAGACACAATCTTGTTGATTCTTCCTCTGACTTCTATATCCAGTATCACTTGAAAAATTAGTGCAACACAGTAATAGAGCTCTGCATCAACCCATACAAAATAGTAATTAAACTGAATTGAACTCACGCCTAACAAGCAGATAAATATGCAAACCATTCACTGTCCACATTCACAACAGACAAGATCAAGGCTCACCTGGGTTAGAAGAACTGAAAAAGGGCATTTTAAGGTGTGACTTTTGGCTTTTTGCCAATACTAAATGAAACATCTCGCAGGACATGCTACACGATTCAGCACTACAGTGCTGATTCTACTGCAAGTATAAGCTAGTTACTTTGCTTCCTAAAATCTAACCATTACGATGACAGCATTAACTTACCAATCTCATCTTGCTTCCTGCAAAAATGTCCTGATCACCTTTTTTTTTTCCTCTGTCAGAACTGCTTCCTTTCCAAAATCAAGAAGTCTCTGTCTATGGAAGCAGTGTTGGAGACCAAGAAAGCCAATGACCAGGCAATGCTGAGGCATGTTAACTCTACTACTCTCCTATTCTTCGCTCATGTAGTAGCCAAAATAGTACTTTCAGTGGTCAGGAATGCCAGCACATCAGTGCTTCAAATTGCCATTGTAAGAAAATTAAATAAACATAAGTCAGATTATGATTTCTAAATTTCCACACCTATGTTTTTGCCCATTGCATTTACCTGAATCTGCTTGACAATTATCTTTCAAGGTCAAAGAAAAAAAAGCAAAATTTAGCTTGACCATTGTTTTCCTTTAATCTTTACAGTTTCCACATGTCTGATCTTATCAAGGTATGAAAGTATTGCCCTGCTACAGAGGCAGAAGTGACCAAGGAAGCTGCATGAACATTGGATATGTTTTTCAGAATACAAAGAAGGAAAGGCTGATAGGGAAAGCAGCATAAGCTATATAATTTGTTAAATACACCACCCACCCCCTCCAAACCAAAACTGTAGATATTTAACAAGGTATCAGTTAGTAATTAGGCAAAATGAGATTATATCGATCACTCAATCTTCATTGACACAAAGAATAAGCTAATTGTAAATATCTAATGTTAAGAGAAGTTGTATAACTGTACACACTGTCAATATTCAATTATGACCCACAGGTAAATATTACGACCTTAAATAGTAGTACCAAATATCACTGTTTTAATAGCTGATTTGTTAATTTCATGCGCAGCCCTTGCAATCCTAAACCCACCTATTGGCTATACAGCCCATGAAATACTGTGTTCAAAGAATAGCTTTAATAGCAAATCGTAAACAGGCTGACGGAGAAATATCAATGAAACCTAAAGAGCAAAAGAAAAAACAAAGAAAAGTTATACCACTTTGAGCCTTGGTGGCCTGGCTACTAGCAACTCTTGGATCTTTACCTTAGCCCTGGAAGAGTGGCTTGAAGCACTTCACAAAAACTTTTCCTCCCTCTAAAGAGTTGTAAAGTTATAGTTATTGTCTGGGCCAACCAGGTCAGAGCCAGCACTGACGAGTGAGTGATATTAAACACCAGTGCCAGTGGCATAAGGTGGTATAATGCTAAGACAGTCAAGCCCTTTCTAAAAGGGCTCAAGTCATCTGAACGCGCAAACACATCCCGCTCTACTGCTTTGCTCAGACATTGTTCCCTTTTAGTTTGATAATGAATTTGCTTGAAAAAGTACGCCAGGATTTGTACCTCTATAAACTCATGTATGCCTCCGTTTAGTCTTGCAGGATAAAAATCTTCTCCTGATGTTATTAATCACAATTAACAAAAAAAAAAAGGGGGGGGGGGGAATCTTTCTAAAGATCACATATTAGATAGAACAACAATGGTTTTCATGTGCTTTCACTATGGGACTCAGTTTTAGAAAGACTCCACTGTGAGACAGAGTAAAATTTGCACAAGCAGCTCAGAAACACTAACTACATTCGAGACACAGTCAAATTCTTCTGTTTGATACGCTGCTTGCCCCCCAGTTGCTGTAGGCATTTGCTTCAGGTATTTTCTGTTGGAAATACTTGCCATTAACAACAGCTAAGAGGAGCAGCTATGAATCCAGAAGTAGTGGTGGCATTCAATTCCCCCAAATCTCTTACGCAGCCCTGTCCATGCACTGGATGTTCACACGTTACAAGGAAAGATCTTAGGGAAAAAAATAAAAAGAAAAATAAAAAATCTTATAGGCAGAAAGAAAATTTCAGGAGAAAAAAGTTAAATCGCTAAAGAGAAAACCTCCACCTTCATCATGGACAGACATTTTTAAATTTCTTTTCAAACATACTTATTCTATATACTTTTTGACAACATACTAAAAAATGTCTTAAAGCTACAGACCTAAACAGAAACTCGAAGAGCTGAGAGTTGATGGCATGCTGCACTTACTGTTTTGATGAGTTTACACTCCATGAAGAGGAAGGAAACATCCCCCTGCACAGCATATGGCATCACTACAGGAGATAGCAACAAGAAACGACCTTCAAGGGACCATCTGCCAGTTCTGCTCCAGTCACACCTCCTCCTTGCCCACAACATGACCCTTATACCAAGGAGACCAGCAAAGGATGCACATGGGAAACATCCTAAACAGTTAAAGCTCATGCTAGGCTTGCATCATTCACTTCACCTTTGTTAGAGTTTTTCCCATCAAATGCCAAGAGCATTTAACCTTTAACACTGTTGTCCAGGAGCATCTGAACATACCACTGAAACCATGGCCCAGAGGTGGTTATCCATTCCTCACTGCTTCCACATCTTCAAATATTGTTTCAAAGAATAACAAAGGGAGGAAACTGCTAAGACAAAATGTGATCTTTATGGCAGATGGTACCACAGGATAAATGGCTGTCGGTCTGCTGTAAATAATTCATCATTGTCAAGTGTGGTGCCCGAGTCATCTCAACATAAGTATATGATACTAAGAAAAACGTAGCATTTGTCACAGAAGTACCACATACATCATGGGGCTTTCTTTTTAACCCAAGTTAGGCACAAGAATATGATTTACAGTCAAGCAAGACTTCAAGGATGCACAAGAACAACCTTCCTTACACACACCCCCCTGGTGCAAGCTGGCTGACCCTCATACCCAGAGAGGAGTAAGCTGAATGGCACTGACTTTCCATTCACTTGTGAGAAGGTGAACAGAGAATGAGAGGAACGGACAGGAGCCTTGTTCTTTTTCTCTCCTAAGCCCCCAGCGTGGTAGCCAGCGCACATCACGTCCCCTGCGCTTTTAGGCCACCAGCAATTTATTATGCATATCCTAGAGAAAAAGTGAAGCAGGGAGGCACCTGGGACTCACAAGACATCACTCAGGCTCACAACTACTAGCGCAAAGCCTGGGACAGCGCAGCTCATGCCTCACCCCTCTACCACTGCATCCAACCTTCTGGTTTGGGGTCATATGGGACCAGGTGGGGAAACAAGCAGACAGCAAGTAGAAGACGCGTTTTTGAATACTGCCCTTATGATGTAGCTGCATTTCCCTTACACAGATCTGAACAGTCCAGTGCTACAAGAACTATTATTCCCAAATTACAGGGAAGACCAGCCAAACAAGGAACAGCATTAGTCAATGCATGGGGAAAAATCCAGGTAAAGAACTGCTTACAGAGTTACATGTTCCCCACACTCATCTTCCCAGTAACTGTACAGAGACCACAGGCTGCCTGACCTGGAAGGGTGGCTTGAATCACCTATTGATCTCCTGCCAGAAAAGGTCCCTTAATCCATCTTAGGTGCTGAATGGGACCATTGAATACATCCTTAGGGGTCTCCTTCTTCTGCACCTCCTACAAAATATAGAAGGCTGTTCATCTCCCAGCTTGAGAGTATGGCTATTTAGCTCAAGATAAAGTGATTTTTTTAATCTTCCGCGTTTCTGGCTGCTGTTGCTTGTGCACTCCAAGCAACAATGAGAAAGGCTTCCCTAACAGCCATAATGGATGTGGCACAGGATCAGCCCAAAGGATCTCCAAGACCTGCCCTAGGCAGACACGTTCCCCTGAACGGCAGGCATGGATGGGCTGCCCGTGCTGTTCCAACCCGTAGAAATCACAGGGAGATCTGAGATATGGGATCCATATAGCATTCGCCGAAATCAAAAACGCTTGTGCAATTTTGTGAGAGGAGGTGGGCATAAGTAGTCATGCCCCCCCCCCCCTTTTTTTCCCCCTCTTGTCACTTTTCTCATTTCTGCTCATTTTACCCACATTACAGCTGTAGCTGTATAAATGACAGGCTGCGGCCTAGCATCATGTGACAGATCATCCTACATCAGCTCTGAAAAATGGAGATGCTGTCAACTGTCTGGTTCTCCTCACATTCACTGTCAGCATCAGTGCATTCAGGCAGCATGTCACAGTCATCTGAACAAGATGAATACAGCACTGTGAACATCAGCTTGGGAACCAAGTCAATCAAACATGTGACCACAACCACACAGAAGCGTTTGTGCTGAGAAACTGCCACAGAGAAAGGATTTCCAGTGCCCTGCTATGTACTGCCACTGGTAGTTTTTAATTAAAATATCTTCTCAAGCTAGTTTTAAAAACAAAGAGGGATTTTTGCGATGAGGCTTTTTATGTAGAAGCTCGTAAAGAAAATCTCAGCAGCCCCTGGGGCTGAAGACAACCTCAACATGGACTAAAGCTGTCAGGGACCAGTCTTGCTATTCTTAATCTCACTGGACTAATCTCACTGACAGGCTCCCACAGTGAAGCAAGGGGATTGATTCTCCTGTGCTACCCACATAAGCCTCTAACTGAGGTAGGTCAGAGGAGACAAAGTTGTCTCCTTTCCCCCACTGTTCAGTACAGCTAATCCGGAAAGAAGATGAAATTAGAGGGACCAACGAGGAGGCTGTTGTCACTTGATTTCCATTTGGAAGAGCAGAAATAGCGATGGGCTATGCGATGGTTTAGTGTTACTCTGTTCACCAGACAACGTGGGTATGCATTGCCTCCTTTCCTATCACCCCCTCCTCAAGGTCCCTGCGCTGCATATCCCAGCCAAGTCCATTGAGGGTTGTGCACTCCTTATCGAAGTGCCTTGAAACAGGGGCCTTTCCCATATAACAAGGAGCTGCACATTGAAAAACCGTGTAGGGCATGAAACGGGAAAATTCCTGTTTCTCCTGTTCCATTGTATTTCATTAGACAACATCCACAGTTTTTCATCCTTCCCATCTTGCCTCCCTCTGTCCCTAAAATTTTCCTCTCAAAAATATGTGCAGGTCTATCTATTTTCTCTCTTGTAAAATACCTGTATTCCGTTGCCTGCTACGGGTTAGTCTCAGAGCTGCAATCACTACACAAACAAGCAGGAAAACATTAACCCATTGTACCTGTGCTGAAATTGGTTTCAACATCAACGAACGAAAGCAGTGGTCTGGGAAAACAACAGAAAAGCCTTTAGCAATGCAGTGATAAAAGGCAGCATTCGCCCAGCTGAAGTGGCATTTATGGGCAAATTTTTGAGCACTGTCCCAAAATGAAAAATGTGCAGTACATTAAAACGAGTATCATAAAAACATCAGGAAAAATGCCAAAACAGCAATGACTTTGTAGCAGTCAGAGAACAGTCCTATTCAAAGAGAATAGGACTTCAGCTCAGACAAAAGATGACTGTTTCAGCTGTGTTAGAAGGTTCTCCAACCAGAAGATCGATTTGAATTGTCAGTGGAGGTCTGGACTCTCTCTGGCAGCTAACACAAATGTTGAATCTCTTTCTGGGTGGCAGAATCTCTGCTCCATGGTCATGCTACCTACAGCACAGAGATAGGGGAAGAGGAACTTTATTTTCAGCTACAGAGGCACTTCTGGCTTTATCTTCCTAACACAAGGTGAGGGGGTAAACTGAAGGAAAAGCTGCACAACACGCCATTAACAGTAAAGTGACTTCTTGATTTCCAGGACTGCTTCTTTCAGCCTTGCCCGGATCACCATCTCACTTAGTACCTTAATGAGAGCACCATCTCATTCAGTACCTTATCTGAAAATGAGAATTTACCTGAGTTGTTTTCAGAAAAGTAAATCACCTGCACAGCTATGCCCCTATGCATGGTCATACTCAGAATGGGAGCAGATGAACGATGGCTAAAGACCATCTCCCTCCAGGAGGATCCCTCCGTGACTCTTCTGCCCCTAATGCGGCTCCAGACAAAAAGAAAATGCTCCTTGCCTTCTAGACGTAGAATGCACCTGCAACTCAGCTAGGCAATGTATGTGGAATACAATACCCATTATTAAAAGCAGCAAAAATGAAGACAGTTTACTTAAATTAGTACAAATTTTCTCCAAATTCCAAAACACAACCACTGTAATTCCTGCAGACTTCTCTACAGTCCTTCTCCCAGTCAGCAGGGACAGCCACACAGAGAAGTTATGTTCATGTGCAACTGTGGATATGAATCAAATGAAGAGCCTACTTCTGAATTATATACCAAACTTTATAAGCTACTACTGCTCTGTGATTTGCCTAAACAAACAGATGCATTTATTTAAATAGCTCCCTGCACTGACAGGGACCTCAAAGCAGCTCAGCATTAACACATGAAAACTAGAAAGTGAAATTAGCTCAGAGCTGGGGGGATCATATAAATTGTGGAAAGTTTCTTCAGTTTTCTATGACATCCCCTGCCCCTGCCACACACACATAAGAAAATAAGCAGTGAAGCTAGGCTGGGACCATGCTTGATTCTGCTAATATCCAGGTGTCCAGACTTAGTCCATTTGGGAGATAAAACAATTCTATTTTAGTTCGTGAAAGACAGAAAAAAACCCTGAGTTTTCTCCTTCCTACCAATAGTATTTTTACCAGTAACACAGGGCACCTGCAAGAGATTTTAATTTGTGTTTAAGAAAAAAATAATACGGCTATTGAAACTTCAGAACAATCTATGTTAAAAGAACTAAGTCTTCAGGACCTAGCAAATCAGACTTTTATCTGTAATAAGGGACAGTTATTCCTGACATATTATCAAGTTGATGGATATTTTTTAAGTTAGATCTCATTCTAAAATGCAGGCTCTCTGCTGCCAGCATCTGAGTAATGCGCTGGCTCATTAACAGATCTCTTTGTACAAGAAGAGGTAGAAGATTATCCCTAAGCTCACGTCTTCTAGCCAAACAGACACATTATTCTTGCTGTGCTCAAAGTTCTGAATGGTCATTTACAGTAAAGGCAACAGCTTTCACTGGAAAACAAGTAACTTGCCAAGAAATTATTAAAAAAAAAAAAAAAAAAAAAAAAGAAAAGAAGAGGAAAAACAGATCTATTGCAAATCTCCAAAAGATGAAGCTTTGTCAAGGAACAAACTTGAGAAACACTGTAACTTGATCATCTGTCCCATACTTCAAGAGTCCTGCTATTCCTTTGGGTTCTACCAAAAGGAATACAGAAATGTGACAGAAATGTAAGCATCAGAAGATAACGTGACGACTTTTTTTTTTTTGGGGGGGGGGGGGGGGGGGGGGGGGAGTTGGAGAGTGAACGGTGAGAGGGGAAAAAAAAGCTATAAAATGTGATAAAGGTATAGTGCCAAGTAATACAGTATTAAGATGAGCTGACATTACTAGAACAGTTATAATTCCTGGCCCTATTTGATAGAGCTTATTCACTGTGTTCATCACTTCTTATCCAAGCTGTCAGGAAAATTGTAGCACTTACCATACACAGTATTAACAAAAAACACACCTTTGAAAACTGTGTTAAACAAACTGAGATAATTCATGACAGAGTTGCTAAACTCGCAGGAAATGGGTTTGTTTTCTGACCACCGAGCCAAAATCTTTAAGATTTTTCATGACAGGCATTTCTCATATAACCATTGCTTACGTTTTTCTTGTCAAGAAGCTTTCTCAAATCTCAGTCTTGTGGGGTAATTGCCAAGAAAGTAGACAACTTCAAAGTCTTCCAAATCTCAAGTGTTAACTGGTGGGTCAAATAGAATCTAGTGGGTCATCCGTGTACCACGTCACCACTCTAGTCAATAAGAAGTAGTACCTAATGGACCTAAAACATTTGGGATGTTTGTTCATGTTCTTTTAAATTAACATTGCATGTAAACCATTCTACATAACGGAGCTCTGGGATACCATTGTGATATTAGGGCAAGATTTGAGCCAGTCTCAACTGTCATTACTGCACTAGAGTAGCATAAACACAATACCCAGTACGGAATCTGATCACATTTGTTTGACAGTTGCATGCAGAGAGCGTGCCTCTCTCATCATTTACATCTCTGCAAGGGAATTAGAATTCTGTCAACGTCAATGGAGTCAGACCAACGTATAGCCACAGTGAGAAAGAAAAGAGAATCAGCCTGCGTCCCATACTAGATGGATAAAATAAGTAGAGCTGGTCAAACAGTGAACTAATTCAGAATTATGTCATTAAATGAGTTAGCTCTGATATTATTCACTGAGTTGCATTATTCATTGTATGCAGATAATTGCCAGGTCATTTGCAAAATACTTTTGGCTCATGATGATTTCACAAATTTTAACCATAATTCCTTTCTTCAAAAAAAGCTTCAGTCACCCAATGAGGAAACAGGAAAAAAAAAAAACCCAAACGTATGAACTGGATAATCCATTATATATCACAAGCATTGTCTAGCTGAAATGAACCTGTCATGAATAATCCATAGACCAAAATAGATGCACCTAATGCTTAAAATCAACACAGTCAGAGATAACAGGCTTGGTTTGCAAACAATAGAAAGTAGGTTGTTTATTGTATAATTTATTTGCAACAAATAATTCAGGGTGCTGATCTCTTTCCTAGAACACATTTAAAATAATGTCTATTTTGATAATAGCAAAACCATAAAAAATTAAACACACAAATTAATTAGATATATTTTATAACAACTCAAAGAACTTGAAGGTTTACTTCAGAGCTAACAAGGAAAAAGTGTAAGATTAACAAAAATTCTATTCATGATTCTATATTGCTCCTTCTTCTGGATGATAGAGAAATGATATTCAACACAGTGACAATAAACTCATAAATTTGCTGAGAAAATAATTATTGTTGATAAAAAAGATAGCCCACTACTCTCCATCAGCCTCAAGACTTCATCAGGCACTTTGCTACATGCACAAGACCATCCTGAGTACTACCTTCAGTAAGGTAGTTCCAGTGGTTAATATGTTATCAAGAGACAGTATCAGGGAAAAGACAGTCGTGAAAAATCTAAATTACTGCATGCAATAATGATTCACCACTACGAATAAAATAGGGCTTTACTCTTCTAAGGATGTATTTTTGCCATCTCCAGTTGTAGTCTCCTCAAATGCCAAAGATTAATCAGAATTAGGTGTCATCGGTCCTTGAATTGTGAGAAATATGAGCTTAAAGGACACAGGGCAAATGATTCAGACATATTCTCCATGGAATTCTTATCACTCTGAAATTTTTCCACTCAAGTTCCAAATCTGGGTCTTCTCTTAATGATCCAGCTGCCTAGAAAATGGCCACAGTTTGCTTATTTTCATCTGGTTTATCATCAAGTACCTCCTTAAAAAGCTTTCTTAATTTTTTTTAGAATGGGAATTAACAAGGTCGCTGGAATCTCCAGCATCATGGAGGTGGCAAACTCCCCTGCCACCTTAAAACCTACAATATGGCCTGGACTTTAGGTTCCACTAAAACACTTTTCCTCAATATAAGGAGTAAAAAAATATGGTGGAAGTATGTTCCAAATCAGACCATTCTAATCTGCTTCTCTCTGTTTTTTCTTAGTATCTCAATTTACAAAATCTGTTAAACTTCCTGTCTGAAACTTGGGGGCAGTTGGGGATGACCATTAAAGGGAGCTGTACTAAACTAAAACCAAGCAGCTGAAAATGTGAGGAGTGGACTGAACACTTAATTCCGCATCATCTTATTCAGGTAAGCAGTTCTTAATAATGTGAGTATCTTAACTTCATGTGAAATTTCACATGAGGAACGGCTTGCAAGACTCTGTGCATATTTTGCAGTGCTCTGGAATGTTTTCTGATTAAAACCAGGTGTGCAAATTGTCTTTTGGGTGTTTTCACTGTAGTTAATAATGGGCAATAATTTTCAAGGACAGAAGTGGCAAGTAAGAGCCTGGTGTACAGCAATCATCTTCAAAATACTTGAGGGACCAGGGCAAGGCTATTCACCCACTCTTATGTACAAGGAAGAGAGTGTAATCACTTTGCGTAACTTCCTTGAGGATGTTGAGGACAAACAGAAACAAATCTGAGGTCACTGCAGGCTAACGCTGCAATTACCTTATCCTCCTTTTTCCCAAGGGGTGTCCCTTGTGCCTTTATGAGTTTCAGAAGAGTACTCAGCAGATGCTTAACATCCAAAATAAAGGCTTATGTCAAGGGTTTGCTCACATGCAAACCTGAAAAGTTAGGGGACAAGGACATGCTAAAGCATTGATTCAGGGCTTGGATGAATAGACAAATCTTCAGACTTTTTTCAAATCTCTTATTACTCTGCTCTGACTCCAAAATACTCAGTGACTTAAATCATGTTATGTACATTACGTTTTGCGTTACATGCTCATAAGTACCCCTTCTACTTTTGGCCTAGCTTCTTCTGTTAGCCTGTATCTTTTTACAGTTTCAGAAAAATTCCGGAAAACGCGCTTGCCTTCTACTTTTTGGTTTGTTTTTTTTTTCCAAGTTCATTTTTTCATATTTCCCTCCATGCTATGTCCCCTTGGGTTATATAAGTCAAATCCATAGCAATTAATGGCTGTAAATAATGCAATGTCATGTAACACTATGAAAATACGAAAGCCACGTGTTAGAAGACTGTACTTGGAAACAGCCAGAATTTAGTAAAACATGACAATATTCTCAAACAGCTACCTAAATCAGATTGGTAGTTTTACAAGGAATATAAGATTTTGGTCTAAATCTCCTCTAATGTTGTCTGGACCCCAAGCGTAATCGTCTCTTCTTAGTCATCCTTCTGGTTTTGGACCCATATACAGTGCTTTTTATACACGGGGAGAAATAAAATGCAAAGGGAAAGGGGAAGAGAACAATTAATATGATTTATTAATACCAAATATGCATTAATCATTAGCAAGCCATTCTACATTCATCACTTACAGGAAGGCTCATCATTCAAACCATTTTTAGTGCCAATGTTAATTGCCTGATCTTGGGGCTGATCTCTCTTCCCACTGAAGTCAACAAGACAACAACTTCCCCTAACTTTTACAGGAACCATACCCATTTTGCCAGATATATACCCCTTCATGGCAGCTGAAGAGCTACCCCCTCGTCTTTCCTACATTTCCAAATAAATTACCTCCCAGGCCTCTTCCTTCTTCTTTGTTTTTTTCATCATGACATCTGTACACTCACCTTTTTAGCCACCATTTTAACCTACAGCAATTGCTTCGTCACTGAAGCTGCTGAGAACATCACAAGGTTTTCTCTGTGTATCACTTCACTATTTGCTCTTATGTTTGACTTTCACATCTGCAGCCACTACAAATGTAAGGTCTGATCTGAACATACGCATTTAATGTTCACCTGCCACTAAAATCACTACTTTGGATAGCACAACAGAGTAAAAATAACACACACTTCCACCAGGAAGCCAACTTAGTAGAAGGATAGTACATCATAGGCAATATATAAAATACATCACCTATCTGTCATCATAGCAGATGACATCTGCTGTGTCATACCTTTCTGTAAGAGAACGTCTTGCTTTGCTTTACCCATCAGACTGCTGATTTCAGAGGCTGAAAAATCTTCTGGTGCTCATACCTTACTGCTGGAATAAGGGTCAATCGACCATTACCTCCTCCAACAGGCACCAGCTTGCACAGGAAAGCTCTCGTGAGAAATTGCAAACGTACAAGCATCATGGTCCAGGCCAAATCTAGAAGTTCACAAAAGCCTGGGGTTCACTACAATCCAGAGCTTGTACGTGAGCTACTTATTCGGGATAGTGGCTTAGACAGACTTGGAAAACAACTGGACAACAGGCAGCTAGATCCATGTGACTCAGATATACAAGCATATTTCTTTTAAGGTATTATGCTACATGCATCAGCAAGCAAAGCAATTGCACAATTCAACTCTGCGTCTCAGAGAAGGTTTTCCCTCTCCGCACACGCAGTACACATTTATCATTAAAATAGTCCCCACAACATTTTTGTCACTGAAACAGCATTACTGGAAAATTGTCACTAATTCTTTTTTCATCTTTCAGAAGAAATACTTCCCCCATTATTTTATTTAAAATGTTCACATCACTTTGAAGCAATTTTCAAAATCACTGACATTTTTATTTCACCAGAAACAGTCTTTTCTTAGCCTTCACTAAACAAGAATGTAACCCCTGCTGTTTTCTGTGAATTGGCATTTTCAAAAGTTGTTTTGAAAATTATTCAAAAATTGTTTTTAATCTAGTTTTCAGTGAAACACAACACAGAAAAGTTGATTGGAGATGGATCCATTTCAAATGGTGTGGTTTGGGTTGTTCCAAACACACACACACAAGAAAATCTCTCCTGTACTTTCTGATTGTCTCATTAAACCTATGATAATTTCTATCAAGAGCTCCTGAATGTGTTCATTTCCCTTGACTTCAATGGGAGCAACACACTTCAGCATCTCACAGGAGGTAACTGGCACCACATGACTGGATATTCAAAGGACAGAGTTTCTCAAACTACCTTTGTCCTGAAAGAATTCAATTTAGTCAGCCCTGAAGCCTGTCTCATTCACACAATACAAGTTTACAATAAAGCTATTTCTCCCATTGTCCAGTGCACAACTTTCAAAAACAGCTATTAAATGGCTGCCTCCTTAGTCCACAATCTCTTTAATTTGCAAAACTGCTCATCTCTTTACTGGAATGTCACCAGAGCACTTGACCATTGTCTGTTAGGGAGTCTCTAACTCCAGCTAAAGTTGTAAGAGCGAACAAACAAAAAAGGCAGGTTTCTGACAAAAAAATAAGCTGGTTATTGGTTGCACAATGTAAGAGAGGTTTGAAGAATTCAAGCCAAGTTAGAAGGTTCTGGATTTGAAACAATGACAACAATAATAAAAATCACAGAAACTGAATTGACTAAATCAATTTTCTTGTAAAAGTGTCACAATTACAGATGGTAACAATCTGGAAATAGCTGCAAAGAGAAAATAATTACAAAGGGATGAAAATGTATTAATGCTCAATCGTACTGGATGTGTGGGAAAGTATATTCTGATATATTCCGGCTGTCCTTAATTCATCATCCGACTGTACTAAGCGCCCACTTTTACAAACAAAAACATTGCCTCAGTTGTTGAAAACCTTTATTTAGTAATCTGTGTAGGCTGAAATGTTGAAAACGGTTTCTAAATTCCTGGCTTCTGAATCTGTCTTCAAAAGTTGTCTTTGTCTATATTATCGTACAGCTACAGGCTTTAATCAAAGGTCATTAGATTTACCAATTTCTGTCAAACATCCTAAGATCATTCCTTCCAAGGAAATACCTACTATTTTAGAACTTGCAAATTCAAGGAAATGCCTCTTAATCCCCAATTTTTCTAAAATAACATCACACAAACATTCTAAGGCAGGAAGAGAAAAACCTTGGAATATTCTACAAAGTGGGTGTTAGTATGCCTTAAGAAGCTGGAAAAAACGACAACGATTTAGCCAAAAACCCAAAGTCAGCAGACTTTAGGCACCCATGACACCATGTCCTTTTTTAGGCACCTGCAATCAAGCAGTGCCCCACGAACCACTGCTCAGCTCCTGCAGAACCTATCAAGTACCTCACTGTCAAAAATTGCCTAGGCTGTCAGTATCTTCTGCCTCACACGCTTAAACCCAAGCCGTTTGAGAAGTCCAACCCAGCAGGCGTGCTAAAAATTCACCTACGCATCCACAGGATCAGGCACCTTGCAGGGTGGAGCACCACACCTCCAAAGTGCATGCCCTGGCCAAAATGCAGACAGCAGTGCTTCATGCAGGTACTTGTATAGGCAACCTCCAGGTAATTCCATGTAATTCTCTTGCAAAAGACACTGTATCACATTCACTCTCTTGGGTTAGATCTGCAATTCCATTCACATTAAATGCAGCCTTGGAAGAAGTGTGACAAATCAAGTATTTTCACCCATTTATAAATCATAAATGGCTAGTCTGATACATACATGCTCGTAAGTGCAGGGAGGGCATTTGCAATACCCTCTCTTTTGTAATGCTGTCAAGGTAGTAGGCTCAAAGAAAGTCCCTGATGTTTAGGACGTTTGAGAGCTGCCAGTGTCAGTAGAACAGGAAGAAAGCAGCAACACGTGTTGATGGGATGCACCACTCAGCAACAATAAATAACTGCAGCTTCTCAGGAGGTGGCACAGCTACTTAATGTCCCTTGCTGAGGTGATGTCTTTTAACCTCCAACAAGCCCTGAGCAAGGATAGACAAAGCTTTCCAGAAATGGAATCATACTAATGATAATATTATTGGGGCTAGTTGATACCTGTGTCTACAAATGACTGCAAAGTGACCACACCATAATGCACAGTAACAGATGCACAAACATGCTGCTGCCTGGACTGATAAAAGCCAACAGCAGCACTGTATGGATCTGTCCCTTTGCACGTGAAAACAACACACATACACACTTTATCGAGTTTTTTATTTTTCTGCTCAGACCATAAGCTGATCTACTTTAGACCATGGCCCAAATAGACTAAATGGTTTATGGACCTCACCAAAAATAGCCTGCTCTATTGAGCTCAGCTCTAAATCCAGGAACCACGGGAGACACGTTCCTCACCATTCTCAGTGCCCTCTGCAATACCTGACACCATCACAAACAGAAAAGATAGAACAAAACTTAGTACAAGATCTAAGCTTGTGGAACACACACAGCAGATCCCTTCAAGTGTCATGGTCAAAGAAAAGCAATTCCACCCTCAAGAGGTGGAACAATTTGAGTTTTGTGAAGATACACATTACAGGATGAAGTTTTGAGCACACTCACCATGCACTGCATGTTTTCCAGCTGTCCAGGCATTACAGGACTAAAACAGATGTTTACTACATGAAGAAGCTCAGCTTTCTTTCCAAGCAATGTACATTCAGAAGACCTGCTAAACACTGGATGCCTTTATGTCACTGCCAAGCAGTTGTAATGAATGAAGCACTTCTCAATCCCAGCTAAGATCAAAACATTATTGGTGAAGAAAAAGAAAGGTCCTTCTGTATTAAATAAACCAAAGCTTCTGCACTGCCAAACAGTCCTTTGGGGAGTTCGAGTGGAGACTGAGAGGGACGTGGTAGAGAACACAATACTCCCTCTTCTGCAGAAGCAAAAGAAGAGTGCTTTCCTCTTTTCTAGGCCTGAGAAAGCGGTGTTACCCTCAGCTCCCACATTTTCTCAGCTGGTGTTATAAAAGGTTCCATCTGCTTCAGCCACGGACTCGGTTATCTTCTGATACTTACTCTATGCAGGCACTCACACTATTACTGAAGATTAGTGTTCATTACTGAAACTCTATTCAAAGGCAAAAAGCAATGAGTGTTTTATTCTCAAAAGAATCCCAATGGATACATGCCCCCACCCTCATCATTACTTAAGTTTTTCCTCCGCGTTATTTTGAGAAGATGAGATCATCCAGATAGATTCTTATCCTGATAGTCTAACTGAACTGAGATCTGGCTTTCTGAGTATTAGCAAAACGGGTTACAAGCAGAATATTATATGCAACTACGCAACAGCATCAGTAGCATATTTGTTAATTTTCTCTAGGGTTTTCGATCAAGTGTACGGACTACTGTACAGAATATTGAAGACTTTGGTTACATTCAATTTATTTATAAATGGGCTTGTTTTGCTTGCATTAGACAAAGGAATTTTATTGTCAGAGGGAAGTTTTAGTTACTGTAGTTGTAACTTGGGCAGAACTGTGCGCGGGTTAATGGATCTGCCCATGAAAGCTAAATAGTTTTAGCCACTTCAAACACAAACTGTGAAGATTTGTTATACCCCGAATTGCAGCTGCAAAAGGCTCCTTAGCATCGTTTGCCTAAACTATGGAGCATTTTAGCTATGTAAACATTACTTCTTCAGAAGATTAACACATGGATAACAAGTTCCTGTCATGATGAGCTCATAAGTGGAGTTAAAAAAAAAAAAAAAAGGCACTAGAACATTACTTTCAGCAAAACTGTAGCTTAGGTTCCTGCTGCTATTGTGCTATTTCCCAACTGGCACCGGGCTTCTCAGAACAATAATCCATCATAACTCTCCTGATATGTTTTTACTTTGTTGATCAAACTGAAATAAATAGAAATTATAAAGAAATAAATGAAAACAAATAAATTTTTTTTTTTTAAAGTTCAGTCTTTTGTTACTAGTAAAAAGGACTTTAAAAAACCCCATATATCAGTAATTGAGCTCACACTTTCCTGAGGGATTTAATTGTTAACACAAAATGAACATTAAGTTTACCCTTTAAGGAAAGCTTAGATTGGACATTTATGGCAGGCCTTGTAATACCTATGAAGCACACTCTTGACGTCAACAGCAATAACTATGCCAGGGTTCTACAGGTGAAATCCTTTGGTGTCTTCAGCAGCTTCATTGAGTAAGTCACTTTGAGTAACTTTTGTGTGCAAAGTTCCACCTGAAACATTACTCATTTCCAGGTTTAAAAAAAACAAATGTGAAACTTCCCGGTTATTTTTTCCATACACTCTTCCTTATTCACCAAGTTCCCAAGAGATATTAGAAACATGGAAGAAAGGGGTTTTTAACTGAAGTAAACGGTAATTATTTAGTGAAAACTAAATAACAACACCTAAGATCCCACCCTCTCAGTTAAGCAGCATGACGGATGTCTAAAGCTATGGAACAACAAGATCATTTCCTTTTAAAAATCCCAGTGGTACCAAACTGGGGAAGCAATTTCAGCACCTGTAGAAAAATGTACAGTGAAACCAAGTCCAATGAAACAAATAATCTCTTGCAAATACAGGCTAATTCACCAAAGCAGGTTTTCCCCAGTGCCAGCTGTTCGGAATGAATGTTCGCATTCCCCAGAAGCCACCGCTCTAGCACAAGACCTACTGACCAGCAGAAATACTCACCCTACTTGTAAGACCCTGCTTGTCTTATCTTGTTTCCTTAAACCCTAATTAACATGAACACACTAGCTGTTAAGTCAAGCTAACCTGCATTCTGCTGAGCATCTCTTTCACGGTTTAACTGAAAGAGGTTGCTATTTTTTCCTGAACTCAGAACACAAAGAAAGATTACACAACACAACACGCACCACTCCACAGAACAAAGCTCAAAGATGATGTTGCTGCACATACATACTGTATATAAATAATACTGTGTGTGTATATACTGTATGTAAATGAAGATTGTCAATAGTTAGCTTTTGCCCTTTCTTCTTCAGAGCAAGCAGAGAGCTTTTGGTATCTAACCTTTCTTACCCAGAGCTTGTGCATGAAGGAATGGTGAGGTGGCCTGTTCAGAAGATCCTTTTTCTTACAGTAACCCATTTCCCCAGGCCAGCTATTGACAAAAGGTTTGTACCAGACGTAGTCATGCTTTTAGTACACTTGAAGCATCAAATACAACTAATGACAATACAGAATCCTTGAGCAGAGCTTGAAATGCTTGCTTAATTTCCAGTGAATTTTACAGAGTTATGACTATTGCTATGTGGAAAGTGGCTAGCTGGCACAGGGTCAAGCAATAAACCAACACTTTCAAGTGTGGAGTAAGGTACTAACTTTTGTAAGAGTGTAAGCTGCAACATCCCAGCAGTAACTGCCTTTAAAAAGAGATCCATTTGAAAAAGACAAGAATCTTAAAAGTACAACTGAGCTTAGAGCTGGGCTTGCTCTTAAACAAATAGAGAAATACCCTTTGCATGTTCAAAAAAAAAAAAAAAAGCTCTGTTTGCTGAGTGGACAAAGTCAATTTAACCAGGCAAGATCTTGGCACAATTCCCTCTCTATAAACAATGTAAATAACATACCTCTAATGGCCATTAGAATACTTGTAGACATTAAAATCTCTTGATTTCAGCTGCTACAAAGTTAACTTTTACCATCACGCAAGAAGTCATATTCATACCAACAAGTGCTGGCTACTGAATTATCTTCTGTTTGAGAAGAAAAGTTCAGCTTGAACTTTCATCATCCTCAGGACCTTTTATTCTTATTAAAGATTACTGTCAAGCAATGTTTGTGCCCCAAAAACTTTCCTCTCCTCATGGTTCCTTAATTACTTATGTATTACCTTAAGATAATCTTAAAACATTAGTAATCTTCTTTAAAGCAAAACCCTTTGGGTATAGGAACACAGAGAGATTCAGAGCAAGTTTTTCTTCCCAATCATTTGTACCTGTCTTGCTAAGTACAGTACGTCAACCAAGCCCACATCCTGGATTTAAATTTATAATGCTCAGCTCACCAGAGGGATTTACCTTTGCAGGCAGGAAAGAGGCCTGTTCAGATGCATCTTAATGCCTGAATCATTTTCAGAAAAACTGATTATGCAAATTAAGATGAATAGCATTGAGAAACATACCTTAGAGTTCCGAGTTGCAGCAGGAAAAGGTTGGTTTAATACAATTCCCTTTAACCATAGCTGAGCAATAACCAGATACTGTGGGCTTGTCAGCACTGGCTGCTCAACACCATGACAGGGCAGCCCCTGCTATTGATGCGAGAGCAATTCTACAGTTTCTTCCTCTCTCCTTCCATTTCCCTTCACCTTATCCATCCTCTCTCCTCTAAAACACCCTAAGGAAGGTTAGCATTTGTTGGATTTGGATTATACTCACAGCCTTACACTTTAATCTTCTGGACGCTAAACACCACTCTCAGGAAAACATGTAATGTCCTCAAGAAGCTGTTTACCAAGCACAGCCTCATTCAACCAACATAATTAATGAATATTAATCCAGACAATAACTCAGAAGACAGACAGGAATGCAGTGTCAGCACCCAGCAAGATGAAAATGGGATGCCATTGTGCGTGCAAAGGTGGCAAACACTTTCATATTAAAGGAATTCAAGGAAATGGAACCAGGAAAGACTGGGGAGTTCAGTTGGAGGTAGATTTGCACACTGTCAGATATCTATTTCTGGACCAAGTTTTTACCTTTTTGGTTATAAAATGAACCTCATTGGTTTCCTAGTACATCTTAAAAGGTAGTAAAACGCAGCTTTCCAGATTTCTTGGTCAGGCAGCGAGAAACGATTGAACTCCATGTTGCCCAAATTAGCAGTAGGTAACTATAATTTCAGTTACAGCACTGAGAGGAAGACTGGGAGAACAATCCATCTTCTTATGTCTCTGTGCTGGCTATGCCAAATCACAGGAGGAAACTAGAAACTGGGTTGTCTGCCATACAGCCTCTCCGGTTCTTGCAATCTTATCCCTGGTCTCAGGGTATCTGATGCTTATTTAAAAGCCTAGCTTTTCGGATCCACTGCTTAGAGGCGACATTTGTTTTTATTTGAAGAGTTGCAGATGACTCTTCCCTGGGAAGGGAAGAAGCAACCCACTGCAAATACACACTGGGTCATGGAAGCCTACTACTAATGTCTGGACGTATCTCTCTGCTCCATATGGAATTTTACTGAGCAGATTAAAGACAATTCAGATTTTTTTAACTATACTGCTTTTCCAGAGGAAAAGTAAATTATATTTTTCATAAAAGTTGTCTGCTTTTTTTAGCTAAATTGGCTTTATTTAGTGTGCAATTATTCTGGAAAGTCATATATATTGCACTTTCACACAGGGAGCTATACAGCTCTTTTTTGAGGACAAACATACAAGACTTCATCAGAACACATGAGCTAAAAATACTAATGTATTTTAAATACAATGCTAATTTTTCCAGAGCTATGCAGGCATAAAAACATTAATTTGCTGAATAGATGGTCATGGGATCTGTTGACATATTTTTACTACTAACTCTCGGCAGTACAAAAGTTCCTTGAGAAGCAAAACTAATGAAAACTGGTTGGTTTCCTGTCAATCAGGATTCCACAGCTCGATTCTCTATGGCTAATACTGCTCATGCTCGAGGCACAGATTTTCTTCCACATTCAGGACATTCGTAACATCACTCTCCTCTGCTAATCTCCACTGACCAGTAATACATTTATGTTTCTGCCTTTATGTCAATGTGGGCATCAACGATATATCTTCTCTACTTACTTTCATGAGTCATACAGTTTTGTAAGCTCTGTAGGAACTAATTATCCTTAGAACTTCTGCCAAATTTGGTTAAAACTGGTGAAATCACTGAGAAGTTAAGAGCAAAAGGAGACATGTGCACACACACACACAGAGTATGATCTTTTAAGCCAAGTTTCCTCAGGAAATCAAGCTAAAAAAAGGAGTATGGCGGTAGTTTTTTCAAAGCTAGTTCAAATAAGGAGATACATTGTATATCCTGTTCAGCATGCCTTTTTTAAACTATTGGAATGCAGTTGCATTCATAAACAGCTATAAATACTTCCCATAGAAACAGCATATAGTTGCTGTTTCTCCCCACTCTCAGCCAAACTTCATCTCTCCAAATGTAAGACAAGAGCCTATTTTGGAAACTGAACTTCAGCAATGTGTGTATTCCTGCAGTTTGGAAAAGGACAAGCTTTTTGAGAAACAAAAGCAACATAAAATGCCCTTCTATCATTAGATGTACAGTTTTCCTTTACCGCTAAAACCAGCAGTAATTTTAACCTTGCAGAGATTCGGATGCAGAAGCTATCCCTCAGATAAAAACTTGGCAAAAAGATGCTTTTATTTTCAGCCTAAAATAAAGCAAATTCAACATCTCATACCTGCCTGAAGGTGTTGCTTGTAAATTTACGTCACAGTAAAATGAGAGCAGCTTGTTTTCATAGTGCTTTTGTCTTGGAAAAGTTGATCCATGCCTTTGCCACATTACAAATAATACATTTTTCTTTAATGGCAGGGAAGGCTTCAGGAAACAGGGCATGACAGGCACAGTACAGATTCGTAAGGGTGCACAACCCATATTTTCAAAAGATTATCGATTTGAGAGGACTTTTGTCTGTAAGCTGCACGCTTGCAATTGCAAAGCAAGAGGCAGGCCCAGCAACACAACTCCACATTTTCTGTTCCAGCAGCAACAGTAGTCCAGGATCTACTTCAGTGGCACAACTCATGAGGATAAGGCCAGCAGTATAGAGCAATGGCTTTCAGTTTTATGTTCACACAGAAGCTCAGAGCGCATGATGATGACAAGTACTTGTAAAATCATTTAGCTCTTTTCCAGCACTCCCTGATCTCCAATTCCAAGTTTGCAAGGCTGACAATTTAATTTAATTTATTAAGTTTAGCCACATACTCTCAGTGTAAAAATCATGTTTGAGGGAGGGACGACCAAACTGTATTCACGGCTCCTGCAAGCACTTAGATGTGCCTGCAAGACCACAGGCTAGTACTATCACTGTAAGCAAAATAATCCACAGGCAATGCTTTCCCAACACCCTTATGCAGGGAGTGGAACCAGCCATAGCCAACTGCAAGAAATCCAGTTTAAAGAACACGAGTGGTACAACCCTGCTCCCAAACCCCCTGACTTCCTGCACTTCCACAGCTGGCAAGAGAAGTGGAAAACCCCTGTGAAAACTGAAGAGAGTACAGCTCTTCCCACAAGCTTTAATTCCTATGACTAACAAGACTCAGTCAGAGCTTCTGACCAAGGCCACTCTTCAATACAGAAGAAAATTTGGTTTTCAGGCAATCTTGCTGGATCAAACCTGTCAGCAAAGTGCTGAGCTATGGCAAACTCAATTCCACACAAGTGTGTTCAAAAAGAAAAAAAAAATTGAAGGGGTATCTCATTTCTAGCATACTTTATGCTGGATTAGGTATTGTCTGTCCTCCCGCAGCATAAATTCTACACTATGTTCTGCTTAATTTGACACTTGATCCAGATCATATTTGTGCTGCTTGATGACTTGGTATTAATGAATGAGAATCAGATTTAGGAAGATTCTTCCATCCTAAGGTCAATCAGGGTAATTCTGACCACTTAGCTTTTTATTCCTGCATTATTGAAATCATTTCTGCTAAAACAATGCAGGCCCACAAATTTAAAAATGCATATCAGCCATAGTTCAGCCCTCTCCCAGTAATCTTCAGAGATTACTGAATTTCACTAATTACAAAAACCATAGCATCAGAACTGTGAGTTTTGTAAGCTACTTCTTCTCTACTCTTTAGTTCCTCTCTCTGTCTAATGGGGATACCCATCCAAACATGAGTGAAGGAAAATAACAGCTCTATAAAAATAATGACTGTAACCAAGTTCAGAGTGCTTATTCATTAATATGCCACTGATAACTTGCAGCAGTGCTATGTGGAGAAGGCTTATGCTGATTTTCCTCTAACCAGGTCTTCTGTCACTGCTACCCTCTCCTCTGGGAGTTGTGCACATGTGCTTAGACTGGCAGGTTACTCTTCCCCGGTCAGGGTCATTCCCAGAAATCCTTGCATCCCAAAGGCAGGGTAACTTATTCCAGCTCACTGCCTGCTCTCCAAATCTATCCTTGGCCCAGCCCCTCACCAAGTGGTGCCTTTCCCTGCAAGAATTCCCTCTGGCAACAAATCCCAGACTTGCAGAACCACAAGGCAACAGGAATTATTCTTTTGAGACCCACGTTAGGTCAGGAGTTTCATTTATACATACATATCTATTCCTGTGCAAGAGTTCAAACAAATGTTTTAATTAGAACAGCTCAATGAAAGAAAAAGATTTAGAAATCAGGCATTTATTCTCTAGCTTAGCAGAGAACACCACCACTAGGTCCAAAATCCTCAACTGGGCAACATTAGCACTGACTTCTACTTTATAGGCTTGATCTCTCATTAATGCATCAAATTCATATATATGGCAATGAATAGATGACTGAAGTGTATTTTTGTAGTCTTAGATCTCAACTTGTAAGGTGGACTTGGATATAGGTTATTAATTCAGTGATCTGCAAGAGCCAGCAATCAACCATAACCTTTTCACTATAGCAACTAGATGATTTATATAACAAAGAGTAGTACATCAAGTCTGATGGTTTTATGATTGTATCTTGAGCTATTCATCAAAACAGTTTCTCAAAGATCCAGGACTTGGTCTATTTTTGTTTAGAGTTGATATCAGACATACTAAGTCAGAAATAAGCAACATTTACAGCTTGTCTTCATGGTAGATAAATAATTGAAATATTAATTTATTATGTGCCATCTCCATATCTGTAAAGAATTTTAAAAGCAGCTTATGCCAAAGCCAAGAGCTGAACAAAACATAGATGCATACACTGTGCTTACTAAACCAATGAGCCATAATGACCACAAACTAAATCAACTTACTTACACACCTGTCTCCAAGACAGCCACAGAACTTATTACTGTAAAACCCTGCCATTGGAGATCAAATTTTTCAGATGAGACGTTCAATTAATGATTTGATATCCAGTGAGTATAGCATTTGGTAAGGTTATTTATTTAAATGAGCAGAGGTATCAATGCTATGTTTCTGTAAAAAACAAACAAACAAACAAAACCAAAACACCCCCCCAACTTATTCTACTTATCTGGGTTTTTTTCAGACATTTTTGGTTAATTATGGCAATGTTCTCCACTACTGTATAACACTGCCACCAAATAGGCAGGTGTTCCAGCGTAGAACAGACTGAGTTTTCATGCACCATGCTCTAGTGGAGGTATCTGAGGATTACACTAAGAACTTCACTCATGCTCCCACCGCTTCAACACTCTTTGAGGAACAGCACTCCTCTTTGACAGTCAGTGCCACCATCAAACTTGAGAATGAAACAATAAAATCAACAGCAAAGCACCCAGAGCAATCCAGCAAGGTCCCTTGATCCTATACTTGCTGAAGGAAGATGCATCAGAATAATAAAAGAGTTGAATCGCTGGACCTACAGTGAATTTCTCAGCCTTCCTGTGGATCCCAGAACAGCAGCATTCACAGTCTCTACCCCACAACACTTGGCAGTGACAGAAGTTGGCAGGAAGTCTCGGGACTGCTTCACTCCTTGGGACCAGACTACTTGCCAAAGGGAAGCGCTACAACCACCAGGAAGCTGTTCAGACTTACTGAAAAGCAAGTAAACCCATTCGAGGAAGACAACATAGGTATTGGTTTACCTGGCGCTTATTATTATTTCTCTTTAACTCCTATCTTCAGTTTCACTGCCCATATTGTGGTTAAAACGCCATTATGTAAAAAGACACTGCACACAAGATAATTACCCTCAGGTGGCTGGTTTATTTCAGAAATAATGTACCTAAAACACACATTGGACTGCAGTTCTGTAAGTCAGCAGCAGCCAAACTTCTACTGAAGGTTAATGCATTACACACAAACTCATTAAACCATTACATAGACCTATCAGAGATTTCCAGCCACTACTTACCACTGAACAAGGTAAGTAATACCTTTTATTCATCCAGCTAGTTGCATTAAAACAGGAAATAAAGCTTCTTCACACTGGCTGCACTGTCTGTGCTCTTAAACACCCAAGATGTATGTATGTACAAATACACATATAAGAACATGAAGATGTAAATATGCCCCGCCAAGTACACATCAAGAGTGGAAAAATTCCTCACTTAGACGGCCAGAGGAGCATCTGAGAGTTTCTAACCTGACAGCCTCCATAAAACGGGACACTGATCTTCACCCACATGCATTGTATCCATAACTTTAAAGTGCTGCTGTGCATACACACTTATACATCACCAATGCATTTCAGAAGCTTGCTCACCTAATACAGCATTGCCTAAGTCCCAGAGAGATGTGTGTATCTTATGACACCATACTAAAGATGTGTGTGCGGTGTGGCATGGCTTCGTGATGCTCCTTGCTGGTAACCCATCCTCAGCCATTATGACGGTGCAACAGAAAAAAGCATCAATATCGGCACACCAGCACAGCTATGACATCTTCTGAGGGAGAACTGTAGTAATAAGGGCCTGGGGTTCTCCTCCAAGAACAGCTCATTTCTGGGTCCCTCTTCCTCTCCATACTATTTTCAGATTTGCATCATATTATCATAGTGTTTAGGAACCGCAGGCAAAGAGAAGGACCCTACTGTTCCAAGCACTGCACAGTCCCAGAACTAAAACTGCCCCAGGCAGTTTGCTCATGCCAATCTGCCCATCATTTTCAGAACAAATAGAAAAATCCTTCTCTACAGACCTGGCAGCCACAGCACTCTTGCCATGAACTGCCTGTGCTTCAGCCTCAACTTCTTCCCTTGTCTCCTCTGTTCATTCTGACCGAGTAGTCGTACGCTCAGAGCCGGCATCTCTTTGGCAGTTTTGGACACAAGAATCCGACTGAAAGAGAGCCACCCTTGAGAAAACTGTTCTCCAGTTCATGAATCTCAGCCTATCTCTGCTCTCTTAATAATGGCAGATTTCCCATGCACAAATAAAACCTCTTCTGCCAGTATTCCTGATTGACTTCAGTTGATGGAGAATTCCCCTAATGCCAAAAGAAAATATCTCCCCAGCTTTCCCAGGGAACCACGTTTGCCTTCGAAAATACAAATCTTATTAAGGATTTCAAATCCTGGAGAAAGAAAGACTTCTCAGGATATTTAATGAGGGAGTCAAACAGAATAGTAGCCCCAAAGAGTACAGGCCTCAGCAAATGGACTAAAACCAGGCCCTCAAAGCTGCAACACAGCAGAAATTCCCAGAAGGCTCTTCTGCTGGTAAAAGGATGCTGCACACTTATAATTAATGTAAAACTTAATTAGAATCTCTGGGAAAAAAAAGAAATCCATTTGGAGGTAATTATAAAAAGGAGGCAGTTATAACAATTATTTATCATCTCTATTTCTGGAAGAGAAGTCAGGGGCCTCATTCTTGGAGGCATTCAACAAATGTAACGAGCAGTCAGGTTCTGCCTGCCAGCACAGAAACGCTCTGAAGGGTTTGCACCCTCTCTTATCACCTCCACTCAGTCAGCATTACTGGTGTATAACCAGCTGAGTCATTCCACAACACAGCTGCTATTTCAGGATCTCTACCTATTGCCTCGCTCGCGTGCGTTAGCGCGACTCTTCCATGCCGCCATCGCCATGTAAGCGGGAGACCAGACTTCTTACCATACAGCATGCATCATCTGTATTGCCTCGTTGCCACGGCACAATGCCAGGAGCCTGGCGACAGATGTCCTGATGCTGTGGAAACTTCAATTGGTACGTCACGGCGCACTGGAGGTTATCAGTCCGCCAAAACTCTGCTTCACGTGCATTGGGAAAATATCCTATAGACAATGCTCTTGGGAGCCATCTACTGGCAATTAGGAATTAACCATTTACATGTCTGCAGAGAAACGTAAGAGCCATTTGTAACTCCACTGTCTCTGGGCACCTCCTAAGCTCCTATATTCATAACCGGAATGTTTTGAGGGATCATCTGTAAATTAGTCATTTAACCATAGCTAAGCATTACAGCCCTATTTAATAGTTATTCCTAGCACTTCACATGCTTAGCATGCTACCTAAACATCATCTTTTCTAAGATGCTTAGACTCTAAAGATGGAAAGCACCGTAGAAGTCATGTATTATTTTCATGTTAAATGCAAAGCCCTAGCAAGCACATGTGGGAGAAGTAGGAGAAAAATCCAGGCCACACAGCAAATTTAAGTGCCATGATTTGAAGACTCAACTCCAGGACTGGAAACACTAGGTAAAGAAGCCAAATTAATTCCCAGGAGCTAGGTGGGAAGAGGGTAGCTGGAGGTCGCACTGGAACATTGCCACCAGGACGAGAACGCGCGAGATGCATATGGACAACCACTCGGAGGAGAACTGGTCTTCCCCTATCGCAGCACAGCTACGTGAACGCAGCCCCTTGGGCTACTGCGGATACGTTGCAGGTGGCAAAATGGGAGAGAGCAGATGCTGATTATGCTGCATCTCATGCTTGGATGGTTTAAATTGCTTCCCTACTAAGTGCTGGTCCAAAGGCAAGGAAAGGCTTCCAGTAGTATTGTTGAAAGAGCTGAGGGGTAATTAGAGGAAAAAAAAATACATATTCAGAAAAAGGTGTTACCTTTCCAGGAAAGTAGGATTTTCTGGCACAGGGACACACTCACAATGCACATCAGTTGCCCAGCCTGAGGGCACGACCCTGTTACATCCACGTTACACAGAGGACAGATCCACCAGCACGTACCACTCACCCACAGCGCAGGGAATAGCATGGCCAGTACACGCAGGTCTCCACACTCAGTGCCCAGGATTTCCCGTGGAGGGAGCAGCACACGTGCTTCACATGGAAGCCCTGGCACCTACCGACTCGTACACAGCACGGATAACCAGTGGATTAAGAAAAGTCTGGAGCAGTCTCCCAGGACACGAAGTACAGCCAGACTCCAACTAATTCAGAAATAACAATGTCTACCAGGAAGGTCTCAAAACCAGTGCCTGGGGACTCACAACAAAGTATCAGGAAACCAGTACAAGGGAAGTGATTCATGTTTACCCTACTACATTTTGCATGGCAGAATGTTTCCAGGGCATACCAAGAGCCTAGCAGACACAGCAGAGGTGGGTACCAAAGTAGAAAAAACACCCCACATTTATCATAGTTCTAGAGGATATTGTGCTGTAAATGCATAAACCAAAGAATGGAGGTAAGAGCCATGAAGTAATGTCATTGCACCTCTCGTGCAGTATTTTATTAGACAGAAAGATATGAAGTTTGCTTACATATACACAGACTGAAAGGCCTCACTTGTCACACCATCACTAGTTACAAAAGAGAAGATTGTAGCTTAAATGTCTATGTTTTATTGTGCGTTTCACACTTGCTTTTAGATTTAAAGCTATATTATTTTAAAATTAAAAGTAGACCCCAAAACTTCCTGTTCATATATCACCTCTACATCAATGCTCAGGTTTCAGTCAGCCATCATTAAAGCACCAACTCTGTATTAAGACCTAAAATGCTGCCAATTTTCTGTGTCCTTGGTCAAGGTCCAGTTAGTTTCTTGGTGTGAAGTGGTACTGTTTCTCAGCCCAGTAGTAGTAATGCTCCACATGTTTTTTTTCCCTCCCCTCTCCTCATGCCCTGTTCCATGCCAACACGTCTTAGTGATGCTGTCTGGCATACTTCTCCATTCTTTTTAATGGTTTAAAGAAAACATTTTTCATCAAATGAAAGCACTTTGAACAGAATCTATTATGAAGGAGAGAAAAATATTTTTTTTTTCTCCTTCTGAGTGGCAGTTTTGTTGGGCACTAAATTCATAATTTGAGGTGTCGAACATTGCTAAATTTAGAAAGGCAAGTAATAGCAGTCCTACGTGGGCCAAAGGATGATCTAAGGATGAGGGAAGCAATATATCTTTTTAACAATTGAAAGAGTTGGGAACGTTCCCACAATGAGAACATGCTTAGCAAATTTCTGTGAGCGGGACACTTAGATGCATAGAATATTTCAGCTGCAGCACTAATCCCACAGCATTCTGTGCTGAAAGCAGAGGTCAGCCTTAAGGGAATTATATTAGACATACAGTCAGACAAGGCAGGCACCTCAGGGAATAGCTCCTTGCACAAATATAAACACATCAGCTGCATGCAAGTTATTGCTTCTAAGATGCCAAAGTTACCCCTCCTCTTCTCTCTACCTGTCTTTTATAAAACAAGAATTTGATGCCGTACTATCTTAAAACACCAACAACTTTTCTTCCTGTGCAAGCATCATTCCACATTCAAGTAAACATGGAGCAGATGGGACAACCGTTCTCAAAACAAACCACTGTGGGCTCAGCCAGGCTGTTAAGGCACAGGTCTGCATTGAGGACCACATTGCCTAGCCCTGTCACATAGGGAACTGCCAGGAGGAGGGAACCCCATACCACATATTCTCAAAGGATGTGGAAATCTCCCTCCTCATCCTCTGGTTAGTTATGCTGGCCCATAGGTCTTTCTCTGATCTGCTCTCCTTGCCTGTGGGGCTTGGGGAAGGCAAAGAAGAACCCCGACTGTGTTTTATTGCTACGTTAGGAGTCAAGGAAAGGAGAAAGTCACACACTCGTCAAGCAGTCAGGAACATGCTGACCCTTACGTAAGGAGCAGAGAAACAAGAGATAGTTTAGAAACTATTTTCTGCTGTAACTTAGTTTAAATCAGTTTGCTATTGCAGCTGAGGACCAGAAAGAAGAGTCATTACTTATAATTAGAGATGACCCCAAGCCACAGACATCCAGATGCAAACTTCTCTGAAGCTCTCTCTAGATCCAAGACCAGGACCTCAGCCAGTAACTGCACTGTAGTCAGTGGAGCAATGAAACTGTTTTGAGTACAGCACAACAGGTTTCAGAAGATGAAGAAGGGCTGACTGGGGGCCAGGTAGAGTTTGTGGCATGCCCCTCCAGGAGCTGTTATTTACCCCTCTCTGCCTTTTACCAGGCACATTACTGTTAACTGAAAGAGAATTAAATACCAGCACACTGGCAGGGTGTGTGTCTGTCTCTCAGAGCAGCCACATTATAGTACTCACCCCTTCTTCTCACTTCCCCAACAATTATGTTCCTCTTTGTACATCTGTTTATTATCCTAGGTTGCAGAGCCACATTCAAACTTTGACTCTGACCATTCATCTGTCTCCACGCCTGTGAAAACTGGACATCGACACTGAATCCTGCCTATTTCCAAAGTAGTTCTGGGAGGGAGATCCACACAAGGTGTGTTAGAGGTGCCTAACCTGGGTGATCAAATATGCTTTAGGCGGGAGAGACAGAGAAAGCGGGCAGTTCCTCCAGCAGGTGACTTGACGCCGGAGCCTGACTCACTGCCTCTCACCTCAACCCATGGACAGAGACCACCCTCCAAGGGTCATCGCCCGTCTTGGATGACTCCAGCTCAGTCCTGTGAGTCCCTGCCCTTCCCGGGCAGGGCAGGCAACAAGTGATTCATCTGCGGAGCTCTGAGCGGATCAGCTCAGGACTCGAGATGGAAACTTCTGCGTGCGGGGCCCAGCTGTTTTGGTACAACGACCACGGCTTTTAAGAACCCACCAATGCAACCCCGCTGCAGCTTTTTGGAGTGCCCAGCAAAACCTGTAAGCCTCCACTCTGAAGACATGTGCAAGGCCAGCTGAGTTCCTGAGAGAGAGGGGTGGGGGAGACAGCGGCCAAGTCCAGACTGGAGCACGTTCCGGCGTTTTTTCCATTCTCAGCTGAGTGGCAACATATTTGAAAAAGCAGCTTGAACCAGTCGTTATTCTGGGATCCAGGGAGCACCACACACACATACCTCACTTGAGTTCCCCTCCCAACGCAAGCTCTTATATTATGAAATCTAACCACAATTACTCTTTTATAAATAGTGCAGTGTCAAGATCCTGCTGAGTCCCAAGTCTGAAACTTTAAAAAAAGAACATTTACAACTAGTCTTGCTCATTTTGAGCACAACCACAGAGCAGGGGTAAGAATTGATTTATAGCAACCAAGGAGTTGATACAGCCAGAATAATTCCAGACTGATGAAGGACCTCAGCTGCAAATTACTTCTGTTTTGTCCACTCTGTCTCAAAAACTGCTGGTTTCCAGAAATGCAGCTCTTACAGGGACAGCTTTTGGGGGGCAGGGTGTCTTGTTCTTATATATATTCTCAGCATGATTTAATATACATACACAAACTCAGCTTGGATTTCAAACCAAAACCCAACTTACCTTTTTTTCCTGGTGGCAATGGACAGTGAACACTAGGAATTTAACAACAGCTCATTGCTGTATGCTTCGCTTTTTTTTTTTCCTTCTTCTTCTTTTATTTTAAGTTATAATACATTTGTTGTGTATATTATTACAAAAACAGAGGATAATAATACAATAGCAGAAGTTGGAGCCTGGACACTTGCAGCCTATTCTTGGCTGTGTACAGACTTGCTTATCTTACCTTGGGTGAGCTAGCCTATTGCTCTCCAGCTGAGCTACTTCTAAAATAGATGCCCTAAGTATCTGTTTCAGAAGGCATTGTGAACTAAGTTCTCCAAGTGCTTTGAGATCCTGAGAAGAATGGCAAGGTACCAAGTGTAAAGTATTTAATAACTAGGAGCCAGAAACAGAAGGGTAAACTAATTACAAGAGTTGCACAGACATTTGTAAGAGAGGACAAGCGGGAAAAACAAGAAGAGAGCTTGGGCTTAGCAAGCTAAGTGCTGCTTGGTGATCTGTACCTCTGGCTAGATATCTAAGCCAGCAGTTTCAGTTCCAGGCTGAGCACCAGTTTGCCTGCAAACTGCAATGAGGTACAGCTGTTCATTGGGCCAGGAAATCCAAAGGATGATTCTAGCCAGGGATCTTGGGTTTTTATTAGGCACTCAGTGGTGACAGCATCTCTGGACACTGGAAACATATGGAAACCTGCAGACACGTGACTGCACTGAACAAAAGAAAGATGGTTTCACTTCTGAACTCCCCGAGCCTCCAGACAAAAGGCTGTGCAAATGTTCCAGCAAGATATCCTGGACCAAATGCATTCAATTCATTGGAACAGACAGTAACATTTTAAGTTACTTTCACAGAATGTACCTAATTATGTCATCACAAACTATAAAGGCTGTAAGAACACATGCTAGAGCCAATATCTTGACATCATGCACACATGCTTAATGTCTTACTAAATCTTACAAGTGCGAGAATAACATCTTTGTTTAACAACAAAGAAGCAATGCTGGGTTTACTTGTCTTAATCACCTTATGTATAAGTTTATTTTTTCTAGAAATCCCTACTCATATGAATGAGGGTGTTTACTGCAATACCACCAAAGCAGTGCTATCTTCCACTTGCTGTTTATTTTTCCTTTCCTAGAAGAAGGTTCTCAATGTGCTTCACAGACACTACACCAGGTATAGTGACTGTTTTTCTCTTTCTAATTATTCATGTAAAAACAGGACTATGATTAAGTGAAATAGTGGAATATCTCCAAAATAACTACAGTAGTAACAGCTAGCAAATATTTTCAGCTGGTTCTGTGAGGAGTTAAGCAAGCAAACCCGCTGGCAGGAACGATCTGAATGTTAGGAAATGTTTGTGGAAATAAAATTTGGGACTTGAAATTGTAAGTATCTACACCCAAATCCTGATTCCAAGCACTAGTTTAATCCAATCAAAGTAACCAATACTGCTCAGATTTTGTATCCCGTGTAGTCATAACAAGCTGCTTGAGAACAATCTACAGATCAAGACAATTTCAAATGATGAATAAATTAATGAAAACCCTACACTGTTCAGAGATCATTTAAACATGGGGAAATGAGGCTAAAAGCATAAGATATACTACATTTTAAAATCAATTTTTGAAGAGAACAGTGACATTAATATTAATAAAATTTGATAAAACACTTGAAGAATATGAGCACAAGAAACAGTCAATATAAAAAGTGTTCCAATATGCACAGTCACCTCTTACCCCATCTCCGTGTCTTACCAGATCTCCAACTCTTAGTTGGAAGCATTTACCCGTTTCCACGTTTTTTATGTATCTGGCTTGTAGACAAACTCCAAATATTCAGTCTTGGGTTAAATGCTAATGTCTGCTGGGTATATGCGTCAAAGCACAGAGAAAACTTCATTATCAGGGCAAATAATTTAGGACAGGCCTTTAGTATTTAAACCCACCATCCCTGCAAAGCTCCCTTTATTTATCAACATTGTGATTAATGGATGAGTGGTTTTCACTTGCCAGTGTAAAAGATAGGGTCTAAACTCAATGGACAGATGAAGAGATTATACATCACATTTTATACGGTCTCCTCCATCATATCAGATAAGTCACTGACCTCTGAGAATCTACTACAAGCAGGGTAAGTGTAAGCACCTGAAAGCTTGCTCTCTATTTTATAACTAAAAGGGACCAGAGGTAAATCCCCCACTTAGTTATGTCCTCAGGAACTAAAAAGTCACAAATAAGGCAGTGAGGTGAAGAAATACACTATACCTGGAGACCAGTGTTTCAGGGCTGCATCTGGAAAATGATCAGAAGTGAAGGAGAATGTTCAAGAGGAGTATTTATGGCAAATATGAGCTAGAGCCAAGAAAACGAGGTACCCCTTAGTGTATAGGGCCCCAAAAGAAAGCACAAATTTTCAGCCTCAAACCTTTCTCTAGGTCCACCAAGCTATCATGTAAGACATGCTAGGAAGCGGCCTGCCTCCATTGCAGACTTCTGTAAGGCAGATAAAGCAAAAAGGTCTTGGCAGACCAGTGAGGCACAGACATGCACAATGAGACATGCCCCAAGGGCAGCAGCAAACCCAATATTGTCTCTTCTTGAATCCCCAGCTGTCCAGCCTCCAGGCACTCACCTCTACAACCTTTTGGCACACCAACAAATGGAAGGTGACAGCTATACTCTTCCCTTTCATTCCCTTCCTTTAACATCGGGAGCACAAGGCAAGAGAGTTGGCCAAAGCAGCAGTCGCTGTGGACGAAGACTGCAATTCTGTTGGATCTCATGATGGCAAGGCTACTGTCTCTGTGGCTATATGTTTCTCAAGCTTCATGTCTGCTTCCTGGCATGCTAAAATTTGCCCCCACTCTGCAGTGCCTGTTATGCATTAAACCCACCTAACAGGCAGGATTTTATCCTTTTTCTCTGTACCTACTTGACATAGAGTACTACTCTCAGCCCTGCCAATAAACACTGTCTTGGCCAAGAAGCTCGGAAGAGAAGACCCCACAGCAATTATGTTGTCAGCTTTCTTAATCACCTCAAGCAGTCAGTTCTGAGGACTTTCTGACTAAACACATCCTTCCTCCCACTCCTTTTTTGCCCTCTAGATTAGAGATCATGGTAACACAGAGATATTGGAAAGCACATTATGCCTCCAGAAGGCTCTCATGGAAGTTTGACAGCAGCAAGTTCCCAGCTTCCCTGGTTATGCTCAAATGGATCTGCATATTAATGTGAGAAGAATCAATTACGAATTGCTATTTGTCATCATAAACTTCACAGGACAGTTCACAAAAAGAAGGGTTTTGGAAGCCTTTAATTTTGAATTTGAAGCCTTGATCAAAACAAATATATTCTGAACTGGCATAACATACCATAAGATTTAATATATCACAAGCTAAAAAAAGTACACAGGCATTATTTTAAGTTGCATATGATTAAATGTTCATCTGATTATAATTACTACTTCTAATCCTTCAAAGACTTAATTCAGTTTTGATATGTCTGTCTTAGTCCCCACCTAATTTAACCAAGATACTTTGAATTGGAATACACCACAACAACAAGATTCTAGCTCTCCGAGTTCCAGTTCTATCACTGGTGGTATCCTGCACAAATGTGTGAGGAAGCCTCATTCTGCCTCACTTAGCAATAATGGTCAAAGATGTCATAGCTGTGCATATATTTTCAAAAGAGAATATGTATATTTTCTCAGCAGAGAACACTTAATACCAGTTCATGCACCTTAGAATACCATTCATACCAGTACACTGTACTATTTGAACTACAGGATGTGTTACCCACAGAACTCTGATATTGTACACAAGGCTCATGAAAATCCGCTAGCAATTTTAGCATCATAAACTACAAAAGAACATATCTGCTTAAGTATTCAACCAAGCAGAAAAGTTTATTACTTATTATATAACCTACTGAATGGCTGTAAAAGCATAAAAGTAGCCAATGGACTTAGTATCATATTCTATAATGAAAGAGCTGCTGGTGTTCTGGCTTAGCATATGTCCACACTGCTCAGGAAAGACCAGGACAGAGATCCTTGCAGGTAGGTGACTTCTGAAACTGCAAGTGTGACAGCCAGGTCACACTGAAGCACACCTGCACTAGACAGGCCAGTTCACGCAGGAGAAAGGTCTAAGGAGCTGCCGCCCTGACTCTCACCTGCCTGCATCACCTCACTGGAGGGGTTCTCTTGGGCGTCTGTAAACACAGGCGCGTCACATCAGTGTGACCTGGATCCAGCAAATCAAGCCCTTAGCAGAGCTCTTGCAGACACTTCTGGACAACAGAGGTTTTCAGAAAGCTACAGCCTGTGAAATCTGAAATGAACGTGGAACTGGGAATGGCACTGGACATCAGCAACAGAGACAAAAGGTGACTCTGTTGCATTAGAGTCCAACTGTCCAATTAGGAAACTATTTGTACACTTTTATTGGCTAACATCACCAACTACATGGGCAATTAAAAAATGAGCACAAAATGTGCTTGAGGTAGAATCCTCCTAGACATGTTTGCATATGAAATAAAATCAATACTTGATTTCCTACTTCAGAAGTAGTTCAACTGGACAGAAGAAACTGCCTCCTTGGGAGTTATCTTCCAGCTGCTAGTCCCAGCATCTTTTCTGCAAGTGGGATACCCCCCTTACTTCCAGCAGCGCGGTTAACTGGGAGCCCTGGGCCCATTAATGAATCTGCACAAAAGAAATGTGTTTCCATTATTTGCCATTTTTACTAGAATGAGCGTCTCCTAGAACAAAGTCTGAAATCAAGGCAAAATAGCTTTTCATGTGAGCAACAGAACAAAGTCATTAGCTATCCCAGAGAGTGCATTTGTGTGCTGTCCCACAGGGTTTAAAATTCCTGATCTGTAAAAGGAGGGAAGTCTGCATTCCCTGCTCATGCAGAGGGAGCAGATAAAGATGACAGAAATAAGTAGGTATGCTTACAAAGAGCCACTTTGAAGGAAATATGCTTAGATCTCAATGGATGTCCCTTTTGGCACTGAAGATACACTTTAATGTAGAGTAGCACACACTGTAGCAAAATAAAAAAAATAAAAGTCTTGCTAAAGTTCCCCAAGCTTTTGCTGCGAGCAGGAATAGCTAAAGGAATTACAATAAAGAGAAGATTCTGCTTTGGAACTTTTTATCTGAGTGTCGCCTAACTATGCAACTGTCATAGACACCTAAGCACAGATCTCAGCGGACAAAAGACAAAGAAAGGAGTGTAACATTTGGAGTCGTGGTGTAGCAGAACAAGCAGCACTGTAAGTCACCTCCCTGTTCTTGCAGGCAGGCAGAAGTCTTGCATATGTATTAAATATCACAATATCCTTTCTTTCTCATTCACAAGAACAGAAGAGGATGAAAAAATGTGCCTGGACCCATTCTTCTGTCCTACACAGAAAAAGTTTTGTCTGAAGTCAGAGTTTTAGCAGGAATCACAGCATTTCCCTTGCTTAGCACTTTCTAGAGCGCTTTCTAACCTCAAAGCATCTTTCATTAAATGAAGGATGAAGAAATGCAGCAACTCATACCAGGCATAATAAAGTTGCAACTTGCACTGATAGTGCCTCTGTAATTCATGTTGCTTAAATCATTGGTTATGTAGGATCTGGCAAGTCAATGAGCCTTGCTCAGACTACAGGATCTCATTAATTCTGCCTTTTATGAGTCTTTTTCCACCCAGTTTGAGGACATTTGGCCCATGTTCACAGTTCAGGAGCTAGTAGAACCATCTCTCAAAGAACCAGATGTTTACTTTAACTGATTAAAAGCACAAAACCTGTCTGGCAATCCTATAAAGTGGATGTTTTCATGATACTTTAGTACTTCCACAACAAACCCTAGCTCAAAAGAAGATAATCAGAAACAAACAAAACATGAAGTAATAGAACTGGAAGCCCATCTGCACATATGAAATCCTGAAGAACATTGCTTGTTTCTTTCAAGGGCAGCAGGTCATAACAGGCACAGCTCTACTACCGACTCCATTTCTAGACTACGCAGGGGTCTCCCGTATTTCCTTTCCCTGAGTGCGTTCAGTTTCCCACCCATAAACTGGGAGAGGGATGATGGAAAGTTTTCAGTTGCACTAAAGAGATAAGAACTGGGCACTACTGACTAAAGCCCATTTGCTTTCAAAATCTGTGTGTTCTCTTGTTAAGCTCTTTAGGTCACAGCTACTGACCTTTATTTTATGTGCTGCAATGCTATTGCAAGCAAAGCAACAGTTCTGTATGACTCTCTTTTTACTAACAGGGCTGGACAGAAAAATGCCCGAGGTAACAACACTAGATGTTATTCAGGCATGGAGAACGAGTGCCTTTCCAGTGGTTCCCTCAAGAATAAGCCTCTGGAGTGCTCATGCACCTGGCTTTGCCAGGGAGGTGTGGTACTATGGGTGTTTTTCATGCCTGAAAGCTGAGTCATAACTTCAGCCCACAGAAGCAAACCTAATGAAAGGTGAGATTTTTCTTTTCCTTGCCACCCTTTGACATGTTTCTGTGAAGATGCCCGATTACTGGAACAACAAGTACAGCCAGTGAGCATCCGCTGGTGCTGTCCAACTAACGAGAGGGGCTCATGCCAACATACACTTTACTCACATGCACGTCTCCTTAGTAATGCTGGATAATGCTTTGCAAATAAATAAAGGCTTCATGGTGAGTAAAAGTAGAGGAAGCCATTGGAGACAGATAAACACTGACACACAGAATCTTACCTGTGACCCATCTATTCTAACATCCTGCCTCTGCCCCGAGCCATGCACCAAGTGTCTCAGAAAAAAGAAACAAGAAAACCAGTTAGAGGTGAGATTTGGGATTTGTCACCCCTTAGAAGGGTGTTTTGTCATGATCCCTAAAAGTTAAACCCTAAAGCTTGAGGTTGTTATATCCACCTAAAACGTTTGTTAGCATTAACAACCATAATTCTGGATATTCTGGTTATTTATACAAAAGCATTCAATCCCTTGTTTAATCCTGCTAAATCCTCTGGCCTCAGCAATGCCTTATGGCAACCGTTTTCACAGTCAAATCACATCCATAGTCAGGGACTTCAGAGCTTGCAGGCTTGCTGCCATGGAGCTGGTAACATAGCTCAGCGCTAGCTAGGACTCATTGCCTACAGGGCACAACCAAGTACCAGAAGCAATGCGGTTTCACCAGCCCTGCTGGGAAGCAAGGAGCAAAAACCAAGGCAGACATTGGCTTCTGGCCCCCAAATTAACTCAGTCAGAGCTAGTTTTGCTGCCTGCCCTGCACATTATATTTCTGCCCCCATACTTGGCGCTGCATTAGAACCCAAAGCTCTATGACATCTCACAACTGGCACAGATGATCCAGGACTTCTGGGTTCCCAAATCCTCTTTAGTTTGCAAGGCTGGCAAGCAGCCTGTACTTGAGAAATAGAGCTGCTGCTGAACCAGGAGACTTACAGCTTGGGCTCTAAGGCTTTATTTCAAAGTGAAATCAAAACAGACCAAGAGCAAAGTACTTAATTTTCAAGTTACCATGGAAAATATCTTCTCCCGCCCCCCCCCCCCCCCCCCCCCCCCTTAAATGGAGCAAGGGTTTTAACTTCTTTTCACAATCAAAAGTTTGGCACCTGTGCCAAATGTAAATTTGGAATTCATACAGTCATTCCTGTAGTCAGTACTGGATAAATGAAAGGTGCACACAGCTTGCCCTAAGAAATGCAGCTACAGCCAGGTTTTTGTACATGGATTTTGGGAGGCTTTCTGTCAAAATACAGGTCAAAATGGGAAACTGGGGACAACAGATGCTATGTGATGTAACGTACGCAAAGGAAAAGGTTTATCCTCACTGTGATTTGTTATCACTACTGTTTCAGAGACAATTAAAAGCAGCAAGTTGACTTTGATGTGCTAGTTAAAAACTTGCTGCAGACAGTCTGATGCACTGCATAGAGACATCTTTGCTGAAAAAAGTCAGAAGTGCTTTGCATTCGAATCGCCCCTCTCTCCAGACGTGCTGCTACAGAACTCTATAACCACATGCCAGTACCATTTATAAAAAGCTTCACTACCTGGGCAGCTTGTGAAGGGGTCTAGATTCTGTCAGTATGCTGCCTGCACTAATGTTATTAAAAAAAAAAAAAAATAAATAAACCAAGCATAGATCAGCATTATTGATGATAGCTTGGGAACCATCAGACCATTGCACACTTCCATAGTCTCACATTGAATCTGCAGAGGCTGACTATTAAAAATAGACCATGAACAAATTTGTGCTGTAGACTATTCTCTCAATATATTTAAAAAAAAAAAATCATAACTGCCTTCATCAAGGAGGATGAAAAATTCTGTATATATTGAAGAGAGAAACAAAAGTAATACCTTTGGCAAATAATTTATGACATGACATATTTAGAAAGTCATCAGTGTAATATCTGAGCTGAATCTTCCAGACTGAATTAAGACACCACAGACTATGTGAGGATAAGTATTTCTGCTGGCTTTGGTGCTCTGCAAGGTCTCAGAGAAAGCTGAAATTTGACAAACATGGATGAAAAGAAAGAATAAAGTTTTTTTAAAAAAAAGAAATAAAAATCACTCAAGATTATTTTTGAAAGTTTTGTGACATTTAGGCCAATTTCAAGATATCGTAATAGAACAGGGAGAGAAAACTCCTGAGCTTTGAATACTTGGATTTGGCAGTGCTGGACAATTCCACTGGCTTTCACTTCATTATGGGATTCAGACCAAAACTGACTTCCGTGTTTTAAAAACCCTTCACGGGCTTACTCTTGCCAACCTGTGAACTGTGGACCCTGTATTCAACAAGTACTGGCTTTCTTTCCATCTTTTCACACATTCTCACCCCTAACAGTGCAAAAACTCTTTCTCTCCCTCAACTCCCTACACCTGCTTTGTGATTCACCAATTCACCCACACAAACGGAACTCAACAACAGCAACAAAAAGCGAACTCCTACTCCCACAAAATCTCTTTTGTCCACCTTATTTTCCCCTCAATTTCTCTCCTCTTCTACTATTGTTTGCTATTTGCCTTGGTACCACTGCTGATGTCCTGACTGCAAAAGGCTCCTCGGACAGGGAAGCATGAAGTGCTCCACTTCCACTCCACTTTCCATTTCCTACTCGATGTAGTTACCTGTACACCTATACCAGACTGCATATGCTATCCTATTTATCCCTGGAGTGATGGCACATACTATGTGAGGGATGCTTTACGAAATAAAAGGTATCATCCAGCTGTAATAATAGCATTTAAAAAAAAAACCAAAAAACCATGATGCTAAGACTAGAGACTGCTAAGGTGGGGAAAGTATAGTTATAAAAGAATAGATTTCAGTGCTTCCAGGCAACAGCATTGTAATATCTTCTCAAATTGACAAAACATCACCTACAGCAACATTTTTGTATGGGAGTTGTAAACCCTTGGTGGCTCTGCTTTGGAAACACCACTAGACTTTAAATCCTTCCTGAGCACACTTATGTTTAGCAGTTTAACAAAGCCCTGGAAGAGCACAACAAGGACTAGATCCATATCTACACATATCTAACATGAAAAGAACTTATACACTTTAGTGACTATGGAAGACACGGCCAGATATCTCAACTGTTTCCCAATTCAAAACATTTCATTGCAAAGGTTCTTTTATGACAGCATTATGGGTATTTAAAAAAAAAAAAACAAACCAAAACCAAACATTTGAGTTGACAGATTTTGACTCAAAAGGAAGACCTGCACCACCAACACCTCTGTAGCCACCTGGAGGATGGAAAAACCCATACTGGTAAAAAGCTGTAACCTTTTCTTGGATTGCTCACAGTGGGAAGCCAATAGACAGTAACTCCATGTACATACTCCAGGTGCATGTTCATCGCATATGGGATACTGGCAGCAGGTGGAGAGGAAGAGCATGTCTCTTCAAAGGCAGCAGGGTACCGTAGGCAGTGGTAAGAACCCTACCCAGATGTACTTAGATCCAGATCCTGGAGGAAGTCAGCAGAAAACCTGCATTTCATGGAATTATTCTTCTGGTAATGAGGAGAAAGAGGAGGGCCAAAACACAGGCTGCAGTAAAGGACACTGTCTTCTTTCTCTTGCCCTGTGAGGTTTTGCTCATTTGCTCTGCCTGCTTGTAAATCCATCAGCCAAAAATCAGACCTTTCAACAGCCCATTCTCCCCTTTCAGTTTGTGCCACGACTCAGGGGTTTTACCCTTCAGACCACACTCCTCAGAATAGTATCCTCAGTCACAGGGAGTCTGAGATGAAACCTTTGATTTGATCACCTGTGCTTTTATATGACTTTCACATGCGGACCAGTTCAGTGTAAGTAAAATAAAGTAGAAACATTCAATAAATTTAACTATTTGGGTTATGTTGTTGCATGGAGGCACATACTCAATTAGCACAAGCCTGAACGAGACCCTCCACATCCAACTCCTCAAGCAGAAAGCAAAGGCAAGTCTGTGGCTCAGTACAGCTCTGCCCTCAGTTTGGTCTATCCAAAATTGCTTTTCTTCATCCCAAAGTTGTGACACTTCTCTGTGCATATACAGTTGCTAAAGAGAAGGAAGAAACTAGACATTAGAGAATAGGAGCCCTGCCAACAAACAAGGAAGACCAGCACTTAGTTAAGGCAGTAAAGTAGTGGTCAGTCCCAGAGCAAGAAAGGATAGATTGTATGCAACAAAAGTGGAGCTAAGGAGGAAACTTAAATAGCACCTGGTAAATGAGGCACTGGACACAGAAGTGCATTTAGGTCCATATTTAACAAAGGAACTCCATATGAGGTACTTGCTGCTACCCATAGTCAAGTCACGATAAACTTCAGCGAGCCTCAAGGCAGCATCTCAGTGCTGTCCCAACCTAGGATACAATGGATTAATTGAGGATGCTTAGAGGACATTGGGTCCTGCACCATTCAGGCGTAATGTTGTCATACATGATCATGTCATTTTGGGAGTCTAGGAACGGCAAAGAGATTGTTCCTTACAAACTGAAGCTTCGTGAACAAGTACAATATAAGGATGGGGAAGCAGACCTCCTTCCATTCCCCTTCTTCCCCTCCCCACTTTATTTTACTCCCTCTCCATCATCTGCTTAGAGATCACCCCACAGACCAAACCCAAGTGGCACTCACTCTAGTATAATCGTGCTCCACGCTTCCAGAGAGGCTATGGCCACACAGCTTCTGTCCCCTCTCTGTTCCTGTAAGTCAGTGTGCATGTGTGTGTATGTGTTAGGTAAAGGAAGGGCAAAGGAAAGCGGTGACTTCTGACCACCGCCGCCACCCCCCTTTCAAAACCTGATGCAAAATCCAGACTAGGGTTTCAGGCATTAAGAGGAAACAGGTTTCTTCCTCCTGTTTGTCATGCCCATGGACCCAAAAGCACTCTGCTTCTGCAGTGGGATGCCTGGCTTGCTCAGTTGTTCCTGTGCTGAGCAGGGACTTAAGATATTCCGGTGCCTGCTGGGAAGCAGATCCTACTTCCCCAGCCTGCAGAGATGCTCAGAGTCTCTGATTTTGCACCTTTAAATTGAATTGGGTGCAAAGATCAATGAAAACAACCCACAAGTAACTTGCAAACTTCCTTAAACACTGGAGACCAGGTATCAAGGGGAAAAAAGAAAAAACTCCTATTCATCCTTTGCATGTCTCCGAGAAAAAAGCAAATCATCATTAACTACCAAATACCATGCAAGCATTTGGGAAAAAAAAAAAAAAGTTAGAAAACAAAACCAAAAATAGGTCAAGGTCACTACATTATGTGTTGGCCCATCTTATCTAAGCCCCATGAAACAAACCTCTTGCTTTTTTTTTCCCACTATTGGAATTATTTATTTGCTGTTCTTAAAAAGATAAAAGCTAATACCAATACAAACGACCCAGATACTCTCCCTTAAACCACCAACAAATCATTAACTGAGCTCAGAGTTAATAGCTTAAGAATATAAAGCATAATATATTGTAACAGCAGTGATAGAAAGAAAAAGATTGGAAGAGCATGGAACTATTACAACTAGTTTTGAGAGAGCTCAATGTGAAATCAACCAGAAAATGATCATTCCACAACTATAAATACAGAGTACTAAAACCAAAACAAAGTCTCTAGCTTTGTGAAAAAAAATCCATAAATAAAAAAAACCACCCCCCTAAACCATTTTAGGGGAAAGTATTTAATGCAGCTATAAAACAGAGAATTTGTTTTCTTTATATTAAGTGTAGCTTTGATTGAGTCTGTAGAATTAAACACTAATGTTATTGTAAGTAAAACACAAGGAACTGGAATTTGTGTTTGGCGTATAATCAAGAAATAAGTGAGTCACAAAGTCGAAGGATGTGATATGCCTTTATATGGCTTAGTTAGGGTTACTTTTGATGCACTGTAAAATAAAAGTATTCCTTATGCAAAGAAACAAAAATCTTTTCAAATACGCACAGAGAGCTCACACTCTAATACTCTGTACATATACACTCTCTTTGCAATTACAAACAGATTAACATGTATAACATATTTGGGGTTTGGCTGGACATGGTTGATAGGTATAGAAGGTTGACAGCATGTTCTCAACTGTTTTGTAACAGACTGAAAGAACATATCATTTCATTTTATTTTTTACAGCATTTTAGATGACCTACTACAATCGATCATGCCTATAAAATAAACTGGCAATCAGAAAACCCAGTCTTGCCAGCTGTGATGATTTCAATCATAAGTGTTACAATATTTGATGCTTTGATTAAAGTTCCAGCTCCCAAAAGTTAGCAGTTATGTGAGACCCCAAAGTTCTCTTTAAAACTAACGGGGCGGGGGGGGCAGGGTGGAGAAACAAACACCATACTACTTAAAATCATGACCCAGAAGAAACTTTAAAAGAGAACATAAAACCCCCTTATCACTTAATAATTTGCTTTTTTTTTTTTCTGCATCTCACAACATAAACCTTTTGGAAAATTAACTTAAGACCTTTTAAATATCTGGGACTGGTGGCACCAGAACCCAGACAAGACATTAAATACCAGCCTAGTGACCCTACCTAGAGACCTCACCCTGCAAGATTTCCATCTTTCCTCTCTCCTTGTCAAAGCCAACAGACTCCAAAGTACTTGTAATCTGAGCCACCAAGTTACACAGGTATCACTGTAATGTATTAACACAGCGGCAGCATCCAAATTCCAGTTTCCAGAGCCTCTGGTATAGCACTAGATTAAGCCTCAAATATATAGTTGCCCTAGACACCGTAATTTCATGCAAACAATTCTACCATTTGTTCCACTGCACTGGCAAACAGACATTATACTTACTCTGAACTGTATAATCTCAATCTACTCAAAACCCTCTGCCTAGGCTTCCCTGCTATACCTCCCATCAGAAATCAATAAAGTAGACAGGACTCATGTAAGGAGTCTATGTGACAGAAAACCAGTTGTACCAAATCTCAGACCAAAAAAAAAAAAAAACCAAAAAAAACAACGTAGTAAAGCATATTTGCAGGTCTCCAACAGGCTAAACACATATATTAGAGCAGCAGCAAGCAGAGGAAAGGTTATCTAAATGATGAAACAGCCAGCCAGTGTATCAAAGCTCCTGCAATGCACCCACATTGCTACTGAAGAGCTAAATGTCTGATCCTGGAGTCACTATGAGTTGGGTACTTGATAACCCAAACCTAAAATGACCGGGGTTAAAAGGAGGACAGCATACACTATCAGCTGCATTAACATGACAGTGAAGACAGAAAAGAGAGAAAAGCTAAGAATCATTAAGTAACAGAGATGAAAGGAGAGCTGTAAGAGTAAACAAGCATCTTTGGTTTGTGCGGAAGACTTGCACTCCATCTTTCTAATGGAACCATCTTTGAACTCAATACAAATAATGGGCAAGCTGTGATGGCTCAGGAGAGCCACAGCCAATCCAGCATACAACTGTACTTTAGCTGCTCCATGTACTGTTCCGATATCTGCGTTTCTTTTCCTTGCTAGCTCTCCAATTGCATTTTATTTTTCTGCAGGGAGAATCTAGTCTGCACCTGTTGCTACTAATTATAATTTCAAATGTAAAAAGCAAGGAGGACAAGAATATATTGGTAGAAAGCCTACTGGTAAGCCTACTGTTAAGATTTAGTATGTACTATACACATACTAGTGCAAACTAATATGCGCTAGTACTCTACTGCATATTTGGTCGCACTGTATGTGGGGCTTTATGAATCTAAGTGGACTTGGGATGAGCCTGTGAAATCCATTTGGTACCCCACAGATCTATACTTAAGTGGTTTCTCTTTTTGGTTCAAGGATATACAGGTGATCCTATTATCAGTGCAAGTAATGGTGTAGAGTATACTGTAGGCAAAAAAGTATTCCTGCCTAGTTCATCAGCATGGCAAATCATGCACCCAGAAAGGGACAAGTCTGTAAAAAGTGGGGTGCATTACTATTTACACTTTGAATTTATTTGCATGACATTGAATTTCTATCTGGCCAGATAAAGCAAAATTGAACTCTCCCTGTTAAAAAGACTCAGTGGGAAATTAAAATACAGCCAGGGATAAGACATTTCTGGGTTAACAATACAAAAGCAATTAGAACAATAGTGGCTATGTCATTAATGGGGAAGATGCTCTGCCCAAGCCTCAGTCAGAAATTGCACACAGAGAAGTTATCCAAGGCATCAAAAAAAGATCTGAAGAAGAGGAAGGGGGTGAGGGAGAAAAGAAAGGAACAAAAAGAGTGTTTGTTTCACAGAATCATAGAATGGTGTGGGTTGGAAGGGACCTTAAAGATCATCTAGTTCCAACCCCCCTGCTATGAGCAGGGACACCTTCCACTAGAGCAGGTTGCTCAAAGCCCCATCCAACCTGGCCTTGAACACTGCCAGGGATGGGGCATCCACAACCTCTCTGGGCAACCTGTTCCAGTGCCTCACCATCCTCACAGCGAAGAATTTTTTCTTAATATCTAATTTAAAGCTACCCTCTTTCAGTTTAAAACAGTTACCCCTCTTCCTACCACTACACTCCCTGTTAAACAGTCCCTGTCCTGTTTGCATCAGGACAGATGACTAACACTTCAGACATGTCAGATTCCTGGGTATATTAAACTCTTCTACATTTTCAACCTTTTTCTGCCCATTTCTTATAAGAACCTTGACAAATAGATGATAGTTCCATTTGGAAAGTGCTACTGAGAGTAACTCAATCTAGGAAAAAAAACCCAAAACAAACTGAGGGAGGATAAGATAACATGGACCTGTAAAATCACAAGCACTACAGAAGGGACAGGAATTACTGACGTTTTCTTTCTCATTCCCTCCCTCTTTAGAAAAATACAGGTAGAAAAAAAAAAATTAATAAAAGCTAGGTTCAACACATGAAGATGTGGTTCTCCACACCATGGAGAGGAAACACATACAAGCCCTTGCCAAAGGATTCTGCAGATACTAAGAGCTGGTAGGGAAACTTGGCAAGTTTCTGGAAGATAAATCCATTGAGGATCAGTAAGGCCATGGGAAACATTTCCACCTAAGGGAGAGCCAGACAGAGAGTATTATGTACTCTCTGGGGGTACATAATACTGGGGGAGTATTATGGTGAAGTATCATACACACATCCCTGCAATCCTCTTACTCTTCGTTACACAACCCACCTGCAGCCACAGCTGGAGAGAGTCTATTCAGATGGGTGGACCTTTGCTCGAAGCCAGTATGACCACTATCATGTCCGTACGAACCTCATCAGGCACACGTTGCAGGCTCCCAAGGAAAGCTTCTAGCATCTCTCAAGTATAGTTAAGCCTATCACTGTAACTCAGCTCCAAATGGTGGTGGGATGAGGGAGAGACACTGATTAACGTGTGATATGGAGAATGTGAAGCTGCATCTGAAGAGTGAAAGCAGCAAAATCTGCGTGGATATGTGCAGTAGGAGTAGGGAGTGTGGAGTAGGGAGCAAGGCACTCGTCTCCATGGCGAGAGACTGGAACAGAGGCTATTATCATGCAAAGATCCAAACCTCTCACTGGGATACACCCAAATAGCCCCATACTGGGAGCTGTGACACTTGGAAAGAGTCATCAGAGAGATCACAGGTATGGCTTTCTCCTGTGCCTTCACACAAGGACCTGCTTTATAAAAAATTGCTAACAGCACTAATAGAGAACCAAGGACCTGCTGAGTACATCTCAACTGCTCTCCAATGCTTTGCCTGCAGAAAAAAGGAAGTATGTTGACAAGATGAATACAGATACAGCTCACTACCTGTTACAGATAACCAAGAAGCATGGGGGGGTGGGGGGGAGAACTAAATTCCCTTTGGCTGAGAGGTCTGGCACAAATGATCTGAATTCAATTTCAACAGCAATTAGCTTCATGTCACAGAAGGGCTGAGGTTGGCAGGGACCTCTGGAGGTCATCTTGTCCAACCCCCCTGCTCAAGCAGGGCTACCTAGACCCAGTTGCTCAGGACCACATCCAGACGGCTTCTCAATATCTCTAAGGAGGGAGACTCCACAACCTCCCTGGGCAAGCTGTGCCAGTGCTCGGTCACCCTCACAGTAAAAAAGCATTTCCTGATGTTCAGAGGGAACCTCCTGTGTTCTAGTCTGTGCAGTTGCCTCTGGTCCTGCCATTGGGCACCACTGAAAAGAGCCTGGCTCCATTCTCTTTGCACCCTCCCTTCAGGTATTTATATACATTGATGTGATCCCCCCTGAGCCTTCTCTTCTCCAGTCTAACAGATGTGTCAACAACCTTTCTTCCAAGCAAAGCAAGGCTAGGTGTAGGCCAACAGACATTTCTGCTACCTACACACATATACCTATTTGGAAGTAAACTGGGACTAATTCATTTAATATTTCATCCAACAAACATGATGCTGACCCAGATCGGTGACTTCGCCAGCTTATCTGCAGGCCTCTTTGCAATTCAGACTGCCAATGGCTATTTAATACAGGAGATCTTGGGTGTTACATTTAAACACGTATAAAGGGAGCAAATTCATTTGTTGGATTGCTTATGTGCAAATGTGAATATTGCCATTTCAACACTAGTTCTACTTGCTAAAATTAGCAGAATATAATTACAGGTCTTTCATGCAAAGTTATTCTAAAATATCTGTTAGTACGTGGTGAGGAAGAGATATCACATAGTGAGTACATACTAAAGCAGACCTTGACCCCAGCAGGCCTGGAACAAAAATGCTCGTCTAGTCACCTATGGCAAGACGGATGTTTCCATGTGAAAATATTTCAGCTAAAAGCTGACTCTAAGACTTTGTTGGTGGAAGAGAAAATCTAAGCACACAGTCTTTATGCTTGCAAAAATAATTTTCCAAATATGAAATACAGCACTGACTTCATAAATCTATTGCTAATACCACTGTCTGCCGTTACTCAGAATTGTGCAGGCCTCTGAACTGCAGATCTCAATCCCTTGCAGGCAGCCTCATAGAATTCTATCAGTGTCTTCTGTATGGTTTTAAAAACACCATACAACTCTTCTGAAATGGTTGCCAGTTCTTTAAATGAAGTAAATTCAAGCCAGAGTCTGGAAAGAGTCTATATTTAGAGTTTGATTACAGTTTAACCCTGGTAAATTTAAACCAATTTAGTTAGCAAGACATTTACAAATAAGTGCTCATTTCAGTTATGAGCAGGGATTTTTTTTCAGTTTACCCTACAGCACCCTGAAACAAATTCAAACTAAACCAGAAGTGGCCATTCCCAAACTAAACATCCACTACCTGAATCGCAAATTTAAAGCTGATTATAATTCAACAAGTGCCATCATCTTATGAAGGCATGGCTTTCATTCTGCTCCTTGGACTACACGTTAGATGAATCCATTCTTCTTTGTCTTTGATTCCATAAATACAGTCAAGTAACTACTTGAATTTACAAAAGCACCTAATGTTAACAAATGTGGTTTTGTGTGTCCCACTGGGAAAACACTGTCTCTTCAGGCAAAGACAAACAGCATGAAAGATGCCCAGAGAAGTCTAACAATTAATTTCTGTGGTAATCCACAAACAAGCTCTGCCCACTTTCCAAAATGAGCAGAAATCTTGGCACAATGAATTTTGCAGAACTGGACTCGGTCATTTACACCTCTGATTTTGTCACCGTTGATGGAGCTCTGTTTGTTCTCTGAGAATGTTACAAGTATGACCTATTGCACATATGACTTTAAAAGTTGGCCCCACCACACTTTAAACTATTTGATATGTAGAAAGCATTAGTATTTTTTAGGAATCTCTGGAGATCCCACAGGAATACCTGGTGGGATGGTAACCCAAATTCTGCACGGCCAGAGCAACTTCTGCCTTGGAGGTGAAGGAATAGCTTATACCAGTGCAGCTAATTCCATTCAGGGCTGGTACATCATCTTAGCCACAAGCACAGAAACACAGGACAGACAAGCATTTCAACACTTCTGGCTAGGGGATCTTGCCCTCAACACACATACTGATGCTTGTACATGGTCTCCTGGCTGTCTATACTCCTGTCCATCTGTTGGGATGGCATTACGCCAGCTAACAAGGTAGCATGCCAGCTTCACTAGCACAAACGTGCCAAATAAAGATAGGTTGTTTTGAATGCACTGCTTTCAGAAGACTGCAAGAGCCAGGTAGAAGTTGTCCCCACTAAAGAAAAAAAAAAAAAAAAAAAAAAAGAAACTTCTGCATATCCCCAGGTCTCCTACAGTTATTTTAGGATTGATCTCCCCTTCATTTTCAATATTCAAGCACCTTCCCAAACATGGAAATCTGAACAAAGTTGTTGGATATCAGAGATTGTCAGGCAAAGCAGGTGGTATTTTAACAGACTCACTGGTAAGACCATTACATGCCTGCAGGAGGTCTTCTCTCTCTCTCTCTCTCCATCCTGCTAATATCCTTAGGAGAGAGCTTTGCCATCTAAATCTGCACATTTCTTCACTGTTTTCCTTCTAATTGACTCTACTCTTTCATATTTTAAGAGCAGGTCTTCTCATAGAACAAAACTATAGTTTATCAAAATACCCGTTAGCTTCTTAAATAGAACCACAGTTCTTGCTGCTGAAGCAAGTATATAGGAAACGCTTCACATCCAGTAGCACCCAGTTAACTTCAATTTTACTGTGAACTTGAAAAATACAGAACCGGCTCAAGAATGTGTGATAATGTTGTGTTTATAAAGACAGGAACTTCCGTATAAGCATTAATGTTTAAGTCTGGAGAAACACAGCCTCCCTCTTTTCAGAAGTTTCCCTGTGCTTACAAACTACACAGCCTCAGTCCTCGAGACCAACAACTCTGAAGAGCCTGGATATATAAGGTTTAAGAAGCCAGCCAGCTTGCCAGCTCTAGACATTATTGAGCACTCTGGAAATGCTGGAAATTCTCTCCTGTAATGTTTTAAGCCTAAGCTGCGCACTTGCCGTATAAAAAGAGTCGGCCAAAACTACAGTTAGGGGTGGGGGAAGAAAAAGAATTTATGTAATAAACGTTGTTGAGAGGAAGCAGGAAAATGGAAAAGACAGTAAAGGCCTAAACAAAGCAAACAGAACCAACATGGACTGGCTCCCCCTGGGTTAATATTAAAAGCCACCATAAAGCTGCCACAGCAGCCACAGATAAATAAATACAGGAGAATAAATAAATAAATAAATACAGGAAATTTGGGTTTGCTTTAAGAAGCAAAACTCAGACAAGGCTACCCGCATGCCTCCAAAAGCCTTTCCTCAGGAGTTATTTCTCCGAGCAGTGCATGCTTAGTTCACTGATAAGCACATCATTAGTGTGGGCACCTTTCACGTTCTGGCACAAGCGCTGGGACAGGGACAAAGAAAGGTGTGTGTGTGTCAGAACAGTTGACTGACAAACCAAGGGTCCTGCCTGCCTCTATTTCTATCAAGTTCCCAGAAACATTACATCAACAGGATACAGTCATCCATCATTTTCTAAAGGCGTCACAGTAGTGGGACCTTTTCTTCTCAGGTCAGTTCAGTCCAGTTACTTAACTACTCTGTCATTCAGATCCCACTGCTCGTGATACTGGCACATTGCTGGACCAGGCTCAGGTAGAGACAATGTTATATGCTTCGTGACTCCAAAGCCAAAGAACGAGCAATTGCTCCACCCTACCCTTTCCTTTCTCCCACAGAGATCCTGCCCTATGAACAGAAATAAAAGGCTGTAGCTCAGTCTACACGATCTGGCTTTTAGCTTTTTGTGCAGTTTGTCACTAACATCCCCAAACAGGGATCATACTCAGAAGCATCATTTTTGACAGCGTAGAGCATGTGCTGGTGGGGGGAAATACAGGGTGTGGAAACAAGCAGATCTGGAAAAGGTTTGTGACAGTAAACACAGCCAGCATGAAGGTAACCATCTGCTGGGAGGTGATTCTGACATGTAAAATATTGAGCAAGCATGAATGAAGAACAGCAAACCCCATTCATGCACCAAACACAATCAAATCTGACCCCCTTGAAATTTTTATTTGAATTAATGTTACCTTTTAATAACCTTTCACTGCTCTCTGCAAAGATAACAGGTGTCATTAAAACAGCTGTCACCATGCCAATCTTCCCTGAGACACCTATTTATTTGGATCTTTCAAGAGAAACATAAATGAAATCAGTCATTCTATATTAGAGGGTTCCCAGGGACAGTTAGTTGATTGGCATCTCACACTAGTGGGCAAGTCACTGCAAGGCACTTGTAGAAGAGAGCATTTTCCCTGAAGTCTTGATGCTTTAACATCTGACAGGAATATGTATATATGTATAGATTGATTTTTTTTTGATGAACGATACTTTGTGAAATATCAGAGAGAAAAATGTCAGACATACATTGCATAGCAATCGAGGGCTAATGAAGATCCAGGTATTAAATCAATTAAGAAGTATCAAAAGCTACCTAATCATCAAGGAACAAAATTGGCACCACAATATGTAGTGAGTATGGGAAAGCCTAATTTACTAAACATACCCTGCAGTCACATAATTGCATGTAATTTTACCAGCATAATTAACTAATTTAATTACCACTTCTCAAGTGCATCAATTATTGACATTACAGAGTTTTCAGACAGCAGAATTACTGTGTGGTACATTCAGAGAATGCAAAATGCTTTGTACGCCTATTTTCCAGTCACAGTCAACAACTGAGAGGGAACACGAGCAGCGAAAGGGGAAAAAATTGCAAGTGCACCACACAGAGCAGTTTAATGGCCAGGTTTAAGAGATGAACCAGACAAAACCATGTTTATGTAGGACTGAAAAGTCAACAGCAAACAACTGGAGAGATGAAGGAGACAAAAGCTAAGCATGGTGCTAAAACAGACAACTCTTATTTCTGAACAATGAGGTCTACTTTAAATTAAATCCACCAGAAGGTGACAAGCTATTTGAGATCTACCAGCCACCCTTACCTCTTAACCAAGGGCTTGATCTTACAGTAAGATCTGCAAGGATATACAGATACCTGCACCAAGCCCCACTGGCCGCACTAAAAAGTCATAAAGGTGTCAGGTCTGTCTGCACAAGTCTCAAAGCAGAATCAGAGCCCAAGGAGACTTGGGCTAGTGTGTGATAAGAAACAGGGATGTGCTTGAACAAACCCTGGATGCACTGGTTCCCTCCAAGACAGAGAAAAAGATGAAGTATGGATGCATTCTTATTAATTAAAATGTAGCTTTGCCACGTGGGATCATTACTCAGACTTGAAGAACTATTGATCCCCTGCTTAATGTTTAGACACTGTATGTAAATCTTTGCATAAAACCATTTTGTTTCAGCAATGAGCTTTTCAAAGTCAAGAGAGATGTCAGCATCTGCTCCCTATGGAGTCTTAAGAGTCAGTGTCAGTAAAAAATGGGCAGCGTCAGTAAAAATTATGCCCTGTGTCAGTAAATTTGTTAACAGGGTGGTTGGAAACCCTGGGAGCTGTGGTGTCATTTTCTTTTCCCATTGCCCTCTTGTACTTGACCTTTGCACAGCTGTTTCACAGTATCTGGAGATGGCTGAACTGTGAAATAGTGATTACAGGGAAGGGGGCATTTTAATGAGACAATACAACCTAGAACAAGAAGAGGGCATTCTTTCATATGCCAACTGAGATCTTTAAAGTAATTTTTGTCTTTCAGATTCAATTAAGAACAGTCACCACAACCCCCCCCTTTTAAATCTAATGCCAATGTTCAGTTACCCTTTTTAAGGTCATGAAAGCTTCCTGGATTCATTGTGGTGATTATTGCAAGCAAGCAGAGGCACTTAGTTAAAATAAAATAAAAGTCCAAATAAATCATCGATACCCAGAAGGAACTTAAAGTCATACAGAATAAAGCAAGTGCAGACTGGGTTCAATCAGTCGCATCCCCGTCAAGTCTCTGGGCACAGTCGCACACGTGGTTAAGGCTCCTTCCTCAGAGATGAATGATACACTTGAGAAGAAGTTCTACCAGAGCAAAGCTACTGCTACCCTGCTCTTTTAAGGAGTAGACTTCATCCTCCAATGAGTAGCATTGCAGGGATGGGACTACGAACCTATTGCTGTCTGTCCCTGTGAGGGTCTTGTGAGGTTCCAGCTCAGGCAAAAGTTAAGCATGTGCTTAAGTTGAGCAACTGGCCTGAAGTAACGCAGACAAGTACATCTTTGACTAGAGATGAATCAGACTGGTCTGGTGCACGTGGCAGTAATGAAGCTTCCTCCAAAAGCACAAGAGACTCCTTGAACCTTCTTCAACGGTTCTACGCAACAGCAAGACACAACCTAGTCCCATCTGGAGTCCTGACTTGAAACCATGATGTGAAAAATCAAGACGGCGAGAAAAGCACATGTTGCGATCATGGGAAGAGGAGGGGGGGAGGGGATCAATGGAGGAGGAAGGAGACCACAACATTTTCATGCTAACACACAAAATGACTTTTTGTAAGCAAACCTGATGAATGATGCTCTTCATGCTGCTCATTCTGCAGGCTGCTCTCTGTACACCTGCCACGTGGCTGCTATCAGTAAAAGCAATTCCAGTAATGACGTTGATGTGTGAGGGGCCTGCACTTGTGAGACACCGGGCCTAAAACATTATTCATTGCAGTTGTAAGTGGGTGGTGGAACTTAACCAGTCAGCTGAGTAAGTGCATATAAATGAGCGTAAACAGACAACAAAAAGAGTGGATGAGTCAGTAGCAGCAGGAAAGACAAAAAGATAAAATACAAAAATCCTCCTCATACACTGTCAGCCCTGGCAGGGATTGTCACACCACTCCGGCCTTCAAATGTCCACCTAAGTGACTGCAAAACCTGTAAGAGAGTTATGATTTTTTCAAACACCAACAAGAGTTATCAATCTGTGGTGTATGTGTGCTACTAGCTGTATGTACTTAGCAATCTGAAACACAAATTATTAATAGTTTGTGCAATGCACAACTTAGCAATTTGTATTTCAAATTGAAAAGTAGTGCACTGAACAAACTACTGAAAATCACCATCCCATACACATACCATACACCCTGCAAGCAGTGTGGCCTGTCATACTATGTGTGCAGTCACTGATCTAATACTCTGTTGTCATGGGAAAGTTTGAGGTTGATCACAACTGAGGCTGTAACATGCTTGCAAACAGAGCTGCCTAGTTTCCTATTTCACAGAGACTAAGGAGCGAAAGTGGAATCGGACATTCATGCTCATCAGTACTGTAGCATCCCTCTGCCTGAACTAGAGACCAGACAGATGAATTGGAAAGAATAAGATGCTTCCTACGTTATCTTCTCTTCCGTCCTTTCCAAGACCTTCCCTGCAAAGCTTTTCCTCAACCTCTCTTCTCAGACAAATTAATTTGGATGAACCCTTTTCTCACATATTCTATTACCCTTTGGCAGAGCCTGGGAGTTTGGTGACCTCTCTTGGGGGGCCTTACTGCCAGTGATAAGGGAAATCATGCTTCACACTTCACTAACTCACCCAGATACTATAACCTCCCAGATATCACTGAAGTTAAATCCTCTTCAGCCTTAATTCCAAATCTGGTATTTTGGACAAAACAAAATTTTTCTCCCCTGTTGCGTTCCCATGCTTTCTAGATGCTTCAGCATCCCTTCAACGTGGAACGTAGCACTGCAGATACAGATGGGAACAAAGCAAGAAGGGCAGCACAACACTGTGAAAGGCGCATGACCAAGAATAGCTAACCATCTGGCTCTCCTCATTGGCATTCTCAGTATCACCGTTTTCCCTTGCCGTTGTATGAGGAGGGAAAACAGGTTGAATCTTCTCTCCTACCACACATTTGTGAACCAGACTGCAAAAATTGGCCCAAAGGGTAGCACATCTGGTTAATGTCTCAGTACTCAGCTAATTGTTTAACACAGAAAATCTGTTCTGAGCTGCTCTGGATGTCTTTTAAATAGCTGGACTCTCATGTAATTGCTATCCATTCACCACACCAGGGTAGCCGAGAAAGAAGCAGTCTGCACACCACATGTGCTACCAACACACAGTAGACAGCAAGGAGGGCCAGTGCTGGGCCTGACGGCTCTGCCAGAGCCCTTCGACTAACCCAAGCCACTGTGGAACTCCCAGCAAGATAAGCATCAATTATTAGCTAATTCTGTCAGTTCCACATTGGGGTGAGTGGGTAGGAAAACAACCAATGTCAATCAGCATAATTTAGTGAAAATAAGGAGTGGAGAGGTGTCTGGGTCTCACTGAGGACCTTCATCCTATACTGCATACCATTTTGGCAGATAAGAAGGAATAGAAACAGAATTAAAATTATAGTTTTGTTCACGTACAAGTGAGCATGGCTCCATCACATCTGTTACATTCGCACAGCACAAAGTTCAAAACCAGTCACCTTTCCACTTGGTGCTCTTCAGGGGTCAGTTTCAAAAACATGAATACAATTAGGGCCAAATTCAGCCAGCAGAAAAAAAAAAAAAATGATGGAAAGATAACAACGATTGGTGAGAGCTTAAGAATATCTTATTATTAGGTACCCCAAAAGCCACAGTGTAATGATTCAAAAAAAGAATCACGCTGGTTACAGAAATGCAGCCAGGCTTACAATGGAAGCAAAAGCATCTGTAGTTTTTCAAATGCATATAACAAATGGAAGAAAGAGAAAGGTGAAAACGATAAGTGTAAAACAGAAACTAGACATTCTGAAAATGGAGAAGGGAAGCAAAAAGACATAACAAACCAAACCAATAGTCAACAGAGCCAAAGAACCAGGACAGATATTTTAAAGTTCATTTGGAACAGAAGGACCTTTCACAATGACAGTAATCTATTACTGGATGAAGAAAGTTGTCTTGCAAGCAATACTAGCAAAAAGACAGAAATCTAAGAAAAAGTCAGATGATCTAATATTGCTGAACAAACCAAAACCAAAATCCCAAAATATGCCCTGCCCTCCAGAGAAAGATCATGATCCCTCCACTGTCTAGTTGAAATAGAATAACAAAGCAAGATTTGACTACAGTTTGTAAATGGGGAGCTAGAATTTAGTAGCTAAGTCTTCTCGTTCAGCAAAGGCAAAATAAGACTGAAAGGCAAAATAAGGTTTGAAAGCTGCGGAAAACAAACCTCAAATAAAACCGAGGTTCTCATTTTGAGTTTTGCAAGGACCTAACCCATTGACTAGTTCACCATTTTACAAATGCTTCACCATCCACATTCCCTACTCTCAAAGGGCTAATGGACTAGCATGACCCGAGGAGAGACTACAGTGCACATGCATATGCTGATTTATACCAGCAGGAAATTTGGCTCTCCAGGTTTTGGGAAGAACTGTGTTTTATTCCTATTTTTGTTCCCTTACAAAGATGAAAGACGAGAAGAATTCAGAACTGGTTCCAAAGGTGCAGGTGCTCTGCACAGTTCTGCTGGGGGGTGGGCAATATTGGCAGGACCTCCTCACCACTGCTACATCAATACCACACCTTGGCTCATCAACCAGTGAGACCAGCTGCATGAGAGACAATTAGGAAGCTTCCTTTTACACTAGTCCAGACATTTCCTTTCCACCACCAATTAACTACCCACAACACAGAAAAGCTTATCAGCAACATCAAAGAATGCATTCCTCACTAACACACACGGTATGGCAGATAACGTCTCTGGCTGCATCAGATTTTCTAATTAAGCGTGTGGGAGTCGGGGAAAGAACAGGGGGGAGCTTAAAAAAAAAAAAAAAAAAATCAAGCAGAGTGCACTGTGTGTGTTGTTAGCAGTCGCTACTGTAAACTGAAATACAGGTGCCATTAGCAATCTGCTGTCTGCTGAGCTGCACTGCTCTGGGGCCTCACTTCCCAGTTGGTCTTTTTTGTCTCTGCCTCACAGAAAGCAATGTACGGAAGACTCCTTCAGTGTGGCAAGGTGAAGAAATAGCACAATGATTGTACATTTGCCTTTGATACCTATCATCTCACAGCAAAAAATAAAGGGACCAGATAATGAAAGTCATTGATTTCATAAAAAGACCATGTTGCTTTAAAAAACAAAAGCTAAATGGAAGAAGCAAATAACTAAAACGTAATAGGTTGGATTACTTATTAAACAGTTGAACAAATAATTCACTATAAGGAATTTATTAGATTAATTCAGCTTCCCCCTCCCTGAGCAGTTTAAAATTCACTTTAAATTATCCAATTGAGTTGAGGGCAAAACTCTTACTTCAACTCTCTGCAAGTGCAAGCACAGACAGTTCAATATTTTCTTTTCGAGCTCTATCGGTTAATTGAGAGTATTTACACTTTTTTTGTTTCCCAAATAAAAGAGAGCACATGCACTTCCAGCACAAATAATTGTGCACGTAGTTTAAAAAATTGGTGTCTTTACATATTTGTGCCAGCAAAACTTGACAGCAGGAACATTCGCAGGAAGCAAACACAAAGAAGACGTCACTACAGATGAAGCAAATTAATTTTCAAATTGAACATTCCCAAAAATATTGTCCAGCTACAGACAGATCATTATGCTGAAGTATGAACTGTGAAAAATTAACAACAGAAAATATGCAGTGCTTACTTTGCAAGCCTCAAATTGGGTAAATCACCTTAGGTCTTGTGGTTGTAGTAGCTGCATTAATTGCTCAAGATCTGGTTCCTAGATAAACTTTTCTGCATGGAAAACAAGTCTTTGTTTCATTATTGAATCCTAACACAAACTGATGGTGCTATACAAAACAATCTTCTCTTGAAATTCCAGTAGCAGCTCAATTGAGTTCAGCTTGAAACTGGCAACTTGCATTATTCTGTTTTAGATATAGGAATCTGTCACATGCTGCTTTTTGTTGTGTTAAAAAAAGAGTTAATATTTGGCTAATATGTTTATCTTTGCATGACATTACTGTCTATGTGCAGGAAAGAAAGAAACAGCTGTTGCAAGCCTAACCCTCTCTCATTAATCTTTCATCATCTTGGGACTTCCAGCACTGTATTCTCTATTACAGCATCAGCTTTCTATTCAGCAGTGGTATCTGAGAGCAAATTCCCTACAAAACTGCCATTCAGACTTGCCAGACCCACTTGTACTGAACCTGGACACTGAGGCTCCACACACATCATCACCCAGCAGAGATGGGGGCATGAGGTAGGCAGTATTTCTACCTTACTGAGGCTTGCAGAATCTGTCTCCTGGTGGCTGCTTGTTTCAAGGGGAACAGGAGGCATCCCAGGTGCAGTATTTCCTCCTGGTAGCACAAGGAGCCATTTCGGCTCCCTTGCACCAAACTGATGTTCTGAGGTCTGCTCTTACTCAAACACTTGGCAAATATCCTGAACCTTGGAGTGCCCAAGTTACACCCAGAAACTTACCGATTCAGCAGCAGAGGACTATCTCCTCCTCCTGTTGCAATGGTCTCATCATTGCCTGATTTTCTTCTCAGCCTCCTTTTGGATGCGTGCCCAAATCCACAGATGTGCACAGGAGGTAGATGGCACTAGAGGTGCCCTTAAGCACCTCAGCTGTTACTTCGCACTGCCTCCCAGGTGTTATTAGCAGAAAACATGCATTGTAGAAACCACAGTAGGATTCTCTTTACACGATTCTTGTTTTTAATCTTTTAAAATTCTCAGGAAACAGAGAACAATGGGTATTCGGGAGTCAGAGCTCTATGACTTCCTCCTCCTCCTCATTAGACTCTGTATTTATATAAACATGTAGTAAAGCGTACATTGGTTTCAGAGATCTTTGTAACATGTCAATATTCACTGCTGTAGTAAAGTCACCAGTCTGGCCAGTAACCATCGTTTTGCCCAGCTGACAAAGCAGCTTCACACACAGCTTGGCTCTGCCCTCAGCCACCTATCTTTGGGCATTCAGGCCACGGGCAACAGCCAGGGGAAAGACTGCCATATCTGTGCTGCAGACAAACTCCATCCAACGCCTCATGGACCACCTTCAAGCGGTTCTGGATGGGTCTGTGCCTGACCTGCCACCGTTGCACTGACTTATGTGTGAAGTAAATACAGTGAGATTATTTAATTCCTCACACCGTGCTCTAATGCTAGGGAAGTAACTGTGGTATTACTGACGCTGTTCCTCACCAGCTATCTGTTACCACGCATGCACACACTGGTACATATGTAGGCTGGACCACATTTAAGAATAGCATAAGCTAGTCAGGGCAAGAATTACACAGTATTTCTTCTTCTGGAAGGTGCCAGTAGAATTTTTTATACTTCCATAATACACATTATAAATTATTCGTGCAAGCATATGTGCAGACCACATACACCAGTAATGTGTGTTGCAGAATTACTAATTCACATACCACTCATATCAATGGAATTGAGCATAAGACTAAATTCCTAAAATGGATAACATGGTCCATCTTGAGGTTAATATCTGTACTTCTTTTTATTTGGTTTACACCTGTCCTTCATACTATCTTTCCTTCTGGTGATCAGCCTGATGAGAATCAAAAGGCACTCTTACCTAGCCCAGTAAATGCAAACTAGTTTTCACACTAAGAAGTGGAAAGAAAAAAGCACCAATATCTTATTATTCTTTGTGCTGTGTTACTTATAGTTACCTCATCTCCATTTAATAGGTTGCCTTCATACTCCCTCCATAGAGCTACAGATTCTCATGTTAAACAAGGAAGCTCCTGACAGCTTTCTCTTTCCTAGGGCAGGACTGCTTAACTAACAATAACCAAGATACCTTTTGACAAGTGCAGCTAAGAGCCAATAAAGCTTAGTCAATCTGCATCAGTCTGTCTTGGCACCTTTCTTTCATTTTCATATCTAAATGCTGGATGCGAAAGTCTCTTGCAATGATTATAGAAAATTATAAAAGGGGAAATGAATGCAAAAACAGAAATCATATTAATCAGTTGAAGGAAAATACTTTTCCAACTACAATTGTGGCTGAAACCCATAAATTAGATGACTGGAGTAATAAGACATGTGAAATGGCTTTTAAGTCCACTACCAGCTCCATGCAATAAATTTCAAATGACATCCAGGCTTTTAGTGGAGGGGATGATTTATTGCAGTCTGCAGGAAGAGAGCTTTCATGGATTATCTCTAAAGTGGCAAAACTCTATTCTGAATTTTTCAAAATTAGTGCAGCTCAGTGAATGTTACTGACAAGCAAGTCCAAAAGCACTTTAAAAAAAAAAAACTTTTTGTAAGAAAAATAGCAAACATACTTTAGAATATCCACAGATTTTGCTAAGGGAACTACAACTTGTCTTTTTGTAAACCAGAAAAAAAAAAAAAGAAATAGCAAGAGAATAACACTTGCTGCATATGTTGTTCACCTGGGCTTCCTGCAACCAGAGATATTTCACTAGTGAACTAAGGCAACATTCCTCAGCTTTTGACGCCAAAAGTCTACAAAACAAGTTAGCAGATAATGAAAGTTTCTTCCAAAACCTATAAACCTAAATGTACTCCTTCTACTATTTTTGTCATTTGGCAACGTGAGTGAAGCACTGACCACAGAAATGCTCTCCAAAGACAGCGCGGAGCCTACAGGGTCCCATTTCCTTCGAGCATCCAGAAATAGACTTATTTCCTCTCCTCTGGTAAAAGGAATCAGGGAAAACGTGTCTCCACTGGAATTGCAGAGCGCCAAACACCAGCGTGCCAGAGTTGCGATGCCCACTGCAGGGATCCGGCGTAGCACCTGACTAGTGAAGTGTTGCACAGTGTCCCGGTTCTGAGTCCGTTCTTTTCCCTGGAGCGAAGACGGCTTCTAAGAGTCCTGGGATGTTGTCACAATTGCACCCTTAGGTACACCCCTGCTCAAGACTGTAAAAGTAATTGTGCCTAGGGAGAGGATGTTCCAGGGCACAGGCATAATCCTCTTCAAGAGGCATAGGTGTACCTTGGCTAAAAGCTGTTAGATGGAGGTCCCTAATTCTGATTGCTTTACTATCTAGTGGTAGTAAATAATTCTGGTAATTCTCAATACCTGCGACACTGAACGTGCATACCAATGGCAGTTAAAACTAGGGTATGTTTGTGTTAAGTAATGGAAATGTTATATATTGAAAACACCACCTTACAATTTTGACACCTTTCATCCAGAATAGTTCCAAAATATTTTATGGACTAAGTAGGGTTTTAATTTCACTGGCATTCAGAGTAGAAAGTGAAGATCTATGCTTTAGCCAATTCATTTATATAGAAAACGTACAGTGGTGTGATTTAGTCTCCCAGGAGAGAACGCAAGAGGATAGCAAGACTAACAGCTCTGCTTTTACACGACTGTTAATGATGCTTTGGCTTTCATTAGAGTCTTTCCTACTAAAGACTAACCATTAGCCTTTTAAAGCATGAATTCAGCACTGACCTGGATTAAGAGCAGTATTTCACTGACTCCACAGTACTTATAGCTCTGAGATTTCCCCTGCAAGTCACCTACCCAAAGTCTGATAGTGATTCTGATAGTGATACTTAGTTTATGGAGAGTTCTGGAAGCAATAAGGGATTCATGCAAACATCTTTTAAAAGGAAGTCCATCCTAACTTGAGACATAACCTACACTAAAACAGAGCTGGAAAAAATAAACTAACAGCTTTACCACCCTGCCCATTCTCATCTACTGTTTTTTTTTAATGAGTTGATCACAGCATCTTTTATGAAGGTAGTCGCAGACATTATCTTAGTTTTGTAGACAGAGAAACTGAGGCACAACCCAGTGAAATTACTGACTTAAAGTTGTTGGCAGGCCAATGACAAAGCCCCAAACAGAACCCAAAGTTTCTCACAGAAGTGCTTTAAACAATCAAATACACTGCAGATAGCACTGATTAGAAAGTATGTGATGGGGGAGTTTTTTGAATTCAATACAAAATTTTAAAATCCTTCCTTGGCTTAGGGTATTCCAGACACATGCTAAACATATGTCTTACTCTGTGCTCCATGTAGCACAAGCCACACGAATACACTGAAATCTTTAAGTGATGGCAGCTTCTCTTCATCATCAAGCATAGACAAAATTCAGAAGAAATCTCTTTTGCTGTCATCACTTAATAACCATGTAATTTCCCAAATGCTCAGTCAGAATTATGGGACTCGGTCTATCAAGGATCAGATTGTATCTACTTTGTTGTATGCACAAGATAGAAGACATTTGCTCTAAGCAACTCTCATTCCCTGGATGATGGACCCAACTGAACATACAACAAAAAACATCACTTGTAGAGCTTTAAGTGTTAGAGACTATGTTAAATTGCAAATATTCACAAGAGGACAAAATGGACTTTATTATCTGTGAATACATATGCACACTGCTAAAACATTTAAGCAAATTACAGGCTGGGTATCCAGCACTTTTCAGTTTTTGATCATGTGCATATCTTGTATTTTAGGGAATGCAGAGTGACCATGTTGCACATAGTGGCAAAGTGATGATAAATGACAGAGTACTTAGTGCTACTGTGGCACAAACAAGCTTGTGCATTTTTATGAAAGCTAAATGGAGAAAAGTAACTTTGATATTCTCTCCCCACATCTTAAAAAAAAAAAAAATCTGTAAGTTTCTTTAATAAAGAAATGGCACAGGCAAGACAAACTGTTACATTGATTATAAATTCACATTGAAATGCATGCAGAAGTCTTCCCTTCTGACCTATGCATAGAGCTTCATTTGCACTATTACTTCTGTAGAGCTCTACACCAGTTTAATCCTCCAAACCAAAATCCCTACCTACAGCCTGACTTTATAGGTGGCACCATGTCTATAGAAGCATTCCAGCAAGCAGATAACAGAAGGCTCTTGCCTGACATGTCTAACTCCCTTCCTCATTAATGGGCAATATGCCTGCACTGACAGGAAAATTTATCTCAAAGTCTGTGATAAATCAGTCAGATTTGATCTGCTCTATGTAAAATACACAGCCAACACTGATTAAATGAGCAATGTAGTGTTCTTTCAATAGTGCAGCAATGCTTTTCAGCACATAGGCATGGACAGAGAGCTCATAGCTTCAAATGAAGGAGAATCATGACTTACGTTTTCAGTCACTGGAAGAATTCATTGTAAAGTATGAATACAGTGATGTGGCTTCCTTTCCCATTCTTGTTCCATATGTCCATTAATATGTTTTGCTGGTCATTCATATTATTATTACGTGTGACAATTTGGGGTGCAAAATTTTATGCGCACTGCTGTGTCATTCTGAAACACCTTGTAAATGACCTTGGATTGTAGTGCAGTACCATAATGCATTTTTAATAAAAGAATTTTAAAAAAATAACTACAGTTCTAATCCTCAGTCCTGTTATCTCTCTCCCTCCTTCATCTTCCTCAAGCCTTCCTTCCTCACTAAGAAAAATGTCTTCAATAAAGCCTGACCAAGCATGTTTCCTAAAAAACAAATCACAAAAATCAAGAAATGTCCAAGTTGAGCCTATAGTAGTCATGCAGAACAACACCAATTCATATGTCTGACCACCCAAACATCGGAAGGAACCCACTGCCTTTGCTCTACAAGCAAATATACAGAGAGCTTTGATCTACAAGCTCTCTTGCAGATCCAACACAGACAAGCAATTTTTCTAGCTCTTATCTAGGCTCCCCCTCAACCTGCCAGCCTCATCACAGTAATAAGCAACACATCTGGTATAAGCAAGCTCCCATGAGTCCTCATCAGCACAAGACCTCTCTTCCAGAAAGCCAAGGAAAGGCCTGCAGCCTCAGCAGCAGAGTTTGAGGTTCTGATATTCAGGGGACTCTTCTTTCCTCATGTTGTTGAAATCCAAGATCAGAAGGAAAAGGAACCAAAGAGAAAATTTCAAGCAAATTTGCCAGACAAATGATGCTTTCAGAATGATTTCTGAAGTTGCACATAACAGATTAGTTCCCACACTTAGCAAAATTGTCGCCAAGACTCACCAAGATGGAGAGATTCACTTGGCATGTTCAGGAAGATTTATCACGTCCATCCCCGACAGAGAGGCTTGATGTGTACTGGGGTAGAAGTGGGCTGAGAAGATTCCTGCATTTCAGAGACATTCCCCTCATCATCCTGCTTGAGACAGCTGCTCTGGCTAGCACTTTACCCACAGGCTCCTGCCCCTCACTTCTACCTTGTAGGCTTCCAAAGTTGGTCTTGCAGCTCAGGGTGCACGAGCCCTGTTCATAAGCATCTCGGGTGTGGACACTGCAAGAACAAACCCACACCAGTTTCAAAAGCCCCACTGCAATAGGAAAGGAATAGCTGGGATATGCCAGACCTTTGGAAACTGCTCTTTAATAAGAGAGAAATGCTAAAGTAAAACAACCTATTCCACTGAGAAGCAGAACATGGAAATCAATCACAAAATCTGGAGACAGAGAGAAATGAAATATTGTACCTTAACCTGTCCTTTCCTGAAGGATGGTCTGACATAATTTAAGGGTTCTCCTCAGCTTGGACTCCCAAGTCAAGGTAACACTGCAGACAAGGATCTTAATACCTCAGACTTTCCCCCCTCCAGTACTGAGGTGATTCCCTTTTCTCAACAGGGTTGCAGTTGAGTGCTTCCAGAGACTCTGTTGATGGTTCATTCAAGGCACTGACTCATGTCTTAAGCTAATGAGATCCTGCCTGTAACAGTATCAGTTAGTATCATAAGAACACCTCTGAAATGCCACTGCAGGGGTCCCAGCCAGGCTTAACCTTCTGTGGACTGTACTCAAAACCTCCTCCGGGAACAAAAAGAAGTCAGTACACATAATAGACATATTATGTATATTATGAAAAGTTTTATTCCAGAAATAGTCGTTATAAAATCCCAAAGGAACAAACAATGGATGAGGCTTGTTACTAGTGCTAAACACAAGCAAAAGTTAGCAAACCAGCCTGAGACAAATAAATGTGTGGATTGGAATGGCTGGAGACTATTCAGAATATAGATATTTACCTCCTCAGCAACAAGGGAAAAAACATAGGAAAGTTAGGAAAGTGCAAAAGAAAGGAGAAAGAAAATAAGTAAGGGTAGGGAAAATGAACCATTTTGAAAAGCATGGCTAGAAGAAAAGGTGTGAAATTGAGAGGGAGCAGAGTAGAATCAGGCCAAATAAACAACACACATCCTGATAACGAGGTCCTGTCATTGTGGGATAATCTCTCTCAGGAACTGGAGCAGAACCCCATTACCTGTAACGCTTTTGCTCAGATATCACTGTAATGAGCTCATTAACTCCAGCACATCAAAACCCAAACTGAACCAAATGCTTGATAATGTAATGCAAGGGCGACACATGGCATAGACAGAACAATACTTCCATTTCTATCACTGTAACAAGCCCTGAATGACTATGTCCATGTCCTAGTCTAGTTTACAATGTTCTGTGAGGAAGGGAAAAAAGAAAAGCGGGATGACGATGGGAAGAAAAAGGTTTAGGGAGAAGAACTCATGTCACAGAGAGAAGCAATAACTTTCTTTTCCATTTGTAAATTCAAAATTGAAAATCTTTTGAAGCTAGTGAGGTAGCGTTTGAGGTGAACACCAAGTACTACTCAGCAAACGGAGATCTTGCTTGCATTTGTGAAGTATCTTATTTCTTATGACTGTTCTCCAATTTCCACTGAAAACAAAGGGATGTCCCCACATTCATTCTGATGGCAAATTGGATTAGGCCGTAGAATAAACTAGGAATCAACTCTTGAAATAATTTTGACAGCCTTGAGAAATTGGAGGGAAGTATAAAAAAACCCAACAGGTTGCTTTTGTTTATTTCCTTGCCCAGCCCTTTGCAGTCCAGCAAAAAAGATGCAGAGTTACACAAAGTTTGATTCCATTCTCCTTATTCTACCAAAAGACCATATGACCTCCAGAGCCCTGAACAAAACAGGATGCATGCCAAAGAATGAAAATCCTATAGAATCATGGCACTTTTCTTCACACGAATAAAACTACATGCATACAAATAGCACCAAATCAAAGCAATAGCAAGCACCTTTACATCCATACACTATATTCACCATGTGATACATGCAAGAGGACCCTACATATTGATCCACCCCATGAAGCATCCACAGGCTTCAAGGTAAACTACTTTTGACATGTAGAATTAGACAAATGGTGCATTTGAAGAATGGCCTACCAGACTCAACTCTCAATGAAATTCAAGAAAATAATCATAAAATGGTTTGGGTTGGAAGGGACCTTTAAAGATCATCTATGTCCAATCCCTCTGCCATGGGCAGGGACATCTTTCACTTGATGAGGTTGTTCAAAGCCCCATCCAACCTGGCCTTGAACAATTCCAGTGATAGGACATCCACAACCTCTCCGGGCAACCTGTTCCAGTGCCTCACCACCCTCTCAGTGAAGAACTTCTTCCTTACATCTAATCTAAATCTACCCTCTTTCAGTTTAAAGCCATTACCCCCTGTCCTATCACTACATGCCCTTCTAAAAAGTCCCTCTCCACTTTCCTGTAGGCCCCCTTTAGGTACTGGAAGGCTGCTATAAGGTCTCCCTGGAGCCTTCTCTTCTCCAGGCTGAACAACCCCAACTCCCTCAGACTGTCTTCATAGGAGAGGTGCTCCAGCCCAATCTTCAGAGAAGTAACAGCCACAGAGCAACAAACCTGTTTTACACAAAAAGGATGCAGAACCTTCAAGCACCCAGCCAAATTGGAAGCAAGAACGATATTGAAACCTGACAACAAACAGCTGCATGAATAGTAGCAGTAATACCAGAATGCACCTCATTAGATGATCCTGCCTTCTCTTTTAGTTCTCCTTGTAACCCAAAGTCACCTGCCATTATCTGCTTATTACAACCCGCAATGGCATATGCATAAGTTCTTTAGCTATCAGGTAGCCAGACAGCTGCAATCATCAATGGTCATTTCTTAAAACTGAATGAACACCAAGACAAATGTCCCAGCTACAAAAGCTTAGAGAACATTTCAGGAATCAAACTGCAAAGGTAATAATTATATAGAAGCTACTGCATGGACTTCCTAAGTCTTTCAGAGTCTTAGTTCTAGAAAGAGCTTTCTTCAACTGAGGCACTATACAAACATACTGGAAAAAAGATGGGGTTTAGCCCAAAGACCTTTCATTCTAAATAAATGAAAGAAACAAAACCCGAGTGACACAGAAAGAGAGGCACCAGCAGATAACTCTGGTAAATAGGAGAGGAGAGGTCAAGACACCAGCAGACTAGCAGCTGACAAGTTGGCTTGCTCAATTTTAATTTTTTTTTTTTTTTTTCCTAATGGGCATCATGAAAAAGGAAAAAGTATGAAGACAAACAGTGGGTATGTTTTTGAACTCTTCCCAAATGGCACAGTGTGGAAGGAAACACAGGCATTTATTGAATCTTTAATATGAAGGATGCAGAAGCTGACATTGTAGGCCATAGAAAAGCAAAAGTTGTATTTCAGTAGTGAATAAGAGATGGTTAAAAAACTGGCAGAAGCCCAAAACAACTTGGAAATTAAGACAAATAGCTTACATATGATACAATAGGAAAAGGAGAGACAGAGGAAAGATACAGAGAAAGGAATGACTTGGACAAAAATACAGGGTAGCAAAGTGATTTTTATATCAACATTATGGGTGAATTTAAGTGGATTGTTTTTCAGATTATGTTTTCTTGCATATTATATTTTATTATATATGTGCTAAATTTATCATTACCTTATAATTACTGAATCATAGAGTTTTAATTAAGCAAGTACTCTGGAAGAAGAAAGCACATGGTTGCATGTATTTATGCTCCCTCCATTATGAAAAATTCTACAATCTAATTTTTGTAAATGTGTGCTTTTCTATGCTGAACATTCTCCATGTCTGACAGAGAAATGGGAAGCAAAGGAGGACAGATGTTTCTGCTTCCAACATCCCCCCTGAAATCTTCACCTATTTGCATATTATAGCGAAAGTGTTCCCATCTCCACGGGGACAAATGTACTTTAAGAATTCCTCTTGGAAATCCATGCCTCAATTTTTCTTTGTTTAAGCAACACGAGGAATGAGCAGATGTAGCTCCAATTTCTTTCATGAATAAGGTCCTTCATTCATGCTTTTCATGGTACAATATATGGAACTTTAAAAGTTTCAGTCAATAGCTTGGTCAAGCAACCAAATCTGAACTCCGATATTAACAATTCAACCTTCTGAAACTAATGAGTCATATTATAATCAGCAGTAATTGTGGTTCACTTCCCATAACCAACCTTAGATTACATTTTCAAGTCATTTAAAATCAAAAAGCACAAATAAATGTATTTTACTGTTGCATGTGAGTTTTGAAAAAAGAGACACTGCACCACATAACAGGCTTTGGATATTTTAGATAACTGAACTGCTCCACGTGTAATGGTCACAATTACGCTCTCATACTACACTGCTGCCTGTAAACACAGTTTTGGTGATTAAAAGAAGGAACATGAGGGACAAAAGTGTAGGAAAGGTAGACTGACTAATGCTGTGAGCAAGTTAGGGCTACTGTAACGGGAAAGTTTGTCCAGCACGTTTTGGTGCAAGTTGGAACAACTTTCATGCTTTTATTCTTTATTAGTGGGATTACACGCAAGTGAGTACCAGTATTTTCAGTAAAAATACTCCAAATTGGGCAACAGCAAGAAATTTTACAAGCTTGTTCAAATTTCAACAGGATGCTTTTGTGTTTTAAATCTAAAAAAATGCCATAAAAGCTAAAACCAATCAAGTAAATTATTTTTCATCAGTTTCAGTCTTTTATAAACACTTAATATTTTTTGAAAACTAAATAGAAGGTTTTATTTCCAGTGAGTCAAAGAACCACGTTCAAAATATGAGTTTCAGCCATTTTAAAGTTAAACTGACAAACATAAAACCTGTTCAATCCAGTCTAAAATAATTCTGGAACAGTGAACAAACAAGAGAAACTCAGTTATTCAAATACTTGTGTCAGTCCAAAACATTCTGACCAAAGAACAGCCTACCCAAACTTAGCAGAGATCCCATTTACAGTATTTTTCTTTGCTTCTGAATCTGACTATCTCCAGATACTTGTATCGGGTGGAAAATGGTGCAATGCCACAGCTGAAACAAGAGTCAGTACTGCTGCTGATTCTTTCCCTGGTGTGAATGGTTACACCAGGCTTTCTAAAATAAACAGTGGGATCATGTTGTCTTTTACACTACTTAAACTGGACATTCTACAAGAGACAAACTGTTTTATATTAATGGAAAAAGAGCTAAGAATTATATTTTGGTATGGAAATGCACTTCTCTGTATAAAAATTTTAGTGAAATTCCCATCTACTGGTATATGTTGAAAAAGAGAGGGTAAGGACAGTAAGCTAATTTTATCCTGTTCAGTTCTGTCCCTGTTTAAGCATACTTCTTTTCTACAGGCAGGTTCTGTGTCTTATGTCTTATTGCTAAAGAAGTTTAGTATTTAGATGGGCAAATGCTCCTGCTCTTAAGAAACAATTTGGGGCCATACACCACCTAACGTACCAGTTTTAGAAGCCAAATGTCCTTGCCATAGAAAGGGACTACATGATGGCACAGCTACTCTCAGCAGTAAAAAGAGGTTTCAAAACTGGAAGTATGCCATGGCCTGTGACCCATGACATTTCTGTCTACATTGCTAAATGTAGCCATTGCCAAGTCAGAAACGCTTCTCCATGCATAAGACCAGGCACTGGTACGGGCATTAGTTCCTCTCACCAGGGAAAAGGGAGTTACCATCCAACGAGTTCTCATTTTCTGCTGCAAGCCCCTGAAAAGGGCTGTGGGCATGTCCAACATCTTAATGGCTTCTGATTTCAAACATCAGGGAGTAACGCAGTCACATCTATATTAAAAACTGAGAGAACTCAGGTATTCTGGGCTCTCCCAAGGAGTTGGAGACAAGTTCAGTCATTTATAAACTTCCCATACCAAGGCCCCTCAGTCACGACAAGAGAAATTTGTTCAGATGAAGATACCTTAATGCTTGTTTGTAGAAGGACAGAACTGCAACTACCATACACAGGAATAAGCACAGAAAATGTGAATAACAAAATGGATACCTAAACCAGCAAGTGTGATAACAGCTAATATTTAGGGTCATCAGCACCCAGCAACAGCATTCACACACAAGGCAGCTGATTTATGACATCCAAATCAATATATTCACAACTCATAACAACATGCAATTCATTCTTCTGAACTAGAGAATTATATTCAAAAAAGCTCAGATCCTTCTCCTATACTCAGCTGGAGACCATGAATTATTTAATTTCTTGGTTGCCTTTGTGTGTGGGGGGGGGACCTAGTTTTCATTTGGCTTGACAGTTACATCATGCTGTATTTTTCTCTCCCAAAGCCTTCATGCAGTTCTTGATGTGAAAGCTTAGCTTTCTGTAGACAACTGTTATTTCAAATTAAAAGCTGCATGAGCTTTTGTCAATATTAGGCTTTATATTTAATTTTCCCTTCATAGTTCACAAAACGGCTATTTCTAGAATTCATTCCTTGTTACTTCATAGAGAAGATTACTATTGCAGCATACACCCATCAAAGTCATCTTTCTCATCAACAAAACGTTGTTTGTAGCAGCCACACATCAATGAAACTTCTTCAAGCCTGTGACTGTTGCTTTTTCATAATTATATTTTCTAATCCCCCTTTACACACGAGAGCTCAATTCACTTCCTGGTACAATGCATTAGCATCCTCTTCAAATCCATTAGCAGTACCACAAGATTCACAGCATCTCTCCCTCTTCAAAATAGTGTGTTATTAAGTTACCATACAGCAGGCTGAAGACTATGAATATTTTAAGTCCACTGTATGTACCAAATGGGAGAAGTCAATCCTAGCCTTTTACCATATTGGCAATATTCTAAGAGACACTTATGGGCTTTGTTTAACTTGTGTTGCTGGCACAACAATATACGATATATTGAATAGAGAGATTTCATATGTAATATGATGGTAACAGCATAATCTCTCCAGTCATTTTCAGCCCATAGCACTCAACAGTGGGTGACCTCAGTCTACCACCTAGCTAAGTCAGGCCCAATAACTCAAACATGTTCAGTAAAACAAAACTAATTCATCTAATGAGTTGCTGTTAGGAATATCAGGTGTCAAAGATATTATTAAAACAACTAGTAGGATGTTTCAAAACACTTCATAGAGTCTAAAGGTGAGTTGACTTATACTACAGCCCTCTTGGGTTTTGATTTGTCCCATCCTCCCAAAAATGAACATTTATTTTGAACCATTTGAGGCATTTTACTGAACCAGTTATCAAAATTCGTATTAAAACTCATTTAACCTTTTTGAATTAATGGTAAAATCTGCAGTTGAAATGAACAGGGCAAAAAACATGGATTACCCTGGTTTTCCCCCTTTGCAAGTACAGGTGGAAACAAGGCTGACAACCTGATGTCTAGCACAAGTGCAGAAGCAGCAGATGACCTCAGTTAACTCCCAGCTCTCACAGGCTCCACCAGCAACAAATTCCACAGCTTTTTCAAAGGCATCAGCAAAAAGAGCCCTCTTCTAGAGATTTTTTCCATGCCAGAAATCCAGGTGGGTTTACATCTGGGTTTAGAAATTCCTTAGGTGGCATATGGAGCCTCTATGTTTCTATCGAAGGGCTTTGATCCAATAAAATACATGCAACAGCAGCTCAGCTTTTAATGCTATTCTAATGCATAGCCCTGCAATGAGTTTGAGGCATTTTGCTTGGGAGTAAACAATCTCCCAGTGTTAAGCGTGCTGATGGAACCACACTAGTCTCCTTAAACTTCCATGTGAGCAACACAGGGTACATGCGCAGAAAGCAGCACATGAACACGTGCCACAGCGTAAGTTTGTTCTTTCCTTTTCATCCTCTCCACTCCAAAGCCAAGGCAAATTTTGTTTCACCAGTTTTTCCAGCATGAGCTAGCCTTTATTTTCATCCATTCTTTTACTACTTTCACTATTTCAAAAGCCACATTTTGTCATTTACTTGTTGCACCTGGGAAATGCTTCTAAAAAGCTTAAAACAACAACAACAAAACCACTCCCAACCAGTATAAGTATTTCTGTACAAAGTGTTTAAGTAAGATAACTCTCACCCTCAGATACAGAAACTCTTGTTCAGTGGTCGTCTTTTCTTCCCAGTTTTACAGCTGACATGCTTGAAGCAAAGGAAGGGTGAGCAATTTACCATCATTAGAACATTTTCCTCAGACTGAATTTGAACCCTTCAGGTTTCCAGCAGTTTGCAATATCCATTAAGCTACAGTTATGGGTCTGGCATGCCTTAGGTTCCTACAAGACAGGAATGCTTCTGCTGCACAAGATGACTGTTATCAAAACAGATGCTGACATACCAAAACCAGCAGGAATTCCTCAACTAAGAATAGCCAAATGTGCTCTCATAGGAAAGCTGCCTTTCTTGAGCTGTCTGCGTCCTTCTTTGGACCACAACCATGTAAAGAGTCCATAAAATAAATAGGATCAGTTATTTATTCATTCATTCATTTTATTTAGATAGCAAAGTCATCTATATCATATTTGAAATCACATTAGTAGTTGCATCTGTTACAAAAGCAAGTACTCTTCTAGCACTGTATGAAGGTCCTGTCCTAACATCAGCAAATTTGCAATCTACCAGTCAGGAAAACTAACCACGGGGTAAAGGCATAAACTGCAGAACAAATAAACAGAATAGGGTTTAGGGGGTGGAATCACTGTTCCATTAAATTTGAATTCATTTCCCCAAATTCTGAAAGCACTGGATGCAAAGGGTTTCTATTTGTCACCTCTAATTTACTATTACAAATTGCACATGATTCAGTGGTGTCTGCTGAGAAAAAGAGAGCATGCAAGCAAGTAATCAGCAGTGCAGTTCCCAATAATCAGCCAGATCAGACCCCATCAAAGTAGAGAAACTAGTGCTCCTCATCAAATTCCATGCTTTCCTCCCATTCCCCTTTTGCAAGGCCTGAGTGAGACAGCAGCCACAGCAGGAGACATTAATCTCGCTAGTTAGTAGTAACAATAATAACTATGCACAAATAACCTCTCTTTCCCATCTTCTCAGTATAAGGCATACAGACTTCAAAGAAATTCCTGTTATTAAAGCCATGACATACTATACAAGAATAAAACAATGAAAGAGTTGGAAGCAGCATGGAACAATCTAGCGGTGACTAGCAGCGGGAGTTATCAAAGCTGCTTAGTAGCTGACCTGATAATCAGGTAACAGAGTTTGGTCAGGATCCCTCCCCCGCCCCCCCATTTTATCCAGGTACCGCAAGCATTCAAACAGAATTTGGTAAAACACAAGTGTTAGAAGGCATACATCCTGCCTTTATAGCTTTTATGTGTTTACTCAGCACACATATTTGCTTTCATGTGAAGGCATATCTTGATCTCAGAAGAGCAGTTGCTATTTTTATAGCTTTAAAAATGTTTTGTGCCTCTTACTGACAAACAATGCATGCTATGAAAAGAAGATTCACTTAATGGGGTTGATAATCTACAGACCATCTCTGTAATAATTCATAATGTGCAGCGATTTGGTGGGAATCAAGACAACCACCCTAGAATTGAGTTTGATCCGTAGAATTTCATGACAGACCGTGTTTCGCAACGTTGCAGGATCATGAATACTTGACTGACTTCCTCTGAGAACGCAACCCTCTCTATAAACACTGGCTAATGAAGCCTTTCTCCATTGCAGTAAGACTGAGAAATGCGTCCCCATTTTACAGAGGGAAAAATGAGGCCTGAAAGAGAACTTCAGCATTTTAGGAATAAAAAAGCAAATGCTTTACAGAGAAGGTCAATAGAGTTACCCTCATTTTACTAAGGTTACTGAACCGCCCAGTTATCCCTAGACACATCTTTTACACCTAGCTGACCCGATGACTGACAGACTACCACTATGCATTCACCTCTCAGCTGCACATGACCTGTACAACAAACCTCATGAGTGGACCAACTGTTCATGTGCCCAAGAAATCTGACGCATTCAGGGCATATCATATGTAATACATGTGCTATAGACATCTGTGCAGATTCAGATCCAGACGCATCACCGGCATACCGGACAGCGTAATTTTTTAGTGTTCAGAACAAAAGGTTAGGAACTTCCAATCTTATAGGTGGAGCAGCAGAATCAAAATGCAGAGACTTAAGTTCTGCCCTGGTTTAATTGTTCACTCGCTGTTTGGCCACCTTCGTACCTTTTCTGCTCACTTCTCCTCTGGCCTGCCTATTTCACTATGAGCTTCGCAAAGCAGGAACCACCTGTTTGTTTGGGTTCCTGGTATGCAGGCCAAGGAGCCATGGCTCATCCGAGCATTTTCTGAGCCTTCCTCTGACACAAATCAACAGTATGAACAAAGTGTGAGCCTGACAGAAATCACTTTGATCTTGTGATCACCTAAAGGGATTTAGAGGTCTCATATTCTAAGCATGAGTTACACAGGGGGTCACTCAACTGCCTAAGCACAGGTGTCTAGTGCTATTTTAGATGTCATACAAAGTACTATTTTTAGGTGTTGTACAGGATCTTACATGGCTTTTACCTACCTCTCCCAGATAGCACGCCTATCCCATACGTCCAGTGTTGCATTTCACAGACCCATGCAGATGGCTCAGATACCCTTGGACAGCTAAAATGATACTCACCATTCATGGTTAGGCAACAGAGACTACTGGAATATTTGCTACACAGGTACATCAGAAAACTATGAGGGACACCCTGCAGACTCTCTTCTAGTAATGTGCAAAGAACTTCAGTTCTCTTGTTTTCCCTATTTGGGATGCAAGTGAAACAGCACTTCTTTAACACTACATTGTAAATCATTATTTAAGCCTCACTTCTTAAGTCCTTTGAAGGAGAAAAGAACCAGGTAAATATTAGTGCCACTATTTCCTCCAGATCTTATTTTCAGTAGACCTTGGCTGTAGTAACCAAGAACTTTTGTACCTGTTCTCACTCTTTCAGAATACAAAGGCAGACAGACATCAAGGTGCAGATCTTTTCAAAGTATTTAGACACCCAACCGCTCTGTGTTTGACGCTCTGGAAGTCTCAGGCCTCCTGAAGTAGTGGTTATTGGCCACCCATTGTGCTGACAAATGATTTGTAGACATGTTCTGCAAGTCAGATCAGGGTTAAAAATAAACACTCACTTTCAGAGGACTACTTAAACCAGCTCGCTGAACAGATTAACAGTGCATGGCCCTACAAATAGTTGTATCAGCACAACTGACAGGGCAAGAAGCTGTGGTTTGGGGGTGGGACTGAGCAGCTGTGGCTGGAATGCCTCAAGTTTGAATCTCCTCTTTAAGTTACTTAAGTTTTAAGCATACCTGAGAAAGTCTGGCCCCTGGTTCTTTAAAAAAAAAAAAAAAAACGTGCAGAGTTTTTTTCCAAATGTAACAGCAAATTATGAAACCAAAGAAAACTTGTCAGCACATAATTGCAGCAAATAGCATGAAAGCATTAACATGGTATTTCCAATAAAAAGGAACACTGATCAACAGCATGCTGCATGAATCAGAACAGTCTGGTAAAAGGGAAATTAATAAAATTAAGAGTCTCACGTTCTTTTCCCTCTCTCCCTCCTACCCCCATATAATTTACAAAGTAAAAAACAAGAAAGCAGGAAATACTTAGTGAAGAAGGTAAATCTTACAAAATAGCTAAAGTTTTTAGAAGATTATCATCCTTTTGCACATATTAAAGATCATAAATATTCAAGGAAACTCAAACTGCCTTTCTGTGCCCTTTGAACTTAATTGACACCAATGAGCATAACTATGCATATACAATATAGGTGGATTAGTTTTCAGCAGGTTCATTTATTAGCAGCATGCTGCAATTACCAACAAGGTGAATCAATAAGCATGAAGTACGCTGGGCTGCCTATGTGTGACTAATACAGAACAAGTTCTGTTGCACTCAGAGCCAAGGAATACCATGCTGTTGCACAGGTCTTCTACTCTGTGTCCTACATCAGTGCCAAAACCATCCCCTCCTTGCAAAATGGATGACTTATTCAAAAACAGTTTGTTAATGGGCAAATTCCTATGTTAGAGGGGGGAGCTTGCAAAGCAGAGCTAAGGATTCCACGCCTTTGCCAACAAACACTGTAGCAAATGGGAATTTCTCTCATTAATTTCAGTGGCGTTGTTTCAAGTCCTTAATGATGAGAGGACTTATTCTAGCTTCAATTAAGATACACGTCACTTCAGTCATCGTGATCTGGCTAAATGGTAAGAGCAATAATATGTTAGCAGCGTAGTAACTCACCCACTCGTTTCACACCAGCAACAAGAAACTCATTTTTACTAATCCAGAAAGCCACCACAAGATATTTCTCTGGAAACTGCAATGCACACATGATTTGATCTTAGAATTGGTCCTAAAGGAGCAATGACAGTGACATTCAATAATGACTTTGTACTTCAGTCACAAAACTCCAATAATGCTTAAAATGAGGTAAGTCTGGACCAGCACCCGGTTCAGTATTTTATATAACCAAGTACAGTGTCCTAATTTTCACTTGGTCTTGCGCACAGTATTGTAGTAAGGGAAACAGCCTTGCGGTGCTTTCATTTGGAGGTCTTCTACAGCCTGCAAGGCTACACCGAGTTACTCACAAACACTACCACCAGCCCTTGGATGGTGTTTTCCTTGCAGTCCGGCTACAGTGAGTGGAGAAGGGAGAGGTGCGGTCCTTCAGGCTCTGGAGAGAAATGCTAAGCAGAAGCACAGCATTTCTCTCTGGTGACCAGCAATAGGACACGAGGAAATGGAAGGAAGCTGCATCAGGGGAAGTTCAGATTGGACATCTGAAGAAGGTGGTCAGTCACTGGAACAGGCTCCCCAGGGCAGCGGCCATAGCACCAAGTCTGTCAGAGTTCAAGGAGCATCTTAGTCATATGATTTAGTTTTAGGTAGTCCTGCAAGGAGCAGGGAGTTGGACTCGATGATCCTTATGGGTCCCTTCCAACTTGAGATATTCTATGATTAACTCAGGTGTCCTGATGTAACCTGTAACTTTGTTTATTGACTACAGAAGATGACAAACTTCTCTAGGCTAAGGTTAAGTGTTGAGAAACGCCTTAAAGCATCTGATTTTTCTCATTTGCATTTGGTACATGTTAAAATAAAGGAAATAATTATTTACTCTAAGAATGTAGTGAAAAGAGGGTAAAGAGTGTCCTAAAATTTGTCCTTTGTTGGTTGCAGCTCCTTCATCCTACCAGAAAAGTGTGCTACAGTTGCTAAATGACACAGGTTTATAAATACTCCTGGTCCTAAATGTGAGCACTGTTCATTGCAATCAAAAGCCGTAACAAATTACAGACTTCCCCAAGTTGCAAGAGACCTTTCCAAATAATGTTAGCTTCCTTCTTCCACAGAGCAAAGCATTTTCCGTAGCCTTCCCTACAAGTTCAAAGGCAGCAGCAGCCAAATATAACCAAAAGTTGACATCACCTTCTTGAACAAGAGCTTTAACGTCAAATTTAGAAGTCAGTTTGCCTCTCTCTCTCTCAACTTTTATGTTGTGATGTCATTACAGCTTGGGTAAAATTCACACACATGAAGGGACACATACACATTCTTGAACATCACAAACCAAATCAACAGTACCCCAGGCTACTAATCAGCTAACTAAAACCAAATCTCTTGGGACTACTTATTCCTCCTCCTCAATTTTTTTTTTTTTTTTAATGATACCAGGAAGTGCGTTAGATTTTTTTCAGAAGTGTTTTGGGTATTTTATGAAGGAGACAAATCACTGAATTTGTACCAAATGTAATTTTACAGCAGATTTCCACAGAAGTCTAGCACATGTTAAATTTAAGACCAGCCATTTACCACATGTGAGTTACTCTGCTCCCAGAGGACACACTAGAGGAGGCACTGAGGCTAATTAAATATGCATTTGTTTGCAGCATTTGGTCCTTTATCTCTAAGTCCAAAAGCAAAAAGAATTTTCTGGTAATGTATTGGCACTGGACCATGTTAGAGAACTCCTGAATGAATTCACATTTTTAAACTACTGTCCCAATGCCTTTGCATTAACATGTTTGTTGCCTCATAGTAATCAATACAGAGTTTAATAAGGTCATATCGTATTAGTTATCTTGCAAATGGAACAACTGGCTCTGTAGCATACTCTTTTTTTAAAAAATGAACTTGTAGCAACCTATCAAACAGCAGCTAGTCCCATGAAAAGATAACTTGAGGAGTGAAAAAAAAAAAAAAAAAAAGTATCTTAACCAGGATATTTGCAGCAGGACTTCAGATAAGAACGCTTGGGATACTTATGCAAAGCCCATTCAAGATTTTGGACCTTCTTGGTGGTCTGCTCTACACTTCTGAAGCAGTCTTGTGTCAATTTAGTTTATCCCTTATTATTATTTTCTGGTATCTTGCATAATTTTGGAATTTGGTCTGAAAAAAGAATAAACTCCGTATACATTTTCAGCATAATTCTAACTGCTTTGACCTAGCAAGCAAGTCACAAAAAAGAACGTGTGCTAGGAAAATTTGAGAATCGATGAATGCTCCTGACTTCAGTAAAGATAAAAGTAAAAATCAAAAAATTCAGAATAATGAGGAAAAATCCTGACTAATAGTCAACAACTTTTCTTTTGTTTTTGACCATTTTAACTCTTTTTCAACCTCTACTAAGATTATGTTTCTATAACTAAAAGCTGGAACTTTGTTATGAAAATGTCAATATGAGATGTTTTGACAGCTCAAAACCTTCCCCTCACACACACTCAAAAATTTTTAATTTGAAAAGGCTATCCAATAAGCCTGTTCACAACGCAATTCATCGTTTGTGAAAACAGCCATTTTTGATTAAGAAAATGAATTTTTATCGTACAATGTGGGGCCAAAAGGTCATATGGGCCAGACTGTCAAGCACAAGGGCACACGGACTGCCCTTCCCTTGCAGAGGGAGACAACCTCAGAATACCTCACCAAACCTAACAGGTATCCATATTTTAAACAAATGTAATCTGGGATGGAGTGTCCATTACCGCTTGCCTGGAAAGAAATGCTTGTCACTCAGACCCCTGTTATTCCCCATGCAATTGTCGTCTCGAATTTCTGGCAATGAAAAGCCTTTTAAATACCCGCAGCATCCCATATTCTAGACACAGACCTATCTAGTTTCACTCCTTACGTATGAGACTGTTATCGTCTCCACCACACACCTCGCCGCTTTACCTCCGACAGCACCACGCCACGGCACTCCAGAATCGGGCAGCTGGATGCAGCTGTGGGGCTCACAGAGCAGTTAGGTCTGGGACGGGGTTTCCAGTGGGAGTAAGACACCGTCCCAGGGAACACAAGCCTCCTGACAGCACTCTGCGCATGCAGGGAGCCTTGACGAAAAGCAGACTCTTTCATGTCACACAATCTAGTGCGGGAGAACAGGGAGAAAGGGATGGGACAGAGAAAGACCTCGTATAGTCAGTCACATGAGTCGGCACACAGAGCTTCACATGTCAGGTAAGAAAAATCCTGCATACGGCTCCCTCAGCCACATGTAAATGTGCAGGGTAGGTGAGGAATGCTACGCCTCCCTGCTGCAGATACCTAAGCAGGCAGTGTGAAACACTCCTGCTGCGTTCCACACGTTCCAATTTTTCCTCTTCTTACTGTATCTGTGCTCACCAGCTTCTAAATGCTGCTAATTTACTGCGCTTTCAATATCAACACACAGATTCTAACTGCAAAACTTTTATATAAGTTTGGGTGTTGTTTTTTTTAAAAAGATTAAAAAAAGGTAAGAGCAAGTAAACATATGAATTAATTTCTATGGAGAAGCTAACAAGTTAAATACTGCTTTGACTTTGTTGTCGTGGCTCAGGCTTGCACTCACTTCACAGACCTGACAAGAAAGCAGAGTCACTTTTTTAATGAATGCATTGAAATTCTTCCATCACTGCAGCGAGCTCATGAATTGTTTCAAAACCACGTACACAGAAGAGGCCAGAACCTTTCAGAAAATTGTGTTGCCTTTCTTAATAGATATAACAAAACACAGCCACAAACCCAAGTTTATCCTCCTTACATTTTTGCATATATGTCAGGCTTGCAGAAAGTTGACATGTACATGCAAAAAATAAGGTATTTTCAGACATTACTCCCAAACAAGAATCTCCAAAGCCCTGCTTTAATCTAGTTGCCGAGTTTGCACCTATCTATATATACCAGGTGCATGCAACATCCACATATATCTTAGATTGTCCCAGCCTTGCAACTGGCTATAAAATTCCAGGAACCAACACTGTAAACTATAGCGCGGCATGATCAGAAAATACTGTGAAAGGACAAATTAAGGAAGGACGTTATTTCTGCTCCACCTGTTTAAATGTTAATAAAGGCTTGCAGTAATAACACTTTCCTGTGTGTTCTGATCACGCTGTAAAGAAATTGGAAACACACATTCTGGTACACCAAGCCCCATCAAAAGCATTGATTCTGAAAATGGAGGATAATGCAGTCTCCTCCATGATCTAGTCAATGTTAAAAATAAGTACCTTAAAATGTCTGATAAACAGTATACAGCTCACACATGCTCAGACAGTAGGCTGGTTAATATTTTATAGTTTATCTGATAAAGTTAACAAAAGAATTTAAGTCAGAGTGGAGGCATACACTGAATATTTCATCACCTTCTTAATTGCAGAATACAGACAAGACAATTTTTTCCCTTTGGGAAAAATAAATGTTAAAAGTTATTACTGATGGGAATCAGTTTGGCAATTAGGTTAAATCCAACTGAAACCGACCAGAATTGGAGTGCTGAAAACATCACAGAGCTAAAACATATTCAGCCGACTCTATTAATTTACATGATGAAGCAGAAATGTTGATAGCAAAGCTTGTGTAACTCAGCAAGCTGAGGTTACATTAACGCAGAAGAAAACACTGCTTTGTGCTTTTTTCTTATAGTTAATTTGCAGTCTTCAGAAGCTGCTATTCTTTTGCACAGCAGACAATATGATATACCTAAGGCTTTTCAATCCGACTTCTGATTTAAAGGTCTTCAGCTTGTGCTACAGACCTTAGCCTTGAAGCCAAGTGCAAATTAGCTTTAAATCAATGAAGCTGATTAAAGCTTCATTGTGGCTGAGCCCTTTAATAGAAGGAGAAGGGGGGGAGGGGAAAGACCCACTTGAACATGGCAAAAGAGCTGCCTCTCAACTTGGAACATATGTAATGCTTTTCAGCTCCACTTTACCCTGACAAAACCATGAAGGGTTTAAGGCCATTTACCTGCTGACAGGATGAAACCAAAGTCCCAATTCAGTGAGAAAGGCCAAGAATCAGAGATGTTGCTATGCAAGCAGAAAGTAAAAGGTTGCTTTCAAAAATAGTGGGGGAAGATAAGAGGGCAGATGCAAGCAGGTAGACATCAAAACATCTCTCCAGGATGGAACCAGGGAACAAACTTCCCATCCTGATGTAGAGGCATTTAGGGGTTTGGGGGGGGGGGGGGGGGGGGGGGGGTTTGGGGTTGTTTTTTTTGTTTTTGTTGGTTTTGTTTTGGGGTTTTTTTTGTTTTGTCTTTTTAAATACAGAAGTTCCTATTTAGAGGAGTAAGCTGTAGGCAAGTTGCAGTGCTATGAAAGGAACTAGCTCTTTCATGGAGTTCCATTCGCAAAACAAGCCACTTGTCTCCAGGGGCTCTCTTTCACTTGGAATGCAGACAACCTGCCAGATTCACCTTTAAAAAACAATAACAGTACCAAATGAGAACAGGGGAAGATCCTTACGCTGCTTTGAATACCACCGTGGGAATCCACATTGCACAAATGCTGGGATTGCTCTCCTTTCTTTCCTTATCCTTTTATTTAGTACGGCCCAAATATGCATAACTTCAACAAAAAGGATGATAGGCTTTTTTTTTTTCCATACATATTTAGAAATCTTCAAAAAAGGTTAGAATATAAAAATAAAAACATCATACTCCAAGATACTGAAATTCACTTCTCCCACCAGAGTAGATAATGCTCAGTATACTGCTAAATTACACTCAAAGCACCAAGAAAAATTTCATCCCACTCTCCTGTTTGAAATCTTAGCCTTGAAGTTGAATTCCTTCTCTGATGACAATGCAGTCACCTTGAGTCCCTCAATCTCTTACCTTTCACCTCCAGACATAAGAGACAATACTGAAACTCCTCAGAATATAAGATGCTGCAAAGGGGAAATCAGTCTGCAAGACACTGAAAAGAAAAAAAATAAATACAAGTAGCAACAATCATACTTAAGAGAAACAACTGAATATTAGAGCAGAGCAGAGGATTAACAATACAGCCCAGTGTTTGACAAATAGGTGTTTCAGTGTATGATCTGAAGAAATGAAGAACTGATGTGAGGAAAGTGATCCTGGCTAGCTCGCTTAGCATGCAAAAGTTAACCTCTTAAGTTAGCTCTACTTCACTTTTCCCCGACCTATTTATCATTCTGAGCAGATGTCAATTTTGCACTAGCCCCATATCCTACTAACTTCAAGTCAGTCACAACAGTTGGTAACATGTTGTTACAGAAAGTTAAAAACCCGCCACAAGGCATCATTCACACAGAATAAAACAAATCTCTCAGATAAACTTAGACTTCAAGATTAAAAGTGGGAATTCTCTCAGAACAGAGCTCAACACATGGACAGTCTACCAGTTGCAGTGTCCAATTCCCTGATGTCACCACGTGTATTTTGGGTGCAGAAGTCCTTAAAGAAGATTATGTCATTGTCCATTTTCATGAGTTATCAAAAATATTTAAAAGCACATAAATGTTTCATTCTGCTATTGCAGCTCACTCATGAAGTAGCTATGTTGACTACTCTGGAACATAAACATTCAGCAAGTTTGATGGAAGATCATTTATTAGTGGACTTCAGTATGGAGGATGAAAACTCATATTGCCTCACTTTATGCAAATACAGGAAGCTAATCTGCATAGGCAGTGTATTGTCCCGGGTCTCCACAGATATGTTATCAAGTTGACTATGTACAAGGCAAGGAGTTAAATCTGTACAAAGCTGCATCACAGTAGATTATGTCCTTCCTTCCTGGATTTTAGAAATAAGAGACCTACAGTGCACAGGGAGAAGCACATACTTGTTCTTCGCTACACAGAGCTTTTCCTTAGCCAACATACACATCATCCGAAATGAGAAGCAACTTTTATCATGAAACTGGCCAAAGTAAGATGTATTTTGAATGACAGCAATAAAACTCTGAGTACAGATAACAGTAATGTCAGTAGTCACCCACCTCATACATAAAGGCCCCATAACAAGAAACCCAGTGCAGAAGCACTAACGCTATAGATTTACAATTTTAAGCACTGGTCAGCAAGTTGGTGATTCACTTTGGAGGCTTATGTGTTTTGGTTGCTTTCTTTTTATTATGTACTATAAAACATCAAGATTTGAAGCAAGAAAGTGTATTTGCTGACCATTAATGCTTGTTATTTCTATATTTTGTTAGTGGGCATCTCAAATGCCTCAAATATGGCAAGTTTCACATTACCATGTATTTGGCCAGATCAACAAGAAAAGGTTACTGTAAGTGAAGAGGAAGTGAACATCTTCAGTGGTAGATGTTTCCCCTTTGATGCATTTCACATTTTGGTGGGTTTTGTTTGGGTTTTTTTTGAACACACCAACATCAGTCATGCTGGTGTTCTGTGTCCTAACATTTCCCATATCCTTGAAAAACATCTGACAGAATTTGTCACCCAACTCTTTCCTAACTGGAATTCACTTTGTCTGCTACTCATGGAATATATTTTGCTATTTGAGTAAACTGATTAAGCTTTTTTCGTCTTAACAGCAGTAGGATTTGGGGGAACCAGGCTACCTTTCCATGCACGTTAAAAGGTGGGAGCTGATGAGGGATTAATATTTTCTGTAGCATTAACTAACTGGCAGGATGTAGAGGGATTATACGTAGTCACTACTCATGGTGCTCCGAAAATACATTAGTTTGGAAATACATGAAGAAACAAAACTTTACCATAGAACAGCATTGGTATTTACCTACCAAAATTGCAATAAACATCTCTTACAGCCTTTAAGGCTACTAGGCAAAAGCGACTACCCTATTTAATACTGATAGCAGTAGGTTAGACATCACAAATTGACAATTTGCTCTCAGTACTTCCTGTAATAGGAAACGGACAAATTTATAGGAGCCAGTTTTCAGATCAGACCCTAGCTCTTCTTGGCATAGTATTCAGAGACCTCATTTCACATCTAGCTGCACTGCACACATGTCTCAAAAGTGAGCACCCCCATTGCTCCATTTCCAGTCTGGGAACAGCCCCCGGCACGGAGCAGTAGAGCAGGTAGAAGGACTGGTACAACCACAGTGCTCCAGACAGTTTTTTGCAGTCTCCCTACTAAAAGAAACCTGTTACGCCACTCGGGCGCTCAGATCCAGCAACCTTCTGATCCCTCTGTGCCAGGAGACATGGCATACTGCAGAACATGGTTTTTAATGACTACACCAGAGCTGCTACAGACAGGACTTGCAGGCCATTGGTTCAAGGCATCTTAACACTAGATGTCCTATATTAAAAGAAATATCAAGTTGCTATAATTAAAGGAATGCAGATAATTACAGGAATACATTAAAGACCAAGAAAGGTCAAACATTACTATGTGTGACCTAACATTTCACAACCACAGGCAGAACAAATGGAGTTTTGGAGACCCTTCAATATAGACAACAGCTGAACACTCCTAAACAGTACATATCTGCTAACAAGATAGGCACTACATTACATCATAACAGTATTTGCTGGCATGGGAAGAAACATGATCGAAAGACTACAGTGTGCCAAAGAGGTCTATATCGTTCTCATCTATCCGTTAGCCAGTACAGAGCCATTTCCCACTATTTTGACACAACAAAAGATATAAAAGAAGTAGCTGGTTATGTTTGTCATTTCTACTATCACTTATCAAACCTCACTTTTTCATGACTCCAAATAGGATTTGTCTGCAATAGCAGTTTTTTGGGAAATGTTTCCCTACATTATGAAAACATCTTAAGGATCAGTTTGATAAACCCCACCTATTGCAAGACAAGTATGACACTGAAAGCTCCTCTTCCCTCTCTCAGTTTACAGTTTATGACCCAGATTCTTAAGCATATTAAAATTGTTTTGCACTGCACAAAGTAGTTCTATAACAAGAATCACCACTTATAACCTTAAATATACATCACTTGGTTTTCAAAGTATAACAAGCTCACCTCTCTACCTATAATTTTCCAAAATTAATAACTTTAAAGTCAAGACAAATGAAAAGAAGGATATAAAACATGGCATAGTTAGTATAAGTTAGCATCACCTACTTAATATCCACAAAGCTGACAGGAAGATGTAATGTAATGAGAAAGGACAATACATTTTCTGGTTCATTTGTAATCCTCAACTGGTGAAAAATAAGCTGGGATTGCTATCTCCTGGAACATATTTATACTTTGTCTAAGATCGTAAAAGTGCAAATTTGCAAGTCTGCTGTGGAATTTCTAAATGCAACCAAAACATAGGTCTGAGTTTGTTGCTCCTTTTTTTTTTCTTTGTTTACTTAGTAGTGAGCATGAAGACAAAATAAGCACCTGAGCAGGCCAAGCACATTTATCTTTTTATGATTTTATTTAACAAACCAGGATGAGATAAAAATTTGGCTCATATTCTTGTCTCTCAGGCAAACTTTCCAGTATACAAGCTGATATTACTATTGTCTAGACAATCCTGGAAAATATAGTCCAAGCAATATTCTCAATATAAAACCAATACCAGAAACTAAAGGTAGTTGATGTGTCAAAAACAGGTAAATGGACATAAATCTAATCTGAAGCGACTTTGCTATTTTTTACGTATGTCCTGATTTGGGCTGGGATAAAGTTAATTTTCTTCCTAGTAGCTGGTATAGTGTTATGTTTTGGGTTCAGTATGAGAAGAATGTTGATAACACACTGATGTTTTCAGTTGTTGCTCAGTAGTGTTTAGACTAAGTCAAGGATTTTTCAGCTTCTCATGCTCAGCCAGCAAGAAGGCTGGAGGGGCACAAGAAGTTGGGAGGGGACACAGCCAGGGCACCTGACCCAAACTGGCCAAAGGAATATTCCATACTGTGTGACGTCATGTCCAGTATATAAACTGGGGGGAGTTGGCCTGGGGGGCAGCTCGCTGCTCAGGAACTAACTGGGCGTCAGTCGGCAAGCAGTGAGCAATTGCATTGTGCATCACTTGTTTTGTATATTCCAATTCTGTTATTATGGTCATTTTATAATTATTTTCTTCCTTTGTGTCTTATTAAACTGTCTTTATCTCAACCCACAAGTTTTAGTTTTTTTCAATTCTCTTCCCCATCCCACGGGGCGGGGAGGGGGGGGGGGCAGGTGAGCAGCTGCGTGGTGCTTAGGCACCAGCTGGGGTTAAACCACGACAGCACACAATGCATACAGCATAAGTTATTTCTCAGGTAGAAATAGCTTAGTTGGAAAATACAGCAACAGCTTCATTTTGCTTTGAAAAGCACAAATCATAAATTATAAAATTAACCAAGTCAATCAGGGCGTGTCATATTTGATGACAGTAAAGGGAACAAAAGGAAGCTGATCTTTCTGTTGATAATAAAATTCACCCTCCTCCCTGCAAGACATGAAAAGAAGGCACAACCCTGAAGAGTTCAGAGCAGGTATTACCATTGAGAAACCAAAGGGGTGATAATATGAATTGTAAGAAATGTCCAACAGGCCATCTATTTAAAATTTGTTTTTCACACAGTTCATACAAAAACAACCACTCCTTCAAGAGGTCAATCTACCCATGCATTAATCCCCAATCAAGCAGCACTCTGAGAATCAAAATGTGATTGCAAATCTCTTGCATGCCAAGATGAAGGAGTTTTTCATTTCGATTTATTACTACCAGCATTTTACATTCATTATGGTCAGGGGGTGAAGCGAGTACTAGGTACTTGCTGGTTCTGAATGCCAGCACTTTCTTGATTACATTACTAGAGAATTAACATACAGAACCTGTATTAAAGCAGTACAAATGGGCTTACTTATAGCCACTTTCACAGCTAAAGCTTTCATAGCAGGCTTACTTTCCAACTCAGAAGGTTAAAAGGTTAAGAGGTTAAAAAATAGCTGTATAACCTATCCATTGCTACAAAGAAAGGTCTAAAAGACCAAGCTTTGAGCATTACAATGGCAGGAAGGCTATCCTTGCTTTTGTAAGCATTTCTTCAAAGTACACTCAGTGGGCTAGCAACTTCTGGCTTTGAGGGTGTGGTTTTTTGGTTTTGTTTTTTTAAAGCTGTCATTGGCGAGATCAAAATAAAACTTACAAAAACTTTATATAACCTCCAGATCTACAACAGGCTAGCACATGTGCGAACTCTTCACAGTAGAAATTGCCACAATGACAAGTTACAATGACTGCTATAGGGTCATTACAATCTGCAAACTTTGGAGAAGATCCAGGAAAGAACTACTGAACACATTAAAAGGAAAGAGGATCTTCCCTACAGCAACAAGTGGGATAAGCAGTCTTAAGAGAGTTTAAGACCTTAGCACACTTCTTGAAGAACTTCTTTTGCTATTTACATCATAAATGTATCCCAAGCACCCCAATCAGGGACCAAAGTAGTGAAAATTTTCATAGTGGAGTTATGCTTTAACTCATCTGTATGAGGAGCTTAGATGTCCAAAAAATGCATCAAGGGATGAAAAGCAAGGCAAAAGACAATGACTTCTACAAATGAGGCGGTGTAATGTATATTCTTAGCTGTTGTTAGCTGCATGAGAAATTGTTTGGTTAATCTAATCATTCTTTGAGAGTGCAAGTTATATGCAGTGTATTATACAATGCTGATATAACGTCTTTTGAGTCTCAGGTCTCATAACATCATAAGGTTGCATATCTTTTTTTATTTTTTAAAGTTTACCTATTTTCTTTCCATTGGACTTAAAATCACTTGAAAGAAAATCCTTTAAAAAAGCTTCAGCATGGCACTGCATTAATGAAGATTTATTATTTCCAAATTCTAGTTCACTCCCATATGGCAAGCTTACACGGTGGGCAGAGCAAACTTCAGGGGCTTCTAGGTGCAAGAAAAAAGGAATGCCTGTCAGACCTATAACCTTTGGGGCCAGCAGCTGAGCTGGCCCCATTCTTTTCTCTACAGGATCAACCAAAACAATTTACTCATTAAAAAAATAAAACAGATCTAACTGTCATATGCAATACTACACCACACATGCCTTGCTGTGAGCAATCAAATACCAAATACCCTTGGATATTATGCATCAGTTCTGCTGCTAAAACAACTAAACAGAGATATAGCTGGATTACAGTGCTTTACCTATAGAGCTGGATCTTTACTACTGTAAAGTTGAGGCGTTCTTTGTCACCTATTAGTATGATCTTACGATAATAGGAATCGGAAGAGAAAGTAAGTCCCTTCACCCAGAAGTTAACCAACTCCAAAGGATGAACAACAGATGATACCAGTTAAAGCTACCTGAGAAATAATATTAGACAATTTTCTGGACAACAATCTGGTGGTTATTAATTGAGTAACAGTCATTCTAATATCAAGTTTCAGCCATCACCAACACTAAAATACACCATGACAGTCTGTCAATCAACCAGTAAGTGGTATTGGAAGCCAAATACACATTCCTCTGCTAAACAATATACCTGCTCAGTGAATCAACAGATTCATTAGACTAAGTACAGATACCGGACCACACAGAAACGGCCTCACAAAAAACAAAGGTTCTCACGCCCTAGTATTAATTCCATACTTTGCAGGTTTTTCTCAGTGGGAGGTTCCACTGAGGTTCACTCGAGCCTGTTTGCTGCTTTGCACTTGTTTCTTTCACTTTGTTCCTACTGATCAGTCTTGCTGTATTTGCTGCAGAGTTTCAAACAATGTTTTCAAAGCAATTAATGAACTCAGCAAATATAAGATGCATACGGTTGCATTAATTCTAGTTAACAATCAAGGGACCCACTTATTTTATGTGGTCTGTTTCCACAGGAGAGGACAAGTCAGGTGATCATTTAGGAGCCAGATTCTACAGTTGTAAAATATTTCTTGGGTTCAGATGACAGGTTAGACAAGCATTTGTCAGGAAAGATATCGCTACAGGTGATCTTGCCAGAGGATAGGGACATGGACTGGATAGCCTACTGAGGGCCCCTCCAGCTATGCTTTCTAGGGTTCTGTGTTTTCTGTCCTCTTGAAAGCTTAGGGAGAATAAACCAACAAAGTGTTTGCTTCTCAATATCACTTATGGCACTAAGAACAGCACTGCAGGATTCTGTGGCATGTGTGCAAAGTTTCTTGTGAGAGAAAGCAGCCACCTTGCTCGGGAAACAACTGCATTCTGAAAACCTTTTCTGAGGCTTTCCACAAAGAAAACTTCTCCCAGAGTGAAGAGGCTAAAGCCCCCAAGTACTTGGGACCAGTGGAAGCCCCTTCCAGATTCGCATGAATAAACCTGAGATAGAGTTTGCAGCAGGCAATGTATCTCAAAAAATAAGGTCGTTTGGTTTGAGCTGAAGATGTCACCTTGGCACGTAGGCAAGAATATACTTGTATTGGCTTTGCGCGGCAAGGTTTTGGTAGCGGGGGGGTTACAGGGGTGGCTTCTGTAAGAAGCTGCTGGAAGCTTCCCCTGTGTTCGAGAGAGCGCCAATACCAGCCGGCTCTAAGACGGACCCGCCCCCGGCCAAGGCCAAGCCCATCAGTGATAGTGGTAACGCCTCTGTGATAACATTTTTAAGAAGGAAAAAAAGTTGGGAGAGATGGAAACGGCAGCCGGAGAGAGGAGTGAGAACATGTCAGAGAAACAAACCCTGGCAGACCCCCAGGTCGTGCAGAAGGGAGGGGAGGAGATGCTCCAGGCGCGCGAGGCAGAGATTCCCCTGCAGCCCGTGGTGAAGACCATGGTGAGGCAGGCTGTCCCCCTGCAGCCCAGGGAGGTCCATGGTGGAGCAGATCTCCACCTGCAGCACAGGGAGGACCCCACGCCGGAGCAGGTGGGTGCCTGAAGGAGGCTGCAACCCCGTGGGAACCCCGCACTGGAGCAGGCTCCTGGCAGGACCTGCGGATCTGTGGAGAGAGGAGCCCACGGAGCAGGTTTGCTGGCAGGACTTGTGACCCCGTGGGGGACCCACGCTGGAGCAGTGTGCACCTGAAGGACTGTACCCCGTGGAAGGGACCCATGCTGGAGCAGTTCGTGAAGAACTGCAGCCCGTGGGAAGGACCCACGTTGGAGAAGTTCATGGAGGACTGTCTCCCGTGGGTGGGACCCCACGCTGGAGCAGGGAAGAGTGTGATGAGTCCTCCCCCTGAGGAGGATGAAGTGGCAGAAAATAACATGTGATGAACTGACCGTAAACCCCATCCCCGTTCCCCTGTGCCGCTGGGGGGGGTTGGTAGAGAAGCCGGGAGTGAAGTTGTGCCTGGGAAGAAGGGAGGGGTGGAGGGAAGGTGTTCTGAGATTTGGTTTTATTTCTCATTACCCTACTCTGGTTGATTTGTAATAAATTGAGTTAATTTTCCCCAAGCTGAGTCTGTTTTGCCTGTGACAGTAATTGGTGAGTGATCTCTCCTGTCCTTATCTTGACCCACAAGATCTTTGTTATATTTTCTCTCCCCTGTCCAGCTGAGGAGGGGGAGTGATAGAACAGCTTTGGTGGGCACCTGGCATCCAGTCAGGGTCAACCCACCACAATACTCCTCCCTTTACTGTCACTGGCCAAAGTTACACCTGATGCACATAATCTGACTGCAATATTGTCTGTGATGAGGAGAAACAGTGTCACATTGCTGCTATACCAACCTTATAAAGGAGAATTTCAGCAAACACCCAAGGGATTTACAGCTACTTTGATGCTACTGAAAGTCAATGTGAACAGTGACATAAGAGGCTTCTTGTGGAAGGTTCTAACCAACAAAAGAAATGGAAACCTCTAGTTGTCAAGTAGTATTATACAGCATTAATATTATTTCAAGATTGTAGCATACTAAAAGCATAGCAATGGAGAAATATGAATCTGCTCACAATAGAAGTGTCTTACAGCTTCCATGGAATGACTGTATCCCAGGGGTTGTCATTCCAGAGCATTTTACCAATGAAGAGTTCACTAAGAAGAGCTTGCATTCAGAGAGTGAGCAACCAGAGAAGCAAGTTAAACAGAAACCAAGATAGGAAAACATGTATTTGACAGGAGTTCTGCCCACCTGGAATTCACTTCTGAGCATCAGTAAAAGTTTTTGGACAACCACCCACCTGGCTATTAATAGAAACTGATTCCCCAGATCCTGCATGTCCCTTCTTCTGAGGGCACTGGGGAAGTGTCATTAGCATCCAAGACATCTAGGGGCTCATTAAACAGCAAGATGCAAAGGGTTGGGAGAGGGGGAAATCAGGAGTTTATTTCAGTAACAGTCACTTTAAAAAAAACCACCATAGTTTATAATGTAGAACTCCCTCCAAAAATTAGCTTACACACTGATATAAATTGGTTTTCTTTGTGGTCTAAAATTGACTTGCAGTTCACTACTTAGTCAGAAAATAGCTACTGAAAAGCCCTGGCCTCCGAGCTTTTGGACTGTGGACTCCTTTCATCGTGTAAACAAATGCTTCAGATTTAAAGCTTTCCCATAATTGTTATGCTAACCTTGGAGTGAAACCTCTCCATTTGCATTTGAAGGAGCTAAATATTAGGCAGGAAAGAAAGTGGTCTTTTTAAAAGCATGAGAAAATGTTCCTTCTTTTTGGTCCTCAACCATCTGGGCAGGCCCTGCTCCTCTCTCTCTCTCTGGCAAAGGCAGAGAGAAGGAAAAGGGGCACGGATGGTGGTAATCTTGCTGAAAGAGAATTAAGAAATTCCTTCAAAACATGAATGAATGAGACTTCCTATAGGGGAGGGGAGTCTGTGTTCCAAGGAGATGTAAGAGGTTGTAGGCAGGGGGGAGGGAACAGGGACACAAATACATCAGTGAGCTAGTGAGGGATGTAAGAAGCACCTACGTTTTATTATGTTTTTCTCTCAACATGTTCTGGAACTCAAAGCCAGATTTCTTTATAGACCCCGCGTGTGAACCCTGCAGCTAATGGGATGTTAATGTGTCCTCTTTCACCCTGCTGAAGCTAAGAGGAGTATTTGACTGCATGTGCATATGAGTATGCACATATGTATACAGGTAAGTGAGTATAATTATGTCAAAAAAAAAAAAAAAAGAGAGAGAAGAGTCATAGATTTCAGTCCCAGGTTTGTGATGAGGGAATGTCATCAAGTATTTCAGGAAGGGCAAAAAGGACAATACTTGCATGAAAACCCCACAGTTTCAAGATTTCTAGTAATATGGTTTAAATAAAAATTTTCACCAGAGGAATCATTCTCATTTTCAAACAGCTCTATGAGGGGAGCTGTCTCTGTCACTGCACAGGTCAAGAGATTACTCCGCTGAGTCTGTTTAGAGTTAAAGCTGTAATCAGTAGAATAAATATTTGATATTACCACAGTAAGCATGTAATAGAGAAAAACAAGACTGACAACCTTCTTAAAAATAATCTAGGTCAAATTATCTGCTGGCACAACTCTGCTCTTGAAGTCATGCCAGCAGGGAGTTTGGTGTAATATTTTGAGCTGCTAAAGGAAGTTATCACAACACACTTTCTCATAACAAAAACAAACAAAAATAATTAATTGTACTGGAAGGAAATTGAGCAAGGATTACCAGATTATCACCAGCCAGAACAACAGAGTTTGTGTTAGCTGTGTTACTGGTTTCTTTTTATTTTCCCTCCATTTCCTTGCACAGCAATTGATCAACATTCTCATTGCATTTTCTGCTAGTATCAGGAGCAAACTGATGGTTGAACTAGCAAGCAAGATTCACTGCATCTTGGTCATATGTAACATGAGAAATAGACTGAATTCCCTTGATATTTTCTGTTTCATATTAACATTCAGGACTGCATTTGAGTAAAGATTCCAGATTCTAGAGGGAGGACAATTACAAAATACTGCTTGCCCATTTTACTCTGGGATAAAGTAGTTGTCATGTTTCATTCCTGGGCTGCGAAGTACCAAACAAGAGATCTAACTACCAGGACGACTCCACAGAAATTTCCTGAAGCTATCAGGAATCCTTGTAAATGTAAATATGAGTTAAACCCAAGAGGAAATCAAGAGTCACCAAAACGGTAGCCCTGCATTCATAAGAATCCCCTTTGTGCCTGAGTACACAAAGTGAAATTCATCTCATAAAGACCAAGGTATGCGGTGGGCTTTAAACTCACTTCACTTCTAATTAGCAAGGTCAAACAAGATACAAAAAGCTGGTAAGACCAAGCCTTACCTTCATCTGCACAAGTACAGGTTGCGTACTCAGTCTCCCATAAAATTTCAGTCAGCAGGAGGGTAGACAGATGTGAGGAAGACTAAGAATCACATATCCTAAACAAAAATGCAGACATATTCACTAGGCCTTGGGACAAGTTCTCCTCTTTGTTTACCAAAAAAAAAAGTAAACTATTTCCTTGCCTCCTTCCCAATAAATAGAACAACAAAATGGAAAAAAAGACATTGGATTAGATTTAATTGCCATGTATGTTTTCCCTACTGATATGTTGAAGAGGGTGCATAACAAGCTCCAAATTCTTCTTTACTGTGGGATAGAGTACAACTTCTAATAATTTTTACTGCATACATTAGACTCTAGCAGCAGATTTTACAATTTACAAGAAATTACATTTAAACCCTGATTTTTTGTATTTATTTTATTCTGAGAGTAATACCAGAATGCAGAAACATAGTTTGCATTTATATAGTTTGTGTTGCCTGTACTAAGCAATATAAATGCACTCAAGCTACTGTATTTTTTTCAATTGTACTCCCTATCAGCTGCAGGCCCTTCATTTTCTTGGATAAGGCAGGGATGTAAAGTCAGCTCTGTCTCATTCATGTTTCACCAACCTATTGCTAGGGGAAGCAGGGGAGGGAGACAGACAATAAATGCACATCATAACAGTAGGGATCTACCAAACAGCAATACCTAATTCTGATACACCTGAGCTTCAGAGTTTATGGGGATGACATGAGCTTTCTTTTCTACACAAAACGTCCATTTCCCTCAGACTGACACAATTCCTAGCAATGCCTCCAAAAAGGTAAACATTCTAAAAAAGCTAACAAGTATTATCCATTTTTGACAATAGCCTGGAAACCAGTTATAATTAATTCAGTATTTATCAGCTGAATGATTGAGCTTTTGGTTCCCAAACTGTTAAACCATCACAAGCCCAGAAGGAAACTAATAACTCACTTCTCATCATTTGTTCTCAATTCCCATTTCTTCCCAACTCTGTTTCTGACAGTTTTTACCAATTCTAGATGAAGGTGCTGGCAGTTCACTGCCCACCTGGTCATTAATAAAGCCTTTGTTGTATTTGTTGGTGTCTAATTCCAGGCAAAATGGAAAATCTTTATCTCTTTTCCATTGGAGGTACTGTAATGAGCCCATGGCTACGTATATACAGAAACTATGGTCACTGGCCAAAAAGCAAGGCTATTGGCTCCAAAACCAGATGTTTCTGCAGTAGCTCTGGCAGTCGGCATCATAGTCACTTTATACTGTCCTCTTTGTGCCCACCGGGCTTCTTACCCAACCCACCATGGTACAGCTTTGGACAGGGACCAGCCTCCCCAGTGGCAGTGAGCTGTTCCTCAGGCAGTTAACTATTCCATCCTCCACCTCTCTCCACATCCAGGGATCGTTTTTCCCAGATGCACTAGTCAGACGCTCACAAACATAACATGCTCAGTTTGACTGGTTTTAACCCAAAAGATGTAATAGCGGCAGTTTAACTTAAACAGCAAAGAATAAAATTTTTAACAAGATAGTTGAACACAATCACACTTAGGTAAACACTGATGCTGAACATGCAGGGGTATGTATGGTTGAAACCTGAATCTGTAGCAGGCTTAAAACTGTCTGATTTTCAAAACTGTCTCACCCTCTTTCTCCAAATAGCAGGAGAAGGATCATCTCCCTCAGGGAAAAAAAAAAAACCCAAAAAAAACCCCCAAAAAACAACTGTCCTCATCAGGAAAGAAAGACTACCTGCATAGTTCTTTCCTAGAGATTTTTGCTGCATGGCTATACCCTCGATATAACACCTACTTGCTAACAAAGAGTCAAGGAACATTACTCCGTTTCTGGGACTGATTTCTTTTCAGAGCATCAGTTATGCAGCCAACACATGCAGCTATTTGGACAAATTCTGAAATCAAGCATCACATGCTTTCCCATGTAGCTCTTTATTTTCTTTCTCAGTATGTTGTACAGTTGCAACCTGACATCTTACAGGATTTCATTAGTGTATAGAGTTAGGCTATTCTGTGAAACATCTGATGAAACAAGGAAACTCCAGTCAAAGCTGTCAAACATTACTGCCTCAAGTTAGGCTCCAAGCTCTTTATCTTGACACCTAAAACAGGCATTCAATTTCCAGAGAGTATGAGTGACCCTATCATACACTTCTTTTGCGGTGCCCCTTTTAAGCAACCAGAGTATGAGAGTCTTGCATAGATCCTAATTAAGAATGAAGTTAACAGACTTTGGAACGTATTTAGAGCTTTGAGATGAAATAGTTACAACATGCTTGATACCAGATGCTCAGCGTGGCATGACACACCCAATAGGACTTAGTATCTTTAAACTCACACATTTCTGAAAACAACACGTACGCACTTTTGAATTTAAGCCTCATATGCATCATCTTTTATAGAGACGGTTCCTACAGAGTTCTTAATGTACAGAGCAAACGGCAGATAACAGACAAAATCCCTATTGCTGTTATAGGTGATGGACTCTTGTTATCAAGCTCTTGGCAGCTATCATAGAAGGAAGGGGACATAATTACACCCACTTGAGGCTTCATTTCCTTCACAAGCACACTTCATTAGTACTCGCTGGTAAATATACTTGCGCATCTTCAGAAAGACAAACAGTGCTTTTGCAGGATGCCTCATCAATGCACTAATTTGTGGTGGTAAAACACATAGAAATCATTTCTGTGGTCTTTCCATACACTGGGGAAGCCACAAGCTACCCCTGCATTATCTGTTGATAGCAAGGGCTAACATGGTTTCATATAGCTTGGTCCGCTTTGTTTCCTACATATCAGATTTTAAACCAGCCATGTACCTCCTTGGAATAGAAAGGTAGAATATCAGCATAAGAGATACGACAACTACTTTGTAATATGGTGCTACCTGAGTGCCATTCAAAACTGTAGGTAAGGTGGCAAGAGATACATGTCTGCTGGCTGTGTCAAACTGGGAAATGCCATTTAAATATCAATATGCTTAAGTCCCACAGAGTGGTCCCATTGCTGTCAGTACTGGGTCACCCACAGCTCTGCAGTGACAGCAAGGTCAGCTACAGGAAGAGCTGAAAGAAGCAGAAGGCAAAGGAATGGCCTTCCCAAGGAAGGCCTCCTACCCTTCCCACCCTCCTGCTGCCAGATTACCATATTGCAATACCCTGTGCTATCATGTATTAACCAGCAGAAGACTAAGTGCTGAGGTACCTGCAAGTAGCCTGTTGTCTTTTTTGTTTATTTGGGGGTTTTGTCCATTTCTTTAAAACATAAAACCCCAGACTCTGCTACTGACTTTCCTTTTATTTTGGGCAAGGCATTTCCCCGCTTCTCCTCACATCTAGTCTGTGTGTTCTTTGGAGCAGGAATGTTTCTGTATGGCACTTCCCACAAGGAATTTTGTTGTAAGCATCTCAGGGAGCCAGCTCTGAACTCCTGGCTTAATTTCCCCGTCTGCTGCAGACTTCTTTTGTGACAATAGGCAAGTCAGTAAAGCCATCCACACTTCCTTTGAACACCTCTAAAATAGACATAGAGTAATGCTGTGCATATTGTCCCATTAGTAATAGAACTCACAAAGATGACTTGTTTGCTGAGGCTTCTTGGAGACTGGTAAAACTCAGATGATAAAAATCCAATTCTTATTAATGTTTCACTCAATAGCTCCTCCCCAGCCCTTTCTAAAGCTTCAAATCAGATTTTTATGATGCTACTTACTTATAGGTTTCTAGGTTTTAGACTGCATTGCCAAGCTGTAACAGAGTAAGATTTCAGGGAGACATCCTATCATCCCATGCTTTCTCTGATTTTCCAAGAGGCAGATACCTCTCCAAAATCCTGCTCACATGTAAAATGTAAGTACCACCCCTCTCCCTCTCACACACAAACACAAAGACCATTGACATGTTCAGACAGTAATTTTATTTCCTCTTTTTACCCTTTCCTCTAATGTTCCTTCTAAAGCCTCTGTAAAGTTTTGGGACATCACCAGGCTTATAGAAGCAGCTATCTCTCCTCTCTGTTCATGTTCTCTGTTCATTCATAAATTCAGAAGTACCCTGCACAAAGCAAAACCCTTTTGCGGGTAATATGATGTACATATCATTGCATTAGCCATATTTACGAAGCTATAAGCAAATTATGTTTTGCATCATAGCCGTGAAGACAAATATAGTAATAGAATCAGGTACCTTTCCAACCAGATGGAAATTTGCTAATGCAATAGGAAGTTGCTTATTAAATACAATGAACTTCTGGTGTCAGGAAATACAAACTGCAAGCACCATCAGGTGAAGGGAAAATGACTACTTTAACGATCCTACACATAGATACATAAATTTCTCCTGATTAGAAAAAAAAAAAAAACTGTCAATACTTAGACTCTCCTAACCAGGGTTTCTGGGGGGAATGGTGGTGGGGGGGTGATTTTATTGTTGTTGTTGGTTGGTTTGGGTTTTTTTTTAAATACACATCACAATATACTGCTGTATATTGCTGTTGTCATCTTTTCACAAGTGAAGAAAAGAAGCTATTAGGCAAGTCCTGACTTCAGACCAATGCTAGAAAGCAAAACAAATCCTTTAAAGCACTCCAGCACTAGCCTTTTATGCAGACATTCTAGACCTTTCAAGCAGTGATATGGTCTGAGGCATGCTGTACCAATATTTTTAACAAGCAGCACCTAGAACAAGAGAATGGTGCTTTCACCCAGTTTGTGAGAAACCACACTAAGAACATGAGCTGCAAAAAAGCAGAGCAAGAGAATTAGCAACACATTTATTGATATCAGAAGAACAGTTCTTTCAATAGGCATAATCAAATCCAGGATGGCAATTAACGAACAGCCTATCTTGTTGATTACTTCTGCGCAAAGCACACTGGTCACTGAGCAGTTACTGAATAGTTCCAGTTCACCACGCCTTGCAAGGTCAGGTAAGCACGCAGCCTCTAAGTGCTATACATGGGTCAGGGAGTGGACTCCATAAGGGAGTCAGAAAATAGGTGCAGAATAGTTTATAAATATAAAGACAGGGTGTAGAACATCCCAATCACGTCTGAGATATTATATCACGCTGTTTAATTAGAAGATGCAATTTTGATAAGGTTCTCGCAAAGGAATCCACTTTCTAGAATATAGGTCAGAATTACTGAAGATTTTTTTTAAATCACCCTCATTTTCCCATCCAGAAAAAAAACTATTGATGCCAGCCTTCTCTTCTGTTCATCTTAGGCCTACAGTGATCATGGCAAAACTCACACCAACACCACAAAAACCCTAAAATTTTACCTTCACCTGTAAGGCACATCATCTGCAAAATGGACTCAACACAACAAGGCTGCACAAAATGGATATATTCAAAATGTACAACTATGACAAAGCTCAAAGGAGCAAGTTACTTTTATTTAGGTGCACAAAACTTTCTCACTGGAAAATGCCTGGATGAGAGCACCTGGGCTTAAACTAGCTGAAGAACTGTTCTCCCACAGAGAGGCACCAAGAGGGTTAAGTAATTCCTGTTAGAATAGTCCTCCTAGGTGCCTGGATAAAGGGCACTGTGAAGTACAAACTAGCACAGAGGTGCCAATAGATGTTCCATAATTAAGGCTCTACCAGTATTTTCTTCTTAATAGGTACTTGGCAATTTTCTAATTCTCTTCCACCTTGAATATTTTGTTTCAGCAGTGCTCTAAACAGCAAATATTTGCAGTGTGGATCTTCTGAAGGTACTTCTGGATTTTAGAGGCTAAACTAAGCAACAGAATTTTTGTTCTGAGTTGCAAACAACAGTAGATAGTCCATTCAACATTTGTGCACAATAACCTGCCTACTTTCTTCACAGAACAAATTAATAGCACCAATCAATATCCAGAGGGGTTGTGTGCTTTGTGCTGGTTTTAAGTGACAAAACTGCTTGCTTTTCCTGTCAGAAGACTTCTACCAGAAGCACGCATTTTCAGTCCAAGAAGCTGTCACATCAGCATATTTCAGGGAGACAATAGATGTTAGCTCTTAACACCTTCTCATCCTTCTCTGAGATCTCAACACAACAGCCTGCCACCCCCCACAGTAACCCAAGAGAGAAAACACAGAATCATACTTACAGAATGAGAGGGGCTTGTAAGCAAAGTCAAATTAAGAAGACAGACACACCAAGGCTATAGCTGACTATCAAAAGTGCAGCGTCATAGCAGGTAATAGCTCAGAAAACAGTGTCCTGCCAATGCAACTATACCTCTCCTATACCCAGGTTAACCTAACCTACATAACACAGTACTGCTCAGACCTGCTGTAGAAGGCTCAGGCTCAAAGACCCATTTTCTTATATCAAAACTGTCATTAGTAAGTGTACAGTGTTTGCCAACTTAACTGCCTAGGAATTGTGGCCTAAAAAAAATGCATAAACCTGAGGCTACAAAAATGCCACACACAGTACTCTCATGGGAAGTAAAGAGGTATCTGCTGCATTTGCTCATGTGATCATTGTGGTGGACTCCGCATGGGATCCACTGAGGATTAAAGGGATCAAATAGAAGTGAAACTCAGTAGTATGAAATGCAAGGTCATACATCTAAGGGCTAATGCCGTTCTTGAGACTAGAGGTTTATCACTAGAAAAGAACAAGGAAGAGAACCTAGGAAAACCAGGCAAATGCTGGATGAAAGTGAACAACCAATGTCACAAGGCAGCAAGAAGGAAAGGAAATCGTAGGGTGTATTAATGAAAAAAAAAAAAAAAAACCACAAAAAAAAAACCCAAACAAACCAAAAACCAAAAACCAAACCAACAGTGAGACCTCATCTCAAATGCCAATCTCAAGCTCCAGCTTCCAATCTCCAATATAACCTGTTCAAAAAAAGAGAGTTAAAATAAAACAACTGTGGTAATGACTTGTAAAAATTTCACTGTAGAAATGGATTGCTACAAGGCAAGAATACTTTGGGGAAGAGGCCAGAATGCATTGGTAACCACTGCAACAACCTCAAAGAGACACATCTGGATGAAGTTAAGCTATGAGACCACCAGTGAACTGTCCTGCACAGCATGGACAAGTCTTGCCTTTTAAAGACTTCACTTTCAAGAAATACCAACACAGACACATGTCTGCTAAAACAACCATTCTTTGCATGCCCGTTAATACCAGACTAACCGACTCACTGGCTTGGTGTACAAGATGTACACAGTTTCCCTCTGGGCACTAGATTCAGGCATTGCAAATACCTATATAACGCCGAGGCTTCAAACCTTTTACAAAACACTGCACCATGCCTCTATTCTCTCTTGGCAAATCTTTCCCTAAAGTAGGTATAACACATTTCTCTGTGTTAGCTTATGCCCACCTTTACCTGTGGAGGTATGTTTGTGCAGGAAAAGACTTCCTAGCAGCTTGTGTGGGAAAACACATTTAGGTTTTCCTTATTGGCCAAGTCCATTACAATTAGCCAAAAGGTGAACTTTTTGTTCTACTACTGAAAGATTGTTAGGCCAGGGTTTCAAATCAAGCGTTATTATGTAAAGAAATTCCAGACAGAGAGCAAGAATATAGTTTCACCAAGTGAGGTTTCTTTTCCTTGTAACTGCAAAAGCAGTAATGGAGAAAAGGAAAATAACCCCAAAGTCAGTCTTCTGTATGTCATGCTGTTCTCTTACTCTTTTTTTAAGCTAGCAAAAGATGCAATAAATAAAAAGTTGCTTTTAATTACTACAGCATTAAAGAAATATATTTCATTTTGTACGGCTTGAAATTTTGACATCATTCTTGGCTTCAGTATCATCCCCAATTAGAAACCCCTAGAAGAGTGAGAACCACAAGAGCCATTAAACGTGTCACAACACAGGGTGAAGGGAAGAAGTGCTGGAAGTGGAGGCTTTTCAAAGAAAGCATACAAAATTGTGCTGCACAATGAGTGCAGAATATGTTTTTTCTCCCCCCGCCCCCCAGCCTCCACCTCCTGCCCCCCCTCCTCATGATACACACATTTTATGGTCTAAAAGCCAACGCAAAAGGGTGTGTTCTTTCAGGTTTATAGCCTTGACTAATGGAATTGCTCTAAATAACATTTTGATCTTGTAAGGTCACGCAGAGTGCTATACCTTTCCTTTAATGATTCAGGTCTGGACCAAGCATTTCCCAGAATTGAGATGGTAATGAAGTCATTAGTTTCTTCCTACTTGAAGCTCTGGCTAGGAAAGGGAATTCTATGGGTAAAGTCTGAGAGGGTCTTTTTCATAAAGCTCATACCCAGCTGAGCTGTAACACCTGTTACATTTTCCCAGGAGCATGAGCTGCAGAGCATTTCCAATCTATTTGCTCTTCTTCTCCTACAGCACATTGACAAAAGCTGGGGGAATGGGTTTTCTAAGGGTGTGCTAATTGAAAAAAAATCTATGGCTGGTGCAAATGTTAACTCACATCCCAGCTAAGGCATTGATGATTATTTCCTTGTCGTCTTTGAAAATACAAGCAATTCCAGACTGCATTTAAATTAAAAATACACATTTGAAACAGGGTCCTTAATAATTCCTCACCTTCTGTGTATGATATAAAGGAGGAACAATGACTCAAAAAAAAAAAAGCCCCCCCCCAAACCCAACCTATTGAAAACAAGCCTTTATGCTAAAATTTTTGATACTAAAATACAGTTACTACTCAGTAGAAAAACACAGCACTAAGCACATGCCAGTAAATATAGAACTAATAATTATATATAAATTATTACAAAGACAAATAATATTTCTTGGAGAAACATTTTTAAAATATGGTTTCTTGAACAAAAAGAACAATAAGCCTGGAAGATCAGGTTCCACCTCTGAATATCTCTGGGGACAGGCGTGCGGTTTTGTTCATTTGAAACAATACATATGATTTAAGGAAATTCCAAATCACTAAAGAACAAGATATCCACAAGTTAGATTCAAAACTGAAATACATTTAGCAACAAGCAAATATCTTGTTTTACCACTCGTACCCTTTCAGATGTCCCTCCAAAGTGAACCCATTTATAAACTATGTTTTATAGAGCAGACTCAGGTATTCCAATGCATTTCAGTCTCGACAGCTAATTAGCACACATGCGCACACACACAGAGTAATAGAGATCATTAGGAAAGGAAGCTAGTAAGAGGACATTCCTTGACTTGGGAATTTGTTCCTCCTACCAAATCAAAATAACCCAGACTTACTGAACCCCAGAACATGCCACAAAAATCAGGTCTTCTCTGTGGTGAAGGTACGGTCTAACAGTAAGACACTTCTTTACTCTTTTTGCTGCAGACCTAGCTGGCTCTTGCTGTGATCATTAAGGCTTTATAATCAGAGACAGAATAAGATTCTGAAGAAATGTCTGACTAGATAGTATCCCCAGTGTCTTAAACATAACATCGAAGCTTCAGTATACCTATTATTGGAGTCAAAATACATTGCTGCATTGCACTTTGGTTCCTCACTTTTATCTCTGAAAAGCAGTTCGAAAAGCCTCCAAAAGTGAAAATAACTGGGGTTTTTTGGTTGATTTTGGTTTTTTTATTTCTACACCATATTGCACAAACATATAGTATAAACAAGTGGAATAAGGTGTGGAAATTTTTGAGCATCTTTATAACATTTAGGAAGTCCGTATGCAAGAAAGAAGGGGCATACCACTAAAGTATAAAATTAATCTTGCATTTTTAAGAAAACAGAGTGTACGTTCAAGAAAGAATATTACAGTCCTCATTTTTATGATTGTTATGCTAAAATATCATACTAGAAATAAGCAAAGCATTCATTATGACAGGCTAAAGTAGTGGCTTCCTCTCTTACACCTTTCCCCCAGAAACATCAAACCAAGTTATTATTGTTTCTCTTTTAGTATTACAAATCTTAATGAAAGATGTTACTCGTTTAGAAAGTAGGGAATTATTACAGACTAATTTCTGATCATTTTGCTCACAGACCACAGCATACTTACCTTCCTGATCTGCCGAGTCTATTATACACCGTTGAGAGAAGTAACCTTGCTGCCAGACTTCACTACAAGGTTTCATTAGTTTCTCCCCCAAAATGAAGTAGAACCACTTTCTGTCAGTGTTAATATCCCCAAAATCACTGGATACAATCACACTAATTTAACTCATCAGAAAATGGCCTACACGGGAAAGCATATCTGAAAGTTTATAGTATAAGCATACTTTTACTTTCCTTTGCCTTTGCTTTTTGTCAACCCCAGCCAGGCAGTGAATCGTGCCATATCACCCCAATGGAGGAAGGATCTGCAGGCAGTCAGGAGACAGCACCTCTGAGGCGTTTAATCCCAATTCTGATCAACTCAAAATAGCAGCTTAAAATTTTGCCCTGTAAACTCAGCCTTAATTCTGCACTGTAATGCGTAAATTTGGTATTTAACACACCTGAAACATACCTACTCCCACATTTTAGCCATGTCCCACCAGCCACATCCTTGTCCACAGCTTCCATAATTTTCTCACTTCCTTCCAAACTGCCCCTTCATTCAGCATGCAGGGTCCTCCCCGTACAAAACTATTCCACTTCATTAACCTATTCAACCAAGTAAGCTGCATAAAGGCCAGTTCATCCCTTTCTAAACACTTCACAAGCATCCTTAAATATTCCTGCTTTACAACGGTTACCTCTTCATATTAGCACTCACTTCTGAAAATAAGTAACAGGATCTACTGGTACTCCGTGCAGGGCAAAGTGCCCCAGTTGGACAACCATATTGTCTATCCAGTGCCAAGTCTTCCCAGTAAGAGGTGGTTCCTGCACCACCCACATTCAAAACCTGCTGATGGCAAATTTACAGAGTTCCTATTACCTTTCCTTTTGGAGAACAAAGGCAGACCCCAGCAAATAACTGTTTGGAAATGGCTGGGTCCTAAAGACTCCAGAACCTTTGAGCTTCTAGTTGCAACTTTCTCCATATTTACATGAGCTGGCCATGCCCTGACAACATGGCAAGACTGGAAACCTGGGATTCAGATACTTTATCTGTACTCTGGAATTTGATGAGAAGTAGAAAACTGATTCATTTCACCTTCACACTTGGCACGAACTGCTTTCTACACTGCACTACATCAAACTGTTAAGCAACGGTGAATTGTTGAAAGTAAAAAATAGCTTTCAGCATTTCCTGCCTGTCCACAGAAGGTGAGCAACAGCAGTCCAGCAAAAGCTGCTGTCCCACACGCTCGGCTACTCAGACAGGAGCACAAACTGAAAGGTATCACTCAGTGGGACTGGGGCCTCCTGTGGCATAAACAGGCCATAAATCTGACTATATGTTTGAATAGCATCAAGAACTATCACAACTCAAACTGTATATAGACATGAACATTAAATAAAAATTAAATAATTTGAATTATGATCAACTACAAGTAGCCCACCAATAAACTCCACCCACAAACACCTACTGAAGCCTAATAATCTTCCATGTTTTTGCCATCTGGAATGACTCACTTCATTGCACTTTTCCCCAAAATAAGAGGATCAACAGCAGTGCATGACTTCAGGTTGCCTCTGGAAGAAACCTTCAGCGAGGCCTATTAAGCAGAAGGATATCACCCATAGCCAGGACTATCCAAGAGCACGGAATCACTGAAGGCTAAGGGAGTATTCTGGGAATGTGTCACTGCATGCCTGCCCTGTTCTCATACCGCTCCCTGGACATCTGCAGCTGGTCACTGCTGCAGACCAAGCAACGAGCAAGACAGCCATTCAGACACTCTTATGTCAGAACTCTGAAACAGAAAAACCACCACTCTCAAACACTTATAGAGCTCCCAGCATGACAACATCCAAAATTTCTGTACTCGTGTAAGCTGAAGAAATGCGATTAATCTGGTTTTACAAGTGGGGAACTGAGGCACAGAGCAATTAAGCAAATTCTCCAAAACGCCAAGGGAAGTTTGAGGGCACCGTTCGAGCCACAGTTCTGAGGTTAGATCAGTCGTGATTGTTCTAATGCATGAATACAGTTAACACCTTCGTTTCCAGTAGCAATCATGAGACATGATTTTGTAATTTTATTTTGTTTTCAAAAATCTTAATAAAACTTTGATCCTTCAAGCTGAATTTAGGTGGATTCTATACAGAGGGTAGACCAAGAAAAAGTTTCCTCTCAACTGCAAGCAAAACCAGGTGAGCTGTTTTTGAATGTGAAGAAACCAGATTAAAAATGACAATTTATTCCCTTAAGAACATTCTTGAAATAAATATATCTATATAAAAGAAATGCAAAATTACACATTTTATTTACATAAAATGTACTACATGTTTTATACTTCACTTCCACAAAAATATTATACACAAGTTTATTAAGTCATTCCCTGCCACAGGTTTGGTTTGAGCAAAAAAACCCCAAACATTTTTCAACCTTGTTTAGTTACTGTAAGAATTATCTTGTAGAACAATTCAGCCTACAGCCTCTCTTTTCCCAAATAGTAACTCTGACTTTGAACTAACCTAACAAACTGTTATGATCATCAAGTCATCATAAACATCTCAATCTTTTCATAAAGTTACTGACACCTGCCAATGAATTGCAGTATTTCAGATTAAGACAATACTGGTCACTTGCTATATACATCCAGAATGAAGAATATATGTAAAAAACATCCTCAGACATCAAAATACATGGAAATTAATGTAAAGAATTTCAAGATTTTAAAAGTAATAATACATTTTAATTACTACAAGTTTTCCCATATTTAAAACTTTAACATTAATATTTAAAATGTTCCTTTTTATTTTAAAGCAAAAAGCTTGGGCTCTGTCACCTGCGAGCTGACACTTCAAGAGCAGGGGAAAGACAGGAAGGGTACCACTTGCTCTCAGATACATCAAAAAAATCAAAATAAAATGAGAACCAGCAACACTGAACATGGCAGAAGTTTAAAGCTGAAATGGAATAACCTTTGTATGCTCCAAAAGAAATTTGAGTAAGTTAACAGCCTTTGAAATATCAAATACTGAGCAGCACATTTTCATCATTTTTCCCCTCTCTGCTATTCAAAGTGCATAGCTAAGGAAGAAGAGAAGAATGGAAAGGAACTCAAGCCTGACTGCTGTTCACACTTTAAGTTGTATGTTATGTACACAGAGTTTTACTGTGAACTGACTTGGAACAGAGCTTGTGTGAAATTTTCTTACTAAACTCACATTTTTCATTCAACAAAATGCGGAGTCACTTGGAAGGTATCACATGTCCAGATGCCATTCCTAGTCAGCGATCTTCCCTCCCACCCCAATCTCATGAGAGCCTAGCAATTAGAAAACTCACCTGGGGTAGATATCCAAATTCAAGTCCCCAGCCTAGCTGTTTCACAGCAATGAGAAGACCTAACCACCAAGTATCTACCCTTTCAAGCTGTTAATATCTTGTTCTAGTAACAGGCAATGTACTACAACACGGGGGAAAAAAAAAAAATTGGTAGGCTTGGTCACTTGCCTGGGGTTAGGCAAGGCACCAAACATGACAATATCTTAAGCCAGTATCCTGACCATGGACTCTTCTACATTATTATGCTCCCTCCATCCTACCCAGCTGAAAGAATTTGATACATAAGGTCAGCATATTCAGAGCAGTAAGGTGGAGACCTAAAGTTGCAGGTAGCAGTCTTGCTGGCTTTACAAGCTGGAGTCTGAAGTCAAAGGGAATTCAACAACACTTAAACCACTTCAGTGTCCTTGAAAAATCCCCATAAGTGCTTATTCTTATGTGTCTTTCTACACTTGAGAACTGTGCCTGAGTGCTTTGTGTAGGTTCTATAAACGAGAAAGAGAGAGAGAGAAACACCTCATGGGCACTATAGAGAAGACAACAAGCAGATTCTCCAAGGCAACCTGTACAGTGTTCACTGACAATAAAGCATCACCACATGGCATTTTCTCAAAGTGGTAGGTGTCTCAGATTCTGGGAATGACGTATCTGGTAGTTCTTCCCATGTTTTCTCCTTTAAACAGTATTAGAAAACTCCATACATAAGATTTTATGTTTAAAATACTGGTATGGCACATTCACTTCTCAAATTTTATGTCACAATCACAGCACTATTCTGCCTTTTAAATTAAGTATTTACTATGAAAAAATAGTTAATGGCAGGATGAGATAATATGCCCCAAAGAAAGTCTACCTCACTCAAAAGCCTCCTCAAATTTATTACTGATACACTGGCTAAAAAAAAAAAACAAAAAAAAAACCATAATTTAAACAAACATAAGCTGAAACTTAAGTTACCAGAACTAACAACATGTGTCCCTACCTTTCTTAACAGACACATGATCTTTAGCTGTGACTGCACATTACTATTCCACCGATGACAGGTCTGGTTTAAGTTTATATATCCTTTACTTTTGAGGTTTGTACCCCTATTGGGTGCTACTATCCTTCAATTGTGCTGACTCAAGTGTTTACCTACCTGTATTCTTGGTAGGATTCTGTTAACATTACTAAAAAAAAAAATAATCAAACAAATAATTAAAACCAAACAAACAAACCCCCAAAACCACCACAAACAACTTTGCAAAATATTAAAAAAAACCCCAAACCACCAAAAAACAACAAACCCCCCAAAAGATTATCTTAACAGATCTTCCTTAAAGTATCGCAGTGCAACACTTGAATTGTGCAACAGAGATAAAGCAACTTCTGGAAGTGAATAAAGCTGAGCAGTAGTATGTTGTATAATCTCTACACTGTATCTGCTCCTGAAAAAACATTAGCATAGAACCATAGCCTTGATATTATAAGCCCCTTGCTTTCTCCTCTCCATCTGTGATCATCACACACTTTTCCTGCCAAACTCCTCCCTACAGGAACTGTGGTCCTCTCTCCCAGCTTTAAAACTAGCTTCGAACATGCTACTTCTCATACAGCTCTTTAACATATCACTTTTCAAACATTAATTCACACACAGCTTTACACTAACTCAGTAGGACTACACAACATCAGAGAACTGAAATAGTAAATAATTTTTTTTTTTTTTTTGTGGATTTGGCATATGTTGCCCGAGATCAGTTTGAACAGTCTGCCTAAGTGCCCTCATACCTCTTCCAAATGCTGATCATCTGCCTTGTTGATTTGGACTATAAACTCTGTTGGGCAGGCACCATTTACACACAGTGTTCATACATTGCGTAAAGCACTGGAAGCTCCCACTTTTAATCAGTTTTGAAGGTAAAGAAATAATAAGAATCAATAATGTGCTCAATTTTACAACATTTCCAGTTATTAGCAATGGAAATCTTCTGGTTTGTTTATATCACTAAAGTTTCTGATCCTAATGACTCCACTCATGAATTTCTGGTAAGACTAGTTGGAAACAAGAAGTTCAGTGCAGACAAACAGACAAACCCCCCCCCCCACCTTATCTCTGAAAAAAAAGATATGGTTATCATTTGGATAAGTTATATTAATCACCACATATTGCAGTACAAACTACAAAAGACTTTTTAAAAAAAATAGTATCTTGTAATATTTCATTCCAAACAAATACACCTAAAGTTTCTAGAAAGAAGACAGCCATTCAAGAACAGAAAGTGATCATAAAATTAAAGACTGGAGTACCAGATACAAAATAGCAGGCACAATTCAGACTAAGTACGCCAACTTAACAAGCAAAGTCTGAATATTTGTGTTGGGTTTTTTTTGTGGAGTTGGGGGCAGGGGGGTGGGGGATGTGTGTGTGTGTTATTTTCTTGGGTAGGGGTTTTGAGGTGGTTGGGGGAGGGGTTGTTTGTTTTTGTTTGTTTTGTTTGTTTTTGTTTGTTTGTTTTTTTAAAGTGGACTGTTAAGTGTGAATTGCAATGTAACCTCCCAACACCACAAGATAAGCCAGGGTCAGGTGCTGCTCAGTTGTTTCCAGAAATTACTATGCAAATACTGACTCTGGTTATGGTGAGAAGAGTGCTTCACCTGATGAATATACATGCAATGACACTGAAGATGTAGAGAGAAGAGGCATAAACAATATAATTGAAACTGATAATGATACTAAGGAAGAGCTGGAGCAGAGATTAGAAGTAGAGAACAGAGATGCAGCATGTTATCATGAAATTACAAGACAAACGTTCTTGTCTAACGGGACATTGCTTCTCAGTTGTTTGGTGATGGCAGCCTACTTCCTCAGCAATTTCTGGGGAAGAAGAGAGCCTAAACAATTCTTACCAGTCATCCCACACTGTTGAATAAACAAAAAAGAAATAGTGATCAGAGGCAGCTGGCTCCATCTCAAAGATATCTAAAAGGTAAGTTGGGGTGGACAGCACAACATCCCACTGAGAAGGCTCATAACCGCTTTGAATCAAAACAAAAAAAGATGCTATGCACCACTACTCTTCTTACCAAATGATATAGGAGGGGAAAATGAAGGAGACTGGTGAATCATAAGGTAAGACTCATAGAACAGGGGAGGCAGGTCAGCGTCACATCAAAAACTACACAAACCATTTTGGTGGGAGATAAGTGACTACGTCCTGACAGCAAACACACATGCTATCAGACGCACTGTGTGGCTTACTTCATGATATCAGACATCAAATATGTCTAACTCCAGTAGTCACAAAGGGCAGGATAAGACTTGAAATGGGTACCCTACACTGGAAATAGGTCACAGATGGGTATCTATGCAGTTTACGAATGGACGAATTCCCTGGAAATCACTGAATTGAAATTGGATGGTCCTGAAAGATATTCAGTAGTTAGCCTACAGTTACAGGCTCTGAACTGTAATTACCAGGAGCCGTTCAACAGCCTTTGTTGCAGAGATAGTTGGACAAAGATTGGCCAAAATAGTCCATTCTTGCCTTAAAATCTACTATGTGGTCCCTGGAGTCCTCCTCACTTCTGGCCACATAAACAGTATCAGAGGAAAAATACATTTCACATTGTAGGAACAAGCATAAATCCACTTAAGATATTGTGAAGCCCTGTGAAAAAGCACAGAATTGGGAAGCACATGTAATGCACTTGAGGAATGAGAAAGGATTCGGCGCTATCTCACATTCAGAGGAGGTGAAGGATGGAGAAAGTGGGGGAGGGGAAGAAAACCAAAATCCCTCCTGTGATATGGCAAATCCTCAGATTACTAGACATGGGGGCAGGGAAGAGTTTAGGCAGCAAGCTGACAGAACAGCCCTTCCACCTCCTCAAAAGTCTAATTCTCCACAAGGATACTCAGCTTCAGTTTACATTTGTTATCAGGTCAGCTTTATATGCAGCCTAAACAATAAAATACATGCAGGAGACGGGGAGAAGGGCAGACTGAACGCATTCTAATTCATCACATAAAGCAAGGACAACCTAATTCATGTACTATTCCTACCCTCATTCACACAGGTAAGAAAGAGGAAAAGGGAGGAAAAACTCCGGGGGGGGGGGAAGCCTTTTTATTTTGCTAAAGGACCCCAGGGAAGGGCCCCTGATGCAGAGGCCCTGCTTTTACAAATGCTTCCCTTTCCTTACACGGTTCCTTTAATACAAGTAAAAATTCCAAATTCCTCATTTGTTTAGCCTGAAATCCCTTGCACATTTCCCACAAACTACTTCCTTTTCTCTCTTTTTAGCTGGACTCCCTCTCTTTTTAATGAAGAGAAGTTCAGAGAGTTTTTCCCATGAATAGATGGCGGGCACCTGGGAGTTATGAATTTTAAAGTGATCATTTTCTTTCAGCCCTGCCGGACAATGGGGATCTCCTTTTGACTCACTTTCACAGCTTTGAGAGGCTCTCAGATCAGCCACATTCCAATCAGACTGGAGTCAGATCAGAGCCGGGCTGGACTGCATCAAGGTCTCTCGCACAGAAAGACAAGGAGCAGATGGCCAACACTGAGCTCTCCTCCCCTTTTCAGAGTGCAATGGAAGGCAATGTGGGAAAGCGTTCCCCCAGCATTGCCTATTGATTTCTGAATAGGACCACCACATGCCACCAGCCTGTAGGTATGAACCTCTGTTAACAGATGGTGAGATCATTATGAGCAATTAATTCCTTTAATGTATCAGTGGGAACATGTTGGAAAGGGTGATGCAAGCAGAGTGAATAGTGAACTTCTCATTCCTCGGGGAGAGCTGCAGCTACATCACTGAAGGATGGGAACAGTCTTTCAAGAGAGTCTGTACGTACTGAGAACCAGAGAGTTAGCCATTTGGTCCACAGAAACAAGGCATGGTTTTTATTAACTAATCATCCCTCCCTCGTTGATACGTGATTAACAACAGATTTCTTTCTAGGTCATTTTTGGAGAGACAAACAATTCAAAACAATGGGAAAAATAGCCCAAACTATCAACACGATAGGAACACAGGGAATTCGGTCCTAAAGATGATGAAGGACTATTGCTACCAAACTTCTTGTTAGATATAATTTAATTCAGACTGACTATAAATTAATAAGGAAACAGACTATTTTGAACACAACTGTGTATATAAATGAGAGAAATTCATAATAGCTCTTAGCACTGAAAATAGAAGCATACAAAATAAGCCCTTAGCAGACTTGTCAGGAAGTTACTACCAAAGGATCTTATACAGAAGTTATAGATGGTACAATTTAAAGATAGATATCATGTTGAAATGCAGAGAAATCCATAGAAAAACACTGCATATTTACTGCTATTCATTGTGATCTGGGTAAATTAAAATGCATTGTGCTAATAACTGTAAGAGTAGGACATTCCCGCATCATCTGCTTTACATGCATTTATATGACAGGCTTTGTTTTGGTGGGTTTGGTTTTTTTTTTTTTCTTTTAGAGGCAGAAGGAAAAACTGAAAGCACAATATAGATGGCTAGTTAGCTCTTGGTCTTAAAGATGACAGCAGAATGTGAACAGGAAATACAGGCAACTATTCACTTATTCATATTTAAATGACACTTTCTGCTTGTAATTAAGACACTCAAGTCGTGTCTGTTCATGAAATTTACATAACTGTACAATAGCTTGCCTAAGTGAACAGCAAATGGTAGTTAACCTTGAAGTGTATTATCTTAATTGAATAAATCTGGCTATAGTTCAATAAATTTAAACAGAAAGATATCTTTAAACTACTAAAATAATTTTTAAAAACGCATTTGTTTTTACATGTTAAGATGGCTCGCTGTTTTTCTTCTAGTTTTTTTATTTCTGCTGTAACATTGGTCCTTTAAAAAAAATCATTGCAGAACACTGAAGACATTGATACATGTTTGCTGTTTTCTCCTTATTGTTTGCAGTTTGAGTCAGTGTCACATTCTGGAAAGCCTTGATAAGAATATCAGAATATTGAATCAAAATGTATAACTTGCCTGTTTGAGATAGTCCCTTACCTACTTTCTCTGTCCTTATTGGACTTGTGTTCTTCCCCTCCCCCACCACGTACCAGCTGAGTATCCCATCACACAGTGAGAAACCTAGGTGGGAGAATATAGATTTTTGCATAGGTTAAATAGGAAAGCCACATTCCACCACTCTCCCATTTAAATCAGATTTACATGGGGTGTAAATCCCCTCAGAATAGAGCCATTCACAAAGGGCTCAGAATGTTCCCCTCACAACACTGATTACATTAAATCAGTAGCAATCATGTTTCTTGGATTATATGGTTATAGCAAGAGAAACTGTGCAGCATATTTATATTTGTGTGAAATAAGTTAATGAGAAGCCACCTGTGCCTTCTATCAGTTTACAAGAAAAAACAGAGGAACACAGGTGTTTCAGCAATACAGCTATGTATTTTTATATGAATTTGCAAACACTAAAAATCAAACATATTGTTGCTAAATTCAGCCACATACACACTTTGAAGGACAATATTTTGGATTTTGTTTGGGCTGCCTTAGTCTTAAAGAAAATACAAAAGGCTAGTTTCTTGGCCATCAGCAAGAGCTATAATTTGGGCTTTTCTCCCTCTCACAATGTTCACCATTGTACCTTATGCAACATAGATTGTACATGCTCAGTTCTAACCCACATTGCTGGCGAGAAGCATTCACACTGTGAATTACCATTTTTCCCAGCATCTAGCGCTACTCAAAAGACAGCACAATAATACACTAGAAGTGCCTTTGTCTGTTAAAACATTGTTCTTCATTACTACATGAAAAGCAAATTGTCTTTGTATAGAGGAAGAGTGGCACACAGTAGCTCTGGGAGTAGGGAGAAGGAATTTGTATCACTAGCTGACCACCTCATAGATACACATGCCAGTTTCTTCCTCAGTAGCAGACGACACATTGATGTTTCCAATAAAATTTTGGCTGTACCTTTTTTAATTATTAGCTGTATTAGAATGATTCCAAGGGGATCATTTGCTTTTGCCCTTAAGGGTAACATCCAAGCTTTCCCATAAATGGGTTTTGTTTTTTGCTTGGGGTTTGAAGGGGAAGGGAGCACGTTAAAAAAAAAAAAAGCACTTAATCTCTTGACTTGATGCACCACATCTAAAATGAAAGCAAATCAGAAAACCTCATCCTTTCATTGGGATCAATTCAGAAAGCACATCATCAAATGATGAATTATGCAAAAATATATGTTGTTCTTGAATTTGCAACACAGTTGTACAACTGTACTCCAAACTGATGTGCTCTAATGAGGATTTTGCAAAATGTATTACTATGGTCTTGAAATCAGGCAAGTTATGGGACAAATATTCTTCAAAGTCTGTTCTCAATTCCCCTATGTTTTCTTTTTCCTTTCAAAAAAAAAAAAAAATCACAATATGCAAGAAAAGATTCTGGTCAGCAAGCCTAAAAACAAATACTTAAAGGACTAGAGAGGGATGCAGCCTAATACAACAGTTCCAGATGTTGATGGATTGCAAGAAGAATGGGCATCAGAAAGTGGCCAGGTTCACATATTCTCAGCATTTACACAGCATTGCTTTCTGCTGCGGTCAGACACAGAACACTGTATTCAACAGACCGTTGATACAACTCATGCACATTTCCTATGTTCTTATGTTCTCCATGGGAAGAAGTTTCTTCCTTTTGGGAACAATTTACAAACCACATAGGTTGGTCCTGGTCCACATACGACCTGTGAAATCTCATGTCATCTACTACCTGGGAACTTCAAACGTGTGATTGACTCTTTCCTCTGGCCTCCTGGTCACAGTGCTCCAGTGCTCCCGCCCACACCTGCTCTGCAGAGCATCCTTCCACAGTTCAGAGACAGTGATTAAAATGAGGGGCTGAGGCCCAGGCCACCTTGGCTCATCTCCTCTCCAGCAAGGGACCCCAAATTCCACAATTTTTGTACGGGATAGAGAAACCCGGCCAGCAATTCAATAATCACTTATTCTAGGATGAGAACCTACTGACTTCCTTTCTCTCTCTCTCTCTCTCCAAAAATGCAGGTAATAAAATCTACTCTTTTTGCTCCTGACAAAGATTATAACTGTAGTTTGCAACCAAGACAGCTGAAATCATTAGTCCTCCCCTAGCAAACTTAAGGGGCTCTGCCTGTCTTGGCACAACCAAATGTATTTAGTCTAGATAAATCGTATTTTAGAGGCTTATGAATCCTAGTTAATTGAGAATACCCCTACCAATCCTACACACTTATTGGGCTGGTTTGCCAGCACAGGCAGAACTGTACTTCATCACACTCGAGCAGAGGCTGAGTAGGGACTCCCACTGGGCATGTGCCCACAGAACCTGCATTCCTCTACCTTCAAGGACGGATTTGGATCTGATTTTTATGGTTTGAGGTTTTTCTTCCAACTGCTGGTGGCTTACAGTTCAGTACTTACCTACATGGACAGCTTTCCAAAATTAGGACATATGTAGGAGCTCCCCATAAAGTCACAACAACACATGCTGAACTTCAGGCTGCTCTTAAGGTAGGAAGTTCTTACCCATACATTTCTCATACTAAAAGGAATTTGACCATTTGCGAGTCATTTATTTTTAGGGAAGCAAAAAAGTATGTCTTGGATCTCTTCAAAATAAACATTTAATATATATTAATAATTTACAAAGGGTGTTAATTACCTTCCTTAATAGACAGTTTCTGTTCTCTATTAATACGTAGGCTCTTTTTAATTATCATGTCTGTAACAGCACTTTTCCATTACATGGACACAGACATGACATACAATTAGAAACATGAATTACTTTCAATTAAGGAAAGCAAATCAGTTTGAATCTGAAAGCAGAGAACATTCTGGTGGTGGCAGTTGTGCAGATGGGGAGACACTTCAGCAAGCTCCAGGACATCTGAGCACTTGATTCTGGAGACAAACCACCTCCATTGCCAAGAGCTAAGCTCTGGTCAGGGCACAATGCCGTGCCACAGCACCAAAAACTGACACAGAACCACTTACCAATATGCCTGCTCACAATTTAACTTTTTAGAAGTGCTGGACACTATCTGGCACAAGAGGGAAAATGCAAATTGAGTTTTGCTGCAAGCGCACCAGTCCCAATCTGCTGTTTGATTAAAGTAACTGATTTAGATTACACACAGGTCCTTCCAGGAGAATACTGCATTACCACTTCCACCAATAATTCCAAATGGAAAATAAATAGGATAGTGAAGTCATGCTTCAAGTTCATATTACTTGCTTTAAAAAAAAAAAAAAAAAGCTTGCTAGATTGGATAGCTAGCCTAACCAGAACATACCAAACCATACAGTTCAACTTTGAACAGTCACACATAAATCAAGTCGTAACAGCATTCAGCACCAAAATTTTTGGCAACAGAATGATCTGTTGCTTGCATACCATACATATTAAGTACTTGCAAGTGCTCTAAGTTTTTGTTCATTTTTAACAGCATGTAAATATCTTGTCTATAGGCACTACTAGCAACAGCCAGTTCTCAGCAGTTCCATGTGATTGGAACCAGTCTGTAGAAGATGAGGAAGCAAAGAAATACTAGGTATGAGCACAAATCAAATTCCTCAAGCTCTGAACACAATATGGATGTTTGCAGCTTACTCTCTTCTCCAGAATCAGTTGAAACACACTGATCATAAACTATAGGAAAGACGAAACTAAAATCCGGGACATCCACTGTTCAGGAATATTTGCACAGGTATTCTCAGTATGACCATTTCAGAGCTCAGAGTTGGACTGTTGATGCAGATTTTTTTTGTTTGATCTTACCTGTCATAAATACAGAAGTGAAAGTGGAAGAGCAGCCCTTCATATAAGGGCTACACAGCTAAGATTCACTTAGGAAAACCTTAGTAAATTCTTTCTGTTTAGTCAATATGTTAAAAGCACTACCAATGCTAAAAGGGCTTACAAGCAAGCTCTGAAAACTTAAGCCTGGCATTACTGTTCAAGAGGCACAGAGAGTATAGAACACACATACGTGCAAGAGCAAAAATCTCCAAATAATGAAGCTCTCCAAAAACCACAAGCAAAGGCCAAACCATATCTAAGTGAGATTAAGGGGTGGGGCTTCTGGGGGAAAAAGGAAGGTTTGGTTGGTTGGTTTTTTTAATTCTGAAAGTTTGATTGGTCAGGACACTGACAAACCTGACCCCTTAAAATTAGTTTCTATTACCAGCATGAATATCTATGGACACAGACCTGGTTGAATTCCTTACTCAAAACGCAAAATGTCTCCACACAAGAATGCAGGTAATTTGTAAGCTTCCCTATATCTCACTGTGTTCCAGTCTCCAGATTCTATTTGTCCCATAACAATTCCCAAGGAAACAGGGCTTCAGGACTCCATCGCTGGACCCGTTTTACCTGTGTGATAAACTTCCAACCTTTCTATCAGAAAGGTGGATTCACAGCCTGGTTAGCAACCCATTTTGCAAAACCAGTTTAGTCACTTCCTTCTGCGCATGCATTGACCTGTAAGCATATTTTTAGGCCAAGGGTCTTCATAGCTATCCACTCAATTGCAGTAATTTTTTTAAACCACACAGTAGTCATTTAACTGGCTACTTCCAACTCCCAGAAAGCATCCCTGCAAAGCAGCTGGGGTTTTCTCATGCTACTGGAATAGATCCTTCAACACAGAAATAACAACTCCCAGGTAGACAGGGAGAAAAGGAAACCAAAAGCCAAATCACAGCATGCTGCAACCTGCCACCACGACCTCAAACAGAGCAGCAGTAACAATTCCAAAACAATTTTTTCTCTCCAAGCCTGACCTGTCTGGATGGCAAACAGCATGCAAACTCTGTCTTACCTTTCTCACAGAAGCAGCACCATGCAAGCAGCGCACCTGAACATGCTTTCTTCACTACTTGCTTTCAGGACACCTAAAGATGTTAATTTCATTTTTCTCATGCGTCATTGTGCGTACATATTGTGGGGCTCTTATTCTCCAGTCTCTTTGATACTGCCTTTCAGTGCATTTGTGTTTGAAGGTACCAATTTCTTAAAAAATAAATTGGAAAGCTACTCTGTTTACTAAAATTCAAAAATATACAAACACATTTCTTAGAGAGACCGATCAAGGTTCCTGTTAGACCCAATGAGAGCATTAGCGATGAAAATGTATTTGAAGTTTAAGCTGACTTCAGGGACCTCAGGAAAAAAAAAAATCCAGCACAGAAAGCATGCATCTGCACGTCTTTCTAGTCTACAGTTGCCATTGCTGATACTGAGTCATGTTAGAAACAGATAGCTACAAAAATAGCTATGCTATGCTGGCAAAGTGCCCCGTGAGCTCAGTGCACAGGTTTCATCAGGGCATTATCTGTCATCCTCCGAAAGACAATAAAAGTTGAGAGTTGTTTAGTAGCATCTTCCCTGACTTGCATGAAAAGATGCCAAGCAACTACTGATGATAAAAGGTATACTCTTACAGAAGTTAAATCATAGCAAAAGTTTAAAACAAGGCTCTAATTACCTGAGCCTGTTGCAACTTTTGTTGTTTGAGAAGTCTTGAAGAAACTATAGCCTCACTTAAACCAACAGATGTTTTAATAGCAACTTCAGAGTCCAAAATTTCACTCTGAAGACATGGCTAGATTTTTAAAGAAAGCTACAGAATATGGTTCCCAAAAGACTGCAGGGCATTTAAAGTCACAGATGTATAACTAACAAGTCCTTGGAACAGAGTCTGCCCATTGTCACACTACTTTTATGCGTCAAGCCCAATACAGGTGCAGTACAAAAGGTATAAACCATATTATTATGTGAGGATTAACCTAATAGCTTTGATATTAATAGGAGTTTGACCCTGCTGGCAAACAATGGGTGTGATGAAATGAGTCTTCATCAGAGCTCTTCAATAACGTGTTGGTCATCTGCCAACTGTTCTTCAGAAGGAAGTCAGTCCCATCCAATTCTACTTCAGCAAAGGTATGGATAATTAAAATAAAGGGAGATTTTGTCTGACCTCTTCTGATTGTCAGCACTCATGCACCTTGTTTCCTATTATAGCAAAAGAAAATATTGCAGAGAAACATCTCTCTGCAAATGCCTGTTACACATTCCCATAGTTTCAACCCAGCCTGCGTTGAACCAGCCTGCCAAGGACCCCACAAGACAGTCTTGCTTTGCCACATGGATAAGGTTCAAAGTAAGGAAGCAAGAAAGTTAGGTGCAAGCCTGGAAAAGTGTTTCTTGACTGAGTTAGGAGGCACATGAATCTGAACTGCTGACACAACAGTCTGGTCCTCTGTAGAGTAAGATTTTTCACAGCATGAATGAGGATTCAAGGCACTGCTGTTCTTTTTTTTTCTTCCTCCCCACCCCAGTATGGTATCCTTAAATTTCTAAGCACCCATCCTCTCTGTAGGACTATTAGTAGTCCTGATTCCTAAATTCAGTGCAGACTATCAAAAAAGACATGCCATATGCTCTGTAAGGGTCAAGAAATTCTCTACCCCTGAAAGAAAATTTTCCAACTGAAAGTGTCAGATAGCAAAGGATTCTTTATCTTCATTGGCCACATGAGTACCTTTTGCACATCTGAATTTGTCTAGTGTCAGCTGTTAGCTACTTGCTTGTTATGTTTCACACCATAATTCCATAATCCATTTAATCTGTCATTGCTCAGTACTGCTGATTAAAGGGGCCAGTCCCATCTTCCTCCTCCATATTATGGCTATTCATTCCCACTATCTCCATTGCATCAGTACTATCGTTTGTGTGAGGAACCAAACCAAAGAACTGAGTAAGCTGAAAACCAAATAGTTTTTTGGTTTCTGCAGGTTAGGAAATGTGCCTGGCAACAAACTACCTCAATTTCATCCAGGAAGCACAAAACCCAGAGCTGGCAAAAGGGATAGGCAGAAATAAGCAACTAGATGACAGTGGGAATGCCCTTTTCAGCAGTCACATTAAATTATGCCAGATAAAATAGATTAAGGAACTGCAGTACTAATCTGCTAAATTAATCAGTGTAACACCTCACTTAAGGAAGGATGTAGAGGATTCTCTGTAAATAGAAGACTAAATCAAGACTGGGTCTCCAAAATCATATGCTTAGCTTCTTCCAAAGATACAGACTAACTGAAGAAACACCTGGGTAAAACTATAGTTTCCATTATACTGCAGTGATAGGATTCTAATGTTCTCTTCTGGCTTTAAAACCTATGCAGTCTATGTGAGAATAGCCTTACCCTTCTTCAAATACACTAGCACATTAGAAATTTATCAATCCCCTAACAAATGATTTACATTTCTTAAGAAAGAATTTGTGCCTTTTATCCATTGGTTTAACCCTTGCTGTGAAGACCTTGAGGAGAGTTGTTAGCCCTCTACATTTACTGGTAGTCAATCCCCTTCTTTCCACAGTGGGGAGAAAAAAAAAGGGAAAAAAGATTATATACAATTATAGCATTGTTCTTACTGTTCCCATTGCATACAATACCATAACTGAAGCCACAAGTCCATTTTTTCCCATTTTAGAGCACGATGAACTTTTCATTAAATCAAAAGGCTCCCTCAATACATGATGTATGGGGTCTGCATAAACACTGATAAGTCTTCCACACTTGTGCACCCAGTCAGATGGTGAAAGCAGGTGCGTGGGCTGCTTTATTCCAAAACCATAGATCTTCAGTCAAAAAAGGTGCTTAAATGTCTTTGGAATCTAAGGTTTTTCTATACTGAACTTCACACTTCTTCCTGTACCGAGTTTTACTAAGATTCTGAAGTGCACTATTATGAGAAGTTGATTAAAAGGACAAGATTTACAGGCATCTTGCCACTGAGGAGAAAAAAAAAAAAATGGAAGAAAAAAAAAATCAAGACCAACGAAGAGATGTTCTACAGGTTTTCACTGCCTCCTACTGGCCCTGAAGCCAATGTTTTTGCAGGCATATGGTGCCAGGCTATCTGCCATTGTTTTGCTCACTCTGCCACCAAGACAGATTCTCACAGTTGCGCCCATGCAGAGTCACCCTGTGGGCTTCCAGCTCATGGGCTCAGCACTGAGGAATATGCAACAAGTTGCAGAGTTGTTGATCTCATCTCCCAAGTGCATGGCTGGATGATCAAACAGATCTTTGATCCAGCTGCTATTGGCACATCAAGTTTGAAAGCAGGATAAAGGCTGCAGAGCTACTCCCACAGCTCAAGACCCATTATCTAGTAGTGTTTCAGAACTCCTGTGACTTCTGCTCTGGTGCAGCCTCCCGGTTTGACATCCCTTGGCAGCCATGATGCCTCTCTCAACAGGTGGCTTGAAGTGCCACTGAGGAACTGGCACAACGGTGACATTATGAGCAGCCTGTTCTTAGCTGGGCTAATTAGCCTGAGCACAACACGGTATTAATGCAGCTCCATTGCTTGCAATGCACAAACTCTCTTTTCGGAAGTTAGCTCAGACCTTTGCACAACACCACATTATCCTGCGGTGACATAAAACAAAAATTCAGGGAAAACAAGTTTTTAGCATTCTCTCTCATACACCACCTCCCCCCTGCCTTTCAGCAGGTAGCCCACAGGCACTGTTGCTACCCAAGAAGATTCAAGTTCCTAAATTCCAGAAAATTCAGAGCCAACCTTTAGCACACATCATTACAAGCATTGGTTCTTAATGTCTCATTTCAAAGGTCTTAAATGTTGAAATTGTGCCTTAAATCATCCCCTCTGGCAAACTTCAAACATCAGTAGACTCCTCAAAAACATCTAGTTAGGTTGTGGGCAGAGCAGAAAGTTTTATTCAAACCACAGAGGCCTACAGGAAAAGGAGAATTAAAAAAAAAAAAAAAACCAACCAACAAAACAAACCCCAGCCAACCAACTAACCCCTTTCATTGATTGGCTTTGCCACCTGCAGATGAATCCTAAGGAGCTAAGGAATTCAGCAGAAATACCCAGTAGTTCCTTGCAAAGCATATTTCAGGATTGTAGTTCTAGTTTGAAAGTTCATGATGCCAAAGCCGTTTGGAGGCTCTGTAAGTTATTCAGCTCATTTATTTTTAGACCCTGCAACCATTAATTTGACGCTCAAGACACCTCTAAAAACCTCTAAAGAATCTGACCAGGAGAAGATATCTGCTGCTCTATTATACATGCTAAGAAACATGCAGGGTGGTCCCGTGAGGAAATCTGCAAAAACAACATGGAGTTTCTTCCCCATTGTGCAACTTCCCACTAGAACTGAGCCTTCCAGCCAACTATTTTCTCTTTCACACACACAAACACCTTCCAAGCTCTCCAAGAAATGTAAGTCCAATCTCTGAGTTTCTGAAAAGTCAGTAAAAGCAGAGCAGACCTGGTATTTCCCTTCTTGACTCTGTAAGGAAACATACCTAACCCTGAGGATTTCAGTGTTTCTAACAAAATTGGAACTCCCACCTTCCACAGAGTTCTACCACCCCACTCCCCATGACGGAAAACCAGGACTTCAGTGAACAGTATCACAGCCAGAAGACCATTGGGTCATTTCTCTTGTCTTGGACATCCTCTTCTTTTCCAGATCCTGCCTTCTCAAGTTGCAATACCATCAAGAAGTATTCTTTTTTTGGTTTGGGTGTTTTGGTGTTTGGTTGTGAGGGGTTTTTTTAAATGGAGAAACAAGCCCTAGAGAAATTCCAACAGTTTTGCTAAGGCAGTTGTTGCTGTAAGTACGTTTTGGAGTACATAGACTTCATTCTATCACCATTCATGAATGAGAGGTCTATGAAACAAAATGTTACATTCTCATTTCTCAAACTACCTCATCTGAGGCTGGTGGGACAAAATAGTAAGGTATGCAAGTATATATATGCATGTATTTTAATATGTAAGTCTGTGCATTACATGATTAATTCTAGGGGTCTAAGTCCTCTCCAGTTACGAAAGCATAAGACACCATTTAACAGGTCTCCCTGACATCACAGTCACATATTACTTCAAAACATTGAATACAATGCATTGATTTGAACCAGAACAGTTGACTGAAGATACACAAACAGCAGACACACCAAAACATACTGAAGTCTTGCGGTGCTCACACACTATTACATATACAAAGGGAAGATTGTAGACTGGTGTTTCTGTAGAGAAAAAGGAGCTTCAAAACCTGCAGTTTGCAAAAGCAACCTTGTGGACTGCATTTGCAGGGCTTCCCATATTTGTTGATGTTTGATCAGTGTACATTTTATTTTTAAGCTCCGATATTCTGGATGGATAATTTATTTTCAAACCACTGAGCTGAGTTAAATTCTGCTCTAATTATGCTCCTCCCCCAAGGAATCAATGCAGTCCTTAAATTTAATCTTTTGTCATGTCTGATTAATCATAAGGCAAATCCTACCATTCACAAAAGATGAAGAACTCCTCAAAGTTATGTTTGAGACTGTACCAAGTGCTTGTTCTTTCCAAGAGCATCCCAGCAAACAGGGCGGATGGGGGGGCACAAGAGCTCTTGCACATCAACCAGGTCATATATCCTTTGGATGCGAGTTACTTAAACTCAGTAAACTTAATTTTAGGATCAGAATTTACATACATTGTGCCTATTTGTAGATTACAATGTTGCTCTGCTCATACAAGGCAGATATCTCTGAGGTATATCCCTGCTAGTTCCAAGTGTACAGAGGCTTCTTCTACATCTTAATACCTCACATAATTTTTTTAAACATTTAGGAAATAATCTCTAAGTATTAGACAAAATGCAGAGACTTTACCTCAAAAGACTAATTCAATCAGGCATGCTACACAGAGGATACTATGCAATCTATTTGCAGTATCTCTGTAACTACGCAGCTGCGAGCATATGATCCCTTCCCAACACAAAGGCAAAGATTCAGAAACTAAAAATGGAAGCCTGCTCTAGAAGAAATGGTTATATATACAGGATTTTTTTCCACCTTGATTCTGGGTTTTATCCAAGAGAGAAAGATCAGTCCCTCATTTCTTATTTATCACAATCCTGCAGGAACAAGATCCCCTGTGGCATGCAGGCATACTCTCCAAGCACAAAGAAGAAATAGTCTAGAGAATTTCATTCATCTCAGTATCTTTAGCTGTCTAAAAGTCAGCCATCTAATCTAAACTAGACATCTAGGCTGCCTCAATAGAGAGAGAAGCATCTCCAGACAGTGATTCATCTCACCCTAAAAGTAATATTTCAGTTAGGGGGAGGGGGACCTGCAGAGGTACCCAGAGAGTATGATCACTCTCCCCCGACCAGAAAAGGGGTCTTCCTGATGAGCATTCACAAACTTTTGAACAGCTGAACTCACAGAATTGCCACATGTCCAGGTGGCTCTACGTCACAGCACAAGATGTTCACATACAAGCAAACTTAAAACTAGGTAGCTGAGGGGCTGACAACAGCCCTATTGCAACAGAACACCATGCACAGGCACTATAAAACCAGCCCCAAGAGCTCATTCTGTCAGCCCATGTAGTGTTCTACCAATAGCTGGATTGCTGCTTCTTTGTAAGATAGTTTAGGACTGTTGCCTAGGCCACCATTGTCACTGCCACGTCTAACGTAGAGGTTACAAAACCTTGTCCACAGAGCTCTGTACAGCAGCAGAGTTCTGTGGTTATTCAATTATTTGGCTTTCCCTCTGCAGAACAGCACAAATACAATGGACCACTGCCAACTGATCAACAAGCTTCTCATCTGCCAGTTGTGGCTGGTCTTCAGAGGCATTAAGAACCTGCAACTGCCAGAGCAGCGCTCTCAGGCATCCTCCGACCTTCCAGTTGCAAAGGGACCTCCTGTTTAAGGTGTGCTCTTCTGGTAGGTTCCTTTTCCACACTGCATTCAGTAACCTGTACCCTGAACTGATAATTTTTCCTCCAGTGAACTCATTTCATATAAAGAACAGGGATTTTATTTCCTATCACAGAGAGCAATTATGGGAACATTTTTGTCTCCTACAAAGAAGTACTTGACATGCTTACCCATTTAGCAAAAAAGAGATTATCTCCAAATATCACCTTCCCATCCTGAAACCCTATTACTGAAACTGCTGCTAAGATCTGTAATTAGCAAATACTTGTATCTGCTGAGGGACTAGTTACACAAACTGTCACAAATACAGACAGCAAACAGGAGTGTTTTTAAGGATGTTTAAGTAAATACGTGAGCATTGGGTAAACTTGACCTCTCAGAAGAAAAGCAATGGAATATAAAGCTTTACGCCAGAGGTCACAGTTCAAAATTGGCACAACTCAATAGCAACTGGAAGGTGTTGCCAAACCGAAGCTTTCATTTTCACCTACAGAAGCATGCTGATCCCACAGTGTAGAATTAGTCTTTTACAATAGCATCTGATAGTTCAGCCTCTTAAAAACAATCAAGAAGCTATCTCAACACCAAGAATCTCCATCATCTAAGAGGATTTGATGCAACAAAGGCTCTGACATCCCCCAAGGAGAGGGACATTGAGTTTGAGACACATCAGTGGTGAAAAATGGAACTTTCAGTGGCTTGTGCTGCTGCTGAAAACTTTGTCTTTCAGCTCTATGAAGGTGACATGTTTCACGAGCACAGTGTTCAGATTTAGCAAAATATGGAAAAACAACAAAAAAAAACCCCAATTTTTAAACACGTAGATAATGTTTCCAAGGGATCCTTGAAGATCAAAGCCACAAGTCAGCTAGACCAGTTGTGCAGCACACTCAGTACAGGCTTCAAAGCTCAGAAAGCCAGAAGTTGCACAACTGGAAGTTAAATTTGATTTATTCAGCAGCATTGGACTGGGAGGAGCACAGCAGCTTCTCAGTATTTCACAATGGGGACTCTTCTTTATTCATCCTGCCTAATTATATACTGACACTGGAAAATTACATTACGAGGGCAGTAACTTCACTAAATAATTGTCACTCAAAGCCATTCTGCAATGCTTTGTGATGTCTTCCAAAGCAGGCTATTTGAAGACTGGAAAGAGAGTTTCATGTCAGAACAATTGGTTCATATACAATTGTCTGAGACATTTTGTTTTCTTCAGCTTCACATTATAAAAGCAGCTCCAACACCTGTTGGCCTAAGACATCTCATGTGTGTTTCATTTATCTTTTTGGATCAGCCACTGGCAATCTGGCCCTGACACTAAAACTGAGATTATGAAAACTGGCCAGAGTTAAGAGCATTTGTGTTTGGCTTGGTTGGAGTTAACAGAATGTTTTGTCTAAGAAACTAGATGAAAGTTGCATTTTAGGTCTCAAACACTTGGGTCTTATCTTGCAGTTTAACACTTGAACAGGACTAATGCAGACTCAGTCCACTGCTGGGAACATTAGGGAATGGGATTCAAGAGCTGGCCACATGATGCTCATGATTTACTGGTCAGATAGAAGAAAAACAGGACATTGGGTGGGTTCAAGCATCTGGGAAAACATGGGATTGAGGAACGGACACAAGTAGCCACTGAGGTCCCAAAGTCTATTAGGAATACAGCAGTTAAATGAATTAACTAAGAAGCTTCAAGCTTTACATGTTAGAGAAAGACTCTGACCTAGCCAAATTTTCAAGGTTATCCATCATTAGATATTCTGATCTCTAGTATGAATGGACGAATGAACACAGAGAACCTTGAAATCTCACCTGTATGTCTGAATACTCTAATTTGTCAGGATCAGCCCTTAATAGTGGAAAGCATCAGGCAAGACTTTAAAGAATAGAAGAGTCAACCACAATCTACCAAATCAATGAAAGAGACCTTCCACAGAATTACATCTAACAGGCCTTGCCAGGCCTGGTTCTAGTTACACGGTTAGTCACTCTAACATTTCTGTGGTAGCAAACAGTAGGTTATCTAGACATGCACTAGTGTATATATCAACTACACTGTCAAAGCTACTTTGAAATGTGCTTTCAAGTGAAAGAAGTAAAATTCCTGCACTTTCTCTTGCTTGACATACTGTCTTTGAGATGCTATTCCAGATTTGAAGGTGAAAAAAGAGCGTATCTGAAAAGTTTTGTGGACAAAACATAAGCATGGCCATTTAAAAGCAAACAAACAAGCAGCTGCCTTTTTCTAGTGCTCATTAGCTATTCAGTTATAGACTCCTCCAAAACAATACTGCACAGGTGAACACCGTTAACCCTGCTGACAGACACAGCAGGATGTATTTGTGTCTATATAAAGTTTGCGTACAGGCATGCACACATACACTTTTTTATAATCCTGAATGACTTTTACAGTAAGATTTCCACATCCTAATTGTTGCCTCAAATGTTAAAATAAGCAAGCATATAACATTCGTACCAAAGTTGATATTAGCATTTTTCCCTCATGAAATCATCCTTTAAAGAAAACCTTTTCATCACATTCTCCACGGCACACCTGTTCCATTCTCCTTGGTCCCCATGACACACAATGATGCTCCAGCAATACTCTGGGGATGACATGACAATATATTGGCATAGGTCCTTGAAAGGAAAAAACAAAGTGGGGTAAGTGTAAATTCTGTTTACTTGAATGGGAAGATTAGCTCAGTAGTAGATCTTCTGGCTGTGCTGACTAATTGTGGTTTGCTCATTTGTGCAGATTTGCTAAGAAAGTTCCTAGTATGCACCATATATTGGAACTGCTTAACACCAAACATCAACTGAGATTATTCCAGTATGTTGTTTGATCCCATATGATCTCACGCAGACTAAATTCTGAGTGACTTCAAATGGAATTCTGCCTCAATAGCACATTTCTGGCCAATGCTTGTGCTCAAGCACAACTGTAAAACATGGTAAAAATGAAGTTGCAAAGGCTAAAGAGGAAGACAATTCTATCAACCTTTATTTGGTAACATTTTGGTTTTTCCCAAAAGATGAAAGTGGTTCCACAGATAAGAGAGAGAAAGAATAATCAAACCTGCAGACTAAAATATTTTACATACCCACACCTTTTTGAAGATAACTTACTGATAGTCATTTCAACCATTGCCTTCTCCTTGAAATATTCCCTGGTTTAACTACTGAGAACAGAAAATTTCTGAGTACCCTACATTAGGGGAATCACACCAAAATACAGCTGCTTTATGGTCAGTTTTCCATTTCTATCATCTCTCTGAGCAGCTGTGCACAATGTTAGTGATTATGAGTTGTACCATTCATTCCCCAGCAGGAAAAAGAGTGCCAGAAATTCTGCTATGTGTTTTGCTTGGCAAAAAACAGAAGTCCCTCTGGAAAAAGAAAAGGGAAGGAAAGTGGAAAGAAAAGAAGGTACCTGAGTCTGTTACATTTTTTTTGTCCTTGTTCAAAACAAATTTCCAAGTGCAAGCAGGTAAGAACAAGTCCTATGCAGTCCTAATTTTAAGACAGAACAATAGGAGGATTTAACTATGGCCATAAATTGTGTTATGGCATAACTATAACAAGCTGATAGACAACATTTCTGGTTCATTTTATTTTTTTCCCCAATCTTCAAAATGATTTAACATTGGAGTAGAAATCAAAGAACACATGTTTTTCTATCAGACTTACAGTTTTGGAAAGATCTGAGGATTCATTTTAAGTTTTTTGTCAGAGAATTTCAAACAAAGAAAACATTTTTGGACCACAATGCCTAGCAATGAAACTACCTAGCGACAGATAATGGAAAAAATATCTTCTTTTTTAAATCAAAGTAAGGCAGTGATCATGTAACCGTTACTTATGCTACTTTTCATATTAATTGTAAAAATCTTTATCTAAAAACAGTCTGTAATCTCTTCTATTTTGTTAGAGGCCAAATTTTCAGAAGATTTTGTGGAAAGAAAATTTTCACAGACACTATACCATCATTTGTGAGTTTACAAGTACTCTCTACTGCCTTCCTAAAGCCGATCACATCCCTTCAATTTAAAAATGCAGTAAGACCCCTATGGTGACAGGTGTAGCATACAGCGATAGAGCCGATTCTTCCTTTATTTCATATGAAAGAATTTCCAATAGAAATTAAAGCTCCCTGCGTATAGCTCTCTGATGAAATACCCTACCAATGAACATACTTCTTCCAGCCAGCAACAATTTTAGATTAACTTATAGTCTATTATCTTTCATAAAGGTTTTTGTTTGCTTGATTTTACACTTCCATTCAAACACATGACATCAACAGGACAACAGATTTCAAACCTGCACACCTTGGATAACCTAGCCTGCCCTCATAGGATCTTTGCAGTAAAAAATTAATCTGTTCAATGGAGTCTCCTTCCACAGCAGCAGAGGTGGAGTAAAGCCACCAGGGCCAGGCAGCAAATCCCATGGGTATGAGGGCTACCCTGACTTGTACTTGGATTCAAAGGAGCATTCACACAGGTTCAAAACAGGGCAACCGAAATGACAGTGTAAAGACACAATTGACTGCTGGCTGCCCCACAGGAAAAGCCTGGCCAGCCTAAAGAATCAGAGGACTCAGTGTTTAGTCTTTTTAATTAGCTGTGTTTCCTCAGTACCCTTTTAATTATTTTTACATGGCACCCACTAGGGAGGCTGCATGGAATTCATTTTTCTTTAGGGAAGAGAGATCTTGGGGCCCCTGGCAGCATCCCTCTAGTTTGCTTTCTCCAAGACTGGTCTCTTTACTGGTAGAATTGGGCGGGACCATGGGAGTTAATAAGCAGTTGGCCAGATGGTGCCTGTCCAAAGGTGTTGGCTTTGTAGACAACTGGAACTTCTCTTTGGGAATAAATCAGCGATACAGGAAAGCCAGGCTGCATTTCAATCAAGCACAAGCAGACAGACTATTAGCGGAGATAATTATCTTTGCTCTCCCCACCCCCCCCCAAACCAGTAGATGCAGACCTGGGGAGTGAGAAACAAAGGATCCCCTGGGCTAAAAAGAACATTCTTCCAAACACTACAAGCAGAAAGCAGAAAGCTAAGTGTTATTTATTCAGAAGCTATCAGTACTTATGCCCCCACTGCTAAGTTAATACCTATGTAATAACGAAATGGCATGGAACAGTAAAAGCTTTTGATATCGTAACTTAAAGGCAACTTAAAGGCATACACTATTGGTCTTGTGTTAATGAGGCCACTCTTGTGGCCTTGTGACCATTATCAGAAGATACTTCAAGTGCTGATGATGCAGCCTTGGACCATAGCAGCAACTAGGTTACTAGTGTCTCAAATGACTTGGTGTTCATGTTCCAATATAGAAAACATTTCAGTGCAGCTCAGGCCTGAAGGAGGGATCTACTGACACAGCCAAACATACAATGTCACTAATTTAACATCAGAAAAAACATCTACATGGCTACAAAAGAACATTTCTGCCAACAGAGTATTAAGTAAATAGGATAAGACCGAAGATTTTTCCGCTCAGAGAAAAATGACAGTTAAGATAGTAACTAGGAGTCCGAGTTTGTTTTCCTCTTTGACCACAGATATCACACTACCATGAACGAGTCAATTCTATAGCCCCTGCTCTACCTCTCAAAGGCATAACACAGGTTGTCTTAGTGTGGTGTCTTTGGGCTACAGACCTTAAGGATCCTGAGGAGTAACAATAATTGGAGCTACCAAGAAACTCAACAATAGTGTGCTGATACAGAGTGAAAATAAGGACTTGCATGAACTTTCTTCACCCATTCCTTGAAACAATCTGGAACCAATTTGTTATTCCAGAAAGTTCCCTCTGCCTGTAAACACATGCCTTCTTTCAGAAAGCTTCCTTTTTAGGCAACACTAGGATCTCTTCCAGCTATCCCACTGACACCACTCCACAAAAGGTGTTTGCACTTGGAGAGATGATGGGCGAGTTCCCTCAGAGCAGCAGCCGTTGAATCCCACCGTACATAAGCCTCTTCCCTCCATCCCATAGCACAACCATGTAAGCTTGCTATACTTCTATCGTTGTTAAGAAAATAGATCAATTAAATAATCCAAGGGTAGCATATTTGTTCCTCTCAAGTAGTGGGAAGCAATTAACTGCTCTTTACTATCTGAAAGGACTTCTGGAGTTGCAGGCTTCTGGGCAAGAGCAGGTTCCTTGAAAACAGACTACTCTGACAGCATCGAGGCCGACAGAGGAACGCAATGGCTCTGATGCATTCCAAATTCACATTGTTCCCTGCTGCATCATGTATTTAGGTTCCCACATGCAGAGCTTAACTGCAGTGCACACATCTTTCCAGGAGAAGAAGAAGAAAAAAAAAGTAAAAAAGTCTCTCTCCTCAAGTAACTTGGCAAACAGCTTCATTCCACAGAGTAAGTGCAAGGACTGAACTCCAGATTATTTATAAATCCTAATTTAAAAGGAATCTTTCTTTTTGCACAGTACTAGGCTAATATGAATAGCCTTTTCAGAATCTTCACTGAGGAGTGCAAACTGAAAGCTGCTTTGTAGTCCCCACATTTATACTTCTTAAAAAGCATCTCTCTCATCTAAGAAACTAGAGTGACACTATTTTCAGTTCAAGCTGTCTTCACTTGAGTTTCTCATGCAAGATTCATACTAGGTAAACAATTAAATTATCAACATTGCATTATGTCCAAAACTGCTACCAGCTAGAATAGTTAGAGAATGTTCCTACACTGAATGCAGAAAACATTTTCTGCAATGTCAAGCAAATCCTCCATGCAGATGACCTATGAATAGTACCATTTGTGAAAAGCACAAAACCAGAAAACCCACTAGCACACTTTTCTATGCTTTCATGCCCTGACACTTCTCTCATCATATTATCCCCTTTTCCCATCTGTGTAATGCCAATCACAGTATAAAAATTCAACTGTAGATTGATCCTTGGAGTCCACGTAAGAGAAGTTTTGCATGACTGCATTAATTTCTAAGTTACAAATCTGTGATTTGTCTTCCTCCTTCCCAACTCTGACAAGTGGACATGTCATATGTTCATTAATGCCATTCGCTCCATTTAAAGATCCCATATAGATTTATCTGCTGTCTTTCTGCTTGCAATTATATCCCTAACACACTACGGGCCATGGTCTTTAAATAAGAAAATTCAAACACTAGAAAGAAAAAAAAAATATCACGCAGAGAAAAGTATTAGATAAAAGACCCTGCAGCAAGACTTGTGTTTCTCAGCTTCTCATCACCTGCAGTTTTCTTTTCCTAACCATGCTTGAGTAACTCCTCAACTTAAACAGCAGTATAGATGCAGACCATCAGGCTTGCATCTTCATGTAATTAAGGTAATGCCTCCGCTTTGTTTATTCACTCTGCCATACCATACATACAAACAGCACAACAACAGGATAAATCTGCCCACCTTTGACATCTTCTGCATTATAGAATCATTGAATCAGACTCATTCAGGTGGGAAGGGAGCTCAAGAAGCCTCTAGTCCACCCACCTTCTCAAAAGGTCAGCTAGAATCAGACCAGCTTACTCACAGCTTTATCCAGTTGAGCCTTGAAAACCTCCAGGGATGGAGGCTCCACAACCTTTCCAAGCAACCTATTCCACTTCCTGACTGTTATTACAGGGAAAGGGATTTTTCCTCAGAGCCAGTCCATGCTGATGGTTCCCAACAACTTCCTCCTACACCTCTGCAGAGATGTGCTCCAAAAGGACTCCCTCCATGCTCTTCCCACAGAGCAAAGAGAGGCTGATGAGCCTGCAGTTCCCTGTATTGCACTTTCCACCTTTTCTGAAGATTGGTACAACATTTGCCTTTCTCCAGCCATTGGGGCTCTTCCCCAATCTCCATGACCATTCATAGATGACAGAAAGCAGCCTTGTATGAACACAAACCAGCTCCCTCAGCAGCCTTGGATGCAGCCCATTTTGTCCCATTGACTTGCATGGGTCAAGTTCTCTCAAGTAATCCCTGACTCAGTCCTTGTCCCCTAATGGGACTTCTTGTCCTTCTTGAAGCCTTTCATTAAGCACAGAGACCTGTGAGGCCTCATTAGTGAGGACTGAGCCACAGGAGGCACAAGTACCTCAGGCTTACCTGTGCCCCTTGCCACTAATTCATCCACCCCACTCAGCAACAAGCCCGCAATTTCCTTGTTCAGTCTCTTTCTACTGAGTGACTGACTGCGTGATGCTTAGTTGCTGGCCAGCATTAAACCACGACGCTTTTCCAGCAGATTTCAGAGAGGTTCAGCCTGTGAGCCAGAGACTTCCTCAAGTTGTCTAAAGACTTTGTATGCTGCTTCATCATCAGATGAGGATCTGTAACAAACTCCCATCAGGATGTGCCCCATACTGGCCTATCCCCTTTTCATGACCCACAAGCTCTTGACTTGCCTGTCCTCTATCCCACAAAGAGTTTCATATATTCCAACTGCCCCTTCACTTAGAGGGAAACTCCCTCAATCCTCATCTTCCCATCTTTTCTGAAGAACCTGTATCTGCTCATTGCAGCACTTATCATGCAAGCTGTACCACCACATTGATGTTATTCCAAAAGTGTTATAGCTGCATGAGCACACACGGAGTCCTAGTTCCTCTTTTCACCCTGCATAAATATTGCCGAGATCACTCTTGTAACTGTCACCCTGTATCTTTTGCTTCTTGGCCCTGTCCACCGTTTCCTCACTGTTTACAGTGTTTACTCTCTTCACCAGGTTTTCCAGCCTGTTGGCAGAGACACTCTTGCCCCACTTAATTGGGTGGATCTCATCCTTTCCCAGCAGTCTTCAACCCTCAGAGGTTTCCATGACTGCAAAAGCCAAATCCCTCTCAAAGACCCCAGCTGCACAGCCAGGTGTTGACTCACAGGATTGACTCCTCCCCAAGCCTTTTGCCTTCACAGGTGAAAACACATGGAGCCCCACACACTCCACCCTTGCCCCAGAGCCTTGTGGCCATTCTTGGTTCCCTCAGTGTCTCCCTGGCAGTATCACTGCTGTTCAGATGGATAAGCAGCAGGAGGTGACAGTCCAAAAGACAGACAAGCTTCAGCAGACCCTCCGCAACATCCTGGGTCTAAGCATCTGGTAAGCAGCAAACCCCTCAGAGTTCAGGTCAGTATGGTAGATGGGTGCCTCCATCCCACACACAAGAGATTCTCCAACAGCTATCACCCTCCTCTTTCCCTTTGTGCAGAAATTTATTTGAAGCTCAGCTGTCTCTGACATCTCCCCTGAAGGGAGGTCACCTTCCTCCCCTATTTCCAGGGCACTGCACCTCTTCTGTAACTGCAGCATAAGCCTGCTGCGGATGCAGAATTTCAGGGCTTTGGAAGAGCATTCCAGAATAGTGCAGAAGATAAGCAACCAATTAAATGAAAGAACTCTTTCCCTTAATACATGTTTTGTTTTAAAAAAAAAAAAGACTTGATATATGTGTATAGGGAGCTCAAAGGATAAAAGTATTTACTCAATTAGAAGACAAAACATTTGCAGCTTCCAAGAGCATGCACAAACCTCACCCAGTGAGTGACTCTGCAAGAACAGTAATATAATATTCTGACGAAGTTTTAGCAACCACTGTTCAAGCCCCAACCTTTGTACACCCATTTAGGAAAAGCATTCTCCCCATCTTGCAACAAGTCATAAACAATTCATTTGTTACACCTCAACAGTCCCATTATCTTCAAAATGTGTGCTGGGTAATACCAGTATAATCATTTTTTCTGTAATGAATTTCCATGGGTAAAACAGACTAGAACAGAGCAAACACTTTGCTGATGGAAACAGGGAATGAACCCCACAGCTCACTCCACCATGGTCACATTTAGTACTGAAGCTGCAGCCAGAACAGCAGTAGATACCTCACATTGCCACTACCACCGTTAACCATGACCAAAACTACATAGAAACAACTGATTAAAAATATGCAATTTTATACCAGACCACAGATGTTGGAATTTTATACCAGAACTGGTCACATTCTAGACCAGAACTAATTTCCAGAAGTCTAGGCATGAAACTTTTAACAGAACTATACTTTTACAGCCTTTACTTTGGACAATAATAACCACTATATTACCTCCCAATGATATTAAAGTATTCCTTATGCTTTCTGACTAGCCTTAGTGACCTGTGAAGACCAGATTTCGTCACAAGTTCCTCCATCAGACTGTGCAACTGTTAACAAGCTCTGCTAGATAAGCAATGCAATTTTAGTGTACTTCTTGGCTACATGTTATCCAAGGTATAAATGACATTTTTAGTGCAAAATAATTACATGCAATTGAGCCCTTATTTATACACCTATTCTTACGATCATTTAGTAGACAATGTTAACTTAAATAGCATCACTTTAATAGCTTTATAGTCTACTTATACATCTAAAAATTGCATAGGTCCAAGGCATCTGAAATGGTCACAGTAAACCAGCAGAATGGTCCAAAAGGTCAAACAAAGATCTGGTCTGAAACTGGAGGCCATATCAGACAATTATTGGCATGGCTTTTTGCAGCTAAAACATGGACTAGAAGCATTCTGCTTATCTGTTTGTATATCACTTTCAACCTGTACAGGAATATCAATTACTTTCCAAGGATAGCCTTCACCTTGTTGTTTCAGAAGTGAGGAGTGATAACAGCGTATGTTGATTTCTTATCTTTCTCACAAAAACTGTCACAATTTAAAATAAACACTAACCTTGCATCTCAGAGAAAAGGGCATTTTTTTACCAGAATATTTTGAAGGTGTGAAATTCAATTTAATAATAACAACAGGTATATTAAATAACAAAGCTTTAGAAAATATATGTAATTAGATGACAACACAGTTATTTAAGCAGATATTTCTATTGAATCTTTGCTAGACTCCGTGCTTGTCACCAAATTAGATATTGTCCCATGGTATGCATTATAAATGAGGTGATTCATTTCATGAGGTTTATAACCAGTGACTGGAATTATAATCAACAATATATATTAGTGTCTTCTAATATTTACAATATTTTGAAGTCTATTTTGATCTCATGCTAGTTTCATATGACAGTAACTCCCCTGTCTTTGTAGACTCCCGATTTATGCTGGGGTAAGTTAGAATAGAGCCTCTAATTTATATGAAGCATTATGAGGCTCAAATATGTTTTTAAGGAACACACTGATGTCAGAATATTTGCATACTACAAGGCATTCTCCAAAACCAGAGAAGTTTGGGGTTTGTTTTTGTTTAACTGGCTACCATCATTAACAAATTGCAATCCTTCCACTTAGCTAAAGCTGCAGGTCATTTACTCCCTTAACCCCCCAGAAACAGCAAAGGAGTGAGACTATTTCTTTTCCTTTCTGAAGGTACATGTTGCAATACATACAGCAATCCTGGCTCTCTTCTGTAAGTTTGGTAAAAATTAGATGTATTTTCTTACATCTACCATTGAATCCTACCAAGAAGTTTCTCCATTTCTCTCAGCAGGAAATGTCCCCACCTGCAACAGCTGTAATTATTTAGAATGCATCACAGCAACTTTATCCCATAGGTACCTATAGAAGTTTTCTACCATACACATCAGGTGCATTCTCTGTTTACATGTCAAAGACACAGTAAAATCATATCTAAAGTTCCAGAAAAGTAACAAGAACGAACTTCTACAAAGTCTACATCCCTACAGAAACTTTGGGAAAAAAATGTCTTGTGCACCACATTCAGACATTAGGCTGCATCTAGAGTAATTGAAAAGCAGGGTTTCTCGTTCACAGGAAATGCCAGACTTCAGCATGAGCAAGACAAAAATCTGGAAGTATTAGCCTCTCTACAAACCAGAAATATGACTGAGTTTTTCTTTACATTGGCCAGTGAAGACTTCCTGCACTCTGCAGAGTCTCAGTGAAATTAAGCCTTGTTAATTTTCCTTCTCCTCCTTAAATATCTGCTATTATATTAAATATTATTCTCAGCTTTCATGATCAGCTACACAGGCTCCCAATATCTACAGCTTTCAATCAGCCCCATTAGGCACACTGTCCCAGAATCACTTTGCAGGTTTGCCATCCCTCAAATCCTGCCTCTCAGACTCCTGGTCCTCCAAGCTCCATTCTATAGAGACAAGGCCAAGCCTATCTGAGAACCAATTTCATTTAGTTCCTGGCATGGGAGCAGAAAGCATGGAAATTCTAATTGAGCTATCCAATCCAATAGCTCTGCAAAGGTTTGCCATCCCTAAGGAAGTCTGCTCAGCAGGTTTGCTGCACAGCTACAAAATCTGGAATCCTAACAAGCAGAGTGCCACAAGACTGATGCTGCAAGGCTTTCAAGATCCTCAGCTCAAAAGCAGAAGAGGTGGACAATTCTGACCTTAACACCACAAGAGTTCACATCAACCCTATCTCAGGTCCTGCTGAACTGTAATCCCACTGATCTAAAAATGTTGCAAAGAGCATATTCCAGGGTTAAGAAGGTGATATTCTTCTGACCACATCCAATTTTGTCTGTTTGTATCTAAATATTCGTCCACACTCAGCAGCATCATGTCTTAGTGTGACATTTTCTGCATATTGATCCTCTATGCTGAATAGAAGAGAGAAGGAAATAAACCTTTGCAAACAGGAAAAAGTTTTCTAACAAATAACCACTAATTGAGCTGAGCTACATACACTCTGTTCAACTCAGTTTCAGTCAAAGCTATCAAGTATAGGACTGATTATTACACACAGCTGGGAGACAAGGAACAAGAACAACATTCAAATGTTATTTGGGGATTATAATAAATCCAGCGTATGTCACCCATTAAATTAATTGATAGTGAATCATATTCTTGCTAAGATTGCCAATGCAACATGTTATCGTGGAAGCTGGAAGTGGAGGGAAGCATTCTAACCTCTGAAGAGTCCTTTGATTTGGTGGGATAAAAAAAAAAAGCTTCACAAGTACAAAACCGGAAGTATAGCAGAACCATATATACTCCAAGAAACCTGAAATGTTTATACTATTGCAATTAGTGATATCGTCTAGGCCACTGAAATATCACGTTGAAACATTTAGCTAGAGAAAGACATTGGTTGTGTTTCTCTTCTTGTTACCATAAGCATAAATCTACAGTATTTCCACTGAAGTCAGAGTTTCTGCATAGCAGTGCCAAGAGAGCACAAGAGTACCACTATCTTACCAAAATTCTTTAACTTTCCCCCGAGTTGAAAGCCATAGTTGAGAAATAAAAATAAAAAAGAGCATAATCACACAGTAGAAATCCATAATGATGTTAACATCTTATAATCAGAATATGAAGGGCAAGATTGAGTCAGCAACAAAGACACAAAGGTAGAAAAAAAAAAAAACATACTCACAATTACTACGAAGAAAGAGATCAACAAGACCAAAGCAGACATAAGCTTCTCATAAGCCACAAGCCAACTCAGAACACCCATTTCATACTCAGGGGCCGAGGTGAAGAAAGTATAAATATTTCTGCTTTTAAAGAAGGCTTTGCAGCAAACCCATGACCAGTCTGAAACAGGATGAATATGGAAAACACTGAAATTTCATACTTAAAACAAACATAGAATGTCAGTTGATCAGAAAAACACAGAAGCTGTTAAGCCATAAGCCAAGTAAAACACCCTCTCCTCCAAGCCAGAGATTTAGGGGGAAGGAGGAGAAGAAAAAAAAAAAAAAGAAAGAAAACAAACACTTGGTAGCTAGCTATTGTAAAAAGTGTACAGCAACACAAAACATTAAGATGTCTTAGCCTTAAAAAGAAGGCTTTACAGCACAGTCACTGACATTCAGCAAAAGGAAAAAGAAGCATTTGACACTGTAGGGTCATAAATAAATTGCTGAGACATCAACTAAGGTGAAGACCTTTTTGAAGGATATGAAAAAGGCTGAAGACTATAGTCCAGTCACATCAAAACAAGGAAAATTAGTTTCCTAGAATATGGACCAATAAATGATAAGTGAAGCAAAGGCTATGGATACATGAGCTGGAATCTTTCACGTGACTTGCAAACTTGGACAGAGATGCCAAAGGATTTAAAGGAAAGAAAAAGGATTTAATTCTTTGCTGACCAATACGATTGGGCAACTTTGGTGTCTCCTTGTTTGCTTTTCCTTGAAACCTCCCATCTCCAATTTGTATTATTTATCTTAACCCACACTGACATCTGTCAGCTGGGTTCTCAGAGCAATTTAAGTTAACTGGTATATCCTCACTCAGCAGTCGTGCTCAAAAGGACACCACTGTTTTCCCTGTTCCTCAGCTATTGCCCATGCACAAACACAGCTCTTCCCTTACCACATTCATATGTGGCTTCTATTGCACCGTGCTTGATTCTCCAATACAGATTTCCAGGAAGCAATGCCACAATTGAGGAATCCAGACTCCCGGTGCAATACAGTCCCACACTTTGCTCCCTTCAACAGACAGTGTCTTCTCTACGCATAGAGGGCTAGACCATCAATGCATGCCCTAGAACCTGTATTTTTGAAGCTTTATTAATCATGCCTTAAAATGGAAACAAACAGAAGTGTATTTAACAGCATCTAAAACACAAAGAGTAGCAAATTTCCTAAGGTACGCATAAGTCACAGAAATGCAGACAGGTTTGTGCAAAAAGAGCTACAGCATGAGTTAGTCTCAAAATGTATGACTAAAGTTTGCTGGTTTCAGTAACTGGCAGACCCTATAAATGCGATTCTACTGTTGATACCTGGAATTGAAAATACTAGCCAGCATAAGACTTATAGCCATAAGAACAGAGTATAGGAGAGGGGACTGGCATTCTGGTAAAGGTGTCTAATATGCAACCTCAAAGATTAGTAAGGGAGTCCAAGTCATGCCGTATAGTAAAATAGCATTCAGAAGCCTCCCATAAGCAAAACTGTAGACATGGAACTACTTTTGACTGTACAAGAGAGCTTCTCTTTAAACTTCTCTTACAAAACATCTTTTCTTCTGAAATTCCTTTCAAAATACTCTTGGGGTGGTTAAGAATCCTCCTCAAGTCCCAGATGCAGAGAGTTAATATAGGAGAATTTCTCTTCAGCTGTTACAATACAGCATATAAGGGCCCAGGTAACATTTTCAACATTTCCATGGAACAGGAACCACTATCAGTTTGTATCTATTTCAGTGGGATGATTCTGCAAATAAGCCTGTGAATGTCTACCTCCACTCACATGAATAGAATCATAGAATAATTTAGGTTGGAAAAGACCTTTAAGATCATCGAGTTCAACCATCAACCATGCCCACTAAACCATGTCCTGAAGTGCCTTGTCCATGTGCTTTTTGAATACCTCTAGGGATGGTGACTCAACCACTTCCCTGGGCAGCCTGTTCCAATGCCTGACAACCCCTTCAGTAAAGAAACTTTTCCTAATATCCAATCTAAACCTCCCCTGCCATGATTTGAGGCCATTTCCTCTCGTCCTATCTCCAGGACCCGACAGAAGAGACCAGCACCCACCTCACTACAACCTCCTTTCAGGTAGTTGTAGAGAGCGATAATGTCTCCCCTCAGCCTCCTTTTCTCCAGGCTAAACAACCCCAGTTCCCTCAGCTGCTCCTCATAAGACTTGCTCTCTAGACCCTTCACCAGCTTCGTTGCCCTTCTCTGGACACGCTCCAGCCCCTCCATGTCTTTCCTGTAGTGAGGGACCCAAAACTGAACACAGGACTCGAGGTGTGGCCTCACCAGTGCCCAGCACAGGGGGACAATCGCTTCCCTGCTCCTGCTGGCCACACTATTTCTGATACAGGCCAGGATGCCGTTGGCCTTCTTGGCCACCTGGGCTCACTGCTGGCTCATATTCAGCCAGCTGTTGACCAGCACCCCCAGGTCTTTCTCTGCCGGGCAGCTTTCCAGCCACTCTTCCCCAAGCCTGTAGCGCTGCATGGGGTTGTTGTGACCCAAGCGCAGGACCCGGCACTTGGCCTTGTTGAACCTCATACAGTTGGCCTCAGCCCATCGATCCAGCGTGTCCAGATCCCTCTGTAGAGCCTTCCTACCCTCGAGCAGATCAACCCTCCCTCCCAACTTGGTGTTATCTGCAAACTTGCTGAGGGTGCACTCGATCCCCTCATCCAGATCACTGATAAAGATATTAAACAGAACTGGCCCCAATACTGAGTCCTGGGGAACACCACTTGTGACCCGCCGCCAACTGGATTTAACTCCATTCACCACAACCCTCTGGGCTCGGCCATCCAGCCAGTTTTTCACCCATCAAAGAGTACACTTGTCTAAGCCATGAGCCACCAGCTTCTCAAGGAGTATGCCATGAGAGACAGTGTGAAAGGCCTTGCTGAAGCCAAGGTAGATAACATCCACAGCCTTCCCCTCATCCACTAGGTGGGTCACCTGGTCACAGAAGGAGATCAGGTTGGTCAAGCAGGACCTGCCTTTCATGAACCCATGCTGGCTGGGCCTGATCCCCTGGTTGTCCTGCACATGCCATATAATAGTTACAGTGAAGTCCTGCAACACATGAAGGTACGTCTTTTTAAGCCATGCAGGGGAAATAGTCTTACTACAGTCACCATATTTACTTGCCTTGAGTCTTCTGAATAAAAGATGAGGCTGTATTGAGACATACCTTTTATAACTACATTCAGAGAACTGCTGCTTTGATCTAAGTCTCTCCCCATACAGTTCCCACTACTGGCATATCCAAGTTCCTCGCACACCAATGTCCTCGTGATGTATGGAAACAGCACTGTCCCCTTTCCACATGGCAGACTCGGATGAGCTTTTCAAGGTGGTGGATCACAGCCAGCATTCTTCATCAGATTCTCACTCTCCTCTGCGAAGAGGCTCTTTCTGTTTTCTACAGCATCAGGAAAGGGTTTAACACAAACAGCATTTCTTAAGCTGGAGTGCCCTGTGCTCTCCCTGTTTCAAACATTCGGGTCACTCGTCTCTCAGGTATTTGTGTATCCCCAGAAGAGGAGGGTTTCTGATTTTATTAGCCCATGCACAGGGTCCAGAGTTCATCAGCAGGTATAGGACGAAACCATACATTTTTAAATGAAGGCCTGAACACTAATTCTGCTCTCACTAGAATCAAAGAAAAAAATCATTGATTTCACTGTGTTGCTGCCAGATTATACCCTTTCATTCTATTATCTGCCTCCTGTACCTAGAACTCTGCCAATCACATTTGATAGCATCTCTATAAAGTCGTAAGAGCTGCAGAGACTTTTCTGCTGATTTTCAGATAGGCATTTGCAATGAACACAGACAATCAGCTATCCTTGAGTTCAGCCAGCTGAGCTCTCTGATATTACTGAGGTATTGTATTGCTACCACCAGAAAAAGGGCTAGGGCCTGGAAAAAGAGACTTCGGGATTTTAACAGTTTCCAAAAATACTTTCAGAAATATTGTCATAGCTTCATAATTTACTACCGTAGTCTGAATTTGGAATAACCAGGAGTAATGGAATATCTACAAAATTACTGTATGCTAAATACCATGCTGACAATTATAGCATCTCCCTCACAAGAAGATTAACTTTCTAGAAATATCTAGATAATAACACAAAATCATGTACATTTCAAAACCTAAGTAAACCCCAAATCAGTTATAAAAGATGCATATTCCAATGCTTATCAGCTAGTATAAGGCTTTTTAAGTCTATGTTTATGGACTGCAGATTTAGAAGGTGTTTTATGTATCAAATACTGCCAAACATAAAAGAATAATTTTTAGAAACACAATAAAAGGGAGTTTAACAGCTTCAAAACTAGAAGAACCAGGGGCTCTTCCCTTAAAAATTTTCTTTGTTACAACAGAAAAGGCTGTGCTACATTATTAAAAAACAAATTCAGGTTTTGCAAACCAATATTTTATGACATTTATTACTTACCTTCTTTTTCATGTAATTAAAAGCTGGAGTATCTAAAATGCTTGCCATTCCGCTGCTGTAGTGCTAAGGACTCCCATTTGTGCATAAAGGTCTGAACTCCACAGTTTTTGCACAGCTACTCATCATCTTGACTGTATAGAACTTCTGCTACAGTACAAAAAGCAGAACCTATCCCAGGAAATAACAGAAATTAAAATAAAACTAATTTAAGGAAACAACAGAGAGGAGAACCACAAAGGCAGTTAAAACATTGGTTTGCCCTTCACAATGTTTGGTGAACTGAGTTGCAGAGGTTTTTAATGAGGATTGATGACCAGCTGGGGTTAATGGCCCTCAGCTGCACCTCAGGCCATTAACTCCTCCCTATCAGTTATTAATCCCCAGGAAATGCCCTGTACCTCTCTCTTTATTGCTTAATCATAAGTAGCAAAAGATGATCAACCAGTCAAGATCCTGGCATGGTGTGAGTGTTCCTGTTCCTGCCTCTTCACACAGCATGTCTTATGCTGTAGAACAAACTATTTAGATATTACCACACCGAGGTCACAAAAGGATGAAGAAGCTTATACTGTAGAACAAACTATTTAGATATTACCACACTGAGGTCACAAAAGGATGAAGAAACACATGTGAACAGAAAGAAAATAAACATTTTGCCTGGTGACTGCATTTCATATTTCTTCTTTAGAATAAACATAATATTTACAGCTTGTATACTTTGTGGAATTATGCAAATCTGTTTGCAATCCCACTGCTATTAGACTACTGGGGGCTCTTTTCTTTGCAGTTCTAGAGCATATAATGGGGCTAGTGTTCTTATTACTGCTGTTTTTAAAGCAAGAAGGCACCAAGCAGATGTTATAACATATAGCCTGAGAAGTAAAAGCACCGTGGTCAACCTAAAACACTGCACCCAAGAGGCACATGGAAGCACAGAATCACAAGGCTGGAACCCTGCGCTTTCCTTTGAAACAGCAGAGCTCAAAGGAGAGTCAGTCCACCCCTACCCCTGATTTTCCCCACCCAGTGAAACAGCTAGTTTGGCCCAGTCTAAAGCCCATATGTTAGCACAGGATGATCAGAGAGTCAGTGCACGTAGTTAATATAAGAGTAAGAACAGAACCCTTATGTTTTAATTTTGTTGCAGAGAAAGACTGTACTGGAAATTGGTTTGGCTGAAGATGGGAAGTGGCATTTGTATGATACAGCATCCTACAGACAAAAATTATTTCATCATATGTTCACTCCAGAATATAAATTTCTGAGAACGTGACTATTGATCAGGACATACCTAAGTAACATACTTTAATTCATACCTACTGAGTTCACCCACTCTGAAAGATGACATACAAATACACTAATAAGCAATCTGAAGATCATCTATCTTGACTGCATCTTCAGTGCGTGTCATTTTACATCAGTCTGACAGAAACAGGAAAAAGGGATTACTTTTCCATTTCATTCTTTCCCTTTCCAGTATATTTGGACTGTCCATGTCATGAGCCTTGTGGGGCACTGACATTTTTTAAATGGATCAATAAATTATGTCCTCATGTCTTTGTGAAAACTCTTACAGGTAAAAGAAATTGTAACTTCCATCCTATGAACAACCCCACTTATTTCAATGGGAACATCAGTGTCAATAAGAGCTTGAAAAATTCCAGTCTTTAGGGGATAGACAGTACCTCAATCCCCAAAGGCTACAAGACGCTGATTACTATTATTCTCTTTAAAGAGAATAATTCTCTTTAAAGACAATTTATTCTTTAAAGAGAATAAGATCACATTGAGCTTCAGACCAAAATGTAGATGCTTTCAGGTCACATTTACCAATGATCCATGGTGATATAAATTAAATCAATTACATCTTTTATTTGTATACCAATCACAAGTTAAATAAATGTTCTGCTGCCCTACTTAAATGTAATTATCTATAAACACACACAACACTTTTTGTGCTCCTTCTTCTGACAATGTCATATTTTTCTTAATTACAGGAAGGACGCATTTTGAACATTCAGTAGAATAACCCCCATTTAGAAAGTTAGATCTAAATATCAACATTTGCTCAATGAAAGTTCTCCCAAGAGAACTTGCTGTCAAAATTAGCAGAAGAATCAAGAAAAAGGTTGTAAAAAGAGGTAGTATATTTAATTTCAGAGCAGCTTGTTTACATCCTTACACCACCTCAGCTGTAACAACATTTTCATCAACTTCAGTAGGCTTTGGATCAGGCTCTGAGTTGGAATGGAAGTTGATGATAATAGTAGGAGTGCACTAACTGATGCCAATGGGTTTTGAATCAGTCCATTATTATGAAAGCTGTTTACAAAGAATGAATAAGTAATCCACACTGTGCTATATACACTACCTCTCTACTCAGAATAATTAGGCTAGTGTGGCTTACTGACTCACTGTTTTTACCATTTGCATAGCCACTTGATGTCTTGGTGAACATTTTCTGAAACAACTTTTAAAATATTTTTAAATTTGAAAATCCAAAGATTTTCATGGGGTTTATTAAAAAAACCTGTCTTCCTCCTACACTAGTTTCTTTTAACCTAACAGTCAAGCTAATCCTGATGAAACATCTTTACATCAACTGCTCATGTTTTACAGAATGTTTTTTCCCCTAATTAATTGAATCATATACATCATAGTCACATTTATTAAATGTTGTTAATTATTAGGTACATTCTCACACATAAGATTTTAAAGATTTGTTTAATGTCATATCTATATACGGTAGACAATTAAATCATTATATTCATTAAAGTTACTCATTTAATTCCTTTGCTTGGCAGTAGGAGACTGAACTATGAATACATGTTTCAGTTCACTTTAATACTGAAAGCACACATTGCAAGTAGCAATAAGTGTACGTTTTTAAGGATCACTTGTGAAATGTGCTGGACTTACAATGTCAGATTCTGAACACTTCTGTTCCTATAAAAGATTTACAGAATGTAAGAGACTCCTAACCAGCTATTGTGCTTGCCTCTTAGAATGGGGATTAAATAAGCAGTTATATCCACCTTAGCTTTTGCACTGCATTTTTTGTAAAATACATACTTCAACTCAACTGATCATCAGAATGGGCTTCTGCGGAGACTGATGACTAAAATTGCTTGGTTTATGTTATTTAATAGTGGTTCACAATGGTCTCTCCTGTCCTTAAAGGAAATAAATATATTATGAAAACATTGCTACTGAGTAACAACTATCATATAAACAAGTTTGTTTTCATGTCATTATAATGATCATACACACTCGAGCGAATTGTTCATGCAGACATCTATCAAACATATAATAGATGGTGATCACAAACCACTGCATATGGTCTTTCAGAAACCTCTCTTGAGGGGGTTTTGGTCACTAGCATTCATAATTCACAAACCAGCCAACCTAGGAATTCAAGTTAGCAGCTGAAAGAGAATAAGATCTAGAAGATAAGTCTGCTTGTAGTTCCTGGGAAAAGATGGACACAGGGGCGGTTCAGCCCACAAAGATCTTTGGACAATGGTCTGTATACTTGGGAATGGTTCCTAATGCCCAGTTTCAGGTGCTGTCTTATCCCATGTTCTAACTCTGTATCGGGTCGAAATCAGGCAAGCGTGATCTCTTCTCCCATTCTGCCGTAATTACTACAAGAAGGAAACCTGACCTTCTTGGCCAGAGAGGCACCACAATATGCTTCAACTAGATCCCCAATTGGGGCAAATCAGACTTACGGCTTGGACACGTGCCACACCATATACTGTGAGGTCAGTTAGATGCAGCCTTTCTCCTTAAAAGTACAGCCCATAGATAACACGCTTCTAAATTAGATCCCTTAGGTAAATGCTTGCAACTGGTTGGGATGAATCCAGTCTTAATAGCTACGTTGTTAATATAGTTGCTTATTAATAGCAAAGATTAAGACATATTCATCACTAATTCTCTGAAATACAAACATTAACTTTGGTATAATCTAACACTTTTCTATCATTCTACAGATGACAGCGACAAAACAGAACAAAATACAACAGTAATATAAAGCAGCACTATAAAAAAGATGTATTTTCAACTACAAAACTCACATGCATTTTTAACACTACAAATATGGATCTATATTCAATTGTTTAGAACCCAGCTTGCATTTTGAACATAAATTTGCTTCGCCTTACTCATGGGGAGAAGGAAGAAATCTAATCAAATTCTACTGAGTGTTTTCTCTGCTATAATTTAGTGGTAAAACTGGCAGGCTGCCTAACCACGTCAAAAAGGGATACATTTGAAATGCTGTAACTATAAAATAACAAGGAAGCTTTTAGCCACATTCATGTAGTGGAGACTATGAAAATGTTTACTTGTAATGTGGTTAGCATATGAAAAGATTAATCTAACAGGAAAATACATTTTAAAGTTGTGAAATTGTCTTGCTTGATGTATAAATATTTTATGTAAATAAAAGCGGATTTGAGATTCATATAACATTTATATATTTTTAAAACTACAGGCATAGCAACTGACTCTGCAAAACATTTTTCAGTAATACTCTCACTCTGCTATCTACACTAACGCCTTTATTTGTTTATATTAGCTTTTAGCCTAATGAAGATGGCGCCGGTGGTTCTGTCTGGCTAGGCTGCTGACAGGACACCATCAACTTCGATGGAAGGCATCGCAGGGAGAGAGCAGGCGGTTTTTCAGCTCGGTGACTCTGATTGCAGGCTATGGTGAAAGAAAATTGATGCCAATGGCAGGAATAAGGAAAGGTGACTTTTCCTCAAGACTGTGACTGAAGAAGTTTGAGAAAATTGGGGTGACATATAGGGATGTTGTTCTAAGTACTTTGAATGTCTGAGCTCATTTCCTCAAGTTGTTTTCTTTTTGCCACTTTCTTCATTAAGTGTGTCACTGGAACATAAAAGTCATCTTATATTCTTGAAGATTTGGAGACAGCTTCCAAATTACATGCCAGAGAGTGGTAAAGGGGTCTAAACATAAATGAAAAGTCAGGCATTCTTTTTCAGTTTTCATCCAGCTTAACTGGACCTTATTTTTATTAGTTTTGTTATTTGGGACAATTAACAAATTGTCCCCCATTCAAGAAACAAAACAGAATGGCCTGGCAGACTAATGTCCAACTAACAATAGCAAGTAATTTTCATAAGATGCAGACAGCTGCTACCACAACCATTACTTCTGCAATATAAGGGTGGAATTACTTTGTGGAAGAACCAACGCTTTCTACCAAATTAAAAAGCATTTTCAAAAGTTGTGGCAGGCAATGAATGTCTGAGTCAAGACTCAAAGCAAAGACCAACAGTTTTACTGCTTTGGCGGCTCAAATTCACAAGTTTGTATAGAACAGAAGCATGTTCATTAAAGAATCTACAAAATGACGCTTATTTTCTTTGGAAGCCAGATAGCATTAAAACCCAACTGAAGAACAAAATAGTCTACATCTGGGTATTGGGGAATGTGATGAGTTACTGCATCTCAAATCATAATTATGGCATTAGAATTTTTTTTATTAACTGTTGTTAAAAAAGGAAAACTTCTGTGATCCATATAGCTGTTTGATATACTTGTGGATTTAAAAAAGACTCATTCTAACTTAGCATCATAGTATAAGTTATTTCTCTGTTGTTAATCTAAATAAAACTGAAAGTGACAAATACAGTGAAGTCTATAGAGTGATAAATACAGTGAAGTCTATGGATTCGTGTCACCAAGTTAATCAAATCAAAGGCATTACATTCAAATTGAAATATATTTTCCTGGATGGCAGCATAGCCAAGTTTACACAGTGCAAATTTGTGGATCATTCTGCCATTATAAATGCTTGTGAATTTGGGGGGGCAGGGGAGAGGGCTGGTGGGTTGACGCTAATACACACAAAGAACTGGATGATTCAAGCACTTTTACAAACCTAACCTTGGACTATCAGCCTGACCTCTCTCCTAAGGCACAATCAGAAGCATTCTGTGTCAGGTTCCCGATTTTTTTAAAGGCATATATGTGAGCCAGTACTGAACTCCAATGGGATGCCTCTTAAACTCAGGTCATGACCTGCCACATAGGACTCTCAAAATCTCTCTTAAGCAGTAAGCATGGGTTCCAGCTGGGATACAGAAGGTGTACCCTGAGAAAGATCCAGCAAATAGCATCAAACAGCAAACTTCAAAATCTCTTGAAGATTCCTACAATAATTTTACCAAAAGGCATACTGTACACAGAATAGATGCTTATGGGGTGGAGCTTAACACTTGAAGCAGCAAGAGATTAACACCAACACTTTCACCCATTATACACAATCTGAAAGCGGGGGGTGGGGGGGGGGAGGGAAACAACCACCTAAACAAATAACCCAATTCCCAAGTATAGATCCGCATCAGTCAAGCCAAAGATTGTTTTGTTATTAATCAGAATAAGAGAATCAAAAATGAAGTAATTTCTTTCTTTTAAATATCAAATGCATTGAAGCAGCAGTAATTTATTTTTATGTCATTATTTCTTTTGATAGTATGCAAAATACCATTTCTAAATGCTGGTTTTCTAAAAACATAACCATTAGGATAGTTGTTACATATTTAATTTCATGCTCCACTCAGCATAAAGCAGTTGAGAGACTGCCAGCCAGAGCAAATTAAGTAACTGGTTAGATAATTTCCTGCTTAATTGAAAGCAGGTAGTTTTTAAAAGTAATAATTGATTTTGTTTCTAATGAGTGTGTAGCTATTTCTTCCTTTTTCTATTCCTGTTATTAAACAAGACTGCACTAAACCTTTGTACACTGTTAATGACAGGCACAGGAGGAAAAGAACTGGAGAATACTGTTTATTTAATATTTTAGATTCCAATTGCAGTAAAAAAAGCCAGCAGAATGGCATCTGAACATTGGTCCTCCACTTCAAGATCATTACTTCAAGATCTAATCCAGGTCGAAAGTTCTTACCTTCATGCTCTTCAAGGACAAGTAAGCCAGCAGCCTCATCTTGGTTCAAAGCAAAGAAGCATCAATCATCCTAGCAGACAATAACTGACCTCACCAAAAAAAAAAAAAAAAAACCAAACCCAAACAAAAGCATTCTGGAATTACTTCTTTCCTTTTACTTTTAGGAATGGTCACTCCAAAAGAAAGCTGTGATGCCTAAAGACAACAGATGAAGAAATCTTTGACTGACACTGTTATATGATTTGGTAAAAAAGGACTTAATTCTCCATGACTGTTGAAAAAGCACCTGTCACAAGCAGTTAATTCACTTGAAAATTATATTTAAAAACAAAAGAATAATTGTTCTATTAAAGTGTTTGAAAAAAATATTACATTTTCTGATCTTAAGAAAAAATTAAGATGAGTGTGTCCATCTTTTTTTCTTCCACTTCTTTGAGAATTAACAAAAGGGAAAGTGCATTCCACATGTGTAGAAAGTATTCCTGCAAGCTTTGTATTACAATCCCATGTTTTGACAAGTTAATATAAGAAACAGTCAAATCCTACTGTGACTCATTTTAGACTCTATCCTCATAACTGTTGAGCAACTGACTGTTTCCCTTCCACAGGTGCATATATATAAGCAATCATTCCCTGAAGTGAGTGATACAAAACAACCTGGAGTCTAAAATCAGCGATACATCTGTATAAAAATCAGAAGCTATAGCATCATATATACATATACATGTAGTAGATTTATAACTACCACAAAATGTTGAGATGATTCTCCCAATGAAAAATCATTGCTGATTGCAGGCTGGTAGGTTTTCCCATATTGTTATTACTGATTAGTGCGCTTAGACACTTAAGACCTTCACCAGGTAGAGTAAGCAAGAGTTCTGCAGCTTGTCAGTAGCTTGATCCATGCATTACTGAAAGTATTATGTGCAGTTCTAAGTATTTAAATCTGGTATTTAGTATACAAATCCTGCTTCTGAATTTACAGTCTTACATGCAATGATTTAAAGAAAAATGCTGTATCCTTGCAGAACATAATAAAGTGGTATGCAACGGTATCATAAGATTTGGGGTTATCTTCTTTAGTCTGTGCTAAGAAAGTACAGTCACTGGCATTTGCTAGTATGTCAAATGACAAGAGTTTTTTTGGTTTATCCACACTGACAAATCTCTAAAGCAGTTAATAATCTTAACAGCAACACTATGATTTTTTTCTGAAAATCATGGCTGCTAACCATAATGAATTCTCCTTTTATTTAAAGGTCATCAATACAGTACTTAGAGTTTGCCTATTCATACACAATGACACTAAATCACACCTGTATTCTTGATAACGCTCCCCCCTTTTTTACATGTGAGTACATACATACAAATAGAGCTTAAACTTATTGACATGTATACATCTATGTATGCACCTCAATCTGTAATAGTGTGGTCTAGAATGGTTGCGGAGGGAGGTTAATGAGTTCAAAACGGGTATTTTATTCAAAGAAGAAAAAATTTGAATAAGCCATGCAGTTTGTCCCAAGCAAGTACCTGAAGAACACCATGTCATCATGTACTGCTTTTGTAACATAATCATCACAGGGGCAAAACAGCTCTAAAACTTCCAGAGTTTCTCTACTTTGGATTAGCAGTGCTTCTCGTATCTCACCGCTTCTGAAACTAAATGCTATCAGGGCTGAATTCCTATCAGTTCAAGTTTTCAGTTCTCAGAGTGAAAGAAATTAAACCCAACACACACAAAAATACTGCAAGTCCTGACATTAAGTAGTATGTCTCATGCAATGATGTCACACATTTCATGTTTACTGTTATAGTCATTTTCAGTTCAGCAACAGGATAGGGGCTGATTTACAACCTCCCCTTCTAATATTTATAGCATTTAATAGTCCTCCTTTTGTCTCCTTAGAGATCAAAGCAAATGACCATTAAAACCGCAAATTGTTAGGCTGTCCATCACAGACCTTGGGCCAGGGTCATTTACTGATCAAACTTGTAAAAACAGAAGTTGTGGGAAAGGAAGAGAGAAAAAGAGGAAAAAATAGAAGTATGATGTGGATATGTGAAAACTGGAGGTAGAAGAGGGGGAAATGCTTTACTTCATAATATCCAAATGAATACTTTATGAATGGTCACTCCAGTAAAAAGCTGTGATGCCTAAGGACAGGGGAAAAACTTCTGGCAGACATTTCTCCTCCCTCCCTCCAAAGGACTTAATTCTTTATACTTATCCAAATATCCCTCACTTAGCAGACATCCAGATTCTGCCTGAAGTTATTCAGAATTTATACCAAGTGACTTGGTCTTGTTGGACCAGCGGGCAAAAGCTAGCCAAAAAGGATCAAAGATGCACGATAAATATTTTCAGTGTGTGACTGCGCTTTTACTATACTATATATACACATGTACAGTGTAAGTACACATATATGTAACTCATAAAAATACACTCCACTCATGTTTAGATTCTGCAGTCTGAAAGAATGCAAATAGAGTACTAAATGCCTGCTTTACTTCTGATACCTTCACCAGTCCTTCCACTGCTGAAGACAATGGATGTTTTGCTGTTAGGACAGACTTCAGAGCACTACATTGAATAATGACCACAGGTCACAACTACATGAGCTGTAGTTGACCACAACAACTACATGAGCTATTTTTAAAATCACCCCTAATTGACCCTAACTTACAGGTTCTTAGTTTTCCACTAAACTTGCGCCAAGAGCTCATGGCCAATTAATCTGTAAATGTCATCTTATGAGTAAATCTAATTTCTGAATTACTTTCTGTAAGCACTTAAGTGCAGCTATTTCCCCCCCCAAGCTTTAGAAAGAAAAGGGGTCATTAAAGATTACAAATTTATAGGTATAGATTAAGATCTAATAAATTATAATGATACTGAGTAGAAACTCATATTCAAAACATTCATAATTATAAGAAAAGGTTAACTGATCTAAAATACATGGATGAGCACTGTGAAATCTGTTCTGTGGAACAGAAACAATACTGCATAACCAAACAGGTAAAAAGTTTTGGGGGAAATGAGAGACAAATAGCATAAACTGGTGTCCTTCAGAAGTATATTTATGTATGTGCAGACACACACTAATTCCAAGTTCTATCTTTGCAGTTTCAAACGTCAGTTAATTGGCTCCTAAGAAGGCTGGGCTGTAAGAGCAAGAGTTTCTAGACAAAAGCATAGTTCTAAGCTTGTCTTATCCATATGACCTCAGCCAGAATTTTACCATCAACTGAAGTAAGAATTCTGTCAAGTTCTTCGGAAATACAAAGTCATAGCAGCAAAGAATGATCTCTCCTTTATCAAAAAAGGTGTTTGAAGAGGGCAGCCTGGCCAACAGAAAGTCTTTAACAGATCAAGGTAAATTACAACTCCTAGGAAAGAGAATAAACCTCTGTTCTTGCTCCAGCCTTAAGAACAAACTAGCTTGGAGAAGTCTGCACAAAAGCTAGGGTAAAGGTTGAGATGCCTCTTGGAACACACCATGCTTAGTCTTATCTTCTTCTGAGAGTTTATAGTTGTGATCAGGTGACCCTCTGTATCATCTAGACTTATCTGTTAGTCAACCTGGAATCACAGCCGCCACATCTGAAAGGAAGATAGAGAAGGATAATAACTACCGATTTTCTATAGAAACTATGGCCAAATCAAACAAACGTCTTTAAAATGTTAAATACAGTTTTTAGTCTAATAGCTAGAAAAATAAATCTTAACTTTGGACAGTTAAAAACTTCATGAAAATCCAGAGAAAGTTCCACACGAAGGCTCTGATCTTACAAGTTGACTTGTGTGCAACGTCATATTTAAGGATAAATCAATTTAAAATTAAGCACTATGGGTAGACCTACTCTCTTAACGGTTATTAATCTCAAACCATCTGCCCTAACCACCCTTATGAATGTCCCCCCCACAGGAAAAGAGAAAGGGGGGGGGGGAGGGCGAGGAGGCAGGGAGAAGAATACATCAGAGAAGCCATGAACTCCAGCACAGCATTCATCATACATTAAGGTAACCAGCTACACAGTTTTCACTTTAGTATTTTAAATCTGCACTGGAAACAGTAGTTCCTAGGAAAAAATAGTGCAACAAGGATTGCCCAAACAACAGAAAAAAAGTCTGTGTATATACTGTTAGATCCCTGAGGGCTTAAAGAAAAGTAACTTTTATCCCCTGAAGGCAGAACAGAAATGTTCATAAAAACCCAAACACACACACACCTACTGAATAAAATATAGCTGTGCTATGAAAAATTTGTCTATTCTCCCTCCTCTCTCAAATAGCAACACTGCTACTGGTCTCAGCATTTAAGTGTCCCATTGGCAGGAGTAGCTATGACTCCCTTAAGACAGGACCTATGGTGACTAGCTAGGCTCTGCTGCAGAGGCTACACTGCCTCATGGTCCCACAGGATGCCCTTCAAGGTAACCAAGTTAGCCTCTGCCCCAGTGTTATACGGAGCTCCTCCCTATCAGCTGGCTTCACCGACCACTCAATAGTTTTCTCTTAGGTGAAACAAAATTTTGGCAATCTGTCATATGGATGAGTGCCCAGAGTCTCTGCTCAGAGGTGCTGTTGGGCAGAGTCAGGCAGGTGTCCGGCAGACAGCTTGCCTGGCTTTTGTCTGTCCCTACTTTATGTACCACACCGATGGGTTTTATGGACTTGTGCTGCAGTGCAGTGTTTGAGGGTACTGTATGCCATGACAGACCAGAAGAAGAGGAAATGGATCTTGCAGGACTGAGTTTCTAACTCAGAATGCATTGAACTATTATCCTTCCTCCAGGACTGACTGTTTGGCCAGGTTACAGGGAGCAGTCTCCTCTCTCCTCAACCTTGACCAGTACTTTCACATTGCCATTGACCCCGGCCACCAGGGTGGGAACTTCCAGACAATAGTGCTCCAGTTGTTGATGGTCCTGGACAGGAATCCATCACCAGAGGGAATCTCCAGCTGGTAGTGCTCCGATTGTGAACATCCTGGATGGGATTCTGTTGCTGGGGGAACCTCCAGCTGGTTGTGCTCCAGAGGTGAAGGTCCCAGACAGATACCCAACACATCCATGGTGCGCTAACTGGATAGGAAGAATGTCAGGAGTGGTGGAACATACAAAGACCCAGCAGAAGAAAGTGGCTTGGCTCTTCCTCTGAAGAGCCCTATTAACATCGTTAGCCATTTTCCATAATTTGCGAGCCACATGGACTATTACTAGCTTTGACTATATATAAACTGTATCTGCAGGGTTGTTCATGACATGGGGAAAATGACACCTATGCAAACCCTGTAGGAAGGACAGTAGGTAGGACATGAAAAGGGAACTCTGTAGCCATGATGTGTCACCTCAACCCACTGACATTAATGTACCAGCTTTAGTTAGGTGGACAGGCCACCTTATCTAAAAGGAACACAAAAACTATATGTGTTCAATAAATAGACTGGAATTTCAAGGTTAGAATGCTTAGTTTCCTGTTGCTGTTCATTCCAGAAAAATATACATTATTTAGTAATTGGATTTTCCCACAAATTAATTCATTTAAATTACATTATTAGTAATCAAATTTGGGGGGGTTGGATATTTTATGTGTCCATACATGCACACATCACACAAAAAACATTTTTTCACACAGTTAACACAGCCCATAAAATTAATATGAACCCTCGCATGACCAAGCCCACTTGTTGGGCAACAATAGGGATGCAATGACACGTCATAAAAATGTGCTATTTTTCATTTCTTATCCCATTTTAAAGCCTGGAATATAACTCTCAGCCCTGGGCCTCCTTTCATCTCCTTACTCACAATCAACAATAGAGAGAGATCTAAAATCCCACCCATTTCATAGATCCTCTCTAGCACTACCCTTTCGTTAAGACCACCTCACAAAACAGTGTTCATATAGACTATGTGAAGCCAAACATGAGAGTTCTACGCTTGTTGCGCTGCGTACAACTGTCCCAAATTACTAACTGCACATCTGACAAGCAAATTTCTTTTGCATCCTGAAAAATCTGAAGCAACTATATTTTGAATAAACCATGGTAAGAGACTCTGAACTGACACTATTGTGTCTTCCATGAAAAAGGCAGATCCCACGCTACCCTACAGGTGACATGAGTCTCAGACAGAGACTGAAATAGTCCCCAAGATATACTAGGGAAGAGGCTTGAACAGGTTACTTGGTTTGTCAGTAGGCCTGCACTGGGAAGCACAGCCAAGTCCTCAACTCATGTACCTTGTGGAGAGAGTTACGTTTTCTCTGTGAACACTCCACTGGAGCTTCTTCCTCCATACTATAGCTCATAGCATAGGCTGCCTGAAAATACATCCTTTAGCCCTCTACCTTCTTGAATGGGCATTGAGGGCTCATGATAATCTATCCCCACAAAAAACAATAATAACTTTTGACTTACTGGCATCCAGCATTCCTTCGCCTCTAAACAAAAACAAAGAGAAAAAAATGGTTCAGAATAAGACAGCATGTTTGAATATATTCCAGCTATCAGAAGCAAGAGCCATGAAGCCCCAATAATGCAAACAAACTCCAAAGATGAAAAGAAATTTCTGAGTCTTAGACAGCTGTCACTGAGGTACCCAGGTAAGCATTTTGCAGTACTGACAAAGGAAGCGTATCAAAGACTGTTTACAAATCAATAAACAGTTTCTAGCACATGAAAAGCTTTCAATATAATGATTTATTTTATTTTTACGCTAAGAGATTCTTTCCTTCTTGGATAAAGCACATTCTATACAGGCAACTGAATACTACGCTTCCCATATTTCTTTATCAAGCCGCTGCCACCATCACAATGTACGGCTAGTCCTGTTTTGGAAAATAGGAATTGTTTGTTTGTATTTCAAATGGATGAGAAAAGCATAAAAAGCTTTGAATGTGTCTCATAGGCATGTTGGCCCACACTGCTTTACCAAAAGAAGTCCTCCAAGTTCAAAACTAACTGCCAAGGCTGCATACATGACATTTGCTATTTCAGTTCCTATGGGAGGGTCCAGAGAAGATCCTTATGGGTAAGGAATAATGCTAGACAATCTCTAGCCAAAGATTTCAGAGAATGTTTTAGGCTTTACTTTTTGGAAGTACTGACAATGGCCCTGGTCCAGTAAAGCTCCAAAGAACATAATGTAAACACTTTGCTAGATCAGAACTGTAGCATGCAATGGAAGAGAACACAAATATCTATTACAAACACTGAAAGAGGGAACACACAAGCACGGTTAAAGTTTAGTACTACAGTCAGTTTTTCCTACAGTAAATTGCAGGTTCCCATGGATCTGCTCCCTTGCCCATAAGAAAAAATAACGACAAAGTGTCAGGGTATGGACCTAGTCTTAAACACAACCCCCCTGTGCTACCAAGTCTCTCTATAAACTTTCCTCTTAATGTTTTTAGTGATATTTTCTGCCCAATCACATTTTAGCTTATGCATCTACACATACAACACCAGACAAAGTCAATCTGCGGCTATACCACAGGTGATGAGTTGTAGATCAAGAATGCTGAAGCAACAGAGGCACCAGGGTGAGCTCCATGCAGAGCCAATTCAGGTCTGACTGAGTTCATTAGCTCAGGCTGCATCCCAGACCACTGCAGATTCACAGCCATACAAGTACTCTCATGCAGCACGGCATATGAATACATGTTGTAGAGCTTGCCCAGTTATCCCTATGCTGTGCTCCCAGGAGACCGAGGCAGCGAAGTCCGGATGGATTTGAGCAGCTCTGGGATGGAGTTGGTGCTATTAACCCCAGACTGAACTCAATCTGAGCCCTTGTTTGGGCACAGCACAAATCCAGCCTGGATCCAGGACCTTAGCTGAGCACATCTCTGTGCACCGTGGAGCACAGCGCGCAGGCTCCAAACGGTGCTGCACTATTCGGGCTGCATCAGTACCTCCAGTTCAGCACTAAGCATGCTGATGCAGGGTCAGGCCTCTGTGCGGACACTGGCTGTGCTGGGTTCCTCAGCACTCCTGATAACAGGAACACAGTGTAGACACACCCAAGCAGGCACAGATCTGGTTCAGCAAGACTTAAGGCTTCGGTTCTATAGGGTAAGAAAGCAGCTGGACTGCATCCAGGCTCATGCTCAGTGCTAGATGTTCCAGACTCACACTGGCTCCTGATGAACTAATCAGACATCGTTGCAACATACTCTTTTGCTCACATCAGAGTTTCCACAGGGCTCCCCTCCCCAGCATCACTTACACTAGTTTTCTGTGCCTCCTTTGTACAAGATCCAGCTCTCCTGGCTCTCCTGAGTCCAGGTGCAGCTCCCTAAGAAAACACATTATAGAAAGGTAAGATGTGACGCTGTAAAAGACTGAGCCTGAAACGTAAAAGCATCACAATACCGATGCAGAAGAAACACCCAAATTAGCATAAGTTACGCCAAGTAAATCAGAACGGATACGCTCTGATTGCATTATACAGAGACTATCTTCATATCAAGATGCCAGCATACCAGCCTGGTTCTTTCATATCTAAAGCATTTGGTTACAATGAGTTATAATTTGTTATAACAATGTTAATAAATTAAAAGCACAAAGGGGCAATTACAATCACATTAAAACATTCCATAATTTTGGAAAATTAATGTTTCACTAAGTCTTCATTTTTACGGATAAATTGAGTCAGAACCGTGCTGTTCCTACACTGTGCTAACCAGTATCAGTGTTAAGCTTTTTGGAACCATATGGAAAGCTATCAATTTTTTCTTAAGTAGGATTCTCATCACTCTGTTTAATATCACTACAAATTACACAGGCTAATATTTACAGATGGTTTCAGGCAGGAACTGTGAATCAACAAACTGCAAGGCAATAGGTAGTAACTATTCATTCTTCAAAGGACGTGTTGTGAGCTACCTGCCAGAGGGCTGTACAGAAAACCAGGAAACTCTCTCGCCTCTGATCCCTCATTTGACTCAGGGCCCCTTTGGGACTTTGGGAAGTCACACGGGGCCAAACTGCAGTAATGTCAAACTGAAGCCTGAGAAGTTTCTGAATCACATACAAATAAATAGATTGGCTTAAAAACTCACAAGATCTTTTAAAGTTATGCTGTAGGTCCATTTTATTTGTCTCCTCGTGCTTCTACTTCAAGTTACAGTCAACTCAGACTTCAGAAGTCTTCATTATGGACACTAAATACAGAAACACATCTATCTGATCAACAAAAAGGGACGTTCGCAAAGTTCGACATCAGCCCTAGGTCTTTCACAGAGACATCGAGCTTTTTAAGTTTCTCAGATGAGTTTAGAAAGCCTACAGCTTTTAAGCTTCCAAAACATTCAGTATCAGACTGTTGTGTACTTGACCACACTACTGGCACAAAAATGGTTCACGCTTAGGCAGCTAAAGAGAAAACAGTTTTCAAAAGTACTCAGCACGCAGCAGTCTCGTACGCCGTTTCCACGCGACCCTTCTCCCACCATCTCAGAAAGGGTTTCACACAGCTACAGAGGTGCAGAGAAGAGCACCAGAACGATCAGAGTCGGAATGGATTCCCCATGGGAGAGATTAAAGCAACATATTTTCCCCAGCATGAGAAAAAAAAAAACCTACAGAGAATATGGTAGAGATCGGCAAAATGAGTAACCGTGTCAAAAAGGTGAATATGGAAGTTACTCACTCTCTCATAACACAAGAATTAGGAGGTGCCGGCTATAATTATCAGCTGGCAGATTTTCAGAGCAACTGAAATTAGTTTTTTGTTGGTACGCCACCCAACGAAACAGCGGAACTCGCTGCCACCAGATCCCACGGGCACCAAAGAAGAGAAGAACGGGGCCATTTGCACAGAAAGGTCCACGGATATTTATTAAACACAACGCCTGCCACCTGCAAAGCCGGAAAGTCCCCCCACGCACCCACCCGGGGCCGGCTTTACCACAGAGCACGGCGCACCGGCAAATTAACGGGGGGGGGGGGGGGGGGCAGCCCCCTCCGTGCCTCAAAATGGCCCCCGCGGGCAGGGAGGGGAGGGGAGCGCGGGCGGGGGACGGCGGGGCAGCCCCCTCCGTGCCTCAAAATGGCCCCCGCGGGCAGGGAGGGGAGGGGAGCGCGGGCGGGGGACGGCGGGGCAGCCCCCTCCGTGCCTCAAAATGGCCCCCGCGGGCAGGGAGGAGAGGAGAGGAGAGGAGGGGAGCGCGGGCGCGGGCGCGCTCCCGCGGGCGGGCAGCTGGAAGTCATTGCCCGCAGATTGGCGTCCGCGTTGCCGCGGCGACCGCCCCGGCGGCGCCAGCTGGGCCGCAGTGTGAATGGGTGATGTCACGGGGCCGGCGCCGGCCAGTCTGGGCCGCCACGGGGCCCAAAGGCATCAGCTGGGAGAGGCGGGGAAGGGGGGGGGGCGGGAGGAGGGGGGGGGGGGGAAGCCGGCGGCAAGACCCGCGCCCACCCGCGCGAACCGCCCCCCCCCCCCGGCAGCCACGCGCGCCCCGCTGTCACGCGTGGGGGGGGGGGTGTTGGCCGCCCCCAGGGTGTACGTGTGTGTGTGTTTCGGTCGGGCCTCGCCAGCTCTCCCGTGGTTTGAATGGAGATGTCTCTGTTTCCACCCCTCGGCTCACTCGTCAGGCGCTTTAGAAAAAGTTCTTTTTCCTGCGGGAGCGAGGGGCTTTTCACTGCGCTCCAGCAAGGTTTGCGATCCCTGCCAGCTCTCCCCAACTTCCCGCATTCAGCCTCGAAGTTTCCCACTGCTTTCAGCGACGAGATTCCCACACTGCAGAATACCTGATTGTAATTTAGCCGGTTTCAGCAAAATACCCTCTCCAACTTGCAAGGAACCGCGTACTTCACGAATGAAACTCTTCATTACTTTCTCACGGCAGGTCTTCCCGAGAGGACGGTTTCCTAACTGAGCGACTTAGGCTCAGAATGGGAAAATCGGATTGTTCCTTAATGTAGGTCGTTATTTACATAGATCCGCTCTTTACATTAGTTTCAGTGGGTTCAGGACAAAGACCGCTCGGCAAAAGCCAGCGTTGCTGTTTGGTGGCCCAGCAGGAGATGCAGGTCACGTTTAAACATAAATTCCTCTCAGTAAAGACATTAAACTGTTGCAGAGGTGCAGGGTTTTTTGCAGTGAATGAAATGGCCCCCCGTCCGTCAGTCAGAAACTACGGCTCCTCTGGTTTTTAGCTCATCTTCATCGCACAGCACCTCTAGCTGTGGGCCTCAGTGCCTGCATGCATGGGAGCTCTTCCAGGCTTGAGGAGGAGGAGATGTGACATTAGGTCCCTCCATCAGTAAAATCTTAGAGCGACTTAAATTAATCACACAGTTTTGCGTTTTACTTCACTTGGCATTCGCCGAGTAGCTGTTTGCGGCCAGGCAGGTGGGACGCTTGCAATGGTTTTCGTTGTAATTCTGCTTATTTTAATTCTCCTGTTAATAAGCTGGTTTGGTGCCTAAGTTCTCGGGGAATAACAGGAGGTTGAGTCCAAACCTTTAGCAATAATTACAACCGCTTGCAGTCATACAGAAGCCTTCGAAGGCAGCAGAACCTGTTGCTGAAATGTCACCCGGCAGCTCGCAGACCCTCCGTCTGAACCTTGTCACGGGGAAGGCTCGGCCACCCGAAGGGGCAAGAGCCGTGGTGTAAGAGGAGGTCTGCGGGGAGCGACAGCGTCTCGACACGGGGCCGGAGCGGGCGAAGCACCCTGCGAGGACGGGGCGCGGGCTCCCCCAGGGCCAGCCACGGACCGGGGGGGCTGAGGAAGAGGGAGGACGAGGAGGGGACATGTGCATCCCACCGGCAGCTCAGCCCTAACGCCGAGGATGGATTTTTAAAGCCATTCAAGCGGTGCAGATTCGGGCAAGGTGAAAGCTAACCCCCTCCAAAAATCTGCACGCAAAGGGACCTTGCAGTCCGTGTAGCGTGCTCGGACGGATGGCATCATTCGCGGGTGTACAGCTAGGCGTTAGGACAAGCATGTAGGAAGGACTCACCCTGCAAACGCTGATTTATCTGAGGTCAGCCAGTACACACGCATGTTGCAGGATCAAACGCTCATCTTGCTCTAGTTTGCTGGACACTCTGGTAACTGGAAGGTGGCAAGTAAACTGGGTCTCTATAAATACAATTTTAGTGTGAGGCTCAAGTCTTTCTGATTTTAACTGCTCGATATGATGTTTAAATCTAAGTGACCCGTGACCTTCAAAATCTTACTGGGATTTTAGCACTGCATGCTTTTGGTGACTGCTTAAAGGAAATTAATTTGAGAACAGTCATTGACAGTCAGCCATCTCAATCAGGTAACTTTGCAGTAAACGAAATAAATTCCAGCTGATGGGGGAAGGGAGAGAGTGTCCTGAGAAACTCGCTCCTCTGCTCCCATTGATCATCACCTGCGCTGGACTTCATACAGCAGTTTAATCCTATTCTCTCCCTCAAAGGTTTCAAGCCTCTGCAAGATCCTGACTGCTAGGGAACAAAGACTGGTATGTGGTTCCCTCAAAGGTCAGTCATTAACCTGCCCCAACAACAGTTTTAGGAAGATCAAGGCAATGAAGAAAAACTTAAGAAAAAGCACTTTCACTTTGGAATGAATTGTTCAAAATGCCCTTATACATTCAGTTTTATTCCCTTTCAGCTCCTCACTTTTTAGTTCCTGCACGTATTTATTTCTCATCAGGAATAATGGCAAGATTTGCTCTCCCAGAGATTTGACCTTAAGTTTATTTTAGCCACAACACTATAGACCATTTCATCAATTATGAATGTACTCATGTGTATAGAGGAACTGGTAAGCCAGCTCAGTAATGCTACCTTGTTCTGGAGACTTACCCTTATAAATAAATTAGGGGCATATCTTTATGATATACCAGAAAGAAATAGAAGATGAAAGAAAGAGAGAAAGAGGAAAAAAAAGACAGAAAGAGAAAAAAATAAAAAGAAAAAGAGAAAGAGAAAGAGAAAGGAAAAAAAAAAGAAAAAGAAAAAGAGAAAGAAAAAAGAAAAAGAAAAAAGAAAAAGAAGAAGAGAAAGAGAAAGAGAAAGAAAGAAGTAAGAAATGAAAGAAAAGGAAGAAAGAAGGAAATAGAAGAAAGATGGAAAGGAAACAGAAAATCTAGAAAGCCACATTTTTCTAAAGATAAAAAGACAGAGGCTAATATCAAAAGTGGTTTCTCTGTGATGTGTATTTTCTGTGCCTGTATGTGAGACAATATACTGGACTTGCAGTAGCCAGACTATCAATAAGACATTTATTTCCATAAGTTATTGATGACCCTTTAGCTCACAAGTGACAGGCCAAAGTAGAGCCACGAGCAACTTCTGAAAGGTCATCAATAACAACTGAAAATAAATGTTTTATCCAGTGCCTGCCCATTGTGTGTCCTGTTTATGCAATGCCAGTTTAAGTTTCATCTGGCATAGTTTTTAATGGGCTGTAACTACCTTAGTTCCTGTCTGAAGCAACCAGGTCTTCCAGCAATGGAGGCAGGAGGACACACACACACACACACATCCCCACTCGCTTGCTCACACGCTTCACGGAGTACCTTTTGTCGGATGCAGACGTAAAAGCATGCTTCTCTCAGCACATCAGGATGAAACACTACCCTAAAGAGTGAAAGGAGAGACTGCCACCTTACTAAAACATTAAACACCATGGAGAATCCTGATGCTGCAAGTGTAAGACCATTCAGAAGAAAGAAGATACAGAGGGGACAGGGAGGAAAAAAAAAAAAGGAGAAGCTGAGATGCAAGGTTGTAAATAAATCATACCTCATGCTAAGATTACAAATACATAATATTCTATTACTGTATTGCTAATAATAATTCATACCATACTGCAAGGAAGATTGACGCATCGTGTGTGTTAAGTAGCTCCTGGAGGCAAAAGAAAGCTCTTTATGTCTGTAAGGAGTCTCTTACTCCCAGTGGAAAAAGACTGCAATGGACACTGGATACAACCCAGTGGGGACCAAAAATTTACTTTGAACAACCATCACCACTGACCACAATGTCTTTTAATTAAACTTTTGTATTTAAAATTTCAATTTTTCTTACCGTTTTGCATTTGCATTTTCACATTTTAAAAAATATTTTTTCGAGAATCAGTTCTCAGGAGCTCGATGTAGAGTAACTGTTTCAAGAGGCTGGTCTGAAATAAGCTAATGACTTTGCATCCAGTTGTGAAACTTCTGCTCATTTGAGCAGTCCTTATACCCACATCCTTACTCAGGCAAATAAGCTCATTAACTTCAAGACAAACTTCTATATAAGCAAGGATTTGTGCTGCTTTTCAAGTCAATTTCTCCATTGAGGTAAATTGAGAGATTTGCTTGAGTAAAATATATCAGTGCTTTAAAGTGTTGAAAGAGCATGTTAGTGGAGTAAAAATTACCAAAATAAATGTCATTAACACTTCAAGGTAAGTATGTGGAAACATACTGGTATTGAAGACAACTTGAAATAGTTACTTAGCATAAGCTGTGAGATTACCTAAAATATTCTTATATATGCACATCATTTAGCTTTATGAAAACAAAGTCAAAACTGTAAGAAAATTTGCATGTTGAAGCATTTTTAACAACAATTCTGAATATGTCTTTAAAATACGTTTGCATAGTTTGCCCCCTGCACAAGAACCAAAAACATGAAGAATTGTGATACAATTACTCTAAAATGGAGAATAACATTCATTCCCATTTCTTGTAAGGGAAAATTAGTAAGTCACAGAATATATTTAACTGTGAAGAATTGCAGTTCATGGATCACTGTCCAATATTCTCCTTACATCCATCTTTCTTTTTTCTGCATCTCCAGCCGTTTGCACTCTGCAATGTATATCTTGATTTAAATTCACAGTGCTACATAGTGGTTTTCATTAGACCATCCTGTTGTCCTAATAAATATATAAGGTCATTTTACTATATACTATTGCTGGAATTAAAACCCATGAGCGTGACCCTGTCTGCCTAAAGGAGACATTACCTGTCGTCGCTTTTTTTCTTGCTCTTTAAACATGAAATCCTGCAAGAGCTGTTTTCTGTTAACAAAAGCTGAGGGCTCTTGGTTCCGTAAGTGACAACTTTCTCCAAAGCCATACAGGCTATAAGGTATGATCACAGAAAGCATCCGACCACAAATTAATACGAAACTCATCTTTTTAGCAGACTGCTTTTTCAAACACACACAAGTACATAAGCAAATTAAAATGGTACTAAGATCCTAAAAATAATCTCCTACTATTCTACTATTTCTGCTGCAGGATGGAAAAGAAGAATGAGGAAGAGCCTTTTGCTTCTGTTCCTAAGCACTTGGTAGATCCTCACATGTTATGGCAACAGGAACCCTATAGCAGGTAAATAAATTGATAATAAGGTTACACAGAATTCAGCATGCATTGGAAGTGCATGGTGTGGCGCATAAACAGCTGCGGTCAGGGGATTTGAAGATACATTGGAAAGCTTCCCCTCCACACACACAACCACCAGACTTGAATTTCTAGTTCTTTCTAACTTCTGTTCCCAGCGATGACACCAATGTGACTTGAACCAAATCAACAAACAGCATTTTCTATAGTGCTTTAAATACTGGTCAGGCTGTCACTAGCATGAAGCAAAATGCAGAATTGTAAATTAATACTTGGCAAGCAGGTGATACCTGAAAGTGACACTGACCCATAAAAATACCTTGAGAACCAACTGACTGCAGTCACAGAAAACATCGGTGCATTTGCATCAACGCAGAGGAAGCGAAGGCCTCCCTCTCTACCTTGGATGTCCCTCTGCTGTGGGAAAGGCTGTCTTCATAGTCAGGGAGAGAGAGGCGATTTCTTCTTTTAACATAAAAAATAAATAAAAAGATTAAAAAATAGAAACCCCAAGGATTTTGAAGAATTCCTTAAAACACTCACAGAGAAAAAATAACAAACGTGTTACTATTGGCTTTCAAAATGTAAAATGTTGTATTAGTGCAAAGTATTGCTATTGTTCCTGCAGGGTTTTTTTGTGGCATGAACTTGGACTGCTTTTGCTGATGAAGCTCTTCAGGTCCCCTGAAAATAAATACCACTATCATTGGTGTAATGATAACATATGCAGATGAGCATGTACACAACCAGATACTTATTTAATTTAGGTCGATTTGCTCATTGTCCCTGTAGGCTGTATTATTTGTGTGATTATAGAGCTCTTAATGCAAACTCATAACAAAAATGAAAATAATATGAGGCGGTATCATACCATCAGTTTTCGGGCAGATTGGCTGAGGATTTCTGTCTACAAACAAAGGGCATGACATTGCACGTAAATCTGATCTAAATCTGCACAAAATAAAATTAAAGTTAAAGTTAAGACTCCAAATTCAATCTGTTACTATGTAACTCAGTTTAATGTAGTGTTCTTTCAGGAAGCTGCTCAAAATACTCCTAAATTATTTCCCCCTTCCCCAGAATAAGTATCTTGATTGCTTATATTTGGACGACACTGCAGAAGGTTGTCAACATGAGTTATCTTTCTTGCCACAGGCTTGCTTTAGTCAACGCAGAAATCTGACATTACCCAACAAACCCAGTGTTTCTGGTCACCTGAACAAAGCAACCTTCTTAAATGACATTAGCCTTCGGCCGACATACAACCACCAGCAAAATGCCAGGGCGTCTGTCAGTGACATACCAATGTTGTCTGCTCCCGCAGCCCCTCGAAGGGAGGAGGTGGGTTTGCACAAATTTCTACACCATAGCCATGCTGGAGGCAGCACAACAAGAAAAGCTCTTGTAGATACTAACCCCATTACAGTCTTTTTTTGGTTCTCTCCAATAATTGAGGTAAAATATTTCTTTATGCATTTATTTCCATGTTCATGTAAAAAAGAGCTTACATAAGCATCAAGCCATGGAGAAGGGTTTTTTTTGTTCTGTTCCTCATCTCTCCAAAATGTTTGTTGTCACGTGATTTTTTGTAGCATACGAAGCTGAAGGAAAGCATAAAGAGGTGGGCAGGAGTATGCTTCTGTAATTAGAAAGATGCTCTAAATTGGACAACTATGTGAACATGTGAAAAAAAAATAATTCTGTTTTGTCTGTGAAGAGCTGTTGTGAGCAGTCAACAAACATTTTCCTATTTATTTTATATTACACTTCATGCACGGGGGGCAACGGGAAGGTGAAGGTCTTGAGACTCTCTTAGGTTTTCTCATTAAAAAGAAAATTCTGTCATGACCACAACCAGAGAATGAGGAAAAAACCCACCACATTAAGTGAAGTGTGTGAGTTGCATTTAGATTTTGGCTTTGAGGAAAATAGGGAGAGAACTGAAGATGACTTGTGCTATTTGGGGAAAAGGTTTGCATTAAGAAGAGTTTGGAAGAGCTCTGATGATAAATCATCCCTGGTGAGGAGTGGTACCAGAAGATGGATGGATTTCAGTCTGCTGGTAGTCTGCAGAGTGAGGTGACCTCTGTGCTCCCCAAATGCCCGATGGACCTTCCCTGACCCATTCTGAGGACCCATGGGGTGTCACTGCAGAGGAGCCCACAGTCTCACCTCCATCCCGGTGTCTAAGGGGACATAGGCATGTAGGAATAATAATCCAATAAAAGATTTACATATTCTTTCCTCCATCTCATTCCCCCACCCAATTTTTCATTTCATATCACTATCCCCTGTTGCCAAGAGGAGTTTATCTATGGTGTTTGATAAGGGAGCACTAAACACATTATAGTGCTATTTTAAATGACATCACAACTAACTAGATATTTTAATTGAAGGTAAATAACCAACATTATTGCCTTTTGAATGATAGCAATAGTGGAGAGTAATGGCACCACTGAGGAATCAATTGCTATTTCCCTCATAAACCATAAACCATTCAGAGATTTATAATGCTTTTTTAATGATCAGCCCTTCTAGGTGTTGAGCAGCTCCTCCGAGATCCTGAGTCCTCTGGCTGCCTGCTGAAGTCAACAGGAATGGGGGGGGGGGGGGGGTCTCAGAGTCACATATCTTTGTGCCCACCAGGATGAAACTTGTCACGCCAGTTACCAGCCTCAAGCAAAGGAAAGCATGGGATTTTACTGCACTGCTCTGATACACTGTGCCCCAAGCCCCAAAACAGGGACACTTGACTCAACCACTGTTTCATAACCTGCTTAAGAATAAAAACGCATTGTGCATTTGTGTGCATTTCATGCCCTCTTAAGGTAGGTATAGCAAGTAACCTTGTGTTAGAAACCACGTTGATTGCTTGCTTCCGTCAGCATACCTAAATGTGTTCCCTTCAAATTTTATCTGTCCTGAGACTATTTTAACTAATGCGGTACTATCCAATGCACCAGTTGGTTCAGTGGCATTGTATCATGCACAAACATCTGTGGATCCGGAGTGCTGTCAGAGGAAATATCCCGTGTTCTGCACTTGGAAGGACTGTTCTCCTTCCCTGGTGCCAGGGCCCAGAGACAGTGTCAATGTCTCAGGTTTATTTTTTCAGCTGGAGTCAATGGCATATTCATATACCCAGATCTGTGCTGACAAATTCAGCCTACATTACTCATTCTCGTCAAGTTCAATGGGATTATCCTCATGACAAAGGGGATACAAGGCCAGTCATCAGGTTTTCATTTTTAACTTGCTTTACTCTGGTTTTGAATCAAAAGCAACTTTTTTAGGCTCCAGAGAGCACGATGATGCGATCTGAACTCATCAATTCTCTTTTAATGGACCAAACTGGTCCATTCAAGCATTATCACGGATCTTGTGATAACATCGCAAGAGTTGGTTACAATGGAAATAAATCTCAACTCTGGATGTGGGAAGAGAGCACAGAAAGACCCAGCCAAGACAGATGAACTCCTCCAGCCAGCCAGGAAGGGACCACATGCTTGAAGATGCACAGAATTTATTTTAAAAATTCAAACTTGGTCTGGTGAAAAACAGGAGCGTTAATCCCTATATACTCATGTCATGAAAAATATTGCTATTAATAGGACAAAAGCAGGAACGGTAGCCACTGTCCCTCTCTCTTGTGTACAGCTTCAGGGATGAAGAGTTTCACTATGCCTACCTCCACTGCTAACATTCCGGGGTTTCCAAGCCATTTCTAGAGCAATTTACTTAGCATCTGGTGCACATCCAATCTAAATTTTGAAAAAGCAGCCGACCCAACCTGCTCCCACTTAAGTCAATAACAAAACTCCCATTGACTTCAAGGAAAGCAAAAAGCAGACCGGTTGTTAACAGGGAATTGGTGCCTATTGTTCAGCCGAGCATGTCGGACTAGCATGTATCAACTTCATGAGTATCAAAGGGAGTTACTAGAGGAAATCCCCTGAATATTTATGCGATAGTTGGAGGGGAGGGCTGTTTTTCCCTCTCCCACATATCTCTACTGTGATCTGTTAGCTACGTGAACGCACACGGTCTTCTCGCAACTTCACCAACGCTTACAGACCCTCGGATTTCCCTTCATACCCGCTGCGGTGGAAGGGTTTTCCGATGGAAAAAGAGGTCTGCGGCACATTGTGGTTCTTCATGGGTTTCCAGAAATACTGAGTCATCTTCAAGCGCCAACGTGGTCTCAGTGGATTTGCTATAGTGCTGCTACAGTGAGTATGTCAGAAATAATCTGTCCGAATCAGCTTTGGGAGAGCTAAAGGGGAACCAGCTACACACTGGGGTTTCCCAGAGATTTCCAGCAAGATCAGACCAGCTCCCAGGAGGGATTCAGTGCAAAACAGAACAACCCACTATTACAGTGTATCTAGTTTCACGCAGATTTTAATTAAATTGGACCAGCAAGATTTGAGTCTGCATGCTCACCATAATTTACAAATCATTTTTTTTTAGACAGCACATCAAGTCTGTCCATATTACCAGGACTCTGGGAAACAGACAAAGTGTAACCGTAACGTATGCTTTAAGGCCCACATGTATTTCCACCTCGTGAGACTTGGGAGACTGCAGGGAGCGAAGTTTCATAGAATAAAAGCAATGACTGCGGCAGAATTGGGATCATCCAGCCCATAGCTAATGGAAGTACATCTTCCCATCACACTGTCATGGTGTAGCGTACAAATCTAGACCTCAGTCAGACAAAGATTTACACCACACACTTAGATTTTGTGCCGAGAGGAACCCAACTGCCATGGATGGCACTGGTAATGTGGGACAAAATAAGGAAAACAAGACTGTGAGTATTTGTAAGCAGAGCCTCAAAACATATGTTTTTAAAGGGTGAGAGAGAATGAAAGTGTGCTTCATTATACGCTTCAGATGATCCAGTCTCACCGCTCATTCAAGTTCTGGGTTTGACAGCTTCCCACTGCATCCTTTATATATCACCCGTTGTGACTAAGCATTGAGGGGACATGCAATCATTAATCACCATTATGGATTTCTTCCCTTCTGTTGGGTTTGACTTACAAGCTTAGGGGCAGATCCTGCAGCCTTTACTCCTTCCTGCAGTCCTTTGCCCAAGCAAGCAGCCCTGCTTCACTCAGGGAGAGCTCGAAGCGCTGCAGCAGCTGTAGGATCGGGCGCCGAGTTTCTTACACCAGCATCCCCTTCAAATATGCAATGGCTCTTAATCCTTCGCAGGAATTAACAGAAAGTTTGAACACTGCATTATTAAATTAAAAGGTTACAATCTGCCACAAGATGACTTAAGCAGGACTCCGGAGTATGTGTCTGTTAATTTTAATGCTCTGTCTCAAAGTACAGAACTCTGGACATTTCCAGCATCATATTTAAAACATGGTACATCTACTAATACGTGATCTGGTGCATTAATGGACCAAATTAAGTTACAGGTATGAATTTTACATAAAACGGATTAATATTATATGTCATGGAGGAATTTTAAATACTCCATCTCCATGCATTTTTAATAGTTATGTGCTCTATTTTAATGTTCCCAGGCATTGCTTTGCTTGAAGTCCCTAAACCCTCCTCCTTCCCTCTCTCCCCCCCTCCCTCCCTCCCCCTCAAGTTTTGCTTGGGATTTTCCCTGCCTTTAAACCGGCGTCCCGAAGTCCCTCAAAATATGGGTAAAGCCGGGCTGGGTCTCCGACACCGAGAGGATAAAAACGCGTTTCACGACCCGAGGAGATGCCACCCCTCCCGGGGAGGGGGGGCGGGCAGCCGCCTTTCCTCCGGGCGGGCGGCGGGGAGCGGCGCCGGTGGCTCGGGGCTGCCGCTCGCCCGCGCCGAGCTGCGCGCCGGACCGCGGGGGCGGCGCCGGGAGCCGCTGGGCGGCGGGTCCCGCCCGCATTCCCGCAGTCCTTCCTCCCCGGGACCGCCTTCCTCCTCCTCCTCCTCCTCCTCCTCCTCCGCCGCCGCCGCCGCCGCTGCTGCCGCCTCCTCCTCCTCCTCCTCCTCCCCGCGGCGGTCAGCGCCAGCCACCCGCCCCCTCCAGCAGCGCCACCGCCCCCCCTGCCCCGCCGCCATTGGCCGGCACCGCGTTCCAGGGGGGGACGCGGCGCTCTGATTGGCTAAAGCGCGGCACCGCGGCGCCCCCCCCTCCCTCCCCGCTCCCCGCGCTTCGTTCTCCTTGCCCCGCCGCGGCGCCGCCCGCCGCGCCCCGCCCGCGTCCCGCGCTATATAGCGGGCGGCGCGGCCAGCGGCGCCGGCAGAGGCGGCCGCGGTTGTAGCGGAGCAGCCGGGAAGAGAGAGGGCTTGGTTTTTTTTTTTTTTTTTTTTTTTTTTGGTTTTTTTTTTTGTTTTTTTTTTTTTTTTTTGGCGGTGCCACTGTTGTCGGCGCGGCCCTACGAGCACCTCTCGTTACATCCCCGGGCGTGGGAGGGGGGGCTGCCGGTAACGCCAGCGAGGCTGCGGCCGTGCCCCTCTCCCGTTGCGTTGCGGGCGGGTGCGTGCGCGGCTGCCCGAGGTCGCGGGAGGCGGCAGCGGTGGTGGAGAGGGAGGTCTCCCTCCCTCCCTCCCTCCTTGCGGCACCATGAAAGCCGTGAGTCCCGTCCGGCACCCCAGCCGCAAGGCGCAGCCCGGCGTGGCGGGCGGCGGACACCCGGCCCTGCGGTGCCTGGCCGAGCACAGCGGCTGCAAGGGGGGCCCGCCGTCGGGCGAGGAGCCGGCGGCCCTCTGCCTGCAGTGCGATATGAATGACTGTTACAGCCGGCTGAGGAAGCTGGTGCCCACCATCCCGCCCAACAAGAGGGTCAGCAAAGTGGAGATCCTGCAGCATGTCATCGACTACATCCTCGACCTGCAGCTGGCTCTGGAGACGCACCCGGCGCTGCTCCGGCAGCAGCAGCAGCAGCAGCAGCCGCCCGCCCTGCACCCGGGCAGCTGTCCCGCGGGCACCCCCAGGACCCCGCTGACGGCCCTCAACACTGACCCGGTAAGAGGTGCGTGCCACGCCAGCCCCGCGCTTCGGGCTGCGGAGCGGGGAGGAGGGCAGCGGCGTGGACAACCCCCCCCAGACACACACACACCGCCCCGGTGCTCGGCCGCGGGGCCGCAGCCCCCGGAGGGGACGGGGCGGACGGGCGTAGAAACACCCCGGCGGTGCTCGGTGGGGTGCCTGCATCCCCTCGGTGCAGGCAGGCACCCGCACGGTGTTTACCGTGTAATTACAGCCTCTCGAGGGAGTAGCTGTAATCGGCGTGTTTGCACACACGGGAGACAGACGCGGTGCTCCTGCGCTTCCCAGCCCTCCACGGAGCGTAGCGAGTATGAGCGGGTTGGGGGGGGGGGGGACGCTGTACACATTTAACGCCCTCGGCGCAGCGTGCTTGGGGGGTGTACAGTGCCCTGTACGCCGAGGGTGGTGGGTGGGATGTGAGGAGAGGGGAATCTCCGCGTCCTTTTCCACACACCCCCCCCCCCCCCACCTCTTAACTTGCCGCGTTTCGTTGCCGCGCAGGCTGGCTCTGTTAACAAGCCGGGGGACAGCATCCTCTGCCGCTGACCGCCGCTCCCCAGGTGAGTGCCGGGACTCCGTGGGGGGGGGGGGGGACGACGGGGCGGGGGGGGGGGGGCGCAGCCCTCCGGGGCTCAGCGCCCGGGCTCGGCGGGGCCGCACCGCCTCCCGCCGGGAAGCCTGCCGAAGGCGGGGGGGGGGGGGGGGGGGGCGGGTGGGACCTGAGCCCGGCGAGGAATATTTGCAGGAGGCTTTGGGGTTTTATTTTTAATTACCGGGTGGTTATTTTCTTTTCTTTAATTACCGGGTGGTTTGTTGGGTTTTTTTGTTGTTGTTTTTTTTTTTTTCTCCCCCCCCCCCCCCCCCCCCCCCTCCCCGAAGCGCTTCTGGCTGCGGCGTGCAGCTGCGCATCCCTCCGCCTGGCCCAGCCTGGGAGCTGCGGTTGTTGTTTGACCTGGTTTGTTTTGGGTTGTTGATCAAGCATGTCTTGTGTTTTGTTGGTGGCGCCAGTCGGTCTGGAGCGGAGCGGTTCACACACCCCCTCTATTCATTCCTCTCCCACAGGTGTGCGGCGGCGCCGCGCAGAGGCACCGCGGGGGGGGGGGGGGGGGGGGGGGGGGGGAACGGGACGGGACTGGGGAGACGGGACCCGGCCCCGCCGCACCGGAGGAAGGAGCCAGCCAACCCCCCCCCCCCCCCCCCCCGAGCGGTTCCCACGCTTCATCCCGGCAGAGCCAGCCTTTTCACCGCTTTGCACGTCCGTAGCGGCCCCCCCCCCCCTCCCCCCGGCCCCGTTCCCGTTCCCGTTTTTCCCCCCCCCGGCCCGGCCCGTCTCTTCGCTTCCGACCAGATGTGAGCGGTGCGTCCCGCGGGGGCAGGAGGTGGTCGGACTCGAGCAGCAAAAAGTTGCGACTCTGCCCCGGGATAGAGGACCGAGCCTAAACCAGCCTTTAGAAGCGTTATAACTCTTTAAGGGACCGAGCAGCTGAATCTTGAAGCTTTACTAATCTACCAGAGCATTTGTAGATATATTTGACATCTATTGTTTAAAATAGATGGATTTTATTGGGGCCCAGGGAGCTTTCTTCTCCCTGCAGGAATGTTACATATTGTATAGATAAATGAGTGACATTTCATACTGTGTATATATAGAGATGTTCTATAAGTGTGAGAAAAGTATATGCTTTAATAGACTACTGTAATTATAAAATATTTTTAATTAAATATTTTTTTGTAAATATTATAAAGGTGTGTATGTTTTTTTTAAATCTGTGGGAATATCTCTAGAAAACCACAGCTCAAGTACGGAGCTGCTAATATGGAAATACCTTGAATGTTTAGGGCTTTTTTTTTTTTTTTTTGTCCCCAAATGTCCTTTAGACTCAGAAGTTACAGCTATAGCTAATGGTCCTGCATGATTGCATGAGATGTCTAATTGCAAATAAACTTGTTTGGAGTCCATACAAACGTGTTTTCCTCAATCTAGACTTAAAATGTTTGTAAGTGTATTATACATTTTGAGACTACACTTTTGTCATTTAGGCACAGGGGTTTTTAGTGCATTCTATAAAAGTAGCAGTAAGATGTAGTGTTTTTTACTGAGAATAGAAAAACAAATTCTATCTAGTTTTTGCATTATGGGGGCAATGCTTTAGATCTTTAATCAGCTTTTTCTTAAAATCTGCTGTTGCATCAGATGAAGAAATTTGTTCTGGAACTTCATTTAGCACCAAAAGGTTTTATTGCAAACTTAAGAGTTCCTACAGCCTATTAATTGCTTAAGAAGTGAAAAGAGTTCTCTGCTTGCAACCAAAGGGCAAACCATTAACAAAAGCAGTTGCTGTTTCCTTCGTCCAAAGAGTATTAATACCGAACTGCAGAAAGGCACATGGGCAAAGTCATTACGATCGGTGATGTAAATTCATCTGAAAATGAACTTAAGTAGACCAAAAATCGGATAACTGCGTCAAGATTATTTTTCTAGTACAAAATGACTTACATTTCACTGCAGCTATGTTACAGTTAAAATCCTGTTTAATCTCTGTGATGTGTAACTACTACATGTGAACATTAAACTAGATTTACCTGTCTTTAACTGTGATTCTTCAGCTTTTTTTCTTCAATCCTCTGAATTTGCACATTCTCTTCACTTTTTTTGTACGTAACCATTTGATGGGTGAATTAATTTTACAGGCTTTTATACAGCTGAGCCTTATAGACTGTGAACTCACGTCCAGGCTGAGTGAAAGATGCTCATCTTGTGTGATCAGTAGCCTGCGCATTAGTGAAACGGGGTTTTCAGAGTGGGAGAATTAAGTAGGATTTAATTGGGTGCTTTGTAAATAGCTAGCCAACTGTGTGTGTAACATGGTCTGTTTGACTAAAAAAGAGGATTTGTTTCAGATTATACAAGTGTCAAAAGTACTATAACCCAAGGGATGGCTTCTATTAAGTTAAATATTTATAAGGAAATTAACTACTGGGGTCATTAGCTATTGACTACAGTGATAATGTCAACAAGATGAACATTTTCTTAATCAAAATAATTGTGTAAAGAGCAAATAAAAAGTGGCTAACACATCTGCAAACATAAGGCCTCCTCTCGCTGCACATGCATTGAAGGCAGGGGCGTTTCAGAGGCTGAGCCCTGACCCGAGGGATGGGGGAGTGGGTCCCTGCGTTGGTTTCCCCCCAGCTCGGCTGTTACAACAATAGTTGTTTAATGAGCAAAATACACGTTCTGGTAAAATTAAGTCATGAACCTCTCATCCTGTGTCTCCAACTAATTCAATGACACTAAGAATGCTATCAGTCGGATTTTTTACTGCAGTTTGGGAATTCTTACATTGTATTTAAAAAAAGAAAAGCAACATTTTTCCAAAGGAATGGTTTAAATTTATGTTTGTTTTCTTTGTTTATCCTATTAATATTTGTAGTCCCTAGCTTACTTTAGCTTGTATAACTCAGCTTATTTTGTATACAGGTTTTCAGTAACACTAGTTCTCAATACCCTCATTTGTTTCTTTCCACTGTTGCCACATTACAGTATTCTGTTACACAGAAGAGGAAGCAAGCGAAGGTGCAGTCTTAAAACACGAAACTACCTTGTAGAGTTTCTGCATATCAAAGCTGGTGAATCCTGGGGGAGCTGATAAATCACTGACCTACTCTTCGAGGGAGAGCGTACCAAATCCTGGACTGTTTCAGGTCGGGGCAATCTCCTGTTGAGTTCAGCGGCTTGAGGATTTGGTTTTCCTTTAAAAAACTGTTGCGGTGCAACAAGTTAGGACCTTTAGAAAATGAAGTCTTATTAAAGAGCTGTGAAAATCTTTGCTGTTATATAGTATTCTTGACAAACGTGAAAGCCTGCATAGAACACCCAAAAAAGCTCTTATCAGAGTATAGTAGATGCTGGTCTTGATTTATGCCTTACGCTATGTGTGAAACTGTAAGCAAAGAATATCTGGCTTCCTAATGGCTGGAATCGGTACGGTCTTAAATACAGCCGTACTTATTTTTGTTTTTCAAAGATTTTAGTGTCTTTCATCGTATTTTAATCCCGTATCTTGTTTAAATCATGTTCTCCATATAGCAAAAGGCATAAATGTTTGAACAAAGGCAAATTAAAAGGACTCTTTCTTCTAATGCCTTGGATTTTCTCTTAGTCACAAAAGCATTCCTTAAAAGGAGCTTTTTGATTGCGTGATGAGAGTTGTGGTGAGGCTGCCAGATTAGGAATTAGGATACCAAATTCTGTTCCCAGCTCTGCTACTGAGGCTCTTTTGTGACCTTGAGCAAGTCACCGGCTGTCAAACAAACTTCAAGTTTTCCGCTTGTAATGTGCCGGTGCCGACATGTACTCATCTTTATAGAAGCAGGGAGATGAAACAGGCAAAATGCATTCATGGTTTTTACTTCGTCTTATGGGGATTAAGTTTTGTGTAAGAATGGAAGCACAGGAAAAGCTGGGGTGATTATCTGGAAAGCCTAAGGAGGAGCCGATTGGGAAATACATTGCTAGCAGAAGCTGCAAGGAACCTCTTGATTGGGACACCGAAATTGTAAAGGACTAGAAAATGGTCTGTAGGTGGAACAGACGAGGGACGTAGGTCTCTTGTGTCCCTAACTCGTCTGCCGTCTGCAGAGCGCAGTGGTGAATACTGCTAACGCTGCGTGTCCCTTTTGGTGAGCTGCGGTGCGGAGGTCCCAGTCCTTGCAGACGTTGAGATTCCCCTCCGAAATTTCCAAATGATAGGAAGTGTGCTTTCCACGTAAAAGCCAACTGCCAGTTCTTGCGGTGATTTTCCCCACTGTTTCACACGGGAATGGTATTTATTTTCACTTTCTAAACCCTGTAGTGTTGCTTTTAGGCAGTTGTTGCGTTTCCAGCCACAAGCGCAGCGGTCAGAAGGAATGCCATAGCTGTCCTCCTGGTTGTTCTGAGAGTTAATGAATAAACCATGTATAGGATAAACAGGTTTATGCAAATGCAGAGCAGCACTTTACTATTATTTGTATTTTCAATGCTTTTGTAGCTGCAGAAGTCACATTTTTCTAAAACCTTAGCAGTTGGAAAGAAGAAACCACTGTACAAGCAATACAAGTAATTGTTTTAGATGCAACGCAATTCACTGGCTTCTCCAATAGTAAGGCTTGCAATACTAAATAGCGTGCTTCCAAAACAGTATTGAAAACGCTTTGCTCTCCAGTCCCAGAACATGTGATCTGAAAACACAGGCTAAATATATTCCCCCCATACAACTGCTTGCTCTCTTGCATTAGAAAATCCATCCTTTACTCTTACTGCTGTGTAAGACAAAACTTGCACGCTGTGCCTACCAGGAGAGCCCGCTTTCCCAAACGCCCGAAGCAGGCGTGCACACACCAGCCCTTCGAGCACATCTGAGCTGAGCTGGGGACCCGGCACCCCGGGGCTGCCGGCCGAACGCCAGCATCGCGTGGACCAGAGCCGGTCTCTCGGCCACCGCGTCCTGGCCGTGCCTCCTTGACAAAAAAACCCTTTTCCCCTTCATGGCCTGGAAAAAATAATTCGCAGGGGTCAGGCTATGGCATAGACTGCCGTGCGATCGGAGCAGCGTGGACAGGAGGGGGGATTTTCTAAATTGGCATCCCTCCTCCTCAGCAAAACATCTGCCAGGAGAGAGCCGTGTCACCCACAGAGCATCGGGGAAGGAGCGGTGCAAACCCTGCCGAGCCCCGCGCTCGGGCACAAGCGCAAAGCTCAAGTCACGGGAAAGACGCCGGTGAGCCATGGGCCCGGCTGCCGGGCGATCTAAGCGTTGCAAAGCAACGTTTCCCCCCGTTTTGCCCCTCTCGAAAGTACGCGAGGGGAGGCGAGACCGTTTGCAACCAGCGCTCAGCTGCTCTGACGCAGCTGCGGACCCGTAAGAATAGCCGTAAAAAGCACATCCCCGTACGCCAAGGTGAGAACGGTGCCGGTGGGCTGCGGTACCCCGGCTGTCCCCCACCACGCTCATTATTGCAGCTTATTTCAAAGTAGAGGACACTGCGGTGGCTGGAACGAATTAGTCCCCATTTGTCATTTCTTGGCCTGTCGGGAGGAGAGCTGGCGCCCAGGACTTTGGCACAGAGAGGCAGGAGCAGCCCCTCCGCAAGAGCCCTCCCCGCGCCGAGTGCGACGGCAGTGCTGAGCGGGATGCGGGGCAGGGCAGCTCGGGCTTTTCTTCCTTTGATGGGCATGGAACACACTTTGACATGATACGAGGGTTGGTTTTTATTTTCTCTCCCCCCCCCCCCCCCCCTTTTTTTTTTCTTTTCTGTTTTAACCTTCTTTTAGCCTTGGGTTTTCTTGCCTTTTTTTTTTTTTTTTTTTCAGAGATAATGTGTTTATCAACTGACAGGATACACTCGTTTCTGGTAAAAGAAGCACTTCGACAATTTTCACAACATGTATAATTTACTTAAGGACCATAATGGCTTCTTCTGAGCCGTGTGTCATGTAAATAAATATTCCAACGATTTTTAACATGCATATTATGTACTCCATAGATCAATGGCTCCTTTGAAGCTGTTACAGTTTACCCTGTAAGTTCCTATTCAGACATTTTTTAATATGTATTATTTATTCAACAGGCTATCTCTTCATTCAGAGATGCCAGTGTCTATATTTGTAGCAGTCTAACATCTATATCTCGTTTAGAATATTTCAAAATTAATATCGCTCAGCCCTTTCAGCAGGTTGAAAAGATCCCCGTGAAAACGTGGAAACAGGAAAGAGTAGTCCAAATGAACGAGATTGTTAAATGCATCCATTTCGGGTCAGGTTTTTAAGACTCCTTCCTCTCCTCCCCTCCCTTCTCCGCCAGCCCTGGAAACACGCAGGGCCCAAGGTGGGATATGTGTGTGGGCTGCAGCGGACGTGAGGAATCCTCGGGAGGGTTTGGGAGGGGAGCACAGCCTGTGCGCAGAGGGGCAGGAGGACAGGCAATTCCACGGGCCAAGCATTCCCCTTTGACTTTGGCTGCGTCTGTCCGGAGACTGGGGGATCCCTCCAGGAGCATCGCGACGCTGGGGAAGCAACGGTGCGAAACGACATTGCCTTCTCCAGGTTTAATGAGGAAGGAGTTTCGAGGTCCGCGTAGAGGACGGGCTCACCAGGTAAGCAGGAACTAATGGAGCAGCACCGGTTTGTGAGCTGTCCCGGGGCTTCAGGTGCCAACAGGGTTTGGGGGATTTTTCTGGGGTGCAGCTCTGGGGGCTCCGTGCCAGGCAGTGAGCACGGCCAGGGGCAGGTGGGAAGGTGCAGGGCACATGGAAGTGAAGGCATGCACACAGATGACTTCATGCCTCTGCAGCTATTAGCCAGGGCAAACCCTTTTCTATTCCCAGAGGGTGGGGGAGCATGCAGAAGTTATATCCCCACCTCAGTAGAAAGCTGCAAGGGGAACCCGTCGAGCTCTCAGGCGCTCGCAGGAATAGCCCACGAGATAAGAGGGCCTGCGACCTCGGTGCAGGCTAATGAAGGAGGAGAACCTGGGCTGAGAAAGATAAAGTTCCTATTTAAATGCAGACGTCTGCAACAATAGAGGTGGGAACATAAAAAATTGCTATCAAAGTCATTTGCTTGTAGGATGAAGGCTTTTGTCTCACCTTGTTTAAACAGTCCCACTCGTGTGTTTAGTTTACTTGTGTTAATATCCTCCAGAGGCTTCATCATTTGCTATTGATGAGCATACAAAAAAAAAAAAAAAAAAAAAAAGGGAAAATGTTGCTGTCCATGCAATTAATTCTCCTTCCAAGTGCTTAAAATTCAGCATGTCCCTTCAGTTCCAAAGGTGCTAGATCTTCAAAACCAGCAAGCTGCTCACAGTCATCTGGGAAACCCCAAGTTGTTTTGGAGCACATAAAAACATTCAGTGCTGATAAATACCCACACTGTGTTTTGCATCTTCATAATTTGGGATTCCATTTACTCGACATATGCAATAAATAAAACAATAAATAAAATATGCTCCCAGCCTCAAGGACATTTCTCTACATAAGTTGCAACCCAGTATACAAACTTTCCAAACCAGCTGGCGCTACGCATCTACCGCACTTCCTATTCTAAATGCAGAGACGCCTTCTTACAGCTGACTACGGACAACGCTGTTTAAACCGTAACGGAAACAGCTATTGATAAGGCTTCTAATAAGAATACAAAGCAATAGAAATAGAGCACTGCTTTAGCTGGAAAACAGGCAAATTGTTCTCGTTAGCCCTTTTTGGTGAAAAATGCTTCTACCGTTGGAAACTCCAGTGACTCAGCTCTTGATCAAATGCCCACCGAAGTCTTTCTATCACCTTCAGCAGATGTCGAATGGCAAATTCACATGAATGAATGGGTACATTTGGGGCTCTGCAGTGCTCTGCTCTGCATGGACAAAATCCCGTTATGCCTCGTCCAGGCCTCAGTTGGGAGCTAGGTTTTACCTTTTTTTACCAATTTACTCCAGACCTACACTGTTGTCACTGGCGTAAGAAGTTGGGCGCAGCCTTCGACCAAGCAGAACGGCATCAGAGCGTGCAGCTTTTAACTTTCCCCTATTCTAAAACCGCGACAACTCTCCATGTGAAGAGTTACATGCAACTCAATAGCAGCAGCAGCTCCAGCAGGGCTAAACTGGAAAGTAAACTAAAGGAAATAAATCGTGAGGCCAAACCTGTCCCCAGCTTGGCTTTGGACTTGGTCTCCTGTTCATCTCGGTGGGTTTGGGATTAGGGCCTGGCATAAACACCTGGAGAGTTATAAAATCCTCTTTCCTGTCGCAAGATGGGTTTTGAGTTGAGTTTGGCCATGAATTTGGCCGTGAGTTTAGTGGGTGCGGCAGGGTCGGATGCTCACTGCCATCGATTGCTGGGGGCACTTACATTGTGTTTGGCTTGAATGCTAAATATAAACAGAGATATCAGTCTGTGTTTGCTTGGATTCATTGAAATATTAAAACAAATGCTTGTGTCTGTGTTGCAGGGCAAGGTCTTCTTTATTTTGCTGGGGCAATAGCCATATTGAAACAAACCGTATTTTGTTTTCTTTCAGACAGGTGTGATGGCACACCTGCGGAGCTCAGGCTTGAATAGCAACTTGTAACCTTTTGTGGGTAAGGTGGGGGGCAAATCCTGCTTAACAAGGATGTCAAACTGATCTTTGTTCCCTTCTCCCGACCAAGTATCTGTGGCAACAAACTGGAGACAGGTAAACAATCGGCTTCTGCTACCGCAAGCTTTCCATTTACAGTTCACCAGGAGCTCTTATTATATGAAAGGAAAGGGTGGATGTGGTGTCAACACAAGGTAATAGTAATATTATTTGAACAGGTGTGTGGGGTGTTGCTAAAGTGAGAGAACGGGCGAGCGGTAGGGAGCAGTTAGTACAGGGCTGTGCATGTAATAACCAGAGCTCACCCGCGTTTATTATCATAACAATCATGTGCAGTGATAGGTTTCACAATGAGCTGGTCTGATTTACCTGGTGCATTAAACCAGTTTTGTCGTTTCTCGCTTTCTAACTCCCTGCTGGAAAAGAGCCCGAGAAAATACGCACGGTAAAAATTTGGTGAGCAGACCCACTGTGCACACAGCTACAGATAGATAACCCACCAGGCCACAATTATCCCCCAGACTCCGCTCCTCCACAGACAACTTTGCTGCTGATTTACATCGGTGGAAGAGAGAAAGCAGATTAAGTATCTCAGGCCTGCATTACAAAGGGATGGCAGGTTTGCGGCGAGCGTTAAGGCACCTTGGAACAGGGAGAGTCGAGTACCTCCGCAGTTTTGTCTGTACATCTATTCTCTGTAATGCAGTTAATTTTAATAATGTATTTCCAGTCTGTGATGTGTGTTATATTGATATGTATCTATGATTCGAATGTGTATTCATCTATGTGTGCATAGAGTTGGATGGATATCCTTTCAGCAAGAAAACTGTATGCCACAATAGAGAATGGAAACAGTAAAAATAATCTTTTGGATTCTCCTTTTAAAAGGCTGAATGGAATCACATTAGAAAGGATTAATGCAGTAGGTACATACCTTGCTGAAATTTGCATGTTTCCGTTGTGGGAAAGGGGGAAACAAAGGGAAAAATCATACCCCAATATGCTCTCGGAGCAGAGATATATGCTATGATTCACTGAAGACAGCTACAGAGGTTACAAAACAGAAATTAAGAGACGATAGAAATTACGTGAGGGTGTTCTAGACAATTAGACAACTCGTTGGTCCATTTACAACGCTGCTCGTAGCTTTATATCAAATCTGATGAAAGAGTGGCAAATTGTAAGCAAGGAAATTTTGCACTCTCTCCTGTCCTTAAGCCCTACTTTGTTTAGTGAGATCTTAATGCGTATCCTGAGTATTTTAATAAGAAACTATTGCATGCCACTGCTTTGTGCAAACAGTAGTTGTATTATTACAGGGGATGAATTAATCTTCCAGGCGTCCATTTGTGTTACTCAGATCAGGCAGGGTTTATTTGCAAAGGGCTGACCCTGCTTCCTGGCAGGTTTGCTTAGAGATGCCGTGCCAGATTCCCTCCAGCCGATGCGAAAGGGTTCGGCTGGCACATCTCGGGGACCGCGGGGACAGCCACACGGCAGGGGCTGCCACCCGAGGGAAAGCAGGGCGAGCGGCTGTTCAACAGGCTCCTTCAGAGGGTATTTAGGGTGGGTAGGAAGCAAGTGTCCTCAAGCATGGGTCTGCATCCTTCTGGTAATGCAGATCTAGCCCGAGATCACAGAAGAAACCTTCATTTCAAGCAGCTTGCTCCTTCTTAAGCAGAATTGCTGCAACTTCAACATTTCCTCGTATACAGGTTTCATCAAGTAAATGCTTAATAGCAGGATGGCTGTCATCTTAGGACAAATATTTTAGAAATCCCTTGGTAGTCATATCAGGTGTGCGTCTTCAATACTGCAACATCTGTTATTTGTTAGATGCAAACAGAGAAGGAAAATGGGTATTTGCCCTGTCCTGGGCTCTTCAGTGATTCAGGCAGCCTGGCTGAACGTGGCAGAGACAGTGCTGACAGTACGGTTTTTTCAGGAGGGTAACGTTCCACCAAATGTCGGGTAGGGGGTAAACTAAAAATTGTTGTGTTATGCTTGGGTGCCCTCTAATTTTTTTATGATCCAGTGTATACTTTAAATATATCTTGCTCCTTAGAATTTCCTTGTAAATGTATATGCTGTGCTGCTGTACAAGCAGAGCAAACATTGGATGGATGCGTCGCAAGCAGACTGTAAGTCGTGGTCAGTTGAAAGGAGCATGCTTTTGATCACAAAGGTCCAGGCTTCTGGATTAAAATAAGCATTTTGACCTTTCTTTGCGTGCTCGATTATTTCACGCTAGAAGACACATATTTGGGAGTTACATCACAAAACTCTTACTCCTAGGTTTGGATTGGCTTTGCCAGTTTTTAAGCAGATACTTAAGTAATCAAAAATAACAGCCTAGGCATAGTCTGAAGAATTTCGTTGAATCAGGACTTTAATGAGAGAGCAGTGGATTCTTTAATTACCTCAGACACAGTTTAACACTTCATTCATACATGGTATTTACCTGTGATGCATCAGTCTATTATTATTTGGCTATCGCAGTGCAAAAGTTGGTGGCAAAGTCGTTGCGGTGTGCTGCAGAGACAGCATTAGGGCTGCACGACAGACCACGCAAAGAATTCCTTGAACATAGGTGGGATGTATTCATTAATATCATCGATTAAGAGCTTGAGGGTTTTTTTTGGTAAATATAAAGCCCTAGGAACATAGCGTTTCTTCCATTAGACGTAATTTTTCAGAACACCGATGTGTGTATTTTGTGACTGGTGATTTTCACTTGCTGACATTCTTCTACACGCCTGGGAGTCGTCCCCTTCCTTTCAAGCAGCCTAAGTAAAATGCTGCCCTCTCTTGAATTTCAGGGCGCAGTACACCTCCTGGCCGAGGGAGCATCCTGAGGGATGCTGGAGGCTCCTGCGGGGCTGGTGAGTGACGAGAAAGGCAGCACCGTAGTTTCTACTGTTAAATAGACTTAGGAGAGTTGTTCCGAAGAATGCAAATTCTCTAAAATATAAATTAGCTCCTCTTTCTTTCGAAAAATTGGAAAACGAGCAAAGGTGCCTTACTTTGTTATGGAAATATCTTAGCCAGGGAAATTTCATTGTCTCCAGTGCCTGAATAGAGGGGAGACCAAGTCCTGAAATTCTTTGGACTACTTTAAATGAGTCTTCGCTCAAATTGCAATAATTTCTTTGACTATTTGAGTTGTGAGTTTTGCTGAACGCCCATCTGGGTCTTCTGGTCGGAGGTAAACTTTTTTTCTGACAGGCCTCCTCTGAAGGAAAGAGGATGTGACTGGCTGCTGCTGGTCCTCTGCACCAGAAAAGAAACATTTAGGGTTACTCTAGTGTATAGTAATCCCCAAAGTTTGCCCATCGGTATGGAGCACTCGTGTGGTGGCTGTAGAAACCAACGTGTCTCTGCCTTGAGCAGCTTAGTCGGGCGATGTGTCTGCAGCCGGCGGGGGGGAGGATGTTTCTCCAGCTGTTTTTCCTCTTCACTGGCAAGCAGCTGCATGGATAGGGCATACTCTCATGCATCTTCCTTCAAAGAGGGAATATAAAGGAGACCTTGTGGGAAAAGCTATGCTGGAGTAGCTACCGCCTCTGTTTCTTCAATAGGGGCATTAAAAAAATCCTCTCTCGCCCATACACACCCCTGCTTAACACCTCTTTCTGCTGGAGGCAAGGGGTGACAAGGACACATCATGTGTCGGGGGGGCTGCCTACAAGGAGTCATACAGAAAACGAGCATCCCTAGGAGGGAGGGCACGCGGTTTTTGTTCTGTAGTAGTCCAGAAGATGCCAGCACATGTGAGAACCGGGTCTCCTGAATGTCAGATACTGCATGAGAGGGATGTGAAGGGGGACATGCATCGGGGAAGAGAGGGAGAAAAACATGCATGCGAGCTAAACCCATAGTCTTTTTCTTCCCTGTCATTATTTAACACTTTTTTTCTGAACATACAGCTCCCCGCCAAGCCCTCTTACAGTTCTCAGAAGCTAAAGGACAGGTAGGCAGCAAGGAGCAATATGCAGGCAAAATGATCGGGCTAACAATAGCTGTGCATCTTGTTAGTTACATGATTTGTGCGAAAGGGCATGCTGCTTCATATTTATCTCATTTTTCTGCACCTACGGATTTTTTTTGACACAAAAGTGAGGGTGATTAATCCTGAATACCAGCTGAAACAGGATAAACAGAAGGGGACTGGGCATGTATATGTCACTGGTACTGTATACTATCTCATATATATTAAATACGAGACAAAGTAATAAAAATAAACAATACAGTATTGTGTCAGTTGCAACTCAGACAGTAACAAAATATTGCCACATTTTTTCTTACAATGCTGGCTGTGTGGTGGCTGGAAAGACCCCTAAAGCATATAAAGCTCTTATCTTCATACATTTCCCTAAAGAATAATAGATCAGTCGGTGCTCTGATGCTGTTTTAATAATGTACAATTTACAATTCATTTGGTTACCAAGCACTCACAGTATATAATTAATTTCACAGACCCTTTCTACGCATTCGCATGGTTTACGACGGTACAGAGGGGAGGTGGGGAAACAGTGTCCCCGCCACTGTCATAGGAAAGTGCCTGGCTGGCGTGTCCCCTGGCCGCCGTACGGGTGACGGGGCTCGATTCCCCCTTTCTTTCAGCCCCCGGCTCCCGCCTGCCTTTCCCATTCCCCTACAGGAACATTTCCACGGGGGATGAGCCCAGCTCAGCCCGCAGTGCCGCGGTAGCATCGTGCCAGAGCTGCCCCGTCCCTCCGGGATGCCGTGGGTGTGTGGTCCACCCCGCCAGCCCCGAGATGTGCTGCAAGTGCTGGAGCAAAAGCTAAGGTGAGCCAAAAGGGATGTCTCAAGGGCAAAAGGCAGGTGACGAGCCTTCAGTGCCTCTCACCGATGCCTCCCTTCGCTCTCGCAGCCGGGGACGGAGGAGTCTGGCAAGAATACAGGTATTGCTTCGGTTAGGAGCGACTGCCCATCTGAGGCTGTCGGCGCATGAGCCCAAGCCTAATATCATTTCACAGAATAGAGGCATGAAAACTGGAGGGAAAGACTCCAGAAGCCAGCATAATACACGTTGTTGGGGGTTTTATTTCCACAGTCCCGTTATTTTTCCCTTTATGGGGAATCTGTACAGTTGCCTGAGAGACTTAAATAATGAACTCTATTTGCAATGAATGGAACTGGAGCTGCAGTTCTGTGATGTCTTGCACATCAAAGCAATTTTTTCAAACCTACGTTTACCTCTTTGATAAAGACAACACCGGGAGGAATTCAGAGACTACAGAGAACCTGCAGGTCTGTGCATCCACCCAGAGCTTGCTTTGACAGCAGTGTATGAATTGCTATTCAAGTGCTGGTTTTGTTTCCATTATCAAATAAACAGGGGTTTCCTTTTCTGAATTTCCCAAACGTTCTTTTCCTTTTTGAAGTTCTCAATTCCTATACACGTACAGTGTATGTATACACATATATGGATACTCACGTATATGTGTACAAATATATACATAGATACATGTATATGACCATATAAGCCTGAGGGTTGAGGTCCCAGTTTGTGAAGGTTCAGCACACAATCCTGGATATAAGCACACAAGTACTCACACTGAAGTGCAGCTTAAAGCTAGGCTTGCTAACTTTCTACAACTAGAGATGCAGTTTCTTTCTTTTTTCCTAGATGTTTAAAAGCTGTGAAAGGTACCATTTTCTTCTGGGGACTAAAGAACATTGTAAGTCAGAGCAGTAAATGTTTGATTAACCCCTACAGGGGCCTGCGTGATTTTCACAAGGCATTAAATGTAAGAGGTACATCTTCTCTTGCGCTGCCTCTGCAGCTGGCTATTCAATCTTCTGGCATTCAGCCTATTGATTGGGTTCCCTGATCTCTTACTTGAACAAAGATGCGGTGAGGCAGAGGCCGTGAAATACTGCTTTCACATCTTCTTTCCATATAGGATTTGGCAGCCAATTTGCCAACATATTGAAGACCTGCAGCTCTTCTATTTTACATCCATAGAAACCTGACCCTTCGGTGAATCAGGGCATATCTATAAACATAAGCGTAACCAAAAATTATGATTAAGGACATCATGCATGTATTTGTGAAAACAACAGCAACAACTGTTGTTATTATCAATTATTCTTATTCGCATCATAATCATAATTAAAAGCTTGAGTGGTTCACGTACCGCAAGGTTCACTTCAGAACAGGGCTCAGAATCTCTCCCCCCGCAGTCAGGTTTACAGGGGCTTTAAAGCAATGCCTGTGCTGCATGGGAGGGCTGACGGACTCCCGACCCCCCAGGAGAGCGCTGGCCTCTCTTCTGCTCCAGAGAAAGCACCCAGGAAAACCTGATGCAAACTATCCCTAGGATGTGGGAAGTAGTGAACCTGAAAAACTTAGCTTTTAACCTTTGAATATCAAAGGGTCAAAATCTAGCCTTCAATCCAGGTGAATTTTGCCTATGGTCAAGGAATAAATGAAAGGCTGTGTAATTATCTAGTATCTGCTTTTCTACCGGTCTCATTTCTCTCCCATACAATATTCCTCTTAGCATCATTTGTCTTTTCAGTTCAAAAATATTTTGTTTTGATTTAATGTTGCTCGAGAAATGAATACAACCGTGTTTGTAAAATTCTCACAGGCACCAACCTGATTGCAAGGCAAAACTCTTTACTTTGAATTTCCAGGTCTGTATCTATCAAAGGAAAAAAAAAAAAAAAAAGCATAGCATTGCTAGGAAGTATTATTTGCTTTATTGCAGCATTTTTTTCAAAAGTGAAATCAAACAAAAATTTCTCAGATGTGACAGTAAAGTTGACAATATTTAAACCCACAACGGCTTAACAGCATTGCAGAAAAGATAGCATTTACCAGAAATATATAGAAAGACATTTTAAAATTTGATCACCTATTATTTTTTTCTCTGACAAAAAATTAATTATCTGGCAATCAAATCCAAACAACAGCTAAACCAAACCTCTTTCTTTTATGATCGCTGGGGGATGAAAGAGTCTCTTCTTGTTTCTTAGTCCATATTGAATATGAGGTGGAAATGAGACAGCCTTTGCGGTGGAGAACTCAGGGGTCCAGGCTGGTGTTCACATCATCCCTAGTTAGTCCTGTTAGACGCCTTCCCTCGGATTCACTCCTTGTGAACCCACGGGGACTATTGACAGTAGAAGGTTAAATGTGCTTTGATGTGGAGGCCAGCTGGCACAAGATGGCCCACATCCATTCTCCTAATCCTCCTTCCCTCCCCAGCTGCCTGTTGGGAATGGTCCCTGGCCGGTGTTAACACCTGAGCTGTGTCCAGGGATGGCTGGGGACAGTCGTACTTGACCCAAGCCAGAGCCATGCCAGGGACCGCTCTAACAATTTAACAATCCGGAAAATTGAGCTCCAGCACCTGGGGACGTTCCCTGGTGCTGTTTCCTTGACTATCTGCACGTGGCCACGCAGAGCAAACCGATTCGATAAAATACCTATACGATGACACTTTCAGTGCGGGGTTGCACGCTGAAATGCACAAGAGCAGACACTTTCAACATGCCAGCCAAAACATTACGTTGAAGTTTTGCATGTCAACTAATAAGTGTCGTGATCGTTTTTAAAAGAGAGCCTAAAATTTGCCAGAAAGGCAGTCAGATCCCCAAGTTGAAGAGAAGTCAAGATAACACTTAAGTGGCTTATTCATGAAAAGCTACCACTTGACTTTCCACAGTGAACTTGCCAACGTAAGGCTTCATGGAAGGAATGCAAAACAACCAGGCGAAGCTCAAAGAAAAAAGTGTATTTTTGGTCAAGGACAAAATAATCACGCCATCTCGAGATGTGACAGGCCAACTTACATAGCTTTGATTTTACCAGCATAACTACCTGGCACTTTCTGTGATCAAGATGCCCACAGCTGTAATCTAATGTGATCTGGAGCTTATTCACTGATCACAGCTGTGTAATTTCAGGTAACATGCTTCCCTTGTTTAGTTTTGTTTAACATTGTTAAATATATAGTCAGACCATCTGCACAGTATTTTTTTAAATTGGAAATTACAACCATAACTTCCTTTTTATATATCAATAAACTAAATAGCAAAATTTCAAAGGGATCCTTCTCTACCAAACACTGAAGCAGAATGTTTGTCCCACGCCACACCATTGCCTAATTGCACACTAATTGGACAAACGTGATTAAATATTTCAAGATCTTTACTAATTGCCTCTATTTTAGCTTTAAAATTTGCTTGCCACCAACAAATTTAATGACACTGGTGTCTAGTCATCAGCAAAAAGCCCAAGAGTTGCTCTTTAAAATGTACCTAGTCAGAATATTTACTGATTGTGCATTGTTGTTTCCAATGTAGCTTAATTAGAAATCCAATCAGTTCTCTAAGTCTAATTATACTTGATTTGTAGATTCAGACTATGATACATAATGAAGCTAAGCAGCTAACAGTAAACGTGCTTGAAATGTAACAATAAGAGAAATATTTTTAATGCATGCCTTGTTATCATTTTAGAAACTCCAAGTAATATATGAGATCAAACACAAAGGGAAATACAGAGATTTATGACTCAATAGATTTTAAAAAAAGCCCATGTTTTATCCTGCAGCAATATAACTGGTGTATGTTTAGTGTTTAAAAATATTTCCTTTGTTTGTTTACTTATTTGTTTGGACAAAATAGCAGCATATATTTTGCGGATACTTTGATGTCTGTACTTGGTTGCACGTATCTTACAACAGTTATTTTTTCCCTATATTTTAAATGGCATTATGCATTGGAAGCTGGGTTAGAGGTGGTTACTAAGGCAGCAGTTCCCTTTAGCTGAGTCCCTACATCTTCAATGCACCCTTAATTTACTCTTCTCTGCGAGAAATATCCTTTAGGGGCCAAGGGCCAGATGTTTCTTTTTATTCCATGCTGTGCAGGGAAACACATCTGCTCTGCTATTATTTTTTACCTCAGTCCTATAGTCTGAACACTGCAGCTGCATCCTTACACCCGTGTTGCAGGATCAAACTAATAGCGTGTCACTTTTTGTAGGCAAGGCATTGCCTACAATGTCCTTTTATTATTTTTTTTTGTGTAGTAGCAAACGGTTTTATCATGCTTAAGTAATGAGCAGCACAAACATCTTCTAAAGAACAGGCAAAACTTGGAGCAAGCAGAGGAGGAGGAGGAAGAAGTCCGTCAGCAAGTCACCCCAAGACCCGTGGTTGCTTCCTTGCGTTTCCAAGGGAGAAATCAACAGGCAGCCACGCTTTTCCATTTAGTAAACCACAGAGTTACCCAGGGGCTTTTCAGAAATCAGGCTTTTTCATTGCTACCTCTCTAGCTTGGTGGCTTTTAACATCATCATTTTAACTTCTTGGGGTCCACTTGTTGCTCCTAAAGGGTTCACTGAAGGAGACAAAGTTTGCTGTTTGGGAACTTCGGTTTGCTGGAGAAGACACTCTTTCTCCACTAGAAAATTTTTATGAGTCTACAGATTAGAAACAGTCAAAAACCACCCAGGTTATCTCATATGGAAAAAACACCTTCTAACCCTGTGACGGAAAGCATTATGATCCCAGGCTCCTTGTGAGGAGAAGGAGCAAGGTAGGTAGCAACCACCTTCAGCAGAGTTAGGGCAGGATCTTCTGGAGGCCACAGCACAAGGAAATTCAGGCATCTGGACCCTTTCCTTTTAAGAGGGGACTCCTGGGGGCTTTATGCAGCTCAGGATTTTCTCTCCTTGCCTTTGTTATTCTAAACCTCTTCTTAAATCAAAACCTAGTCTTTTGCTGCAAAGAAAAAGCATAACCAACGTGTTATGCGGCCTACAGAAGACAAATGTTGAGAGCTCACCCTGCTAATTGCTGCAGCTCTACAAGAAGCTAACGAATAAAGCAGTTCATGAATAAAAGCTGTTCCCCAGCTTGTGGCAACACCACTGAGAATACGAAGGATGGGGAAAGGGAGGAAGGGAAGCCGAGGGGGCAAAAATAAGGAAGTAAACAACGAAGTTAACGTTAACTGCTGCTCAGTAAGAAATGCAGTGCATAAAGTAAGCCGTCACTGAGAAAAAATTAAAAAAAAATTCTTGGTGAAGCCGTATGACTTAGCTATGGGCGATGCAATCATGCTACCACATGGTATCATGGTTTTAAACGTTTAGGATGCCACCCCAATGGGATAAGCCACCATCAGGCAGATCCTGACTCACTAGAAGCTTGGTCAGCTGTGGAGCCACGAGCTGGCTGGAGGGACAGCCCAGTCTCCCCCATGGTCCCCCAGCTCTGGTCCCAGTGGCCTGACCACGCTACGCTGACGGTCTGCCGCTGGTTTTGGGGGTCTTTGTCGGGAAATACATCGCATGGCTTTGCTTGGCAGCATGACCTGTTGCATACAGCGCGGAAGGAGCCGGTGGGTGATGTTGACTTTCATGCCGGGTTCCTCCCCGGCCTCGCCGGCACCGCGGTACGGCCTCGGTGCTTTCTGCCCGAAAGCCAGTACTCACCAGCTTCCCAGAGCACTTGAGCTCTGTCGATGAAGAGCACTGAACAGCAGCTGGCTATTATTTTCAGGCTTCCAGCATGATATTTTGTACCACATACAATGAGATAAATTTTGATTTTTTTTTTTTTTTTCAGTAACCACTGTGACAGTGTTCTTTAAAGAACAAAAAATGTGAAGTGGAGTTGTTATTAAGAACTTGGCCCTGCTTTAACAGCAATGTGTGAAATATTTTTCTATGTTGCTCTACTTATTTTATTGAGTCCAGGGGTGGGGTTCCCCCTCCCCTCTCTTTTCTTCTCTGCCCTTAAAATCGACGGCAGCAAGGACAAAACTTTTAAAAAACAGCAAAATAAAATATTTCAGACACAACCCCCACACTAACCAGTGTTCAATATTTTATCTTTCTTTACTTTTTTTTTTCCTTCTCTGTGCAATCAGCCTTGAAAATTTCCTTTGCCTTCAATTCTTTTAACTTTGATGGTATTCAGATTGCAGGCTCTGCCTTGGCCCCTCATGCCACACAGTCTTCTATTTCTATTATTAAAATGCAGCACTTGCTTTTTCATTTTACTCTGTTTACAGGGTATTGCTTTTATTGATTAATGTCTCAGACTCAAGTAAAATGCTAATCACACAGGGAAAAAATTGTAAAAAACTCAATACGCTGATCTGTGGTGCTTGGCATTGGAAGTAGCTCACTAACTTAGCTCTGATTTAAGCTTCAGATTGGCAGCAGCTCCACCCCACTAACGCAGAGGCTGAAAACCTGGACCTCTTTGGCCAAGGTGCACAATGTGTTCCCAGTTGTGCTCACGTCATGGGGCACGTGGGTCCTAGAGAAGAAAGACTAGAAAAATTGCATATTTAGCTTAATTTGCCTGGGACTATGATTTTCAGACTCATTTCTATTTATCTATTTTCTGCCAAAATGGTGGCTGCCACATACTCCTTCCTTAGGACAAGCCTGACATAAGTGTGTGTGTTCTGGCAGCCGTGACAATAAATAGCAAGCTGGCTTGGAAAAACAAATCAAACCCAGAAATACAAGCCTGAAGAAACAGCAAATCACTCCCTGCTCATGCAACACCAGCAGGTGACTGCACTCTGCCGTGTTGCTTCTGCAACGCCAACTGCCGAGTGTGTAGGAAGGAGCACGACAGGCTCAAGGTCCCTCAGCACCAAGAGCAAGACTGAATTTTGTTGCACCAAAAGGGAGGCTGCCCCGAGGAGAGCAGGCTTTTGACTACCGTTTCTGGGAGCAGCTCTTCCACATCCCCTTCTCCCCTTCCTAAGCAACACCACCAGCAGCAAGACCATCTTTGGCACCCAAGCAAATCACAGGCAAAGGAAAGGAAAATGTGAGCAAGAGCTGCCCCTTGCCCACTGCCAGCTGGGGAAACAGTGAGTACCACAGCCTCCATCTCACAAAGATGCGTTTCTGCACACACCTGTATTTTCCTCACGTGCAGCCTGCAAGAAGCTGGCAGGACCGACTGTGCGAAGCGCTGATGCGTCTGTCTCTGCAGGTTCAGGACCCGTGTGATTGAGGCCCCAATTACGATAAGCTCTCAAATGTGTTTTAAATCTGTCCCTCTCCTCAGGATGTGCTTACACCAGGCGCTTAACTGGGAATGGATGCTTAAATTATATTCACTCCAGTGGGACATAAGCAAGAGCTTCAACTCAAATGTGGGTGTACGTCCTAACTTAAACAGTGATGCTTTCCTGAAGCAGGATGTAAACTGTGACCCACATGAACCGTGTAACACATTTCATCGTCAAAAATCCTTCTTGATGGTGCGGTGTGATTGTGAGCCGTTTTTCTCTGCTTGAAATCTTTATATGTAACTTATATATCCTGTAGAAACAAAGCTAAGATGACTTTAGAAAGTGTTCAGAGGCTGGAAGAGGTTAATTGATGCTTTTATTTTTCTCCAAACCAGAAAGCTTTCTTTTTTTAAAAAAGCTATTTTATACTTTTCCCATTATACTCTCTTTTTTTCCCTCTTTTCCTCTTAATAATAAGGTCTGGCCCTCTTTAACATGCAACAAGAGCCTAATGAGCCATGCAGGCTTCTGTAATTTCTTCACTGTTGAAAATGCCTGACACTAATCTATGCTATTTATACTAATAAGAGGTGCATCAGCTGATACTTGGTGGAATGAAAACATTTAAAATATACTTTATTGAATTGCAGGTAGCAATTTCTCACAGTTTACTCTGCTGTGGAAATAAAAGCCCTACAAGTATCACAGAGCTGTATGTACTGCACAGCACACACAGCTGAAAAAAAAAATCTGATGCCCAATGATATATTGACTTTATATTTTATGTAAATATGTCAAAGAGATACTGCAGGAAAATCATATCCTCCATTTTTTTCTGCGCACTGTGTTTACAGTTTACATTAACAATGAAGTGCTGACCTAAAATACGAGGTCACATTTTATACTAAGTGGACATTAATTAATGCTAAACTGCAGGAGAACTCGTCAGGAGTTTATGCTTTACATATGTATGCATACCACAACAATTCAGCATGATTAATGATGTTCCAGTGAATAGCCAGGATTTACATGTGGAAAAACTAATTCCAGTTGCAGAAGTGCTGGTGTAGCTACGAGAGATGAAGGATATAAGTGAGGCAAGGCTCGTCGGGAGAGGTGGTATCTCTTATTAGAGCAGCAGATGCAGCTGGAAAAAGCGGACAAGCTTTTGGGCACACAATCTTTTTCTCAGGTTTGAAGCAAAGGCTGCAAAATGGCTTTCCACGTCAGGCCTGAAGAAAGGCTCTGTGCCTGAATCTTTTTCCAGTTAAATCAGTCAATCTAATAAAAACCGCTCCCTTTCCTTTCAAATGTCTCTTTATACACGTATTTCAGAAAGGCAGAAGGTATTATCATCTCTTCTTCAAAGATGCTGAAGGAGAAGCTGGGATGGACTGGCTGAAACCGAGCCGTGCTGGCTGCGCGGGTGAGAGGAGGCCAGGTTCCTTCCTCTGCCGGCTCTGCTGCCTGCTACGTGAAGACAAAAACATCCAAGAGAGGGGACCGCAATGATTCACATTTCTGAAGATGTGCCCCAGGCACATAGTTACCCTGTGGTTTTGGAAATATAAATTCATACCTCCAATTTAATAGGACATACAAGCACACACTGCGGTATCCTATTTAAGCGTCCTCCTATCTGCCAAGTGTGGGAAATAGAGCTGGCGACTCCCCAGAGGCTGCAAACTCGCTCTTTTCGAGAAAGAAGGAATAAAGGAGGGGAATAGCAGGCCTGGGAGAAAGGATATGGCACAAAAATCCCCGCACCGCCAGTCCCGGCATATGGCGAAGCGGTGTGTGGCCAGTGGCCCTTTGCAGCGTATGGATCAGGTGGTCCAGCTGAGGGGGATGCCATAAGGTGGTCTTCAGCCAGATTGAGAAACCAGGTGGGAGATTTTCTCATCTGAGCAGGATGTGACCCTTTAACGACACTGGTGTCAAGGTGCCCCCCCCATTTTAGCAAGCCCTGCCTAGAGGTCATCTCTCCCGGGCATGCTGAGGTCTTCCAAATTTCTTTGTTTGCCAACGTGTCTACCTCTGTCAAGCGAGGCGTGAAGAGGCATCCCAACACCAATGTCAAGGACACGTCACAAGACACATGTCCTGACTATGACAGAAGTGAAGAAAAATCGTCATTATATTGAATAAGACCTCTGGCATCTCCAGGCCAGGTTTCCTTTCCAACAGCACCTGCAGATTTACTGGAAGCTGTGTGAAGCACCGTAGCGGATGGCTGCAGGATCTACTGCTGAAATATCTTTCTGAGCACTAACGTAGCAGTGTCACTCGAAGCAGAAGTGTAGATGTCCTTCAGGATTATCCTTCCACCTCAGGCGAGACCCCTGTGGATGTTCTCGATTTCCACCCACAGGACAAGGCCTTGGTCAGGTCTTGTACATCCTTCCTTCAGAGACGTCCTGGGGAAGGGAACTCCAAGAATTTGTTACGCAGTAGGGAAAAAAAAAAGGCCTATCTCTATCCTTCGTAATCATAGGGTCTTTTTACAAAACCAAGCATACTCATGTTTGCAATTTATGGACAAGTGTTAACAACAGCACTTCTTTTCATCTTCTTTGTTGTTCTGTGAACATGCCCTCCTCTTGTGCTCATTTTCTCTATAAGTTAACCATCATAACCATGGTAATCATCTTCCTCTGGAAAACTCCAGGTGCACTTTTTTTTTAAAATTAAATATTTTAAGTACATATTTTCAATAACTTTAAAATATAAAATTGTATTTTTATGCATCTTCCAGTCCAGAGGAAGGGTGGCGGTATCCAGGGGAGTCCAAAAAACCACAGTTATATTGTATGGTCTTCATTAGTGTTTCTTTTTGTCCTTTGCACTTCACACCTTGAGCACAGATTTGCACTGCCCCTGTTCCTCAGACTGTCCCCAGAAGAGCAGTCAGATCTCTTTTGTTGCTTATCGAGGCTAATTTAGAACCCAGCAAGGCACACGAGTAGTTCAAATACTTCTTTTAAAGTATATTGCTTTGCATTTGTTAAAATTGGATATTGTGTGCCACTGACCTGTCTGTTTACCCTGTCCCCTCTGAAATTGCCCACTGTCTCCCTAGTCTAGATGGTAGCCACTAATTTCTCACTTGCTGCTTTCTCCATCACCGCCACTCTGGCTGGCTATACCCTAGGTCGTGCCTAAGAGACCAGCCGTGGTCCAAGGTCCTCTTTGCTGCCAATGCAGTATGAAGGGCAACGAAGCTGGTGAAGGGCCTGGAGCACAAGTCTTATGAGGAGCTGGTGAGGGAACTGGGGTTGTTTAGTCTGGAGAAAAGGAGGCTGAGGGGAGACATTATCGCTCTCTACAACTACCTGAAAGGAGGTTGTGGTGAGGTGGGTGCTGGTCTCTTCTGTCAGGTGGCTAGAGATAGAAGGAGAGGAAATGGCCTCAAGTTGCACCAGGGGAGATTTAGATTGGATATTGGGAAAAATTTCTTTACTGAAGGGGTTGTCAGGCATTGCAACAGGCTGCCTAGGGAAGTGGTGGAGTCACCATCCCTGGAGGCGTTCAAAAAACGCGTAGATGTAGTACTTCAGGACATGGTTTAGTGGGCATGGTGGTGTTGGGTTGACTGTTGAACTTGATGATCTTAGAGGTCTTTTCCAAACTTATGATTTGATTTGATTTCTTCCAAACTTATGATTTGATTTGATTTGATTTGAATACGCAGCAAGAAGACAACCCTTGCCCTGCACGCTTGTATTCCTCGGCCATATCTACGTGGCCAGGGTCGCCCGTGCCCAGGCCACAGGCGAGGCGGCAGCCATGGGGAAGGACTGGGCACCCCCTTTGCCGGCAGCGCTGGCTCACGGGGGCCAAGCTGGAAGCAGGCTCGTGGCTGCCCGCGCCTGACCTGCGGGCCCTCCACAGCAGACAAAAGGATAATAACAAATGCAGGCGAGCAGCCTAGCAGGCAGGAAATTCAGCTCACCGCTCGCCATAGTGCTCCAAATTGCTGATGTTTTCCACTCGGTACATTCCCTTAAATATTCAGTGAAGGTCATGGTAATCTGTGTTGTAATGATCCCTCTCCTATCGCTCGCTTTTCCTGACGTTGCTGTAGCAATCCTGCTACTTTGCCGGCGCTGAGAAAATGGTTCTGTAGCCCCTCTTTCCTCCCTCGAATCCAGAGAAATGCCCTGTGATTTATCCTCTCAGCGTTTGTAGCGCCGGGGGCAGATTGAATTGTGGGCTGTCTGGATCTGTAACTCATCCCCTGGACAATTACTGGACATACACGTCCCAGCACCGCTCTCCTCTTAACCTTCACCAGCCTAAGTGTGTTAACTCCCCAAAGATTATCAGGCTGTCTGAAGGTGTGATTGAAATGAGCTTGGCTCCTCTCGAGAAGCCAGTGCTCTAACCTACTAAATCACTGGCTCTAATCTTGAGCACTTAAGCAAAAACAAACAAAATAATCTTCCAGGAAACACTAATAGCGCAATGTCAATACTCACATCATGTGTGTCAACTGCCCTATTAATTATTATCATTACCTGCCTTCATAAATTGAATGCAACCGCACTGTGGGAAACCAGCATTAATTGGGAAAAAGCCTACAGAAGCACCTTTGCGTATTTGCGTGTTTTTCCTCTCTCCCTGCACGCACATACAACACAAAATGTACCCGTTCACCTGTGCTACCTTGCATGCGTGTATGTAGACACACATATATTTTGTACACACACGTATACACTCCGTGCAACCTACTAATTTAGTTGAATACGGCACACAGAGGTACGCGCCTTCTTCCCGAGCAGCTTATTTTGCAAATGTTGCTCTATATTCTTAGCCTGTTGTTGAAATACGTGCAGACATAGACTCCGCGAGGATACGTCTCATGCCCTGCGTCTCGACATTTTCCGACAGATGTTGGCTAATGCGGTTGTAGAAGGTTCACTGTGGATGCAGTGAGCCCAATAAATCTTCCTCTTAAATGCAGACACTCCACCATCCCAGCATCTTATACCTATAATACATTTTAATTACTTGGCTATTCAAATTATACTAAATTAGATCTGCACGGAGCTGCATCACAGATTTCTCAATTTACATTTAATCCACGGCAAACAAAATAAAAAAAAAAAAGGCAAGCGCACTTTTTATTGGAACTTGCAGGAGCTACTGAAGGCTGATACCTTTAAAATTATTAAGTGACAAAGATTACTAGCACTAAGGTTCTACTTTGCTTCCCCATTAGCCATTTAGGTGACAGCTGCTGTATTACACATAAAGATGAACCATTCCTTGAGGGATGATAGTGGTTCCGCTGTGACACTACTGGCATAAAGCATTATCAGACCATAGCTGTGCTTAGAGCCATCACAGTCTCCTAGGCACCTATCAGTACCCTCATTATCTGCATCACAGAGTGTCTAGAAAGAACACTGCCAGGCTTCACAGCTTTGCAGCTCATTTGAGAAGCGGAAATTAAACATCCCAGGAGAAAAAACAGGCACATTGTAACAGCACCAGTGCTGTACACCAATAACATGTTGACTGCTGTTGCGCCGACTTCTGTCTCATTAATTTAATAGGCTCCTGGATTGGGGATGGGAAGGTGGAGAGGCAGCCTTTACAAGCAGATTACTGAGCAGGGCTCTCCGCACTGATTGCGAATCCAGATTGGAGTGAGAACTTACGCTGAGCACCGCCACACTTCAGATACCCGTCCTGACTTCTGCAGCTGCCCTGTCGTGAAATAAACCAGAGAGAGGCAGCAAAATCAGCTCATCACATACGTAATCTGTGCTTAGATTATCCCTAACCCCTGTGTGAAGTAAAGGAAAGCAGCACAGGTGCCTTTGGAGGCAGCGACCGTAGCCGCGTGCCTGTGCGAGGGTCAATACGGGTGTGTTAAATGGGGACCGCTGCATTCAGACTAGCTCCTGTTAGCAGAAGCGGTCCTGCTGCTGCTGCAACGCGGCTCTGCTCTTCAGAAGAGGCTGCTTTGCTTTCTTCCCCCGAAAAAGTAACATTCACTCATGTGGTGATGTCCAGCAAAAAGCATAGTCCTCGCCGAAGCTTCTGTAGGATGCGAGCGGAGCATACCCCTTCTGAACGGCCCAGGGGTGACTCGCTCCCTCAATCAATACATTTAAACAGCTTTCACTTACGCTGAAGCCAGTGAGTGCGGGTCAGGGAAGAAAAATGGACGTGGGCTTCTATTCTATTCCCTTGCCAAATTTCACATCCAAGAGCACCTGAAGGAATTTGGAGTTTTTAAAATTTTCTACTGCATTTTAGTTAGTTATTGCAGGTGATTTCATGCATTTCCATACCTTTAAGCTGATTAGGACATTATAGGAGATGTCAGTGGAAGCAGGACTGGTCTGCAAATGTATATGTTGTGAGAGACGTTCGTCAAAGTGATCTCTCTGCTAACGGTGTGCTTGGGTATTTGTGTCCGTCTACGTCCTCTCTCTCTTTATTTGTGTGGATGGGTGATAAAAAAGAAGATAGAAATAAAAAGAAGGTGAATTCATTTTTACAGTCGCTGTAAAGCCACTTCAACCATCGCATAGGAGCTGAATTCCTTGGACCCCACTGTTCTCTCCCCTTAGGCTGTGTAGGGGTTACTCAAGTGCTCCAGGGTGCGTGCTCAGATATGGGACAGAAAAAGGAGCCTACAGAATGTATATATATATTTACCCTTATCTTGGCATTCAGTAATGCAGATTTTTTTTTCTGGATCGCATAACAAAAATGCAGAAACTGCATTATCTAGAAACACGTACAAACCAGTGACAGCATGAAGAGCAGGTGGGAACTTTGTTTTGAAGGCCCTGTGGGGAATATTGCAAAAGGAATTGCACTTTGTGGGGCTATTAAAAAAAAGACATATGCACACAGGTGGTCTCAGCATCTGAAATACATCCCCACCCCTTGGAAGGGTTGTGGGTCCCTGAGTCTCTACACTTTTGGGGGAGTCCCACAGCCAACAAGAAGGGAAACTTCCTTAAGTGTCTCACCTAATGTCATCCAAATAAGTATATTGAGATTTTTGAAACTGAGGAAATGAACAGGAATATGCATCCCAGGAAATACTTTCCAGAATTTTTCCCCAACAACCGATTCCTAGGAAGATTTCCCAGAAGTTGATAGCAATTACAGACATTACTCTTGCACACTTAAGAACTGATCTGGCTTAAAGAAGTAATCATACACAGTGGTTTTTCTTCCAGGGTTCTTGTACGTGCACTTACTGCAATAAGCGGTGTACTTTCAGCTGCTTCTACATTGCTCCTGCGTTCATCTTTTGGGCTGATATTCCCCAGATGTCCTTGGACAAGGGCAAGGGTCTTAAGAGTTTGGGGCTGGGGTGAGGGTTGGAACAGTGATTGGAAACATTGGAATTATCTAACCATTAAAAACAAACTTGCAGATGCTCGTCTTGTTTAAACATCTAAAACCAATTTTTAAAGCCTCAGTTTTGATCATGGCCTAAGCCCAGCAGGACATAAAATAGGTTAACATTTCTAGCGTGCAATTGGAAGGATTAATGAGGCTGTGGAGGGTTTGAAGCTCATCCTCTGCCCAAGAGCAATGGACACCCCCCTCATTATTCAACAACACATGGAAGAGATAGGTATATATAAAGCTTTTATTTGAACATGCAATGATTTGCTCATTCATGTAGGCACACATACGGTAAAACCCGGGTACCTAGAAGATGTTGGGTTCAGTGGAATCAGAAACAGGTACTTAATGGTAAAGCCAAGGGACCTACATGAGGGGATTTGACTTGTTTGAATCTCAAATTACACACTTTGACTTGGTGCTGATTGCTGTCTTAAACTGTGAGCCTAGTTTGGTTTCAAAACCACCTCTGGGCAAAGATAAGTGCATAGCTCCCATGTAGCTGCTGCAAATTCACACGCATGGGAGTAAGAAGATAATACGTTTCCATAAATATATGTTCATGAATGCACCACTCCTTTATTCAGATGTGGAATCAAAATACTCTTCTTTTTCCATATTGGTCTTTTTTTTTTCATGGGTGAGGGAGGACCCTTTTTTAAACTAAAAAGATGACAAGAAGTTGTGTTAACTGAGTGTGACAACAGGGGCAACAGGACAGTAGTGAGACCCACATTTTCATTGCTGTGTGGGTGACTTGCAGTTCACCATACCTTTTGCCACCAAGGTCTACATTTTAATTCTTACAAAACGCTTTTCACTTAGATGTACCCAACTGAGAGAAAGATTTGGCTGCAAGAAACCTGGGTAAACCTCAATCCAGATAAAACAGCAGGAATCCCTTTGACCTTTGAAAAAAGATCAAAGCAGCTGGGGTACATGCAGGGACACAGCAGCAGAAGGCATCACCTGGGTCATTGAATTCAGTCACTCACGGCCACGAGCAAGCTGAATCCCGTAATGCTCTGGGATCCAGGAGCATTTCTCGGATCTCCAGTCTGGGAACAAGATACCGTCTCCTGCTGGCAATGCCTGCTCCCAGTGGAAAGGAAACCTCAGGGCAGCAGGAGCACAGGTTCCCGGCACTGCCGGCAGCTCCCCAGCCTGGCTCACAGCCCCGGCACCCCACGTTCTGCCCGCCTGCCCCTCCAGCATGAACCACCTCCACCACCCTGGTGCCACCCCTACGTAAGAGACCGCAAGCCGCGTCCCTCAGGTAGTCATCTGTGGTTGCTCCTAAGGTCTCCAGCAGCTTTACTCTGCTGAAGCATCATCTTTCGCTCCCGTTAGCAGCAGGACAAGTCAAATGCATCTGCTGCTAACCCACCTGCCTTGCACGGGACCTGTGCGGGCAGCTCCTCCACACCAGAGGGCCAGACCTCAAGTCCAGACTGCAGGGATACCCTGAAACCTGCCACCTTCACAGACAATATCTCCGTGTCCAGGATACACTCTACCTCCTTGCTTATTGATTGTAAGTTGTAGAGCAGAAAATTCCTTTTATTCCCATTAGGAATCTGGAAAAGCTTGTAAGTCCAGTAACCAATGTTGGACCTGTTGCACCTCAGTGTTTTAGAGTTAAGCAAGGGAACATGAGCTGGGGAAAGGTACAGGTTTGTGGAATAATGCTCCTTTTCTAGACAAAGGGAAACAACCTTGTTCTAAACCCACAGGTGTGGATGTTGGAATAATAATGTGAAATTGCCAACAGATGGTCCTCTTTCAATCCAAAATATGGCAAGAAACGTTTGTATTAACATACACAGTGTTACCTTACATTCCTATCTCTTTGTACTCTGCTGCGTCTATCCTCCCATCAGATAATTTTGGACAACGCACACTGAGGCAACCATGCGTGTAATACCGTCTAGGAATCTGTGCCCACATGGTGAACAAAGGTGTCTGGGGCAAGTGTGCAGGCTAAAGGCCTCATTGCATGTATCTCTGCAGCTTCCAGACCATGCCTCTCTTTGGACACTGATGTCCCCTAGCCATTCGGTGGGACTGGGATGCAAGGTATTGAGAATCGTTAAGTCATGCATTGAACTCTCAGTTTGTAGCTTGTCCTCGGAAGAACTGATTCATTTAAAGCAGGGGCACAGCCACTTGTTTTCTCTGCCAGCATTTCAAACTCCAGGTCAGAAGGCTTAAGGATTTTGGAAAGTGGGGATAAAGGTTTATGTAAGTCTAACTTATTCCTGTGTGCCCTCAAGATACGCAAGATGGCTTTCGCTGATGTCTGGGATCTGATTTGAGGTGCACAAGCATCGCTGCAGACCAATCCCCGCTGATTTAGGTGGTGTTACGGAAGATTTACGCAAGTATAATTGAAGGATTCTTTTATTTTGAAACTGTTCTGGGTCAAACCCTGGAAGAAAACATATAGGGATTAATATGAACTTATCACCCCTCCATTAATTTCCAGTGACAGACCCATTTCTTTCTATTCCAGCTTGCTATTGCTCCCAAGGTAGTAAGTTAAAAAAGCCAGCTCTGCCCATCTCAGAGGTAATTGAAGTCATGTCTTCTTCAGTCTTGGTGCTTTAGAGCCCCAAGAAAATGGACCATTATTTTGTCCACATTATCCAAGAAGACCATAGCAATTGTGACGGAAATTGAAATTGAAAATAATCTAGGCAATCTGTTTATAAGGACTGCACTTTGCCTGCCTAACCAACTAGAATATAACCTGCCTAACCAGCTTGTTCTGAATGCAAGCTCCATTTTGCAAGACTTGCAGTAAAAGGAGAAAATATGCTTTACCTATTTTTGCTTTTAAGTATGTCACCTGGAGCCCCAGATATTATTTTTCTTTTTTTTTTTTTTTCCTGCCCCAGTGAAATGGCTCTGTCTTTGAAGAATTTCTGCTATATGAATTAGAATCTCTGCTGGGAGAATGAATGATTTTGTCAGTTTATAGCCAGTATTCTTATTAATGCTATCTAATTGACTTATTTTAGAAACACATATTAAACATATGCTTTAAAAAAAACCCCAAAACCAAAACTATATACAAATCTTTCAGGAATGGGAAGAAAATATAGAAAAACAACAAACTTTGCAGTCATCTCTCGGATGCTGGATTCTTCCAGACTCACAGCTGCTCGAATGCCTTCTGCCAGCTGAGTGAAGAGTTTGATGTGATAACAAAAGAGCTTCCCTAGAAAAGCCAAAAATACGTCTGTAGCACAGCAGCTGACCAGCTCAGCAGCACGGGTCACTGCAAGCACAAACCGCCTGCTTCTCTATTCATTCCTCTAGCTCCTGACTAAATGCTGAGTCAAGTTTAAGGGCACAGACCATATTCAGACCATTCATCACGAGTGCCGCAACCATTTCTGTCCCTTGATTTTGCAGGAAACCCTGGGCAACAGATACCCTGGGTCACCCATAGCTCTCTTGAAATTAAACACCACAGGGGTTGCAAAACCTGAATGCTTAGAGACACAGCAGAGGGCTTCTGAATATGGTCCTGCACCCTGTTAAGGGTCTTCGGTGGCCTGGGGCTGGGGGACCTCTCTCTTTGCAGGGACCCCGTTGCTGGCTGCGTTCCCGCAAGTGACAGCCGCCCAGAGCTGTTTTGTTGAGGTCCAAGCCCTAAACGCACGCCCTCGGCCCCGCTTTCCCCTGCTGCGTCAGCCAGCATTTATGAGAGACAGCGGGAAGAGCATCTTGATTGACGTCCCCCTCAGGGAAAGAGAGGGGAGAACCGTATTGTATCGGCGGTGAGTCACCCTGCCCGGATTATCTTCCCCTCCTAAAATGCTAAAGATACCTTGGTGATGTCAGCTCAGGCTGAATAAAATTTTAGGATGAGGATGAGGATGGTTTTAAGCCTTCAACACTGGCCGAGCGCATGAATTTTTCAAGCGGTCAAGAGAAGAAATGGTGGGGAGGGGGCTCTCCCTGGGTCACTGTCCCTGCTCTGGGTCCCGCGTCTCCCCCATCACGCTCCCGTGCCGGGGAGCAAAGCCTGCAGAGCCGGCGCGGGGCACGCAAAGGAGATCCACACAGAGGATAAGAGAGCCGCAGTGTGGATTGTAAAAGAAAATTATGCCCCAATAATAGAGAAACACGCAGGCCTTTCATTCGGTTCACAGGCTGCAGTGCTCTAATATTATTAACCTGATTTATTTCAAGGAAAGGGTCACTTTATGAAGCGACTGTGTCTAAACTTTGTTCAGATAAAAGGCTGTTAACAAAAGGCAGGCTTTGGGAAAACAAGCAAAACTCAGGCTGTGCACTCAGTAAGCACATTTTCTAGTTTTCAGTCAAGAAGTCATTGGCAGTGTCAGTGCTTGAAAACTGCATGGCTCAGACATTTCTAAACCCTTTTAATCCATCACAAAGGGCTCCCTTGATTGTTGCTTTGTTTTTCTGCTGCTGCCCTACAGTATGGCTGCCAGTGTATATTCCTGATAAGCAGTGAGCTATGCAGATGCTGCTAGGTTTCCCTGCCTTCGGTACCACGCAACCTGCAAATGCCTGTGTGAGGGACACAATCGTGTGTCACAAACAACCAGGAGAGGTGACACTCCGTCCTCCCCTTGTAGCCCAGGAAACTTAAAAGAATACAAGATTAATTTCCATGGGCCGCGTGGTGCCACCCATAAAAGTCCCTGTTGCAATAACTGGGAAGTTCTGCTTAAAAACCGAGGACACAATGAAGCCCCAGCAGTATTAATACCATTTTAATCCCCCCGGATTCAGAGTTTGGCATTACTAATGCAATTAATTGCGATAAGAGAGAGCGAGCACCAGCTCCATGGGTCTGAATATATACTTCAACACACAATCCATCTTGAGATGTATGGGGAAACTATGTCTCTCTTCTCGCGTGACTGAAACCCCAGCGCAGCCTGTCCTACTCGAAAAAGCACCACAGAAGTCTAAGGGACATATTCAAAACCATTCAGGAGGAAAAAGAGTGCAGCAGATAGCAGGGAGGGTCTCAGCACAGCAGCAAGGTGACCACCCGAGTAAACCGGCATGTGGACCCCCGAGAGCGGGGGACGCGTCGTGTACAAGCACCTCCTGGACAAAGCTACCAGGGAAACAAAGGGGACAGCACAGTTTCCAGCAAGCAGAGCAACGGTCTCTTCTTGTTTTCACAGTTCTGCTTCACCTTTGCAACCTCTCTTAAATGCAGCGCATTAGGCAGCAGCCCCATGGGGGTTTTGGAGGTTCTGGGGCCCCGGGGTCGGCCGAGCACCGTGCAGCGCCCCGTGTAATGCTAGCAGAGAAAAATCTGAAATGAGAGACCAGCGTGACGTGAGCCCCACCAGCAATTCTGTGCACTTAACCCAAAAAAGAGCACGGATAAGGGAGGGCTACTGCTTCGTCCCAGGTGCAAACCTTGATCAAGAGTCTGGGAAATTGAGCTGTTTAACTCAAAGCACCCCCTTCCCTTCCTGCACCCCGACAGCGAGCAGGTACATATGCTCAGGATCCTCAGGTTGTCCTTTATTGCTGGCTGCAAAACATTGTGGTTTTATCTATAGGACACAAGCATCTGCTGAGGCTGACCATGAACCAGTTATTCCTTGCCCCCAGCCCTGGGAAGAGAGACATGACATTTTCACCTACAAATACATGGGTTTTTTTTCAAATTTTGGCTACACAAAGAGAGGACAAGCAGCAAGATGCTCCTTATGAACTAGGGCCCTTGCAAATGTTACCCTGAGCCCTGGGACATGGGACAGGCAGTGGTGCTGTACTCGTATCTGAGGGGCAGGACAGAGGACTGAGCAGGGAGCGCAGCAGGAAAACAAACACGGACACGCAGAAGAAGGAAGAAGAGCAGAAGAGAGGGGTGGGAATGAGAAAATGAAATGCAATCTGCTGATCTCTGAAGATCTTGGTGAAACACAAATGGACCCTGGGTTAAGGAACATCTGTGCATGGTGAGGGCTGGCTGAGACCAGGAATAAATGCAGCAAAGGAGACGAGAGTGAACACATGCCTGGCGTTCAAAATCCAAATGGAAAGACATTTTCATGTCACTATTTTAATACTAGATGTTACATGTCCAACATTAGCAATGAGAAATAGCCACCTTATTAATTTTTAATAATTACTAATGACCTCTTAAATTAAATTTCTAAATTGAAAAATATCATCAATATCAAACATTTGTGAGACACATGAAATCTTTACAAATATGTATTACGGCCGCTCATTGCAATACCTATGATATCAACTTTTACAAACATTGCTTACTTGCTTGACTCCCCAGTGGCATTTTCACAGCTCAGCCCTGGCCACCTCTCCCCTGCAGTTGCTCCTTCTGCGGCACTGTTATTTCCACCCAGCCTAGAGCACCAAACACCAAATACCACAGGGGTGCTCGGGTCTGTGCAGCTCTTCCCTGGATAACATCTCACTAGCGATGCGGGAAAAGGGGGGGTAAAAACCCTGACGTATTTTTAACAATCTCATACAACCTTCTGAATGACTGCAGAGCAAAACATCAGATTTAGGAATAATAGCTGGTCTTTACCTTTTCATTACTGACCGGCAGCCTCAGTCTTTAGTCCCTCTTTTGTCTTGAAACAGAAGGATGTATTAAAGAGGATACAAAAACTTTACCGGCATCACTACGAGCAGCACACAGAGAAGCTGAAGAGTGTCAACCCCCCAAACTTTATCTTCTCTCGCCTTTGAATGCTATCTTGTTTTTCAGTTTGTCTGCTAAATGTGTTTGCCCCATTACAGCTGCAAGCAATTTGAGACAGAGGCTGCATCTTCTTCTATTATACTTTTCTTTCAGAGACCCAAGGTGAGGTGGGGCACTTGTTAATATGAAGTCACGATGATATAAAACAGCACATGAAAAATATTTCTATAAAGAATGGAAGACTTGGCAGAGTAAACACACTAAGATGTAAGATTTTCAGCAGGGTTTGTTTTTCTGTTTTTGGAGGAATATTCTGTACCACAGTGTTTTCCCTGGCCTGACCAATGAGTATTAGCTGGAATAAAGTGGTATATTAATTTCCCTTGACAATAATTGGAGCAGCCTATGATCTTAGCAACCCTCTGGGTATATTCCTAAGGTCAGAATGAGAGTGTCACAGCCATGTTGCTCTTTTATGCCACTCCCTATGCATTCCCAGGAAAAGCTACTAATCCACTTAAACAATTACCTTTCAGAGGAAGAGGCAGAGGACTTTGTATGAGGATACCTAATGAAAGACTCAGCCTGTGAAATATTTGAAAAACTCGCGGAGCGAAGAAGTGGAATACAACTATTATCTGACATGTAGCACCAATGAATAAAATCGTCACCAGACTGAAACTGCTTGGTATTTTTATTCATGTCTGTGCTGCAAAGTGGTTGAAGCCTAAAGCTAATGAAGGAAATAATATGCAATTCATCACGGTGTAGAGAGAGAGAAAGACAGACAAACATAACTCTTGACTCGTGTCACATCAGTGCCTTTCAAACTTCCCTTTGTGGCAGCTTTTGGGAAAGGACCGTATTCTCTATGCCACTTACCATCTCACTTTCATCCCGTGAAAGAGCCACGTCCCGAAACCCCACTCAGGCTGCGAACAGGAAATCCTCTCGGTTCCTTACGGCTCGCCTTGCACATGCATACAAAATAAGGACAGATAATCAGTAATCATGCCCGACTTTAAGTTAACGGGGCATAATATTGGAGGCGAATAGCTAAGCTGCGGTTCCACGTAGTGGGGACGGTGCGTGCCGCGAGCTGTGCGTCCGGCGCAGACGGCTGCTGTGCCAGCTAAGTGATGACGGGACGCAGGGATGGACCCTGCCTCTGCCGGGACCACCTCACCTCAGCCCGGCTTGCCTGGCTTTTCCAGGGAAAAGCTTGCCCCTGGGGAAGAAACTCGCTCTTTGGTGGCTGCCGTGGACTTTCCATCTCTGCTAGCGGGTGGAAGCTCCTTCTCCTGTCTTCCCGCGTTCTGCGCGGCACTGGGAAAGTATCAGATGCGGGAGGGACTGAGACTCAGTCTGGGGCTGGCACTGCCTCTGCATCGTGCATGGTGTCCTGGAGGAGCAGCCTTTGCTATTCCAGCCTTGGGACACTTACTTTTCCTTAAACTAATGCCAGTGCCGGTCTGGAGGGGGGCTGCACTCCAGCCAGCCCCCGAATACTCAAAGTCATGGGGAAACAGCAGAAGGAAATAACTTGCTTAAAGAAAAACCAATGTGTGAATTTAGCTTTAAGAGCTCATTTAGTATATTTGCTGTCAAAAAACTCCCAGAGAGCGGATCTACCCCAAAACCTGAGACTTCACACCTCTTTCTGGTCTGGCTCAGGCAGCTCATTGGGGGAGCATGCTTTGGGCATGGGGTGACTTCGGAGACCAAGGTCCCACCTCCAGCTCCACAGGGCCAGGCTCTGCCGTGCTGGCCAGGCTGGGGGGCCGTGGGGGGGGCCGTGGACACCTCACGCTCTCCACGTGAAGCCTGGCAAGCTCACACAGGACCCTGCAGAGAGCAGTTTGCACCAGCCCCATGTAGCGTGCTCTCTTCCCGCTGCCGTCACGTAGCGGTTGCAATCAGCCGAGCGGGGGGCACTGCCCACCCCACTGTGTGACCTCCTCCCCAAGGGAAGGATCCCACCCGGGGACAGCAGCGAGCTGGAACAGTGGGTTTGGTGCCGGTGGCAACTAAGCAGCAGACACACACGCTTATTGGCAATTTTTTCTGCGTCTTGAATAGCCGGACCTGCTGCTTGCCTGGGTATTTGGGGCACTGTCAGTGCGCTTGCAGCTGCAGATTGGCACCTCTAAAATTTTAGTCGTGATTTCAGTCAATTTGCACATTTCCAAAATGGAGCAAAACCTCATAAAGCAGAGATCTAATGCATATAATACCAATTTGCTGAATGTCAGTGTATACTGACCTTCTATTACAAACACTGGCAGATGGCCATTCCTTTAGTACTCAAGAGTTGCTTGAATAGAAAATCAAGCTTAGCCTGTATTTCGCCTCTGCATCAGTGCCCATAGCAACACGCAGTGGTAGCCGCCTGAATACGATGCCTCTGCCACCACCAGCTCCTTTCCAGCACAGCAAAGCCATTGGTGATCCCATGGCTACCATATCCAGTTCTGTCAGAGCTACTAAATAGCAAGAGGGACCTCCTGGGAAGAAGACGGGAGGATGCGGGCTGCCAGGCGGAAAGCCTCAGCCCAGCCACAGCAAACTGCGGGCAGGAGCCGCACGCTCCCTCCGAGAGCCGGGGAGATGGTTATGCCTGTAGAGCAACCGCTGCTTTGCGGTGCCGGCAGGGAGAAGGAGAGCCAGTCAGCCTAGTCTGAATGTCATGCAAAAATGGACCATAAATGCAATCCAACAGCCGAGGAAAAAACTGTTTGAGAAGCCAGGGAATGCAAGAGCAGATCAGACGCTTGCTCTGCAACCTGGCATGTGTGGGCAGCCTCTGCACAAGCACCAGCTTCCTCGGACTTTGTGTCCACAAAAACTTTGCAGCTATTTTCTAATAGCCCAGATTGTCTATATTCAGGCTCTTTTTTTCCTGTCCACCCCACGAGGCCTATTTCCAGAGCCGAGAGCCTGGCAGTGCACAGGAACAGTGTGTGTGTGTCCAATACAGGTAACGCATTCTGTGCATCGCTCCGAATTTGTCCCTTTCCTTTTCAGCATCCCTTGGGTCTTCCGTACCAGAGCACACGCAGCCTGCACATTTTGGAAATCATAAATGCGCTGTGGCTGCTCTTGGAAATTGGAAGTGACGTGGTGAGTTGTTAAATGTTGCAGCATCCTTCCCTCCTGACCTCTTTTCCTCCGGGACTATGCTTTCTCCCTCCGATGGGAAGGTACTCGGAGGTTCGAGGCCAAACTGGGTGACGCTCCTGTGTGGCAAGGACCAGATTGCCAGCCAAATTCCCACATCCTGGCTTCTGGGTACAATCTGCCTGCAAAATAAACTGTGGGTTGAGGAGTTGCATTTCCACATACCGGACTGAACCTGTGATTGAGTTTGCGATTCTGCTGGCAGAGCCACCGCTGCCTTCCAAGTGTTTTCGGTAGGTTTGCAGAGATGCTCAGAATCTCAGGGATATTCCCTGCCAGACTCTTGCGGTTCTTTTAATAGGCTGTGAAATTTTGGAATCAAACTATTTAAGCCTTCTAACAACACAACACATCTCCAGGTGCCTTACTCCACAATAAACATCCATTGTACAGCCTTGTCCCCTTACAATGCAGATTAATTTTAACCCTCACAACAGCCTAATGGAAAGAGCGTGCTGCACTCCAAATGCCAAACACTTGCTGAAAGCTTTCCTTTGTTAGCGCCTCCCGGTTTAGTCACCACCAGCTTCTGAAAAGATTCCACAGAGTTAATGTTTCCATTTCTTTTAATTCGCTTGCAATGATGACACAGCCATAACACAGCTGTGTTCCAGCTCAAAGGAGCCGAGTGCGGATGCTGCCCACTGTTCCTCGGCCCCTGCTCCCTCCCTGGCTCACAACTGGGGCTGATGCTGTTGGGAGGATACGGTGACATTTTCCTATCTGGGGTGGAAAAGTTCTTTTAGAGGAAGCTGCTTTATTTTTTTTTTTCCTTCCTTATTTCTTTCTTTTTTTTTTTTAATTTGACATTTTCTCTGTGAAAAGCTGACCTAATTTTCTGGGAATAATGTAAACGGTTACACACTCGAAGCATTGCGCTGGAGAGTTTATAGATAAAGCTGAACTATTTTATGGTTCAATTATCCCCAAGTACAGGGAATCCCTGTTACATTAACACTTCACGAAGATAGTAGAGTGGGGGCTTCCTTGCTCTTTTTTGTGTGAGTAAGTTAGGATTTGCCAGTAAAACCTTCACTGCAGCTTTGTTACTACAAAAGCCATTAGCACTGCTAGTTGTAAAAGACACATTAAAGATGTTTTCCTCAACAAATGTGTCTGGTGTTAGCATTTGTGCCAATTCCCTGCTCCATTCTGGAGAAAGTTTTAAAGTGCCTATTCTGATGCACAAAAGATCAGGTGGAAAAGAGTCGTTCAGGGATGTGAAGAGGCGGAGAAAAGGGGATGAAGCAGCGGCACAAGGCTTGGCGGTGGCACAAACGCTGCAGCAGCGGCCGGTTGCCGCTGCGCGTCCTGGACTGATGCTGGGGAGATGTTAGGACACGGGCGTCCAGATCATCCTGACGTGAGCGACACGCGACTTGGACAAGCTGTGCTGGCAAGGGCCCTTCTCCCTGTTGCGTGGGCTGTAGAAGATTGCCGTCACCCTCAAACACGCCGGTACAACCTGCTAGATTAGGTTGCGGTAATCCGTATTTCAGACTGAAGTACAGTGCATTGGGTTCACCCCACCAAAGGGCCAAGGTACTGGTTTTAGCTATGGACTTAATGCAGCGTGCACTAGGCTGAAAATGTGGGAAAAGAGGGATGAAATTGTCTGGCCTATTCATTGAAGAGTTTTCTCTTTTGTGGACTGGGCTGTAGAAATCACCGAGACCCGGCTTGGGTGCACTTTTCTATTAACCCAAATAGGCGTGCAAGTCCGTGATAGATTTGGGTTTCAATATCAGAGTTTCTGACATTTCTGGGGTTTTATTCCAAAAGAGCAGTTGTTTACATTTCTTACTTCACATATTCTGTAGGTCAATACCTTTGGCAAGTTGGACCATGCAAGTGGTTTGCGTAGGAATAGATGTACCACCATCGCCTCCCTTGCTGGTATCTGAACCAGCTGCCTTAAGCGTGGCTCGGGTGTGGCTCCCGGTTCTCCAGCCATACCTGACTCCCACAGAGATACAGCTCATACTCTTGAAGGAATTTGTTGTTCATCTGTTGCTGGTGTGCACTTTCATTTCTATGAGAATCTAATTAGGTTCAGTGATTAGGAGTGCTAATGGGCATAACAATCCCACAGAAATTTACCTTTCAGAGAAAGAAGGGCAGCAAAAATATCCAGCAAAAGAAGAAAAAGAAAGAGAGGAAAAGGAGAAAAAACTACTACAATTTTATGCAGGATAAAATAAATAAATAAATAAATAAATAGCCACTATGCAAATGCCTCTACCTATCTATCAGAGATTGTTGTAAAGACAAATTAGTTAATTGCTGCAAAGTGCTTTGAAAATGAAAAGGGATATATAAGAGGTGATTATTATTATTCACAACAATCTGGTAGGTGAAGGCATCTGTCTATTTTGCTTTATATATCCCCAGAGCTTTGCCAAAGCAACATTAGAAGAAAGAAAAAGACCTAAAATAGGAGAAGAACAATCCCAAAAGGGAGAGAAAAGGCCTGTGACATTTGTGAATAATAAAAATAATAAGCTACAGATCAGATTAAAAAAATACCATCAGGAGTATAGAGTAAGAAAGCTACACTGAGGTGCATTAGAGCAGACCTTAATGGATATGGAGATCATTAGCAGTGTGCTGATACTGCTAAACTGACACAGAAAATATTAATTTAAATAGGAATATCTTACATTAAGTCTATAGCTGCATTACGATGCAAATAAGTCAAGCTTCTGTGCCCTATGCTTTGGCCTTTCAGTACTAACCAGAATGTTTGTTTTGTGTCGAAACTTCCCAAAATGATAAAGGGTAAAGTTTTTATCCCCAGGATCTGATGCAATTCTGCAATCTAAAATGCTCAAGGATGATGTAATGAGATCTGTAATTTAGGCTATGACTAAATCACACATTTGTCTCCACAAGTTGTAGAATAGCATCCAAGCCTCTGAATACTTACATTATGTGTTAACTCCCCTCACACCGGCAGTCCCACCAGACCCCAGGGAGCTAGTCATGTGCTTATGCTAAGCACATGCAAAAGTGCTAGCAAGATCACTACACTAATTTTCAGCATCAGAAAGTAAAATAATGCCTATACTGAGGCAAGACTCCTGATGAGTCTGTGGACTACAACATTTCATAGCTGTGGATTTCATAGCTGTGGAAGAATTAACTCATTTTTCCCTTTTTTTTTTTCCTTCTTCTCAATATAGCAGCTAAATTATCACTTGCCCTAGCTATGAATCACTTCGGAGCTCATTCCTTAAAGGTACCCAAAATTCCCTCAGGTGTTTTGACATAATTCTATTACATCTTATTTCTGTTTAATATTAAATTCTTTCCTGCATGTTTAAATAAACCTGGAAACCTTTTTAGGGAACACAGCTTAATGGGGAACTAAGAACATGTGCACCGAATGTCACTATCTTACATACATTTTGTTATTAATGGTAATTCATGCAGAACCAGCCACTTCACAAGGAGAGACTAAACACTTACATAAAGCTAGGTGCTTCTCTCTGACCTTAATTTGTTTCTGTACTTGAACGCTGGATTCCTTTTCAAAAAATAATTATTCCCATAAAGATTAAAAACCAATAACGCAGTCTCCTTCTGGGTGACAAACAAATGCAGGGGTTTGAGGGTGAATGCTAGGAATACTTTCTCGGTGGCTATTCCAATAAACTAGAGGCTAAGAGGTCTCCTACTGGGTCCGGGTGTGGGTGTCCTGCGAGAAGGGAGATGGAGGATGGGGCCTGTTTGTTTCCCACGCGTTTCATGGTGTTTTCTTCCTTGTCTATAATACATGTTTTCTTACAACTTCTGCTAGTAGTTTACTTGGTCACCAGACAACACCTCTGGTTTTTCTATGGTATGGCAGTCTTAATTTAAGTCTCTGGTGACAGTAATTCCCGCATTTCTTCTTGATGGCCAGTTCATTTCCCTACGTGAAATAGCTGACGTCCAGCTCCCAGGGAAAACGCGTTCTTCTTACAGCCGACTTTTCTAAGTAAGCCTGGGATTTAGCATGCCCGAGACTAGATGGGCCCCAAAAGTGAAAAGAGCCTGATCAAAAGCTCATCAAATCCCATGGAAAAGCTCCCTCACGAGGAAGAAGGACAGGACATCTGGGCTGGTCTTCCAGGATGAGGAGTGGGGAGATGTTTGGCATCTTCTGCCCAGACGGCAGAGATTTTGGGGTGGTCTCTCTCACTTCTGATGAAATGGCACATCCATCCAGGCAGGGCCACAGCTTGGGTTTTTGTCTTCTGCCTGCCAGAACCATAGACCCACAGGCACTTTTGGTAGCTCATGGTCTCTCAAAAGAGGTTTGTAATTTGCCCAGAGGAGCAGGGCTAGCAGAGGGAGAAGGGACAGGTTAGCTGAACTAACAGGATTTCCACCTTACCTCTTTCAAAGCTGGTGTTTGCTTAGGAGATTCACTCATTCTTCTGAGTGAACAGTGAAAATGCTAATTGGAGTGGTACGTGGCGTTTCCCACCAGCGGTCAAGAACGATACATCATTTCAGACATACTGGGCTACACCCACAGAAATGGAAGGTTTGGCAGTAAATCCAGATTTACCTTAGCTAAAGTATTTATGTGTTTAACATTGCCATAAAAGCTGGATATTAACAATTCTTAAAGTACTTCTTCCCCCCTACCTCTACCGTAAAGTGAAGGCAGGGTTTTTTCCTGGTTAAGCAGTTAGCGGTCTGAGCCCAGAGATCGTAGGGGACTTGGTCAAGTCAGAGGCAAAGGAGGAGTACCCAAATCATAGGCCCACACGGAGACTATTTTTACACCATTTTTCCTCTACTTTTGGAAAAGATAGATATGTGCACTGTGGGGAACAACCGCAGAGGGAAGAACGTAAACTGACAAGGGTGCCAGAAAACAACAGGAAAGACAAAACAAGGATTCTTGGATTAAAACAACACTTCCATTTAAAAAAAAAAAAAATTAAAAATAAAAATCAGAGCAGTGCGTGATGCCTTTTGCAGTCCTTTGGTATTACATAGCTGTTGGCATAAAAAGGAAAGCTGCCATATAAATCTGAAGCTGCTTGTCAAGACACTGGAATATTATTCTAATAACGCATCTACCATGATCCTTTTCAGAATCCAAAGACATCCATCAAAGCCAGAGACTGAAAGGGATGGCTTGGAGTTTATATTTCTAGGCACTGTTTTGGAGAAAATGCCTTGCTTTTTTTATTCTCTTCCAGGGATGCAAAGCTGGAATTTGGACAACAGAGAGTCTGACATTTTTCAGAGTACTGAAAGAAGTGCTTGTAGATGTGCTTTGTATTTTTGATCCCATCTTTAACTGTGGCATAGTCATAGATATCTGCTCCTAGGATATAGTAGGTATTTCTTGTCTGGCTAGCAATTAATGAGCAGTACAAGCAAATAGTGTTGAACCAACACGGTGCGCTGCTATTTATGTCTCCGAAACTTTGCCCTCCCAAATCCAAACTACGCACTTCAGGTGATAAGTGGGGTTTTTTGTGTGGAAAAAAAACAAGAAAACCAGAGGGCTGAGCCAACACGGATGCACTAAGGACAGTGAGAACACTCACTGAGGACGCAGCATGAACAGCGCAATCAAAAAAAGTCTTGTGTGGCAAGCAAGTCCTCGTCTAAAATACTTTGGAAACTGGGATAAGCATGACTAAGTTCCCTGCCAATTGCAGAAATGGTTTTCAGTTGAGCTGGGTTGCCGAGTCCCATAGCCCAGGTCCTCATTCGTCACCTGGGCTCTCTGGCTGCAAAGTTTAAGCAATACACTGCTTGGTGCCTCTGTTTTTTCACCTGTGAAACTTGTACATTACCTATCCATCTGACAATGACATTACGAGACTAATTTAATCACAGCTATATAGCTCTTCTGAGATAGTTGGAGAAAAGGTGCTATAGCAGCCATCATGCTCTTCGTTATCATTAGAGGTGGCATTTGAGTGCCAGCTGAGTACTGCGGGAGTCCGATCCAGGCATCAGCTGTGGCTATCCGTCGTAATGACCCAGATGATGAGAGTAGCTGAATGGGGAACAATTTTGGTGACCTGCAAAACAGCTCCATTAAAAATGCAAACTCGTGTGCAGCCAGAATTTAATTCAGTGCCTGGAGAAACCAAAATCTTCTCACATCTTATTATGAAGAGGAAATTAATTAAAGTTTTTCCTTCAGAAGCACTTTTGCTAAAATAAACCGAGAGAGCAAAAGAGACTGATAAAGTTTCTTGGAGGATTTCATTAGGAGGACGGAAGGCAGCAGGGGTGACAGGGAGGCTTCCCACCACCAGGGAAGGATGTTTTGACTTTTTCTTCTGCTTCAGTCTCTTCACCCTTCTCCCACTCCTCTTGCCAGCGGCACAGCAGCATGCAGCCAGCCCCACGTCTCCGGCACAAAATCTTTAAGGTTACTTTGTCAAAGAGGGTGACCCTGCTATCCACCCACCACAGCCCAGCTATCCCACCCACTGCCTCCCACCCCACGTTTCCCAGAAAACCTCCCGTGACAGAGGCATCGAGAGCAAGCAAAGTGATGCTGGAGTTTGCTTCAGGAAACGAGACAGCCAGAGGACCCATGCCTGTGACAGAGCCAGCTTGGAGACACCTCCCCACTCTGCCCCAGTTTCTTCCATGGGATCCATCAGACAGAGCTGCGTCAATAAATATTTATACTAAACATAGTCAAGAATGAGAATTCGTGATCTAAAATTACACAAATATTTGGGAATCTAGACACTATAACTCAAGTGGCACTTAATCTCCAAGTGCAACCAAAAATATATAACTCCTCGGTTTACTAGCAGTGTCAGCTCCCCAAGCGTGGAGCCGAATAATTTAGGATGGAGTAGAAACAGAGAGTGAGCATGGAGTTTGCTGGGGAGGAGAATAGTTCCCCTCCAGCTTCACCGGTGACTTTTCCTGGCCAGGCAGGCAAGGGAGGCTCCAGGTCACCTTCAGGACACCCCCCCCCCGTAAACGCAGAGAAAAACCAGAACCACACACATAAAACCAACGACGGCGCGAGGAGCGGGGTGCGGGCAGGGGCGCGTGGTGCTGGAGCCTTCCTGCGGCAGGGGAGGCTGCCCAACACCTGCCACCAGCCAGGCTCAAATCTGAGAACTACAGCTGTAGCATAAAGGCGGATTATCACCCATCCAAACCAAATTCAATTATCATATCTATGCTGCTTCTCTATTTCTGTAACTGGAAGGCTATTATTAGGCTCCCTCCCTCTCTCCCTCCCTCTCGCTCCCTGTTTTTAATACATCTCCAAGTAATGCTGCTGTAAAACATTCAAAAAAGTAAACATTAGCTTTAGGCCATTTGATTATCAGTTTCCCAGAACACTTCGTTCTGCCCTGCTTTACTCCATATTCCTTTAATACCAAAAAAAAAAAAAAAAAAAAAAAAAAGGAAGAAAGGAAAAAAGAGATGGGCTGAGATGGGTTTAATGAATCCACACTATAGCGGTTCCCCTCTCTGTCTCCAGTTCTGGCTCTGGCTCACTCTCATGATGGCGAAAAATACCAGTTTACGCTTCGATGGAAAAGAAGCAAGGAAATAGGTTTTCCCTGGAAAAGGGGGATACTATATTCCCTCCTGTCATAATTGCCAAAATGTTTCTTAGCAGGCTTCCCATCTGCACTCCCGTTAATGACTAGTCCATTTTCCTTGCTCGAAATGGGAGGTGATCGGGTGGTGAAAGTACCCCTGAATGGGCGAGGGCAACACAGCCCGCGAGATGGGGGAACCAGTCCTCGGCAGCTGAGCGCACCGGGAGTCGACATCCCAGAAACATCTTCGGTGCCATTGTCCTTCCTGATGCTGCTTGTTTACTCCTCAAAGTACATTGTTTTTCCCTTGAGGTCTCAAGATGGGATGGGGAGCATGTCACGCACGCTCGCCTCCTGCAGAGCTCTGTGCCCTCTGCACCGAGGGCTGACACTTTGCTGTGATGAAAAGCTTATATATTTTTTGTGGGATGGTGCTATACTTTTTTCTTGTGTTAAACAAACACTCTGAATAACTCCTGAGCAGGTATTGCCCCTCAAAGGCACGGTGAAATAAAGCCGGTGAGTGCTTTTTCCATGTACGTCTCAGCTGTAGGAACGCGGCAATGAAAGCATTAGTAAGAGCTGAGTTAATCCTTTGGGACAAGCAATGTGTCTTCTGATGGCTTTTAACATGTCCACTCGTGAATATAACACAAAAAGGCCCAAATCTTTGCTCGGCTCTTGCAGAGCTACCATAATATGCGTAATAAATCATAATATTATACCCTGGCTTTTTGGTTGTAATGGGGTGGTTTTAGCATCGCGACTTTCATTTCAAAAGCTGCTGGTTGACTTAAACTCCTTTATCTCTATCTTTCACACAAATCAGAGAGTTTCATAGGTAATAAAGCATTTGGAGTAAAATATAGAGATTGAAGAGGTAGGGTCTCACTTTCATAATCTTAGGAATTAGCTAGGAGCAAAAAGCGGGGCTCTGGCCTCTGTGCTACAAATTCAACCCCCCCCGGTTAGCATCGCCCATCCAAGACATGCCCCAGGGCCACGCCGGCTGGAGCAGGACCACAAGCCAGGCGTGCTGAGGTCTGCAGTATTAGTCTACTTACAGAAATATCCTTCCTCTACTTCCTACGTGTGCATAATTAAGAGAATTGGGTTCATTGACCGTTCGGATGAATCAGCCCACAGCCCTGCTCACACAAATTGGTGCCTCTTGCCGTGGCTGGTCCCAAATACTCCACAGAAAGGCAGGTGTGAGCCTTCTGCTAGCATCCTGCCTCGCAAACACAGAAACCTGCTCGGCCCTTCATTGCAACGGGCAAATCTAAGCTAACCGCCGTGGCTGCGCGTGGAAACTGGGAAGCGGAAGATTTAGTTATTCCCTGCTTCATTCTGCTCGGCTGCAAATATTGTACAAATATTGTAGCCAGCCTTTTTTAAAATGAATTTTAAAAGCTTTTGGATAAGGTTCTTATTTACATCAGTCTGATCATGTAAAGGGACAGAAACAAGCCAAGTTTTTTAATTAACAACTGATGTAGCAGAGAATTCGGCATTGTATGCAGAAGTACTTCCTCTCTGTTTCGTTTTGGCCATGTGCAACCGTAACACCACGTAATACCAATGACAGTTGCATGACCCCAGTACCATGCACCAGAGCAAAACCTCCTGGGATGTTAAATGGCTTCTACGGTAGGTGCTCGCCACCTTGTCCATGTCTGTAAGCTAGGATAAGGCATGGGGTTTAGCCACATGTTATTCGTTAAATACTGTGAGAGTTTCTTGATTTCCTTTGTTTCACTACCACTGATTAAAAATTTAGCAGCGATGCTGTGCAAAGGTAAGCCTACAGGGACTGGGGAGGGTCTGCGGAGAGGGGGACCGGGACAGGGACGGGGACCTTGGCGGCAGCAGAAAAGACCCAAGGGAGACGCAGAAACCACCTCTTGGGGGGAAAGGAGAGAGAAAGGTAGCAGGCTTTGGAGGAGGAGTTAAATAACTGAGAAATGAGAATTGTGAGCTAACCTGCCCAGGGGGCTGGGGGCCAGGGTGGTCATCGCCGCAGGGGCTGGGACGCCTGTGCTGGTCTTAACCGAGCTGCCCCCCAGATGTTGTGTCTGGGGTGAATTCATGCTGTTTTCCTTGAATCTCAGAGCTATTTGAATTTCATGCAACAGGAGAGCAACTGGAGAGGCTTAACAGCTGGCGCGGTTTTTCACTTCAGCTGTTTAATGTGGTGGCTGTGACTCGGTTTGCACCGGCGAAAATTAGGGTGAGGCCAAAATCAAACCATCCTTGTAAGCAACAGCTTCAGGTCACCCCTGAGCATCCCTGCCGCAGGGAGGGCTCGGCCCTGCTCGAGCTTTTACTCCTCCGCCTGGCAAACATACCTACTCCTCATCAAGCTGAAGCATGCTGCTTACTTGCTAATTTTTTTTCCAAAAAGGAAAAAAAAAAGAAAAAAAAAGGAAGGAAAAAAAAAAAGCATTGTTGTTTTGCCGTGGTGTTTATTGTTGTCCAGTTTCCTCGCTGAGAGTGATGAGCAATCACAAAATCGATAATTCTCGGCGGTATTTTCTCAGCAGCATTTCCCGCAGAATGCGAAAGTCTCTTTTCTTGTAGGCAGATGGACAGAGCCTGCAGGATCACATTTACTGGAGAGAAACCAGCTTTGAAAAGTTTCGACAGCCGGCATGGTATCTGGTCCATCTCTATCGAAATGAGTTCATTATCATTCATTTTTTGCCAACTGCCAATCAGTTCTTAAATCACTCTTCAAATTAGGATGTTTCAAAAAAAATCAAAAAAGTCTCTGCAGATACAGTTTCAACATTTACAGGAATGTTTTAGAAGTATTGTTCCAACAGCTGACGTTATATAATTAATGTATAAAATAAACCAAAGAGACAACAGACCTTCTAAAAAGTATTTTTTTTCATTACGTGGGTGCGAAAGCAAGCAGCAAAAGATCCCAAATTCCTTCACCTACTCATTTACTAATGAATTGTATTTCAGAGAAGATGAAAATTTATTATTCGGAGAGACTGTTTCTCAATGCCCATCCATTTTTTATTTTTTTTTTTTTTTCAAAGGGCTACACAGTTTTTCTGCAGACATTCTGATTTTGCACTCAGAAATTTATCATCTTCCTAGTGCTGGTCCTCTTAAACAAGTGTTTGTCAATGTATAGTGAAGAGACCCACATTCAGACTGTCATACTGTTCTACCAGATTAAGGTATTTGCATATTTTCCTGCAAAATAAACCCATTGTCACAGAGGATTAATAGGAAATAAAGAAGGCAGGAAAATGCAGATTTTAGCATGCAAGCCCATGCCTTTCACCTATTGTATAATTGGTCTGCGTTTGCTGATTAGCAAGTATGCTGTTGTTGGAACACAAAGTTTTGTCACTTTTTTCCCTTTTGATGGTCACAAATACCCAAGCAAAACGTAGGAATGTCAACTCTTACAGTCCATGAAAGCTATAGTGCAGCACAATCACAGCCCATCAGCTTTCTAAAGTATCCTGAAACCTCAGAAAGAAAGATGCCAGATATGCAATGCTATTCTGAAATGGTACAACCTCACCATTTGCCTGAGAGAAAGGAGGGACAAGTGAACGAAATAGAAAAAAAAAAGCTGAAAATATTTGTAAGTGCGTGCCTTGAAGACAGACTTGAAGTCTAGCAAAAGCAGCACCCCTATGGATATATGGTCTCTGTATTATTCTATGCAGACATTAATGAAGGTAAGGTGTTAAGTGCACAGTTAAAGTGTGGTACTTGTTCTTTGTTTTTAACAAAATGAACGATGCAAAACCAGCTCTATCCCTTCATGGTGTACAGGGACCATAATTATTTCTCGATAGACATTTGCCGCTGCCCAGCATCGTGGTGCCTCACGCCAGACACTGTCCCGTTGGCTGTGGCAGATCCGTGCCCGCGCTTCCCGCTGGATCTGGGACCTTGGGGCAGGAGCGGAGAGGGGAGCGGGCTCTCCTCTACTAAGGGGTGGCTCCTGCAATTTGGGTTTGCGCACCACGGGAGGCATCTTCTAACCGTGTCTTTCTGGGGGCTTTTGGGCTGCTCCACGTCCCCTCCTAGCACACCCGTCAGTGCCCACGTCCCAGCTCGTGTTTGCCAACGGCCGCAGACCTCCGCGCAGCTCTTCTGACAGACACGTGGGAGGTCGTCTCAAAGCAACCACAATTTTTCTGGTCACGCCTGAATTCATCTTCTGAGTTTGTGCATGCGGGATCAGTAACATCGCTAATTTTGGGGGGGTATGTGTGTACATATACACAGAGGCATCAGCATTCCACTGATGGGAGCCTAATTGCTCAGGTTTGGCCAGCCTGGCTTTCCAAGCCACAACAGGACACAAGCCGCAACACATCTTTAAGTTAAATAACATGAACCACGTGCCAATGTAGGAAAAAGCTGTGAAAACACTTAAAGAGAAATTGATTGTATAAGGAACACCGATGTCTGACTGAAGATGCTGTGAGACATGGGTGAAATGACTACCTGGGTGACTTTAGATGCTGGAAGTATTGCTAGTAGTGGAAAATTTTCATCCCAGAATAAATGAGGTTAAAATGGCCTTTTTCCCAAGTGAGAAATTTCATGCATTTTGCTTTTTGTTGGCTTCCTTCTCCCCCCACCTTAAAGTTATTATTTTCACAGGGTGCTCCCTTCTCCCATGGTCTCTGCGATATCTTTTTTCTTCTTCTCCCACACCTCTGTGCTTTTGATTCTTTTGGTCTCAAGAAAAATAAAAGGAGGTAAACCATTAAAAGGGAGAGAGAAGTATAAAAATCAGGAGGAAGGTGTTGCTTATTTTTTCCCAGCCAGCTCAATACAGTTTGGAAAAAAAAAAAACCAAACACATTTTCTTTTAAAATACTTAAGAGGAAAAAACCCCATTGCTTTTCAATCAGCTCTAACATTTGCACAGATTAACAAGAACATTTGCAAATGTGTTTAAAAGGCAATGCAGGTTAGCATTGCATCTTGACGGTATTGGTGTTTCCAAAGTTGCAATGAGAGTCGCAGTCTCTTTCCCACGTACATTTTGCAACAAGACAAAATGGTTTCTCCCCGCTCTGTGTTTTTTTCTTCAGGTGTCACATCATTCTCCTTTGTTTTAATCCAGCACTACCTGCACTCGCCTCGTGGCATGCTGCCTCCGTGCCATCTATAGTGTCATCTTTATTTCCTTGTTTGTGCTAATAAGGAACATTTAGGAGCTGCTCCGACTCAGGCGCTGCATTAATGAAGCACTAACATTTGTTAGGAGAGAGATTCAGCGATGTTGACAAGTGACTTAGCTGATCAGAGAAGTGCGGTTGGGTTGGAGGGAACCTGTGTTCTTGAAATGCGGGAGGTGAATTATCTCGGTATTCAAAAAAATAAACAGAGACAAGTTTGATGAGTTTAAATTCACAGAAGAGCTTTTTAATATTTCCTGAGGTCCTAATCAAAGAAGCATCTTAACTGGTCCCAAAGGGAAATGAAAGATGAAAGGAGCTGACACTGATGCCCACTCTACCTTGCCTGGCTGCTACTATTTTTTTTTTTTTTCTTCCTTTTTCATTTGTTACTAAAAATATCTCGACGGGTAAGAATTAGCAGTAGGATATTAATGCAAAGTCACAAACAAAAATGCATTGCAAAATGTAGCATACCTTTAAAATTTTAACATCTAGTAAATTAAAATCAGAGAAATTGACATAGATCGGATGAAAGAAGATACAGCACCTCTAGCTTATGCCAACTAAAAATAAGAATTATTAATGAAGCTAGGCTTTCTTCTGCTGTGCACATTAATTATTTATGATAATAATACTCCGCACTGCCATATTAAAGAATTTTCTTCACCCAGCTTCCCAGAAAACTCCATCTTCTGAAACCCTCAACATGTTAAAAACCACAAAAGAATGAATTCCTTTCAGTGTATTTATTATACTGGAAGATGAATATAGTCTTGGGTTATTAAACTGGAATGAAAAACACATCTTATTAGAACTTACATGGTGATTTTTATTCTCACTAGTTTCATATAAACTTAATGATGCAGACTGCATTTTTATGCTCATCTATTTTAAAATGGTGCCTGGAGCAAAAAAAGCTTCCATTAATGCCAGTTTGGTATTTCAAATACAATTTGATGTAATTTACTTCAAATATATGTGAACAGAGAAGGATAATGTTGAGAGCATTTTCTGGATTCATATCTGGGTTAGCTCATGGCAGTGATTTGTTAAAACACAAGTTTTATGCAAGAGAGGAAAAAGAAAAGGAAAACTAAACTCTTTTTCAAAAAATAGGGTAGAATTAATATCTTTATACAAAGGTGGGTTTTAAAAATTATTTTGAATTGACAAGAGTTGAAATAATTAGCCCTGAAAATAACATTATTATTATTTATAAATCAACAACAAATGAAACTAATTTAATATAAGTATTAGACCACATTTGTTTAGAGCCGTCTTATTTGTTGTGATCAATCTACAATAGATTGCGATTGATTTTTTTACATAAATATTCATTTACAGTCCAAATTTCGCGTAACTGTATCTTTTGTAGCACCAAACAAATACTTCCATCCCTTTCAGCCCTATTCCTGCAACACTTTTTATTTCATGTTATTTGCCTCTTACTGCCATTGGAGTTTGTTTTTCATATTCCAAGAGCTACACTGGCAGAAACACTTGTACTTGAATGCACACAGCAGCGGCTGCAGGACTGGGTCCTGAGGTATGATGGGGCAGGGGTCTCATGCAAGGAAAAGAGTTTTTACAGCCGAGGAATTCATAGCCAAAAAATACAACTTATGGTAAAAATGTGTGGTTAAAAATGGTAAGGGAGCATGTAATATGTAATATTATACTATAAATTCACAGAATCATAGAATGAATCATAGAATGGTTTGGGTTGGAAGGGACCTTAAAGATCCTCTAGTTCCAACACCCTGCCATGGGCAGGGACACCTTCCACTAGAGCAGGTTGCTCAAATTTACATGTGTTACCTGTGTATACACAGTGTCACACTCACAGTGTATGTTGCTGTCTCAGGGAAGAGCATCCTGAACAGAAACCATTACAGCAGGTGCAAGGCACTGGTTTTGCTTTCCTCCTGCATTGGCATACCCCGGCAGGGGTTTGTGTCCCCTGCTACATTGGGACACCCGCTATTTCCATAAGCAAGGAGAAAGCATAGTCATTGCCTCCCTGGTTTTATTACATTTCTGCCTGTGGTTTTTTCTTCTTTTTTTTTCTTTTTTTTTTTTTTAATTTTTCTGAGGGTTTGCAGGGAAGGAGGGTGAACCTGAGATCAAGTAAGTGGCTTAAGGGTAAGATTATAAAAGCACTGGTGAGCTCTAGGCACATAAGTCCTGTGCCGAGACTTTATGCCTAATTCCCCTGGGGCGTTTGTTAAAGCTTACTCCTCCTTATGAATTTCCCGGGCATTTTTCACACTTTGTCCTCCTGAGGATAAATGCTCCCCCCACCAGAGCTCGCTGCCCCATAGCCCATCAGCAGGCGGTCACGGCTCGACCCTCTTCCCATGGCCTGCTGTGGAAGACCCCAGAAAGTTGAGGCAGCATCGGTTGCCCCGACTGGGGCTTCTGGGACTGCTGTCGGACAGCACGAGCGACGGGCTGCCATCCCCTGCGGAACAGTGCCTCTGAACGAGGGGGACAGGGTGGGCTCCGCAGCGCGGGGTGGCTGGAGAAGACAACCCGCTGCCTCCCCTCTGCTTGGGAGGCTCGAGAGAGAGCCCGCTCCAGCACCAGGACTCCCTTCCCAGGTGGATGAGAGCCCTTTCTGGATTATTTCCAGCAAGGAAAGAATCATCGAGGACGTTTGTAAAGGAATCCAAGGGAAAAATGTTTCTCATTGTTTTTCGGGCAAGGACTGGACAAAGAACTGTTTCTGGAGGAAATGTGTCACAACATCATTTCACAAAACAACGCTAGCTTTATGAATGGGTTCATAAGTTTCAGCGTACACATCCAAATCGTTATAAGCAAGATGAATGCCTAAGAAAATTAATGAGCATATTTAATGTCTAGTAATGGACTTTGTTTCCTCTGCCTGTAACAATGAAGAGAACACCACACGTGATCTCACAAGTTATACCATTAGAAAGATTAAAAATCATCAACGTTTCAAAGCTCCATGTTAGAATATTTTTTCTTTTTTAAGTCCAAACGTTAGAACTCTCAAACCAGCCAACACTGTGACCTGAAACGCATATCTTTATTTGTGCAGATCTTTACAGATGCCTTACTTATTCAATGGCAGAGGCAAAGCCTGTGCTAGACAGATATTTGGTGTGCATTGGAAAGAAGACAGCCATTAAGATACAACATACTATTAAAATAAAACCCCACCCTACCTGCTTGTTCAGTTTAAGATTAGGTTTCTGTAGAAATTCTGCCCATTTTGACCCAAGGGTGCTCCTCATGAGTCAATGACAGCACATACAGGCAAGGAGCAGGGCTGGATCCTGTGCTGGGTCCTGTCCTCTGGTTGCTTGTGCACCTGACAGTGAGGGCAATTCCTGGAATAACAAATAACAACTGGAGTGTGACAGATTTTCTGCATTCAGTGATTGTAGAGTCTTGGAAGTCAAAAGGAGATCACAGCTTGGGTGAAATGTTGGTGGAGGCCAGCTGTATTAAAGGTGATTATGTGTTAGTACCTCATAGCTCTTGCTGAAAACTGGGTAGTCGGCTTGAGGGATATTTTGGCCTTTTCCAGTTTCCACGTCTCTGTTTCTGATATAACAGGATGACCTCTGCAGCACAGTCTTCTCAAGTTGGTATTACACTAACACGGATATTGAAAATGGGAGAGGTCTCCTTTCATCTTCTCTGAAATGGTCAGGTTTTAGGATTGCTCTTGGAGAAAATCTTCGCTAGGGTGAACCTGAACTCATCATCACTTCTACATCTGATATTTAGAAAACACCTATTCAGGCAGGGCAGACTAAGAAGTACTTTGAGCCTTTCAGCTACCATGAGTTGCACTTGAGACATTTGGGTCCCAGAACAAGTACAGCACTCATAACATGTAAAATATCTATTTTTTTGACAAACAGGAAAGAAAAGAAAACCAGATAAAACACTGCAGCCATGAAAACAGTCCAGCACTGTTCCACCTTAGATCAGCTATTGCTAAATTAGATCATAATTGTGATGGGTTAATGTCTCAGATGACACAAAGGAACTTCACTGCACTGTCTCACACGAGCTAAGGTTCTGGTGCGATATCTATGCCAACATCACACATACTTGCTAGATGTTTCCAGTACACTCAGCAGCTAGCACCTGCTGGGCCACAGAACAAAACAAACCCACTGATGTTCAGCTGATTTCCAGAAAAATGATGGCAATACTAAAGCAAACAAAAAAGCCATGTAGCATGTACATAAATAATATCAAGCCTTATTTGCTAATATGAGGAAAAGTGTCTGTAATTAGAGCATGGGAATGCTCTACAAAACCATGCATAAACAAACCACTTTATCCTTCCACATACTTTGCTAGCTTACTCTGATCCTACACATTGTCCCATCCTTTCAATGAAGACCAGCCTGGTGGCAGAGGTTGCTCAGGCCCATATGGATGCTTTTGTCCCCTGGCAGGTGCCAACCACAACCCAAGCTGTCATGGCAATGACAGGCATGAGAGAGTCTATGTACCAGGGTTTTCTGAGCTTGAACCAAGTGGGAGACTCATTCCCATATGTGAAGATTAATGTTGCAGTCTGGAGTCATCTTAACTTTTTCAGCCTCCTCTCCCCTAGCTGCGATGTTTTCAAATGAACTGGAGAGCAGAGGGCAGTTGCCCTTGGATCTCAGCAGAATCCAATGTCAAAGCGTAGAAAAAGAGTTGAAACTTGTGGCATTTCCTTCTGCCTGTATGGTTAAATCCTGTACAAGGAAGGGCAGAGGGTGACATTCAGGTACTGGATTATGGGTAGAAGTCTCTTCCTCCTTCCTGGAAGGTAAGTGAAGTAGAGAAGTAGGTGAAGTGAGAAGTAGCAACGTATCACTGCTAATTTATGGCACTTGAACATTCTGTAAAAAAAATCTGAACTGTGATTTACTCATTTAAATGAAATTTCAGTTCACCTATAAAGTCTTCACCTTCCCAATGTTAGTTATATACGGCATGTAGCATGGATAGAATGAACCTCTTGCAGATGTAGAAATGGGTTAAAAAAATGAATGTTCTGTCCACCCTACTTTACTACTGCTGTGATTTAGTAAAAGACTAGTTGCTGTCAGATCCAGTAATTTGAGACTCATCTTACAACGAAGTATATATGCTGATGAAAAGCTGCTTTAGCAGCAGAGAGACTGCTAATTGTTTGATTATACAGGTCTTCACATTAATGAAGCACTATTCCATGGATTTGGAGCATGGCGTGCAACCAAATTACCACCCCAGCACTCAAGCTGTGAAATCTGATTATTCATTAGCCAGTCAGTGAGTGGTACAAACATCTTTTCTTTTTTCAAACCGTCAAAGGAGAGTGACTGCTTTTTTCTCCCACTCTTCCCTTTAAGAATATGAGGTTTTGGACTTTTATCAATGATAGGATCTTACTCAAGATTTTAAGGATAAGCGTGTTATATAAAGAGAGGCCCATTTTTCTCCAAACTGTGCTCCTCTTGTATAATTTATCCTCCATGTTTACTTAGTCCTTGCCTCCCCTGAGCCTGTCACTAACTGACAATTGTGGTGCACTTAATGAATTGAGAGTAGACTATATCCTTCCTAATTGACAAGAGTTACTAAAAGGCAAGAAATCAAAGCGAGGAAAGCTCACAGTGCATCTGCCTCTACCATGCAGACCCGACTGAAGATGGATGGCTGTGAAAGTAATTTCAAAACTTCTTTTATTATTATCTTTTTATAAACCTTGATTTTTTTAAGGGAAAATTCCTCTCATGTAAACAATGAGATGGAGAAAAAAAATCTTTAGGTATTATTAGCAGAAAGGAGTCCCTTCCTTCCTTCCTTCCCTTGTTCCTTCCTTCCTTTTTTTCTTTCTTCCTTCCTTTCTCTTCCTTTCTTCCTTTCTTTCTCCCTTGAATTTCCCTGCCCACAGCAAACCTAACTTGAGGGAGATTCCAGCTACAGCCAGTCTGTTTTGTACAGTGAATGTAGCTGGAATCGGTTACAAAATGAGCCGAGTGGAAATCCTTCCTCACATGGTGGAGAAGTACTGACATCTCCAGCAAATGGGATTATCTGTAATGAGATTACATACAAAGAGATTAAGATGTGAACTGACACTCCTAGGAGATACAAAAGAGGCTCCTGAGACAACAGAGAAATGAGGTGTCAGAAGCAGAAGGTGGAATTGCTTCCTTGAGAAGGTTTTTCATGATAATGATAATGATCTTACCCGTATAATAGTGCCTTTCATCCAGGAAGATCCCCAAAGAGCTGTACAAATGCCGTACACTAGTTCTTTTCAGACCATCATGGAAATGCTTCCACCTCTGGTCGGAGTACAGCAGCTGTTTAACCACATACAACCTGACCTCGTAGCAGCACTGGGCAGGAACTATTTAGATAAAGGCTGATCACAAAGAAAATTCAGGACGCCAAAATATAACTGTATAAATCTCAAGTCTGGACACAGAGTCATTCCACAAAACTGTATTTTGGTGTTTGGTTTTAATTTCTTTGGTGCATTTCCACTGTTTTTCATCATTTACATTGACATGTTTAAATGAGAATATTGTGTTCATTAAGAATGTACCATTTCTCTTTTTCAAAAACTGTGTGGAAAAATTAAGAGGCCAAAGCAAATAGGAACGAACAAAGCTTTTGAAAGTTTTGTTGTGTTAAAGCTTTGGCACTATGTTTAGGTGCATCTGAAAGTGCAGTTCATTGACTGGCCATTGTCAAGCAGATGATTGACACATTAGACCCACGCATGTCTGTTGATGGACGCAGTTTTAAAAACATGACATCTCATATTTGATTGACAAGGTTGTGATGGAAGTCACCACAAACCAGCGCAAATCGAGGAGAGGCCTCTTACATAAAGTAACTTATGACTGAGTCTGGGGCGGTTGGTTTTTCATCTCACAGAACATTGCGTTACGTACTGAGCCTCTTAACTTCCCTCTGTAAAGCTGGCTGGCAACAACTTTGTATGAAAAGCCTCAGAAGACAGGCAGTAGATGTTGTCCAGAAGAAAAAAGTGATAGGAAAAAACCCTCCTGTTCAGGCTCATAGCTCATCAGAAGAAATATCTGTACTTCAGGCATGGCTTGAAGACGTTAGAGCAGCGTAGGCAATCCTCAGATACAGCTCCTCTCCCTCACTCTCTGAGTGCTAAATTACCATCCTTGTTCTTAGTAGATTTTATTAGTTTTCTTGTCACTCTTATAAATGGAGTTTAACAGGAAAACAAAATGTATTTAGACAATATGGTCTATATGGCTTTGCAGCTAAACAAGTCTCCCTGTCAGATTCTTTCAACTCTCTGGCAATGAGGATAAAGAAACGTTTTGCTTGCTCCTCCGCTCCGGTGTTTGCTCTGCCAGGCAAACCACCAGCACCAATGCCCGAAGGACAACTTGCTTTCAGAGAGGGGCCTTAGCACTAACCCTGGATATTATTATTCTCCTTCCAGCCTCCAAGCCTAGAAGCCTTAAGTCAAGTTTACTACTTCATCGGTTGCCACGTACCAGAGGAACTGCTAAGCGCTCACAACAGACCCGGCGCAGCACCCTCCAGCACCACGTCTCTTCTCTGCGGAGGAGGCGTGGGTCCTGGCCCTGCCTCTGGTAACGTCTGACAGCCCTGCCGTGACTCCACGGCTCTGAGCAAACACCTCTGCGGTCCACTCTCCCTCTCTGCAGCGTGGATAATAATGCTATTTATCCCGGTAGGGGTGGCTTTTATTTTTCTGGTGGTCACAGCGCACAAAAGAAAAATACAGATCTTTGTAGCGTCCCTCAGGCATCACAGACTGTTAAAACCAATACAAATTACAACTATTTTACCTGCTGCTACTGCCACTGGTAACCTACCACCAAGCTCCTGAGAGCACCGTACACACGGGAGATCTCTTCTCCTTTCCTCTGCCACATTTGTACTGTATCATCTCGCCCTGGATGAAAACCCACGTGCTTATCGATGCTAACAATGCTATCCTCATAAATGAAATTATTCTCTCTCTCTTTTTTTTCTTTTTAAATGGAACTTTTCAGTCACTAAGATTAGGCCTCTAAAGACACTTGCCAGTATGACTGTGTAATTTTAGGGTTTGGGGGCTTTTTCCTCTAACTTTATAATATTATATTGGCAAAAGCCCTAGGTTTTACTCACTTGTCCTGGAATAAAGCTGCTTTGACTGATGTAGCTTGGTTTACATGAGCAGCACATCCAGACTCCTGATATTACTTTGTCGCTGCCAGAGGCTGTGGCTACTTGAGCAAGGTTTTGCTCACCTAACCATCCTGACAAGGTCCACCCTAGGGCTCAGCATGGGCTAATGTCTGGCTATAGGCTTCCCCATGCTCTGGGACTTCTCCAGGAGGAATCGGATCGGGATACCTGCCTCTTGCCTTATGCAGTTTGGTGAGCACCCGAGGCAGGGTGCATACCACAGCCCAGCTCTCAGCCGGCTCGGGTGTCCTGCCCTGGCTCAGCGCTGCTCCCACCCTGCCCCAGTAAGAAGCTATTCCTGGCAAAACCAACCGTGTTCCAGCGTGGGCAGGAATCCGTTACCCACTGAAGAGGGTCCTGCTTATCACTCTTGCTCTGCAGCATTCAACGATTTTGATCTCTGTCTGGGCTACTGACAAGTGCTCCCAGTCCAAAGCAAGAAATCCAGCAGCTTTCATCACCCGCACAGAAGCTTTCATTTTAAAAATAATGCCTTTCAATGTCAGCTTGGCCAACAGCTGCTTCTAGAAGATTAGAGCTTTTCTCTGCCTTCTCTGGCAACCCAGATGGGTTTGTTTGCCTAGTTTACATTGCACTGCATTGTTCAGCTATCTGTAAGCGTGATCAGTGCTGGCTTCCACTATTTCAAAGCCTGTGGCATCATCATCATCTAATACCAATTATGGGGGAAAAAAAGCCTCTTCCAAGTAGCAGCTGTTGAGTTTGGGAGGGGCAGTGGGGTACCCTTTGTGCTTGCACACTTAATCAGCAAGATGAGAGGTACTGGCGCTCACATGACACAGCACTTTTAGGACAAGATACTATATCTAAACTATTCCCAGGATTTTCCTGCGTACCTATGCCAATAGTGTCTGCAGTGACATTTCTGTATGGGGATGATCACGGCTTCCCAGGAATATCCAAGATGGCAAGACTATTCCTGGCTGGCTTCACGTGTTTTTCATGTCAGCTCCACGCTGCCCTACACCACATCCTGCTGAAAGTAAATGAGCTGATGCACAATTGTCTGAGAACAGAAAAGATACATTGGAGGTATTAGCCACCTTTGTATGCTTCAGCTTCTCCCTCCAAGCAGTCTTACAGCATGATGAACATGTGCTAAGATGTCTCCTGCCACACATTCAAGGAGGACAAACAAGCACAGACTGCCAGATCCCCCCAAAACTTCTATGTTTTTGTGCCTGCAGCTCAGCAGCTAAGTCAATATATTAAGCACCACCATCAGTGGTCTGGTTTTTTGGAGCTGCTGAGCGCCCACAAGTCCCATAGACATCACGTACAGATTCTCCCTGCTCAGCTTCTTTCCCAAAAGTTTTCACAGCTTTGTTACTTTCTTCCTCCTTCCCTAGCCTGCATTAACTTGCAGGCGTTGACATATGTACTTCAGGGTAGAGCACAAAGTCCAGTCACTCTGCAGAAACAGTCCATGACAGATCAAAATGCCTATAACAATACCGATTTTCCTTGACTTCAACTTATGCCACAACAAAGCTCTTCATGAGTCATTTGGCAGAGACATTGCTCAGTCGAGAAAACATTCCTTAACTTGGGGACAATAAACAGCCCTATTACATATGCTGCCACTTCTTTCCTTTGTTTTATTTACAAGACCTTTAACACAAGAATATCAGCTTCTCTGTGATTCTTCATTTTTCTCATTATTTCCTGCTATTAGGAGCAGTTCATTTCCACCTGCAAATCAACTGTTTGCATGCATATACATGCAAGGCACCATCTATTTCGCACAGGCAAACGTAAGCTGTGAGGAAAACACTTGAGCATTGGAGATACAGACCCTAAATAAGTGCAGCCCACAAAGAGAGATTATTATTTTGGATAGGAACCAATGTTCAATCTGGGGTAACATTTGTACCGCCAGATGTCATAAAACTTGTTATTTCGCATTCCTTATGCTGGGAAGTGCTACATCTGGCTCAGGAACACATCAAAGGCTATGTCTACCCAGCATTCTGCAGGCAGACTCAAGCTTGATCTGACCACACTCCAAGACAGTCAGGAAACATGTGGCCACACAAGTGGGGTGCCAAACCCCAGAGAATCTGCCCAGATGAGAAAAAGTGTGTATGAGAACAGTCAGAGCTCAGAGCAAGTGTCTCCCTCCCTGTAAAAATGGCTGTAGATATACCAGGCTCAAATTTTCAGGAAACATCCATGGGGTTTTAGACTCAACTTTCTCCATCTACCTGGCTGGTAGCAAGAGTCATGAGGTTTCTTTTCATACATCAATAATTTTCTCTAAAATCCTTTGCTACAACGACAAAAGATGCTTTCGTGAAAAGCCAGGAGAGCTTGACAGACGGGCACCTGCTTCAGGAGAGCTCACTGAGGAAGACCCACAGATCATAGCAGTCTGGGACATAAAACCTCGGTTCAGAGCAGTGGAAAGAATTAGGGCCTTTGAAACCCTTCGTCCAGGAGGTCTCAATTATTTGCATGCTGAAGCCTTTCACATGTTTTGGAAGCCGATTATTTTTTCAGAAGCTCAGGTAGTAGTCCAGGTTGGTTGCAGAAAAATTATCAACAGCTGACACATGAGAAGTTGGACTGTGATGAGCCAGAACAAATTTGCTGTGGATGATCTGATCTTCATCATAGCTAAATTACTATTAGCCTTCTTAAAAAAAAAGTGTATTCCAAAACTCAATCCCATTAGTTTAATAAAGGATTGAAAAGTTGTGATTTATACAAGCTCAGTTACCATGTAATATCAGGCAGATTGCATTTATCACCTATTTCCATGCGTTTGCAAAGCAGTTCGAGTTTTCCTTTTCCTCCCAGTTAACTGCATTCGGACGGAATTCAAAAGTTTATTTAAAACATGAGAGAAGCACTGAAGAAGCACAGAAGCAAAATGGTGTCACGTCCTCGGTTTTGTCATGCATTGAAGCAGCTGCCAGCCCCGGAGCAGATGGGAAACCGCAGCTTCTGATGCTATTTCATAGAGTCTGCTCATGCTGGTGATGGGCTCCAACAGCTCGAGATCCACCTGATCTCTGATGATCCTTCTCCAACACTCCCTTCGTGGAAGGATGAACCTTTTCCTCCACTTCCATGCGTTGTTCAAATGCATGCCAGGTGCTTTGTAAGTTGCTTGCGGAAAAAAAAATCCTTCTTGCCCTGACCCAAACCTACTTTCTGTGTGAATGCAAACCACAAAACACCAACCAGATGAGCGACGGTTGAAGGACTGTAGTGAAGATATCCTGGCTTTCCACAGCAATGAAACGTAGCCTTTTCTGGTCTCTGTAGGGAAGTCGAAAGTCTGATCTCCCCACCTGTGTTTAGAAGTGGACTTTTGGCTGGTGAACTAAGCTTGGTGTGTGGGTTTGTTTATGCAGACTTGAGCATAACTCGTTTCCTCGGGTGAGAGCTGTTTGCCTGGACTTAGACAGTACAAATGCATGTGATTTACAATTAATTCAGTGGGAAGTCAGCATCTGGATCTGCAATATTTCAAATTATTGCTTCATACTGAGAATGACGTGCCTCAGCTTTTGAAGTGTTTCATGTGAGATACCCAAAGGAAATTTTCAGACTACTGAGTTATCATTGCTGAGCTACTGCAACTACTATCTGTCTTAACATTTCACTGTAATGAGGTAACATTTAAGTTACCACCAAGGAGGGTCTTGCAATACCTCCTTAAGCCAAAGGGTGGGTAAGCACCAGAGACGGTTCCAAATTTTGTCACTCCAGGGATGGATTTTGCAAGTGGTCCGTTTCTCCTCCAGCCCAACCATCCTGAGACACTGGGTAGTATAACTTGCACTTCTCTCTGGCATAAACTGGCTACCAGCTGTCATAAAACTTGGGGCAACATTTTATTGATCAAACCTTTTGGAAATGTGACATTCCCAAGTAAAACCTCAGCACGACAGAGGTAGCAGAAAGGAAAGAGTCATCCTGAGGCAGAGCAGTTTCATTTTTTGCTTATGGAGTCACCATTAATGTACTACTGTTGCCCCTCACCTATATTGCAAATTTAAGGCCCCCAAAAAACAATGGCAACTAGCAACACATTACCATAGAGGAGGACTGTTCAGAGCTCTCTGGGTGACACTAAACAGTCCGTGCCTGTATTACACTGGTGGGAGGCTTCTTCTAGGGCAGTTGTACAGTAATTGCTATGAGTCCCAGCAAAATCCCAGCAGGCACCAACAATGAAAACAGACAAGGGAGACCTTTGAAGAAACAGAGGGCAGAGCAAAAGAATTTGGCCGTGCTTTACGGTCATCTTCTGGCATTTGTCTCCGAGATAGGGGCAACAAGCATGCTAGCACCTCAAGACGGCCCGGGACCACCAATAAACTACTGAACCTGGATCTCCTGAACTAAAAGTGTCTTAAAAGTGGTGGAGAATCCCTGTTCTTTCAGAGATGAGGACTCCTCTGGAGAACCAGAAATCCTCTCGTGCAGTACAAAACCTCTTGAGGTAATGGAAGACCTCCTGAAGTCTAGGAAGAGAAAAGGGGCTTTTTTCTTCTGCTTGTGAGAAGAGAAAAGGAATGACTACTTGAAAGTCATTCTTTACTTTTCTCTGGCACGTAAGGAGTGAGATCCTCTTGAACAGCTCTAAGCAGAAGACAGCTCTAGTCATACGATGCCTTATTATAAGTCCATCTGCTTCACAGAAAGTTATGTTCAGTAGGTATTTACAGATCTAATTTCTCTCTTTAGTTCTTTTTCATCAGGATAAATGTGATGAACTTTAAGAGGTATGAAGTTGGGAGAGTGGGGACAAAAGAAATATAGACGAATTTCAAGGTAAAAAAGTACACTCCATCCTCAAATCACTTAGCTTAAGTACTCTATGAATATCTGAACAGCTGGTGATTTTGCATATTGTATCATCTGCACCGTGGTATGGAGGTAGAAGGATATGTATAATAACAACAGGCTTTGGGGCTTAACTGAGAATTGCCCAGGATTTTGTTGATGTAAATCAGCTATCTTAGTATAAGGGTAGATTTTATACCAAAGTTTTCACTTTTCCTATTTGAATTTTCATTACAATGCTGGTTATTATAATTTCTTTTTAAAGAAAAAGGCAAGTCATCTCTTCAATAGAAACAAGAACAATGCCTCTTACTGGAGTTTCATGAATCCACTTCAATGTCACTTGAAAGACTCCTGAAGAGTCAAGCTGCTTGATTTCTATGAAACAGCCCAGGAGTCTCTCTCTGTCCAGCTCACGCAGCTAAGTTAAGCTCTTATTAAACTCAGTTGTTATTTTTCTAACAGATTCTTAATTACTGTTTTTTGAAGCAACAATCATCCCACGCTTCGCATTCTCTTTGTTTCTCCACCTCTTCGTGCGGTGCAAGCATGTGGGCAAAGCGTGGGAGGCTCCAAGAGCCCAAGCAATTGAAAATTGATGCAGCGCTTTAAAATAAAGGAATGATCCTTATTATAAAAGGGGAAAAACAAAGTAGCACACTGAGATAAACAAAGACGCACAGACAATGCAAGGAAAATAATATTAGCAGATGTTGAGCCAGCCGTTAATGATCTGTTTTATATTTAAATCTATTGCTTGAATGCTGGAGCCAGAACACCAAGGAGCGAGAAAGAAGCCTGGCAGCAGCCATGCACTTCACTTTTATTGCTCTGACTCCAATCATTGATGTTGCCTTTTTAAGTTATCAATATAAAATTTTTGCATGCAAGTTGAGCGCGATGGAAAAGCAGAGCTGATGGCACCGGGAGAGGGAAGGGCTCTCCTTGCAGACCACGCACAGCAAACCTCCCCACGCTTTCAGACCGCTGCAGCTCCCCAGAGGAACAGCGCTCAGGGCTTGCAGGACCTGGACCAAACCCTTTGCACACGCGTTGTGAAGGAGCCGTGCGGGATGTCAGATATGACTCGCAAGAGGCAGACGGGCCTGTGGAAATGAGAGGGGAAAGACTCCACGTTCGGCTTGTAACCAACCTCCAAAGTCACGCACCGTCTGCGCTTCACCATCCCTCGCGGGGACACCCGCGCTGCACACCTCGGGGACGTTCTGAGCAAAACCGCCGGGCCCCAGCACTCCCTGCGAGGAGAGGTGGCCTGGTGAGATGCCGCTCGATTGCCCGCGGTTACGGCAGCGCGGTGAGCTGCTCGTGAGGAAAACCTGCCTGGTGCTCTCAGAGCCACCCGTACGGCAGAGGGACGTGCTCCCAGGAGGGGTCTGCGGGTGCCACCAGCAGCGGTGACGGCTTCCCCGTGCTCACGCTGAGCATGGGATCATTCACCGCACGGCCGGACCAGAACTTCTTGCCCTGTTGCTCTCCGACCACCCCACCTGCCTCGGCGGCAGCCGTTGCTTGCCGGAGCCAAACCCTCCCCGCTGCTCCCATAAGCCTGGCCGGAGCCGACAAGCCCAAGGTATTCTCAAAGACATAATCCAACCCTAAACCCAAGGCGTTGCAGAAGAGGCGTTACCTCACGTCTGCAATGAGCTATTTTGGCAAGGTGGGCAGGCTGGCAGAGAGCACATCCTTGCTTTCGAGACCTGTACAGCTTGTGCAGGGCGATAGGCACTACAGCTGCCTTTCATACCAATTCCTCCCCTCAAAGGATACCTCAGTTTTCAGCAATAGACACGTTTATTGCAAAGCAACGTGATGAATAAAAGCTGGAGGGAAAAAAGCTCCCTCATGTACTGTTCAGTCAGGGTCAAACATTCAATTGCAAACCTGCAAGCAGCAACACAAGAACAAAATGTCATAATACCGTTTCAAGATCAAACTTCAGCTAATTTAGGCAACATCAGAGAGGGCTGGATATCATCTCACGCTGGAGCAAGGCCTCCCCGGGACCGATCCTCTCCCCAGCACCACCTGCACCCCTGTGAGGAGGAATCCAGCTGCATGGGTCTGCACGGGGCTGCAGCACCCTTTGCTCAAGTCCTTGCCCGAGGCGTGGGGACCTGGGACCTGCCAAATCCTGCAGCGTGCACCAGCCATTCGGACTAGACATGTCCGACAGAGGTGGTCAGCTTGGTTGCTCTTCCAGGGCCGGGCGTCTTGGTTTATGACGGAGTTTCTTCCTTTAAGTTTCCTCTCGCCGTGCATGAGATGGCTGCCCTGTCCTCACCCACCCTCTCTCCTGGAGCGGCTCCTAATTATTGGCCATCTCCCCCTCTCCTTTATATTTACGTTTTCATTTGCATTCCCTAATAAATACACTGTCTCTACTTTTCAGGGTGGTATGTCCTGCTTATGCTATTTTCAGGACTTTGGTAAAACTTTGTAAATCACCGCTCCTGAGGAACAGATACTACCCAAACAATCTGTTAATACCACAGTTGTCTGCTTGCTGTCAGCCTGATGCAGACAGGGAAAGCGATATGTAAACCTAAATGGAAAGGGCATTGGTCCAACATTTTCCCCCTGTGCTCCCCAGTACCCAGAGGAAGGGCACTGGGCTGCTCGCAGGTTTTGACCCAGCTCCAAACCACCAGGATCAAAAACTGCCGCTGTTAACTACCTTCTGTCCCTTCACTGGAAGGGATGTCCTCACTAGATCCATTTAGGACCAACTAGTTACTACTGATTCCCCATGAAATTTTTGGATCTGTCAGGCTGTTTGACTCCGTTCCGTTACTATTACTGTAATAAAAGCATCATTACCATCTATTATGTATACCAATAATTCATACCAACCACTACCTAACTTAGAGTAATAATACAGTTGCTTTTAGGTTATTTAAAATAGAATAATTTAATCCATCTTACTTGTGCCATACTGATTTTAGATCAGTGCATGTTTTTCAGTTAAGACAGGACAATTTAATCCAAGACATGCTCTAGTTGAAACAAGAATTGGTGCAACTTCCACAGCTCCTGCTCCACTGCCCGTCCAGCTGGACTGCCATGGGCCTCTGTGGCATGGCAGTCCTCTGAGCCGATCAAAATGGATCAGCATTAAGTCAAGCACTTCAGATGCCCACCATGAAACTACAGGTACTTTTAGCCATCACACTTGAAATCTCAACACCAAAAGGTATCATCAAGTTTGGTTTTTTAAAAAAAAAAAAAAAATCAGCCGTTACAGAATTTTCACTGATACTCTTTTTACCATGTATTGACACCAGTAACAAACCTGACGTTATTGGCCCAGGATCTTCTTCAAGCTAAAGGTAATTTCAATCACCTGGACTGAGTGAGGAGTCTCCTTTAATGCTGACCTTCTCCCACTTTACTGGAGCTTCTCCGCTCTTCAAAGACAAGAACAGCTCAGCTAACCCTTTAAAAGCTCTTCAGTTCAAGTTATATAGAACTGCTAATTTTTAAAATAGTTAATCATTTCTGATGCTTTTTATCATCCAGCAACACCACTTCTGACCTTACGTGTGTACTCCAGGAGCCCAGAAAAATCAGACCCACTGCTCTTTGGTATATCCTTTTCCATTGCCTACTAGATGCCTGTGTTTGCAATTATCTTCCAGCGAACAGAGTCATGTAAAGTCAAAGGAAACAGATCTGTGCTTTGAATCTTGCACTCACCACACTTCAATAACACGTTGCCTTGCAAGTCACTGTTGTGCATGCTAACATTTGGTGGTGAACAATTGGGACAACATTACTGTATCCATTATATATTAATAACAGATGCGTGTGTATCCTATTCTTCATTCCCTTTCTCTCCTCCCCTCCCCTTTTCATGATAATTAACAAGGCAATAAACATGTAAAACTTAAAAATCACAGAAGTGGAAAACTGATAAAGCCTTCTGAAATGATATCAAGGAAAAAAAGAAAGAATCAGTGAACCAGAAGAACATATAAAGTTATGGCTATTGAGCTTTGCAGAGAGCACAAAAATTGAAAGAAAAATAAATAACAAGGGCAGGTCAGTTTTCCGACAAGAGCTAAATCCGAGGTGAGCTGAGCTAACTTAAACAACCTATGTTACGATGTAAACGAAGGGAGAGATTCCTCACACAGCAATAACAGATGCCGTTCAGGTTTATGGGGTGGGGGAAAGAGCCGTATTTTTTAAGGCACTCAGACACCCAGGATCATGACCAGCTGCACCCAGCGCGATGGGGCAGCCAGGGCTCCCCCAGCAGCAAATGTCCCACCCAGCCCGGCTCACGGGGACCAGGTCCTCCCGCAGCCCACGTGCCTCGCACACCGCTCTGCGGTTAACGAAGCGCAACAATAAATGGTGGAAGAGCAACATTACCCCGAGAGTGAGAAGGGAAATTCAGCCTACGCTGTGAAAATGGGAATAACCGGAGAGTAGCGGGCTTTTGAGGAACTCCGCTGCGATAAGCGTTAGCTTCATCTGTCTCATTAGCTATTGCCCTGCCACCTCGTCCCCAAGCGTACCCGCACTTGCACACACAGACCTGCCAGCACACACAAGCCTATACTTCCCGCCAGCTGAAATCAGGAGCTCCCAGGTAAAGTACATACGCCAAGGTCTTAAGATCAGTTTAATGAACCATCATGACTAAATTTGGCAAGATTTCCCATCTTGCTTCTTTTCTGTACCTCAGACTGTTTTGATCCATTTGTGAGAAATTTAGTTTGGCAAGTGAAAGTCCTTTATCACTGCCAGTGGTTAATCTGCGCTGTAACACATTCATTCAACCAGAGAAAATCCAATATTGACATTTGTACCTTGGGGGGAAAAGAGGTTAAACGCTGGATGTACAATAAACTCCTGGGCTATGCCAAGCAACCGTATAATATCTATATCATGTATAGGCGTGTTTCTTTTCCTGAGAACTCAGATTTAGCTCTATCACATCTGGACTCCACTATTATTCCTCATAATCAGTCAAATGGATGCTGTTGGACAACATCTGGAAGTGTCTCTGATAGCCCAACTCAGCTGCTCCAGCCTTTTGGTGGTCTACTGAGAACTGGCTGTTCACATGCTGCTAAATCTCTTCCTTGTTTCCACCCACTAAATAGCATTAAAAGGCAGCTTAAAATACATTAAATATGCTCCCAACATTAATTTCCTCTGTAAGCAATTACTGTCTTGGCCACAAGGATGTTTTGCAGTTCCTGGTAAGAAGGAGATGGTCTGTGCGGCCAGCCGTTCGCACATGGGAAGGACCGACCCCACGAGTCTCACTAAAACGTGTTGTCACTGTTAATCATTTTCACTACCACTGTGCCTAAAAGTCGGCCAGAAAAATGAAACCCTGTTGTGCAAGGCACTGTACAAATACACAGTGTTGTGAGGCCTGGCCTCCAAAGAGTTCACAGCCCGAGAAGCCCTCATTGCCCTCTTTTCATCTGTTTTTAACTCATTCATTTGACTTCTAAAGCTGGGTTTAAAAGTTCTGAAATCTGGTACCTTTGCATACGTTGTGCAACATCTTCATCCATGAACAGTCTCATTGATGTCAGGAGACCTATTTTACAGATTTATATGCTTTTTTTTAGGCACACATATACATACGTTTGGGTATGTATGTATATTCTATATTTCAGATTATACACAGGCATAACTATGTTGGTCTAGAGAATATTTCCCAGAGGAAGATCAGAGCATACAGTATTAATTCTCTCTCTCCAAAAGTAACTGTGCTTTATCTTGGGTGTAGGACTGCTGAAAGTAAGCAGGACTTCTCAAAGGCTAAGTGTTTGTCAACATGAACAAAGGTATCAAGATAATACTGCAATAATGATCAAAACTGGCTGGTTTTAAACCACGATTAAGCCTTGCAAACCATTTCACTTAACTTAAAAACTTCTGAATGACCAAATGACTTTTTTTACACTTTTCATTAAAAAGAATATTGTGGAAAGGTTGTAAGTAACCTGTGATTCAGATTTAACCCAGTTTAGACAGAAGCCTGAGAACCAGCCAGAGCTGGAAATAAACCACTGTTGCCGATTATTCTGACTGCCAACAAAGAGAAACTAGGAGCCTTCATATGAAGCTAACTTTTAAAATCTATTAACTGCTTCTTTTCCTTATATCTAGAACTTCATCCGCTAATAACGAGTCAAACCAAAATAATGATGCTATCACATAGACTGTCTGGTCACCCTAAACTTGCATTGCTTGGCTAAAAAATTCTTTACTTTTGCTGAGGCCAGTGCTACTCACCCTGAACTTTGCATATGTAACACAGAAGGGCTTAACGTATGACAAAGAAAATAGAGCCGGGAATGGCATCCTGACAACTATGTTTTCCTGATATAGTCATTTTGGTTAGAGAGGTAACAAAGGAAAGCAAGTTGAACATCAGAAACTGCTAAACTCAGATGCAGAACTAATGATTAAAAAAAACCTTTCACAGATGTAAATTTGATTTCAATAACAGGAAATATTCAGTGGGGCTTAGTCCAATCGAAGGTATAGGCATATCTTTATTAAGAAACATTACGGCCAACAAAGCTGAGAGAAATCATCACAGAAGTAACACCCAGAATCAATGGGAGGAAACTGAGCATTATTTATCTAGACAACAAGAAAGCTTTTGAGGCAGCATCATACAAAAAGCTGATTTATGTGAGAGGATTACTACAATTTACTCAAAAGCATAATGTTTTCATTCTCAATTGGGAAGTAATTTATTTGATTACAGAAAAAAAAAAAAAAAAAAATCAAGGCCCTCTCCTGCAAAACTTTCACAGTAGAAAGGCATTTCAAGGGAATGCCCGGAAAGGCATTACAAGGGATTATTGTAGCTCAGGTGAAGACATCTGTGATAACAGAAATGGGAAGGAAGGTGATAGGATCTGCAACACATGCAAGGGGTGTTAAGAACCAAAATTTAAGAAACAGTTCGTATAAGAAACCAGGTCAAATAAGGAATATATAGGCATTAATAGAGAGGAGCAGTGGATGAGTCCGATACGGAGGACAAAACCACGAGTCCAGAACAGACCTGTAAAAGCATCATGCTGGTGAAACACAGGTGAGGCAGGCAGGGCACTAACATCCTGTCATGGCACTTAAAAACAATGAAAAACTGTGTATTCTGCTAGGCACAGGATGCGAATCAGCAGGAGTTTTGTTCAGCAAGGATTGCAGACCCGAAGTCTTCTCTTCGTGGACATTAAGTAACCACACAGGGCACTACACAGGCGGCAGAACAGGCAGCACATCCCCAAAGCTGCCCCGGGCAGCACCCTTGTGGAATATGAAATTATATCAGGCGATCAAAATCAGTGCCACTACAGCGGAGACTCGGTCATTGGGTCCCTACCCCCTGGCTAGGCTACGGCTGGAAGCGGTGTCCTCCTAAATCACCCCGGCACGCGCCAGCAGTGGGTCAGAGCTGTCACCTCGTGACTTTATTAGAGACGGAGGATTTGGTTTCACCAGAAAGAAAGTTGTCCCAGTGCCATGCAGGGCCAAATAGCAAGGAAATTAGATCTAACCCATCCTGTGTTACCTGTTTCCTTTAATCCGGAGGCTTTTCCGGAGATGGAGAAGGCGAATTACCAGCATTACCAGGGTAAGTCTGTGATCCTGGGTACTCAGCAGCTATTAAAACTTCAGTCTTTAGAAGAAAAAGGTTAAGGTCTATTATTATCTCGAGATCCTGTTAAATCAGATGCAGCCATAGTTTCCCTCTACCTTTAAGGTTCCTCTTCACGTGCAAGGAGCATTTATTACCAGCATCATCTTCATAATCTTGGGATGGAGGCTCATCTGGGCCTGGTGTCTTCCTAATCTTCATTAACTCTAATTTCATTATCACCTGTCCTGGAGTGACCCTGAGATCACTCACTACTTCTTTCTTCCCCCTCTGGGAAATGAATTTCTGTTCCTGTCCTCAGCTACTGAAATGCTTTTGTGAGCCCTGCGGCAAATAATTAATATTAGCAGTATCCCCTTCGTCTCTCACCAATCTGGGTGCCCCACCCTGTCTTAAAGCTCTGCTGGCTCCTTGACTCATCTTTCTGTTTCTGATATATGTTTTTAAAAGCCTCTAGAATATTCGGCTTGGCTTGGTAGTCTTATTTCATCCCTTGTGTGAGCTTTTCTCACCTTTTTTTTTAAAATCCATCTATTAACCTTCCCTTCTTGCATTTGATGTTCAGCAGCTCTCAGATGTCTTTTGCATGACATAAGAACCAATTTTTCCAGTTAATTATTCAACCTCTTCTCCTGCCTCTCCCCTCCCCCCGAACAAGAGTGTTATAAAGGTGGGCTCAGGATGACAGAGCATCACCGGATTAAAGAAACAGACTGAATTAAAGGTCTTCCCACAAAGGAGAGGTCTCGACCAAAAAGCTCAGATGCCCCCCCTCACCACAGGGAAAAGTTTTGTAAAAAGCAGACACCCCAGATCCCTCCCCTGGCAGCGGCAGAGGACGTTGTCGTCTGATAAGGCGGCAGGGCAATAACGTTTTATTTCTGTCCCGCACCTAACTAATGGGGCTGTTTGGCACCGAACAGAAACAAATAGGGAGGGAAGAATGACGATGACCGAGAGAAGACAGAAAAGGAAAGAAACCTTTTCTTCAGCTCTGTGTCTTTGACAAACATCAGAGGTAATAAACAGGGAGTTTTATGAGCTAATTGCATTTTAATCAATTTGAGCTCTTAACTGCATTGGAGAGGCTGCTAACTTATATTAGATTCATGTATGGTTTTACACTGCGTCCCCACCGTTAACAGCTTTACGATAACAAAGCCTTCGCCGCCACCGTCACCATGGACTATTGCTCCTGAGGAGCGCGCGGGTGAGAAAAACTCCCCTGAACAAAAACAAAGAGGAAGAGCAGGATCCTTTGCATAAACAAGGGGAAAAATGGAGCGATTGTGCTGCACAACGTGAGGCGAGAGTGGAAGTTCGGTGGCTGGCAGCAACCCATGGCCACCGATCTTTGGAGAAAGAAATCCTGGCACAACGAATTTGGGAGAGTCCAATAAAAATGTAGAAGTGAGGGCAAAAAACTCTCTCCTCCCGGTTGTGTACGTGTGTCCACACAACCAGCATATGTTAAGCCTTTAAATGAGCATTTGGCCGTGAAACAGTAGCTATGGCAATACGCAGGCATGAATTTATGTACTGTACGTACATATCGCATAGAAAAGCTCTCTGTTTCTGAACTGGACTGGCAGCTGCTTGAAATTTTCCCCTTCGCTTTCCCTAAGGTCTCAGGTGTGGGATTCATGAGCCAGTGTCTCAGCTAGAACAGGTGTCTATCGCTGTGTAAATAGCAATTAGGCCCAAATTTCAGACTTTTTTCAAATCCCTATCTGAGGAAAAGCCCAGGAATAAATAGTTGCTGTAACGGCCAGGGGTATTGTGTAGCATTATAGCCTCCAGCTGGGCTATTACATACTATAGACGGGTGAAGAATACAAGCACCTGACAGATGTGTTCTGTTAGCTTCATTAGAAAAGAAACAAAGAAACTCCTCAATTAATAGCAGTGGAGCCAAAGGGAAGGGGGGTGCGGGAGGGAGGAATCATAGCCTGTTATTTAAACAGAGTCAGGGAGCCTTTCACTGATGGCTTAATATGATTCATTAATAAAAACAGCTTTTTGAATGCCCAGTTTAAGTCAAAAGAAATCACTAGCGTGGGTTTTTTTGTTGGTGGTGGGTATTTTTTCCCTGCAAAAGAAGGGCAAAATGACAAACTGGAGTTGCTGAATACATTTTGTGCGAGGCTGGTCCTTCTCAAAGCCCCCTTTCTGCAGGGCATTCGTCCCTCGGGGTGGTGGCACAGTCCTTGGGAATCGACCGGGTCACATCGAGACTTTGGGTGAAAGAGATTTGCAGGGGTAATATAGACACATTCCATGTCTCAACCAGGAAGCCTTAATGATTTTAAAGTGTCAAAATGGAGCTTTTCAATATAATGGAAATCAGATGCATCTAGAAAGTCACACCTTTCCATCACAACATGTTATTCCTGTTCTGAGGGTCTGAATGACCGGTAAAGCCTTGTTGAGTGTAGTTCTGTGTGCCACTTCTTTAAAAGCGATGGACTTCATGTCTCTTTATTTAATACAGTTTTAATCATAATAAATGTATGTTCAAACTATATTGTACCACAGCTCCTTCTTATGCCCATGCACATGACAGGGTAGAGGATCCTGCAGCTAGCTACAGGAACCACGTCTCTTCTGCTCCTAAAAATAAGACGAAGCCATCGCCACCTTTTTCTAACAGACAGCAAAACTGAAACGCAATGTAATTCTTGAGCTGCAGTGCTTACTGCTGTCCCTGGCTGTGGTAGTAAAACTATCTTCCCAACACACATTTGAAAGAGAGGGAGGCATTTCAAGCATTTGCGGGTTCAGGGAGCTTCCAACGTGAAGCCATCTGTGCTGCAGGGTTTTAAAGATCAAGAAATTGCTGCGGCACCTCCATGGCATGGTGTAAGATAAGTCGGAGGGAAAGGATAATTCAGCATCTGAGAGCACAGAAGGAGCCCTACAATGGAGGTAGCCATCGTTTGCACCTCCACCTGCCAAACGAACTCATGCCAAGATCTTGCAAGATTTACCAGCATCGGCCTGGACAAGGCAATGGTGATGGTGTGGTTCTCACGCAGCAGTCACCGGATCCATGTGGTCCAAGTCTGGTGATGGCAGAGTTGATACACTGAGCTGGAGGGTTGGTTTGATTAGATGTATTACAGAAAGATTAAGGAGACCAACAATACCTATCAACTCCTCTCACATATTTCCCTGCAAGTTGTTTCCCACTCTGCGTTAACTGATGTTTTGCCAAAGCCTGCCTCTAAACATACCAAGTGATGGGTCTTTCATCACTTCCCAAGTGACAGTCGTCCATGACCAAATAGATCCTGCTGTCAAGAAGGTTTCTTTTATATATTCAGCCTAATTTTTCCTATTCTTAATTTCATCCCATTACTCTTAGTTAAACCCACTCCTATTGTCCTAAATAATTCACCTCCCTCAGGAATTTACCCCCTCCATGTATTTGTAGGCTATTCTTTTGTCCCACTGTAGTCTTCACTTAGCGAAGCTATCTATATTTAATTCTTTTAATCTCTCTCCATAAATTAGTCCCTCCAGCCAGCGAGGGGAAGGGCATATTTGAGACGTTATTCAGTGGTGAGCTAGGACGCTCTGTTACATTCTGGGGATATCTAGAGCATGGAAAATGCCTAGGGGAAGCCTAAACATTCATATTATTACTTTTCTTTTTTTTTCCCAAGTGTTTGAACTGCCATAGACAAAGTGATATTTCTGAAGGAGAAAAATGTAACTAAAGATCTCTGTTTCGTTCTCCCTTTTCTGCCCCACTGTTGTAAATGTCTGCTTTGTCCTCAGTTAATAACCTCCATCACCAGCTGGCCAGCTCTTGCTTACAAGCTTTGCCTTCCTTTACACCCTAACCTAGGATTTTTTATGTCTGTGTGAAAAGCAGAAAATCAGTCAACGTAAAAATAGGTTAAACTATATAAGATAATAAAGAAATGCACCGCTGCTGCAGCAAGCTGGAGCTTTTTCCATCAGGCTTGAAGACGTTGTTTACTTGTGATAGTCTGTATACTTGTGACAAAGTTACTGCTTTTCTAATGTACATAAATTCCTGATGAATTAGATAGCACCACTATCTTTTTTTTACTCTACTGACAGAATCAGACAATAGCTGTACTCTTGCCCTTCCGACCCCTAATTAACTACTTGGAGCATTCAGACTTACGAGTTAGATGCAAACTAATAACTGGTTTATTTGAATTGCTGGTTTCCTTCCTAAGGACAGTTTGTATGACAGAGCTGATAGCAAAGTCTCCCTCTAGGAGAACACTGTGTAATTCTGTGTGTCTTACATTTATTTGCTGCAAATCACTCTCTGTTCAATCAAGCTCTACATCTCAAGAAACTGAGGTGACTTATACTAGGAGGTGAGGATCGTGTGGTCTTTGAACCCAGTATTTTTTAAAAAGAGAGAGTTGTAGTTGTTGTTATTGCTTGTATTTCATGGCACTTCTCCCATGTAGCTTAAACCCTTCTTTAGCAGCGAGTGGAATTTTATACTAAAACTTACATCCTACCACAATCTTAAGGTAGCCATTAGTATTTGTTAAAGGGACCATAATAGTGTTTGACTTTTGTGTTGAAAAGGGATTTTCAATTGCTTTAAATACATCCAAAGACTTGGAATGACTGGGCCTGTACACTGGAATCATTTAAATATCTAAAGGAGAAATGCAGAATCCAGCACATGAACCAGTGCCCATAATTGGCTCTGATACTTCAACAATTTATTTATTTTTCTCTACAGCTGACTTAATACCATAAAATGAATTCAGTACTTGCCAAAATGCCTATTGCAAAAAAAAGTCAAACAATTCATATTTGGGTCATACAAACCTGAAAAACATTAGAGGCCAATAAATGATGTCTTCTGGAGGATATGAAAATAAACAGACCCGCATGTTAATGCTAACCAACTCAGTCTTTAACCCATTGGCTATTATTTTTCTCTGCATTGTGGCAGCACATAGGATCACTTCTGGTTATAAATGCTGTACAAGCATGAAACCCCAAATAATCCTTAACTCAAGAGTTTTTACGCTAAGGAAAATAATTGGATTGGGAGGAAGCTAGGGATGTGGGTGCACGTGTACAGGAAAAAAACCATCAGTGGCATGCACAAGGTGTCCTACAAGTGCCCTCTTTCTCTCAAATATTCCTTCTCTTCCAGCGCAAAGCCTGTTTGTCCGTTCAGCGGCCAGAGCGATGACTTAACATGGCTGGTGGTGGCTATTTCCAGAGTTAAGAGATGCCCACGAAGACCATCCACAAATTGCGAGAGCCTCAGTTCCTTGCCTCTGGAGTCTCAGGGCCAAGCTCCTGACATGGTATCCCCCCACGTCCAACAGCTTTGTTCCAAAAGAAGTGAAAAGTGCACGTTTACTTCTCTTGCTATGTTTATGGGTCAACTTGAGGGCAAAATGCGAATATACACAGGCTGGAAAGTGTATTTTAATCTCTGGGTTTGTTATATTTTCGTCTTTCATCATACTGCATTGCAAATTATTCTAGTTCTATTTCTCTGGTGTATTAAACTAGTGCATTGCCAAGTCTCAGCTCTCCATTCAGGTTCTGGCATCAAAGCCTTAGGCCAATTTTATTTCATTTGTATTTGCTGTCAGAGCAATGTCTTTATTCTAAAATGCCCTTCTCATATCAACTTCTCAGGTGGCTTGACAGACGTAGAAAGTGTGAGGAAGAAAGCCCTCCCCCACGCCGCAGTCTGCAGTATCGCTTTTATGTTTCCACCCTCTCTGAGGGGGGAAATGTACAACACATGTTGAGAAAATGGAGTTCAGGACGCCATTTAGCAATGAAGGGGATTTTCTTCTAATCTTAGCTAGGCACTTGACCTGTTCATACAGCCTTTCTACTTTATTTATATGTATGTCTGTATATGGGTGTATATATATGTGTGTATATAAAAAGCACACACACTTTTAAAAAACACTAATGCTGCTGTTGCTCTGGGCTAATTTATTTTCAACTGTGAGTGGCACTTTAGTCAATTACAAAAAAATTTTAGTAAAGCAGAGTGAAAATCTATCACGTCCAATTATGATGACAATGCAGTGCTGTGCAGTTGAGGGTTAGACTGGGACCAGCCGTGTTTTGCTTGTGGCCACCAAGGATTGCGATGGAGCTTTTTTTATGCATGGGTAGAAAAATGATTTAAACTGGATGACAGGAAGCCCAAATCATTTTGTCATATTAAAGACTGTCAAGGACCCACCTCAGGATGGAAGTGTTTGATGTCAAATATAATGCCAGAATTTGGCAAGGTAAGGACAGCTGTAAACAGGACATCTTAAACGTCACAGGACAAGGGGAAGCATAAGAAAAGTTTATCTTCTGGCACTGCACGTTAAGCAGTAACAGTACTTGATAATAGATCTTAGTCTTCTGTTTAATATTCTCCGTCGTGTCTGGCAACGGACACTTTGCATTCTAACAATTTTTATTTGTCAAGCACAAATGTGTCCTATCTATAAAATCGCATGCACTTAAGCATATATAACCAAACACTAAAAATCCACTTGCATACATACACATCTGTCTGCAGCATCCGTGCATCGGCAACACTAAGGACACTGAAATCCCTGGGTGATGTACTTTTGCAAAGATCTTAGCAAGCAGCACTGCAGCCTGTGGTGCAACAGGAACAGTGCAGTGTCGCACCCACCCTCGCACCCTGTTTTTAGAAGTAATGATTCTCACCCCTTTAAAACCAATAAAAATTTGGGTTGCATAAAATACAGACACCTTCCCAAGCACAAACACATGTATACATGTTTTGAAGGCTACTCCCCATTAAGTGCTTTGGTTTGGGATAGTTTAATCTGTGTCCTCACTGGTTTAAGGCGGAACAATGGGTTTCTCAACTGAGGAATGTGCATGTGAAAAGCAGGGATCAGATGAGACGTCTGTACCAAAGCAATGCGTTCCACCAGGGCTTTTGATATAAATCTAATCTACAGAAATCACTGCTACATTTAGGATCTCACAAAATGTTGTGCCTTAGGAATGGAGTATTTCAGAATGCAGTTGAGCAGTGCCAGTAATTCAACATCAACAGCCAGGAAAAAGAAACCTTACTTCACTGTATTGTTAAGCGAACGCAGCTGATTGCTCCCTTGCAAGCGGTGACGGTTCAAATTCCTCAAAAATTATTACAACTACCAGTAATGTTTTCCTTTGACAGCTCTGGGACAAACTTTTTCATTCATTCACTGTTTTCTCTGAAGATTTATGTCAAAATTAGGGGCGAGTAAAACCTGCTTCTTCCCATGCTTTCTGTTGCTTTTCCCCACAGCTCTGCTTTATTCTTTACTGGAAAAGAAAAAAAGTTGAGGTGAAAGAAGCAACAACAGCAGAAAACAAAATTATCGAAGTAGGTCTCAGTAAAATAAAAATGGAAAAAATTGAAAGCAAAAGGTAATTTTTTTCCCATTTTGTCAAAGACCTATTTTTCCCACAGGCCAGGGAAGAGCAGAAACCTCTCTGCAGTCTACCTAGATATTGCTGTCTGGATGCATATTCATATTTCAGATACTATAATGACAGATGTGAGAGAAGAGAGATTTTTACAGCAATTGGATGAGAAAAACTATGGGAGTGAATCAAATTTTCTTTATTTGGGTGTGCAGATATGGAAATGCATTTATATTATTATCTCTTTATATATTATTCATATGATAATGTGTTTTGATTTGCTGCAAATTACAGAAGACTTAAAATACTAATTTTGAAAAACTTTCCCTGCCTGCCTCTCTCTCTCTCTCACTCTCACACACTTATTTTCTATACAATAACTCTCTCCAGTGATCATTACAAGAATATACTCTCAGCCTATATTCTACTCTGAGGAAGCCTGAGATGATGCAGTGAATGGCCACTCCTGCAGCTACTTCTACCAGGGTCATACAGGGGTTGATAGTGACATTTTTGTCCTTCTTTTCTGGCTTTTAGGCTTTTCTGTATGCTGTATTTAAGGCAATATACTCAGGGTGAAATCTAGAAACCACAAATTGTCTATGTCCATAGGAAAAAAATACCCTATGGACATTTCTTCACACATATAATATAGGAGCCAGAAGCCATGACTTTAAATGAATTCAGTATCACTATTTTAGTCATGTCAGACCAAAAGTTTGAGAAACAGAATTATCTGCATAATGGAAGTTTATTGTTGTCATGATACAAATCAACAACCATCTTAAGCCTAAAATCAGTTTACAACAAAGCAAACTCCCTATCTCCCAAGCATCCTGGTACATACAAATTAAACATACCCAGATCTGAGGTTCTGCATGAAAACAGAGGTGTATCAAAGTTAAACCAAATGAAATCTTGTTTCATTAATTCAAGCCCACCATAGAACTGTCTCTGCTAAAACATCTATGCTTTAGTCAGGACTACTTTGGACATTTCTATAAGTAGTAAACAGGCAACAGGAGCAGTCTCCTCACCTACTTTGTGAGAAGGAAGAGTTTGGGGGGAAGGAGGTATTCATCTTTTGGGCACAGAATTGCACAAAGGTAGATTTTTCGCAGGCAGAGCAACAACCAGGGTTATTGGTCTTGCAAAATGCCGAGACAACATCTAAACACTCTTGAAAAGTACCTCCCAAAACATTAGCTCTGCACTAGTTCTGCATATCTGAACGCTCCTGTTACAAGGCAGATGGTAGACTTGTTGTGGGACTCAGTGGAGAAGCAAGATAGTGCAGAGAGTCACGAGCGATGGGGAAAGGGAATTGCCGTGAGGATAGTGCCTGGAAAAGGGACTGGGGTCGGAGGGGTGCTGGGCCACTGGCACAGGCTGAGGGGGAAAGGCAGAGGTGGGTGCTGAGGGAAACACCTGGGAGTTCCTCAGCTAGGAGCCGGCTGGAGACCGGGGTGGTCCAGAAATCCGTGTTTCTGAAGATGACAGGAGCGAGAACAGAAGCGAGGCCCACCAAAGCTGTAGGTGATCCCGGGGAAAGCTTTGGGACAACTATAGCCCAACATGGAGCTCATACTAACCAGGTTTGTGTTCTCTCAGGAAGCGTGTGCACACTTCCACAGCGGACAAACCTGGTGTGCCCGGCTGCCCCGGACCCCGGGGAGTCAGCGCGACCAACGCGACCCTCTGCAGCGTTATCGAACAGCCTGGCCAGCCCCGCTCCCATGGGGTCCGCACCAACGTCACGAGGGTTAAGAAAGGCAAAAGGCTCAGATAATGCTGGTGTTGCTTAGCCTGATCCTCCTGCCGGGAAAAGAAGAGGCAGAACAAACCCTGGTGAGTTTATCAGAAACAAGAGATGATTTATTGAGAAAGTGTTCAACAATTACTTCTTTGAAGGAAGTTGGCACCTTGCCCCTTCAACAGTGTCGTTTACCATCCGCTCCAAAATTAGATAAGCAAATCCCTCCTGGCCTTTTCCCACCAGGAAGAGTGTCAGTCTACTCCATCCATGGCCCCTGAACCCCAAGTACTTGATATAAACTGACAATTGATAGTCAATAGTATTGGCAGACCCACTCATCAAAGCTAATTGCACAACAGGAAACATCCTGTTTCAGTTCGTCATTGTGTAATTCAGTGCTATATCATTAGAGATATGAGGAAAGTTTCCACAGGAAGAGAGATTGAAAAGAACAGGACTTCTAGTTTAGAGAAGTAACGAAAACAGGGACTCGCTAGCCTATGTGACACAAAAATATCTACTTTTGTGTTATCTGCTGTTTCTCATAATGAAAGAACAAGAGATAGCTAAAAAAAAATTGAAAAGCATTCAATTGAAAATTGATAAAAGGATTTATTTATTTGTATACAACATGCAAGTAACTTCTGGAGCCAACTGTCAACAGATACGACTGAAGCAAAAAAAAATCAGTAGGATTAGGAGTTTATCTGGATATTAAGCTTTTATATCATTACAAAACTAACTTGCCAGCTGTGGGTTTTTTCTCCTGCAGTTAGTAAACATAACCAACAGCTTTCTTGAAAATTTCTGGAGTGTTTTGAGGTAGTCAACCTGAAGATTTAAAGGGACTCATTGAAAATCACTGAAAAATCACAGTCGTACCCCACTTGCTGTCTCATAATTCTACCTTACTGACAATCTGAATGAAGTAAGTAGCTGATAAACAAAACAGGACAGGAAACCAATTTGTTGACAAATACTGTAATGTTCAAACTTTGCTCTCAAAGTTCATTAGCACAGCAACCCTGTGGTGCAATAAAAAAATCAAATCTATGTCCTTTTTGTTTTCCCATCATGAAAAGGTATTTTATCTTTTTTAAATATACTTACCTAATAAGCATATAACACCTCAGACATCTCAAGTCACTTCTTACCGTAGATTTGCTCTATGTACAAAGTACTGCTTGGACCTTCTGAAAGCTGGGCTAAGCACAAATGGTCCTGATGTCCTGTCTCATCTGGGTTACCTAAAAGTGTGGACAGGCAGTCTACTCCCTGTTGGCAAAGATTTTTAATCTGAGTTTTCTGAGATGTAGTTCATTCTAGTGAATAAACACCAGGTATTTCCTGCACATAGGAAAAGTGATTGGAATAAGGTTCAACAGAGAAGTGCGAAGGTCCTGGTCTGCCTTGCTGACACCAGAAATCAGAAGTGAACCCCAATACATTCAGTATTAGGATTATACAGGCTTCTGACTCCAGTGCCACCTTAGTTTAGGATGTCCCACCAGAGTCTAACTTGTCTTTGTAATAAGATGCTTGGCTGACGGGTCCTACAGTTTCACCTTTGCAAATGTGTGCCAAATTTATCTTCCAGCCTTGAACTGACTTCTTCCTAAACTCACGAGGTGAGCTACTGCACGTCTTACTGATTTAAATTCAAAGTCAACAGGATACATCTTCTGCGATCTACATCTTACTTACAGCTCACGCTTCCAAAACACGACAACTTTGAGACATGGGTTAAAAATGGAGGAAGCTATTGCAAAATATGTACTGCAACTCATTTTACATGCCTAAGCCTGTGAAATACCTTCACTAATCTACCTCATACTTTCCATCAAACAGTTCTACCAGATTTGTTAAAAACCAGATATGCAAATTTTAGGTAGAAAGGAGATTTTTTTCCGGAAATTGAACATAAGGGGTATCAAAATAAGACTTGATTGTAAAAAACCATTAATTCAACTGCAACTGCTTCATAATTCAGCGTATTAGATTAATGCTTTATGAGCACATTATCTACAAGTTAATGTAAATGCTGTAACAAACTGAAATTCAGAGATAGAGACTGTTCACAGGTTTGGCTTGGACCCCGTCCACAGAGGCTTTATTAATCAGCACAGAAAGTTTAGTCTAACCTTTGCCAGTCATTTCAAGGTAGAGAAGCTTCCTGAAAGACGACAGAAATGTCTTTCACGCTTGCAGACATCTAGCAGCTCCCTCTGCTCTAGCCATAGGGCTGGGTCAGACCTTCCCACGTCACCTCGTCATTGCTGAAGTGCTAGACCGCTCGAGCCGTGACCGAGGCATCGCCGCTGCGGGTGCAAGAGGAAGCCCAGCTGAAGAGCGGTCTGTATCCGCCACGTGGAAAGAATCAAAAGCCAAAGCTCTGTTTCAGTGGCAGAGCGCTGCGAGGCACACGCACACTTCCCGAGGTAACAGCGGAGACGTTTCTGTGCCGTGCTTTGCCCTCCGTCCCAGCCAGAGCTCACCATATTGCCAGCCTCCGTCCTTTTACTTTTGCGTAGTCCGGCACACACGAGAGGAACAGCTGAATCAGGAACAAGCAGAGAATTGCTTTTTAGCAATGTTACAAATGTTAACCTAAACAAACCAACGAACAAAAACCCGGCGCGGCAGTAATAGTGACGAAGCCACGGCACTTTATCATAATCCCATCTAGCGAGACAGGGAATTTTTGTCAATATGTTTCATGCTCAGAAAATGTACTGCTCAGCGCTTTGACACTGTACTAGCCACACGCATTTTCTTTTATTGGGGAAAGGTTCTTTTATTTAAAAGCACGTGTTGGATCCAGATCCGTGTCCTCCCATACAGACTTCCTGGCTCATTCAAACTGGGACGTGTGGCTGTGCCCACACGAATACAGTGCACTGGGAGAAAGCACCAAGTATATGGGCAGAAGTCCTTGAGACAATTTTCAAGGACATTTACGTGACAGGATATTAGGAACCTTGTTTGGTTCTGGCATAGAGATGTGTAATTATATCCTGTAACAGATTAACAGTGGAGGCAAGTGTCGGGCCCCCACAAGTGACCAGTATGAGCAGTCCCAATGACAAGGCAAAGTGATTTATAGTACGTAGTTATGAAATAACTTACCCACTTGAAAAATGTCTTCTGAAGCTAGACAGTAGGTCTCTGAGTTATGCCATGGAGCATTAGGGTTTATACCACTGATTGATAGATTAAATAAACTCTAATACGATGCAGAGTGCAGCTCTCCTTCCCCTTTAGGCATCCTCTGGGTCGCACACCTCTGTGAGCACCTTACAAGGCTCTGGTCTGCTCTAGATTTCATGCATTTTCCCCTCTCTCTCCAAGGTTATCTTTCCATGTCTCTAACAATTTCCATAGCAGACTTCAGTCCTTTCATATTGCAGATCCTTTCATCTTTCATCTCAAGCTTTTTTTTTTTGCTTTTCTTTTTGTATTAGATGAACAGAAAGTTTTGCAAGATAGACTAACTTTCCTTCTCCGGCTGAAGACACTATAATTACATAAGGGTGGTTGATTTTTTTTAATCCCATGAGCTCTAACACATTACTTGCATTATTTTTTTCTGGAGACCCCACTAGCACCTGTGATTTATTCAAACTATTTCCATGGATGTCCTTCACCTTTTTTCACTACTTGTATTTGGTTTTGAGCAATCTACCTACCTGAATTTATCAAATTACTCTGAAGTTCCTCACAGTCTTCAGGAGCTTTGAATGACCTAAATATTTTTGTACCAGCTCAAATATTTTCAGGTGATTAATGAAAACGTTAAGTATCAGCTCTCAAGAAAAGACCATTAATCAACACATTCCCATGGATGAAGCACCTACGAGAGTCAAAAGGCAACAAAACCTGTAGTCAGTCTCAAGCCAAGTTTAGCAGTGGCAAAGGCAGGCTTAATGCCCGCTTTCAAATTTCTTCCAGTATCTACAGTTCCTGTAAACCTGTCTAGTGATATTGTTCTATCAGTTACCGGTAACTAATAATTTTACCTCTAATGAAAGTTATTTTGCTGTTCATTTTTATCGAACTTGCAAAGTTCTTTCACCCTCCAATGGTTCAAATGAATGGAAGGGCCTTATTGTGCTGCTGTGCAGGGAGACACCAGGGCGGCAGGGGTTTGGGCCAAAGGGTGCGAAAAGCTGAGAGCATGGAATTTACTCTACAATAAAGCAGCATTAACTCTCAAGTAATCAGCATTAACGCCCGAGAAATCACTCGATACCCTCCTGAGAGCGCTGTGGGATCACAAGGGTGAAGCCCTGAGGACGGAGCTGCCGCTGCCTGCCCACGCTGGCAGCCACCGGCGCGGCTAACAGCCTGCCGCAGAAATACTTATGTGAGATAGCCATAGCCATTAAAATTGGATAAGAAAGAATAGAAGGGAAACGGTGTAAAATGTCACAACCAGACAAGAGAACAAAACAAAGGGAATTTTTTTTTTCCCTTGCAGCAGGAAAAAAGTACTCACAGGGGCTTCTTATCCCTTCCTCCGTCATTTTTTTTTCCTTCTCAGGTTTCTTTCATGCAGGGAAATAATTCTCTCTCTGTTGACACCTATGCAACCACAGACGTGTCAGCATGAGCTGACTGGGTGGAAAAGAAAAAAATATTTACCCCCAGCATTTCTGCGATCTGCTGCATTGCCATTACGGCCGTGATTTATTGGGGCCCATTACATATTTTAGCTTAAGCTCCTCAGTCACCCAAATGATTTCCTCTCAACAAATGAGAAATACCAGGGAGCTGCCCGAGTTTGTGGGAAAAAGAGGGCGAAGGGGAAAACAAGCAAGGTTTCTCCCCCCAGCATCTGCCTCCAAAATGGGGGAGGCAAACCCCCAGAGCTGGATGCTGGGAGATGCTGGGGAATGGCGGGGTACCCCGGGGTTACGATGCACCTCCACCTCCCCTCCTCGCCCCGCACACCAGCAGCCCCGGCTGCCCCCCGAAGACCCCGGAGCCCCCTTCTCCTAAAGGAGGGGGGACGGGGGAAGGATGGGAAGGGGGGAGCGATGGCTGCAGAAACGCAGCATCAGCAGGGAGATGCGGCTGTCAGGCTCCAGAGCACTTCCCTGCGAGGGAGCAGATAAGAGGGAAAAGGTGAATGGGAACACTTGTCATAGCAGATGGCGGCTTTGATTTGCAGAAGAAAGCCGGGGCGGGGGGGGGGGGGTTTGGAAATAGGGAAGGGGAGGCCGGCTGGTCCCCGCCGCTCCCCCGAGCACCCCACCGGTGCTGCCCGGGGTGCCGCAGCACCCACTCCCCCCAGCCCCGGGCCGGCCGGCCGAAAGTACTTGTTGACCTTCGCCGCAGAGTTTGTAAGCCCAAGTGTGGGGTTTCGGCAATCCTGGCTGCGTTATCCATTTTAGTAACGTTATGCTAATTAGCTGGAAAGCCACGCATTGATTTTCTTGAAAGGATTCAAGGATCAAATATCCATGAATAGAGCTGGCAAACCCTAATCTACTAATGGATTTAACTTAAGAGAAATAAAAAGCTCAAAGAAAAATATGATTATTTGGGGGCTACGTAACTAGTACTTATCTTTAAAATACTTTTACAGAATTTCCATATTCCATTGAGGTGGAAAAAATGCAGTTATATTTTTAAAACACAGTCGGCCAATAGCTCCAAACAATGCCTTTTGTTTTCTTTCCTTCTTCTCTTCTCTTCTCTTCTCTTCTCTTCTCTTCTCTTCTCTTCTCTTCTCTTCTCTTCTCTTCTCTTCTCTCCTCTCTCTTCCCTTCTCTTCCCTCTTTCCTTCGCTTCTCCTCTTCCTCTTCCTTTTCCTCTTCCCATTGCTGACCTGGTATGAATTGCTCATGACAGCCATGAGCCCACAGTGGCTGGTTCAAACCAGAGGCAGAGACACCCCACAGCACTTTTACCCACCTGCAGAGGGGCGCATTTTCTGCCGACGCACCGTGGCTGTGCCCCCGTTAGCTGGGATGGCATTTTGTCCTTTTGCATCAGGGAAAGGCTTGACCCTGCACCTTTTTGTGCTGCAGCGTGGCATTTCCTCACTGTAAAACCCTTTCAAATTTTGCAGATTATGTCTCAGATTTGTAGGGCTGGACTCCAGGGAAAGTGCCAGAAGGCTGCACAGCCATGCCGGGGGATTGAGGAACACGTGTCCCACACTAACCAGGGCTAGCAACAGGCAATACAGGGATTCTCCTCTCTCCCAGCAGTACATCTCCACCTGATGTAAACCACCATCGTGTCCAAGAGCCCTAGCCACAGGCAAGGCTTGCATTGTGGCATGCGCTGTGTAAGCACAGTGCAAGAAAATGGTCTAAACAACAAAGAAATGAGGCTTAGCGGGAGAAAAAAGACCCCAGGCAAATGCCGACAGGAAGGAAATACAAGGAAATAACAGGAAAATGGTAGTCAGCTGGACAGGCAGTCACTCCAGCACAGCCACAAGCAGTTGTCCAGCCTTTTATAGATACCATTATAAAGGATAGTTTCAAGGCGGGTTGGACAGCGATAATAAGGCAAGTTTGGATTTGGCTGCAGGGGATGCATCTTGAGCATAAAAGGCAGCAGGAAAGAAAACAGAGAGACACTTGTTTGAAACTTTAACAAGGCAACGGGGAAGAAAACACAGAGGCCCTTGTTTGAAAATTTAACAAATGAGCAATAGAGACCAGAAAATTGTCTGACTGGAGGTGGAAGTAGACATTTCATGAGTATGCAAGAGGTGGTGGTGACCCAGTGATATGCTAGCTGGGGAATCAGGCCTTGAAAATGAAGATATGTAACTGATGTTCAATGCAGCATGGGAAGACAAGCAAGTGGAGGGAATCCCCCAAGACAGACTAGCATGGCCAACGCAACAAGCCACAGAAAACTTGGATCGTGATGGTCAAGTGATTTGATATGTTGGGACATCTAGGTAGGTAGGTAACCTGGTAGACAGCATGCCCCAAAAATTTCAGAAGGTCACACAGCTTCAAAACAGAGTTTTTAAATCAAGACTACCAAATTGTTATGCAGACAATTACACTGACACTATTGCATCGGTCTTCTCCTAGGTGTAAATATGAACTAGCAGATCTAAACCAAGGTGCACTTTGTGCTAGGGACTAAATCAAAGCTGGAAAAATCGAAGCTGGTATCAAGTGAGCAGAAATCTGAAGTGCGAGTCTCCCCCACCATTGTACTAGAGAGGGCACTGTGCAAGCTGCCTCCCGGAGCTCTCTCCATCCTCTTTTCTCTCAGTGACTCAAGACCAAATGTGCACAGTTCACTAGTAAAAGACCATTATTTTAACTGTCAGCAACAGCCTCAGCCTGTGCTGTCATTCTGTCTTACACACCACTAGCAACCAAAACCATCCAATTTGAAATTAGCTGCCAGTCCTCAGAATGCTGGGTGTGTCAGAACAAAATCAAGCAGGGCATTCTACACTGGGCTGGTTATTCAGTGCTTGCTGGACAAAAAGAAGTATACCCCCCCATTTCAGTTAGCACAGTGAGCAAATATAACTTTAAACCAACCCTTTCACACCTAGGTGATATAATAAGGTGGATTTCTACATTACCACTCCTAACAGTCATTCTTGAAAAACTGGAATTTGTTCCCCGTGTGAATTTGTCTGAGTTTCCATGTGTTTGTTGCTTTATTGATAAAACTCCTTTTAGCTAATGAATGGCTGCCATTAGATTACATTGTTGTCTAAACTCTAAGGTGAAGTGGTTTTATTTATTCACCCCCAGAAGCGCGATTGCTCTCTGTCCCTCAAAAAAAGGCACACAGCTCCGGGGCAATGCGTTGCTCCAGGATGTCTCAGCAGAGAGAAGTCACTTCAGAAGAGTTACAGCAGTCTAGAACCCTAGTGATGCAAGGGCAGATCAGACCCACTGGGTTCGTGATAATGCAGTTGTCATCTTGTAATTTAATCGGTCTGTTTGGCATCCCTTCCATACCTCAGGCACTCACGGTATGGTATACTTGGGTTCTCAGACTGATGTGACTCTTGGCCAACAGTAAAGCTCCAACCTCAGCTTCCCACTTCAAGCTACCATTTGCCTCTCAGGAATTCCCACAGAAAAGTCTCTGCAGTCTTCCTTGCTCCTATAACTAGGGCTAAAATTCACCACACTTCTGAATCCTGGCTGTGATAACCCTAGCAGGCCTCAAATAGGTTTTGTACGCTGCAGCAAGGAGACCACCACCTTTAAGGCTAACTTTAGAGAGAGTCTTCCATAACAGGGCTTATGCCTCAGACTACTAATATCCTGCACCCACCTAGTTTATGGTCAAAAGATTCTGACACCTGAATAAAAAATTGCATGTATTTTGGGTTATTAGAGGGTTATTTCATTGCTTTTTCCACAGATGGGTTGTGATACTCACAAAGGAACCACCCCAGTGCTGGAAAACAATGCCATCAAAATGCTCATGACGTTCAGCTCTGTGACTCCTATTTCATGGGACTTCAGGTTTTGCAGACATTTGGCTTTCTCAGGCTCAATCCAAATCCAGGTTTTGGAAGACAAGAGCCGACTGCACATGAAATCAAAACAATAATTGTGGCAGGAAATAATGTGGGGGAGACGGCAAAAGTGATGCTCGCCGTCTGGATGGAGGGAAGCCTTGCCCTTTGTTGCCCGGCTGGAGAAGGCCTCCTGGATTTCCAGATGCTTTTGAATGTTCCAGCGGCAGCAGGAGCTACGAGTGTTTATTTCCCCTTCTCCTATCCGCTTGGTGAGGAGATTTCAACCTCTTGTCCTGTTGGACTGTGTCACCATTGTCTGTGCTTTTCTCATCTCCAGACTGGATCGCTGCCATGTGGTCTGCTCAGCACTACGTCTGAGGACCACTCAGAAACTTCAGCTAATTGCAGTATGCAGCTGCCTGCTTACATATCCACATTTCAGACACAAACCATAGAGCGCAGATGGTACACAGGCTGCGCCAATTTTCAGTTCATTTCCAGGTGCAATTCAGGCCTTAGTTTCTAAATCTCCTTGTGATTTGAACCTGCTCGTCCCCCGGAGACTACCTCTGCCTACGAACGCTAGGTCCACCGCTGAGAGGAGCCGAGGCATTTAAACTGACAGTCCCCGGAGCAGCGCATTTGGAAGTGGCTTTTTTCACAGCAGAAGAAGGCCCACAGCTCTTGAATTTGCTTCCTTGTGTGGTGAACCTTCAGGGCACGTTGCGAAACTTGTCTCTTTTGTTAAGCTTTGGCTTAATATATTGGGGTGGGCTAAGAAGGGAGGTTTTGATGAGGACACTTTTACTTTCATTGTTGTCATGGCAGTATAATTCAGTAGGGGATATGAGTTTTGATTTGGTTTTATTTTAACTGTACCTAATGCAATCTAAGATTGTGCTCAGCATAAATGAAATCAAATAAATAATTACAATTGCTTCAGGCCAGTGCTGTTTACTGGAGAGCCAGAGAAGGAAAGACAAGAGTAGAGTATTGTTGCACTGGGAGGAATTAAGTAGGTACGGCCAAACGAAAGGGAGTAAACCAGGTTACCTCCCATAGCTTATGGTACGGGATGCCACTGAGGAGTTTCCTTGCGCGGGGTTCTTGGGGCCTGATGTGTCCTTCAAGCTCATATTGAGAGTTCACTGCAATATGTGACTACTGTTGGTCTAGAGAGGAAAGGACAGAGATACTGACTGAGACTCACTATCAAAAAAAGAAAAAAAAAAAAAAGAAAGAATAAACAACCAACAACAGCAAAGCATGGAGTACAATAACAAACCACAACAGCATTAGATCCCAAAGACCCCTTTGTCAAAGTATTATCTTACCTTTCTTTTTCTTCTGATTTTAGTCCCCCCCACGCTCCCTTTGTGTGGCTGTCTCCGCTCATTTTCTCAGGTTCTTTTCAGCTGGGTTCTTACATTGCAGATTTGAACTGAGCCGTCAAACTGAATAATGCTTCTGGAGAAGAAATGAAAACACCTAGAAAGAAGAGAGGCAGATTGCTGAAAATAACCAAAGGTCTCAGATGATATAGCTGATTCTGTCTAAAGGCACATGTATACATATATATACACATAGGTAAATAGCTCGTGATTGCAAAAAGCATTTCTTTGTGTATATCCACAGTCTGGAAACACCTCTACTCCTTTTATAGACAATTATATCCCTCCTAGCTAGAGATCTGTGTATACTTCTATTTAATAAATGAGCCACAATTCGTGGTCGCCTTTGGATATGCAATGACAATTGCAGACCTTCAGTTTCTGTAGCCATGTGTGGCAGAGAAGACTTCTTGCCTAGAGCTCACAGGACAAAACTATGGACAAAACATGCTGCAGAACTCACCCCAAGACCCACGAAAGGAAAAAAACCCAGCTCCCCAAAGCATCTAACCAGGAAAAGGCAGGAGATGTCAGCCCTTTGGAACTGTGCTTTCTTTACCTGTAGAAAAGATTTGTTGAGGGAGTTTTGCTCTCCAGTGGTGTAAAGGGGACTGAAAGCTGCCTCAAACAGGCAGTAGAGGGTTTTTTTTTTTTTTCCTAGGATGGGGATTGGCATAGTGCTGGAAGAAACAGTTTTATACCATCTGCTTCCCCCTCTGGTTCAGAGGAGAGGCAAAGGACAAGAATGCCGTGCACCACTCTTGGCAGCGTGATTTACAGCAGACCAATTTAAACTCCTGCCAGTAAAGCATTTATACTGCTAGATCATCTTGTCGTCTACCATCACGTACATGACTATGTCTGTGATCACACGGACACAGTAACGTAAAGGTATGTATCCATAGGTTCACGTGTTTGTGTTCCAGGACTTTTTAATTTTTGTGGAGGTTGAGTAACACCATTTTACTATGATTATTCAGGCATTGGTTGGGGTTTTTTTCCTTGATTGTCTTGTTAGCTCTTTTTAAATACTGAAAAATTTCTCAGTGGCATTAACTCCACAGCTCTTGCAACATGCATATAGTCTTTGGCTAGCCTTCAACTGTACAGAGACGGCTTAAAAGGACTTTAAAAATCACCTGTCTGGCGCTCAGTCTTGTTTAAAAAGCTGTCTCATTACACATTTGTAACTGAGTCCCCTCCCCAAACTAGATCTGTTCCTTCCTTCATGAGAGACTTTCCTTTCCCCACCATGACCCTATGGAAACCGCATACATTGTAAGTACCCCCCAGCTCACCTACACCATATAAATGGGACTGCCATACGCATGTAATGCACACATCAGGATGAGCTATGAGTACAATGAACTTACTGAGCACACAATCCATTGCCACTGTCATAAAGTAGTCACCAGTAATCTCAATGTCTTCAACAAGTTCTTCCTTAAAGACAGCTTCAAAGTTGGTTTGCTCTTCAAACTCCAGAAAGAGAAGCCTGGTTTTGTAACTCTGTTTTTATGGGTGCAGCTCTCAGCCCTGTGGGACCAATGTGATGCCTCTAACTTGAATTCACTCATTCGTGAGCTCACGTTCTACAAGTCCAGAACTCGATGGGAGGAAAGGAAGCAAAAGACCACTGCAAGCTGGACTCGTTACATCAAGAGCAGGAAAGCAGCTCTACATTTTGCAGTCAGAGCTCATCTTGCCCCTCAAGCTTCTGTGAAGACTTCCACAGCAAAACCCACCAGCAGGACAAAGGCGGGAGACATTTCTTACACCGAGGGGATCAGCATCTGCGCAACACTGAGGACTGCAGTTGGGAAATGACATGTTCCTACTTGACAAAGTCACTTTGGGTGCTGCCTGAGTCAACCTCATCAGCAAAGCCTAATTGGAGAGGCAAACGAACAACCCCAGCAGAAGAGAAAGGCTATTGTTTGAGAGCAAACCTCGAAGTCACGTTGTATCTCACTAGCTGCCAGGAGAGCACAAGGCAGGTTAGGACAGGAGGCTTTCCTGGGGGGCAGAGGACACCGTTTGCGGTGCAGCTAGACTTGTCAAAGCCGCGCTCCTGCGCCGCAGACCCTGACCGCCGCACCCGAGCCAGAACAAAAATGGGCTTCCCCCGGTGAAAATGTTATAGCCTTGGCAGGAGAGGACCTTGTCTGGAGGTTGATATGAGTCAACTGTAAGGGGCTTTTTTTGTGCGTGCACGTACGTGTGTGCGCGCGCGCGCGCGGGTGTGCACATTAACTGAGTACGCTGTCAGGGACTGATTTTCAATGATGCAAGTCTCCTCTAACTGATAACACTCTAAATAACAGGTGAGTGACTCCTGGCAAGAAGGAGATTGTCTGACCTCATTGTTTGCCTTTTTTCCCCCCTCTTTGTTCTTCACAAATAAAGGTTTTTTAATAAACTGAAAGGTCCTCCGCTCCTGCCTGATGATAAAATGAAAGGAACCAGTGAGGTATGGTACAACGTGGCAGCAAAAAAAGAGAAGCTCATCAGAAAATAACAAAGGTGCAAGTTAAAGATAAGGCAGCTGTCAGAGATTAATCCTGCTGGCCTGATTGTTTTCTTTAATACCAAGGCCTGCAATAGCAAGCGATAAGTTTGCTGAGTAATTTGGTTTTTGGTGAGGAAATAAAATTCAGGTAGGCCTCATAATTGATTTCCTTTTCTTTAGTTTTCTAAACATTAAACAAAACAAAACAAAACAAAAAACCCACCTCTGCTTTGACTACACTTTCCTTTTTTTCAAATTTGCTCCAAGGCTGTGAGCTTCCCCCCCAAGCTGGGTCTGCAGGAAGATAACTCGGAGGGCAAAAACACCCTCTCCTTCTCCGGCATCCTCCTGGGAATACTTTTGTTTTGTCCTAAACACTAACTGCACCTCTTGAACATGATTAATTCTGCCTGATGTTGGCTTCATTTTACTGTCCAACAGTGGGCAAAACGTGAGGTGGCGGAAAAAGCAAATTTCAAAAGAAAATCGGCGCTGCCTGTCACCCGTGGGTTACGGTGGTCCCCGGCCATGGCGTTGGCCACCGCCTGTGGAGGGAGCAGTGCAGAAGGTCGGTGCGGTCCTCATCGGGCTGGACAAAAATCATTGCTGTCATGCCATGGGGACCATCCGAGGGGGTGACTGGCTGGGGCGCACCCTCAGCTCACCCCAGCAGTGTGTCGGGGCTCCCGTCTTGTCCCTGCCCCTGGACGTGGAAGGGGGAAGTGTAGCGAGCAGGAGGTATTATCTACCATGTCGCGCTGGTGAAAATCCACTCCCCACTCAAACCTTCCTCATTTGGGGGTGCACGCGGCCAGCCGTGGGGACCCTGGGGACTCCACAGGCGGCAGCTGTGGGAGAAAGCAAGAGAGAAAAGAAGTTGAGGGAGGAAAACCTTTCCAAATCAGGGAGTCTGTAGCAATGAGGTAGAGCTGCTCTCAAGTGAGAAGATGATCCTGGGAGAGACATGGTGTGAGTGTGCAAGCGTCTGCGTGGGGGGGTGCACGTGTGTGTGCGGTGCGTGCACACAGGAGGCAGCAGCAGCAGAGCCTTATTTATTGTGACAAAATGAACAGCCCCCAGGATGCTCATCCAGCAGCTAATTTCTCATCTTATCTATTATGTGAATGAGATGGGAAAACAGTTTCCTGTTTTTCACAGATATCACTAACATGAAAGATACAGAATGAATTCCCTTGAAAGCCATGCAGTCAGATCCAGCCACAGACTCATTTGTTTCAATGGAAGGAATTAATGCAGTCAGGGCTGCCCATTGATGGGAAACAAGTCTATAAAGCTCTCTATAGAAGCAAACGTGCTGCCACCACCTCCAAAACGGATGAAGAGCTTGGCGGACACTTTCTCCCCATCCATTGATAGCACACAGGCAGATGCAGGCTTGTGCACCACACAAGCGCACACATTTAAACCTTGTCATTTCCCTTATTCGAAACAGATATTTCTAGTGTTATAAGGCAGCACCGGTGCTACACGAAAAGGGCAATCTGTACCATGGAGTTACACCCAGTGAAGGAATTCTTTGCCTCTAGGGAGCTTCTGAGGGTCTTATACCAGGTGTAAGAGCAAGAAGTGATGGGTGTGCTGAGCCACCAGCACCCTGACTTCAGGGTCAGGCTTTGGGAAAAGTCCCATGTTAGGGGCAAACAGAGGGGCCGGACAAGCTATGGCAAAGCCAGGCTGTCACGAAAGAAGGCCCTACATCTCTTTTAAAGCATAGACTCACAGGAAAGCCTATTAAAAAAAAAAAACCAACCCTGCCTGTGTATGTCCACAGGCAGTCAGTGGCCATGACCTTGCTGCAGCTACGGCTATCCGGGTGTGTGACGGAGTGGAAAGTGCAGTATCGCGTTAACACTTTTCAGGCCATTTCTGCCTATTTTACGTTGGTTTTCACCTCTTTACTTCTCCCAGCAGAGGGAGCACTGGGGCTTGGATGGAAATGAAGGGGAGGAGGTGCCAGTCTTATGGCAGAAATCAGGCAAAACCCGATAAGCCTGGCAATAACCTCACCGCAGCGTCCCCTTCCCCGAAAACAGGTCCCACGGCCCTGGCACCCACCCGGGTGCTGTCAGCGGCGTGGGGGGGACGACTCTGCAACACAACCGGTGAGATGCGGAGCTGACCCAGCGCCCGCGGGGTGGGAACCGCAACCTCGCCGGCGTGGGAAGAGGAGGAGGACGATGGCACCGGCACCACGGCCATGGCGGTCACACCGCCGGGGATGGGCTGCTTTCGTGGGGTGGGCTCCTCTGGGGTTGCTGCTCCCGTTGCAGCTCTTGCTCCCGTCCCGGGGTCTTACCACCACAAAAGCCACGTTTCCCCGCAACCTCTGCACCGCTCGCTTGGCGAGGGCGAAGCTCTGAGAGGCAGCGACCCTTAGAAGGCCTCTTAAAAAGTTTCCTTTTGCTTCCTTTTCCTCCTTCAGTGGCACAAACGGGAGGAAGGGGGAAAGGGAGGACCCAGACTCCTTGAGGACGGGACACCTTCTCAAAGGGCAGTGCCGTCCCAGCCCCGGTCAGAGGGGGAGCGAGGCTGGACGTGAAGTACTGCTTTTAGCCATATCAGGGTAGGACATGCACAGCCTCATCGCACCATGCACAGATTCGCCTCTCTCGGCCAAAGGCAATGGGCCGTGATCTCCGCTCCCGGTGTCCCCACCTGCTTCTCTCCTCTTAAAATTTTGGCTCTTGCCCCTCCTGCTTTTTTTTTCCTGGCCCTAGAGACAGTAGGAGCTTTCTGCCCTCCCTCAGCCGAAAGCACCTCTTACCCGGCACAGGCTTAAGTGCATCTTTTGACCTGCCATAGCCGGGGGAAGAGGGAGAGGAACCCGTCCGCTGCAGTGAGGTGAGGGTTTGACCCACAGGCCAAGTGATGTACCGAGTGGGGCAGGCATCCCTGCCTGCTGCCTCTTCATTGCTAGCAGCCGATGAATCCACACGAAGCCCGGCGTCACAGCCTGGGTGATAGTGGGTAAACAAGTTGCAAAAGGGAGAGCGAGAAGGAGAAGTGGGAAGGGGACAAAAAGAAGGCTGAAGAAGGTTAAAAGAAATGAGAAGAGACAACTCTGGTACTTTAGTACACTAGAAAGAGATGCTTCAGTTACACTGCAGCAAGGCACTAGTGTAGGAGAAATGAAAATAAATTCAGCCTACAGTCCTAATGAAGTAAATTCCAGAGTGGGCTGAGACCTTAACTGATACAAATGAGGATCATTATCTTCACTCTGCTATTCTGCTCAGCACAGGGCAAGGAGTGCGGAGATAGGAGGGGACGACCAGGGGTGTGACGGTGTGAAGTACGGCCCTGCCACCCTGCTGCTGTCCTGCGACAAGGAGACTCACGCGAAGGGCCAGCGACAGCGCTTTCTGCGAGCCACGCGGGCCATCCGCAAGCCTCGGCCATGCCGGGGTTTACCCCAGCTCGTGGTCCGGTCGGGAGAAGGGGTTTCTGGATGCCAGGCTGGCAGGAGGAGCGGTGGGTCTCCGGAGGGATGGGGTGCGAGTCGCTTTGTGTCGTTCCCACGCGCATCCTGCCAGGACACTGGCAGCATCAGCCACCCGCCGGGGAGGTTTGTTCGGCCTCAGTCATCTTCCTCCCAAGGGCAGCGCCCGCTCAGGCTGTTGGGGTCAGCCTTTGGCACCCCGGAGACTGGGTTGAGCACTGGGAGATAAGAAACGGCCGGTACAAAGCAAAGCGCTTCTCACCTGCCCCTGCTGGCTTATTGCTTACGCCAGGGTGAGTGAGGTGGGCACGGTTTTGATGCTTCCTGCTGTTATATATATAAAAAAAAAAAAAAAAAAAAATGAAGCTACGCATCGGTGCGAAGCAGAGCAGCACATCTGCTCAGCAAAGCGGGTCCCTGGGAAGAAACCTCCGCCCTTGTCCCGCTAGTGGGACGCAGACCCTTCAGCGCAGCCGGAGAGCGGTTCGAGCTGCCCGCTGCGCTCCCGCGAGCACCGGCCGGGCTCACCTGGGAGGCCACCTCTGCCCACCAGCCATCCATCTCCTCCCGACAGCAGCGCCCGGCCGCTCTCCCACAGACCTAGCGTTTATGTGGCGCGGGACTCGCCACCACCAGAAATTAAAATGACCTCCAGATTCGCCATATTCAACATTAAACCTAGAGGCTTGCTGCCCTATCTCCTAACCTTGTCTTCTTCTGACCCCTCCTTCGGCTCTTTCCATGGTCCTCTCAGTAGGAGTGATGAAAGGGACGTGGTAATACGGCAGGAGCTCTCTCTTGGTCCTCTCCATCACCATGTCTACGTGTTAATATCTCATATCGTATTTAATATCGACATCATAAATCCCTCTTGGCTTCGCTCAGGCAGGTATGACACGTAAGTAGGCAGCGACTTACACATTTTCTGAGCACTTACCCTATTGAGAAGAGCTGGAGCCCAGATAGGTCTGAGAAAATAAAGACACGATAAGGTAAATTCGTTGTGGCATTAAATCAAACTCTTAATAGGATGTTGCCTTTGACATTTCTCTAAGACCCAGGCAAAAGCCCCTCATCCAGACTTGATGGAGACATGAACCTCACATAAGCAGCTCTGCTGCAGGTGCAGGGTAGTGGCGATGGAATTTAAGAGTGAATTTCTAATGAAAAACTGAAGGCTTTACCCAATTTAATCTTTTTAGTAATGATCTCAATAAAACTCCCATTAAAAAGTTACTGAATTGAAATACAAATGAGTTAGGCGTTTTCATCCCCGAACATGTTGGCATTCTGAGGTCAGATTTTGGAATTTTGAAATGAAATTTGAGAATCTAATGTCAAAATGTTTTTAGGTGGTTCATTTGGGGTTTTGTACTACTTGTGTTACTCACCAATTACATCAGCATAGTTCTGATAACTGACATCAAGGAATACCATAAAATTGTAATAATTAGCTCCCAAATTAAACAAATCACCAAGTGAACTAGTTCTGAAATGCTATAAGGCAAATTTCCAAAAGCGAAATTTCAGAGAAAATATTTAAACAAACATATTTCTGGTTCAAACAGGGTAGAAATAACACACCCGATGAACTGAAAATTCAGTTTCAGCCATCTGTGGTGAAGGCTTGCATCTGAGCACTACTCCCAAGCAGGCAGGCAGCGTGCTCGCTTCTCTCTGAGGATGCAGGCTAGAACACGCTGGGGTAGCAGGTCCTCTGCTTGACCTCTCCCAGTTTGGTCTGTGGGGCTGTAGGAGAGGGAAAGAGGTAAAGGAAGATGGATAAGAGCTCTAGCAATCCACTTGTTAAAAAAAAAAATAAAAAAAAATCGATGTTTCATCCTACTTCAGCACGCAGAACTGTAGTGTGCATAGTGAGGCTTTTTGTATGCTAGAAACCCAATCCAGATGCTCATTTTCAGCATCATGCCACAGTAAATGACTCATCTTCAATCTCGGCCAGACCTGGGGACAAGGGTTAGGCCAGAGTTCACATGAGGTTTTGTTTATCTTCATTTTTCTCAGTAAGGCTGGACCAGAGAGAGTTAGATTTGGGTGGCTTTTTTTTTTTTTTTTTTTTTTTTTTTTAATTCACAACATTCATGTAGCTGTAATGCGCTTTCCTCAATTGCTTCACAGCAATTAGCGACATCACAGGTTAGCGACATTTAAACAAGCACAGCGAAATCTAACTCAAGCTACTACGTCAGATAAACTGATCTTGTCCTGAAAAACCTTTTTCTTTGTCCTGCTCTGAGAAAAAGCTGTCCACAATGTCGTGGTAGAGGTATATGATCCAAAGGGGTTATGATAAAGGTGCCAAACACTTCTTGACATTAAGTATGCCTTGCATCAGGACCATAAGTCTTGCGGGTGCAGTGGTACCTTCTCCTTTTCAAAAGCAGCGGTGGCTGCTTTCGCTCTGAGGCCAAAAAGGCCACAGAAACAAAGATACGGACATCCCAAAGAGAGTCCTCACCTCTTTGAATACAATTTGGTTCGTTTTAAATACAACTTTCGTTTGCTTTAAAATCTAGGACAAAGATGGTTTCAACCCAAACAGTATGCCCAACCAACACCAAAAAGAGAGGGAAAGATTGGGAAAGGCTAGTTAAAACCAGAAGGACCCAGCACTGCTATTTTATTTATTATATTCTGCATGATTTTAGGGGGGACGTGGTAATTTACAAATGTAAGAAGACCAGAACTCTGCCCTGAGGAACTGTTTTAGCTTAAATTAGGCAGACCAAGCATAAACAAGTCTGGGTAACAAGAACATCTAGAATTTAAATAGTAAATATTAAAAAAAAAAAAAAAAAGATCGTGCTCGAGGCCACAAGTCATCCTTTAATTGACAGCAGTTCAAAGGAAACTTTCCCAGGGGTAAGCCATTTCATAACTGCCTGCTGTGGGTTTCTTCTCTATCCTTCCGAAGCATCTGGCTCTGGCAACTGCTGGTGATAGAGCTCGGTGAGCCGGCCGCTGAGCCATCTCCTCTGACAACTGACCTCTCCTCTCAGCCATCTCCTCTCAGGTCTGACCGCGAAGGAGGTGGCTCCCCAAAAGGTGGTGTGAAACGGGAGGGAAGGCCAGAGGAAAAGTCCACCCAGCTCCAAAATGCTGAAGAAGGGGTCAGGGTGGGAAAGCCCGAGCCAGTCGTGAGTCAAGCCCTGGACAAAGACACTGGAAATCTGGATTTCATCCCAGCCTTGACCTTGGACAAGTTCCTCTGTCTCCATTTGCCTGCTTCCACTCCCAAATGTCGTCTGCTTTCATTATGTTGATTATAAAATTCTTTGGGGCAGCAACTGGCTCTTGCTACGCACTTGTGCAACACTGCTCACAACAGGATCCCAATCCTCTCTCAAGTCTGCTGGTGTGACTGTATACAAAAAAAGAAAAAAAAAAAAAAGAAAAAAGAAAGGAAAAAGGTGTAAGCACTTCAAAATCCGGAAAAATGTTCAAAGACAGGTGACTGCAGGGAGTTCAAATGAATGTCAGCTAAAGATCTGATTTCCAGTGTCATTACATGAAAAAAAAATAGCTTAGAAACCACCCCAAACCTGGTTTTGAATGATGACTCAATTATGGCTGGGACACATTTTTCACCTGGGAACAATAGAAAAATTTTGCATTAAAAACATTTTAGTTGGAAAAAATGACACTTTTTAGGATTTTCTTTCCTTTTTGCAAAAGTTTGTCATCATTTTTAACAAAATTAGCACCAGAGTTACTACGGAGTGGTTTTGCTCTCTGAAAAAAAATTTACTTTCAGTAAATTAAATATCTCAAGAACTATTCTGCTAACAAATTTCATTAAAGGATGCTGTGGCCTATTTCACAAGAAATAAAAAAAAGTCCATTCTGGTCCCTGCACAATGAAAATAACTTTGAAAGTTCAAAATTTGATGAAGCTGTTTTCCCGATTCGAGGCCTGCTCTATTTTTCACGCAGTGTTGACAAGAGCTAGATGAGAAAGAAATTCGGTTTCCATCATCTATTCAATCTCTGGCCTCTCTAACGATTAGCAAGAGCGCCTGTTTCACTGGTGTTTTCTTGTTAAATAGAAACTCGTCCCACAGAACCACAACTCGAAACTATCAAATCATTTCACAACCGACAGATGGTAACAGCTATTTACGCAGCCCTCAGCTGGTTTTAGCCAGCGACGTGGAGGTAAGAACTGCTGTATCATGATCAAACTCTGTATGCCTCATCCATCCTTGAAGATTTCCTCTCTGAAATAAAGGTACAAAAAAGCTGCGGTCACACACAAACCCACCGGTAAAGCCGGCTTACACCCGATGCTTCGCTCTGCCTTGCCATTAACTTCTCAATTGGGAAATATGTTTTAAAAAAAACATTTTCAAGGGAAATAGAATTCTCTGTCTATGGCTCCCCCTAACTGAATTACCCAGCACACAGAAAAGGTGAGCAGCACCGGGAGAAAGTTCAAAGGCTTCGTATCGTTTCTGAAATCCAGATGAAGCTGTTCCCCACCACGAAGGAGATTTCTCAGCATTGTCCTGTTGGTCTATAAAACGATTTCTTTCAAAGCAAACAAGCCAGGAAGGCTGAGGGGCATGGTGATGAACAAGACTAGGTGGGAACCCATCACCTCTGGGCACCACCTTACAGTTTCAGCGTGGCAAGCGACCGACCAAACGTCGCTGCTTCGTCATGGCCGCCCAACAGCCTCTTTGGAAGCAATTCATGGCCTCGGTCTAATGTCTGAGACAGGTAACGTTAACAAACATCCGCGCTGGCAGGCTCAAAACAGCGGCCAAGCACGCCGAGGGATGGAAAACCTGGCGCGCGGGTCTGGGGTGCCCGCGGAGGAGAGCGGGGCGAGGGAAGCCGCCCGTGCCGCCGTGCTGGCTTTGTGCGCAGAGGGCTTTCCTCGCCGCGGCTCCCCGTCCTGCCGCTGCCGCGTGCGCTAGATTCGCAGGGGAGGACAAAGACGATGTGCTAGATGGAGGTGAGCTGGCCGTGAACTCTCAGCCTCGTCCCTCACAGATGTTTGGCCTCTTCAGGAAAATTTCTAGAGAGGACTTCGGGTGCTGCTTTCAAAGGACCTGAGAAAAAAGGCTCCTCACTAGCATTTTTGGGTCAGAAATACAGGCAGCCGTGCCTGTATAATGCACGTAACATTACAAAGCACCCTTCGCAGCATGCCACCATCCAACCCCTTCAGCACCTCGCTTGCACTTGCAGAACAGCCTTCACGTACGCACGCAGCCCAAAAAAGTTTGAATTCAGGTAACTTCCATATAAACTACCCTAAAAAAACCCCTTCAACACACTAACGTTTTTTAGCTCCTGGTACAGCGACTCTCATGAAGCTGTGGCATTCAAGGAGGGTCTGTATGCAGCACTCAGATGTATCGTTATCTGGACAATTTTTCTCGTGAGGCTTTTTTTCTGCCTTATTGAAACACCTCCACTGTACTCCTGCCCTTGCCTTAACCTTTGGGGCACTAACAAAAAGCAAGCAATGAAGAGCCCATAACGTTGTGGAAATAAAATATGAAAAAAACCACTTATGCAACAGGAAGAAAAAAATAAACAAAACACAACCTGAGGTTTCAGAAAAAGCTGCATAACTTATCTTTGGGGCTGGAAGAGAAACAAATGAATTTGCTTCAGATTAAGGAGAACTAAATCCATCTATGTGCAAGCTGCAGTATTTTAGCCATCAGTACCCTTTCACTAACACAAAATCTAGCGGCAGCTGTATATCGTTAGCGATTGGCAACGCTGAAAGTACACATGTGTTTTCTCCTATCTAACCTGCCAGCGAGCGGAAGGTCTGTTCATTTTTACTTTTAGACACAGAAAGGAAATCTTCAGGGCTGATTTCAAACACACAGAAAAAAACGAAAGGCGAATACTTCTACCTTTAACCTGTGGAAAAAGCAGGACAGAAGAGAAAAAAAAGGGTCCCAGCGCACTGCCCTTCTTTTCCTTCGGTTCTGCAGCCGCCCAGAACTCCCTGGTTTCCAGGTCCGGGCTTTTCCACCTCGGTTCCCAAATTCTTGAGGGAGCACTGCCACCTGCCGGCCTCCGCACCTCCCCTCCCCATCCTCCCTGCACCGCATCCCAGTATGAAACTGGGAGGGAGGGAGGTCCGTCCTTCCACCCCTCAGGGTTGGGGGGGTTATTACGCCTCTGGCTGAAGGCTGCTTCTTCCCGACTGAAGGCTGAAAAAGGAGAATTCGGCCGAGGGGTTGCAGCCCCGGAGAAAAACGCAGTGGAAGCGGCGTTGGGTGGCTCAACTTTTCGGCGCCTCGGTCCCGTTGGCTCGCCGTTTGATTCCCTTCGCCGCAACGTCACGCTCTGCGCTTCAACACTTGGTGGGATCGGGGGTTATTTATTTAATTTAATTACAACAACCTTCCTCGGAGCGCCCGGTGGATGCCTGGTTATTATTTCCCACGCCTGTGCGGCTGCTCCCCTCTTCAGCCCCGAGCTGGACACCCAGCTTTGGGGCTTCTGCCTTCGGGTGGGGGTGTGGGAGGCGGTGGGACCCCCGGCTGCTCGGGGCGCACCTTGGGTGATGTTCTCCAGCGCCTGCTGAGAGAAGGTGGGCAAAATCCTGCCACCAGCCCGGTCAGGTGCTGGAGGCCTGGACAAGGAGCGGGAAAGCAAGAGCTCTGAAAAAAAAAACAAAAAAAAAAACCCCAAAAAACGTTTTCCTCTGAGTGTTTGTTGTATGTGTGTGTGTGTAATTTCCATAATAATTGTGTCTGTTGTCTGCAGACATGAATTCATTACAGCAGGAGGTAAGAGAACAGCCAGCATCAATATACATTTCAAATTCCTTGCTACAGCCTTGATTTATAAGGCACAACCTGAAACACTGACTAGCTGGTTGCCTTTCAGCGAACCAAATTTAGCATTACAGCCGAAAGGACTGAAAAACAAATGAACAAGTTTGGTTTTTTTTTTAAACCACTTCGTCTCCGTATTTTTTGTTTTTAAGAGTTGCTAGCTGCGTTCTGGATATCCCCCTGCTCCCGCCACTCCATCCCCCTCCTTCCTCCTGTGCATGCTCCATCGGCACTTGCATTAATCCAGGCCCGAAAGTACTAAATTGATTCACAGTAATGCAGGCACCCAGGGGCAGAATATTCAAGGAACAAATGAATTAATCATCTCGAAGCTTTCCATGCCAACCCACATAAAAGCCCACTGCCCAGAGCGGCGGCGATGACGGGCGCAGCCTGGCCCCTCGGCTGACCACGCAGCACCGGGTCCCGCAGCAAGCATCCCATTCTCCCCGGGTGCCGCCGGCCACGCGCCCACGTGAGATGGTCCGTGCGCTCGCACGGATGCTCTTTGAAGAACCCCAGCGCATAGAAATAGGTGTAATAGGAAGAGGGGGCCCTGCAGAAATAGAGAGATCTGCAGTCATTATGAATGGACCTTCACGGCAACAACAACGAGGAAAAAAAAAAAAAAAGCTTTCAGGGAGAAAGAGAAAATAATGTTTTGCAATTACGGTCCACAGCTGCCGCGGCTCCAGCACGCACGCTATACACAGGTGCAGCTATTATAGCACTGAACAGAGTGCACTAAAGGTGGCATCCATATGGGTAATAATATGAGGGCTGAAAAGGTATTTTCATTTGCAGCCTGATGCTGGGGAAAAAAAAAAAAAAAAAAAAAGTAGGATATCTCTCAGCCACCCAGGTCTCAGCCTTACCTGAGGCTGTGGAGTGCTAGGTGGGGAGGTGGGCACAGGCAGAGGAGCTCCCTTCACCTTCTGACTGGGGAAAGCCTCCTGATGCACCAGGTAACGTCTGAGTCGAGACCACGAGGCTAGCTGGTAGGAAAACTGGTAGCTTTTTCTCTTTCTTGGCTGTGAATAGAAAGTTTTTAGAAGTTTCTTCCCTTTCTGTTATTTAAAACACCTGAACCGTGAAAGGTCCTTGGAAGAAGGGGAAAGGCAGGAGTCTCTCCACTGGTCTTTTCCACCCAACACCCCTGCCCCGGCAGGGCCACTTTGCTGACTTCAGCGGCAGGGTCCCTTACTGGTGCGAACAAGGCAAAACTAGACACGGAAAGACGCCCGTGGGACCCATTCATTAACATTTTGCCCTTTCCCCTGCCGTCCCCGTGTCAGCTCCAGGCGGCAGCGAGCGGTCTGGCCCGTCTGACCTCCAGAGATTGCCCCCAACCTCAGTTACGCTGCTTCTGTGACCTCCCTCCGGTGCAAAGTGCCCGAATGTTGTTTGGCTCCACTGTGACTTACTGCAGCTCACGGCCGCTCTCCACCGACGTAGACCTGTGACTCCAGAGGCACAGGACGGTTACACAGACCTAGCAACCCACTGCAAGCAAGACAAATGCTTTCCAGACTGTTTTACCACGCACATCCTTTCTTCCATCAGAAAGGGGAGCTGTTAAAGATATTTAGCAGAGAGCTAAGCGAAAAGCAGAAAAGGGGTTACCCAGTGCAATCTGGCATCTTGTCCCATGGTGAGCGCTTTTTTTTTTTTTTTTTTTCCAATCTGTAGGCCACTAAACATTTTTCCACCAGTAGTGAAGATGCCTAAATCACTAATGCAAGGCTAACATCAGGTTTGCCTTATCCTCGCAGAGTTCTTAGCAGTTGTCCACAGACCCACAAGTATCCCCAAGTCATAGACCCCTGACTGAGCATCCAACACGGACAGCTTTCACAGGTACAACGACGTCCTCGTCCCGCCTCGCCTCTGCCAGCTCTGAGCCCCTGCCGAGGTCCACGTTGCCACAGAGCCAGCTAGTTTAAAGCTAATGTAAGTAGGTCCGCACAATCTGCACCCTTTTGACTTGCAGTCCAGACACAGACCAAACCCTTTATTCAATTTTTTTTTTTTTTTTTTTTTTTTTTGACCTTGCATAGGAAAACCGCATCGCTTGCCACTTCAGCCGCAGTGCTCCCCTCCAGCTTTGGCTGGGGTTTTGTGGAACAACCCCAGCTCCGACAAGCCGGCCGAGCACGGGGACGTGGGGGTGAGGCTCAGGACTGCCCTGCTGGGATTGCCCGACCCAGCACAGCGTGGGGCAGGGGTCTGACATCTGAAGCGTAGCTCCATCTTCTGACCTGGGGTCCGGATGTTTTCGGACTGATAGCGCCAGGAACCCGCTGAATGCCGGCAGGGGAAACGGTTCCCCCCCCCAGCACCAAGGCGAAAGCATCCTCCGGATTCCTGAATGGGTCCCAGTTCACCAAGGTAGGCAGAACCAGGGTCTTTTTATAGACCTCAAAATTGAGGGAGGCATTAAAATTAATTTGAAAACTTCGCAGGAAGCTGGCATAATGAAAACAAAAGTGGATTGATGCACTGGCTGGCATACCCTCGCCCTGGGAAAGAGCTCAGGCAGCCACTTCCAGGAAAGCTGGAGTCTGCTGGAAGAGAGCACAAAACAGAAAACACTGCTCAAAGGAAGCTCGCAGACAAAGTGGCAATGTGGAAGAAATTATAATGATTAATACAGCGCCTGAAGTGTGCAGGGGACTGCAGAAGATTGAAAAAAAAAAAGACCCAGAGATTTGATTTTCCACTACCCTTCATCAGCAGCCATCATTTTATACCAGAGCAAAGTGGGAGTGCAATCTTCACGGCACAGAACAAGTGCACTTTATGTTGCCTTTCTCTCTGTTTTCCTGCTGCAAAGATCCCAGGGAAAGGGGCAATCAAGACTTTTTGTCCCTGACCACTGGGGCTTGGAGCCTAAGCTAGGACATAGACCATAAACAACAGACAAAGGGAGAGGGAAGCCACTGAGAAGGGCTGCCACATTTACCTCTGGCTAGGATGGAAGAGGGAATAAGAATAAACTGGGGGCAACATCCAGTGACCAGCTGCAGGAAAAGCACAGAGTTACAGAAAATAAGAACTTGTTTCTTCTCTAAATTTGGTTGGACTCAAGAGTTTTGCCACAATCAATCTCTTCTAAGATCAAAAGCAAACACAATTAAGGCCTTAGATAATACAATTTTAAGCCCGTAGTTCAGATTCAGCCACCTCACTGTATCCATCACAGCAGGTCAGCAGCACTAAAGAAATAAATATGGATTGATAAACAGACAGACAAAACAGGTATGAAATGCTACCAAGCCCAAACAGCAGCTGTTTGCAGTGGCACCAGCTTTCAGCAGACTAACAGTGCACCCTCAGGGCGTTCTGGGTTTGTCCTGTGAGGTGCCAGCACGTTTCGGGTCCTGTGGCTTCTCCAGCATGAAGAGGGTTAAGATTTCAGTTCTTGCTTTCTGCTCCCTGGAAAGCTGTGGTTTGAATTAAGAGGCTTCTTGCTCAGATTTACTGTGAACAGGAACATGTTTATGCCGGGTCTAACTTCAGCTGCTCGGTGCAGATGAGCAGCAAACCAAACTGCTGATGAGATTTTTCAGTACTAGTAAATTAAGCAACTTTAAAAAGACCTAGATGACTTTCAGGGTTACAATAATGGGAAAAGGGGCACGTTAGGCATAATTTCCCTCAGTAAATAAAAATTATGTACATTCACCTGTGATTTATTTGCTGTATTAAGTCCAGAGCAGCTGAGATTTGCATGTTGTACTTCATTGTACCACACCGGCGCAGCCTGCAGTTTTACCAGGTACAACAAATAAATCGGAACTGGTCAATACAGGGGTGACAAAAACTCCAGACGTGCTGAAGGAAAGGGAGCGACTGAGCCTGACCTCTGCCCAATGCGCACAAATATTCCTTGCTTCTGGTTTGCAGTCTGTACAGCAGCATTACTACGCAGCTAAGTGTCTCCCATGGGTTGTACCTCTGTGACAGGGGAAGCACGTTCAGTCTCTCTCAAGTCTGGCTTTATAAGGCTTCATAAAGACATTGGGATATATAGTAGTTGTATCTTAATGTGTATTTGTGTTGTGTGACAATGTTTGGACTAAGCTTCTAACAGAGAAGAAAAAAAAAAGGAAGGGGCAGTGTTCAAAGGAATAGGTTACTTCCACCTAAAACAAAAAGCAAACAAACAAAACCAGAAAAAACTTTGTGGATAGATCTTTTAATTTATTGTTTTTAAAATAGAAGAGGAACATTTTGTATCTGGATATCCAGAATATTCTTCTAGCTCAGAAATATTTATCTCCTGACTTACACACTCTTGCAGCAGCCTCTGAATTCCTTTGAGTCATTAAAGGATTTTGTCCTCAAGTCATTCCCATTAGGGGAATATTCAATTTAGCAACTTGCCTCCTGCTCAAAGTTCGCATGTGAAATTCATGGTTAAGATCCCTCCTCGCTGAGTTTCAGGTCAGTGCCCTATCCACTGTAGAGATAGAGATATTTAACAATTAAATAGTCCTCTAGGCTACGTTCGTACGAGGCAGCCCAGGAGTGCTCCCCAGCCCGGGGATCTACATGCCCTGACTGTTTTTCACTCCGGGAAGGTATGGTCTCACCCTGCCTCTCCCCATGCTCACTCCCCTTCCCGTGGGAAGGGAAATTCCCTGCAAGGGTCAGGAGGGATACCCGGTGCCCTCCCGGACCCCAGGACGGGCAGCTGGGGTCTCTGGCGACAGACCCAGCCTGGGGCAGTTGAATGCTGCTGGAGAACTGGGAACGAGCCCCCGAATTATCTAATTTTGGTTCCTAAATACCTTGTGTAAATCTGTCCTCCGCTTCAGGCTAACATTAGCACCCAAGAAGTAGGAGCAACCCGAAAGGTGGGAAGAGGTAAGGGCATTTCTCTGCCTGTTCAAAGACGACACAGTTCTGCTTGTAGAAAGCAAGTTATTTTTCCATTCTCAGGCTTTTGATATTAAGAATTAGCTATCCACTTTCCAGAAAACAGGGAATTAGTCTTTCCAGACTACGTGTTTAACAGAGAAATGAATCTTCATGAGCTCAAGACATATTCCCTCTTCTTCTCTTAGCCCCTCACCCCCTGCCTCATATCTCTTCTATGCAGTTTTTCAAATAGTTTAATAATATTCACAGGGACATTAGATTAATTGGATTTTAATTCCAAATGACTGTGAAAGCAGAGAAGTGAGTCACCAGTCCATGCTAATGAGAAGATCTATTAAGGACCCTTCTCTGATAGACACATAGAGTAGGGTTATAAATATTTCATATTCAATTAATTGAATTTTGCCCCCTGTTATATGATGCTGCCCTGGAATGTTAATCAACTGGGACCAGAGAGAGAGAAAGAGAGAGAGAAAGAGGAAGAAGGGGAGGGGGGGGGGGATCTAAAAGAGAGGCTTTAAACAACATCAGAGCCATTACCATCCCCAAATCCTCCCAGTTCACACAGCGCCTGCACATCAGAGCAGAGGCTTTCATACAGACCGCATCTGGTTCCATACAGTGGATAAATTAATGTTAATTAATCAGACAGTCATTTTATGAAGAACTGTGCGCAAAAGGTTATTCGAGCCCTGCTGCAAATAGATTTATAGGTATAATTGCCATGTTGAATGACCCTCTGTACATAGGCTCATTAAACTGGCCATCAGTCAAGAAGTCTAATTGAGGCAGGCCAATAGCACGCCGCCGGGACCACGCGGCCGCCTGCAAACAAAACCTCTCCGCAGAAGCCAGCTCTCTGAAAGCCGCCGATAATGCCGCTTCCCATCCTCCGGGCAGTTTCTGCCACCGTCCCTCCTGCCAGCTGAACCTCTGGGCGGGAAGGAGCGAGGAGAGAGGAGAGCTCCCGCGCCCATCGCGGCTCCCGTGCCCGTCATGGCTTTACATCATTTGTAAAACACATCGCGGGACTGGGCGTAGCGTGGAAACCGGCTTACTTTCCGCCGTTTCCGAAAGCCTTTCTTGGCCTTCACAGCTGGGAACAGCTTGAATGTGTAGGCTTCAAAGGCGCCGAGATCAGAAGGCAAATATAAAGACGCTAAAGAATCGTATAAAGACGCTAAAGATTCTTGATGACGTTTCGTATTTTAAGAGCATCTCTTGATTTCACCGGCGTGGGGGGAAGCACGGGAGGGACCGACCCGGAATTTGAAACACCCGGGACCGGCAATCAGGCACGCGCACGCATCCAGAGAGGGAGGCAGCTAACGAGGCGGCCGTCCCCTCCGTCAGCGCCGCGCAGGTCCTGTGGTTACGCCGTGGCCGGCGGTCGTTCCCGCGGGGGCTACGGTCGTTCCCGCGGGGGGCTGGGTCCGGCATGCACCCCTCCAAAACCAGCAGGCAAACCTCGCCACCGTCGCCGGCGGGGGACACGTGAAGCCGTAGGCTGGCGCTTTGGCAACCCGCCTTTTGCTCCTTCTTGTGGCGCAAGCTGCCTGCTCGCGGTCCCTCGTCACCATCTCTCTGTACCTCCGGTCCCCACCTATGCGTTTATCTCCGCTGCCTGCTGCCCAAAGCAATCTGTCTTTCTGCTCACGATCTGCGCCAGGATCGTCTCTTATTTCACGTACCTGAGGGGCCCTGCGCCCGGGTTTGCGCACCGAGGGCTGAAGCTGCAAGCGGTCTCTCTCTCCCTCACTGTCACACGTGCCGTGGATCGCACGCGTGTTTGCAGGCTGGGAGGAGGACGAGGAGGAGGAGGAGGAAGAACACGGTACCCCAAGCGATCCCGAAGCATCCCAGGCAGCCCCTCACCCGCCTGCCCTGGATGAGCCGTGGTCCAGGCCAGGTTGGGGGGGCTGTGGGTGTCAGAAATGGGCTTTTTTTGTCCGAGCTGCTTCCCAAGATGCCTCCAAGGGAAGCCTGCACCAGCTACTGCACACTGGGAGGTGTCATTTAAGAGTACTCGGGGGAAAAAAACCCCCACATCAGTCACAGACAAGTAAAATCAATTAATGGACTTAGAACGTGTTCACATTACCTATTCCTATACTCACGTTACCCACCACATCTTTCGAGGTTGCCTTTAGTTGTGTATCTCCCCGATCAGACAGAAAATAGCTACATCACACCATCTTTCTCAAACACAAATAAAACAATTAAAGCAGAAAACCTGAAGTGCACTAATACAGAAACCATCAAGGCAAGAATAAATATGAACAAAGAGAAATCCATGTGTCTCAGAGCAGTGAGAGTGTCACCATCTGAAGATGTTTCTGATGAAGAGGGGTACCAGTTTCCACCCCAGGACAAGGCAAGGGTTACTTAGCACGTCTGGGCCCTGGCAGCGTTTCCCTTCACCCCATCCCACCGTGACTGGTTCGGCCTCAGTACGCGCCAAACTCTTTTCCCAATACCGCTGGGCAGCACCCGACAGAGGGATCGGGAAAACCGACTGTGAGCATGGCGTGTTCCTGGATCTGCTGCCTGCCATTTGTGCCAGGGACTCACACGCAAGCTGCACGGCCCCTCATCCCAGCGTGCAGGGAACCAGGCTGCAGTAGAAAAACCTCCAAGGCAAGCCTGGGGCCTCACTTTCAGAGCTGCTCTATGGATGGACAATAAATCGGGTCTCGGGGCACTTCTCAGAACTGATTTTCCCCCATCCTGTGGTTCCTTTCCACAGCCCATATTTGAGTGAGGTGAACAAAAGCGTACCCCAAGTCCTTAAGGCACATAAACACCACCTTTCCTCCCAACAAGGCAGCATTTCCTCCTGTAATAATATTTTTTCCCAGCCTACCCAGGTCTTCAATTTCTCTTGCTCTCCCGCCCCAAAGCAAAACGCGTTTCGGTTGCATCGCCGCAAACACCTTCGCCTTGGCAGCGTCCCCCACTCAACACACTCGACCCTTCACTCGAGTGCTGGCCGAGGTCCGGCTGCCCACAGAGGGCACTGCTCGTAAATGTATAACCCAGCAAACGCGCGCCCGCTTTATGGCATCGCAGCAGCGCTCGGCAGGCTGCAGTTCCCACCCAGAGCAAATCCAAACGCTTCGTGCGTTATTGTTACCGTCACCACTAAGAAGAAAGGGAGCAGCAGGCTGATGCCGCATAAAAGAATACGTTTTTAAAGCGCATTCGTACTCACGCTGAGATGGCAGGCGAGGCTTCCCACTTTGTTACCGCAGTGGAACGCGTCTAGCCCCCGAGAGCTGAAGTACATCAGTTCAGTGCAATAAGGAAAGAGAATGGTACCTCGAAGGATATTTGATATTTCAATATGCAAACATGCGTGTCACTTTGTCTTGGGCAAAGATGAGGAGAGACATGCTCTTCCTCTGTTCACAACATGTCGACTATAGGCATTCCTTGTAACACACTTTTAAGGCAAGTTTCCATTTAGTCCCTTTACTACTGCAGCCAGTAGAATATTTTTCTAAAGTCCCCAGCTCAGGAATAAGGAGATAAAGGCTTTAAATATCAGAGACACTGCCCTCACTAACAGGAATTTTACCGCTAGACTTCCGTGGGTGTCGGGATTTCAACCTGTATTTCTAAGAAAGGATCCAGATCTAGTCTGCTGAGCCTACTTTTACATGTGCAAACAGAGAGGTAAGTGCAGGTTTATGCAAACACCTACCGATAGAGTAAAAATCTATAGCCTTCTCACCCGCCTACCTCATTTTAAGTGATGCAAAAATCCCAGCTATGTGCAATGTATGCACACAGAACAGAACAGCCAAAAAGGGAGGAAAAAAATATCTGCCCACCTTGTATCCCACTTCTGTGCTGCCTCCATTGCTTGGCACGCTCCAAGGGGACTTGCAGGAATGTACTCGAGGAGGGGGACAGCCTACAGGACAGGAAAAGAAAGTACTTTGTGCTTCCAGTCCACTGAGGAAATCACTGAGCTGTTGCTTCTTTAAGTACCAGACCCATAGTTAAGCTGAAATGAAGTTTTACTCTTCATTCAGTCCAGTCTCCTAAGTGCGTCTCAACTTCTAGTTTAGCTTTAATGCAGCTAAACGTGCTAAAAAATAGCAGCTAGAATTTGCCTTCAGTCCAAGGGGGCGATGGCGGTAGTGTCCTTTTGGTATTCCTACATGTAAAATACAACCTTTGTCAATCCAGTACAATCTACCTTTTTCATTTCTGTCTGATAGGCCCATATTTGTCTCTTACAAACCATCAAGATTGTTTCTGTCTTCAGAATCTCTCTAGAAGCTTCAGCTCCTCAGCTTTTTGCAGCACAAGCAACCTAGAGAGGGACTAGAATCTAACTCCACGGTGGTAATCACAATCATGTATTTTAATCACGGAAGCACACCCTCAAATTACAGTATTCCAAGTAGAGACCAAGTAATGCAAGGCCAGTACTTGAGTTCCCGACATCACACTTTTATAACCTGAATCTCTACTTTGGCTCTTAGTTATATACTCCTGTGCAAAGTAGATGCATGCTACTAGCACGAGTGTCCTCTAAATAGTAGTGGCTGTTTGCAGTCTTTCTATAAAACCAAACTTTCTCCCCCTGAGAAAAAGAAAACGAGAGGAAGACTCAGTACAATGAATTGAGACAGGTAGTACCAAAGCTAACAGCCTTTTTTCGAAGGAGTATTTTACAGTGATTTAAATCCACTCTGTTAGCTCTGCAGGACTGCCACATTTGGCTAGGTAAGCTGTCTAGTCCACAGTAATGCAGTACAGCAAAGATTTTAGGTAATTTTGTGTCGTGTGTTGTCCCCCCCTCCCCAGCTTTAAGACTAATTCAACCAGCAAGTTTCCCTGCCAATGCAACATTTCAAAAAGACCATTTCAATTTTAATTCACGTAACATATCGTATTAAATCCACACGACCACTTGTCATTGAAGCCCAGGGTTCCTGTTTTCAGGGAAAGGATGAGGCTGAGAAGACGTGACAGGAGAATAAGAGTTTGCTCACTAGCCCTGACTAATTCATCACATTGCAGAAGCTGAAACTACAAGAGAAGTCGATGGCATTAGAGTTAAGCAGGTTCCACTTGCGTGAAACCCTAGAAAAGAAACCCCACTGGTAACACTTGGCCTCTCTTGAACGTACAGCTGGGGAAGGGCTGCAGACCAGGGCACAGAGCAGCACATACAAACCCACAACCCTCTTTGAGCGCATTTATTTTCCAAAGCAGGTGCTAAAGCCAACCTGCTGGAAACACTTGCCTTCTGCAGGCTTGCCGAAGCCCGGAGTTGATGTGCGTTCCGCTGGGTCTGCCAGCGCTCATCATAACAATTAATTCCAGTTTCTGGGAGGTAAACGCAGGCTGGCGTCAGCCCACGGAATGCCACGGCCAGCAGCGCCCAAGCCCCCATCCTCCCTGGGGATGTGCCCCAATTCCCTCCCGCACGAAAGAGGGCTGGCACAGCCAGACCTCAGTGGAAACACTAGATGCCCAAGATGCAACGGAGGCCGGTGCCACAAGGAGAACACACGCACAAGGACAAGTAAGGACTGGCCAAGTTAAGGACAAAGTCGCCATGAAAACGAATGGGGGTCGTCTTGTCTTCGTTTCAGCAGGAGCAGGACGTAAAGCCCAGCTGCTCTGTAAAATCCAGCAGACCTGAACATTCCCCCTCACAAGTGTGAGGGATCTCATGCCCACCCACCCACCCATTTTCACATTAGACATTTGTGATTAATAATGCCAGGCAGTGACACAAAGCAATTTGTTTATTCAGATCTACCTTTTAATCCCATCTCACCTTCAAAATAAATTACCAAATAAACTCTTCCATGAACTATGCTCTAAATCACAAGGTGGTCACAGGACAAAAACTTCCCATCAAAGGAAAAAAAAAACAAAACAAAACAAAACTTTTTTTGGAACTTGTTTTGGTTTCACCAATTTGTTTCTTCCCAAAACATTAGGATTCTGCAAAATTTTAATCTGACACAAAAATCAGAATGCAGTAAACAGCAGATTCTTTGCTCAGTCACACATCAATTAAATGATCATAAAGCAATACCAATACTTTAACGAGGGAATTGCTTCTACAAAATGCTGATAAAAACATTCCTGGAAAACAGTAATTTTAAAAATGTTTTAGTTGGTTTCAATGTGTTGTCGTACCAGCCTGTTTTATTGGGGTAAGTGGACTTAAAAAAAAAAAAAAAAAAAGACATAAAGAAAACCTGACACAGCATTTTGCAGCAGGTTATCTCAATGCACTACAAGCTCTTAGAAATTAAGCCTCAAAACATCCCTGTAAGCTAAGGACTTTACAAGCAGGGAAACTTGCACCGACAGGCAAAGTCACATGTCAAGATCATACCAGGACTCTGCCTTGACTCTTGTGATGATCACAGTATTTTGTAGAGAATGACTTATTATGACTATGCTAATTCCTGTTCAGGTTTCATATTAGTGTTACCCTGCTGGAAAGTAACCCTTCCATAAGATGAGATGTTTTTGAGTAAAACAGTCTGATCCATTACAAACCTTTTTCAGATTTAACCCATAACTGCGAGCTTTAAAACGCTAAACCTGCATGGCTCCTCGGTTATTTTGATACCAAAATGGAAGTGCTGCATCACACTAAAACTGCAAAGTAAGGCTGATGCAGCAATGAGCACCAGCTGCGTCATTAGAGAAGCACAACTCTACAGATCCCAGGGTGTATGTCCCTTCTTTTACTCTAGGTTGGGTTCCCCCCACACCCCCTCTTTCGTTTTGCCTTTGCTCGGCTTTAGATTTTGGGTTAGCCAGTTGCCAGTGCTCCCAGACACCTATTCCCAAGGGACATTTTCTCGCCCTCATTACCAGCAGGTGTCACGTTAAAGGATGTGAAATACCCTTGCTGCCAAGCTCAGGCTGCAGTCCCTGTTCTGGGCATTGCCGGGGAAAGTCCCGCTCCCTCTTCTCCCTGCCGGGGCAGAAGTCAGCGCCAGCACCTTGAGCAACCCCACGTCCGCAGTTTTCTACTTGCGCCATCTCTCTCCGTAGCCAAGAGATGAAAAGCTTCTCCTGCCAGCTGCCCACAGCACCAGGCTATCAGGCAGCTGGTCTAACTCTGCACTAGCTGCTTCCTGTCCCTCTAATAACAAGATTATTTATTGATTAATAGCTGTATATTCCTGTAAAAGAGAAAAAAATGCCTCTCTGTGTGAAAAAGTTTAAATATATAAAAACACTTCATAAAAATATTTATTAAAAAAATCAAAATGCCCCATGAGCCTGTAAACGTTGCCTGTAAAAATCTCTGATAACTGGATTAATTTGAAATACGGTCATCCAGGCTCTTTTCTGCCCTGTCCAGTAAGATTTTAAGACAACCAATAGAAATGCCACCTGTCTTGTACTTCAACCCTCATCCCACCCATTTTTCTTCTTCTTTGTTTGTTTCCAATATGACAGTTTGTTTTCCCAATATTGGCAATTTTCTTTGGAGGCATCATTTGTCTTTGCTCTTAACAGAGTTCAGCATGGCCTGATTCTGAGGCTTTCTTATGGAGTGGGCTTGAGGTCTGATCGGTAACACAAGCAACACCAGGATGCTTAGAATATGCACGTGAAAATACATAGACCTGGGAACAAAAGCAGAAAGAGAATATTATATTTTTGTTGGTAATAACATGAATTGTGCAACCTCAATAAGTCCATGCAGAATTTAGTGCTAAGGGGCAAATGCAGAAAGCGTGAACCCAACCTAGAAAGCACAAAAATACACCCTTGAATTTCACACAGCCTATGCATGCGGTACCTGCTGGCATCGATGGAAATGTTGCCATGGATGTTAATGAGGGAAGGAATCAATCAGCAAACTCCAGAATCCAAAGTCTGACAGCTCAGATAAACCCATGTAATTCAACCCCAGTCTTATTCGGCCCACCTCTCTTTTAATGTTAGAGTATGTATACAAGGCTACATTCTGAAGAAACATCCTTCATGCTTAGGACATAAAACTTGTACAAGTTTAAAAAAATAAAAAAAGTGACAGAAAGAAAAAAAAAAAAATCATTCCAAGGGCTGAGATCTGAAATAAATCCAAACACTGAACTTTTAACTGGGGATGGTCAAGTTTACAGAAGGACTGTGTTTTTGAAGGCAACTCCTCAGATATCTTCATTTGATATTTTATTAAATATCAAATATTTTTATTTCAAATAATTCAGTATACACAAGATCGAACAGAAATAAAAAAATACTTAAACCAATTACATGAGGCTCTGGCAGCTTGGGGAGGATAATGTTTGGGAGCAGTATGGTCCAGCTCTTAACCACAGAGATACACCTTCCTGTGGTCTCATTTATGCTTCTTACCATAATTCTTAATATCCTTGTAAGGTGCTTAAGACCACTGCTAGGTGTGCAGTGTTCCAAAAATTCATGCCCTGGTCCAAAGGCCTACGATTTCCTTGCTTAACAGTCTCCAAGTTTAAATGTTAACTATGTTCAAAGTCACTAGGGCAAAAAATATTAAGGAATGGAACTAAGAAAGATTTGGAGTAATTTTTATTTGGTAAATTTTCTATGTTGAAATCAAATGTTTTATGAAACAGGAATAGAAAATGTCAAAATTCAACACCCTTCAAACAGACTTACTGACAGCAGCTATCTTGACTACTAGTTTTATGTCTTTTACCTTAGAGAAGGGAACTGTCTTCTTAAGCAAAACCTGTTACTCTATGTTGACAGTTCACTGTAGAATGAAAAAGTAAAGCAATATAGTCCAGTCTCCTTTTTTAAATTATTTTCTCTATTTCTTTATTTCAATTTATTTTTATTAGAGTATATTCAGTATATTCTGCAACACCAGCATTTTCTTATTTTTAAGGAACCTAGAGAAGTACTCACTTCCTATGGAAGTACTCAAAAAGAAAAGCATGCTCATTTCTAGAAGTAATGCTCTGCCAGGCACCCTCCTTATCTCCTGCTGACCGATCACATCTCCTGTCCTACGCATCCAGCAGCTGGAAACCTGGCCTTTTCTCATCGAGTCCTTCCTATTGCCAATTTACGTTATTCTTGACCTCTCCAGACTTGGCCACAGTTAATGGTTGAGACTCAACTGTTTTGAAAAAGGAAACTGAGTATGTGAAAAGTCACATAAGGATGCAGAAAGACTGAGAAGTGAAGCGCTCTGCCTTGGCATTATTATTATCTCATTAAGTTACAGGAGTGCAAAAATTACCCCTTACACATTATTAAGCATCCTGTTTGAACTCCTTTCAAATCTGATGAAATGCCAACTGCCTTTCAGTGTGGTTTGAGTTATTTAACAAAAGCCCATGCTGGTCTGGAGAATAATAGTCAAGAGGGGAGAACTTACTTGTAGAACTTGATCGTGGGCTCAACAGCCAGCATAACAAATGGTGCAACAGTATAGCACACGGCCAGTTGAGTGACAACCCAGGTAATAATGTCATAGGCTATCTTGAGAGGCACTGATGAGAGGAAGTAATGTCTGCAACTGTTTCTTATCTGCAGGTCAGGGAAAAGTAAACAGAAAATTAATATAAATTCATTTCTTAGGCAAAGTCACGCTTGACACATTGTAATGTATGACTTTCCACTTATCATCAGCATTAGTATTACAGAAAAGTTTATACACCAGTTAGAAAGCACTGAGAGTAGGAAGACAGAATTGTATTGACTGGCATACCCAAGATCCCACAGTCAACCAGTGGCAAACAGAAGTGTCCCCTAATTTCCTCCATCATAATCACAGAAGCAGACTCTCATGCTGGATATCTGGCACAATATCTTTGGGAGTTGTTATGATTTGATCTTCCCCCCTGCTTGTTTTGATTTATTATTGGTTATCAACGGTGAAACAAAGCTACTTTAAATGAACAGATACGTGTTTATATCTGCAAGCGTGTGCTGCTCCCTAGAGATTTTGATTTAGCTTCACATCTATGAAACCCTCATAAATGAGAGGCAAAGCACATGTTAAGACCACATGTTCAGCAACCCACTCTAGCCTTAGCGGTTAATACTGATCACTAGTTTAATTCACCTTTCAAATTGACCTGGTTATTTATCCATAGTCAAGCTCTGAAAGACAACGCTGCTGCTTCCCAGCCCTGCACAACTGGCTGGTTCGGCCTGAAAGATCAGCAGTGATAAATTTAACAACAGTGAGAGAGGAAACCTGTTTTGTCTTTGGTGACTCTACCTAAAACGAGGCCCATAAACACAGAGACCAGTTTACTGCATCAATTGCATCCACGTGGAAGAGTTCAAGTTTGGGCTAATGCTCAACCCATAACAGCTCCTTGTGAAAGACTGGGCCCCGGGCTGATCAGACACCAGCATACAGGCATCACGACCCAGCTGAAGTCTGGACTCCAGCGTGACCTTGAATCCCAAGCTAATTTGACTGCACGGACATAGCCGGTGGTACTACCAACTGTACACCCACAAGCAACGTCTCCTCTGCCAGCCAGGGACAGCGTTGCAGTACGTGCAGAACTGGTGCTGCTTATGACTGCTGGGGTACTCTGTGATGAGCATCAATACAGAACAACGTTTCGGTGAACTTCGAGCCCGCAAAGGCGTGAAAGAGGGCTCACAGTGGGGACAAGCTGCTTGACCGTGTCAGGGTGGTCCCTGCAGTTGACAGCTGGGTAGTATCTAGCATGGGCCTTAGAAGAGAACAATGAAAGGTACATACTGCTCTGGCTGCGAGTGTGATAAGGATTCCAGTGAGAAACGTAAAATAATATCCAGGATAGATACCGTGCCACAGGGCCGACAGGATAAAAGTTAAAGCCGTAGGGTACCAGGGAGCTCTGTCATAGCAGACGCTGCAAAAACGAAAACGAAACAAGAAGAGGCTGAATACAACTGAACAATGGACGCTGCACTTCAAATCCTTCTCTGTTTGTAAGGTCTTATTCTGTTTTCTTAACTGTCTTATCTTGTCTCTGGTACACACCAGGGCACGAGGCGCTCTCCGTTCATTTAGATGGAGGTTTAGATGGAATTTACGCACTGAGTATCCAAAGAGTGCCCACACAAATACTCCCGGTCCTCATAGCATTTAATTGAATAATGGGACAGAGGGCAGGCAAGACTTCATTCACCTTTATACCTCTATCTGGAATCACACACTACCCTTCAAAACTCTGATGGCAGATCAAGAGCGAGTCAAAAGACAGAGACACGACCCCACCCTTCACTGGTGAACAGAGGTGTTTTTAGGCACTGTTATCTGGCAAGCGCTGGGAACAACAGGGAGTGCCGCGAAGCTATTGCAAAGCAGGGGATTCCTGCTAACTTTAGCAGCCCAAAATCTTACTCCAAAGACACAAGCAAATTATACCAGTTCAAAAACACACCAACCTGTCTATTTGGCTATCTGAAGTTTAACTGAAATGCTGTGTTCCAAAGAAATGAGTCACGTTAATGCACTTATCATTTGAATCACGAAAAATAGTAGACATTGACTTTTAGGATGTATATATTTAACAACAAAAATAGTTACGATAACGACAATAAATCCGTGCCTGCATTTCAGACACCACATTGACTGTACGCCGAACTGTAATCACGCCAAAAAGTGTAACGAGTAACGAGAGACAGTTCAATCTACAAAATTTGGACTTAATACTAGTATTTATATGTGCCTTAACAGTCATGGGTTAAAATCAGATCCTCTCAGTGCTATAAAGAAGTCTCTTCTCCATATCCTAAACAGTGAGTCCCTGGCAAACATCTTGTGGTAACTCCAAACCAGACTACACTGGGGCTCTGAAGACTTTGACTTCTCTCCAGTTCTAGCTGAACTGGATCCCAGTGACACAGAGAGGCTCACCTCTGGTAATAATACGCATGGGAAACACAACATGGCAAAGTGAAACAGTACAGCAAGAATAATGGAGGGAAACGGCAGCCTAAAAGATGCCATCAAAATGCTATTACTTTTTATTATGGAAGATCTGAACAGTTCGTTTTGGGCTTTCCTTCTTATATATAAAATGCAGGCATTTTACATTTGCAGCAATAAAACTTTACAGCACCAAATACCCTTGTATTCCACCAACTGTTACAGACACAGGAAACAAAGACAGGACAAGAGACTATATATTTATGACATTCACCAGTCAATGTTTTTCGAGGCCATCTAGAGTTTTTGGGTTTCACCAGCACGTTACTGTTTCATTACACTTACCGTTTTAGCCAGGCAGCTGTCTGAATGTTCCAGTTTTCAATGTACATTTTAAAACTTGTTGCAGTCTAAGAAAGAAGTTCATATGAAATGTTAGCACTGAAAGCTGTAAAATAATACTTGCATTTTAAATTAGAGAGGAGATACATGGAATACATTAATTCTAGTAACTAACTGTTGTGAAGCCTGTGCCACAGTCCATCATTACACTAATATGTTTTGGGAGGGACATTAACTAGGCTGATTGCTCACCACTAACACTTGGCACTTGCTAAAAAAATCTCACTTTGTTTTGTAAAATTAAATACAATGTTTAGTTATTTTTCAAATTGTGGGATGTCGTGGTTTAACCCCAGCCAGCAAGTAAGCCCCATGCAGACTCTCACTCACTCCTCCCCCTGCCCCCCCTGTGGGATGGGGAGGAGAATCAAAACCAAGTAAAACTCATGGGTTGAGATAAAAACAGTTTAACAATTGGAATAAAAATTAAAATATTATTATTAATAATAATAATGTTAATAATAATGTTAATAATAATAATAATGAAAAGGAAGATAACAAAAAGAGAGTGAAATAAAACCCAAGACAGACAAATGATGCACAATGCAATTGCTCACCACACACTGACGGATGCTCAGCCAGTCCCCGAGCAGCGATCCACCCCTCCCGGCCAACTCGCCCCAGTTTATATACTGGGCAGGACATCACATGGTATAGAATACCCCGTTGGCCAGTTTGGGTCAGCTGTCCTGGCTGTGCTCCCTCCCAGCTTCTTGTGCCCCTCCAGCCTTCTCGCTGGCTGGGCATGAGAAGCTGAAAAATCCTTGACTTTGTCTAAACACTACTGAGCAACAACTGAAAACATCAGTGTGTTATCAACATTATTCTCACACTGAATCCAAACCACAACATTATACCAACTGATAGGAAGAAAATTAACTCTATGCCAGCCAAAACCAGGACACAGGAAATCTGAAAATCTGTCTTGTTTTAAATGCTTAGCCTTCCCTTCAGTTCACAAACAGCTTCATTTTTGGAAGAGATATGTTGCCACCCGTTATGCAGTCTGGACTTCCCTAGAGTGCTATTAAAACAAAGTGTTATGACAAACTAAAAGAAACGCATTATTATTTGGAGAAGGAAGGGGGAAGACTGAAAAACACAGACAAAAAGTTTCAGGACTGAACTTAGAAGCTGATTCTCAGTCCACTGCCCAGCTTGAGAAACCAGAGTGGACTCCAGGGTCCTGGGAGAACTACCTGTACCTCCTGACAGCACCAGTCCTCCCAGCTTTAGGGGGCTGCTGGACTCATTCAGCGTCAGTTCCCCTAATCCTGGTCAACTTCACCCATCTTGGTTCCCCATCCCCGCTCCCCTTGTTCCTCGCTTGTTGACAGAAACCTCCGAGCACCTCCTCACCAAGCAGGGACGTGGTTCAGCGACACCACGTTATTTTCCCATATCAGCTGAAGGCAAGGGCTCACGGGATGGATTAAAGGCAAAGGTTTCCAAGGGGAATATGCAGATATTTTTGCACTTCCACACAGAATCCTGAAGGCTAGAACTTCATCCTCTGTGTTTAAAGAGTTAAAATGATTAGCAATTCCCAATGCAGTACTGCCACATTTTAATTGCATTACTGCACCAAAAGAAGCCAAGAAAAATATAATTTCTCTTCCAACTAATATTGTCACTCTTTTGGCTTCCTTTAAGTTCCCCTGTTACGCTACCAAGAAAGAAAGTAGTCATTGGCTGTCAAAATATACATGCTGCCAAGGCTTTCAAGTCCCCCACATGTGTTTAGCCCCCATCACGTTTTAATGCCCTCACAGCTCCTGCCACGTGCTTATCTTTACTACAGATCAGGTCATTTCTTAGCCACATTTAGCACTCAAGTTCCAAACTCTTAAGCAATTTTACATATGCAGGTGGCTATACCTGCTTAAAACACACTGTACGATCACACTTAAACTTCAACTCCGGACTTGTTGTTGGTGCATAAAGTGACAGTTCAAGGCTTACCCGAAGTAATGGTCTCTGTAGCCTCCCTTTTCCTCAGCGCACACATGACCAAATCAATGGAGAGCACCGTTTTACACTCCTGGAAATAATTTCTCCACCCTGATCTCTATTGCCCGTGTGAGCAGTGAAGGAAAAAAGGGTTTGAGGGGCCTTACAGTTCAGTGGGTAGAGAGGAGCAAAGGCTCCCGTTTCTTTAATTTGGCTTGACTAGAGAGTATCGCCTGCACTTTACTTGCCTCCTTCAAGCAGGAACTGCCTCAGCTCATCAAGGCGGGAGTCATCTCCTGCCCCAAAACTGAATCAGACATTGGTTCAAGATCTCAGAGTGGTATCTGGCGTGCTGCCGCCATCGAAGAGTATAAAGCATTTCTGGGCTGTGTATTCTGTACTGCTCAAGAAGAGATATATACTGAGGATTAATTAAGGTAAAAAAAAAAGACAGAGAAGGATGTTGAGAAAGAGACAATGTATAATGATACTTCTAGCTTTAGCACCTTTCAGTGAAGAATTACAGGGGCTCTTTCATTTTTGAGAAGAGCTATTACAGCACATTCACTCAGTCACAGATCATTCAGTAACAAAGCAGTCAACTTGTTTTCATCTGCTTTTCCTTTTAAAATCATAACTACAGAATTACAGGGGGAAGCTCCTCCTATTTCTAAAGAAAAGAAGACCTTAGAAAGCAGTCTCAGTCACGTAAGCATTTTCACATCCCACTGGCATTCACAAAATATTCTTCGGGGCAAACAAATTACATCGGCCATCTTTTGCATTAGAGAAACAAACACAAATAGCTTACAAGGGACTAACGGATGTTGAAAGTATACTGCAGTCACAAGAAACATGTGCGACAAATGTTTTGAGAAACAGTGTGGTTTGCTGGATGGAGCTCTAGATCAGCAGCCACGTAAGCTCTACGTGGCCCTGCCAGTTCCCGTTCAGGTTGCTCGGTTTGTACCTGTTATCTCTCCAACCCTTGCTTTTCTCCGTTTACCGGAGGCACTCCAGGCATGTGCAGGGACCCAGCCCTTGCAAGTGCCTGTGCAATGCCCACTCGTGGTGGCCTCTTTCACTACCACCACCCATCTCAACTGGGTTACAAAAGTGGAAGACTGTTAGAAGTAATTAAACAGAATACACCACAGATGGTGGAGAATCATAGCTGCGAGCAATTTATTGACCTGCTGAACTCAGCCACAATCTAGAGAAATTGACTGCTCATTTATTAAACATCTGATTAATCATTTATTAGCCTTCTATAAACTATTTAGAAATGCAACCTGAATACAGAGCATGACAAAGGCTGCGTGACAGATGCTTTTTATCTGCCCAACAGATAAAATACAAAACCTCTCTATGTTAAAGAGGGGCAGCCTGCTGGCATGGACTTACTTTCCTTCCAGCAAAGCTTCTCCCCGTTATCATGCCCATTTCTTCATAATTATGTCAATGCAGCCACTCCTTTAACTCACCTCAATATTCCAGATATTTAAGTTGGACAACAGGTCCCAGCGGAAAGTGCCCCTCTCATCAACTCCACTGAATCCATAGCCAGCTGCATTGTTGACTGCATCTGCTGCAATGTCAAAGCAAAACGGGTCAAATCAGAGTGCTGGAGGAGTCATGTTTTCTTACAAGTCAGTATAGCATCAAATACACATTCAAGCCAGCTTTGTAGCAATTAGCATCCTCCCTTTCAAAGAGAAGCTTCCCCTTGGTAAAGGGGCATTGCTATAGGACAACACAAGAGTCATTTCCTCAAGAGGAAAGACTAGCTACTCCTTGGGCAGAAGAAATAAAATAAAATAAAAATAAAACAACAGTGGAGAGAAATCACTTTTCCCATTATTTTGCCTCTATTATCCATCTGAGATAGATATACAAGAGTTGACGTAAAATGAATTAGTGTTTTCCTCAAAAGGGTACCTGGATGTCACAGCGTTTTCCAGAATTCAGAAAAAGTGTAGCATCTCAAAGATATGTTTACCATTCCTATTAAGAGTTCCAACATGGCTGTTTTAATTGAGACTTACTTTCATACTTCCTCAGACAAAGCCGTTCGCTAATCCTGTCACTCAGTGCCTCCCTAAGTACCTCACCACCTCTACAAATCGAATATTGAGTAACTTCCATTACGGACTTAACTACTTTAAGTGCAAATAAAAAGCTTGGGTAACGGTAGGCATTTCACATGCTGCACTCTTGCTCTTTCCCAGGGCACTGGTCAGCTACCTCCCCTCTCAGCCTTGCCTGGGAGCCATCTCATCACTGGTTCTCAAGATCCTGCTTTTAACGCACCCCTGCCAGAAATCTTCTCTCGCTGTACTAAGAAAACAGGAGGGACTCGTTACTTCTGGTTCACTAGGTGCAGCCAACATCAAGGATTATTGGAAAAAAAAGGAAAGTGAAAATACAGGTAAGGCTTTTCCTTCTAGATATTTACAAAATACAAGCCTGGTTAAGTTACGCTTTAAAAAGGTCAGCATTTCTTTCCCAAGAACGAAAACTAATTTTGCTTCGTAAGTGCTATGAATACAAGCACAAGCTCATGGAGGAATCCCAAAGCACAAAACTAGGGAGAGAACCTAATTAAAAGCAACAGGAGTAACAATAAATGAATAAATAAATGAGCAACCTTCTCTAACCTGAAGTTTTCAATTTTATTTTCCACTTTACTAAACGAGCTAGATTTTACTGATAGAAAGAAAGGTCTCCGAGTTCTTAATTCTCTCCCTGTTAAAAAAAAAAAAAAAAAACAAAAAAACAAAAAAAAAAACAAAACAAAAAAAAAAACCAAACAAACCACCAAACCAAAAAACCACCAATAACCCTCTCTGAAATTATATTTACTTTATGGCCTGCCAGTGTCTTGCTATGGGATCAGTAAGGACCCTGCCCAGCCGCAGAGACTGGAGCTGCACATAACTGTCACCCCAGAGCAGGGGGACTCCTGGGTTTGCTCCTAACTTGCTGCTCCAAGGGTGGCAGGGACCACTTAGTGTTTCTTTGCCAAAAGCAAGAAACCAGAAATTCAGGGACGTAGTAATACAGCAAGACCCATCCGCCTCTTGCTTCCCAAGCTGCTGTCTGCAGAGCGAGGTGTGAAGCGCAGAAGAATGGCAATTGCCCACCCTTGAACTGCTCGCAACACCCCAACACTCCGCAGTGCCCGGCAGAGTTCTCCCTGCTGACTTGAACAGCTCTGGCATATCGCCTTCACAGCTCCTTGGATGCAAGCGCTCAGTCCCAAATTGGTTTCATCGACAGCTCTGAGTTAGGTTTGCAGCCATGTTCCCATGACTATTACTAACGCAGCGAGAAGCTGAATTTTCCATCTCTCCATGGATCTGGAGGAATTCAGCAGCGCAGCTCTTGCACAATAGCGTGACTGTCCTTTTCGGAGGACAGGAAGAGCTTATCGGCCGTTTCAGCAGGCACTTTCGTAATGCCCTGCGCCATGCCACCGGGAGCTAACTGCGAAAGGATAAAGTGTCTGCTGTTCTGCTGCCTGGATTTGCAATGTGAATAATAGAGGCCTCACCCTCCAGTATGCTATGCATGCTTTTCCAGAACCCCGTCATTTGTAAGATATTTCTACAGCCTCTATGGCTTAGTCATGTCACAAATACAAGTTCAGTTTATCTCTTTGATAACGGACTTTTAATGCCGGAAAAAATGGAGGCAACAATTTAAAGTTGGATCTCACAAAAATAAGTTTCTGAGCAAGCAATTCTTTATCCCAAAGGCTTTCCCATCCCACACATGCCAGTCTTGGCTGTCTTCCCTCGATCTGTCAGTTTTATTCCCAGCGATTTAATCACAGCCTCGCAATGAGTTTCCCTTGCTCTTTCCATCCCATCTCAATGACACTCTTCTCAGTTTCAGGTGCATACATTGCTGGCTGGGCTTTCAGGATCTTCCCTACACACAAAGTCTTGTAATACCAGCAAAAACCATTCAGTCTCTCAATTTTTGGCCTGGCCTAGAAGGACTGACTCCTCACATAAAGATTGGAAAGATGACTTCTAAAAGGAAGAAGGTAAAATACAAAAAGATTACTTTGGCCACCAGTCTAGCTGGCTCCCAATATAAAAAATTTGCTTCTCTCTATAATGACCCCTCTTCCTTCTTTTCCTTGCAGAGATTCTTGGGTCCTTCCCATCCCGTCCTTCGTTCCCCACCTTCCCCATGGTTCTCCAATCCTTTCTCCTGACCACTCAAAGCTAACGTGCGTACAGGATCACAAAGTGCCTTAGAGGCAAAGCCTAACCTCGGCCCCCCAAAAAGCACTACAGCTTTCAAATACAGATGCATGTGCTAAAGATGTCCCCAAAGGAAGAGAGAGGTCTGTTTGCACTGTAACGTTCTCGTAAAGCCTGAGCCAGCGTGACCAATTTTAACCTCCCAACCGCAAATTATGAATAAAGCATAAAAATCAAGGTTTAGAGGAGGCAAACTTTTTTTTTCTAAGAATTCCCATAAAAATTATTTTGGTACAAAGTTTTAATAAGAAGAAATTGTTACGTTGACATTACTGGCAAGAAGCTGAAAAGCAGATTTGGTTCCAGAGGCAGGGCATGTCAGACAAGCTAGAAGAAATTTTATGCATGTTTTTCAAAACTTTTGACATCTCCCCACTTCAGTGGAGTCCACTGCCTAAAGGAACATGTGTACAACTCCCACGGGAACTAGAGGTCTAGGGACTAATTTCACCCCCCAATATTTCAGACCTCCTCCCCCATTTATAAACTTATTCATTACCTACAAAAATAAATGATGTAGTCAGACTTACCTAACGTCCATGCAAAGTAATACTTTGGTTTTGCTGCCTGTGTTACAACATACAGGTAACCAAGTCTTGACAAGAAGGGTGTTTTATCAAGAAATTCATTATCAATAATATATGCCATAGGAAAGTTCTTGGTAAGTGTCAAGAATAAAATGAGAGATACTAGTGTGATACACAGCTTGTACATCACTGCTCCCTAAAAAGCACAAATAACAATGAAACATTCATTAGAAACATTTGCTTAAGGGGAAAAAAAAAAAAAAGGCAGTACTCATGACATAGAAAAACAATGTGCCTCAAGAACCAATAAAGTTAGCAGTGACAAAGTTGATAATTAATTTAGAAGAGGTAACAAAGAAAAGGCCACAGTCAAAGCTTTGGTCTAATTTGTTTTACTGAACTACCTATAGATAGGTACAAAGGATAACTAGAAGTCAAAATTGGTGATGAACTTCACAAGAGACTCCTACATCAGTTAGTGAAGGTCCTCAAATGAGAAAGGAAACAAACTAAAAACAAACCCTACGATGTAAAGGAGAAATCTTTCCTATATGGACTATCATCTCCTGGAACTAAAGACTAGATTCCTCCTAGAAGCCAAAACTACCAGTATTCAGAACAATTGTAGGTCTTATTGCCCAGCTACCATCCAGAGGTCTTGCTAAAAATCACATGTCCAAAAAGCACACATCTTATACAGCATGCATACCTTCCCATGATATAGGGTATCTGCTACGCCACACTGTTTTTTACTACCGCTCCCTAGCTTTCTATATACTAATATTATTGACAGTCATGTCAGTAGGTGGAAGCTCAATTTCAAACACACATCATGAGTAGACTTTCCTTGATACAGTCATAATTAAAAAGGTAAATCTGGCACCTGGGTACCATGTAAAAATTGACTCATGTTCTCAAAAGACTAATAAAAGTGCAATATACTATTGAAACGACAATGCATTTTTTGATCCCAAGTACTCTTTTTATATCTTCTTCATATTCAGGAATAAAATAATGTGCAATTATCTTTAAATGGTTACAATGCAAATTTTAGTATTCTCTGCTGACTTGCATCTAACACAATACGGGCCTTATTCTGACCTCAGTCAGAGTAATATAAGTCAGAAGTAACACCACTGAAGTCAGTAGAAACACAGCCATGTGCAACAGGAATCAGGTATATATAAGCATATAATTTCAGAGGAGAAATTCTGCACACACTCAAAGCTACACATTCAGTGTCGCCTTAAGGTAAAAGAGAGGAATCTGGTTCTCACGCTATGTTATCCTGCCTTACAAGAAGTTCATTTTATAAGAAGGTCTTAGGTAATATTAAAAAAAAAAAAAAAAAATTAGTGTTAATTGTATGTGAAAAATGACCTCCAAGTCATCTTAAAGTGTGAGATTCTCTTGCAAAGCACCCGGGCAAGCTACAGTTTCTGATTACCTGTGATTCATGTACTTGTACCATCTCCTGCACTACGGGTGAGATTTGACTTTTTATTTCTGACATTTCCTCTTCTGCTTGGAGCTGAACTGCAACTTGTCACTGTCAGAACCTGCAGACCGTTCCCATCACTGCACAAAGGACATGCATTAACCAATGACCCATTTTGCAAGCCAAACGCATTGCATTTGGGGAATTGAAGAGGAAGACACTAGCCCCTTCACCCCTGACCCTGTGATAAAAACAGCAGCCACTTCACAGAAAAAAACCACTGTAACGTTTACTGGGAAGATAATCCAAAAATGGTTTTTCTTCTGAGTTATTAATTATGAGAATCATCTACAAAGCTGTACTCTCCTGGCCTTTGCAATAAATCTTTGTCATTTTAAAACTTACAGTTGGAGAAGGATCAGGAAGTCTGTCATAACCCTTCTGCTTCCAGTTCACTTCTAATAGTTTCATGTGCACATGCCTCCCTTCAATGAAGGCTATATAATCCTTGTAGTTGCTGCAAGGCCCAGCTATGATGCTCATAAAATTGAGGAGATAGCTTAAATACTCCAGTAAAGAAGGTCTTGTCCTGTGAAAATCATCCGCACGTGACAAAAGAGAAGAAAACCAAAACAAGGTAAAATTCAGCAAAGGCTTTCACGAATGCTTTTTGTTGTAGTGTCTGCCTCAGTCCCCAGCTCTCTCCTGCCACTGTCCCCCCAGCGGAAAGCTCACTAGATCTGTTTTGGAGACGATGAAGCACAGCTTCTCTTATATCCTGGTGATGCCTGGCAGATGGCAGACAGAGCAAGGGTAATGTGGAAGTGCTTAAGCTACGGGTGAATGAATGCTACCGAATTGAAAAGTTGTAATATTATTACTAGAAACATTTTAGTTAGAAACAGTCATAAATTTACATGCCCACTCCAAACAAATTGACTTGCGCATTTTGAACAGGCCAGCGCTACCAGGAGTGACAAACCGGTAATAGTTTTTGGACATCTGTCCAGTATGTCAGGGACCAGTAAGGGCTGGCAGACGACAAGCTGAGTAACACCGGTCTCAGCAGGCTGTGCAATGCAGTACCTTGCCTCGTTATGCAAACCACAGGGCAGGGAGCACTTAAGACCAGGACTCTCAGGCTTGAGAGAAGCTCTCACCCACCCTTCAGTTCAGCTTTTTGAAAAATGGGAAGAGTGATGTGAGACATAGAGGAAGAGAATGAAAAGGGACTCTGTCCTCCTGTGCAAATAAAGGAAGTAATTGCCTGTATTGCATCACAAACAGGAAAAGGAACTAATGGTAAAAAACACATAAATCAAAAGACAGCTGAAGATGAAAGTCAAAGAAAGTCCATCACGTTCGTTATTTCCATTTTGCAAGTGCATATCCCCCACAAGTTCATTGTGGGGTTTTGCATTAGATGTAAAAATGAAGAAGATCCACTGTCCCTGCCACAGATCAGTAGGATAAAAAAGAAAGTTGCATAGGCCTCTCGCTGCTAGTGTAATTTGTAAACTGTTGGGCTTGCTTTTTTTATGTGGCAGAAAACACCAACATCTAAATTCTGCACTGGGATACACAGTGCTCTCCACAAATGTGCTAATAGTCACCGTCCAAGTAAATGAAGAGTACCCAGATGAGAACAGAAACTAGGGCACAGTGTTTCAAGACTTTCCTGTCCAAGACACAGATGGACATGCATAAACCAAAACCCACTTAAAATTCTTTCAGACCAAAACATAAATTTCTAGCAGAAAAACTAAGCAACAGTTAAACATTTGCTGTTGCCTACTTTTATTCTGAAGTGGAATTAGTTTGAATAAACAGTTAGCTTAGCCAGGATTTTCTGCATCCACCCTGCTGGTTATTGTAGATGTTAGTGCCCGAATGATATTTTCTCTGGTGAAACCATTTCACAGAAACATGCGGCAAACAATTTGGGGTAAGGCTCATCTTTCTGTTCTACAAAATCGAGTCCATGATTTGTGCTTCTGAGCTCTACAGTGAGATTAAAAATAAAGTCATTAGTTTCAACTTAGATTCTGCACATGGGTGGGTGGGGAGACATGAGCAATGCACGAAGGAATGTGCAGAGGATGAGTGAGAAACAAAAACAGACCAAGAACAGGAGGGAAGACAAAAGGCTGTATTACCAAAGGGGATTTAAAACTCTTCAGTTATGACTTGTCTGCCACCGACACTTGAGCTATTGGCATGTACTTTTCTATTATGAGCTCATCTACTGTACAAGAAAAAAAAAAAAAGGAAAAAAAAAAAAGCCTGTTTGGTGAGAATTTGACTAGAATTAATCATATGGTCACAAGGGCCCACTGCAGTTAAATGTTATGATGTGAGCTTTAAAAATAGACACAAAGCTATGGGTTACAGCAAATGTTACACGAGTCTCCCTACAGGATTTTTGCTTTTCAAGAAATCCTTCCCTTCTTACTTTTAGAAGCTCATAGGCAGATTTTCTGATGGTTGAATCTTCTGCCTTGGAAATGAAGGAAATAATTTCCTTGGCCTTAAACAAACACTTCATGGAGAAATGTAGTTATGGTTCTAAGACTAATTCTGTAACACTAATTCTTAAAAAAAAAAAAAAAAAAAAAAAATTCACCTGTGTCCTGCGCTTGTATTGAAAGATAAAATAGAAAAAATAAAAAGCACTCAAACATGATCAACATGCTAGCTCCCTCTGAAGAATGAGAAGACTAGTCACATAACATGAAAGGCTAGGAGTATTAACATTACCGAGGGAGATAGGAAAAATAAAATTTCAGCCTCCAAAAATTATGGCAAAGAAAAGCAGTACTTGAAGTGTCAGAGTCAAACCAAAATGGATTTTTACTATGCAGTGGTTTGCTGACAGAGGACTATTCTACTTGGAAAAACAACATATCACAGATAGGATGAAGACAACAGCCAAAAAGTCCATATAGTACAGTCTTAGCCTGAATGTAAAAGAGTTGTGATTCAGCAAAAACTAGTTTTGTTGCATGTGGAGTATGTATCTAAGTCAGTGAGATGTTGCCAAGTACTTCAGTGCTTTACTGACCGGCACAGGGTGATAAAGGCCAAAGTCCTGGATTGAAGAAATAAGGAAGACAGCAAAGAAGCTATGTTTGTGTAAGGAGGGCACTGACAGCAGCATTACAAAAGCAAAACTCCTCAAGCCAATAGAAAAAGCAGGTAGGACTTTTGGCTTATCACAGACTGGGAAGAAGCAGGGAACATTTTCATGGCCGGGCCACTAAGTTGGTCCTGACATTGCCAAGGGGAAAAAAACCCAACCAAACAAAAAACCCAAACCCAAACCCTAAACTTCTTTGGATGAAATTAAACACAAATCACTAGGGGAATTAAATTCTTACTTTACAGCAAGCCGATTTTGCTCAGCAGTGAGTTCCTCAGCTTGTCGTCCTATTCCTAGAGAGACAAAAGTCACATTAGATCTTCCCAAAAGCCAAACAGTGAAAGCTATCCCCAAAGCCTTATGTTTGCATCCCACAGATAGCTTTCTAAAGCCATAAGCTTCAAGATTTCTTTGTCACAGGTGGTAGTAATACAGTTCAATTCCTAACTTCTAGGTCAAGTATATTCATGTTCTACACCACCTCTTTACCCGGTTCCTTACCTCCTTCCCCCTTTCCCACCCTTGCTACGCTGCCAGGAAGAGCAGCCGTGGTATTCCCACACACCCAACGCAACTCGCAATGCCACCGACGGGCAGCGGCCCCCAGCAGCCTCTACTAACAGTCCTGGGCTGGAAAAAACCTCTGTTCCCAGAAGCTGCTGGCTCATTTAAGCACAAGCCTCCCGCTGGCTCCTCGGTGAGAAATGGAGCATTTCACAGCAGGAGGAGTGGGCAGTGGAAGAGAAACGGGCTCCTGGGGAACAGAAGCTCCACTGGTGTGAACAAGCAGCCTGGCTGCCTGCTGCTGGAGCAAGCCTAAACACACACATGGGTAATGGTCTGGAATTGTACAAGGACCAGGCTGGAAGGGCGACCTCCTGTTGGGTGCACAAGACCTTTGGGGCCAGAGGTAGAGCACAGACTCGCCGTCCCGGGAAAACTACGGAGAAATCTTGTACGGTGGCCAGTGCGTAAACAGATGTTGCTCATAGCAAATAGCTCAAAACCTTCACTCGGAAGCTGTAGCTGCGCATCCTGTGAGGAATCCCACTGGCTTCAGCGGAACAGCTCACCATGGGATGAGTCACAGCACTGGATGCTGAGCAATGCATATATACGGCTTCACAAGATCAGGGGCTTGGCATCAATTAACACTACTGTTCTAAACGGACTGGCCATAATTACCAACACACACACGCAAGACCCATTTCCTAAAAAGACTGCTGATAAGCTGCTCATTTCTCTCTCCACTATTTCAGTTTGTAAATACTGGGAGGGCACGAGTTCCAGGGAGACAATTAAGCACTTAATTACTTAAAGGGCTGGGTATTTTGTTTGTCTGTTTCCATTTATGGGCAGCTGTGTTAAATTTTTACAAATAGAAATTTGTCACTGATGCTTGAACTGCAAGCTGCCTCCATTTGATCAACTGCCCTGTATATGGGTGTTCACAATGTAATGAGCCTTTTCCACCATCATTAATCTGCAGGATTTCTGGTTTGCTTAAAATGCTCCTGCCTCTGCTGTTACCTTTTCCTTTCTGTCTGTTCATTTACCTTCAAAATGGTAGGTGTGCATCTAGGCTGCACACCACTGTGGCACGCAGCGATACCTGAGCTGGCTAGCTTAAATAACAGAAGCAGAGAAGCCTCAGCAACATGAATGTCAACGACAAGGTTAATTAGCCAAGCTTCAAGCTGCACCCATTATAGCCAGCTAAAAGCATTAGGCCCACTTGTGTAAACTTGGCTTGCGAACAATGCCAGACCCTGCAGTCCGTGGTGTGGCCATCACCTAAATCCTAGATCGTAACAACTCTATAGCAGGCTACTTATTTAGTCACCCACAGCTTATAACGCAACAGGCCTTGGACCATCAGAAATTCACACTGCAACATCAGCAGACATGAGCAATAACGGTACTGATGACAACTGACATTTCTAGCCTTTGCACTGTACTAGACACAGGCATTTTACTGGGAAATAATAGTGTTCTTTGTCACAGCACAGCACAAGACTGAAGACAATGTTATTTTGCTTGCAACTACGCTTCTCCCTGCGCTGGGAAAATGCTATTGAATTCCATCTCTCAAATCATGGAGTATATTACCATCAAATATATCAGTGATAGCATATTTTTGTTACATTAACATTAATGACTGAACCTATGTATCAAAACACAAACTCTTGATATTTAAGAATCAAGAACAGCTTCAGAGAGCTTAATGGAAATGCACTGTAGCAGCTAAACAGCAGATACTGGTACTAGCTAAAATCCAAATTGGGCCCCAAGGAAGAAGAGCACCCGAAGGGGAAACCAGTTGTCTTCATTACTGCAAAGACAGTTTCATCCTAGAGAACTGATCAAAACTTGAAGTTTCTCATTTTCTTCCTCAAAGCATTTTTCTTCTTCATTTGGAGCAACTCACTGAACTACATTTACCAGCTCCGTAACCCAACCACAGAATGTGCTGGAATAAAAAGGCTGTCTTCAGGACATGGGAAAAGATTCCTTTTCTTACCATCATGTAACTGGCATGCAAGTGTTGTGATCTTCTGTGTAATTATCATCAGCGGACTGTAACAACGACAGAAACAACAGTTACATGTCTTGTAATACAAATTATTCCCAACTTTCTTACTGAATGTCTTTATCCCTTTAAAAGGCATAACTGTGGAACTGTGGAAAACATCCAATTAAAACTGAAGGAGGAACTCAGGCATAAGACAATTGTCTGAGTTCAAAACAACCCCACAGTAACTTGCACTGGAATTTTTAATTGCTAAGTGCGCACAAAGCCTTATTTTATGTCTCCCCATCCTGCAGCAGTGCAAATTGTAATTCAGGAGAAATTGCACCACTAGGAAATACCAGCTTCTGCAGTCCACTGGGCTTCCTTTCAGGCAAAGACCAAATTCAAGCCCCATACGATGCAACGCTCTAATACAGCAGTGCTGTTGTAACATAACTCTGGCTCTTCTTACTGTTACTCTCGTATTGTCTGTCTCCTCAGTGCCCTAAAAAAATGTCAACTCTGCAAATACACATGCTTATTTCCCCACATGAATAGCCCTATCAATTAGGACTGCGTGCAAATACCAAAATAGCTATCAGCACAGCAGTTTCCCACTTGCTTCTCAGCCACGCAACTGCCTTCTGGACAGCCTGTCCAAGATGTACCATCCAACTGGAAGCGTTTGGGCATGTGGGATCTGGAGCCTCCCAAAAAACATGAGCTAGCTGTACCTGAGCCGTGCTTACAGGCTACAACCGCCCAGCAGCTTTGGGGCCAACCAAACAAGCAGCGCAGGAATAGCCACTACGTTCAGTAGGGGCTACTTATACTTCCAGTAGCCAGCTTTACAGAGCTTCTCAGCACTGTAGGCAAATGTGAGCTGCTGCAGCTAAGGAATAGAAAAAAGGCAAAACTCAGCTTGGTGGCATCAGGAGCTGGTCCCCAGGAGGGTAAAGGACACGGCCGGGAGCGTTCAGAGGTACGCAAGAAGAAAGATGGAGGGAAAACCATGGGGAGAACTACCCAGTCCCAAATAGGCTGGAGGACTAATCGTGGTCCGTACACAGCTTCTGAGGGCTGTGGAGCCCTAAACACAAAACCCGGCGCCGAACACCTGCAATCTGGAAGGACCCATGGCAGGAGAAGCGAGGGACGAGCACCTGCTAACGGTGCCTCTCCCCATCATCTCTGCCGCTGGGGACACCAGCACAGGGTGCCCAGACCTCACACCGCCTACGACACCTTCACGACCGCAATAGCCAGGGCGTTGTAAAGGGTGATAAGGATACGTCGTTATTTTAAAAGCACTAATTATGATGGTTATACGTAAAACCAGTTCCACAGAAGACATTTGTCTTCGCTGAGGATTAATACAATGCATCGTTTCTCGATTTGATGATGAATTACCAACATAAACTGTACAGAGGTTTCTGCTTGAACACAAATGTCTTCAACATGGAAATAAAAAACCCAAGTTTGTGTACATGCTGTTTACAGAGTTTGACCGGTATATGGAACTTTTTAAAGAGATGTAGATGATTACTCCATTTTAAATATTGTAATATATTTTCTGGAATTCAATGAAAGAAATAAAGCTGAAGGCTATTTTTTTTAGTTCAAGCACTGTATTTTCTCCACCCATTTCTCAAGGTAAGGAAAAAAAAAAAAAAAGCAAAAGTTATATTCAGTGATACCTCTACCTAAAATTACAGTCAAATACTCATGTTCTGCAGAGATTTTCAAGAGATTCTGAATCATCCTCGACTAAACTGACCTACTGGTTACAATCAAATGTAAATTCAATGGCTAAGATAAAGTATTTGCAATCTGATTATCCCACTATGATAAATCAAACTAATTTTCAAGATAATTCATATGCTGAGCATGGTAAACAAGAATACTGGAAAAAGACATTCTTTCATCGTAAGTGGTCTTTTTTTTTTTTTTTTTTAAATACTAAATATGGCTGATCTTTTTCAAGAGTCTACATGTAATTCTGCGTGGGTAGAGTAATTTGCATTTTCTACCCAAAACCAGAGAACATGCAGTATCAGCCAATTTCTTAATCAGAAAAAATTTTCATCATTCCAGCAGTCTCTACTTGAAACGTCAGTAAAAAAGCTTGCACATAAAATCCATAACAAGCTTAAATATACACAGATCTGGAATACAATTTTAACACAAGGGTTTGCACAGCAGCTCCCCTTGGGTCACCCAGACCCCTGATTGCAGCTAAGGGATGGACGAATTCAGCAATGACTTTTCAACCTTCCAGGCAGCTCCAATATTGTGAAATAGTCATTCTAATTTTTATTCCAATTCATCTTTCAAGAAAAGTTATTTATAAGCTATTGTCACCATTATCTTCAACATCCTATTTCTCAAAGTACATTTTCCGATTCAGACAAAATTTAGCTTTGCTTTCAAAGATACACAAATCCCAATCCTTTAAGCGTACGAAAAAGCTGATTTTTTTTTAATCCTTAAGAGAGACAGAGGCTGTCAGTGAACCAGCAGTTCTACTGCAACAAACACAGATTTTCTTTTGTCAGTGCTTGACCTTTTAGCTTTATGGATGAACGCTAACACTTGTTTCAAATTGGTTCAATTTGTTGCATGTGTTTCTTACAGCAAGGACTTTATGCCAATATTGAAGTGGGTAACTTTAAACCTCAGGCACAGAGCCAAAACCGTATGCCTTTAAGTGCCTAAATTTAGACACTTGTCTTAGAAAATTGGGCCCCCCCCCACTGTAAGCCAGAGAGAACCAAAATGCAAACAATCCTGATGTGCTGATTAACTGAGGGAAGCAGAAGTGCAGCCTGCACTACAGTCGTACAACATATAAACACAGAAGAGAGAGTGATTCTCTTCATCTATATTAGGAATTCATCGCTTCATTGACGGCACGTTGTAACCAGGCAGAACAAGTCAGCCTCTCCTAGCTTTAATCAGAAAAGATGGATGGTCTGCCTCCCTCAAATCCCAACTCCGGAGGAGACAAGCGAGCACAGAAGATGCTGCTGGCTCCGTGGGTGGGAGGGAGACCCACAGAGGGCATCTGAGATACCTTCGGTTCTCTCTCCTGCCATCATCGTATTGCATATCGACGTATCTCTTCTATACCCTACTCGGGAAGGTGGAAGCCTGCTGTATAGTGGCAACGGCATGACACCCTCTAAATCTTTCACAAGATCAGTATCAGATGTCATTAAATGCTTCACGCAAAGGGTAAGCAAGGTTTCAGGTGAACAGGGAGCATCTTCCACCCATCTACCATTCCCCCACTGACTTGATCTCACTGGGGGACGAAGCCTTCGCTGTAGGAAAGGGCAGAGCACAACAAAACTGCAGCAGTACTGGAGCATTCCCTTCTTTTGGCATCCCTTTGGGGTGCGGAGGTCCCCCACCTTCTGTACACCCACGCCTGTCTCCACTCCTCCCTGGGCACTCACCCAATCTCACCTCATCACACTCACACAGAGCAAGTCTAAGAATGTTTTTGTTTCTTCAGAATGAAAAATAGTCCTTTCCCTCATATTTGCAGAGCAATGCATGAGGATGCAAGTCTTGAAACAACATTAAAAATTACATAAGAAAAATACATTTAATTTAGGGGGAAAAATAGTATCATCATTTCCTAAAAACACATGTGAGTTTTGATTATTAAAACTTGGCAATACCAGAGTATTCAATTGTCATTTCTATTCAGCCTTTCAGAAAGGCTCTAATTTTAAACAGCAAAAACATTGAGTAAGTTGATACATAAAATACAGCATCATATCACAGAGTCAACTGTTTCCAACATGATAATGGTTTTAAACCTTAGACTCTACTGGAAAAAGTCAGTAGTGTTACAAACAAGAAGGGGAGTTAGCAAAACTGTAAAACTTCTAATAACTTTTCTCCCAAATTTTGAGACATGCAGAGGTTATTGGAGTGGACCAAATTATTAGGTTGAATTTAAAAAGAAAATCTACCTACTACACTTGCATTTACAGATGAAGCATGAAGACCTGCCCCTAGGGAGGAAGCATTTGAAATAAAACACATTTAAGAAGACTAAACGAATTGAACGTGATCATATTTGAACAGCTTCCAGTCACTTTGCAGCCACATGCAGAATGGTGATTCCACATCCTCTCCTCTTCATCTGTCCTACCAAGCACTACAGTTAAAAACTAGCACAGAAACACAGAATTTGATTTAACTGTGGTGTGACTTCCCCCCCGCAATATTTTATATATTGGCCAAGAGTTTAATCTCAGGTTGTAGCTGCATTGTACCTCCTACACACAAACCATAGTGGCCAACTTTTAATTAAAAAAAAAAAAAAAAATTCAAGAAGTTGTCCCAGGAAGTCAGTATAAAATAGGAAATTTTAACAAATAAAAAAAAACCCTAAACTGTCTTTACCTTACGTTAGATGCCTTGAAAAATAACACAAGACAAAGATGCAACACTTCACAGAGAATGCTCAATAGATGGATTTACCCTTCTAATTAAACCTTCCAAATGAAAACTTACCAGTTAATGTCATTTTTAAACACGGCTTGCCCCGACATAATAAATTTGCCCAGAAGCACAAGCCAGTGGGACTAAAGATGTCCGCATCAGTTGTAGCCTGCTGTGGGGATCCTCCCCATATCACAGGCTGACTTCTGCACTGAGCAAGCTTTGGTGCTTACAAGAGAAAAGACATTTTCCAAGCAGAGTCCGCCTGACCTTAGGTAATCCCGTGGAGGAGTCTGGCACACGCTCACTAGAAATAGTTTCCACTGACCTGATTTCACTAAGAGAGGAGGTGGAGTCAAAAGGCTCATTGCAGACAAGACTCCAAAACAGCAAACCTTTATTTCAGGTTTATCTCTTTAGCCCTGAAGCCACGAGGAGAAGTTCACACAGTCACACTCTGCTACGACCTTAACTGTGCTGCCGAGGGCATCGCCAAGCCAGGGCCACCACCGGCAGCGGGCTCTCGCTTCTGCTTTCGACAGCAAAATGAAGAAGTGCTGAAGCACACAGAGGAAAAAATACTTCACTGAACACGCTCATGCCTCCAAAGCAACTTCCAATTTGCTTCATGTGGTTTTTTGGTGAAAGCTCCCCAAAAGCGTTTCTTATGCTTTCATGATAGAAGCATTTCACTGAAGAGAGTATTGACTTCTGGAGAAGTGTCTGGGGAGGTACTAGATGCGTGGAGCTCTCTAGTAGCGACTGCCTGCTTGAATTTTGGCTCATTTCCACACTGCAGCTCTTGCAGGACTTCTGTGTAAGCAATGGTAAGCGATCTCAGTGCAGCTTCAAGCGGACAAACGCCCAGCGGAGCAGCCAAGCAGCGAGCGGGCACGGAAAACTGCCCGCCCGACCTGTCCTTCCTCACCCTGCACCTGCGCTGCCGTACTGCCTCCGGGGACTCGCTGCCGACCAAAGTTACCCACGTGCTGCCAACAACGTCTTGCGCTTCACGATAAAATAAAAATAACCGACTGAACTCACAGGACCAGTTAGTGTTTCTGCATTGGGTTTTGACGTGGTAACGGAATACATCCATGCTTGTTTCCATCAGCAAATGTATTTCCTCTGTAAAGACCGGCTGTTGTACCTTTGTTCCTTTCTTTTGTGGTTGATACTAAGCCACTGAGAGGGGGAAAACCAGCAAAAAAGCACTAGCCTCCCAACAAAAATTCACTGCCTGAAGTGACACTTGTTACTAAAGTCTCTGCTTATATGGCTTTTCAAGAGGGCTCTTTCAACGACCATCCCTTCCTAAGCAGTTTGCTGAGAATGCTGCTGCTATTCTGCATTTGGGACAGAGCGAACACAGAAAGATGTCCATTCCTTCTGGAGAACGATGTCCACCAAAACACTCATGTACGAGGTAGAGATTTGACATCTGTAAGGAGGAAAGCTGCTCGAGTCTCCCTGATAATTCAGCTCTGGTCTCTCTAAGACCAACAGAAGACTGAAAGCAATGCCAGTGCGTGTAGTGATTTTCACAGACTGAGTTTCTTTTCTGCAAGGAATGGCACCAAGAAACTCACATATGCACAATCATTCCCTGACACTCAGCAAGTGAGCTGCAATATTAGGAAATTTTGCTCAGGCACTGCAAGAATTCAAGGAGGACACCAAAAACTTCTATGGTCTTAATCAAGCAAAGGATTAAAGCAGACACAACTTCATACAGATGAGGAGCAACTCTGAATTCTGTCCAGATGATCATATGCATATGGCATTTGTTCATCTAGCTTGCTTGATTGAAACCATATCTATTACTAGTTTCCAAAAATCCCAATCAAGATCCCCTGATTTATTTTAAACTAATTTCTCCCTAAAGCCATAATATTACTATACTTGGTCTGAGCCTGTGACACAAAGGAAAAAAAACTCAACCCCAAACTGTATGTTAGTATTACCATTTTTATAAAGTTGTATAGAAACTAGGCAACTTACCAGCATAATCCTCTTAGCATAAAGAAGAAGAAATGAGAGAGAAAAAGAGAAAGAAAGAGTTAGGATTTAGTTTTCCTAGGTACAATGTATAAATGCCATGGCAAACCAAGCAAAATAAAATATGCATGTTTCTCTCAAAGACTGACTTGAATTAAGGGGGGAGCACAGCATTCAGTTATTTTACAATTAGTGTTCAAAAATGAATAGTTTTCTTTGAGAAAGTAGTCAAAAGAAAACTCTTAAACTATGTCACCACATTTTTGTGAAATAATATAAATGAAAGAACTTTGATAAAATATATATAAATTTTTTAAAACGTAATTAAAGTGTAGCACACTGGAACTGGTTTTCATTAAAACATGGCACTTTTTTTTAAAAAAAAAAAAAAGGGAGTTTTCATCTAAGTACTATGCAATACATGAAAAACTCTTAAATCAAGAAATTGCTGCAAGCAGCTTAAGTAGTTTTGATTGTGGGAGTCAGTGACCAAACCTACCTTTTGCATGATTTAGAAGAATTAACTATTCACCAGTAAGGAACAAGTTTCCTTACCACTTAACCTTGAAGTGATGAGTCACAGTTTGATTTTCCAGGTTACTTAAGACATGACTCAAAAGTTACCTTGTCTGCTCCATCTCTACCTGCATTTTACAAGCTGCATTCTCAAAATGGGGGGACTCCAAACAAACAGCACAATCCTTACTAAAGAACCAAAAAAATAATATTTGCAAGCACACATCAAAAGGGTTATGCACGCAAGCTGTTAAGTGCACAAAGCAGGTCAAGAGAGCGAACGAGGTATGTCGGCTTTCAGCACCAACACTGGGAAACGCTCATTTAACATCTGGCTGGTCACTTTGGGGAGCTGACATTGGAAAGTTGACGGCACTAGAACTGCCATGCAATAGATGTGGAAGCATCAAACATGGGAGAACAAGCAAGAGGAGGGTCAGTTGCTGCTCATACATGGTAGAACTGTGGTAGGGGGTGTATTTTATCTCTCTGGGTCATCACATCTGTTTAGGTATGTGTGTAAAGCCTCAGTGGGCACATATTATTTACAGCTGAGGAAAACAGGTTTTAAGACAGATTTATGAAGCTGACCTGGGTTTCAGCACTTTGGATTGCAAGTTTTTATTAATACCACTACAACATTTTTATTTATTCTTAGTTTTTAAAATATACCATGAAGATGTTGTTCATATCCAAACTGCATTTTCCAGTTGTTTACTACTTCGCGGTTTTATGTTTGACTGAAGTTTAGGAATTCGTTTATATCTTGAAGCATCAGGACAAAAATCAAACAACAAAGTTCAAGTATTATTCTTTCAGTACCATTATCATCCTCAAGCTCATCATTAGGCAGGAGTAGCTCCTTTTTCATCAAGAGAGAAGAAAATGCTACATAGTCTATAATTTAACCAACTACCACTCCTCTTCTTCCACCCCCAGTCTCAGCTGGATCTTTATTACACGTCTTCAGAGCGAGCCAGCTAACACACCTCACAGTGCATTTCTGAATGCACTATTCAGAAAAGCATGCTCTTTCGCATTTCTGTCTCATACACACACAGAGCTATAGTATTCCAATCCCATTTATAGGCTTCTTGCTATGTCATGCTCTTTCAGGACATGCTTTTTTTTGTGTATTAAAAGAACCACAGAAAAAATTATAGAACTAAATTTCTCTAAATATAAGAGATCCCTTTTTTACCCCCTCCTCTAATTAAAAAAACCCTCAAAAGTCTCAGAGGAACTTCCCCTCCCACCCCCTGCAATTTAATTAAATGCTTAAACCCACCACCTCACACAGAGACACATGCACACACACAGCAAAAACCTTCGGTTTCCTACTCTATGCCTATAAGACGACAGAGGCTTGGAATAGACATCTACAACTCACTGTGCCAGTTTGCAGAAGTTTTTCATAGTATGTTACTAATGACTCCGTATTCAGACATTCAGTTAAACAAGTGGAATACAGATTAGCACATCATTTTTAAATCATGCAAAAGCATGCCCTCCTCTCATAAACAAAATATATAGGGTTAGCTGTCTGTATTTTTGCAAAGCATCCTCTACTGCTTCAGTGAAATCAGAGACTACAGTATATATGAAAAACACTGTTCCACAGAAATGCATGGCATATAAAAAGTTGTGCTATTTAAACAGCAGCCACAATCTGGCCCCCTGAGAGAACCCGCAAGACCGGCGCCGACAGCGAAAGCTGATCTCGTGTCTCTCTGCCCCGCTTACCCACCCACCCACCCACCCACGTCCCAGCTCCCCCAGGCACTCACCCCTGCCCGAGTCCTCCCCTCCCACCCGCTGGAGAGCCTGGGGTGGGAAACACCTTCCCATTTGGGGCATCAAGGTAAATCAGAAAGGGGGAAAGGACGACCCGGAGCCGATGGCTGTGCCTAGTAAGGTGGGAGGAGAGCAGCCCACCCCACCTCTGGGCACAGACCACCAGGGACCAGAGCACCAGCCGCGCCACTTGCCAGAGCTGCTCGAGGTGGAAGTCTAGCTAACCAAGCTCTACCTTCCTAACTAGATAGTGCCTAGCAAGAAGACAGCAGAAACAATGAGGCAATGCAAAAATCACATAGTGTTTATTCCTTCCTAAAAAAAAAAAAAAAAAAAAAAAAAAAATAATCTTAAGGGAAACAAAATCGCAGGTGCTCCCCAGATAACATAAAAATTATTCTTAAAATGTACTAAATTTAACTAATACTAATTGACACAGGACCCAGCTTGCAGACTCACTCACCCGGAAAAATCTGTAGTGAGAATACCATAATGAAATATGTATATTCGGCTTATGTGGCACAACGTGAGGTATCCCATAGCTACGACAAAGGAGTACCTAAAAACATAACATACAGAACACAGTTACCAACACAAGTACCAACAAGAACTAGAATCACTCAAATTGGGTTTGGGCTTGCTTAGGAGTGGAGTTTGATTTTCGCAAATTAGGTTGTTAACAAGTCTGAAGCTATATTACAAGATCTGGCAGAAATTTTCAAAGAGGACTGATGGTTTTGTGTACCCAGCTGAAACATTACGGAGGTGTCTCCTCATGAGGGGGGTGGGAAAAAAGAAAAGAAGAAATAGGATCACTTCAAGTTGGGCATTTCAATTTCAGTGTTCCCACCCTCACATATTAATTTGAAATTGCTGTCTGACTCAAGTATTTGAAACCAGATGATACTGTAAATGCGTCACTGAAGTTATCCATTGCCTTTTTTTATCTGTAAATGTTCTTTATTTAGATGTACAACTCTTCCTCAGATCTACCAGAAACTAAAACATTTCAAGTTTAAGATATTTCCTCTCTTCTGATTTTGTGTAAAGGCAGATACTGACACGTAGCCTAATCTTTTCAGCTCTAAATGCTGAAAGATGCCCCTTTCCAGAAGAAGCATTCCTTAAACAGAGCTTGACAACTTCACTTGGTTTTTCAAGATGATCACAAAATTATGTTAGGCAGGACGATAGCATGACTCTTTCTATCTGAAGAGTTGGACTGTCTGAGGGCTGGAGGCATTGCAGTATCTAGGTGGGGCAGATGCAGCCTTTCCTACAACTAACTTCTCCCTGTATTTACCCGAGCAAGAAAGAGGATACTGGGGAGGTAAGAAGCAGATGGATATTTGGAAATAAGACTGACAAATGAAGCAAACTAGACAGTGCAACAGAGAGCTGGGACACCAGAATGGAAGGCTTGCATCACATGGACAGGCCAGGACCAAGCCTACTGCTGACCCCCACATCAGGAGAAAATAGTCACGTGGAGGAGAAGATGCAAAACTCTACAGAGGAACAAGACTGCGGCTTTAAAAGAAATGAGTTTTTCCTCCCTGGGGACTAACAAACTGCAGTGTGAGTGACAGTGATGGATGGCAAGGCAACCTGCAGGTCATTTGGCCCACAGCAAACAGCTGGATGAAAGGCAGACTGAGGGGACATGACAGCTTCTTCAGGAGATTCAGAGCAGAATTTATCTTATTTTATCTGGGTCAGGCATCCAGTCCAGCCTCAGCGAGGCCCTTGGGCTCCCTCTCATCAACAGAAAATGGAAAGCATCCCTCCAAAGGCAAGTCACCCAGCTCAGACATGTAACGGTGATAGATCATAGAATGGTTTGGGTTGGAAGGGACATTAAAGATCATCTAGTTCCAACCCCAGTACCATAGGCAGGGAGACCTTCCACTAGACCCAGTTGCTCAAAGCCCCATCCAACCTGGCCTTGAACACTTCCAGGGATGGGGCATCCACAGCCTCTCTGGGCAACCTGTGCCAGTGCCTCACCACCCTCACAGTAAAGAACTTCCTTACATCTAACCTAAATCTACCCTCTTCCAGTTTAAAGCCATTACCCCCTGTCCTATCACTACATGCCCTTCTAAAAAGTCCCTCTCCGGCTTTCCTGTCGACCCCCTTTAGGTACTGGAAGGCTGCTATAGGGTCTCCCTGGAGCCTTCTCTTCTCCAGGCTGAACAACCCCAACTCTCTCAGCCTGTCTTCATAGGAGAGGTTCTCCAGCCCCCGATCATCTTCATGGCCCTCCTCTGGACCCGCTCCAACAGGTCCATGTCCTTCTGATGTTGGGGGCCCCAGAGCTGAATGCAGTACTGCAGGTGGGGTATCTTGAGCGTGGAGTAGAGGGGCAGAATCCCCTCCCTCGACCTGCTGGTCACGCTTCTTTTGATGCAGCCCAGGATGCCGTTGGCTTTCTGGGCTGTGAGCACACATTGCCGGGTCATGTTGAGCTTCTCGTCAACCAACACCCCCAAGTCCTTCTCCTCAGGGCTGCTCTCAATCCACTCATCGCCCAGCCTGTATCTGTGTTTGGGATTGCCCCCACCCAGGTGCAGGACCTTGCGCTTGGCCTTGTTGAACAGGTGGGATGAAGCATCTAAAATAGGCCTCAATGCTTAATTAATTGTAAAGCACCTAGATTGAAAGGGGGGCAAGCAGGGGCAGATATACTGAATTGTTGCTGCAGCTGGGAACATTTCTGATGGTGGATTAATTTGTCCATCTATAGGCCTTGAAGGCTGGAAGCCTCACCAGAGAGCAAACTAGCAGAAAATAACCAGGGGAAGGAGCATGCAGGTTAAACTATGTAGTTTCTTTATTCCATTTGTTCACTTCCACTTGTGTTTTGGGGGGAAAAAAAGCCAAGTTTTGCATCCCCACTATGAAGCATCCAGTGCTCTTACAGGCCCTCTGAATGTACAGGTCCAGCCCTTAAACTGGCATTTTTCAAGCTTATTCTCAAGCAGCTTGAATACACTATTATTTTGCCAAAATTAATAATATGGATGTACTTTGAGTCACACTGCTATGGGTAGTGGAATACAGTAGAAAAGTCCTAACCCAATCCTCCCAGCCTTCCTAAGGTTTTTCAGCATGTTGGACTGCTATTTCGCATTGACTCAAATCAACGCATGGCTATCTCGCAGCAGTGGGCGACATTATATTAACCAGCTTAATTTGTGTTGCAGTGTACAGCTATTTTTTCCATTGTGACTAATTGGCTGAACAGTAAGAGTGAGGGGGTTTCCAGCTGAAACTGTGCCCATTTCCCTACCACCACCACCTCCACTTCTCTAGGAAGACGTAAGTGTATTGGATGATTCCCTCTGTAGACTTGGTTCCTCTGATCCACAATGAATAACTCCTGCATTTCCCCCAAGTGATGCGCAGGGACAATGACCAGGAGACAAGTAATACACGTTCTTAGCACCTTTTCCTTCTGGTCTCTGGATGGCATTTCTTTCATTAACATTGTCCAATTACTTTTTTTTTTTTTTAAATTATTCATTACCTCTGGACTTCTGGGCTTTGCACTCAGTGAGGGGGTGAAAAAAAGCTCCTTGATTAATATCTGTCTTGCTGGTGCAAAATGCTAGTGACTGCTATAGACAAGCCTGTCACGGTTCACATTTCTAAACAGTCCTAGACAAATCATAAGTAATGGTTCCCATTTGGATATTAGAGAGGGGTCGCCTCAGGAAGAGATAAAGAAGAAGCAGAGATGATTATCTGAGCATTAGACCCTCAGACAGCCCTGGCCCTGAAGACAAACAAATAAAGGGTTTCTGCTGCCCAGCCCAGCCTGATGGGGATGTGAGCATTCAGCAGCAGCTATGGAAACAGCCGCACAGAGACAGAAATCACCTGTAACACGCCTAAATCAAACCACAGTATTAACCATATGCTGTTACAGAAGCCAGCACAAAAGTGGGAAGAATGGCCAGCTCATCCTTCTAGCCTGCTATAAAGTAGCAGTTTTACAACTAAGAATTCCTAATTATGATCGCTAAGAAAAAAAACAAGTCCACCGACACAATTTTAAAAACTCCCACGTGCTGACCTCTAACAGAGAGTATGGTACCCTCATGAGCAGGCTCAGTGACCGAGCAGAGAAGTTCTTCCATATGAACTTTCTCTTACTCAGTGAAAGAAGCAGATGTAACTACCACGTAGTTTCCGTTTTCGTAGGAAAGTGCTTTTTGTCTTTTGGCCAGGTAGGCGCTCATTTGATAAAGCACCTTTAGGAGTCTTAGGTATCTTCCTTCCTCTGAGACATGTGTATAGGGAAAAGAAAGATCCCATGGTCAAAAATTTCTCATGATGATGCTGCAAGCTTCTGCTTCAAAGTAGTGACATTTCTGGTACTTTCTACTTTTTTAAGCTCAAAGCCTAGTACCAAATGCAAGACTTAATTTTGTATATCACTAAGTTAAGCTGCCACAGTGACCTTATTTGAACTACCTAACTCAAGAATAAATGGAAAATACCTAAAGGCCAAACAGCAAGGGGGAAAACACATTAAAAAGGATTGTCAAAGGCGATCCTCAAGGACACCAGACCAAGGAGAATATGACTTCATTATGCTTAGGAAACCAGAGGTTTGGGCAAAAGTTTTTAAGCCCGCAAAAGCTGCCTTTCGAGGCCAGCAATTTCATAGGAAAATGCAATATATCAATGCAAAAACCACAAATTGAGATTACAGCTGCTTCTGTAACTGAATGAACAAAGCTCCTGCAAGTAACTGGGAAAGAAAGGCAGGAAAAAAGTGAGGGTGGTCCTAAAAAACCCCTATGCTTCTCCATGAAAGGGGAGAAGTTGTCAGAGGGGCAGCTCCAGTCTTGCAACCACATAAGCTCACCTGTGGATGTTGGGAATACTCGCCATATTCATAATGCCATAGTTCATCATCACCAGGACAAAAAGATGAATGGAATACCTTGAAGACAACAAAGTGAGTATTTAGATAATTTCTACGTGACCTGGAGGGGCTGGCAGTTCAGAGCGAGGGAATAATTTTCCATGCAAATGAAATAAATGCGATGTCATATCAGGGTATCAGTAAACAGGGATTATCACAATGACATCCTTATAGCCTGATCATCCAACATAGATTAATACTTATTGACAAGATACTGTCAATGTGTTTGTTTCATTCAGAGAAAAAGCAGCCTAGCTCAAAGTGCACATTCAAACTAGACACATCTTTTCCAGAAGAGGTATCTTCACAGCAGACTGGTGTGGCTTTAACTTCCAGAACAGACATCACAGATTAAATACTTCACTTACAAATACTTTCATGGCTCATTTTACTTTGAGGGTTTGGCATGGTTATGCTGGTTAGGTTTTTTTGGTTTTGGTTTGGTTTTTTTGTTTTTGTTTTTTTTTTTTTTAGGATAACACAGAATGTGCCTTAAGACTAAAAAGATGTAATTCAGAAAAGCTGATATGAATTTTAAAAATATTTTTACCCAAGCCTTGTCTACATGGTGACTAAATACTCACCACCCAAAGCAGAAGACAGCAAAGTATATTCCAAAGAGGGTGGCAAATGCATGGCGAACAGCAGAGCTGGCATGACCGGGACCCAAGTAAATACGAAACCAAAACGCAGCCAAAAGTGCAAACAGTTGACAGGCTACAAAATTGATCTGTAAAAGACAAACAAAACAAAAAGTGGTTGTGATTCTTTGGGGGGGGGGGGGGAGGGGGAAGAAGTTTCTCCATTCTCAGAACAACAAAGAGTAGAGCCAAGAAAAGGGAGGAAAAAAGTGAGAGCAATGAGTCTTTTGTTTTCTTAGCATTCTCACTTGTGAGCCCAAGCGGTAACTTTCCTTGGCCAACGCCGGAAGGGATTAAACAAGCATGTAGCCACCCAAAAACTCAGACAAGCGGGCTCCAGCTCCCCGAGGTACAGGCGGGCTCTGGGCAGCCGGCACGCCAGCCCAACGCGCGTGCGGGGGACGTCACCCCCTCTCCGTCCTCCCGGTGGGAGGCAGAGGCCGGGAAGCAGACTGGGACTCTGAAGCATTGCCCCGGTGCCTGACTTCCTCCACAAACCCCAAAACACGGGCAAGATCAACAATCCTGATGTGACGCTGTTTCACAAGCAATAACTGGACAGCCACCTTGGCCGAAATGCTTCACTCTGCAGCATCCTCCAAGGAGGCCTTTCAACTTACCACTTTTTTGCAGCTCGAAAGTGCAAAGAAAACAACTGTGCTCTACCATCACACAGACAGCTAAAGGAAAATGCTTCTCAAATGTTCTTTGGCTACTGCGTGTCTCTATAGAGCATGGGAAGCGGTCTGGCCCCATTGTAAGGAGGTAGCAATGGCAGCGGGAGCACAAGACAGGTATATGCAGAGGGCAAGCAGTCCATGACTAGCAGCTATTCCTATCAGACACAGGGACAAGCAAAAGCTTCAGTGTCCTCAGAGCAAAACCGACACCAAGCTGCCTTCTTCAAGTCACCGTCTCTTTGACAGCCTCAGCAAAAATCCCAGAAGCCAGAGGAACAACAGAGCTCAGGAGCTGTCTCTAACAGACCAATATACCATTAGGATGCAACATCCATAAGACCAACCTGGACCCTAGACAGCTGGAGTTAAATTCATTTATTCAGCTGCAGCCTTTTTTTTTCCTTTTTTTTTTTTTTTTTTTTTTTTAAAAAAATTCACCCTGAGCTCTCTAGCAGCAAGTCATCCTAGACTGAGCAAAACTAAATAGGCTGCAACGTCGAAGCAATCACTTGGATTAGAGGATTATCCAAAGCTATCGGTTCAGGACAGGATGATACATCTCACTCGGAAATGCTCTGACATGCTGGCTGTCCAGAGGTGGTTGGATTCATCCAGGCTTCTTGCCAAAAACATTTACAATGTGTTTAACAAGACACTACAGCCCCAAACTGCTTTTATTCTGATGGACTATATCCAACATGGTGCTGTTCAAGCAAATGCTTTTATTAAAGGTTTGTTGGCTATGTTGCTGTAGTTCCTTTATTTCAGTGACACAGGCAGCCATGCGATAGAATAATGCAATAATTTAAATACTTAGATATGCTGAATTTTAGTTCTTTGGAGCAGAGACAATATCAATTTATTTCTTGTTCATGTAAGCACCCAGCATTTATAACGGACGGTATCATAGAACTATACCCAAAAGCAAGTAATTAGCAAAGTCTTATTATGACAATACTTTACACTGCATTTAAATAAGATGATTCTTATTTTCTGTGCAAGATTTAAAAAGTAAGAGAACAGAATTGCACTGGTCTCACAAAACCCAGCTGCTGTAGTACAAATTCCAAACTCTCATCTGGTCTATTACCACACAGTTAACACTCAAACCACCAACTCCTCCCTCCCCTCCTTCCACAGCCGGAGGTACCGCAGAAACCCCCAAGACTGATGGATGCCAATTCATCAATGACAATTCGGTGAACCTTAATCCCACTTCAGCCTGCTCCCACTTAGGGTCATACTAGTACATCCAGTGCAGCTCAACTTGGTGGCATGCAGAGCCCCTCTGATTCAGTAAAAAGAAGGAAAGTGCAGAGACTCCAAGAAAACTGATGTGGCTGATTGTTTAAAAGTCAATACCCCCTTCTGTGCAGCATCACTCACGGAAGATTTACACCAGTAAAAACCATCAAGATAAGCAAGCATTTGCTTTTTACTTTCATCCAGTTCTTGTATGTTCAGTTTGAGGTGTTAAAGATGCTGGGACTTCAGAGGTTCGCATACACAGCAAAATGGAAGTGCAAGATCCCACGGCGGACACACCTGTAATAGCATTTACATAGCTAAGGCAGGTAACCACAGCAGCAGCAGAAAGCAAGCAAGCAGAGACTTCATTACGAGCTAACATATGGTATAGGACAGCCCAGTAACCTTGCATACATATGGTGTTGCTTGCCTACACTATCAATTCCTCTAAACAAGTTACCTGTGCTACTTGGATTAAAGTTAGCACTGGTACAGAACCGTGCCACTACCACATCTTCATTTTGTTGTGCAAATTAACCAAGACAATTTCTTCTCTGCACTGTTTTTGTAGGAGTAGGGGTAAATCCTTGTACCTGTATAAAAGCAAAACTACATGCTAGCTTTAAGTTTCAATCAGCTTTCAATTTGTAAGGGTTGTTTCTGCAGACCAGCCAAGCATCATAGATCCCGTGTACTCAGCAAGCAATAATCTCAGAATACTAGTTTTGATTTACCCTTTCTGTACTGAATTAAGCTAGGAAGTACCTTAGAGAGGAATGGCTACACACCATTAAAGGTTACAGATACGATTCAAAAATCTAAAGATTAACCTTCCTTTTCAGGATCTGTAAATGACAGTGATGGTGTCAAAGAGGCACAAACACACATCAGGATTCCAGAGTCTCACTTGAACATTACGTTGCCTGCTACAATAGCATAAAGGAAGTGAGAAAGCTGCACCTAATGCATTGCTTGGGACATTGACTCCCAGATACAAAAAAATACCATCTGAAATGCAGAAAGAGAAGACTTTTGCTCACTGGCTGAGAACATTCATACCTTTGCCCTCCCTTCTGAACTGCAACCACCATAGCTCTTCAGCAGTTTTCCAGGTTCCTTTCCCCCATGGCCATGTTTTTCTCACAGACAGTACTGCCTCTAAATGCAACAGGCTGCATTTGTTTTACTTTGTCTACCATTAGAGCTTTCAGTTTGGTTTTTTTTTCTGTGTGTATATTTACATAAACACATACACATTACAAACAACATTATCAGTTTTAAAGGATTCATCAGCAGAGCGGTTGGGAGAGGGATACCAGTGAACAAGAAAGCCAGGTAAATACAACAATTACTGATAAAAACTTTCTGCCATCCATGAGGTAGTTGGTACCTGCTGGACAAAACCATTGGGGAATAGTATTGGAGAATACTTCTTGTATCTGTCTACCTATAAGCCTGCACTTAGAATCTGAATGCACCAAGATGACTTCTGACTTCTGTGGGGTTCAGTCCGTAGATCACACTGAGCTGTGCAGAGCTCACTGCACCGTCTAGCACATAGTCTACTGCAAGACTGACTTTTAGAGGTGCTAAGCAATTGCAGAATACTTCTGCAGATGAATCCTTTCTGAGTTTACTTGAGCCAAAACTGCAAGCATGAATAAACCAGGACAAATCTTTTCTTAACTATAACCTGCCACAACAAGAGGAGGGAGGCTGTCTGTTTCTTGGGTTTGGGGAATGTAAGAGAAATGTCAAGGCACCAGTAAAACTCCTTTCCAAGTGCTGAGAAAACTTGTTCTGCCTGGCAGGCTGAACTCCATATTTAAAACTGGGCACTAACTTTGGTACTAGACCACATCTGGTCTGTTCTCCACAAAGTAACAGATGGATATGATAGCTTTTCATATGACTACCACCTCTACTTAGTTATTTATATGTAACATTTTAAACATATGCAGCATTCACGTGCATACACACAAAGACTGTCAGTTCACCTGACAGTGACTTTACTGCATTCCATTTAACATGAATTTCATTCTTCACTCTACATATTTAAGGTACCTAAGTAAAAAGATCCCTAAGATTTTAAGAAATGTTGCACTGCATCACAAGTGAAGTAACAGTCACACTTTCCTCCCTTTCCCTTCCCAAAGAGGAAAGGGTTCATATTATTCCTTTTTGGCTCTTTCCACTGTTGCTAAAAACACTTTGTAAACAGTAAATTGAGGGCTTCTGAATGTTGATGAATGGTGTCCACACAAAAATAACATGGAAATAGAAAAGAAATTATACAAGAATTAACCCTTCTTATTCTGACCCACCATTATAAGTCATTTAACCCATGTTTTTAGCTAGTCACATCTATTTATTCTTGCCATCAACTTTTTTTCACATCTGGTTTCAACTTTGCTAGCAGAAAAGAAACACCTTTGCTTTTTACAGTCAATTTCTTCCATGTTCTAGAGAGTAAGTTGTAATAAAATTAGGAATCACAGCACATGATATGTTGCCAAAACAAGATACTATCCTCCTTTCATTTTCTGTGATTAAACATCGGAAGACAGAAAGGCAGTCTCATCACAGTATCCTGCACCAACATCTGGAAGACTTGTATCTGAGTCACAGCCAGCTGAAGACAGCCTTGCAATGCAGAAACAAGATATCTGCACTTTTGGAGAGAGCGAAAATCTGGAACAGCTCCAGCCCAACTGGGTTGATAGTTATTGTAGTCTGGTTAAGGAATTCTTTAATATCTAATAGTCTCGACTTTAAAAGGCCAGATGGATCCAGAGCATGTAAACACCTGGTACAAAGAACAAGAAAAAACAATAAACTGTAGTTCCTCCCTTTATCCATCCAAATTCTGTAGTAACAGTAACTCAAAGTGATGTTTAGACTGAAAATCTGAGTTTTATAGAAAGCTAGCAATCAGGTCAAAGCAACCGACCAAGCACCTATGATATTGACACAAGAATCTCCAAACATAATGGTTTCAAGATCCCTCTGTACTATTATGCTAAATCAAAGCCCTCAAAGTGCATAAAAGGTTAGTTCCGTCTGCCTCAAGCCTTTGCACCTTCTCCCATTTTTAATAGGGTGAGACCAACTTGGCAAATATTGGACTGGTCCCATAGGAAGGGGAAACACTAACTGCTAGGCATCTGGAGTCACCTTTTCAGTCATCTCCATCAACGGGCAGGGCGTATTACATGGGAAAGTCATCTCTTCAACTTCCTAGCCATTCTCAGAGGAAAACCATAAAACTTTTTGCTCTATCTTTTATTGGGTCCCATTAACCAACTGCAGGTGGGCACTTTTAAAGGCAACAGCCAGCTGGCAAGTCACAAAATAAAAGTTCCAAATATCTGGCATTAAACACACGCCAATAACACTGAGTGGGAACAATCATCACCTTTTGTTTTGGGGACAAACTGGCTCCATGGTGGAGGTTAAAACAAAACAAAACAACAAAAAAACACAAAGAAGTAGCAATTTGTCAAATTTCCTCTAACAGGAAAGTCATGGAGCCATAGCATATTTCCAAACGGAGACAGGTAAATGTGTTGTTCGGTGCACTGGGAAACGACTGAAAAAAACCACAAAAATCTTACAGACAGAAAATGGAAAGTGCTTTTCCTAGCTAGAAGTTCTTGAGATGGGAAACAGAAAACACAAGAGGAGGCAAAACCTGGCTTTATACCCTTCCACCAAATCATCACAAACAGCCTTGGTCACTGCTTACCGTAGTTCAGCGGAGGCTACTAATCACCCACTTCAGGAAGTTTCAATTCCCCTCATCCCACAAGCCTTGCATCTGCAAATCTCCCTATTTAAAGAAGTGGTAATAGACATTTGAGGGTTACTAGATCACACTCTAGGAAGAGATAATAAGTAAGATTAAGCACGTAGGTCTGTTATTTTAGTGCTTTTAACATTTCCTTATAGTTAAGTATCAGGAAGAAAAATCCTGCATTCTGTTTTGACCACAGAAATACTTTGTTTTTCCTTTACTACTTTTTTCCTCCCTTATACTGGCAGAAAAACTGATCTCACTTTCCAAAAATCTAGGAGGATATAACAGATTGACCACGCAGTTCTCTCCAAATGACAATTAAGTCCATTACCCAAACCGGACAGTCCTCTGTAAGCAAAATTCCTATTAATGCTGTAATTCATTCACTATGAAAATCACGATGAGAAATCACACTGCTAACTCGTCACTTGTTGGATGACAAGGTGCTGATGTGTCCCCCACAGCACACAACCTTTGGACAAAAACCAGGCACGTTGCACATTCATACATGTTCACAGACAGAGGTACAAGTGTGTTATGGCACAGCCAGGCTGCCAGAATATTCCCAGCCAGCATCCAGGTCCATGCCCACTTCAATGTGCAGCAGATACTGCAGATGATACCTCTGCTTTTATTCCAGGCCTTGTGCTTACCAGCCAAATGAGAGAATAAGGCTTTAAATCTGCATTTTGTCTGCTGAACAAAAGAAAGTGTACGAACAGAGGCCTCCCATGGTGGCTCAGTATAAAGATGAAGTTGTAGCCCATGGTCAAGATACTCTGTATTTGCTGCTATCTACTAACGAACTACTGAGCATTAGTTTAGGAGGCAGCTACAGGGTTTTTATCTGGTAAATTAGAATTTCTCCTCTATTCCCTAACTTACCACAGATCATCAAACAGCTGTTTTCAGTATTTGGAAAAGCATAAGGAACCATGTTAGTAGAAACTACTGACAGCAACAGCAACTCCTTCTCAAGTCAAACCACTGTCTGTGGAGTCCAACGGTGCTTGGGTAGTATTTTGGAAAGGGGATGCCATAATAAAGCATTCCACTTTGCCAGAGATCAGCCCCATCTTCCAGGATGGTGTCTTTCTTGCAAAGAATAAAGCAAGAACTACAGAAGTGCAATAACTTGTTTTCTCTGTTTAAAAGATTATTTTGCACATACAACCAAAGACACCTGGCAAACAACATGTTTAAGTTCACTTTGCTGGAGACATTTCTACTTTGCTGCTGTTATGATAGGATTTTGTAACATCCAAATTGTGATATTTAAAATGGGTGTGTTAAGAATGAGAGATGGAATTTTCTTTAATCAGATAATCTCAAAGATATCTGATACTTACTGAAATTTTTCAAAATATTTTGATCTTGCAGACTATTTTTATGAACCATAAGGACAAATATTCTCTGCAGAGATCACTTAGCTCTATGCAGGGAGGGGACAAATGACCCCCAAAAGGAGGGCAATATCACAGAAACCACATCAAGTTTCCCCCTGCTAGAATTTTGACTCAGGCTTCCATGAAGGAAAAGGATTCACATAACATCATCTGTGCAGTTCCCCTTATTGCCCACAGTGGTACTGCTTTGCACAAAACTCAGTGTACCGAGAGCCAGCACAGACAGGCATTCGTGAAGAAATCAGAATTGACTGTCACTTGCAAGATGCTCTATTTTCTGTCTACAGCCAGGCACTGTGAATTGCAAGCAGCACGGATCAGAGAAGAGACAAATTCATTTACATTGGGGAAATACTGATACGACTACTGAAAAGTCACACCTCCAGTATTATAATGAAACAACTCATTTCTCTGACTTTTTGAAGTAGGAGTCCTGTGGAAGATTTTGAGGAGACAGAAGCAAAGGTTTGAAAATAGAATTTCTCTCATGGGAGAGAGAGAAAGAAGCATATATGCATGACTAATTGAAGATTATTGTCCTCTTCAGAAGCAGCACTAAGTTCTTACAGCCCTGGCTTTTTTGTTGCTGTTGCATGTGGAATATGGACTTGGTAAAGCAGAATATGCCAAACTGACAGTATTTTGGCCTGTTGTGCTGTTTTCCTGGGTAAATTCTGCTGTTTCCCTACTTACAGGGTCAAATATCCTTCCATGATTTAGACTATAAACTTGAAACAGATGTTCTTTCTGGATTACCTCTATGAAGCCACTAGCAGAATAATCACTAGCAGGACACACAAATATAGCCATAGAACAGATTAAACCCTGAGTCATCAGAAATTTTAAAAGAAACACATTTAAGCCAAAAGTAAGCTTGAGAAGTCAAATCTACATCCTAATGCTAAGTCACATACCCATATATTTACCTTCAGTGGCTGATAAATTTAACGTGTGGACCTGATCCAAATACAGCTTTAGCTTGCTGTCAACAGCTCTTACATTGAACTGTAATGACTCTGTATGTTGAACAGATGTTTAAGTAGTGATCATCTATGTGCAGCGATGTTCTGCCACTACCTGCAACTCGGTAATTGCTGTTCTCTTAGTGAGTAATGCCAAAACATAGCATGATGAAACTCCCTTGTACCTGAGATAGCCAGCACTAATTCCGACCTGTAACAGAAGCAGCAGTAAAATCAAACAAGCTGGAGCCTTTAGTCATTCCTGTGGTTTTTTTTTTAACCAGAATGCCTTCAGGTTGTTAGGAGACCTGCCTCATTTCTTCAGATTACTCGGCAGTGAGGTAGCACACTAATTACAGTAACTTTAACCCCAAAAGAGTACTTTAAAAAGAATAATTTGACATACCTCTGTGCAGGTATAGTATCGCATGATATAGTATGGCAGACATGTCTAAAAGCAGAACTACAGCCAGCAGGTCACAGTATAGAGGATATTTTAATGAGAAAAAGATGAGTGAAATGCCATTATTCAAATGAGAATTTTGACAGCAAAAGAAACCCAAAATACCAGGACTACCAGGCTTGCTTTTCCAAAGGCTTCCATGGGAAGTAGGAAGTCACTGGGATCTTGTACTTCTCATAGGAAAGATGGCATCTGGTACCGCCTGCCCTCCTTGCTTATGCATAGATTCAAACTGATACAGAGGGAACAGACCGACCTTACCATCATGTTACTCCATCATTCCAGCTCTTCTCAGAAGACCCAATTCAAGCGTATGTAAAGTTATGAGACAGATGTTGAAGTGAAAATGAACAGAAACAAGGAAAACGACAACTTGGGGAGAGTGAAATACAACAAAGCAGAGACTGGAGTGCCTGCCAAGCCTCCTCTGAAAGTCCCTAGAGCTCTCGGACCCCCCATGGCAGGGACACCACAGCACTGCTTCCCCTTTCCTTGCCACCTGTAGGGCTCAGGCACCTCACCGGAGCTTGGATCCTTTTCAGATCCATTAGCTACGTACACCAGTTACCCATCTTTTTCTCAGAGATGAATTCTTGGATAATAGATATGGTTCCCGACTGGTCTTTTCAGACCTGATGAGTGCTCCCAAACCCCAAACAATTATTTTCACACGACCTCTCAAGAGCCTTGCCTAGCCCCTGCTCTCCAACACTGTCACCTCATCCACCACAGACAGTGGGTCAGCAACCAAAAAGAAGCAGGACCGAGACAGGTTTCGTCAGGCATGATCCAACTCAAGTTCACCAGCCTCAAGCACTAATTGCTCCAGAGATTTCAGTCCGGTTTCTACTTTTGCATTTTTCAGTAAATAACTTCAAAGTAGCTGTGCTAAGAGTAGCATCAACACAGATTTGCATTTTCCCCCCAGATTTAAAGGTTTAGTTTTTAAAAATTTAGAACACAGCACAGCAAATCAAGCACCTTTTCACTTTGTCTGTGTAACTGACATAAGTACATAGCTGATTTATTCAAAATGCAAAGAAGGCAGACAATAGACATGTGTATATACCCAGCCACCCTGCTGGCACATCTTTCTGTGGCTTCAATGTAAATTATATTCCTCAAATACCAACGGGAGTTGCATGAATGTAGGAATGGCAGGATCCTTGTAGCAATGTCTCTAAAGTCCCAATTCAGAAACAGGCTTAACTTTCAGGCCAGTTGAAAGCCTTGTGCCCACACTTATTCACCAATTTAAAAATAAAACAGTAGGCTTAAAGTGCAATCCTTCACTAGAATGGGAACTGGCACATCTAAAATAACTTGCCCCATTATTGCTGTTGCAATGTTGGTGCAATTCTATTTTCAGTTCCTTTTCTACAGAAAAATGTGTCAGTGTCTTTAAAAACACACACCAATACAAACAGAGCAGTTTTGTTCACATTATCCCAGTGATATCCCAGTAAGTGCACACAACAGAAAGAAACAAACATCAGTAAGGGAAAAAAAGTGCCAACTTCACCAGTTATTCTAAACCAAAAGAAAGTTGGGCTTTTTTTTCCCCACTGTAGAAACTGTCAGCACTGCATTAAATTTAGGTACGTTATCCTTGCAATTAAGTGGCTTGATCAAAGACTAAACCTTTCAGACATCACAACGGTATTATATAAGAATTTATTAGGCCCTTACATATTGAAAATCTGCAATATCCTGTATTTAAATATCATCATCCTCAATAGTAACTTATCACCCTCACAGTAACTTAAAACAAGGGCACTGTAAAAATTAGCATATTAGGACTTGCTTTAAAAATTTATGCAGTTTGCTAGAGAAAGGGGTAGAATTTATCTGTCCTAACACTGATGTTGATACCTGAGCTAGTCCATCTAAATTTCTTTTATTGTCAATGGGGAAAAAAGGCAATTAGTCTAATCCTAAAACACAAGTCTAAAACAGGTACTTCTACTATAAAAGTAATCTAGATGAGTAAGTTTAGATGTAGAAATGTACACTGCAGACTTACAAAGATGAACAGTAGCCATGCTACATGCGTTAACTTTAACAGAAGCAAAAAGAAATCTCTGGACTGTGAAACTGGACTTTCATTTAGTTGTGAGAAATGAAATTTTCAAAAATGACCCACAGTTCCTGGTGCTCCACTTTTTGGTTTACCACTTAAAGACACTGTAAAATGGTATCATATTCCAGAAGCTGGTATTCTGCAATAAACTAAGCCCACTTCCAGTGCCTGAAATAGAGCTGGTGGGGGGATAAAAAAAAAAAAAAAAAAAAAAAAGTACCACCAATCAGGAGACACTTCTGAAAAAAAATTGCTAGCATATCTACTGCCAGGTACACGTGGAAGAGTTTTAGGGTAACAATGCTCCCATGTGATGGGTGTAGCCAAACGCACCCGGTTTCCTGCTTCCACAAGCAGGTGCTGCAAACCTCAGTTCTTCCTCACCTAAGCAGTTCTGCATCTCCGAAACACCCAGTAACAGCACTTGCAGAAGAAGGGACGAAAAACCCTTGTGAACAACACAGAAAAAGCTTTCAGTTGAGCTTAAAAACATCACTTCAGCATACATCAACATGGAGAGGTGACGATCTATGTTCTTCTGCCCATGCTCCAACCTAGCAAAATAAGGGGCACAGATCTCAGGGTGCCACCGTACCCTTTCCCACACTGCAGAGCCACAGAATTTGCTAAAAGAAGTGCAGAAAATATTCCCAGCTACCCTTCGACATGGAACTCCCTCCCATGCAGAAGAGGATACACAAAGATTTTGGGAAGCCATCAGTAAGGGCCAAGGAAAATCTGCAGTGAATCTGCCCAGATTGAAGGGGTTCTTTTAGAGTTAATTTTCAGTCAGCTCAACCTGTACAGATGCACAATTGAGAGTATTTTCACAGGAGAAGAAAAAGAAGCATGGCACAAGGAATATATGAAGAACCACCTTTTTTAGTAGTAAACTTTAGTCAGAGCCATTTATTTGACTGAGAAAATCAGTTTATATTTTGGCAATTATCTTTGCAAACGTAACAGTTAGTAACTCAGTCTCTTTGTTTCCATAAACAATAAAAACTTTATATTCTGCAGTTGCTTGCAGAGTCCCCCATTTCCACCACAGCCCTTGATTCTGCTGGCAAGCAAATTTTCTAGATAGCTTTTTTCTTCATTTTTTAGCCTATTTCCAAAGCACTGTGTATGGGGTTTTTTTCAATTCAAGCACAATTATCTCTGTTTCATTCTTTTGCTCTAACAGTGACAGTGTAGAATTAGCAAGCCTCCGTAACTGCCAACTTCAGATACTCGCTTTCACAATCATGAGATTTCACAGTCATAAAATACTGCTCTTCTCTATTGTTCTACAGTTTAAAAGTAAAATTATTGCTCTGTGTTGTTTAATATAAGACATGTTTATCTAACCTTCATTCATGTGGGCTGCAGACTTATTTTTAATCCCTTCAGAATTGTGGCAGGAAGAAAACCCACCAATAAAACGTGTGCAGTGACAGTATCCTGTTGTGGGTATTTTTTCCTTCCTTATTTCTGTTCAGAATTTGCAGCACGCTTACTGCACGCTCATTTATTTTGGATCTTGAACCATGCAAGAAAACAAGAATGCAGCCCCAGCTGTTTAGTTATGCCTGTGTTACAAGCACCTTACATCTACAGCAAATATCTCTGGAAGCTGAACTTTGGAGCATGTCTAATTTTAGGCACTCAACTTCAGACACTATTGAAAACAAGTAACTTGGAGATGACAAGCAGTCAGGACTCAATGCAAGTCAAACATCTCAACTGTCACTAAACTAAAATATCTGGAAATCATTAGTACCTTTCAAAAAAATCATGCTCGGAATGAATTCCAGGGGTTACCCCCTCAAAAAAAAAAAAAAAAAAAAAAAGATTTCCTAGTTTTCAAACTTAGCAACCAAATCAAAACAAAACCTAACAGGAAAACACACAGCATGAGCAAGTGTCAGTTGGCGAATAAGCATAAAGAAATGTAAAGTAAACAATAAAAAGAAGAAGAGATACTTGGATTTTGCTATAAATTAATTTCACTTGCACTATACTATATTTGAGGAAAAAATATTTCATTTCCTTGCCTCATTAAAAGCATGCTGCCTTCTTTGTATAACCCCCACTAGAGTTCCATACTTCTATTTGCATAGAGTACAGCAGAACTTTGGGTTATAACACTGATATTTTCCACAGATAACTGCCATATCAGGAGGAAAAAAAACCCACCCACATTTGTATTACTTAACCATAGTATTGTATTTTTCCCCAGGCGTATTCTTGCCATGCTTATGAGTCAGCAATAGCAGAAACTTAACTTGCTTTCCTTTGCAAAGGACAGCAATGATTAGGCAAGAGGAATAAGTCTCTTTTTTTCCCCTTTAACACTTTGGAAAAAAAGAAAAGAATGCTCTTACATTTTAGAACGATTACAGTGATGCTCCTACCATGCAGTGACACGCAACTTGCTGTCCAAGAAACAAAGTACAGCAACAAAATTCCAGAAACTCCAAGCGAGCTCTTCTCAAAATACCCCATGAACTTGAACACAGCCAGGGAAAAGGAATTCAACAATCCTTTAAGTTGCATAAATAATTATAACTTCGCTTTCAAACAAGCCCTTTACACATAAAGCCTAAAAAAACATGCTTTAAAAGAACTAGGACATCGCATGATCTGCACAGCTGACTTGCAAAATTTGTTTCCATCTCTCTTTCTATCGCAAGGTTTTATACCACTAACATCTGGCTATCTCAGATGGACTCGGAGAAAGCATTTCAGGTTTGATTTTTAGCAAACCTAAGATATCTCAAAATGCACATGGAGTTTTCCCACTGTTACTATAGCACTAAAGTGCAGAGTGCGGTAGCATTTCAGCTTCCCTGATGATGGAAGGCACCCGAGCGATGAGCAGCACGTACTTTATACGGGACGAGGGAAAGGAGGCTGGGAAAGGGATGACCAGGGACCTGGGTCCCCCCTGACTGCTCAAAGCTTCTCCAGGGCACAAGCCAGTAGTTCCACCTGCCAGCACATAAATGAGGCCACCGTCTCACAGGCAGAAATAGTCCAAGGAATTGCAAAGACCCGATCCTAGACACGGGAAACCGAGGCACACCTGCTGTTTAGGGTCTTCTAAACTGGTCTGGTACGTTGCCCTTATTAGTGATTATGCTCAAAAACTGAAGTGTCAGAAAAAAAGGAAAAAGAGGAGGCACATATGGAATCAGTTTTCTCCTAATAATTATTTAATCCCTGACTCAGCTCTATCCAGGCCAAAAAAACAGGAAGCCTGACCGAGATAGTTAGGCAACTGAGGTAATGGAGCACGTAAAATGTGTGATTGATAAACAGTCAGATAACAGACTACTGATCAGGATGTCAGAACCCTATCAAAGGATGAAGGTAGACTACACTAGGCACCTGCTGGTGTATCTCTTCAAAGAGAATATGCAGATGACGAAAACCCCAAATACAGCATTAAAGATATGCAGCATGAACTGAACAGAGAGGAAACGCTCAGCATATGGACAAAAAAAAAAAAACCCAAGAGTTAAAAATCAGAAGAGACAACTAAGAGGATAACCAAGAGGGAAATACATTGCAAAGCATATAAAGGGCCAGTTACTTTCTACATCTACTAACAGAAGGACAGCTCTAGCTTGTGCTCCCTGAAAGCGGGATGTTGGAGAAGTGACTTCTCCTGGGCGTTGCTTGACCTTCCCTACAGAGATCTGCTGCTTCCTCTGGTATCACCATGTGAAGGAACTCAAGTAATAAATCCAGCATCGAGGCAATCCCTGGGAGGGGATGACGACTCCAGCAGACCCACTCACCCAGTGCTGGGGACTGCCAGCAGCGGCACGGGATCCCAAAAGCATCAGCAACACCAGAGGCAGAGCTGCCAGAAACCAGTGCCCGCTGAGGGAAAGGAGCCAGCAAAAGAATACTTACTTCCAAAAGGTTTCCCTTTTAAGCTACTAAGTATCTTACTCCAGGTACACATGTTTTTCATGCAAACATCCAAGTCCATGCTGGCTCTGGCCAAGTTTTTGGGCTCAGCAGCCTCCTGTTGAAATGGGTTTCATAGTCCAGTTCTGGACTGCATGAAAAAGACCTTCATTTTAATCACCGTTGAATCTGCAGCCGTACAACATTGTCACATTTTTCTCTTCACATGGAGAAACACTGGGAGACAGAAGGGAAGAAGTCCTAGATCTATTTAGTTTATGCTACTCACGTATACTTTCACCATGACCCCTTTGAACAGCCACATTCCTAAAGCAAACAACCCAGTTCCTTCACTTTGCTTTTGCATGTTTAAGAAAAGAAGTCTACCCTATAATTTTTTTTCTCTTTTACCTTGTTCATATTTTCATTCTGGTTTCATGGCAAAGAACAGCTACAGTCATCTCTTGATTGACAAGAGCAACTACAGTGGGACAGAAACATAATTATGTCACCCATTTCCCTCTGCTGTGGGCCATTCTTTGTTCTAACCCTCATTTTATTTACTGGTTAGCATCAGCAGAACATCTTCCAAACTTTCTTTTTCCAAACTGCTGAGCCCATCTTCCTCCCTGCAACGTTACATTTGCAATTGGGAACTAGCGCCCTAGCACAGAAGTAGCAATAAAGGTAACACAAAATTAAAGTTACATTCTCTGAATAAAAACCAAACAAATGTTTCCTGTCTCAAGAGTCTATCATATTTCACAATGTACCACAGCAATATGCCTACACTTTCAACATACTTGTATAAAATAGGCAAAATCCACCCATACACTGAGTGCAGTGTTATCATTGCTGTGGCAACCACAGACCACAATTTTTTGCCTCAAGAGAATTAGCATGAACACAAACATACACACAAAGGCATAAACAGCTGTGGGTGTGAACCGTGCCTACAACTCACCGTGGATATGTAACACTGCCATCAAAAACTGGATTTAATTCAAAAAGTAAGTCCTTTAACTTCCCAGTCACTGTCTCCAAACCATTCATCTACACTTGTTTTCCACCTTCAATACAGCATAGTTGGCAAAAACATCCTGAGAAACCCTGCCACATAAGAAGTATAAGTGTAAGATAACTTAAACTCCGCTTGTGAGTGAACAAAGTAATTCTAAAACTCTTTCTCAAATGGATGAATCATTGCTCTACCAGCTGGAATTTGCTGGTATAAATACTCAGTGCAAACTGTAGGAGTCAGTGATTTGAACCTGCCCTCTGTGTGTGCACTTGTGAGATAAACAAAGTCAATACTGTACTACTCTTTAACACTCCCTTGCACTGATAACAGGAAAAAACCTACTTTCACCAGTCTATAATGTCATTTAAGCTAGGTGTAAGAGTTAATAATTAAATGGTCCTTTAAAAAAAAAAATATTTTTTGAAATAAAACTGACACGTGAGCATGAAAAAACCATGGCAGTTATTCGAGAAATGTTGGGAGCGGGGGATCCTCAGATGTTTCTTTATTTGCCTTGTCATTTTGCCTTCCCCATTCCTGCCCTACCTGCATACCAGTGCCAAATTGCACTTGAACAAGAAATGACAAAGGAAGAAATTGCTCAACTCCAATTAGAGCTTTTGTCACAAGACCAGGGCCTGTAGTAGAAGCAAACGCTCACCCTGTGCATAACAGCCAGCAGCTGAAGTTTCTTTCTTGGCCTGAAATTGTTATTTAGATTTTTAGTATTCTGCACACAATCCAGAAGACTGATCTAAAGGAGTATTTTCTTGCCTCCTTTTTCCCTCCCAGACATGCCCAGCCTGACGCACTCACTGAACTTGAAAACTGCAGAATACAATCTGACACTGATCAATAATTTTTAAAGTTTCTATTCCATAGGATTGCCACTTTTTTGTCCGGGACTTACACACACTCAGGTCTACCTGTCCTTTGCATAAGTCATCTGCGTAGGTAGCTGACATGCTTTCAGACAGCATCCCACCCACTACGCTGCCGTGTGTCACGTGAGGGGACAGGCAAAATTCCCATTATCCAGCCACCCAATCACCCAGGAACACCAGGTAAATGCTCAGAGTCCTCAAATCCCACCTGGACAAAGCATCCAGAAAGAGGGAAACCAAGAATGAAGAATTGTTCTAATATTTAGTATTTGTTTTGTGTAAGACCAGATAGCATGGCAACAGTCATGCTATAGACTGATTGACTAACTTTCTTAATAGTCTTCAGAGTAATTACTACCATTTCCTGTTCAAAATAAAAAAAAAAAAAAATCCAAGCAGGTAAAGCTGTCTAGTTCATATTTTGAATTTTGATTTAAAAATTATTTTCATTTGGGTATTTTAGAAAAAACTTAGAGGAATGATTGAGAATAAACTCTTTGGGAATTTGAGTTTCCATTCATTTGATTCAAAAATACGTTTACAAGTTTTTTTCTCACATTATTGAGGGTTTTTGTTTGGTTTTTTGTTTTGTTTTGGTTTGGTTTTTTTAGGCCTGAAATTTTCTTATCATGAGGGAAGCCCAAAACACAGTAGAAAAATTATTTCCCACCCAACTCCATTAAGGATGCAACATACTGTAAGTAGCCCCCCCAAAAAAGTTCTAAAAAAACCCCATTAATATCAGAAACTATTGCTTGTGCTTTTGTTTTTGCTTCAGTGCTCACCTACAATTTTGCAAACACTTTAAAATGCCTTAAGCCAGGGAGAAAAGGACTGGCGAAAGCGAACATTTCCAATCAAGACTGTAAGAAGGGAGAACGATCAAATCCCACCTTGCTCTGGCAACCCGAAAGGTTTCCCCTTGGCCATTTTTCTCCCCGTTGGCAGAGGCAGGACAGGCTGACCCAGCTGAGCCCCGTGCAGAACGGGCTGGATTCCACGTTGTCAGAAGTGACCAAACAAGCCCGACCAGCGCTATGCTCCGAAGAAACCACCAAACGAAGGTCAGAGATTTCCACTACGCCCATCCGAGCAAGTGCTGCGGTGCGGCAGAAGTGGGTCTGAAGAGCAAAACAGCTGAGGATGAGGACCCCACGTCCACGTGGCTCGTTGTCTGGAGGGTCTCACTTCAGAGGAGCTGAGCTCTGGGGCTGCGGGCTGCGTGCCCTTTAGCAGCTGAAGGACTGCAGGCTCCTGGGACGCGTCCTTCAGCTTCACATTCTCAGAAAGCAACCCTGCGTAGGTGCTCCGGGGCCACTTCACGTACAAAGTGTGCTAAGTGGGGACAGTCAAGAGATTCCTTCCCAAAGCACGCTCCTGATTCAAAATACATGTTAACATAAACTTTACTCCCGCTTTTAGTAAAGGACAGGAGAAATTTATGCATCAGGCTGTAGTTTTAAGAGCAAGCCTGAGTTTCTGGAAGCTCTCCTTAAGTACCCTCACTAGACTACCTGAGCATCCAGGAGATGAGGTTTGGTACCCTCAAGGTTACCTGTAACTACCAGGTCACATACAGAGGGATTTTTCCACTCCAAAAAGAAACACGGCCCATTGACATCAGACTTTTTACTCGGTTTTGGACAAGTACAAAAGGTTGGCTTCACCTCTGCACTGATGCCAAGCCCAGCACTGCAGCCTCCCCTGCCCAGGGATTACCAGCACCACTTGCAGTTTGGCAAGGCTACCTCGAGCGCTGCCCATTCTCGTGAACAGTAACAGAAGCCAAGGAGCAGGCAGGGTATTAAATACCGTGCCAGGCTGGCTAACGCGCAGTAAATTCTAAGCATCAGGGGCTCCCCTGAAAGCACAGAGCCAGCTCTGTGTTCAGTGCCTAGACCCCTAGGCTGGAGCCCAAGAGTCTTCATCACTACTTTATATTGTCTCAAAATAGGTGCAGAGCACCATTAAATCAGCGCTGGTGTGATTAATGTGCAGAGAAGGTTTCAGGAAACTTTATGCAGCCCTTCAACGTTTATTTTTCCAGATTTCGTTTAACACAAATGAGAAGGAAAGTGCTTAAAAGGAGGAAAATTGCAAGCGGCTGTTTCCAGTTGCACTTTTGTCCCTTGCCAAATGAAAAACTTAATAGGACAGACCTTGTTTTCAAGGCATGAGGGATGTGGAAATATTTACACCCATAGTATCAAGACATCAGCCATGAGGTTCATGACTGCAGTGCCAAACTGAGCGAGAACACGTTGAAAAAGGCAGCACGTGTTTCCAATGCAGAGGAAAATCTGTATTACTGCAATTGTTAGTAATAGCTGACCTGAACAGAAAGAAATGCTTTGGAGACAGCCTTAATCTTTGGAAAGTACTATACTTCTGACTCAGGACTGTCTCAGGAACATAGAGAATCTTGGGTCCTGCACAAGCGGGTGCAACAAGTTAGAGAGTGCATTTGCAATAAAAGCACAGAAAAGCCATGCAGCCCCCGAGCACTATGAGCTGCCCGGCTTGCAGGCACCTGTTTAACTGGGGACCCGAAATAGGGTCAGCAAGACTATGCCTCTGGTCTTCAAACCAAGTGCTATGTCTTCCATGGCATTGTAGTAAAAAGCTAATGATTTCTTTTAAGGACAATAGTTTTACAAAACCTGGGTACTCGAAAGTCAGAAAAATATCAAAATTAAAGTTGGTTTTGGCAACCTAAGTAATACCTCTCTATACATGTGGTTTAAGACGTTGATTTCAAATTTCATTTCTGCTTACTGTTTCTCAAATAACTGAAAGTTACATAGCCTTATTTTTTGCCGTTGATGGTGTCGGACAGGCATTAAATCTGACAAGTACTGCTGCGATTCAAATTGAAAACACAGAATTTTCGATTGCAAAATGACTGGCATTAGGAAATTAAAATGTAGCATAGTTCATACCAAACATGGACAGTTGTTGCTGTTGCCTTAGAGTAGCTTTTTTCAGGTAAAAATCAGATATTAACCCCACTTATGTCTTCAGTGAACTTCCATCTTCAGTTATCTCAATTCAATCTGTAACAAATTACGTTTTTTCCTTAGCATTACATCTTCTAATGGCTGTACTGACAACCATTAAAGGAACCTCAAAGGTCCCAGCCTAAGTCTGTTGAGTTCCTAGAAAGCTAATTTTTTATTTGGCTTTTCATTGCCCAAAAAGTCACGCAAAGAGGCTTGGGACTAACATATTTGCTGACTAGCCAAACCAGAAAGCGTAGAAGTAAAACTGAAGTTGGACAGCAAAAGAGCTGAAAAATGTGAAATTTAACAAAGCAACCCCTGATTTGGGATCAGAATTCATATTGATTTTTGTAAAAGGAAAAAATATACATCTGCTTTTTTCTTCTTTCTCCTTTTTAAACCAATTCATCACCATGCTTTGGGCAGAGAGCTATTCCAACTCAAGGAATGGTGGGAAGACATCTCTAATACTTCAACTATCCCAAGATTCAGAGGCATGTTCCACAGTCCCACCCCAGAGTTAGTGTTTTATTTAAACTGCTGCCAAAACATAAATATGCAGACCAGCTCCAATGAAAGGATTAAAACGAAAAGTAAGGTGCACAACCAGCAGCCAAAGCATCCAAAATTAAGTTTAAATGCACATTTTTTTCCCCTTTGGGGACTGGCCTCATCAATGAAAACACTGAAGTTACAAGCGCTCTGATATAAACATAAGAAGATTCCCATACATTTTTGGGGAAGAGTCTCCTTGAATACAGAACACATTTCCCTGACAGTCAACAAACTTGGTGCTGTCTGACACAGGTCAGGGTAAGGCCTGTTAAAATGTAAGGTTTGTTGTATGGCAGTTGAAGATTTGCATCTGGGCTGCTGCTTCGAAGGCAACAGGTAACCTGGGATATCAAGGGTACTGCAAAATAACCTTGAGAAGTGAAACCTTCTAATCGTATGGCTTAACCCTTTGAATCTGAATTACTTCTAGAGATGCCTAGAGCTTAGGAAGGCACAGTAAAACTACATATAGATAAACAATGTGATTAAACTGACTTTTAATATACCTTTAAAAAGTATATTTATTTCTTCACTGTATTTATACACACATGCACTTTGTTTGCAGAAATTACACTATTAAAATTTTAATGTTTAACTTCCCATATCTCACTGATTTATGGTAGAGGACAAGGTCCCAAAATTGGTGATTTAGGGCATAAATGACAAAAAAAAGTATATCTTTTGCCAAAAGTTACCGTATAAGCATACTGGAGGGATGATGTTCCAGAATCAGTGATTTGGGGCACATGTGATAAGGAAAAAAAACACCCCAAACTCTTTCCCAAATGCTGCTGGAGGTATATCATTGACCTAGCTAGATATTTTTAGAACATAAGTCAGCTAAACTTCAAAGTCTGCTTTCCTGGGATATGAGGATGAATTGAACACAGAGTCTTTTCATCCTCTTTCAAGCTCATTAATCTTGTTACTGAATATAGCACTTCTTAAAAAATAATATTTCAGTGCTAAATTCAAAGATAAATCAACCATTAAAGAGACATGCAAATACACACTGAGACATCAGGATTATTTTAGCATCTAATGCAGAAAACATCGCTATGTTCTCATGCTGTACACTGGCTACTGAATAAAACATGGAAGTCTGCCAGGTACACGGCGCAGCTAGGAATCGCACCCCTTGTAATTCTGTGCTGGTTTTAAACCTAAGTTGTAATTTTTTAAGATTAATAAAAGAACCAATGTGAAAAATGACATTTTCATATTCATCCACGCTTCCCATAGTGAGTGATACAACAGCTGCTTATTAGATGACAAAACATTTTCCACCTACGATTACTACAGCTTTTCTGCCTCTGCTATGAAAGGGCAACAATTACGACTTTTCATTTTTCAGACCTTCAGCTCAACTTTTTTTTTTCTGGTCTTTCTCATAGACTGAAATCTCTCTCGCAGCACAGACCACACAGAAAACCATCTCTATAAAGGAAGGGACAAGTCCTCTGCGCGCTTAACGTAGAGGCAGACGCACATAGCTTTCGGGTACCGCAGGGACTCGGAGGGGCTAAACCTCACCTGAGCGACTTTGGCTCTCGCTCTCTGGGCGCTTCTCGGCGTTTTTGGAGGCTCGGGGCCAGCCACGGGGAACCGCCAGCCACACGGACCGGAGGGAGATTTAGGCTGTCACTATCCAGCAGGCTGAGCACAGTGATGCTGACACACAGTGACAAACCCGAGATTACCTCCCCTGTTGCAGCCTAGCCACCGAGTGGAAGGCACAGAGAGCTCCTGAGCATTGCAGTGAGGGACTCGTGTAAAACCGGTCCCCGCTACACGTGGGATTCACACCTAGCAAAGTAGGCTTTCATATGCAGAGCTCCCTTCTGCCCAGAGGAACGAGTGAACTTTTCCCCCTCAGCAAAAGCCCTCTCTCCTTCTAATGAGGAAGGTAACCAACCCACCTGGCAAAAGAGCTCTGTGAAAGCGTTTTTATTTTGTTTCTGAGGGCGTTAGCACTGCAGGTCAGAGTTGAAACTCATATGTCATTTGAGGGGACGGTGATGGCACAACGCTTCTACGCGGCGATCTGCTTATTTCCTACTTCAGGGCAGCAGAAATCCCTGGTGCTTGGTATGGCCCAGCACATTGCAGTGGGGCAAGGCGGGTGGGGGAGACTTTTTTAAATGATTGATAGCATAATCTCACAGGAACAATTAAACAGGATTGTGGGGGGGGGGGGGGAAGGGGGTGCGTGTGTGATTTTCAGGTGAGAAAAGCTGCATTTCAGCACAGCTGTGCTGCAGTTCTGCGATGAAGCCCAGCAAGGGGGGGTTCCTCCTGACCCATCGCTGCTCCGTGCCGCTGGAGCCACCGGGGCTGTTCGCAGGGACGGCACCTACGCCTGCACACGCGCTCACGCGGCCCAGCCACACTGGTAACCCCAGGGCGCGTGCCCCCCCCCCCCGCTTACTGGTGTGGGCTCAAGGTGCAAACCATCAGGCACAAAGTGCCCACCATCAGCACCCGTGAGACCGGGGCCCTGGGACAAGCACAGCACGTAACCAGATGCAGCGGAGCATCCTCAGGCCCAGAAGAGCACGGGGAGAATTTTCTCCATGGACAACATCGTCTTTGGGTCACCTTGGCTGACTGGGAGGACAAGTTTTTGAAAGCTTCGAAAGAAAAACTAGAGTCTGTTAAGTCTTCATTGTTCAGTGACCCAGTCAGCCTAACACCGTACATGCGCCATGGTGTTGCGAAGAAGCTGGAACAGTAAACGTTTGCTATTCCTAGTTCCTTTGGTGTTCCCATATTCATCAATCATGGCGCAGATTACCTCAAAAAAGAAGCTATCGCTATTCATGCGCCTTCTCCTAAATTAATAGCTTATAGATAATTATAGGCCTTGATTGTTTGACTGCTTTAGCGTTGAGCAACAGATCTCTTTTTTGCATCAAAACCCGTTTTCTGTTAAAAGGAAAAACTGGCACGGTTAGACATAGGGGTTTAATCTATAAAATGATATATTTCTCTTACTCAAATTTAAAAACAAACAGTAGTAAAAAATGACACATACCACCAGCCACTCAGCAAACAGAAGAGCGCAAATAAATCTCAATCTTCTGTTGATTGTTACCAGCACGTCTCTGCTGCCCTGGTTTCTCAGAGCACAGCTCAGCGTTCTAGTAGTTTGGTGGAGACTTTTTCTGGTCAGCGCAAACTTTCAGACCAAACTTCCTCATTGCTGGAAGAGCGCAGGAAGGCAGCAGGTGCACGCAGGCTCGAGAGACGATAAAAAGCGGCGGTGGTTGGGGGGGGGGAGCAACGTTTTCTGCCTGTTAGGGGTCAGCTTAACTAGGAGCCTATAAACAACCAGGCAACACCGCAGCCAAAAATATATATATTACGCTGTTAAGCGTTTTACACAAACTCGCTCGCCCGTACACGCGCCTGGGCGTTCCACGTATCTCCCGTACACCCGCTTCGCCATTCCACCAGGCACTCGCAGGAGGCTGAAGGAGCCCTCTGCGCCTCCCTCCTGCGGATCCACGGCCACGGGAGCAGCGCCCGACCGCGTTAGGGTTTCTCACGCGGCGCGCTGCACCCGCCCGCCCCCGCGGCGGGTCACGCGTGGGCAAGCACCCCAACTATTCCTGCCGCTCGAACTTCGCCGCAGTTAGCGCCGCGACTCGCGGCATCCCGCGGCCGCGACTTCTTGCAAGAGGGCGAAAAGCGCCAGGCGTTGCCGGGAAAGATAACGGGGCTTTCTCTCGGGAACGGCGACCGGGCCGGCTCGAACCCGAGCCCACCTCGCTCCGCCGTCCGCCTCCCCCCCCGCCCCAAACGCCTTCCTACCCCAAGCTCTTCCACGGGGGACCGTGTCCCCGCGCTGTCCCCTTTACCAGATACAAGGCGTGACGGCCGCGGGCTGCTCCCCTCTACCAGACGAGCCCCCCCCCCCCCCAGCACCGGGGAGACCCCCGACCCGGTACGGCAACGACCCGGCACGACACGCGGAGCTCACCTGATCCAGCGGGATACCCAGCAACCCGCTCAACGGGTGCAGTAAGGTGGAACCGGTGGTGCGGTGCGGGGCGCCGGGCGGCTCGGCCATGCTGCATAGCCCCCCCCCTCCTCCTCTTCTTCTTCTTCTTCTTCCTCCTCCTCCCCCCGCCCGCCGCCGACACGCGCCCCCGGCCCGCGCGCACCTGCGCGCGCCGCCACCCGCCGCTCCCGCTCCCCGCGCCGGCCGCCGCCCCGCCCCGCCCCGCCCACGCCGGCCGCCGGGCCGTAGAGGGCGCTCGGCGGGGCGGGTCCACCGCCAACACGGCGGGGGGGGGGGGGGAAAGGGGGAAGCGGGGACGTTGACCGGGGGCTTCACCTGCCGCCTCCCCGTCGGGAAGGGGGATGGAGGGGGGGGGGGAATCAAGCGGCTAAGCCTGCGGGCGGGGGCGGTCCGTTATAACGGAAACTGAGGGAGCCGCCACCCTCCCCACACACACACCCCCCCCCCCCGCCCTGCGGCGTCGCGTTTGTGACGGGAAGTGAAAAACATCCTGCGCGTCCCCTCCCGGGGGTCTTCCCCTCCGCTCACGGCAGCCGCGGTCCGGCAGGGCGGTGAAAGCCTCGGCGGCAGCGGGGCTCGGACCCACCGGCGGCTCGGCGGGGGGCGAGGGGCTCGTAGGGGTGCACGGTTCCCCCCCCCCCCCCCCCCGGCAGCTCGGTTTAACCGAGCAGGCACCGACCGGTCGCAGGTAAGAGCAGTTCCCCTCAGCCGGCGTCTGGTCAGCAGCCTTCACTCCTCTCACACCCGCAGGGCCGAGGTGCCGGCAACCGTCCCAGGCAAGAGGGGAGGTGGAGTTTCACGACCGAAAACAGTTTTAAGGAGTTTTTGTTACTTTTTTTTTAACACAGATACGGGGTTTTTTCACCCGTCGCTCTCAGGAGTACTGTTGTTTTTCACGGGGAACGACCAAGCGTTCAGCCTGAGGTTCACGCTGCTGGAAACTCATCTGAGTGTAATCTGGGGAAATAGCGGCTTTTCCTTGGTAGGGGAAAAAATGAAAAAGGAGTAGGAGTTTTAAGTGATATGTTTGTCTTGTAAGTGAAATATGGCCATTGAAAAGGTACTTCGGCCAAGATCATCTGTCCGCAGGAGGAGTGTTCTTACGCTTGCCCCGGACAATGTAGTATTTTGTTGCAAGGAGAGCTCGGGCAACACTGCAAAGCTTTTTGTTCAGCTCGTGCTGCCGACGTGCTTAGAACCTGAAATACCCCAAAGGTTCTTTGCGGGCTTGGTTTCAGGCTCTTCAATAGGCCCGTCATTTTCTCTTCTTCAAATAATTGCCAACTGTGCTAGCTGAAACTGTAGCAGTGCCTTAAAACGGTAGCGTGCCATGTTCGGTGTCGTGCTTACGCTGTGCAAGTGAGTGCTGTGCTGGAAAACCCAGGCAAAAATTGTTCAGTAGGGAAGGAGTTTTACAGCAACAACATTCTCTTAATAGTATTGTTTTACTGGTGCCACTTTGAATATATATGTAAATATATATATATACACACATACATACACACACATATACATGCACACACGTAATTAATTAGGGAAAGTAAACAGTTTGGAAGGACTGGGTAGCCATGCATAAGAGTTCCTAACGTTTTCCATTAGAAGTCCCTCTTTCCAGTTGTTTAAAATTTACCAGCCTGAAACTATCTGGATGGAACTTTCCATGGGCTGTGTCCACCACAAGCGGGCTGCTTGCTGAGCCGTTGACCTGCTTTTGGGAACAGAAAAAAAGTGATTTATTATACACACACTACAGATGTTCTCAAAGCTTTTTCACTGTTGAAATCTTGTACCTCTGGGATGGTGACTTCAAGTTTAGATGTGGTAGTTTTCTTGGAATCAAGGAAATGCCTTTCATTGCCTTTGTGAAACTACTCAAGAGTGACCAACTGCCAGAGTTCTGGGGAAAAAGCCATACATAATCCATGTGGAGACTCGGGGGGGTCAGTCTATAACATCTCTGAAGGCCATAAGCATTCTTCAGCCCTTCACATTTCCTCCATGTGACAGGACTCCCATCTATTTCTGCCGCTACAGGAGCAGAGTGGGGTATCACATGGCTCCAGGCACAGGAACCGAGAAGAGCGTGCCTGTCTCTGTAGTCAGTACTCGGCCATCTGGGCTTTGTGCGGTGGTGGAAACAGCTGCTCCGGAAAACAGCTGGAAGGAGAAAAGGACAGAAGGAGAAAGTCAGGAGCAAGAGCACAAGAAGGAGGAAGATGGCAGTTCTGAAGTGGGTTAGCACAAGAAGCCCAGGGAAGGGAACTGGAGCAAAGCTGGCTACAGACGTAAAGGAACAGAAGCAAAGGGAGCTGTCATTAGGAGGACAGAACTGGTGAGGGAAGTATATCAGCAAGAAGGGGGTGGGACAGAATTTGAGAAGAAAGGAAAGACAGTATTGAGATGAAAGCCCTGAGAAGAGGGACAGGAGAAGCTGAGAGTGGCAAGAGGGGAGGAAAGAAAACTGGAATTATTATTAGAAAAATTATTACTGTTGAAAACTACTATTCCTGAATTTCAGTGCTCCTTTTCTTGTTTAGCTAGTAGCTTTGAAACATATAAACAAAATACTCTCAGCTGTACAGCTTCTAGTCACGCAAGGCTGGTACAATCCCAAAAGAAGGAGAAGGTAGATTCTGCCTCCAAACCTGAGCTGTCAGCAGGAGAGCTTTGTTTGATGTCTCCTCAACGCAGTCTTTGCTGCACCTCCTTCTGGGGGAGCTTTACTGGCTTGGTTACAGGGTAGTACAGATGTATGGAGCCAGCAGTGCAGCGCGTTATGCAGAGCGTGTGCCCCTGGAAGGGGAAGCCCTGCTATAAGAAACACTTGAACTGGCACTGCGTGAAGCCAAGGGACGTTCGACAGGGCTAAATCCAGCTGAGAGCATGCTCCTGGACCCAAACTGGCTCAGCAAAGGTACATTCATGATACACTGGGCTTAGACTAGAAAGCTCTCTACACCCTACTGTGCTTGAATAGACCCATCTTGAGTCTCTTTGCACCACTGCTGTATTTGATTTATAAACTAATTTGCACATGTCACTGTCTGTTGCCCCCTTCTCCGCTGGCAGGACCACCTACAAGGTTTATAAGTAGCCATAACCTGTCAGACTAAAAGGTTATTTAGGTCTCTTGTCTCTAACAGTGACAGTTGTGGATGTATACAGGAAACGTGGCAAATACAGAGCAATCCTTTTACTTTGTACTCTCCCAGCTTCTAGTCATCAGGAATTCCCAAGATGGAAACTTCATCTGGAATATCGTGTTTAATAGCCACTGATGGGCCTATGTTACATGTCTAATATTTTTTGAATTCACTTATATTTTTGACCTCCACAGTATCCCCTGAGTTCCGCTATTTAATTATGTGCTGTATGAAAAAGTACTTCCTTTGGTTTGTTTTAAAGCAGCTGCCTTGTAATTTCATTGGGTGCTGTCTTGTTCTTGTGCTGTGAGAAATAAGTGAGTAATCATTGCTTAATCACCTCCCCCATGCTATTCATAACTTTATATAGCCTGAGTTGTCTCTTGTCCTCATTGAGGAGTCTAGCTAATCTCTCATTATATGGAAGTTACTGGTATCTTTGTTCTTCCTTTTCACCCTTTTCTGCTTCTATTTTTGAAAGGGAGAGACTATAGATTTACGTGGTAACATAACGTTTTGCTCTATATTCCTTTACCAAGAATTCCTATCATCATCCCCAGTGTCTTCAAAGTCTATTTTCTCAAAGGCAATGGGTAATTTACAGCCTAGTGTGTATGTGTAATCAAGAGTTGCTTTTTCCTGTTTACATTTATCAATATTAAATGTTAACAGTCTTTAAATTGCCCCGCAATACAACATTGTGAAATCTGCTGCAACTCTATAATGAAACTTTGATTATCCTGAATTATTTCATATCCTTGCTAACTTTGTCTTCCCATCTCCTTTTCCAAAAACTTAATGTGTTCAACAGGACAGATTCCTTTGTATTAATTTCCAAGTCGACATTTATGCTCATCCTTTATTTATTTCCTTTTAAACAGCTATTAATCCAGGAGGGACTACTCCCTACTCTTCTGTGATTATTTAATTTCTGTGGGTGCGAAACCTTACCCCCAATAATCTGGAAATACAAATATACTTTCTTGACACCATCACCCTTAGTGTTCAGAGAACTCTAATGGATTTGGAATGTATAACTTCTGTACAATGGCTATGGTTTCCCCATTATATCACAGTTACCTGGCTGTCTACTCATTTCATCATTTGCTGTACAGTTTCTGCCAGTTTGCATATGGAAGTGAGTGCCGCTCTGCCATCCTCTGACCCTGCCTGATTGATAGTTCCATATGGTGAGTGTTACTCTTCAGTGGAAGGTTTTGGTTTATGATTTAAAAAGTAGAAGACCATTCACTGGACAATGTGGAGACATCACAAAGACAGTCATTTAATAGGAAATGCAGGAATGAAGGTTGCTGGTGCAGCAGCCAAGCACAGTGTGGCAACATTGTAAGACATCTAGATTGATCTCATCAATAGAAATGTTAGTCTGCCTGTGGTGGGTTAACCCTGACTGGATGCCAGGTGCCCACCAAAGCCATTTTATCACTCCCCTCCTCCTCAGCTGGACAGGGGAGAGAAAATATAACAAAGGGCTTGTGGGTTGAGATAAGGACAGGGAGAGATCACTCACCAATTACCGTCACAGGCAAAACAGACTCGACTTGGGGAAATTAGTTTAATTTATTACCAATCAGATCAGAGTAGGATAATGAGAAATAAAACCAAATCTTAAAAACTCCTTCCCCCCACCCTGCCCTTCTTCCTGGGCACAACTTCACTCCCGATTTTCTCTCCCTCCTCCCCGCCCCAATGGCGCAGGGGGATGGGGAATGGGGGTTGGGGTCAGTTCATCACATATTGTCTCTCCTGCTCCTTCCTCCTCAGGGGCAGGACTCCTCACTCGTCCCCTGCTCCACCGTGGGGTCCCTCCCACGGGAGACAGTCGTCTATGAACTCCTCCAACGTGGGTCCTTCCCACGGGCTGCAGTTCTTCATGAACTGCTCCAGCGTGGGTCCCTTCCACAGCGCGCAGTCCTTCAGGAGCACGCTGCTCCAGCGCAGGTACCCGATGGGGTCACAAGTCCTGCCAGAAAACCTGCTCCGTGGGCTCCTCTCTCCACAGATCCGCAGGTCCTGCCAGGAGCCTGCTCCAGCGCGGGCTTCCCACGGGGTCACAGCCTCCTTCGGGCATCCCCCTGCTCCGGCGTGGGGTCCTCCCCGGGCTGCAGGTGGAGATCTGCTCCACCATGGACCTCCCTGGGCTGCGGGAGGACAACCTGCCTCACCATGGTCTTCCCCACGGGCTGCAGGGGAATCTCTGCTCCGGCGCCTGGAGCATCTCCTCCCCTCCTTCTGCACTGACCTGGGGGTCTGCAGGGTTGTTTCTCTGACATGTTCTCACTCCTCTCTCCGGCTGCCGTTTCTGTCACATAGCAACTTTTTTTCCCTTCTTAAATACATTATCCCAGAGGGACTACCACTGTTGCTGATGGGCTCAGCCTTGCCCGGCGGTGGGTCTGTCTTGGAGCCGGCTGGCATTGGCTCTGTCAGATGTAGGGGAAGCTTCCCGCAGCTTCTCGCTGAAGCCACCCCTGTAACCCCCCCGCTACCAAAACCTTGCCGCACAAACCCAATATGCTGCCACTAAGAAGTCCTTTTTACCTTTGCACGGGTGTTTTAAACTCTGGCCTTGCCAACACTTATTTTGGAAGAATCCAGAAAAGGTTGGAAAATGGGGAGGGGGCGGGGGAGCAGGGGGGGAGAAACCAAGAATTTGATTCTGCAGTGAAGGAAATAATGATGTGAAAGTGCCCGTGAGGTATCTCACCTGTGTGAATAAAACTCACCAGAGATGAGCTGGAAATTACTCCTGTGCTCCTTTTGCTTCAGGATGAAGGGGTATGGGTTTGTGTTCGAATCCTGATTCCTTTTGACGTTGGAAACTCAGGCATAGGGACCACGGTGGCCTGTGGATGAACTGCAGGTCTAGAAGATACACAATTTTGCAAGAAACAAAGCTAAGCAACTGACAGAGCAAGTGGTTAGGTATTTTTTTCTAAGTAACATCCATATATCCGCATGGCTGTAAAGATGTAGCACTGATGGCCTTCACCATTATCGAAAGAGAAAGTTACCTGCTGAAGGAGGCTTCAGAGATCATGGGATAATGATTTTTAATATTTTCAAATAATAGTGAATTAGAATCAGGATCTATTGATGCAAAAGTAAAGACAATAGAAGACAATGAGCAGAAGTTAACATATACCTTGTGATTCATTCTACCAACATGAGGCATTCTGTGTCTAGACTTGAGATAATTTTGCAGCCTAGTTTCTTTTCCTGCTGGTGAGAGAGTTCTCTTGACTTTAATTAAACCAGTGGTCATAAGGCAGGCACGTGTAAATATAGAAGGATTCTTTTTTCCATTTACTAGTGAATTGAAAAGAAGATGGTTTGTATCGGATCTTTTTGTGAGCTCTACTACTCTTCATTCAGGAACATTTTGAGATGTAGAAGGCTCTGTGTAATATAGCTTGAAACTAAAAACCTGGAAGGGCATTTTGTGATTTAAAAAATGAGAAATTGCAAAAACTGAAGTTAATAAGAATTACTCATAACCAATATGAAAAAGGCAAAGGTTCATGGAAATAGTTCAGGATCCAGGCAGTAACTATTGGACATGTGGAGATTTCAGTTCAACTACATTCAAGGAAATCAAGAGTAGGATTTTATAAAGAAAACAGATGTCCAGGAGTATTGAAATAATGTTTTATATTAAAAAACTATTTACATAATATGTTTGTTTTCTTAAGAAAGGATTTGCAGAACAGTAATGTAAAGGCAAATCGTAGTGCATGAAAGTAACATTCCTTCAAAATTCCAGGTTTAAGTTTACTAGGAACTATCAGTGTATCCAGCATAACTCTTCTTACCTATGTCAAATGAAAACGGAACACGAAGATAATTTGATATAGCATGACTTTTCAGCTTTTTTGCTTTGTACTTCACCAGCAACATTGTTTTTCTTTGGTACCATCCCAGTCTTCACTGTGCAAGTACCTTAGAGTTTGTTCTCTGCTACCATCTAGAGGGAAAACTGTACATCACAGAGAAAAGTCTTTTTAACTTTGCCAGAAAGTTAGAAAATTGTTCCAATTCCTTGTATCATAACTGTTTCCCACAAATCCTTTTTGCAGTAAATATAGTAGGTGGGGAAAAAAAAGATGTTGAAACCACTCAAGACTTACAGTTAGCAGAAAGGTATTCTAGTATTTTTAAAGCTGTAGGTGTAATACTACAATTTCATATAAAGAAAAATGAAACTTGTGTAAGCAAACCAGCCCCTTCAATTGTAGTTAAAAGTCTCATGGAAAAGATTAAATTACATTGCAGGACTCATTCAGTGCTGGTGCATAGATTTAGAGAGCCGAGATCTACAAAGTCCACTAATGCTATCAAATAACACTGTTGGCTAAATGCACTGCTCCGCAACATGTATAGCCTGAATAAGATATCTGGTAACACTAGTGCTAACTGAACCCTTTGTCCTACAGTAGACTGTTAAAGAGGTCTAATTGTGTGTACTACTACTCTAGTTGTGGATAGTCATGATTTTTTCAAAGAATGTCCAAAGGAGAAAAGAAATTAGGGATAAGTATGATTTGAAGCCGATGAGTGTTATTTGAGATGACCAATATAGTAATTCTGTAACTACCAGAAATTCTGGATTGTAAAGATTTTCTAATCTATTTGTTTCATAGAAGTTGCCTTTTTCTACTTTAAATCGGTACTTCATTACTCTGTTTGAGTGAATACCTGTAGAAATCTAGTCAACACATGCTCAGCTAAAATCTCCTCCAGGCTCTCATTGTCTCATTTTGATTACTGAAACATTTTTTTTTCCTGCAGCATTGGTAAATTTACCCTTGTCCGAATAGAATGCTACTGCAAAGCGTATTTCCCAAATTCACCTCTTTGAGCATGTCACTCATATTTTTGCATAGCCTGCTTTGGTCCGTCTTGTGTCATTCTTCCTTTTCTAGGTTCCCATTGTCTATCCATCCACCCTAAGACAAGCGTTAGCCCTTATGTTAGATTTTCAAACAAGCACTCCTGGGTTTTCTTCTGAACTTGCCCTTTTACAATTAGGAGTTGACCCCAATAAACATGCAAGATTAATATACTATCCTCTTTTTAATTACTTCTTAAAACTTCTTTTTTCTTATTGTTTCAGGGGAGTAAAAACACTTTTCTACTGAAAGCTTGTCAACAGAGAGTTGTTATACTGAGATCACAGCATATTCACTGATTAGTGCTGTCTTATTGTTTCCTTGGCCTCCTACGCCAGCTGGTCTACATCCAGCTTCGAATCCTGCCTCCTACTTAGATCATTAGCCCCTTCAGCCGGGGCCGCCTGCTTTATTCTGGGCCTGTGTAACATCCAGAAAAATAGGGTCTTCCTCCATGAATACAGCTGCTTGGCGCAGTGATAATAAACATATTACTGCTGTGATTATTATTATGAGTATAATATTTATATGTATGGGGGAAAGGACTGAATTCAACACCCAGTAAGCTCCACCAGAAAGAACATGACCCAACTAACAATATGACCCTTAAGTGTATTTTCATCACTGGCAAAGGCAGGACCCCTGCTGTCTAATCTGTAAAACATTGATGATGTTTGTTTTAAAGGCAAACACTTAACAGACCCTCCTGGGTGGATCAGTTCATGTCACTGCCTCAAGCCAGGATCACCAAAGAAAGGCTGTGGATACTACAAGGAAGAGAAACTGAGACTTTCACCTTCAAAGTCTCCTGTCAATCATATCTGTCAGCAGATATTTTATAAACTTACCATGGGTGTTGGCACACCTTCTGGCTGTCCCATAAGCATGAGGCTACTTCTGTAGGAAAAAGAAGACCTGGGTAAGGAAGACAATTTAGCTGAAGTTGAGCATTGCTGCTTTAGCAGCTCCTTGGAGAGAGTACCATGCCTACAGTATTAAAGTGACTGTTTGTGACCAAATTCCAGGTTTCTTAGCAGTGCAGGAAAATAAAAAGTAATAGTCTGCCCTACTATAAAGCTGGGTGCCCAGGTAAGTGTTTAGTTTTATTAGCAGTCCAACTAGACCAATCTCATAACACAGCATGCATTTCCCACAAGGCTGAGATGGTGCAGACATAGAAAACTGGGCCTCCAAGTGCCATCAGAACGGCGCAACAGAAGAGTACGCAAAGACTATTTGCACTGAGGGCCTTGATGTTATATGGATAACATGATCGCATGTATTGAAACGATGTTTGAATATTACCCTGTCTGCCTCAGTCCTACCATTTAGCTCCTCTTTCAACAGTTAGCTCCCTTACCACTAGCAGCAAGCCCTTTGCCCAAGCTGGCAGAAATGTGATGAGCTTGCCATTCCTGGATGTTTTTCACTGCTCACTTTACAGGCTCATCTAAGAAATGGATTGATTGGCAGTGATGCAGTCTGCTAGATTAAGTCAAATGTTAATGAGTTTCAGCAACTGTTGTCTTGTTCAAGCAATGACTCTGTTAAATACTTCGGGGAATTTTAAAGTAAGTCTGGTGTGAAAGAAGTGATGGAAATGGTTGATGTAGCTGAAAGTTCCACTCACACATTGCTGGCAGTGGAGATCCACTGTCTATAAGGCCAGAAGTGACCCTGGTGATCACAAAGTCTGAACTAGTGGGAGAGCACAATGTATGAAGCTTCATTTTAGAAGGATTCAACTTTCCTTTTGTCTTCCTCCTTTAGCTTTCTTTCCACTAAATCAGTTTTGGACTTCATTTGGAGAATGTGTATGTATTTTTGGTGCTTAATCTCTAAGCAAGCTATAAGGTGCTTCCCTTACATTTGAGAGGAAGTTTTGCTTAGTTTCTCAGTTTTACATATGTTCCATATATCTGTGTCAGTGAGAAGTTGTTGAGTTTCACTACAAAAAGCTCTTACCTGACTTTATACTGCCGAGGTGGCCAAGGCATCATGGACACCTGAACTCTCAGAAACTCATTCTGTACATATAGTAATGGAGCTTGTCTCAGAAGAGAAAATTAAAAAGGTTCAGGGGTTAAAGACTGAAAAAAAAAAATCCACTCTGATGAGGTAACATAAGCTTTTTGTAACAATTATTTCTTGTTCAGACTAGAGCCTAACTTTAAGAAAGGCAGGTACTCCAGCTTTTAAAATTGCTAGGAATAGAGAAGAGTTATAATCCTAGCAAAGTTATTCTAATGGATAATTGCCCTGAGACACAGAGAGAGAAGAGAAAAAATGAATACTTAGTGTAGAGGAAGGCCTGATTCTCCTGTCACAAACAGCTAAAATAGGAGTTATAACTTTGTAATTTTTCTAACCAAAAACCTGATTATCTTTAGATCAGAAACCAACTCTGTTATTAACTCTCATTAAAAAGGAAGCTCCAAATTAAAATTGCCAACCAAAAAATTTAAAACACACCAGTACCTTCCCAGTATCATTTTTTCACATGGGCAGTACCTGGTGTTAACAGAAGGGTGCTGAAACTGGTGATCTGTAGCGCTGGACAGGAAGACAGCTCGTCCTGGCAACCCTCTCTTTAGGTAGATTGCAGTCCCCTCTGTAATGATAACTTTCAGAACCTTTTCCCTTGTTTTCCTTCAGCATCATTTCTGAGGTGCAATTAGACCTTCTCCAGAGACTCAGTTGAAGACGTGCCTAATGGGGTCTGCTGTTTCCAGTTGGTTCCATAGGAATATTTTCTTTCCTCTATCCCACTGTTAGAATCCCTGGTCCGATACAGGCTTTCTTCATATGAGGTCATTGCTTCTGTCACTACATGGGCAAAATAGCTTCTTCTGAAGTGGCTGACCCAATTACTGTGGTAACAGATGGGCCAGTATGTAATGCACTTGCCAGCTGACTGCTTCCAAATATGTTTTTAAACAGATATCATTATAATTTGCAACACAGGAACTGACAAATTGCATTCTACTTGACAGAGTATGATACGGATCTGCTGTAGTGAGAGCCTCCTATACAGTTAATGAAAGATCTCCTTTTCCATCCTATGCATAGCCAAGGTGTCAATAAGGGTGATCGCCATTATGTAGTTATTGAACTCCTGTAGTTTCCACTGAAGTCTGCTGCTTGCCTGAGTTATCCCTATAAGGAAGCATTTAGGCTTCTGATCTAACCTGAATTTATCTTCTCTGGCTAGTCTGCAGATACATCTTATAGATTGCTGATCTAGCTCACTGCTGTGTGCTACTATGGGTGACATATATTCTAGCTATATGGGTTTTTTCAAATGCTGCTACTGATTTTAGGGGCCTGGCTGAAGGAGAGCTCCTTGCTCCTTTAGGGAGAGCTCCTTGCTGTCTTGAAACCAAGCAGTGTAATGATTTTGGTTTAAATTCAAACTGTAGAGGATTGCAGTTTACATCTACCATGTAAACAGAGGGAGGCATCCAAGTGTTGTGTGTCTTGTAAGAGACAAGGAGTGGTTCCAGCTCCGCTGCGTCTACCCACGGGAAGCATCTTCTCCGCACCCAGGCTGTGGGACCAGTGAAATGAAGAGGTCATGGGATGCTATCTGAAAAAGAACAATGCTCAGGACTCCAGTCCCAAACCCCCGTGCATGCAGGCAAAGCCGTCTCCTCAGCCGCTGCAGAGGAGCTTATTCAGTGACTGTGCTGTCATGGCCTGACTCGCCCCACAAAGCACTCTGACTCCTGTGATGTGCAGAAGTAAACAACAGGGTGCAAGGAGAGAATTAATACTCCTGAAAGTATATTAACTGAGTGTCCCTGCTCAGCAGTCTCTGCTTACCCTTTCCATTGGATTTGCCAACTTCTCCATGTGTCCCCACACTCGATTTTATACTGGGGGAGGGAAGGAAAAGTAGGCTATTTGTTCTCTCCACATTGGCAAACCATAGCTTTTCACAGAGATTTTTCCTCCTGCAGGGTTTTTCTGAGCATGGGAGTGGAAGGGCAGGTTGGTAACAGCATCCCAGCGTTTTACGTTAGACTTTTGGAAGGCTGAAACTAGTCTGTGCTGCACAGGATGGTAAAACATGACCTAATGTTGCAACTCCCATTCTAATTTGCCTCTACTTAATTCAGCTCAGGTTGGGTGTGCAGGTAATTAAGAGCTGACTGCTTGCTCAAACTATTCCTTTGGTTTCTCACACGTGCTGGTATCATGAAATAAAAAAATTCTATCACAAAGTCCAAATGTGTTGCGTTAAGATCCCTGCAGATATAGCATCCATCTTCATTTTTGGATATGCCAAAGAGTGCAGAACACACAGATAATCCTGATATTCCCAAGGGACGTAATGGAAAGAAAACAAGAACATGAAAACCACTAAATGATTAAAAGATTTGTTCTGATGTAAAGTTATTCTAGCTCACTAAGGATTCTGAACAAGTTGTGGATCCAAAAATCACACTGTTCCCAGAAGTGGGGTCCTTTCAGTAGGTACTAACTCTCTGTTGCATAACATACTCATTGCCAGCTGCAAATTGCAATAGTTTTACTGGCAGGAATATCCCTTGTAGATAAACAAACCATCCTTTACCTCTGCAGGATGTGCCTGAGGCTGTCCCATGCATCAGTGAATAGCTTTCAAGTTTCTGGCACCATCTTTGGGGTTCCTCAGCCTAAGAGGGCTGAGCACAAGAAAAACCCAGCTACTGCTTCATAGTTATAAGGAAACACCCTAAGTATGTGACTATACTTGAAGATTGTGTTTGGCTTACATTTTATATAGTGCAAAGTTCTGTAACTTAGGAGATGGCCTAAGGTATTTATTGCTGAAAAGTAAAACTGAATGGCTTTTAGCACTTGAAGTTCATTTCTGAATTCAAGACTATGAACAGGAAATGCAAGAAACTACAGACTTGAAAATACTTAATACTCCAAGCAAATATTTCAAAAGCCTGTTTAACAGCAAAAGTGTAAAGAGGAAAATCTATTGTAAATAGTTAGAAGTGAACGTTGTATGTTATACATGGTCAGGAGTGTAACAGTAGAAACATCTAGATGGTTAGCAGGCATGCTGAGAAGCAAATAATTGACCAGCTGGGCTAGTAACGAATAGAAATGGGTTAGCTGTTTTCAAAAAGCTGTGCTAATTGTTTATTTGGACTCTATAAACTATGTGTATGTCTTTGGTCTAAGGAAACTTGAGAACCTTGAACTTCATGGAGGGCTCTGCTCTGTGTTTGATATATCAGAATAGATGAGGATAACAGTTTTAACCTCTACTTTACTCCAGACTTACAATCAGACTTTACTCCAGATTTACAACCACTCACATTCATCAGCTGCTACTTAGGTTAAATTGGTTTTTTTCCTCTCTAATACCTTGCTTTTTAGAGTTAGATGGATACTTTATAAAAGACTTTGGTGAGAATACAGAATTGGCCAGACAAAAGCTTCTCCACAATACTATCTGCATTTTCAAATACTATTTTCATTGCCAGATGGCTCCATTTTTACATCATCCCCTTGTAGTTTACAGTGAAACTGGCTCAGGACATTCCCTTATTAAGGCTTTTCTAGTCTTGAGAAACCAGTCCATACTCACAGAAATCTGTCCCAAAGAATGTGATGCTGAAGCCTGAATGTCATCACCAAATATCTGATTTGTAGCAGCTTCTTAAATACATGGTGATTTTTTTTTTTTTAAAGAACAAATCCCGTATTAACAACAAAATGGACAGTATTCAAGGAAATGTTTAACAAATGGAAAATGGATAAAGAGACAGCAGCCCAATGTAGAATAAAAAATAAATAAATTTTAAAAAATTAGGAAATAAAGTCAATGAATTGCTGTTGACAGAAAGATACTTTTGCAGGGCCTTGTTAGTCTGACATCAGTATGATATTTGTGGTTATTATTAAATGAAGATAGTAATATTTTTTCAAGGCTGTAAATATCACTTCCCATAACATTTGTGGACAACACAGATTTGCCTGATTGGAGTTACTTGAGCAGGCAAGGCACTTGTACAGAGCGATCTGAGTCATTCTGGGATGACCTGGAGCTTTTAAAAAAAATTGTAGCCAAACATACAATTGCACAAGAAACAGAGGCTCTGCCTACAGCATGGGGGGCTGTAGGCTGGACAGCAGCGACCCTGGGAGGAATTGCAGGAGACAGTAGCTGAACAAAGTCTCCAAGTGCAATGCTGAGGATTGACACAGCTTGGAACATAATGCAGAGAGAAACGGTAGGAAGGAGGGAGTTGAGAACTAAGACTACTACACTAGAAGTCTGCACAACTGCATTAGCCGTCCTTATTTAAAAGGATGTTGAAAATGGGTGTTGATACGGAAGAGAGCAGCAGTATTTATTACAGAGCTGTAGAAAACACCTGATGAACAGAGGCCTGAAAAACACAAACTCTTATCAAATTCAGGTTTGATTACAGTGTATAAGTATCTTCTGAAGAAGGAAGTACTGAATAACTGTAGGCTAACAGAAAAAAAAACCCAAACAATCAGTGACTGGAAATTGGAGCCATGTACTTCAAAACAGACAGTAAGCTCAAATGATTAAGAGGAATAAATTCTCAAAGAAAGTGGGGAACATTCCACCTCTTTTGGTATTAAAATCAAGTTTTAATTTCTTTCCAGGAACTGCAGTTTAGTATTCTAATAAAACACAAATCATTGGGTAAACTAGTAGGATGTATCAGTGAAATTTAGGAGTCCACAATATCCTCCAAAAATAGGGTGGCCACATTCAAGGGGTTTACCAGGAATGGTCCTGAGCCAGCAGCAACTCCTGAACTATGCCCAGAAGTGTTTTGGGAGAATGGTAGTTGAACTATGCCCAGAAATGTTTTGGGAGAATGGTAGTTTGAACCAAAACCATGCCAGCAACTGTTCTAATAATTTAAAAAATAAAACGAAATCCATGCCCAGAAGCATTCCCTGATGCTCTTTAATTTCTCAGTAACACATAAGTCTCTGGACAGATAACCTCACCTGAGCTTTTTGCTTGTAGGGTTTTTTTTGTTTATGTCTCTCTTAGAGAAAGAGGCACAAATTAGGCCATTTTTTTAAATTCAGGCCTAGAGGAATTAAGGTGCAACACCACCTGATTCAGTAGCACACAAAAATTAAGCTCTTCCTCAGCAAAACTATGTTAGACAAAAGTCAAGGGAACGAATTACTCAACAGAACAATTTATGAGTACAGAACACTGAATTCACCCACCTTGTCCTACCTTCTTCGGGCCCACCTCCAGCCAGGAAGGAAGAGAAAAACCACCTCCCAGCCCAACACCTTCCAACTCTTGCTTTGTAATTGTACCCTGCTCAGATGGTTAAAGTTGCACACCTCTTGCCAAAAGATCTCAAGATATGCATCATCTGAACCTAAATGGGTCTTGTTGAAACGAAAGATGAGGAAATATCGAAACTCAGAAACAGAGGATAATTTTTGTTCCTTAGCCTGCACCCCATTCCCTGGCTGTTAACAGCAGGATTACTTCTGCTATTCCTTTCATTTACATCCCAATTTAAACTGTTAATGCTTGTACATCGGTTCGATGTAACCAATTAACTCTGTATGAAGGGTAACTTCATTTTAACATTGACTATCTTCAGATGCCTGGGAGTGAGCAGGTGCAATAACAGTTGTTATTATAATAAACAGTTGTTGTTATAATTTCAATGAGCACAAGAAGATGCTCTTTAAACAGACAGCCCTGCTTTAGACAAAGAGCCTCAATGACAGGCAGAAGCAAGTTGTATTGCTCAGCATTGACTTTATTAACATACTCTGCTGGCATTTCTGTGAAATCAGTATTCACCGAGTTACTCGCTGTCCTCGTACTTGTACTAGCACAGCTGATTTTTTTTTTAACCTTAAATCACAGTCTCCCTAAATAGGCACCACCAAGGAAACCTAGCTATTAAAAAAAACTTGACTGCACTTAGTTATTAGGTTTGTAAGTATTTTCTCACTAGCAATCCTTGCTTCCCTAAGTACACAGTAATTTAAAACGAATGTAAACTGGTGGTGGGTGGAAAGGGATTCTGAGCAACAGTTGAGAAGACTTGGATATGTATCTTTTTGTTTGCTTGTAGTTATTTTGCATGGGGTTTTTTTGGTAGGGGAGTAGGGCTTTATAAATTGGAAGAGAACAGAGAGCTGTCAGTGAACTGAGGAAGCGTTTGTAGGTAAGGTTATGACCAGTGCATCTGGAAGAAAAAAAAATCTACAATTTGTTACTGGGGAGCTGGTAATCAGGGGACTTTCTTGCTGTCTGTCATGACACTTCCATTTCAAGGTCACATCTGACTTGATCTAGTCAGGCAACAGTTCAGCTTCAAGCAGGAGACTGACCTGCGTAACCACCACGTGTCCTGGCAGCCTTCTCTGCTTCTACAACTCTCTGCTAAGTTAACGCCAGTGTCCTCCGTCAGCAGCGTGTGAACCTGTCAAGTACAAGCACGAGATGCTTGGCTCTGTTCTGCGGCACGGCACCCTTTCAGAGGCTTCTGGCAGTCCTTAGATCAAGAAAGCAATCTTCAGGCAGCACATTTTATAATGCTCCTCAGGCTTTTTGTGTATTTCAGTAGTGCTTCCCCACTGGGTAAATCAGGAGTGTGCAATCATCCTGTTGTCTTTGCTGCTCTTTACCTCAAAAATGAGATTTCTTGTATTTCTGAGAGATTTACCCATGGTGTTTCCTGGAATGCAGAGAGACATAACATTTGATACAACACTGATGAAGTTGTTGACTAGTTCATGAAGTTCTCACTAATCTCAGTGCAACAGTCTCCAAAGTTTCCAAGCTCCTAAGGTTTCCCATCTGTCTCACAAGCTTAGAAATGGCATACTGCAAAATCAGATGAATGTGAGATCTGAAGAAATCTGCTGTTTCCCAACTGATTTGCTGCATCTCTTTCCCAGAAAGACAAGATCTTCCCAGCTGAGTCAGACATAAAAGTGAATTGAGGACCAAAAGAATGCGTTTAAACCCTAGTAGAGTTAACTCAACTTGCATCATACATTTTCTGAAATTAAAATGCTAAATTGTTTACGAAAAACAGAGCAAAAGCCTCTATTTTCTATTCTAAGTTTAGAATTTAAATGAGACATGAATTATCTTTGTTCTGATTATAATAAGAAAGATATTTTACACAAAAGTAAAAAAAAAAAGAGCTAAAATCAGAGAAGCATTTCCCTTCTGTTCACCTTGATAAATAATAATATGCTTTGCAAGTATATGCTTCTTTCAACAGCCACTCTCTTTAGTCTCAGGATATTGATGTCTGGCTAATGAGGATTTTCATGGACTTGAATCTCTTTGGTTTTGTAAAAGATGCATAGCAAGACTGATCATTCTGAGAATTGAATCCTAAAATCTTTATGCATGACCAGATTGTGCTCAAACCTGGGGACACATAGGGACCAGAAAAGCTGACAAGGGGTTTTCCATGTGGGCAAAGGACGACATTATAACAGACACTGTTCCCTACTAGAAGTACAGAGCAATTTACATTAGTGTCTTATCTCACAGCCATCCATTCCACAAGCTTCATCGTTTTCTAAGACTTTGACAGCCACATCATAGCACCCCCGCTTTTGCTTATGGAAGTTCTCCAGAAGAAGGGAGAAAGATTTGCTCGTCTTTGTCATATTATTCAGAGTCCCTCCCATCTCACCGCTATCACTGACAACCTCAACAGCCAACTATTCTAGTATTTATAATCCCTGTCCTTGCAATGGTACCCACAGAGTGCAATGATACTCAGTTATAAATAGATTATTTTTCTTTTAAAGAAGCAAAGACTGCTGAGATCAAAGCAAAATCAACTGCAAGGAAGTAGTGGCAGGAAATGCCATGGTTTGGTGGGAGGAGGTTCTGAGAAAGGCCAACCTAAGTAAATAATAAGAAAAGTAGGCAAATAGGACCTTGCCAAGGATAGGTGTGCATTAAAACCAAGATTAAGAGTCTGATCAACAGCTGCTCCTGTAGCTGTTTGTCCCAGCTGCATCTGCAGCTGGTTCTTCCCTCGAGTTTGGGGGCAGATGGTATTACCCCTACACCCATTTTGTGCAGAAGAGTCCTGGAGAGTGGGACGATGCCAGCTGGTCTCTACTATATCAGCTTTTACTGCCAGGTCTGAGGGAACGTGGATCTGCAGCTGCGCTCCAACAGACCAAGCACAGCTCAGAGCCACAGCAGCAAGAGAAAACATCAGCCCTGTTAAGATCCCTTCTACAGTCAACAGAGTACAGAGACTGCTGTTAGGAACATGCAGTGTTAAGCAGTTTTTCCAGCTGTGGTTCAGCCAAGAGGAAGCCTCCGTGGGGCTTCTGTTGTGCGGATGGAGCAGAAGCTGTAAGGCCAAAGCTGCTTGCTGAAGAGCTCAAAGGTGGAAGGTGAGATCTCATTGGTTGCAATTTTCTCTTTGACCACCAGACTCCACTGTCCTGCCTGGGATGTGGGCAGCTGTGACAGCCACCTCTTCCCTGAACTCAGTGCTCCCAGCATCCCACCTTGGAAAGCAGGAGCAGCAAGAAAAGCTCAGAGGAATGGGAAGTAGCGTAGATCACCTGTTATGCAGAGACGGAAGAGGAACAACTGAAAATTTTTGCTGGCAAAACAGCAAAAATTCAACTGACCTCATTAACTGAACTCCTGCAAAGCACAGTCAAGAAAAAGGCTGGAGTTTCATGAACTCTTTGAGCTGGTGGTGTCTCAGCTCCCTTTTTTCCAGGCACCTGGATCATCCCTGCCTCCACGTTGTCCCCTCACTTGTGTCAGCACAAAAAAATTCTGTGGAGCCTTGCAGTGAAACAGATCAGGAACCAATACAAGCTGAGACCAACCCAGTCCAAATAATAGTTGGCTCTAACTCAGATCAGTTCCCCAGCCACAAGCAAAGGGAGGGGTAGCACAGGGACAGGAACAAATGATAAGTGAAAGGCGGGACGGCTTCTTCTGGTGGCAGTGGCAGCTTCTGCCTGCTCAAGTTGTGCATGCAACTATAGCCTAAGAGCAGAGGCTCTTAGGGTCAGTGCTCAAGCCTGAATCAGCTACGGATGATGTTGGAGCAATGTTGGATTGCTCTTCCTCTACCTCATGCTCACGTGTCTCCAAAAGGTACCTAATCTGAACAGCTCTGGACAAAACAGAAGGCCAAAAGTCGGAAAACAGGAATTCCCCAAATGTCTTCATTAGCATCATGCTCTGCTAGCATGTAGCTTCTGACAGGGACGGCAGAAGATAGTCCCACAGAGATAGTTCTGACCACGTGTGAAAACCTTGGGCTCTCGCTAACTTGGTTTCCACTGTAGTCTAAATAGAATGGGTTTCTGAAGCCTTTATATGCTGTAATAATATTCAAGCATTATTTGAAAGTATTATTATTTGTTGTAAATACTTCTGATGCTGCCAAAATGCATGTCTTGCAGTTGAACTCCTGTGATGATGAAGTATGAGTTTTTGGACAAGCTGCCAGGTACTGGAGAAGCAAGGCCATATTCCTGAAAAAGCTATATTGACAGAAGAATTCAAACCAAATAAAAATGCTAACTGATGTTCTATCTAGACATACTAAAGAGGAAGATAAGGATGGATATAACTCTACTTATAAAAAGCCACTGTGAGGTGAAAGGTGGATTTATTTAAGAAAATTTAAAAAAACACAGTAAAGAAATGCCTCTTCATAAGGCACAGAAAAATCTATGATCTCAAAGCAAACTTTACAAAAATTCTTGATGGAACAAGATTTCATGAAAGGTTAGGGAAGCTTGAAAGTGAAAGAGAAGGAAGAAAAGGATTTCCATCTCCAAAAATGGTAATGACTATACCTATCAAACCATAGATAATAGGAATTATGAAAAAATCCAGAACGTAACTTGTAATTTTGGTAGCACAGTATACTTTGTGCAACTCTGTACCTTTCTAAAAGAAAGGGCTGTTGGTTTTCTGGTTAATAAATAATAAATCTAACCATTTTGCCAAAGCCTGTAAATAGTCAGTTCCAAAAGTCAGCACATTATGAGAAAGAGCCTCAGTGCATAGACTCTTTAGGCAAGCATTCAAAAAAGTAAATACAGCATGCAATTTATCTGATCTGGATGAATGTGGAAAAGAAACCTAACAAACCTGGACTGAATTAAGACATTCCACTAGTATAACTCTCCTACAACAAGCCCACTAGTTAAAGAAGAATAAAGGAGACCTTGTATACACAGAGATTAAAATCTTCTAGTTACAGAAGAGACAGCGCCCTAATAAAGTAGTCCTGCTCCCGTCTCCTCTAATAGGAGGTAATTTTGAGGTGGATTGATGGAGGGGATGTAAGCTGAGCACTGCGGTGCCTGTCTTGTAGCCCCTGACCCAGGGAAGGAAAGGGTCCCCGGCCACGCAGCCATCAATGCTCTTCCTCGCTCTCTGCCACCCACCTCACCTCGTCCCCAGCCCAGGCTCCTGCCACGTAGCTGTGTGCTCAGCAGCCGTTCCCGTGCCGCCGAGGGAGACCTACGGGTCTGAACCAAACACCCAAGCTCTTCCCGTCCGGTGCATGGAGAGAAACAGGCACCCAAGGTTAAGGGCTGGCCTTCCACCCTTAAAAAAAACCCAAACAAATGAGCAGGAAGCTTCAGAGGCGTCCTTATTCCAGCTCTTCACGGCTAGTTACTTGCTGAGCAGAAGTTGAAATTTTCTCTCCTCCTTTGCCCACAACAAGGGATGTTAGAAGCCTGGGTTCAAAATTGTCTTCTGTCTGCTTTGGAAAATGGGTTTAAACATGTATCTCTGTCCTAGGAGAGTGCGTGGGCTGTGGGCACCCTCCAATGGAGCTGTTCCACCGCCAGCCAGACCACTGCCCAAGCAACTCCTCAGCAAGTGATTTCAAGTGATTGATCCAGAGACCTGGACTGCAGCCCTTGCTCCAGCAAAGAAAACTGGAGAAAACTCCAGAAGATGAAACAGAAACAGATTCCTATCAGAATGCCCTGGAACTGCTTCACCCAAAAAGTCCCTAAATAACTTGCTCTTCCTGAAGATAAAAATACACAGAAATGAACAAAATATATATTATCAATAGTATATAACTGATCTTAATAACCTTTTGAAGCCAGTACTTCTCCTGAAGTTATGAGCATGTGAGGTTCAGGGCCTGCATGGATAGTTGTCCCACAGATTTCTGCATGCTCCAAGGGCCAGGAGAAATCCCCTCTGGATGCCAAGTCTCTTCACAGACAATTGTTTAGGCTTGGTTATTACAAGGGGATTGTTTGGTCTTTTGGAAGGCAATGGGGTCAGTTATACAAAGGCTGAAAGAACTTAAAGATTGGAGGTCTGAGTAGTAGACTTAAGAGGGTTAGATGGCTTGAGAGCGGCTATATTTTATGTCGCTTTGTGTTTTAAATAGCACTTGATCAAGATGAACAAGTTTTCAATTGATTGCTGTGTGAGGACACAGTGCGGGAGGCTACTATGGACTTTAACTCTTTGGACTAAATTGACAAAAGGGATCGAAACGGGCCGTAGAGGAACAGTCTCTTCTCCCTGCTAGTGAAACCCCTTGCACTGGGCCACGTTCTCAGAGGATGAGAACTGCGAGGTGTGCTGTAATCCCACAAAAGGAAAGGCAGAAACTTGCAGCAGAAGGAACGACAGTCTAGCAAGCAGCCGATCCCCTAATCCTGCAATACACATACAAAGTCACCTTGTGATAACTAGCCTGCATAGGGTCAAGTATATGTTTCTGTCTTTCCGTGATAGGGGCGTAGTGCCCTTCCATCTCCTCAAGCAGATAGTCAGGCTTCACGTTCCTCACTAAAATCCTCCCTAAAGCCGAACTATGCTGACATACAGAATTTATAATGCATGCATGATTTTGGTTGTATTTTCGTAAGTATCATTTTCTGCAAATCAAAACTGTATGTTTACCAATGTATGTAGGTAGTGAAGTATAGAAATGGAAGACGTTACAAGTTTATAGATACATACAGGAGTTTTTTTCCACATAAATACGTGACTACATGCAAAGAATTGAGATTCTTATAGAATATCAACAGACTGTGATGACCTTGTGTCCTGGTTTCAGCTGGGATAGAGTTGATTGTCTGCCCAGAAGCTGGTGCAGTGCTATGTTTTGAGTTCAGTATGAGAAGAATGTTGATAACACACTGATGGTTTCAGTTGTTGCTCAGTAGTGTTTAGTCTAAAGTCAAGGATTTTTCAGCTTCTCATGCCCAGCCAGCGAGAAAGCTGGAGGGGCACAAGAAGTTGGCACAGGACACAGCCAGGGCAGCTGACCCAAACAGGCCAACAGGGTATTCCATACCATGTGACGTCACGCCCAGTATATAAACTGGGGGGAGTGGGGGCTGGGGGATCGCCGCTCGGGGATTAACTGGGCGTCGATCGGCGGGTGGTGAGCAATCTCACTGTGCATCATTTATATATTCCAATCCTTTTATTATTACTGTTGTCATTTTATTAGTCTTATCACTATCGTTATTAGTTTCTTCTTTTTATATTCTATTAAACCGTTCTTATCTCAACCCATGAGTTTTACTTCTTTTCCCGATTTTCTCCCCCATCCCACTGCGGGGGGGGGGGGGGGGGGAGTGAGTGAGCGGCTGCGTGGTGCTTAGTTGCTGGCTGGGGTTAAACCACGACACCTTGCCAAAAGTTAAAAAAAAAAAATAAAATCATTAACCCTGAAAAATAAACTCACATGAACCAAGCAATCATTTCTACACTACAAAGTTCTTTTGATAACTATGATTAATGGATGTTCCACAGGTATAATGAGGAGATGCTACCAAATGATGCTGTGTTACTGTATGCCCTCGCCCTAGTTAGGTGGTCTGCTGCTTTCCCTGAAACCACTGAAACAGGAGGGATGGCTCCTTGGCAAAAAAGGTTATGCCCATGTCTAATTATTTTTTTATGGCAAAGTGACATTTTAAGGTTGATGCCTTTTAAAAATTAAGGGATGATAGTCTTGTAAATGTTTCCAGAAACTGTTAAGTAAATACACTCAGTAACTAGATCACATTCTGCTCATAGGAGTCATTTCACCCCTAAATTCTCAGATCACCTTCTTAGTAGAAATTACAGAATAAGGAAGTTTAGTTTGTTTGGTTTCATTTCTCTGTTTTTTAAAATTTGGTCTCTATCCTAGTATCCTAGAAAATACCATTATAATCCCTGTAAATTTTATAAGTGTAAACGTGGTCAATGAATTTGCCCAGGTTTTATTTAAGCTTTTACTTCAAAAGGGTTCATTTTTTTTCATTGGGTAGTGGGATTTTTTTTTAACTCTGAGTTCCAGCTAAGAGGAAAAAGGTTCTAATGACATAAACTGTGTTCAAAGGTTGTGGAATCATATTAGATTATTTCCAGTAATGTCCCAAATATCTAGCGCCCTGCACAAAAGCAGAATCTGCTATTACTTTACTGCAGCTCCATCCTGTTTATTCTCAAATTCCTCTCCAGAAGGGATGCCTGTATATTATTCTCTGGGAGGGTAGGCATGCCTATACTTACGGTTATCCAGCATTTCTCATTCTGAGACCCAGTTGTTCAGTCATCTGTTGCCTTCTAAAAGCTAAATCATTTGGTCTGAAATTTCCCAAAGTTGATGGCCTCAGCCTGACATTTTTGCCCAGAACTATTAAACTACTTGAGAAAAAAGGCAAAGGAACACAAGCTGTCTTTTAAAAAATCTGGCAGGCTTTTCTTTGAAGCAAAGCCTTGAAATTTGGTCAAGGATAGCTCTAATACAATTTTTCTGCATTTTTTTTTTCTGAAAAGTGAAACATACTAAACATCACAGCCTGCAATTGCTTAGCAGAGATTCACTAGTGCTTAGTGGCTGCTTCAGAAGATGTCATCCATCCTAAGATGGCAATCATGTGTAGAGGGAGCAAGGCAAAAAGTAGCATCACAACCCAGACTGGAATGGAGCAGAGTTTGGCTTTTTCAGGTATATCTGCCCAGAAGAATCCCCTGGGAGACTGATTGTCCTGGAGAGAAGAGGAGACCAGAAGATCAGTTGCTTTTCAGGGATGACCCCCTCCACACTAAAGATTCGTCCATCCCAATGAGCTGGAACTCAAGCAAAGGCAGCAAGAGGCTGGCATAGATGGACAAGGAGCTCCTGACAAAACTCAAATGTAAGAAGGAAGCACATAAGAGGTGGAAGCAGGGACAAGTGACCCGGCAGTAGTATGGAGATGCTGTCCAAGCATGCATGGATGGGGTTAGGAAAGCCAAAGCCCACCTGAAGTTGAATCTGGAGGGGGATGTGAAAGGCAGGAAGAGGAGCTTCTCTAGGTACATCAACAGCAAAAGGAAGGTGAGAGAAAACGTGAGCCTGCTGCTGAATGGGGAAAGAGACTTGGTGATAAAGGACATGGAAAAGGCTGAGGTACTGAATGCCTTCCTTGTCTCAGTCTTTACTGGTAAGATTTGCCTTCGGGAATCTTCGAGAGACTGGTGGGAAGGTCTAGAGAAAGGAGGATTTACCCTAGGTAGAGGAGGATCAAGTTGGGGAACATTTAAACAAACTGGAGGTACATGGGACCTGACAGAATGTACCCACGAGTGCTGGGGGAGCTGGCCAACATCGCTGTGAGGCCACTTTTGATAATCTGTGAAAGGTCATGGCGTCTGGGAGAGGATCCTGACAACTAGAAGAACGCAAATGTCAATCCTGTTTTCAAGAAGGGCAAGAAGGAGGATTGGGGAACTACAGATCTGCCAGCCTCACCTCAGTCCCTAAGAGGGTGATGGAACAAATTATCCTGGAAACCATTTCCAAGCACATGAAGGACAGGAAGGTGATTGGGAGTAGTTAGCTTGGATTTATGAAGACAAAGATATGCTTGACCAACCTGATAGCCTTCTACAGAGAGATTGACTGGTTCAGTGGATGAGGGGAGAGCAGTGGATGATGTTTATCTTGACTTCAGTAAGGCTTTTGACAGTGTCTCCTGTACCATCCTCATAGACAAACGGATGAGGTGTGGGCTATGTTAAGTGAACAGTGAAGTGGACTGAAAACTGGCTGAACCGTGAGGCCCAGAGGGTTCGCATCAACAGCACAAAGTCCAGCTGGAGGCCAGTCATTGGTGGTGCCTGGTAGGGATCAATACTGGGGGCCACAGTGTTTAACGTCTTCTTTAACGACCTGGATGATGGAGTGTCACACTTTCAGTGACAGCTGGAAGCACGTATCCCACCACTCTCAGTACTCCCTCCAGATGTCAGTTTGCTCTTATGCAAGTTGTGTTCCAGATGTGTGATAGTGAGCATATAATCCAATCCCTCCCTTCTCAAATCTTCCTTGGATGCTTGTGAAGTCAAGCTCCAAAATTCAAGAAATTGAGTTCTTAAAGGTTAATAATTAGGAAAGTGGTTTTTTGTACAATCTTGGTTCTGCCCCTTGCATGTATGCATTCTTTTGTTATGTGAACATTATTCCTGCACAGTTTCTTCATTCAGTATGAAGGATGGGCAGGTCTCATGTGGTAAGTAGTTGTTCAGTATTTTCTGTCCTCATAATTATTCTGTATGCAGAGCTATACATTTATTTAATGTCTATTACTATTCAAACTTTTCTTAGAGACAGGTTTTTTTAAATTGGGAACTTCTTTGCAGTCTTCATTTTCACATTGTGCAGAAACTTTATTATGGGAGAAGTCCCATTAGAATCCAGGTCTCTGGGGCAGCTTTTAACCATTTTAAGATCGAGGCAAAGCTTAACCTCCATTGTTGCTTCCACTACCTGCAACAATGGTCAGAATCCCAAAGACAGCAATCTTCATTACACAGGTCCATCCATTTTCAGGACAAACACAGCCTTTTCCCTAAATGACACTGTGTGGATAAAATTGCATATCATCATACAGATAAAGACCATACTCACGACGGTAGTAGTGTAGTACCATAGTACCATACTTGCAAGGAAAGATAAATTACAGCTGCCCATCAGTCTTAATTATAGTATCTCCTAAGCCTTTGAGTTCTGCAGGGTATTTTCTCTGCAATAGATACCTGGATGATGGCATCCCAGTAGGCAGCAATTTGTTTTTTATAGACCAACAGAGGTTCTTGGGCCTGCAATTATCTTCCTTTGTGTAGCTCTCTGCACACTTCTTTTGTCTGTTTTACTTCCCACTTTCTTTAGGTTCCTTCCATTAGCTCTAGCAAGTGAATTACATGTTCAATAGGTCCTGCTGCAAACTGAAATATCCGTGTTTAAAGAACAGAAAACGCACCCCTTCTCCAGCAGTGTTTCCTGCACAAGTCAGTTTATGGACAGCAAAGTTGCTTTTCAGAATGAACCCCATGCTTTTCTTTGAAGTTTCTCCACCAGCCACACCATAATCGCAGCACAACTCCACTTCCAGAAGACAGGAACATGCGACCTTCCCATTCAGATGATATGGGTCGCATCTCCTGGCCTTCCCATTCGGTTGGTGCGCATTTCTGGGACTAGCTTACAGGGAAATGCTACCTGGCAGAGTTTTTTCTTCTGCTGGGGTAAGGATTTATCTTCTGTTCCTTTATTCTTCTATTCTTCTATTATCTTCTATTCTTTTTCTTATGTAAAAACAGATGTTGTCTTTCTGGATTTATTGCAGTTCAGCTGAAGTGTCCTTCTGAGTGTAACAGGGTTTTTCTTGTTTCTTGGAAACTTTTACCCTTTCTTATCCGTTAAGCCAGACCCTTTTCCTTCACAATGAAAAACAAAACACAAAGAAACAATACAGGATTTAACTGTTTATAGTTTAGCTTTACTTTATTTCAGCCGCTTGACTTTTGCCCTTTACAGAGCAATGAGCTACTAGAAACTTAGATAATGAAAGAACCAATGTATGAAAATGAATTCTGAAGTGTACCGTGCCTTAGCCTGTGCACTGCCCATTTTGCTCCCTCTGTTTGACTGTGTTTTGTTTCTGCTCCTGGGATCCTGGCTATTTCTACTACATCTACACAGCTCTTTTTATACTTTAGTCTTTCTCTGTTCTTTCTCTTTAAAGGTCTGCTCTAAGGACTCTCTGTTTTTGCTATTGTCACTTTGCTATGTTTGTACCTTGTTTCTTTATTGCTTTTCTTTCCTTATGGTATAACAACATGGCCCATATTTCTTCTCTTCATCTTGCAGTATCCTTGATTATTTCCTTTTTTTCTCCTTTTTTTTCTATTTTTTATACTGTTGTTTCTATCCACAGTGTTTCCTAGATGCCTTCTTTCCTCTCCTCTCTTTCCTGAAGAGTCCTCGTTACTTCTTTCACAGCTGCCCACGGTTACCGTTCTTTCCTGTCATTTCCATTCCCTTTCCTCTAGGATATGCAAAAGCAATGTAGTGTTACCATTTCCATACATGGAAAAAAAATATCTTTATTTTGAACTATAAGCGAGCTTACTGCCTGCCTGCCTGCACATTTCTCTATATCTGGACTTTTCCCTCCCTCTTCCCCTGCTATCCTCACTCATCTTCTGCCCTGCTTTGGCCCTCCGATGTGCCCCACTAACCTTCTCCTGCTACGAGGCAGCTAGTCCTGGCATAGGATGCCCTCGCATGATGGGTAGTTTGCTGAAGACGGCAGAGGAAAACCATAAAAGATGCTGAGGATCCACCTCAGCCGGCCAGCGAGGTGCTGCTATACCTGCCACGGCCAAGGCACGCTGAGCACAGCTCTCAGCTGCTTCACGCTGGGCACGGGCACAAAATTGGGACATTGCTGGTTGACTTCTTAAGAGCGGTCCACAGCAGCAGAACTGCAGATTTAGATAACAATGCTAAGGTTCTGCAGAAGAAGATGAAAATTTTCAGCCAAGCCCTGCTCCTGCCTGGTCTGGGAGGACCATAATGAAGAACTTGGAAAGGCTTTTAGACTTGGAAAGGTCCTGGATGCCCAGCCCGAACTTGCATCACCCCTAAAAGAAGTCTTGTTCGTCTATTAAAAAATCTCCAGTACCCCTGGGTAGGCTGCTGCAGAGTTTACTCTCTTCGACATCTATTGATCACCAATTATCTAGACTAAATCTAATATTGCTTAAAAAGTCCATAATCCTCCCTACGGAGGAAGAGCAATCTCTTTGTGACCTCTTGTGTATCAGATCACCACTGCCCTGTCCTCTTCCCCTACTTTTCACCCTGACAAAGCAAAAGCCAACCTTTATAGCAGGACAAATTTTTCTGACTGTGTTTTATTGTCCGAGTTTTCCTCTGGATTCTCTCCAGGCTGTATCTTCCCTAACGTGCAGTGCCCCAAATTGTATGCAGAGGCTTAATCAAGGCCTCTCCAGTACCAAATAGAGCAGAATTTCCTCCTTTGATGGAGAACATGCCCAGAATGCAAGATGCCCTCGTTTTATGTGCAACAGCATCACACCGCAGGCATCGGCTCTGTTTGAGCTGGGGTCAGACCGGGGGGAACTATAGGCAGGGTTGCAGGCTCCATGGAGCAACTTGTTCGTGTACCTGCTAGTGATGGAAACGGGGAGTGTTACGGGGGGAAAGGATCTTAGTCTGCCCAGTTCAGTAGTGTCAGCCTGGACATGTCTGCTGGGAGCACTGGTGGGGGGTGTGCGGGTGTGGGGGGGAAACGAAACATGGGAAATTTCACTGGGCGTGGCTAGCTGGGGGGGAGGGCATTTAATAAGCTGTAATTAGTAAGTTAAGGGGGGCATTTAATAAGTGAAGACACTACCAGAAAGCGGGAACAGGCAGTGGACACAGTTCCACCGTTTTACTTCCTGGCGGTAATACAGATCCTAAGGGAAGGGAAGAGTTTGGCGAGGGCTCGCTTTCCGTGGCCAAAAAAAAGACATTAAACGCCTCAAGCAGGCTGAGGATCTGTGAACGCAGCTGCCGGAGGGACACGGACGGTGCTTCTCCGGCTACCGGAGCGGCGAATCCCGCGTCGGGACAGCCCGTAAACGGCTCCTTAAAAACTCCTCCCGCACCGGCTGCTGCCTTTCCGAGCAAACCCTGCCGAGAACTCGGGGTGACCGGGGGCTACAAACCGGACCCGGACCCCCCCCCCTCCGCCGCCGCCGCCGCCGCCGCGGGGGGAGCCCGCCTGGCGCGCCGAGGGGCGGGGCGGCGGCGAGGGGCGGGGCGGGGCGGGGCCAGGCGCGCTCCCGCCCGCCGGGGTGGCCCCTGCGGCGGGCACGTTGCGGCAGGGCGCCGCCGCAGCTGTCACTGTCAGGGAACCGGCGAACCGGGATCCCGGCTCTTCGGAGGGGGAATCCCCCAGCCTCGCCCCCGCAGCCAATCGGCGGGCGGCATGCAAATCGCGGCCGCGCCGGGTCGGCGGCGGGCCAGTGGGAAGGGAGAGGGGCGGCGGGGGGCGGCGCCCCGTCGGACGGCGGGGAGGGCGGCGGGGGCCAATGAGGCGGCGAGGCGGGCGGGGCGCGCCCCGGGGGCGGGGCCATGCAAATTTGGTTTGAAAAGAGGGCGGGAAATCCGAGTTTCGCGGGAGGCCCTTGGCGCGTAACCCGTCTCCTTTCCCTTCATTCATTGTCAGCAGCCGCCGCTTCCTGGAGCCATTTTCCAGCCGGCCCCACACAGCGGGAGCGGCCCCGCTCCATCCGCCGCATCTGCCCGCCCCGCCGCCTCCGTCCCCCCCCCGGCGCCCCGCATCCTGCAGCCGGGGCCCCCCCGGCACCCGCAGCCCCCAGTATTTTGCGCGGGGCCTCGGCATCGAGGAGGAAAGGAGCTGGGAAGGCCGGGGGGGGGGGGGGGGGAGGGCCGGGGGGGAGGAGGAGGAGGAGACGCGGCTGCGGGGACAGACCCGGAGGGAAGGATGAGAAGGGGACTCCAGCCGCCGGCCCCGGCAGCGCCGCCGCCCGCACCGTCCACGGACTCCAGAGCAGCCCCCGCCGGCTTCCCGGCCCGCTTTGCCGCCGGCACCTTCATCCAGATCCGCAGCACCGGCGCGGCGGCGGGGGCGCCCTGTGTTGTCTCCTCCGCCGCCGCCGCCGCCGCCGCTTCCCAGGCTCCCGGTGCCTTTGCCCCGGCGGCGGATGGGGGCCAGCCCGCTGGCAGCTCGCTGTACTGCACCCCCCACGGACCCGCCGGCAGGACGGCGCTGCTGCAGCCCGCTCTCGGCGGAGGCGGAGGCCGCCCCCCGGTAATTTTTTTTTTTTTTTTTTTTCTTCCCCCCCCCCGTCCCCGCGTGGAGGGTGAAGGGGACGGTGGGGGGGGGAATCAAGCGCCAGGCAGGCCCTCTCCCCGCCGCCGTCCGGGCCCGGGGGCGGGCGGGGTGGTTGGTGGGGGAGGGAGGGCAGGAAAGGCGGAGGCAGCGCTTTGTTGCAATAAACTTTCCTGCCTCCTTCCCCCCCCCGCTGCCGGGTCTTATTTAAAAGGGGAAAAAAAAAAAAAAAAAAAAAAAAAAAGAGAAGGGGGGGTGGTAAAATAAAATATAATCCCCCGCCACGTCCCGCCGCACGGGTGCAAAGAGCCAGAAGCCGGTGGCGGGGAAGGGCCCCGCTTCCCCCCCCACCCCGGGGCGGGGGGCCGGGCCGGGCCGTGCCCCGCCGGTGTCTCCGCTTCACCCCCGGAGCCGCCGGTGACGTCTGGCACACGTGCGCGGAGGCCGCGGCTGTGACTGGGAGCCGGGGCGGGCGGGGAGGGGGACGCCGCTTCCTCCTCCTCCTCCTCCTCCTCCTCCTCCTCCTCCTCCCTCTGGCCTGGGACAGCCCGACCGCCGGCTGGCCGCCCCCGGCCCCCGCCGCTCTCGGAAATGCCCCTGCAGCAGGTCAGTGACTCGTGGGGCGGCGGCGCGCACCGACACCCCCCCCCGCCTTCCTCTTGAAAATTCCCGACCCCCCCCCCCCCTTTAAAATTTCCACCACCCCCCCCAAAATATTCTTCCCCCCCCCCCCCCCCCCCCGCGCTCCGTGGGGTTTTCTTTGTCCTCGCTGTTTTCGGGTGCGCGCTTGGCCCTCGTGGGTTCCGCCAAGTTGGAGAAAGGGGGGGGACACGCGGGGCATCCCCGCCGGGCAGGGGGTCGTGGACGACGGGGGGGCTCACCTGCCCGCCGGAGGCGGGCAGGTGAGCCCCCCCCGTCGTCCACGACCCCCTGCCCGGCGGCGTGGGATCGCTAAACTCCCTTCCCCTCCCGCCTCGCTGCGCCCCTGCCCGGGCAAAAGGGGTTTTAACATCCCCCCCCCTCTCCTCCAGTCGGTGATGGTCCAGGTATGGGATGCTGCTGTAATCCTGAAATACTTTTGCAAGAGCTTGGGAGAAGCGTTTGCGTCTTGGTGCGGCTGGGAGACGGTGAGGGTGGCAGGAGCTGCCTTTCGGCGTGGGTTTTTTTTTTTTTTTTTGCAGGTGTTGGTTGCGGAGGTAGCGATGGAAGTTTTGAGGCTTGTCAGACCCCACCTAAAGCTTTTTATTTGTTTGTTTCTTAAATAAGCGTCCTCGCTGTAAAAGAGAATTGATTTTTTCGGTGCTCCTGGTTGTCAGCATATCCTAAGGGTGCTCGGTGTCAAGCAGGCTGCTTCAAGCCACTTTGTAAATATTTGGCTGTCCTATGCGAAGGTTTGATTCCTAGAAGGTGGTGGTAAGCAAATACAAAGGGGAGCATATGTTACAGGGTGATTCTGGGAGAGTAATGGTACAGGCTTTTTTGGCTCTGTGGGAGGGATGTTGGTGTCACAGGGGACTCCTAAAATTTCCCCTTAATGGGTGCTTCAAGACCTTCAAACATGAATTCGGTGCATTTTTTTTTTTTTTTTTTTTTTGGTATACTGTTCACCTCTCTAACGGGAGGAACTCCTGGCCATAAAAACCTAGGCAGGCTTCTTTCCACCTTAAAGGTTTGGAAACAGGAAGGCAATTTTGGACTCTGCCTGCAAAAAAGTCCCCGACGCAAGTTGTAAGTGAGTTCGTTGTATACCCTCAGCCCCCGTGTTTACTTTGGGGAGAGATGTGGGAAGGGGGAAAGGAAGAGAGTGGTCAGCCCGGCGGTATCTATAGGCTCGGGCTGGCACCCTCCCAGGGCGATAAGCCATCCGTGGCACGCGTCGGGAAAGGGGCTGCGCATCCTGCTCTGCCCTGACAGCCGTGCTCGCAGGATTGCCCCTCTTGGAGCCGCGCCGGTTTGCCGCAGACCCGTCTTTCGGGAAGTAAGGTTGAAGTGCCCTAGTGCTTCGCCTCGTCCTTCTGCTCCGTAAACTGCTTGGTGGGGAGACGATCCAGCCCTTTTGCAGTTCTTCGGCTCCCACTTAGTTTTCCCCAAAACTCGCAGAGGATTTTTCTGGGGCTGGGAGGTGAGGGTATTTTCCTGGTTGGCTCCTAGCTGAGCATTTTTGAGAAACTGGTATTGGAGACTGGTGAGGGGAGCAAGAAAATGCTGGGTAGTCGAGGCAGTGAGCTCAGGCCAGTAGCACCAATATAAATGTAGCGCTTGATTAGCTGAGTTGCAAAGTAGCGCATGGAGTCCGAGACCTCCAGCTGAAAACAAGGCCCTGCTATGCAAAAGACTGTAGGGATAAGTCTAAAATTTGGCCAGCACACCTGCACTGGTTAGGGTTATGAAAATACTCTAGCTTTGTAGATGTAACTGCACGGGCAACCCACCCATCACTTCCAAATATAAACTATGGTATGACTGGAAAAGAGTTAGTACAGAGGTATAGTTTAGTTCAGGGAGGTGTTTGACTATACCAGCAAATGAAAAAGTTTGTTTTGCCAGAGTAAGCTGCTTCTCCCCTGGGAATTCGTTAGTTACTTTATCTGTGATTGTGTTACTTCATCTAGGCGCTGGAAAAGCCTTGAAAATCGGCCTAGGCCATAACAACAGGCAGCTCCAGCCCCAGACTGATGAGAGTTTGCACACTCCTCCATCTCCCAAGCAGGTGTCTCGATACTGTCCAAAAACCTGTTCCTTGCTCCCGTGGCTGAGGGCTGCTAACCGGGCTTTTGTACCCTGGTGAGCCCAGGCTCTGGGAGGCTGTGACCCAGGCTGCCCGCCCTTTCAACCTGAGGAGCTTTTTCGTGATTCCTGTGGAGTTAATAGAAAGTGTTACCGGGCAGATCTGAACCTTAAACACGAGCGGTAATGAAGAATTAACCCTTGCAAAGTAACTACCAGCTTGCGCTCCTGGGGAAAGCTTGAGCCTCCGGCGATGGGGTCAGCGCTGCTGCAAGGGGCAGGCGGTCCTGCGTCCTCCCCTGCCCTTCCCGGGGTCTAGTGCCGCTTCCCTTCTTCCCTTCTGGAATCTCAGGCTTCCCAGGATGGAAAATTAACCCTGGCCAAAATAAATAAATAAACATTTTTCTGCTGGGCAGGCGGGTTGAACCAGCTAATGGAAGGTCTGGCAAGTGCCAGGGACTATCAAGGGAAGGTGGTGGCCAAGGGAGAGGGCACGGGGGTAGTGTCACTGCACCGTTTTGGTGGCAGGGAGCTTGCGAATCAACTCGGCTCCTCACGAAAACATAGGAGAAATTAATGTTTGATGAGGTACCCCAAAAGCATTCTCGCTGGTGTTGCCTTCCAGCTCGGTGTGAGAAAGTCACTACCATTTGCAAATCCCAGTACTTAAAAATGGGGCTGCTATAAAAGCAAGCTGCTCAAAATGTTTCTAATTCAAATAGTGGAGAATTTCTTACTGTCTTTGGGTTATAAAGATAAGCCTTTAAGAAGAGGGCCATTTTCTTAGCCATGAGAAAATGCTTAAATGGAGACACCACCCACATGTTAAGTCCTTTTTAAAAGGGGCTAAATCCTCTTAACAAGAATATCTTTAGAGAACTCCTGTGGCCTTTAGATGACATGAGCTGTGGAGAGGCTGGTTCGGCATACTTCAGAAGGGGCCGGGAGGATTTACATTTCCAAACTGAATACTTAGCACCTCTCTCATTTTTCTGGTGGTTTAGAAAGCACCTCTTCCTCCCTCCTTCTCAGCAAGTCACAGCTGGAAAGGGAGAAAAATGGGGTAACACACAATCTTTCTCCTAGGCCTTAGGTAAAGGAGCAGGCCAAACAGGGCATAAATACTGAACAAGGATTTGAGGTATGGGAGAAAAACCTGTAAGTTGCAGAAAGGAAGTGGGTAGTTAACTAGGAGCTTTTCTTCATTTTGCAGGAATAAAAAGGTTTGTCTGTGAAGATACAGGTGTTTCCATATTCAGACCCGTTTTCTCATTTCTCTGCCTGATAGTTTGTGTTACTAGGAATGAAAGCTAGCATGAGGCCGGGACCTTTGCTTATTCAAAAAGCATTTAAGGGAGTTTCTTTGGTTTAAATCCATCTCCTCCAGCAACAGACTGCTTCTGAGCCCAAGGAGGTACCGCATGGTCCTTTGGCACAGCTGTCTGAGGAGAGTTCAAAGAGGTATAAATCCTGGTTGCCCTAACTGTGCCAACAAGCGTCTAGTGGAAAGCAGGCATCCTAATAAAATGGTACAGGAATAGCCCGTAGGTCGCTGTGCTTGCTGACGGTGGCTTCGCTATCCTCACGCAGAGTCCAGCTATGCTGGTGTGGCTCCGTCTGCACCAGAACTACTGAAGTATGGTGGCCTCACGATGATAAGGGCTGCTGGCAGGTTTCCATGAGCAGCTGAGACGCTCAAAGGCTTTACTGTTGCTGGAAGGAGTAGGCTTGCTTCTCCCTCACCATCTCCTTTGCTCTGCCCCTGGCCAGGCAGCACTCTTCCCCCACCGCTGTGCTTGGGGAGCATCCAGCCGCCGGGGGGGGTGGTTTTTTGCTGCTTTAACAAGGTAAAATAGCTGGGTCTGATGAACGTTGGGGCTGGCATGCGGTAGGTATTGGGCGTATGTGGCCCAAGATGGGATGAGTGAGATGAAGGAAGGAGACGGGAGCTTTCCCATGCAGTGGTGTTGAGGTGTTAAATTGGCTCACCGAGCCTCAGTTTTCCGAAGTTAGCCTTGCCTGTTCTCACCATGGAGGTATCTTCCTTATGCCACCAGACTGCTTGCCACAGGCTGGATATGGGTCACTTTACGGCCAGTTTATTCTTTTGTGGAGGCTGCTTCAACTGATTGAGCAATTAAAGGCATTTTCTTTCCCCTCATTTTATCCCAGGTATGTTGGTGCTGCTCTGTTAATTTTTACAGTGTGCTCATTTGTGAGTATGTGCAAGCATTTAAAAAAAAGGAATCTTTAAACTTAGGAACAGCTGTATTTTGCAAGATGAAAGTGGGTTCTCCCACTACTTCTCTGACTATGACTGTGGCAAATGTTTGAGGAAGGAACACAAGAAGAGGGCTTGCACAGGACAGCCCGTCTACTTGCTTTGAGAGAGCACTTGCTTGGTCAGGGGTTACAATGAGTTTTACCGCTACCCGTGGCCTGTGTTTTTTGTTTAATCCCTGTTTGAATCTAGTTGTAGTTCTGACCTTATGTAGCAACAAGTTCTATCTATGATTAAGTTATCTCGTATGGAAGAAAGAAAATAATTTTGTTTCTGCTTTTTTATCTTTTTTTTTTTTTTTTTAATTTTCATTTTGGACTTACTGTCTATAGTGTTATTGGGTGATCCTAGATACTGTGGTAGGGGAAAATGATTTTCTTACATGTTGTTCTTTACACAGTTTATGATACGTTATCTTCGGTTGTCCGTTGTCCTCTCCAAGCTGAAGAGTGCTAGACCATTTAATTTCTCCTGAAATGAAAGCCGTTAACACTAAAATGAAGGCCTCCTTTTATGAAGGAGCCCCATGGGTGTGAAAACAAGCCTGCCTGTTAGTTGTGAGTGTTCAGTCGCGAAGCCGTTGGGGAATGGCAGCTTTGAAAGACGTTTTGAAGACGTGGTAGACCCACTTTGCAGGCCTGGCAGGAGCCACGGACCCTTTCAGAGACAGCTTGTTTCACAAGGTCTTAACCTGGCCCTGGGGGGGGGGAACGGGAGGTATGGGTCACGGGGATGAGCGTGCCCGACCGCTGCGGGAACGGCTCGTCACAGAGCGTAGGTTGCAGAAAGGAAAACGAAGTAGCTCCGTTCCTCTTCGGAGCTTCCATTGGCGCGGGCCGGTCGGTGTGGTGGGGCTGTGGGAGGGGAACGCAGCCCACCCCTTCTGCCCAGAGCCCCCAGAGGGGGACCGGGGGAGAAACGAAGACGGGAGCTTTTCTCAGGAGCTTCAAGGACGGCGACGCCTTTCAAACCTTCGGGCTTCGCTTCCGAAGGGGCGTGCGGGGCTGTCGGCCGTGGCTCTGGTGGCAGGGCTGGTCCCGGTGGGGTGGGGGGGCGGCTCGCACCTCAGCCCTGGCTTGTGGAGGAGCTGCCCGCCACGGGGGGGTCGGAGACGGCGACGTGGGTTCAGGTGGGCTTCGTGCACCCACCCACGGTGGTAACGGAGATCCAGCCCTGCCCACGGCGAGGCTTCGGCAGATGGAAAGCTCTTCTTAGAGTAACTAAGTCTCCAGGTTTTACAGCCTCTGCAAATAATCTCATTTACAGCTGGCAGCGCTGCGTGTGTGTATGCGTGGTGGCAACTCTCATCCTCGCAAACGAGTAAGTTGGGCTTCAGGGTTTTGTTTTGGCTGGCAGAGTTAACTGCTTCCCGCATTGTTTTTCAAGAGCGGAGTCACGGTTGCTGCTGCCCGGAGGAGAAAGCCCCTCCAGGTTCCCCGGGGGCGGTGGGAGGGAGGCTGCCCTGCTTGAGGTGCTGCTGATGAGGTATTTGGACTCGGTTTCAATTTCAGTTCTGTTTGAAGACAGACTTGGCAAAATTGCCCAATTTATCACATCTTTAAAAGGGAACTATTTCACTTCTGTTTTCCTCAAGTAAGTTGGTCCAAAACCACGCTTGGAAGTGCTATGCCTGGCATGGGTGTCTCTTGAAGTACTATGCTGTCTGCTTGGATGGTGCTGCTATTTGCTGGATCTCGTGGCGTTCGTGGAGTTCTTAATGCCTTGTGGGCTCAGCGTGAGCTGTGGTAAATATTTCCATCTGCAAGCCCTGTAAAGGGAGAAGACAAAGAGTTTGGGTGTTGATGAAGCTGGAACATACTGAAAATGGCCTCTGCTATGTGGTAGGAGTGTTCTACATCATGCGTTTTAGCCTTCCTTTTATATGTATATGAATACATCTCAAATGTGTTGGTAATTGTTTGCAAACTGAACTTGCCTAAGGTTAATGGCGTGTCTTGTGTCTCTCCTGTCCTACTTAGGAACGTGAACAGTTGCTGACCTGTTACAGTGTGAAAAGTAACGCGCTAACTCTGTCAGCACTGCATGTGCATGCCCTGCAGCTTTCAGGCTTTTGTACCCAAGGTCTTTTGCCTAGGACCAAGCTAGGAAGGAAAGGTGGAGCATTGAAGATCACCTTTTCACTATCAGGCAGGCATCTTTTCTTCTGTGACTGCGCTGAGTTAGGGGGGCAAGTGTGGCTTTCATTTGTTCCACAGGGATGTCAATAACCGGCCTCTAGAACTAAAACCCATATCCCGTTTCGTCGCTTCGTTTAAGTAGGAGACTTAATTTGATTACCTGCATCTACTTTCAAGACTTCATCCAACTCGTATGTGGCTGCATCTAGGCCCAGAAGTGGCCACTACCTAAGATTGACGGCATTTTCAAGGACTTCAGGGATCTAGGAGTTGCTTTTTAGGAAGATACTGGGTGCTTCCTGTGATGTTCAGTTGCAGTACTGCAGACGTTGCGTTCTTGGTACCTTGAGCTTTATAGGAACAAGCCACTGTTAAAAGCAGAGGCTGCTATTATTTTGGCTTCCATTTCTATATCTTTAAAACGGGATCTTACAGTCTCATCACACAGACATTGCAAGCCACTAGTTGTTTTGCAAAGATGTGTGAAAACTCATAGAAAGTATCTAAACAACTATTTTTGGTAAAAATAAATTGTTCTCTAGTTTCCCAGTACAAGAGGGGTCTGCTTAGCCTTGGCTGCTTCAGCTCCAGCATTCCTGCTCCAAGTTGTGGTATGTGTGTGTTGGTTAATATATGCATAGATTCTAGAAGTAATTTTCATTAATGAACTTCTTGAAAGACTTTCTTTTTTACAATGGTATTCTGTTGGGTTTTTTTTGTGGGGGGTATTTTTTTTTTTTTGGTTGTTGTATAGCTGTTGGTTCAAAGGTTGTTGCATATTGCATAACTTACTGCTAGAAAGCGGGGTGGGGAAGAAACTCATTGGCAAACTTCCTTCCTTGTTAATTAAGGTGACATTAAAAGTCTCTGGTTTAGGTCTCAATGGTGGCTGTCACCATGCGGTGCAAAAGTCAAATTCTTATATATCATGTCAGGCTTATCGATCCACTCTACTAGTTCTCTCTAAATAAGACTTTCCCTTCATTTTGGTTCTACACGTTAGTTACAAAATCTTACTAAAATTGGAGTGCAGTAACAGATAAATTTTTTTTCTGCAAGCCACTGAATCTGCACTGTAGGATTTCATGGTTTTTACACATCTTAAAAGTACAGATGTAATTTTAGAGTGAAGCACTTCTCCATAGAGTGAGTGTGTTATGCTTGCTATAAAACTTAGCTTTCAAATTTGCCTTGCATGTTGTTCAGAAACAAACTGGCATGCAGACTTGCTTGCATCCCTTCTACCGAGACTCCCATTTAAGAGGTGTCGTCTGGCAAATTTCAGGTCTGGAAGTAAAAATGTAACCTCTTGGCCTGGCATTTATGTTGGTACAGTCCACTTATGTTGACAGTAGTCTTGTGGCTTTTTGGGTACTACCACAGTGTAAGTAGATAAGTATGTAAAAATACAAAATGATGTGCAGAAAGGGTTTCGTCTTGTACCGTAGGTGGAATGGTGGTTTGTGTGTATCAGGTTGTCTACCATGTACTGGAAAATACGTGCTTTAAGGAGCAGGTCTGAAGGGTTTGCTGTGTTCTCTGGCTGCTTCTGTAATGGAAACTGGGCTTTCCTTCGCCCTCTGCTTGGACTTTTTTAACATCTGCTGGTTTTAAAGTCGTTTTTCCAACCAGAGACGCTAGAAATGCCATTATATGGAATTATAATGTCCTGAGTGATGCTAGTAACCTAATAGTGCCTTCAGTACTTGTTTTCTTGTGCTGCTAACTCTGGAATTAAATGGCAATTACCATGTATATATGCTGGTGTTATTTTGCCTTGCCAGTGTTGTGTTTTTAGACAGCATTGGTCCCACACATTGACAGTTTTTTGTCCCCGTACAGTAAGCTAGTTCACACTTTGTCTAATGTCTTCGCATAGCGGGAATTGATGTTGGTTACAGCTCTCACAGAAGGCTTTTGTGTGGCGATATCTGAAAGCTGTCTTGTTGGAGCTTTTATCAAGGCTATTGCAATGAGGCCATTATCCCCGCTCGTGGCGAACATAGATATTCGCAGAAATTTTTATAATAATGCTTAGTAAGTGGCATGCTGGTAAAGAGCGACAATGCTGGAGTGGTACAGAAATAATACCCGAGGTGGCAGCCGTGCGGCGGTGGGGCGTTATCTGTCCCTGCAGACCGGGGACAGGGTGGGAAGGGAACCCCGCGCGGGGCAGACGGAGGGTGGTGATCAGGGCTATCGCAAGCACGAATAATCCTGGCCTCCGGCTCAGCGGAATAAAGTTTTACTTTTCATGGTAAGACTTTTATCGAGCGGCTCCAAGTAACCCAGATCCAAATTGCTGTATAATAGTTCTGCATCTCGTCCTTTTTTTTGTTTCGGCTGCGCGGTATCTGTAACCTAAAAACATCTCTTGGGAGTTATGTAAAACTGTGAGTCGGGTGAGAGGAAGCCGAAACTTCACAACTCTGCTGTAGTACTCTTTTTAAGCACAAAACTCTTGAGCCGGTAGAAAAGACAACTTACTACTTGAGGTGGGGGCAGGGAGGGCTTTAAAAATTATAATAGCATTTTCACCGGCTGCTTTGTCTCAACAGTGGGTATTTCACTGGGTTTATTCTCTTTTTCCCTCAGGAACTGGGCGTTAGAAAAAGCTCTTTTTGTAAAAGACAGTGTCCTGAAAGCATAAGCAAGTTGCTCATTTTCTTTCTTAATCGTAAGAGCTGCCTTGGTGATTTTTCCCACCTCAAATTAGCAGTTTATTTATAACATGCTAATGTTCTGCATGCCCGTCGGTATTACTGTTCTGTCGTGCTGAGCTGAGAATTGTTCTCTCGAAAACTGACACTGCGAAGATGACATAAATGAACATGGGAAATTGTGTATGATAGAGAAAAATTCAGGTGGCTTTTGGTATGACTTTGGTTCACACTTCTTTCTATAAAATCGCTTCAGTTTCCTTTCTGATTTCCATTGCTAGTCACATTTTTGTTGCTTGTTTGTATTTGTTACAAAAGAAGAATGCAGACCATTGCCTTTTGGCATCCTCGCTACCCTTTCATTCCTGTTGGCAAACTTCTCTGCGACCGTCTTCTGCGTGCTGCCACCAGCTGCCTTCCTGGATTGCAGGCAGGGGAGTGAGGAGCTTCAGCGGGGTATTTCCCCCTTCTCAGGGCCCTCGCAACAACCGCTTCGCAACCGAGAGCCTGCGAGGCCCCTGCAGGAAGGCTCTTCCAGATCTAGAGGTTAGCAGCGTCCCTCCCAGTGGTCCTCTGCTTCAGCTGCTCCACAGAGAGACCGGGGAGCGTTCAAAGTCCAGACCATGCAACGCAGGGTGCCTTGTGCACGGAGAAGGAAATGGCAAAATAAAAACACATCCCGTGAGTTGCTGTACTTGGGGCCATGTGCTTTGTAGGTGTTTACAAGAAAGGTGCAGGATGATTTGGAGGCCTCCAACGTTGTTTGCTTGTGACCCGTTCTCTAAAGATGCTCTTCATGTTGCTGCTGGCCTTGGGGTGCTGAAGTCCTTCCCTTTTCTTGTGTTAGTAACATCATGCTTTTGTTGAATATGTGGGAAGTGAATGCAACATTAGTGAACAGGTTGCGTGCTGTTGGCTAGACATTAAGCTTAGGTACAGCCTTCTGTGGACAGAAATAAGTTAATACTTATAAAGCTTTTTTGTGGGTTTTTGGGGGGGGCGGGACAGAAACCTACTTTGCTGTGAAGGGGAATGTGCAGGGGATTCCAGAGACTGACATATTTAATTAAATTTAAAAAAAAAAGAAGGAAAAGAAAAGCAAGCTCGGAGGCAGGCAAATTCCCCTTATTCAGAGAAAGCCATATGTTCAGGGTACTATCCTTAGTGTGATTTATTTGCTTCAGAATTAGGAAAGAGGGTTGCTAGGAAAAGTAAGATGTATTCACTTCTTTCACCTTAAAGAATTTTATAAGGGTGATTACCATCTCCCTCCTTTCTCCCTCCTTTCTCCCTCTTTTCTCCCTCTTTTCCAGTCCTGGAGAATAATCAATTTAGGAATATCTCAGAGCAAGCAAAAATGGGATTGTTCTCATCTGCAATGCAGACACTGAGACAGACTCTGTCTTTAAGGCCAAAATCAGGTATTTCTGCCTCAAAGTGAACCAGCAGTTATCAAATCATTCTGTGTTCAGTAAGAAAGGATCAGAATTTGAGCCTTTTTATTCTCCCCTTCAGATATGTCCAGTTTTTGTTTTCTTGACTACCCTTTAGTTCTTTTGATGGCCTCAGTGCCACTTTGAACACATTTCTCTACTTCCTCCAACGGGGGGAAGCAGCACCAGTTGTACCAGACAGGCATTTTATCTGTTGCTAGCACTTCATTTGAAGTGGAGAAACATGGCTTTCCCAGCCATTTGAAGAGCTCGGTTGCCTCAGCATGTGAAGAGCAGCCCCCAAACTCTGCTCAACTGGCAGTTGAGAAGGGAGGAATCTCCTTAAGACCTCGCAGGGAGAAAGCTCTAAGCACCTGTGAGATGCTAGAGTATATCTAGCTAAAAATATCAGATACTTGAGCTTGCCTATTGACTTGTTCAGTGGCGATGCCTTGTCGAAATGGAAAAAGCCAACCGGTCTGGAACAGTTTTAAACTTCTTGAACTTTGCATAATAGTGCAATGACACAAGAGGGTCAGCATAAAGATCCCAGCAAACGTACTTGTCCACCAGGGCAGCCCTGGCTCTTTCACTGGTTGTGCAAGCGTGGCACGCTAGAAGATTAGGCATGGCGTGCTAGAAGATTAGGCACAGCCTGCCTGCCAGCAGCTGTAATGGTCCTGGAGGGTTTGCTTTCCTCCTGAAAAACTGGTGTCAGATACTTTGTCTGGATTCAGCCCCAGACCCTTTGGTTAGTGTTGTGCAAATTGTGCAAAAACGTATTGTTCCTTCTGCTGCAAAGTAATGCTGAACACCTTCTGCAAGTGTTTCACTTCTCCCTGAACACCAGAGGTGATGCTTTTTGTCCTCCTTCTTGCTCTGCCTTGTGTTTGAGTGCCCCTCCATGACTGCATGGGCAGGAGCCCCAGCATGCAGCAGGTGCAGTGATCTTCCCAGCTAGAGCCTTGAATTAAAAGAGTATCTGGAATTAAGAGTGTGGGAAGGTACACAGTCCGCTCTCCTCTGAGGAAAAATGTGGGGTGTAACTTACTAAGTGTATTAGTTTGAACGGAGGTGGGTGTGCAGGTCAGGACTGATGCAGCGGCACACTTACACGGGGGAGATATTTATGCATGTGTCACTAGAAGTCCGCCTGTTTGTGCATCTGCACCCCACGCACGTAAGACTGGAATTTTTTGGATAGTAATAGTGATCAGGGCCATGACTAGTTGCTTTCTCGTTCTTGTGTGTAACTGCGTAGAGTGGAGAAACTTCAGCTTTCACTTAGCTTCCTATTGCTTTCAGAGGCGGAGTTGAAACTTTGAATTTCTTAGGTCTACTTTGACTACCGTCACATGATTGTAGTACTCTGATCTGATTTTTCCCTTCAGAAAAAGGATCCAAAACCCAGTATGCTTCACTGTCCATTTTGCAATGAACTGATCCTTTTTAAAGACAGACTTAGGAGCTTCTCTTGTTGTGAGGAGCTACACTTACCAGCAGATGCTTGGAGTTACCTGTGAGTTTGTGGAGATTGTGTCATCTTCAGACTTGCCTTCTGAGGGGACAAGCTGCTAGTCCGGCCACCAGGTCAGCAGCTGCATCTACCATCTTGGCTACGGCTGAGTTTGGACTATCCATCTCAGTGACGTGAGCTTCAGATTGCGGAAGAACTGATGAAGGCTTTGGATTGCTCAGACAAAAAGACAGGAGATACATATATATATGTATACACACAGCCTTGGGGCTTGTGGGGGCTGAGCAGGAGTCCTCAGAGGGAGTGGAACGAGGTGTGCCCTGGGGATCCTGAGGAGCTGGGCTTCTGCTTCTCCAGTTTAACTAGCTGCTTGTATCTCCCCTGGCGCGTGAAATCGCATCAGTCCCTTCACTAAGTGTTTTTATCCAGGCTACCAATTTCAACAAAGTGATTTTTTTAAAAAAATTTTTTTTTTTTTTAAGTTCAGTGTTAAGATCTTTAAGAAGGCAGGCCAGCAAGGTGATTTGGATAAGAACCTTTTACAGTCACAATATGGAATTTTTTCACCTTAACGAGCGAAGGCAGCGGTTTGAACATATGCCAGTATGCCTTTCCAGAGCTGTGATACGGCTGAACCACAGTGGAAATCTGGAACCGTAACGACACTGCTTATAGGAAGTTTGACTCCCTGCATTTAACCACAAATGTGGTCAATCTTAGGAGAGGCAATAATGGAGAGGAAGAAAGGTGGTGGTGTTTGATTAGCTTTGTTCTCCTTGTTTTCTGCAGTGCATCTGATGGATGCAGCTCCGGCTGTGAGAAGAGAGTGATAATATTACTGACGGATGGTTCCAGTTTCTTCCTTGTTACACTTTGAAGATACTCTTTTGGGGTAGATATAACAAGACTTGCTTTCAGCTTATTAAATTCAATAGTCGCGTGCTGTTATTAAATGGTTGTGCTGCCTGGTAAACTGTTCGGTGTTTCTGAAGACAGTGACCTATAGAAGAGGATTAAATACCACGTCAAGATCCTTCAGGTTGTCGCTAGCTTCATGCTGGGACTGAAACACAAGGCAATCCAGTCCTGACGGGTATCTGCAGTAGTCGAGTGAAGGACAAAGGTCTTCCCCTTGCTCCTCACCATCGTGCCCCAGACCGACACGTTAGATCCGTTCAGTTCAGCAGCACGGGAACGGCTGTTTGTCTTGGAAACTAAAATACCCTCCTGCTTCCTATGGGCCTGTTCTCGGAAATGAAATGTAATCCTCTCATAGTCAGGGTAACCTGAATTGCCCGCTGGGGTCGGAAGGAAAGGACGAGTTGGGGATGGTGTCCGTGCCGCTAGGAGCGCTTCCCGCGACAGAGGGGGTTTCGTGGAGCCATCCCGGGAGACGCTTTGGGGTCGTGGTTTCACGGTCAGCGTGCGGCGATTAGTTTTCATCCCGGCGAGCTTCCCCGGCCCGGCGGGGGCCCTCGGTGCCCCCTCGGCCGCCGGCCAGGCGTCCCCCGGCGGGATGCGGCCTTAGCGTCGCCTCGAAGCGGTGGAGTTGCGCGTAAAGAAAACCTGACAGATGGCTCCGTGAAAGAAACGGGCGGCTTTTTGCGCTGTTACTGCTTAGGTTACCGGCCGCGTGCAGCTGCCGGTGCCCAAGGGCTGAAGGGATCTCTCGCGCGTTCTCCCCGTCGCCGGTTTTCGGCTTTTAAAGGTTCGGGGGCGGTTTAGGGGTTTTGTGAGCAGGCGAAGGAGTAAACGCGGCTGAAAACGCTCTCAGTTTGCAGAGGAAATCCACGGTTGCTTAAACCGAGAATCTGCGTTTTCTCAGCGCTCCGTTTGCGCCGTGCCTCGTACGCTCGGCTTCCAGTCCCTGACCGAGGCTCCCAGGCTACCTGGAGTTTAATTACAGCCTGACGGCTGTCACTGAAGTAGGTGAGGATATAAATGTAATTTGTGCCTAGAAGTTATGTATGTAGTGCGCTTGTAATACTGGAGGCCTTCTCCGAAATCATCGCCGTCAGGAAATACCTCCTGAGGAAAGACTGGCTGTGCTGCTTTGACAGGTACAGTCACTCTGAGCAGGGCTTTGACGTGACTGATTTTTAACGGATCAAAGTAAAGGCGTTGTGGTCTTGCACGAGAGGTCACGGAATCCTCGCACGTAGCGACGGGGATGGCTTTTACTGCCAACAGCCGCAGCCGAGGGGCTTATCTTGCGTGGGTTATGAACGTGGGAAGGCTCCTAGAGCTTCTGGTCGGGTGAGTGGTGATGAGCGCTAGTGACATGGAAAGTTCATCAGGGAAGGTTGAGTTTCATGACTGCAATCATAGCAAAGTCTCCTTTCTGCCCCTCAAGTGGAGAGGTGAAGCCAGCCTGCGTGGCAGCGAGAGCACCCTGCTTATTTCACGCCGCTGCAGAATTCGGCCCTTGTGACCAAAATACACTGCTGAATTTTGGCTTCAGCTTAAAAGGAGGTGTATCATTTTGGTTGTAAGGGAACCTCCACATACAAACTCAGCTAGCGCGGTATTAACTAGCTAACTCTGGAGACAGCCTGTAACGAATAGGGCTGCAAAATGAGAGTTATCACTTTAATCTGTTGCCTAATTTTGAACATAACTGTTTCGTTATTGATTACTTCAACAAAAAACTTCAGATGTGTTTATCTCGCAATCCTTCCACACGCTGCCTGCTGCCAGAAGCCTCAGCTCTGCCCACAGCAGCTGCCAAAATTTCTATCTTTTTCCCGATACTTTCTTTAGCACCATTGTGCATTGAAACATTTGCAGGATAGTAAAATGTGAAAGCTGTGTAGCATTCCTATTTATTTTGGAATTCAGTGTTTTACACAAGGAACACTGTAACTCTGCCATATTTACTTTCTTGTATTTAATTCAATAAAATGTATTTACCTGAAGCGGACATGAAATTACCAGTTTGCTGTGGAAAGCATAGGGCCACGCTGCAGAACTTGTTCCAAGTTAGCACAGAGTGCGTGAGGGCTTCTTGCCAGTGCAAAGCGTGGGAGGGAAGTCGGGAGTAAGAAGATTCTTGCTGCTATCATCAACAGGCGTCTGTTGAAAGGGTAGAAGTTATGGATGTCAAGTCAAGATGATAGGTTTGGGTCTTTTCAGTTTTATACTTCCAAGGCAAACTGATGACTGGCAAAGCAGGTTTCTTCAAAGGCTGTCTTTAAAGTGCTTTTGCTTTACCTTGGATAAGAACTTGCAGTCTCATATAGTGAAATGTAGTTGAGTTTTCTTGGGTAATCTTGGCTTTACAGTTTGATATAGTTTGGGATTAAGGTTGGGAAAACAATTAGTGTAGAAAATAAGGATTTTCTTAATTTTTTTTTGTTTTGTTTTGTTTTGAGAATCTACCACACTCTAGGCTTTTTAGCAATCTAGGAAGCCTACAGGCTGGTAGGGGCTTCCCATGGCTGCCCTCAGTTGTCTTACCCTTTCCTCCTACTGCTAAGAAAATAAGGCTGTCCTTCCTATCCATATACTGTTGAGAAGGACCATCACACGCAGGCTATTTTTGATCCTATTCCTTTCCATAATTATATGTAGCTTTTATAAATCTGTCTGGATGGAAAGATCCCGTGTACTTTGGAAGGGCTCATTTGATCTAAATTTAAGGATGTCTCATGTCCAGTTGTGAAACATGCTATTTTAGTTTGCCCTACCTACAGCTTTTACTAAAACAAGAGGAAAAGGATGAAAAGAAGAGACTGAGAAATGTGTGTGAGAGGAGGGAAAGATGACTCATAAGTGGGACTGCACTTGAAAATGAAAAGGATCAAGGTGTACTGATCGTAAGAAAGTAAGTTACGGTTTTTGTGAAGAAGGCACAATTAAATCATATGGTCATTTATCTTCTGAACAGATTAAGGTACATTTGTGGAAGAATCCATGAGCCTGAATTGAGTAGATAATTTTGAAGAGAGAAGAAATCCTTTTAAAGAACAGAATTTTTAGTGCAATGTTTAATAGGTGATATGTTAGTGCTAGATTCCACTGGAAGACTTCTCCAGGCTTCTGGAAAATCCCATTTAGCTGTCCATTGCCTATGGGATAGTTCTAATAACTGCACAGTTATACAGCAAGGTAGGTAGCAGAAAGGGAAAGAGGGGGAAGGCAGCAGTGCAAGAAGCCAAATGGGCTTTCTCTGAACTTTGGGCTGCAATGAATAGAAATTAAAGCTCATGAATAGACACCTGAGTTTCTGCTTTCATCCTAGGTGTTGTCTCTTTTACATCTCTGCTAATGTTCTGCTCTTCCAGTCTTGTTCTGACATCCATAAAACTTCTCTAAAACTTGGGATGTCCAGCAGTCTTGAAATAACCCTTTCTGTAGGGTTTAAGTAGTGTGCAATTACAACGATGGAGTTCTGTATACAGCACTGCAAAAAGTGCTTGTGGTGGTTCCTAAAATGTTTACCAGCAGTATCCAACAGCCAGCTCTTCCCACTTTCACCCTTCTTTTCCTGCCTTTCATCCCCACCAACCAAAAGCTAAAAGATAAGAAAGATGTCACTGTCCGACATGTGAATGAGGCTGATAGAAAGGATGTTTAATTTTGTAAAGTGTTTTGATTTTAAGAAAAAAGTAACTGTCGGTATGGTATTGGATTAAAAATTGGCTAAGTGACAGGAAAAGGGTCCTTTTGATTGATTCCAGTGAGTATTTGCACTAATCCTAATACTGTGGAGTGCTTTCATCATTGTTGCAGAAGTAAACAAAAAAACTGTTACTGATAGTAATTGCTAGCAGAATAGTAAATGATAATAGAGCGCTCTCAGCTTGCTCTGGAGGCACATTCAAACACACTGTGTCTTTAATACAGCCAAAGGCAAAGTTGTATGCCAGAGAACAGGGAATGCAAGCTCTGCCTTATGAAAGAAGGCCTGTATCCTGGAAAGCAGCACTTCTGAGAAGTCTGTAGTGGACAAGCAACTGCACGCCAGCTTCCAGCGCGCTGCTGAGGAGCGATGGCACTGAGGCTTGTGTCCTGGCATGTATTAAAAAAGGAACAGGAGAGGGGATGCTTCTGCCTCAGTGAACAGTTTTGGTGCAGCTGATACTTAAAATAGCATACACAATTCAGTGTTGGTACTTGTAAAGGGAAAAAGTTGAAAATCGAAGATGATGTTAAATAGGGCAGCAAAAATTGAGGTCTGAAGGAAATGCCCTACAGTGCAACTTCCTTAAGCAAAATATTGCTTAAGTGAATATTAATATTAAGGGATGACTTGACTGATATACAAGATACAGAACTGGGAGGGGTGGTTGATATAGCTGATCGTTGCGCTGCCATCCAGAGGGACCTTGACAGGCTGGAGAAATGGGTTGACAGGAACCTCATGAAGCTCAGCAAAGGGAAGGGCAGAGTCCTGCCTCTGGGGAGGAATAACTCTAGGCACGAGGATGGGCTGAGGCAAACCTGCTGGAAAGCAGCTCTGCAGAAAAAAAGCCCTGGGGGTCCTGGTGGACCAGCAATGTGTCCTTACGGCAAAGGCCACCGATGACCTCCCAGGCTGCATTAGGCGTTGCATTACCAGCAGGTTGAGGGAGGCGATCCTTCCCCTCCGCTCAGCCCCGGTGAGATGCATCTGATGTGCTGGGTCCAGTCCTGGGCTCCCCAGTACAGGAGAGACATGGACATACTGGAGCAGGTCCAGCGAAGGGCCGCGAAGGTGATTAAGGTCTCAAAGCGTCTGATACACAAGGGGAGGCTGAGAGATCTGGGACCGTTGAGCCTGGAGGAGAGAAGGTGTCTGAACACCTGATGGGAGGGAATGAAGAAGATGGACCCAGGGTCTTCTCAGTGGTGGCCAGTGACAGGACAAAAGGCAATAGGCACAAATTGAAATGCAAGCAATTCCATTTAAACATAAGATTTTACAGCGAGGATGATCAAATGCTGGAATAGGTCTCTTAGGTTGCGAAGTCTTCTTCATTGGACATATTAAAAACCCAACTGGACACAGTCCTCAGCATCCTGCTCTAGTTGCCCCTGCTTTGAGCAGTGGGGAGTGGACTAGATGATCGATCTCCAGAGGTACTTTCCCACCTCAGCCAGTCTGTGAGATGATTCCCGTGTTAAGGGACTTCTTAAATTGTTGAACTTGATCACATCGAGAACTTAATACTGAAAGCTGAAACAATGCAAACTCAAAGTGGAAATTAGACTCTTTTTTTTTTTTCTTAACTCAGGGGAAAATAATAATGAGTTGATACCTTCAGGTTTTGAGAATAAATGTTTTGCTCTCTAATTTCTCTGCAGAGTTATGCTCTGTAATTTCAGCTCTGAACAGCCTTGAGGTCAGCAAGTCCATCTGCCTGCTTTTTGGTGGGGGCAACTGTGTTTATGGTCCTTCCTGACAGGTGCTTGCTCACTTAACTTTCTCATAACAGAGATTCTAAAATTGCATGGCAATCTCTTCCTATCCTTGGCTACAAGATAACTTAATGTTACTAATAGCATAGCAACTAGGGGAAATCCAGTGGTCTGTGATACCTAGCAGGTCATATTAGAAAGTTAGATTCTTTTCTTTGATCAAAGGGCAGGTTAGAAAATGCGAATTCATTTCATTTTAAAATTTGAGACTTAAAGGTAGTATTTGTTTTCCTGGAGAAGTCATCTCAAGGTATTTGGTTTAGGGAATACATAGTAAAGAAGGCAAAGTAGCATGGAGAAATTGTCTGGTGTGGGTCAATTTTGATATAGAATCAAGTCCTTGCTTGACTCTATGACCTGAGATGCTCTGCTTCACCAGAGCCGAAAGGGTTAATTTTTTGAAATATGCTTCATAATCTGAGAAAGAACAGCAACTTTAACTTCGTTTCCCCTAGAAGTTTATTCCCTGTGATGACATGTCTGTTTTGGATGTTGTCTTGTAAATATGAGGCTATCACATCAGCTTTTTAGATTGCCCTGTCCGTGGCATGACAGAATTTACCCAGATGTGAAAAAGAAAATTATTTGGTCTACCAACACTTATTCGCTTTTCTTATGAACTGTTGTTTGTCGTCTTGTCTTGTTTTTATTCTCTCTCTGTCACTGGGAATAGGTAGAACTTGCCATTTGGATCAAATAATTTATCTTCATTTTGCCAGCACTCTTAGGTTGTTCTGCTCCTTGGTGTGGCTGATGGAGTGATAAAATACTGCCAAGGTAGGATGTGCATCATGGCGAAAGCTCTGTGGATTAGTTGTTCTTTGTGACATTACACAGAATTTAAAACATTAAGAACTTGGCTATCTTTGTGCTGTTTCAGCCACGTAGGCTGTCTGCTACCAAACCGACTGGTGAAATAAGAGTATATGCAACAGCTGCCTACCTTGACGTGCGGAGGGAGGAAATCATCAGTCCTTAGAGTTTAGCAACCCAGGCTAGGTGAAAATCAAGTTCAGTTTGTAGTCAAAAAATGTGAAGAAACCTGCTGATGGCAGTACTGGCTCCTGATCTTGGATGAAGGGGACTGTCAGCCACGGCTGGGGTCTCTGGGTCCCTGCTGTCTGTGATTCTCTCCCTCGCCCTCTTCTTATATGCTTTTATCAATTTTTGTGACTTTCTCCTGATTTGGAGCCTGCTTTCTGACTGCTTCTAGGAGTAGTTGCTTTTGGATATGTAAACTGTGTTTCCTGCTTCTTGGGCACTTGTTATTTATTTTTGTTACTCTGAGGTTTGGTATGTGGAGGAGGTTATTGTGTTAACTTTTTCAAGGTTACTTAGGGATTTTTTCTTTTAATGTGATACTAGTAATTGCATTTTTAAAACTGTACCTAATTAACTGTTTGCAAATAATAAATTGATATCTGGATGCAAAGTCAGCATTGTAGATATTGTAGGTGCAGAAATAACTTCTTAGGGTTAATCTGTTTGGACAACGTTGGGACTTCCTTAAAGTGAACTAAAACCCCCACAGTTTACATAATGTACAGAACTAGCCTGTATTACAGTAAATTCTCACCATCTGGCTCTAAGTGCAAATCATTGCATGTCATCTGGGCCTGGTTGTCTCCTGAAAGTTTTTGGTCAACTTTCACAATGTCCTTTGGAATCTGTATAATATTTTTATCACCCTAAATGGATTCAAAGTACATTTATTACTTTTGGGGAATCCACCTGTATGTTTTTATACTTGTATGGAACCAGGTTAAGGAAGTACTTAAAAATAAAAGGTTTTACTACTCAGATCTGATTTCTCGTAACTAATTACATTAATTGAACAAGTAGTTAGATGTAAGAACCATCGTGCCTCAGGCAGTGAATTAAAAATATGGAGTCAAGATTGGTGTCGACTTTTTTTAAGAAAGGATTCTCCTCCTTTGGGGCCATGAATACCCAACACTAACGCTCATGTGCACCTGAGTGTTTAAAACTTACTGCCTTCTAGTTTGTAGCTCTCTGCTATAGTTTTTGAAGTGTTTGCATATGGATCCTCTTTGTCATTAATTTTTGGAAGAACGTACAAGCTAGTTGGTTCCCCGTGAATCACCTGTCAGTAAGTAAAGCGATGCAGTCACTTGGCACTGCGCTGGTGTAACTCGGGATGGGTATTTTGCGTGGAGCGCAGGAAGGTTTGGGGTGCCAGGGTGGGAAATCTCAAACCACAGACCTGTGTAGACAGGAAAGCTTGCACTCCAGAACCTTCACTGGTATAATTCCACAGATGCCGTCCTTTCGTATAGGTGTCCTGTATCCAAGGAAAACAAAGCTCGAGATGCTGTGGCTTAGGCTGGCAATTTAGCGAGCAAACTTTGTGATGCAAGCCCAATCTTGCATCATTACAGTGCACCTACACTGAGATAGTACTGGCGTGGCTTTGCTAGTGCTCCTCCTTCTCCTCCCTTTTCCCTTCCAATGTATAAAATCTTATTAATTACATCTTCCTAGAGAGTTTTATGACTATAATCTGCATGTTCTGTAAGTAAGGAGTAACTCTCCTCCCAATTCCTATGTCGATATATATGCCCAGTATACTACTACTTTAGTTTTTAACCTGTTTATCTGATGCTTCATGGCATTTACTGGAATTTCCTCCAAGGAAGTTCATCCTATCCTATTCTCCAGCTCTCTTAATGTCCTTCCTCCCCCCTCCGAGGGCTTGTTTGTTTAGTAGACAATTTGGCAGACAACTGACAGTATTTGAAAGTTTTTCTTTTTTAAGTAGCTGTGCTAATTTCTACACATGGTGTGCAAGCCACTTGGTGGAACTAATCCAATCACAATCTTATTTTGAAGTTAATGACTTTTAAAAGAGTACTTGTAAAAATAGTCCTTAAATACAAAAGACAAAATAATCTCTAGGATATGTTTTGAGACTGACTGCTTTGCGACGGTTTTTCTTTGGGACCAACCTTAAAATGATACAGAAGATATATTTCCCTTGGTCTAGTTCAGTTTTAGCCTCACTACTCAGGACACGGGAACTTTGCCGAAGGGCTGAAACACTGCAATCAGCTCTGCAGCCATGTGAAGAAGTGGTGTCCTATCACACACCGTGTGAATTTAAACTATCACTTTCTTATTTGGCTTACTTTGATCTCGATGGGTAACATTAAAAGTGGACCTGTGTCAGTGTAATTGTTACATAGAGCCGCAATACGAAGAAATTACACCAAGAAGTCTCTTTATGTGGCCAGTCTGTCATCACGTCCTCCCCTCCCCCCCGCCTGCTTGCCATCAGTTTGAAAGTTCAGCATCAGGCCTGTTTTATGACAATCTTGTTTTCTTCAAAGGATGTCTGTGGTGAGAAATTACTGACGTGAACAGCAACTGAAAACCCCTGGGCTTTGCTCTGGAGGCAGCAGCCTTGCTGAAGTGGTATTTTTGGGAATGGGGGTAGGCAAATGGCCGGTAGCTTTGGCATCAGTTTGTAGGACAAGGCTGGCATTAAAGGCTGCTGGTGGTCCACCGTGGCCCTGGCTGTGCTTCCCAGGGAATGGCAGGGAAACTGTCCTACTGTACCCAGCCACCCCAAAACCCTGCAGTCAGGATCCCCCTCCCCAGACGCTGGTTGGTCTCTCTGTGCTTCTGCGTGCGAGTCTTGGCTGTTTGTCGGTACGTTTTCTGGAATTTTTGTCTCCAGAGCTTCCACCTTAACCAGGCGGGTGCAGCTCAGCCTCCAGCAGTGTTGGGATGAGGGAGTAGCTGTTGCATGGAGCCGTTTTCAGGACTGCTCGGAGACACGTGTGCTCCTCACCTTGGGCAGTTAAGCAGTTGAGATGAAAACTGGGTGCAGTTTCCTGAAAATAACTTTTCATATTTCAACATGAGGTGGTAACTGGAGCCTTCAAGCTTAGTACAGTTCAAAGCCATTGCTTCCAGTAAGAAGTAATTGTTTCATATTTGGTGGAAAAAATTGCAATAGAAAGATCTCAGATGATTCATTTCCTATGCAGCATAGGTGTAATTCTGTTGGTTTGAGGCCTGAAACGTGGCTTATGCTTTGGTTTATTTCTTGCACAACCGTTGTAATGTCCTTCCCCTTCTAGTGCAAAGAAAATGCGAAGTACTGCACCAGTGCAGGAGAACAAGATAAGCTGCACATTTTAGCAGTGGCTACTATACTGCGAGCAAGTCTGACGGGGCGTAGGCTGGTCCCATGGCATCAGAGTAGGCTGATGAGCAGAAAATGGAGTAACATCAAACAGGTTGTCCGCTTACCTCAGCGTCCGAGTTACATTAGTAGTGGTGACTGAGATACTTTGACCTTCTGGCAGGTCAGCTCCCCATGAGATATCAGGATGAAAATCAACGTGAATTAGTACCTTGAGATTATAATCCTCCTTCAGTAAAAATGACCTGCCATAGGCGTAGGAAGAAACCACCATTTTTCATTGCTACGTTTTGCTGCTTTCTTGGTTTGGTTCAGGTCATTGTGTTTCATCTGAAAGCAGTTGAAAATGTTCTTCTGTTCAGACAGGACCGAGATGAGAGAATTGTGAACTGCCACCTTGGGGTGAGGTGCAGGGCATGATGCACAGCGCCGCTAACGCGGGAGCGAGCTATCCATGCTCTGACTGTTGAGCATACCTGGAAGCTAATGTATTCCTTTCAGTGGGTGTTAAAAATGGCATTGTGTGATGTTCTGCGGTAATGACTGGGAGGCACTCATGACACTTGCATTGCTCCTTTCTGCATATTCAACCTGAGAAGGGAAAGCAATCGCTAGGTTCCTCTGGCTCGGGTCCTACTTTCAAATGAGGATCTGCCGCTGAAACCTGGCTACCCACATTTTAACTTTTTTGAGCTAAATATAAGTCTTACCGTTTGATGTTTAAGCGCTTACAGTTCGTGGCTTCCTTGATACTCCTGATACTTCTGAGGGAATCGTGAAAATGGATGGAAATAGGATGGTTTAATTAGGGCTTGAAAGGAACTTCACCAGAGTAACACTATGAGCCTTCAGCTCTCAGGGTCAAATGCCTAATGAGGAGGGGCTGCGGATGATCAGAACGTAGTTTGATTTGATAATTGTGAGGTGCCTCTTACTGAATTATAAACCCAACTAAGGCATACAAAGAGGATTTTCTTTTAATATTCATCTACATTAAAAACAAACAATTTGACTGTAGCTGAATGAATAATTTCAATATAGGAACTAGAGAAGAATTTCCCTCAGTCAAAACTATAATAAGCTGATACCTGATAAGCTGAAAAATAAGATGATAGTTTAGGAAACACAAATTGGTATAGTGGAAAGGATTTTTTTGTCCTCTTTTTAATACACTTGCCATTTTCTGAGAAGAAAATTTGGGGCTTTTGTGTTGGAGTAGGTTGATCAGGATGATTTCTGTAAGCTGTGCTTTCATTTGCTTTAAAATGCTTCTTTAAATGTTACTTTAAATACCAGCTGCTTGTCACTCAACTAATAATCCTGACTAATTACTGATGTTTCAGACTCCTGTTCTTCCTTGTGTTGGTTTTACAGTGTATTCAGTTTTCAAGGCACTATTTTTGTGTATCTTTTCATATGCTTTTACCGGAGTCTAATGAATGGGCTATGTATAAAACTTGAGGTCATGTTTTCATTGAAGTGCCATTCCTGGTCTTGTTCCTCTGTGTAGGGTAGTATGGCAATGCATACTTGTGACAGAGAAGAAGTATTTTTGGGAAGAGTTGAGAGGACTTTTAGAGCTCCCCTTTTAAGGACATACTCAGTTTATTGTCTTTTACGTGCAAGCAGTTTAATTCCCAGCTATTTCTTTATCTCCCTATTCTGTTCTTAAAACCCATTTTAATGGTTTTATACTGTCAGAATTAACTACTGAAACCAAGGATAGTATGGTACAAATTATTGGTATCTGTGTGTAGACCACTGGGGTAAATATTTCTTCATGGAAAATGGAAATCCCTCTCCCTTCCAGGAGCTTGAACTGCAAATTTATCTCCTCATTGCTCAACAGAAATAGGTATGAAACACGAGTTGTCACTAGGAGTCCGAAGGCAGGATCTCTGATAGTCCTCTTGCATCTTTTTGATGACCTCAGGTGTTTCTTCGCTTGTGAGCTGACCTGCAGAGCTCAGTCCCTTCCTTCCTTGCTGACAGCTCCTCTGATTTCGTCTTTGCGCTTCTCCCCATTTTTGGGTCTCTCTTGGTGTTAGCCGTAGTGTTTGCCATGCCCTCAGCTGGGTGCAGCCCTCTGGCAGGTACTCAGGGCTCTCCACATACCAGAGTTTGCTCATTTGAGTATGTTCAAAATGCACAGCCTGTATCACCTTGTTCAGTGGAGACATTTCCTTAGCGTATGAATATTTCTGTGCATTCACCCCAAGGTGTCTTTTTTTTTTTTTTTTTTTTCCTTTGCTTCTTGTATTCCCTCCTCATCAAGCTCCAGCTTAATTTACCCTTTCAAGTAAGATGTTTGCTTTCTTCTCCGCAGCTCCTGACCTCTGGAACAGCTTTCTAGAGTTCATGCCTCAGAACCTTGGCTTTTAAGTTGTATTTTTAAGTGACTGCTTAATTCTGAAAATGTGGAAGAAAGCCTGTGGAAAGTGCGTGGGGATGGGCGAAGCATCTGTAGTACGGCTTCCTCACTGCAGTCAAAATTTATCTCTGCTCTCTGGCTAGGCTTGCATCCCCTCCCCAGTAATATCAGCATTGTGGTGACATACAGAAGAGCTGCCATTTTATCTGCCACTAGCAATTGTAATATCTTCTAGAGACTACGCCAGGCTTAGTCATCTGCTCTTGCTTAACTTGCCCAACTTAGTCCTTGCTCTGAGACACCAACAGAGACACAGCTGAGCACTAAGACACATTTCTCTGGCTTGCTGCTTAGTTCACCATCAGCTATCGCTTAATACACACAATTTATTCCTTGCTATGCTTGGTCATTTCCAATCTTCCTATTTTTCCTGCCCAGTCAACCCTAAACTGGAGTTTCTTTCCAGCTCCTCATCCTGTTTTTTTTGGAATAAGTTATTTTATCTTCTGTCCCCATCTCAGCAGGCTTTGTCCCAGGTAACTTTTGCTCCCATTCAGAGTTCAACTTTTGTCCCTTTGTATTTAAATCAGACTGCTACTGCTCTGATATACGCTGAATGCCAGCTAGGGGAGCAGGGGACTTAGATGTGTCTTGTCCTGGACGGGACCTTCCAGGAGATGGCATGTGCATAGCCTGGGCAGGCCCAGGAGCTGAGACGCTTGCAGTTTGAAATGGAATTTGGCTCTTAAGGTTTATAATGAAAATGTACTGACTGTGCTTTTCCAAGTGTATTTAAATTTGGGATTTTGAGGGGATAGAATATGCCCAACTCAAATCATCCTTCTGTCAAATTTTACATGTCTGCTAAAGCCTAATGGGTGCAGGAATGTTTCAGACAAAGGGTTTTCAGAAGGCAGCACAGGTAGCGTAATTTTTCTTAGGTCTGTTTCTTGCAAAGAGTGCAACTGTCTTGTGTCCAGTAATAAAGCTGAGAGAGACATCTAGCAGGAAGAATTTCAATGCGCATAGTTTGGCAAAGTTACGCTCCATGGTTTTATCATTGGAAAGAATTAGAGGCCGTTTTTACTGCTTCTTCCCTCAAACTTAGAACTATAAGCTTCATAGAAAACGAGGCTTTGGTTTGATATGGTGCAGTCTTCAAAAACCGATGCTGTCTGTCCCCCACCACGGCACTTCCCTCTCTGCTATCTTGACAAAATCCTGTCCTGGCTGTTACCTAACGCTTAGCACTTTGCTGTCTGTTGTGCTCTTACAAGGTAATACTCTGACTTTTCTTTTTTCTTTTGAATTGGTGACAGTTTCTTTCCCCAAGAACTGAAGTTGATGGCCATGTGACACCAAAGCGAAGCCACTCGAATGCCAAGCTCATGCCCCAAGGGGCATGGGGGGTGTCCCGCTGCTCCCGCTCAGTGCAGACAAGTCACCCACAAGGGATAAGCCGGCAGAAAACTCACTTCTCTTTTGGAGGAGGACTAGGTTTCTGCTGGTCGGGATCCCTTGAGCCAGGTCCCTGCGGGGTCTGAGGAGGACCCCGTCGGTCAGGCGCTGCCCGCACCAGGGGAGCAGGGAGAGCGCAGGGGTGCAGAGGGGCCGCAGGAGAAGAGGTGCTGGCAGCAGCGACCTGTTAGACCCAGGCAGCCGTGAAGTCCAAACAGCCCATTAAGGGGAATGGGCGATGACTTCCCGTTTGCACCTTTTCCACCCCTGTTTTTCAATTCATCAAAAACACACTTGCTCTTTTTCTAGTGTTCTGTAAGCATACCTGCCTCCAACCTCTTCTTAAATGTTAATCCCTGAGACTGAGTATTGTAAAGTGAATTGCATCAGGTCCTGCCTACTTGAAAATACTTAGCTTATCCTAGGAGTTTTAGAACTATTTTCCTACAGAGACAAGTGTTCTTATGAAGACATTCTTGTGGTTTTGCCTCTGATGTTAATTGTGGTAGCTATCTGGGTTTCTTTTTTGCAAGAAGGGATTGAAGCTAAAAGAGCATAACTACATAGGACTCGAGGTGCCACCTGTTTTTAGTGGTCTGCACTGAACAGTGGATCTATATCAGGAATTGCTCATAGTATTGGAAGACAAAATTGAGTCAAAACAATTGATGCCACATTTTTTATGTCTCCACCAAGGGGTTAGGTAGGTGTCTGGTTCAGCTCAATAGGATGCTTTCCTGTTACTTTTATGTCTCTCGCTGGATGTATCAATTTGTGGCTTTACCTGTCTCATTGCCCCATGTGTTTTGTGATCCTTTCACAATCCCCCGGAGGAATCTGACTTCCATTTATTGCACTCAAGTTTCATGTCGCTGAGAAGTTCTTAGTCCCTCTGCTTCTTATCTTTCCCTATCATTGGGATGCTTTGTGCTGGTGTCCTTTGCCTTGCTACTTCTTAGCAGGTTCCACATACTGTGTCAGAAGATTTTGCACGCTATGATTGATCAAACAATGCAAATAAAGAAAGGTAATATACATTTGTACAAATAGTGCAAATAATGAATATAGTGCTGTAGCAGAAATAAGTTATGCAAATCAAGAGGTTTTTTTAAAAGGGTCACAGATTCTGCTGATTGCTGAACACAGATCTTGAGATTTTTGAAAGGAAGTCTGATATCAGAAAGCACTATGAATAATTTTGGAGATGAGAGAGAGAAACTGTGAGTCACTCAGGATCTCTAGTGCAAAGAAAAAGGCACTAGAAAGTCTTTGGTCTGTAAGTCAGGGAAGAAGAAATTGAAGGAATATACCAGTTCAGTCCTGCATGTTATCAGTTACGAAGTTTGTAAAACAGGAAGGGGAAGAGAGCACTTGCTGAGTGATGTGTAACATCTGGCCAGAAATTAAACATTCCCCAGGGTTTGCTAAAATTGCCTCTCAGTAACTTCACCAAGCTTTTTTAAACTCTTCTAAAATATTTTGCTTTATATCTCAGATTTTCTGTAGGCTTTGTGCCCTACAAAATAACTTACCTTGTAGTGCTATCTCTGTCCTCAGTATTTTCCTAGAAGCCAGTCAATAGTCCTGCGCTGTCCCTAGGTACAGTATCCTGGTGACACCAACAAGACTGGGTCATTTGTAATGCCCCCCCAGCACACACACGGACGGGCTTGTGCTGCTGCACACAGCCAAAGGACGCTGTTTATGTTCTCTCACTACCAAACCTGATTATTTGAAGTTCACAGGAGAAAGTTGTAAGTGTTTAACCACAAAAGCAGGGGCAAAATACCGTTGTTTGTGTCTTGCAAACAAGTTGAGACATAAAGTTTTGGTGTATAGTCCAAACCTAAGTTTCTCTTCTGATGGAGAGAACCGCTGCAAATCTCTGGATTTTAAGGCTTTAGCATTTCCCCTCCTTCTCACACCTGGTTTTGAGATTCTCTTTTATCTTTAATTGTATCCCTTTGGCCTAGTCTTCCCACGCCCTGAATTGTTCCCTTTTCACCCCCCTCCTTCCTTTTCTCTTATAGTTCTCAGGGTGGAAAAACACTTACTTAAAAAAAAAGTGTGAGATGTATTTCTCCCTGTGGAATAGCTGTAATCTTAATTTAATCCAATTATGTTGGCTAAACATATTAGCTGGATGCTTTTGTTAACAGTTGACCTTTTTAAAATCTGTGTCCTTGGATTACAGAGCCGATGTCTCAGGGAGAGGAGCAGAGGTGTTTCACAACACTAGAAGCTGCCACCAATGGGCTGCTGGGAGCCGGGTGCCTGTGTTGGTTACAAGGATGCAGTTAATTCAGTTTTTCTCTGTCACCAATGAATTAACGCCTTGCCCCTTCGCACGAAGTATAGAGAAGAGTGGCTTGAGCACTTTGCACACGCTGTTACACCGTGGGCTTATATGAGTTTCATGTGCTTTAACTTGCCTTTTAATAAGTTTGAGGTTTGCAAACGGAATCCAGTACAAAGATGTTAGTTAGCTATCCATAAATAGATGCATATAAATTAATTTATTTAGAGGCTTCTGTTGGTCACAGGCCCAAAGTAAATGCATAAGCTAAATCCACAATGCAGAAATATCTGTCTACAACTCCATAGCAGAATGTATTATTTTATCTTGGTTCACTGAGGAGCAGAATATGATCCAACCCTTTGGGGCAAGTCTAAAGAGCAAGCAACTATAGTACTCTGAATTACTCTACCTAATTGAATAAACAACGTTCTTTGGAAACAGTTATTTGGCTTAACTTCATTAGATGTAAAACTTTTTTCTTCTTTTTCCTGTGTCTTCCCAGGTAATGTTCTTTCTATTGTTAGGATAACAAGTATCCCCAGATTTAATTTCAGTAACCCGAGTAGCATGGCAGGGTATAGAATTGTTCCCAAAGATAGTAGATTGTGTTTCTGTGTAGGAACAAAATTCATATTGCTGGTGGTTTTCCTTGCAGTTTTTCTGTGTGTTGCATAGTTTAACAGTTTCATTCATTGAGTTTATTATTCAAGATGTACACAGCTTTCCTTTGAGCTGAATGCAACAATTTAGCTCTTTCAGGGATCATCTATCTAATACTACATATGCTCCACCTTGCTTTCATGTAGGCAGCTTTAATGCAAACATGCTAGTTAATATGAAATAAATGTAGTGGTTGTGCTTTCAGCGAGGACAATTGTTGAGAAGCAGAGAACAGTTGTCCAATGCTGCTTTTGATGCTGTGTCTTGTATTTAATTGATGGAAAGTTTATAGTAGTTGGAAGCTACTGGTCCTCTCAAAGCCATCCTTTCAAATGGTGAAGGAAAAACATAACTTGCACTAGTACTACCTGTGCAGAAACTTACATGGATATAAGGAGTTTTTCAAAAGAAATGTAGCTTTGTAGGTGCATACGTACGTGTGCTTGAGAGATTCTCTTTGCTGTTCTTAACTGACATGTTCTCAACTCAAGTGAGGGTAGAAATCTTTCATATGTATTTAAGAAGGTCCAGACTATACTGAAGTGGATCATACAACTGTCACTCAGCTTTTCAAATTAAAAAAATTGCTGAATTTTCAAATAAAAACCCCATCAACCTAGCCTTTGAGAGTGACATATTTAAGTCCACCTTAGGATTCCAGTAAATATTCAGATTCCCTTGTGAATATGGGGTATGAACCTGTACCGATACCTTGCTGTGAAAAGTTCACTGCTGTCTGCCTTTCCTATAGTCCCAATATTGTGTTTGATAAAGCGAAATACACTTCTTAACAAGCCATCAATTAAGAAAAAATCATTTTTTTAACAGGCGAAACGAAGGCTGGAGCTAGGAGAAAGCGGCCACCAGTATCTTGCTGAAGGACTAAAGACTCCAAAGGGGAAAGGAAGAGCTGCGACAAGAAGTCCAGATAGTCCAAAAAGTAAGGGAACTTGTAACATGCCGTATGGCACAGTGTTTTTTATTTTACTAGCTTGGGATCGGAGCGAACCAGTACAACAGGCTGCATTACCTAGCTAAAAGAATGTGTTTATTACTATCCTCACCCGGACGTTCGTGCAACACACTCAATCCCGCAGCCAGGCAGCGGACAAGTTTGCAGCGTGCATCGGTCGGTGCAGAGCTGCTGAGCGCCTGCAGAGGCTCTTGGCTGCTAGGTCTGTCCCTCTGCCTGCAGCCTCTCCGCCCAGGACCTCCTCTTCAGCCAAGGACATGAAGTTAGGGATGCTTAGGAGAGCTAGATGCTGAGGAATGAAGGTACTATGACGGGATCAAACGCACAGTTATTAGGCAAAGCTAATCAGGCCAGACTCCTCCTTCCCCGCTGAAGTTACAGCAGCTGATTGGCAGGGCTTCTTCCCCCGGGCAGGGATTTGCAAAGAGTGGTAGCTGTGCCTCAGCAGCATTGCGCGCCAAATGCTTTTTGTGGGCTCTGAGCTGTCTTCTCTCACTGCAATGTGACTAGATTATTACTGCCACTGCTTAGTTGCTGCAAATATTAATTTTTGCACATCTATATTGTCTCGGGCAGTAGGTTTCTCGCAACAGGAGCTGTGGGGTACAGCCTTGCCATCTTGTTTGGGGGATTTCAGCAGGTGAATTAAGCTTGCATAGGGAGGCGAACAGGGAAAGGGGAGGACTGGGGCAGCAGTGGTAGTGATGGGAAAGCAAGAGATGTGAAGGGGTACTTTCTTGTCCCTCCTCACTGGTCTAAGTGCTTGTTTCTGTTGAGGCAGATAGGAAAAGTGACATTAACTAAAGATACAAACTTAAAGTGGACAAGTTAAACAACCACAGTTGTTTTAATTAAACTAAACTTCATTAAGCTAAATGAAATCCATTTTAAATTGAAGTGTGTTTTCACAGAAGTTCAGTACCGTTCAGAGCATAGGATGCTGCTGCAGTGTTGGTAAGGCTGTACAGGGGACTTCTTGGTGCATGACCAGGAGCACATGCCATTTTAGGTGGGGGTCAAGGCCTCTTGTCCTTATCACTCCGACTCTCTCATTCTTTTCCAAACCCCAAAAGAAAAACAAACAAACAAACAGAACCCACGCTGCTCTAAATTCACAAGGTCACCTAAGTGATACGAATATTCCTCCATTTCCCAGTGCAGACAAGCCCTCAATCTACCAGAGAATGAGGTACAGCTAGCTGGTTCTCTTTGCAAACGGGCAATGACTTGGTTTTCATTGAAAAGCCGTCATATTCTTCAGAATATTTCAGGGTAGTCTAAAGGTTTGCTTTCAGGTAGGATTTAAATTTTGACTAACTTCTGCAATTAAATGTGGAACCTGAACCTTGAAAACATGAAAATGACCACCAGATCAGCCTAAGATCCATCCTGCATAATACTTCAAGCCAATGAAAGGTTTGAGATGTACCAGCCCAGCAGACTTCTAATTATGGCTGGCTCATTTCCCTTGACACAAAGGCCTCAAACATTTAGAATTGGAAATTATTCTGATCTAAGTATTTAAACTCTTAAAAGCGCATCTATTAAGTATATGATGTTGCAGTTGTGCATGAAAACAGCGAGTTGTCTAGTAAGATCCAAGCTGTTTGCTGACTTCTAATTTAGAAGTGGATACTCTTGCCCAGTTTGAGCATTGTTTGGTTATGGAGAAATGATGATTATAAATTGTATCTTACGTCAGTCTCCTTCAATTCACTTGAGTTTTCTGTAAGCCGTGGAGTCTGGTGCTGATGGAATCCGTCATTGTGTTCACCCACTGAAGTACACCTAAGTCCTGCTTAATTGCATGTGAAACACTTATCTTACAAGAGGGAAAAATCAAACCCTGATGAAAGCTGGCTATCAGCCTGATGAAGGAGAGTCATAGGGGAATTTTTGGTATTGCTGCCAGGATAAATAGATACTAAAAATACTATTAAGAATTCACATAGCAATATTCTACTTAGGCTTTCACTATATGTATCCGTCAGACTAATGGAAATATTTGCATTTAAAAAAATGTATATATTTGCTCATGTACCTGTGACTTTTGGAAAAGTACATCTTGAAATACAAATAAATACCTAGTGGTAAGTTGTGTCTTAATGCAGAGGTTTGAGAGATTTCTTTAGTAAAAATGAAAGAAATATCTGTAATACGTATCCTTTCATTTCTGGATGCTGCTTTTGGAACCAAAGAGAGAAAACCTGATTTATCTGTTTGGTTTTGTTTTTTTTTTTTTTTTTTTTTTTTTTTCCTTTTCTTTCCAAGCTCCAAAATCTCCTTCAGAAAAGACTCGGTATGATACATCACTTGGCCTTCTTACAAAGAAGTTCATTCAGTTGCTGAGCCAATCTCCTGATGGGGTCTTAGATTTGAACAGAGCGGCAGAGGTCCTCAAGGTGCAAAAAAGGAGGATTTACGATATCACCAATGTACTGGAAGGCATCCATCTCATTAAGAAAAAATCCAAAAACAACATTCAGTGGATGTGAGTATTCATTATCCTTTTCCATTCCTGCTGGCTGATTGCACTGTCACAGAGCAGCAGTGTTTTTCTTTTCCCACCTTCCATTCTAACACTTTGCTCCAAGCAATCATCCAAAATGCCTTCCATCAGGATAAAGCTTTCTTTTTCTGTTAAGACAGGTTTTCAGTGTATAAATAGCATTTGTCAGGGAAATTAGAAACCAACATTTTGTCTGAATACTGGATTAACTCATTTTCTTCTCCAAGTCGAGTAAGTTTCTAGGTACATGTCCGTACCTACTGCTTTCCTCGGTCTTTTTCAGAGTGTGGTTAGTGGAGAGGGGAGCTAGAAGCAAGATTTTGGAAGTGCTTAGAAATAATCAACTTTTCCATCTTGGTGGCAGTCCAAAATGTGTTGTCATGATAAAAAGATGCTTTTTCTGGAAAGCATAGTTTATGTTGACTCGCTATGGGCAGGTTTAGGGAGAATTGGGCTAAGAACTTCATCTGCAGTGTAAAACCCTGCCTCTTCCCTTTCCCATAGCATAGGGTCAAGTTGTACAAATGCTGAAAAGGTGTATTCCTTCTTTGTATCTGTAGGGGCTGCAGTCTGTCAGAGGACGGTGGCATGCTGGCACAGCGTCAAGGCCTCACGAAGGAGGTGACCGAACTGACTCAGGAAGAGAAGAAACTGGATGAGCTAATCCAAAGCTGCACCCTGGACCTCAAGCTGCTAACGGAGGACACAGAGAATCAGAGATATCCTTTTTCCCAAAATCTCAAAGGTGGTTAGTCTCCTTGCTGTGCCCTGTAATACTAGGAGAATTCCTCTAATTAATGTGATATAAAGCATCAGAAATTTCAAGAAGTTGGCTAATGGGTTTTAATGTAGTTCTATATAAAAGTTACTTAAGCCACTTGCACCCATAATGCTTCTGAAATGTCAAAAGAAAAACGAAAAGGTGGTATATGAAGGAGCCCATTAACATCCATGTTCACATAGACTAGAACCAACAATCTAGCTGATAATGAATGACAACATCCAACAACCCTGTCCTTTTTCGACTATTTTGGGCCTAGAGCAAACCCTGTTTTTATGTGTGCAGAAATGATAAAGGCATGCAGACAAAGTCTTTGCTAAGGTAACAGAGTTTTGCGTGTGTGTGTACTCATTACTTTTTTTTTTTTTTAATTTAAACTGCCGTGTATATACATTACAGGCACAGAGAGGAAAATAAAGTTAGGAGTCAGTTTAGTCTGAAACTTGCAACAAACTTTCAGATTCCTCTGGTTAGAGAATCTATAATAGAATATCATAGATAAAGGTTTTATGAGCTCTCAAAATGACTATTTTGGACTGAATTATTTAATGTAATAGCAATGCTCAATTGCATAAGGTTCATATGACTTCAGGTATTTTGGCTGTTAATATCCCTTGTAATTAACCAATTCTCATTTTCACTACATTTCCCACCGATTAGCAACAGAAGGAAGCATTTTATTAAATGCTGATGTGAAAACTTTTAGTACTTTTTATAACGAGTAGTTCTTAAAGAGCATCCAATAAGGTGGACTTCTTTGTTCTGAAGGATAGGAAATAACTACGGGAGTGTCAGTAAGAAGTATGTGAACTATGTAAATACTGTCTTTTGACTAGCTTTCATACACATTTCGAGACGTAAGCAAAGATCACCAAGTGGCATAGGGAGTAGGGTCAGCACTGCCTTCAGCTAAGAGCTTGATCCCTGAAGAGATTTAAGCAAGACAAAACTGAGCATTACCATTCTTTGTTTTTCTAGTGCTGATTCCTGTGGTAGCGATCCCTGCCCTGCCACTGCCGGCTGCCGTGGGGATGGGCGAGCAGGGATCAGCGTTAGCAGCGTGTTGGCCTCGTGCTTTTGGATTTAGGAGAGCGTGTTCCCCAAATCCATCTGTGACTCTAAGTTTAGTGATAATACTAGTGATTGTTGAGGAAGGAATGCATGTGAAACCTGGGGATGAATCCGAGTGCATCCCAGTACTGTCTTTCGCTCACCTCACTGAAGTCTGACATGAGATGACCTGCTGAATACTCATGGAGCTGAGAAGCCTCTTCCTTTGCTTAATCACTGAAGATGAGGTTTCTGCTTTTGAAGGTTTTTTTTCTTTTCCCTCACGATTAGGTAGTGTGCTTCCTTGTCTCCCTTATAAGTAGAATCAGAAAGTAACCGATTGCTACCTTGAATGTTTTGGGGTATGCCCAGCATTAGCATGGGGAGGCTTTAGCTACAGCAACGAAGATTGTTGTTTTATTTGAAAACCGTGCAATCCTTTCCTTTGTTCGTATAGTGACAGCCACTGTTGCTGTCATTTGTACTCTGCCTTTGCAAACCTTACTAAACGAGTGGTAAAAGCCTTGGTAAAGCCGCTTGGGTGAAAGCTGACCTGTCGCTTTGCCTCTTGACCTGTTAGGTCCAAGTTAGGTGTGACACGTATTAGTGTTTTGAGCTTGGGCAGTCTGTCTTGGCTGTACTGCATGGTAACAGTACACATTTACCAAAATTGTTCTCATTTACACCCCCAAAAAGTATAATAATAAATTAGGCTTTTTATTTCTATGGCATAAACATTACGATGGATACCTCACAGATGACAAAACTAAAGAGCTGGAAGCGCTTGCATGTCATCGTGGCCGTTGCACAGTTCTTTTTGCAACCAAAAGCACTGTGACACCTCGGTTACATGGGTCAGTAGGTGAGGCAACACTGTGCGGTAACCCACTAAAACACTCATGTTGACTTGGACAAATTCGTGTTGAACAGCAAAATATTCATATTCATTCCATGCTTATGCAGAAATTGAGCTTCTGTGCTGTCAAGTTGTTTAAAGTAGTTTAAACAGGTTTTTGAAATAATTTTATATAATATAAGTTTATATATAAATATGAGTATTGTGTAAATGTTTATACATCTATATGTTTATATATATGTTGTATAAAAGTTTACAAAAACCCCTCAAATGAAAACTGAAATTATGATTTTGTTGATGACTTCAGAAATATATTGTATATGCACATCCATAACATGCATCTGTAAATTCCTTTACATTTTTTCTGAGATTTCCAGTTCACTGCATTTTGATAGCAAGTGTGTAAAAAAAAAAAAAAAAAAAAAAAAAAAAAAAAAAAAATTTTGCTTTGTGCAGTCTGTGAGTAATTTCAGGTTGTGGGGCTTTAGCTTATGTAGTTTTATGTGTGTAAAGGAGGAAAGAAGCACTAAGCACGGAGAATCCCTTTTGTCACTCGGTAGTGGCCCCGGGAAGTTCTCACACAGCTTCACTACAATCACAACCAGTATAGAGAATAGAAAACTTTGGGCTAAGAGGAACATAGCCATGAGAAAATGGAAAAACTAATTCAAAGACTTCTGCCTCTTCTAATAGTCTGAATATATTGTAACCGGAGTTGGAAAATTCCTTAACAGTAATTACATTAGCTTATGTGACGTATCAAGATATTCGAAAAATTAGTGGCCTTAAAGACCAAACTGTTATAGTTGTGAAAGCTCCTCCAGAAACAAGACTTGAAGTGCCTGACCCAGTGGAGGTAAGGAGAACCTGGCATTTCCTGCCAGGTTATATATCATTTTTCTATTGTTGTGAGTCTTACTATGGTAACTGATGCCGAAGTTGGATTGTATTGGCATATAGTCCTACATTCGTCTGTCTTTCAAACTTCAGACTTTTTTTTTTTTTTTTTTTTTAAAGGAAGGGGAAACTTTAAAAATCAATTTACACAGGGCAATCATTATTTGTTCCTTTTCTTCCGGTTCCAACTTTCCTTCAAAGTAATCCACGCTATTTACAGATACTCTCTTTTACTCTCTTTTGCTATACTTTATGTAAAGAACAGCTCTTCCTCGACAGTCAAAATTTCCTGTTTGTAACCATGTAAAATCTTTCTCTTAAGAGATTCAGCTGTTTGTTTTTTTTTTTTTTTTTTTAGCTTTATGTAGTTTTATTTATAAAGTTCATGGATAACTCAATGCCTTAAGCATCTTGATGACTTGTATTACTGATACCCTAATTTATTGAGACATATGTTTTCATGTCGGGTTTCCTTTTCTGAAGTACTACAGTTATTGTAGAAACTAGTGTTTCCTAGAATCCATTTTTGCCCTTCCTTCTTCCATCATCATCTTTGCTTCATTGACAGTGATTTTACACATCTCTCTAAAACTTTGTACATTCTGCTAGTGCAATTTTTGTTTGCTATCGTGAAGTCTGTAGGGGATGGGGATTTCCTTTCCTATTTTAAGTATTTCTATTTCTGAAGCTGTGTTCATCTGTGTGCCTCTTCTTTTGCCCCTTGCTACTCAAGCCACAGTCTCTCTGAGTGCTGGCTTTTGTATATGAGATGTCTGGCTGTCATTCTTTTGTTTCTTATCTCAGGTAGATGTCTAGGGTAATTTAGCTGCTTCCTTTATGTCACAATTGCAGAGAAAAATGCTTCAGGTGGCTTTTCTTTGAAGATATCCTCAGGGAATAGCTTTACTTTTCTTCATTCCTCTCATGGTTTATGAACCACATGGTTCGGCTGCTCCTGGGATTTTATCTTGGTGGTAAAAGTGTGCTGCTTTACAATTCCCAGTTGTTCTGACAGACCCAAGTACATTGGGCAAATGGAATTTGCAGGAGCCGCTGCTTTAGAGAATCAAGAAGTGTACCTAATTTCTTCACTCAAGGAGCAATTCGAGAGAGGGCTAACCCCCAAACTCCTCTGTGTTGTGTTCGTACCTCTGCATTACTCCTTCATCCCTACCATTGTGCCGGTTCCAGTGAGCCCAGGGCTACCTGCTGCTGGGTGGGCAGGAACAGACTCCGGGATTCCCTGTCACTTCTTTTCCTAAGATTATTTTTCACTTGCTTTAGGCCCATTACGGTTTCCATCCTTTTTTTTTTTTTTTTTTTTTTTTTTTTCTCCCCCCTTTGTCCTTAATTTCCCCTTTGAACCGAGGTGCAGGTTTTGGAACAATAAATCATTTTGCTGCAATGAGGAAGGGATATGTTTTATCAGTATCCATAAATATATACTGTTATCGTTGCTTGCTTTCCTGCTTCTTTCCCCTAGGCGTTATGCTTTGATTTTAATTCAGTGAAATCAGGCAGTTAGAGATGCACACAATCATTAAAATTAGCGCCTAGACCTCCCTTATCCCCTATATCCAACTTATTCATTTGATGTTCAGCTTCAGGCAGTAAAGTCCTATTTCTTTCTCTCATTTGCAGTTACAATTCAGTGTCTTTTTTTGCATATCTCAAGTCACTCAACAGTACCTTCTCCAACTTCCATCTCCTTTTTTCTAATTATCTATAGCATTGCCCTAAGTACTCTTAACTGTTTTCTATGCCCTGGGGAATCCCGGTTCAGTTGCTGTTCTCTGTATTTGTAAATATTGTCTGTTATGTTACATAATGGTTAGAATGCAAGTAATATGAAAAACTTTTTGTCAAAGGGCACAATAAAATGTGTTTGAAACAAGTCTGCAAAGAGGTATATAATGCCTGTATTCATGCTTTTTAAAACTATTAATGTAATACAGCTGGAACAGATTTATTTGTAACCAGAATAATTTATGATTTTCCTTCATAACATAAAGAGAAACTTTGCAGACTTTCTGTCTATATATGTCATCTTGTTTTATTGCATCAATGTGCGAAAGTTAAGAAAATGTAACTTCTTGCGATGAACTAGGAGTTCCTGTTATTCACAACCACCATCAAAATTGCTGCCTTGAGGGGGCAGAAGAACTTACATAAACAAGTTTGGGTGAACAAAATGGCATCTGTTTTTCTTTTTTTGTTATTTGGAAAAGCTTCCCTGATAAACAGGTGAACTTACATATAGCTATTTGAGTTCAATGTGAATAAGTGCTGAAGGTTTTTGGGGGAGTGGGAAGGATGTTTTAGCATCTGTTTAAAGCAGAAACATTTACACAAATACATCCAATAATATTGTTATGAATAATAATAATAATAAAACCGGTGACTTGCATCCCATAGCTCCATGCCATCAGAATGCTCCAGGTTATTGTGGTTGTAAGAAAATGTTAGGAGTTCAATCCTTTATACCTCTCTGGCTATGATACAACACATAAAATGGTGGGCTTCTGAGATTTGTGCACTACAGGCAGTGGGAAAAGCTTTTATGTTCTCTTCCAGTCTACAAGATACATCAGCCAAGCCTTTCACATCTTCAAATAAATGCATGGGGGATTTCAGGTTCTTTTGGTTAGTAAAAAAATGTATTCCAACACTCACACCCCAGTAAGAATTTACTCCATATGGTCAATATTCTGTTGTATTCATTGGTATAACATCTTATTGATGTTTGTTTTGTTAGCAGAGTGCATTGATACATTTATCTAGTACTCAAGGACCTATCGAAGTTTATCTGTGCCCAGAGGAAAACGATGCCCTCAGTCCAATGAAAACCTATAGTCAGGACCACAACGGAAATATTTCCAAAACCATTTCCAAAGGTAAAATTATTTCTTTGTAATACTAATGGCCCTTCTTCATGCTCTCATTCAAGATTTCATTTTGAACTTCAGATATCCAGCTCTTGTTTTTTGGCTTTATTTTTCTTAGAAGTGAAAAGCTAGGGTATCAGTTTTCCACTGTGTCTTTCTGATTTATATAGCAGGAGATATGTTTTCCTCTGCATCAATTCTTTAAAATAAGTTTCCTATCTGCATGTCATATGTAACTAAAGTTTATGCAATATTGAAGAAAGAAACAATTTAGTTGCTTTTGTGTTTTCAAATAGGACAGTAGCAGCAAAGATTCACCTCAACACGAGAGGTAGAAATCTCTGTGTATGGGTCTATGCAGCTACAGTGTCACTGATGACATCTCTTGCCTAGAAAGTTTTCACTTTGACTATGAATTCCACCAAAAAATGGGCATCTCTCTCTACACTTACTGTTTTTTTTTTTTTCCCCCAGTAGTTGTTTAAACCTTGTAAAATAATTTTTTAGTAGAGAAGTCAGTGGTGATAGCAACATGAGCATTTTTGAGAAGCCCTTTCTACATATCAAAAACAAGCTAGAAATTATACAGAGGCTGTATTTTGTTGAAATGATGCTTTATGAAAGGCCCTTTATGCAGTGGGTACTTTGTTTGATCTGTGTCTGGTATTTCTAATGAGATTAAATGTGTCATCTTTATTTGTTCTCTTCCCCTTCTTACAGAAGTGGCTTCTGCTAACTCAGGACAAGGTGACTGCTCAGTAAATATGGCAACAATCTCTCCGTTGGCTTCTCCAGCCAACCTTCTACAGCAGACCGAGGACCAAATTCCCTCAAACTTTGAAGGACCATTTGTGAATTTGCTGCCTCCTCTGCTTCAGGAAGATTATTTGCTGAGCCTTGGGGATGAAGAAGGCATCAGTGACCTCTTTGATGCTTATGATTTAGAGAAGCTTCCTTCATTGGTGGATGAATTTATATACAGCTGATTCTCTTAAATGCTGTCCATATCTAAATCATTTTTTTAATGGAATCAAAAAACCTGCCATCATTCAGAGTTGTCCCCTACTTACTATAAAATAGCATTATTAAATAAACTAGGCTCTTGAACAGTGCTGATATTTTAATTAAATACTCCCTAAAATACTATAAACGGGAAGCGAAGGCTTTTACAGCAAGGCCTTCTCCTTGACCCTGAGCTCCAGCACCTTGTGAGTCAGCAAGTGCAAGCAGGTGACCGTAAATGTTTTGTCTTCACACTCCCCCAGTCTCTGCTTACCGTGACAAGTGGGCTTACGGAGAAGGGCTCAATGAACTGCTTTAGTCCTAAATTACAATTTTATAATAGTATTTCAGGTCGTGCCTTCTGCAGAGAATGCATGTCTCTTGAGTGTCACAACATGGATTGTACCTGCAGTGAACATAAATATGAAGTAATGCAAAAGCGTGAAATGGGATTCTTCAGCTACTTGTGGGAATGTTTAAATTGCTGTCATAATGCTCATTTTGAGCTGTGTATATGTCTCATTATGAGGTCAAATACTTATGTCCTTAAAAGCTTTTAATAAAAAAATACACTGTAAATGTAGTGTATATTGCAAATATTGAAAAGTATAAAGTTCTGCCACTTCTCGTAGTAATCACAGATTTTTAAAAATGCTTGTGTGTGTGTGTGAAAGTAGTTTTTGTTGGTTGTTTTTTTAAACTAGAACGAAGATGCACAGTTCAATTTTACTGCCCCCAGTGTGCATTAGAACTGGTACATAAATTTTTGTGGTACTAAGTGGGGCTTTGTGTTAAGTGCCTACTAGAGATGCACTGTGGGTTTTTCCCTCTATGGAAAACACTTATGCCAAGCTTTGTTTGTTCAATATATCATATTTATCTCAGTGGGTTAGCTTCCTCTGCTTACAGCTTTTTATAATTCTCTTCGCCAGCAAAATGGAACTAATTTTTTTCCAAAGTACATAACTGTAAGTACCACATCAACTGAATTGCATTTATTTTTTGAAGATCTTTGGTAGTATAGTATAGTACCAATATTTATTTTTTGAACGTGAGAGGAATTCTAAGAAGTCTTAAATAATTTTTTTTTTTTTTTTGAGTGTAAAATATGTTGCCATGTTCTGGGCTAAATTAATGTAATGTTGATTAGATGATGCCCATATAATCCTTTTGTTTGCATTACTGTTGTGCTTATCTGACATACTCAGAAAATTAGTACTATTTGTACTGTAGTAGGATATTATGTATGCAGGTTTTCTGGTACCATTGAGTTGCTGCTATGAAAGCTCACACATGAAAAGGCGAGAAGTCACAGTACTAATAAGAGAACTGTATGACTGTGTGAGTTTTGGAATATAACAAATGTATAAAGGGCAACACATAAAGAACTGTTAAACAGTGTTAAGTGTGTGTTTATATGTACAAATGTGTGCATAGATCATTCAGCAGTTGTATTTAAGTTGATAAATGTTCTCAACTCACACTTTAGTTATCTAGCAGTTTTGTACAATAGAATTAATTTGTAAACACTGCCAGAATATTTTCTAGCTGGTTTGTAATTTTTTAAGAGTTTTTTTAGATGTGGATCTGTAAATAAAATTGTAGTATTTAAAGTTTTCGTCTTGTGGAAGAGGAAAGTAAAAGTTGTGTGAGCATGAAGATTTGCGAGACAAAGGGGCACTTTTGCGGGGGAAGAGAAAATGAAGACTAACGCAGACCATCTTTTTTGTACAAATTAAACACTTGTCCCAATGTGTGTGGGCAAAATACTAATCTAATTTAGCTTTGCATTGTATGCTAGTTTAAAAAAAAAACCTCTGTAAAATACTGTAAAAAACAAACAAAAAAACAACAAAAAAAGCTTTTATGGTGAGTTTTGTAAATAGATTTATTAAAGGATGACCTGTTCTCTAGCTGTGATCTTACCACTTCAAATGGATGTAATTTGAATAAATTTTGTATGGTAATGAATCAATAAAAAGGATTTTTTAAAGAGTTTAGATTTGTATATGGCTATGTAAATTCTTCTTACTCTTGGTGCCAATCATGCTGGTTCTTGGAACATAGCTGTTACTATTTTCATTATTAGTGCTCACACTTGTTTGACACCAGGTATGTTTCAATGCCATTTTTTTATTATGTCAACAGTAAGTTCAGCATTTTTTTTTTTTTTTTTTAAGCCAGAGTGAAACAAGAATAAGAGACATGTAAAGAGACATAGGAGGAGATCCAAAGGTTGGAATAACACAAGTTTATTTTTATTTATCCCCCCCATATGAATTATGAACAGACTTCTTTCAAACTTCACAGAAATTGGGTTATTCTAGGATTAAATGACATGAAATAAAGTGTTGAGGATCTGTTTAACCTTCCTACTGATAACTCTCCAGAAGTCTCCTAATAGTAGCTTTGAAAAGAAGGAGTTCTGTTTACTTGAGTCATCTCCAACAGTCTTTTGCACCATACATGCATTTACAAATTTGTACTCCCTTTCTGGTCTTGGTGCTGCACCTTTCTAGATGCATGGCTGTCAGTTACTAAAACAACAACAAAAAAAACCCTGTAAGGATAATAAAACCACAGTAGCATCGTTTGCTTAAATATTACACTTCTGAGCAAGTCCTATGTGTCTCATCATCTTCCCTGCACACAAGGAGAAGGCTACTATTTTATCTCTTTATGTACCTGTCTGTACTCTAACTTCTGCACACAGCAGTACTGAAAGGAAGATTACAGAGAAGATCCTATGTTCTTCCATATTCCCAACAAATAATAAAGGAAGGCTAGAGGACGGTGTTCTCTGTTCTCCCTTTGAAGCAGAGATGACAATAAATGTCCTCCTTCTGTCCTATCTGTCATAGTTCCCTGGCTTGTTCTCAGTTTCTCTGTTCTACAGGTGCCATAAGCACTCTTTTATTCAGCCCTAGAATCTGCTACTGATTGCCAGTTTTCATGTCATTTTCTCTTCTCTCCCTTCTGCTTTCTGTAACTGCTTTGTAAACTTTGGATGTGATGAGTTGCAGGAGAAATAAACCAGCTGGTTAAAATACTTCATTCTGCTCCCCTGAGCTAGCACAGTGCACCTCAACATTATTCAGCGTACAAATATTAGTTTCAGGGAGGTTTTATTGGGGCCTGTATGTGCTGCATTCCTTGGCTGCCAGCAGATTGAAAAGAATTCTGAGAAATCTTTCAAAACTGGCCTGAATGATAGGCAACTACACACTCCTTTACAGCCAGAAGAAGAATTTAAAAAGGAAAAAAAAAGCAGTGTCCCTGCCCTTGAACCTACAGTGAGAACTCATCCACCTACAAATGACAGATACGATCACTTTCTATTCTTTTTTACTTATACCTGAAAGAGTAAATTACAACGCTGTCTTGATGCAGACATGGACATTTTTGTTGTAGAAAGTATGAAAGATATGTAAGGTACTTTTTGTAGCATGAGACATTGCTACGTGTTTAGAAGCACCAAATTTAGCAGTATATGCCATTTTTTTCTCTATGGAACACAGTTAATGCACAATGCCATTAGTGTTCCTGGAGCCAACAATTCTTAAGATTAAGTGAACCAAGAGCCTATATAGCAAAGTCAACAAAGTGATATTAACAAAAGCATAAACAAGTATCATTCATCTCCGCATTTTGCTTTTCTTCCTGAAGCAAGATCTGCCTGGATATTACTCTACAGCTAAGCAAAGATCAGCAGAATGCTTTGCCTTTATTAAGTTTGGGAGTTTCTTTACCCACTTTTTTCTTTCTAAAACTTGGCAGGGAGAAAGTGTCACATCTAACAGAAAAACTGGGTTGCTATCAATTCTGAGTGGTGCTGAATGTTGCTGACAAATGACCAGCCAGATTCTCCTGAATTGCAGGAATAGAGGAAGAAATCTGATTTCTTGTATCTAACTTTAGGACTCTCCATTTTTTTCCTGCATGCCTTACCACTTACTTTTCCACCGAGAACTGCACGTTAGTTATCAGGGAATAATAAGGTTGCCATGTAAAAATTGGGCCCCTACTTCCCCGTCTGTTTCCCTTCCTTAAGAATGTTAGTTCAGATGCTCTAAACCAACTAAGGATGTATCTTCTACTAACCATGAGCTGTAATTGAGGTTTGTATTTTATTCTCCTACTGGTTTTTGTATTTTCCAACTACCTACTCCTGCAAAACCTGTCATGATTTATAACCTAGCCTGAGGCTGGTGTCTTCAAGTCCACCACCCCTGAGGAGTAGGAAGTAAGGTATAAGGCAACTTGGAAAGGACGTATTCTAAAGCTGTTCTTTGGACATTCAAGGAACTGGAGCGTGTATATTGCCAGTCTATAGAAGGCCAGTACTGGGACTTGTACTGCCAGCCGCTGTCTCTGAAGAAGTGGTTTTCCCAGGTAGCTATAAGATAAGCTTTCTTCCTGCGGTCAGGAGGTGGTAGGGAATCACCTGCTTCCCTTGCTCCCTGCTGCACTACCAGCAGTCTGTGTGCAGCTTTATTTGTTATTATGAATATGCTACAAACCAATTTAGATTTGTGAGCTTCAAAAGCACTTGAAGAGTGCCTTCCATGTTGTGGCTACATCCTAAGACTGAATAGGACTGTGCGGGCACAAGGGCTGCTTGATATTATGAATTCTTGGCAGCGGGACAAAGTAAGGACTCTGCCGGATCATGCTGAAACTGATCAGCATGGCCTATTTATGTCACTAGGTATGGGACTCTTGGGTTATTCCTGCCTGGGAGCTGCTCTTGGAGCTCACTGCCTCCCCTTAATGAGTAGTGTTTTGTCAATCTTGGCCATCTGGTGATTTTTGGGTACGTCTCGCAGACTATCTATCTGTGCTTTGCTCTTTCAGTCAACCATAAAACGGCACCGATGTCTGCCCAGTTTTGTTTAACCAGAGAGGTAACGCTTGGCTAGTCAAGATAACTGTGGGGTAGTGCAGTGCAGTGCAGTGCTCCCAAAATAGAGAAGTTTAGACTGATGTGAAATACTTAGAAAACTGAATATGGGAAACTGAAAAGAAAAAGGAAGAAAATCACTAACCTTATCAGGAAGCAGTTAAAATACTGATTGGTAATATATATATGATTACTTACTGACATACTAAGGACTGCTTACACCGTACTACGGAGGAGGATGTCTGAAATAGATTAATGTGACTGCCAATTTTAAAATGTTTTCCTCCACTCTCTTCTGGGCTAAAAATGCTGCAAAAATAATGAATTACACATCACTCAGTGTCTCACTGAGAGTACCTCTGACAAGTACTTGCATGCTTAAACAAAGACCAATCACAAAGGCAAATATATCTTAAGCTGTAACAATGACTCTATCATGAGGCCAGGGTGATATTAATAGTGCTCAGTCCTGCCTAGAATGATTTGTTCTTAAAGACTTATTTAAAGGAAGTGCTTGTTTCTTTCTGTCCCAATTCTCCTCTTCAAATCTCTCCTGTTACTTTGATCTCATCGTTATCCTTCTTTGGCCTGTGAACATCGTCAGATAAGTGTGACATAAAATAAGCACCAGTTTTTAAGAAAAAGGAGAGGGAGGGGAACGTAAAAGTTCATAGGTAAAAGTTGCCAAGTTTTATCTGCTAGCAGACCAATAGGCCTATTATGGAATACGCTCAGGGCTTTCATTCGCTTTCCCTCCAGTTCGAGGGCGACTATAATCCGCTACCTGCAGAATAAAATAATGATTCCAGAGGCTCCTTACTCTAAAGAGAGTAACTTAATGTTCGAAATGCAATTACAGGAAATGGTGATTTTTATACGTCGAAGCTGGCTACCTCAAAATCAAATTAATATGTTAAAGATGCAATATAAATAATCTTTTAGGTTAACTGTGTATATTAAAAACAAAGCAATAATATTATGCTCACCCTCCATAACACTTTGATCAACAAGGAAAGTACACGCTTAACAATCTGTCTGCTTAGAGCACTAGCTTTAGCCATCCAAGTTGAAACAGCCAGACTAATGTCTTCCAACATATTAATTAGAAAAGTTGCTATGAGCCATAAATTGGAGGAAAACAATGCCAGAAACTTTAGCCATCTAATATTAAATATTTTGACCAATGCCTTCCAGACTAAACAGAAAAGTTGCTACTAGCACTGGATTTTGAGGAAATTAACGACTGAACATAAAAAGCGTTGTGGCCATAACAGGAATAAATAGCTCATCATTCCTTTGGATCAGATGCATCAGAATCCAACCGTTTAACGGGAAACGTACTGCCGGACCGAATTCTCCATTAAAATAAAGGAGAATCCCCAAGGATTCGGGGAAGTGGCGCCGAGGACGTGTGCCCCCGGCGCTGAGCAGACGCCCGGGCACCCGTTATTTCCCCTTCGAGCGCAGCCGCGGCCCTCCGCCGGAGGAAATGCCGTTTTCCGACTCGACCGCTTCACCTTCCGTCTCACGGCACCCGACCTTTCCAGCACGGCAGCAGCCGCCGCCCGCCAGTTCCCCGCCGTGCGTGCGGCTCCCGGCTCCTCACAGCCCCAGCGCGGCCTCCGCAGAGCGGCTCGAACGGGGCACCCTCTCCCTTCCGAGGGCGGCGAGGACGGGGACCCCGCAGCCGTTTTCAACCGCCGCCCTCCGAACAGACGACCCCGGATCACCTCCCTCACGGGCTCCGGGCCCCGCCGTCCCCCCCCCCCCCCCGTTTTTACCCGGCAGCGGAGGAAGCGCCGCCGCTCCCCCGTTTCTCTCCTCCCGCCGCCGCTCCCCGCTGAGGGCCGGGGTGGCCCGGCCCAGCGGCCCCGTGAGGAGCACTTAGGGCTCCCGCGGCCCTAGCGCCCGCCGCCCCCCGATAGGCCTCGGCTCTCCTCTTCCCCCACGTACGGCAGTCCACCGGCGAACGGAGCGGGAGCGTCGGCCCGCCTGTCAAACACCTCGGCGTGCAGCCGGCGGGACCGGGCCGCCGGTGAGGACCGGCGGGACCTATCCCGCCGCTCCCGGCCCGCCGGCAGTGCCCGGCGCACTATTTTGTCCGCTGCCGGCCGCCGTCGCGGCGCTGCTGCGCGCGCGGGGGCCTGAGGCGGGGCGCTGCGCGGCGGCCGTGATGGCGGAGCCCAGCTGAGGCGGCGGTGAGTGTCGGGGCTCGCCGTTGAGCTTCCCCGCCCTCCCCTCCTTCCCCTGCCCGGTTGTGACGGTAATGGCCGCGTCCGTCCCCCTGTGGGGCTTCCCCGGGGCTCCGCGTTAAAGCCGGGAGGGGGAGGTGGCGCCTTTCTGGCGGGAATCTCCAGAGGAGAGTTGGCGGCCGGGTCGCTGCTCGGGTGCCGTCAGCGGGGCGGGAGCCCGGTGAGGGACCGAGCCCAGCCGGGTTCCGGGGCGTCCCTGCTCCAGGCCGGGCTGCCGCTTGCCCGCGGGCACCGAACGAGCTTGCCCTGGGGCGAGCCGGGCTGGGCGGTGGGTCGGTCCGGTTTTATATTAACGCTACGGTTTTCTTCTGCTCCGTGTGAGCCCGGGGATAAAAGCCCGGGGCTTTACCGGAGACACCTGTTGGTAAACAGAGGAAAGAGCGGTCCTCTTCCACCTGGGTGGAAGTTTTCTCTGTGGAAAGAAGGATTTACTCCCTCGGTATGCGCGAGAGGATCAAGGAGGGGTGGCTGAAATAGACAGGGGCAAGGGAAGTTTTGTTTCTGTCAAGACGTTAAAGACACTGTTACTGTTTTTTGTTTGCTAACGTTCATTTTTTAAAGGGAAAGGTAAAGTTCTGCAGGTACAACTTGACAGCATAAGAATACGTTAGCTTCTAATTTTATTATTGTCTCTTATTTCGGTCAATCTGTCAGAGTAGCTGCAGAAATCTGTTTATTTGCTTCTGAAGATGGGATGTCATGGATGCATATGGAACTAGTGCAGATATCAAGTAATCTGTTCTAAAAAAACTTTACTGTGTAATTTTAAAAAAAAGTTGTGAATGTTTTAAGCTAGAATTTACCCTTAATGTCTTTCGCTGCTTTCATTCCAAATTTTAAACTCCTGATTGAAGACAGAAATTTGGAGGAGGTCTGAAATAACTTAAATACACCAGATTTTGACAAAAAAACCCACCCTATAAAAGAAGGACAAGAAGATTAGTGCCTCTGCTCAAGGAAGGACAGGGAAAATGTGGTTACCGTTCCACCTTGTCAGCCAGTCATCATGTGTTCCCAGCATTAACAAGGTGTCCTGGTTTCAGCTGCGATAGAGTTAATTTTCATCCTAGTAGCCGGTACAGTGCTGTGGTTTGGATTTAGTGTGAGAAGAAAGTTGGTAACACACTGATGTTTTAGTTGTTGCTAAGTAGCGCTTACCCTAGGTTAAGGATTTTTCAGTTTCCCATGCTCTGCCACCAAGCAGGTGCACAAGAAGCTGGGAGGGTGCACGGCCAGGACAGCTGACCCGAACTAGCCAAAGGGATATTCCATACCATGGAACGTCATGCTTGGTATATAAACTGGGGGAAGTTGGCCAGGAGGGGCTGATCGCTGCTCGGGCATCAGTCAGCAGCTGGTGAGCGATTGCACTGTGCATCGCTTGTCTTTTCTTGGGTCTAATTTCTCTCTCTTTGTTATATTCCTTTTCATTACAATTATTGTTATTATTATATTTTATTTTATTTCAATTATTAAACTGTTCTTAACCCACGAGTTTTACTTTTTTTCTGATTCTCCTCCCCATCCCACTGGGCGAGGGGGAGGAGTGAGCAAGTGGCTGTGTGGTGCTTAGTTGCCAGCTGGTGTTAAACCATGACATGAGGTCAAACTGAGCAAGAAACATATTTCTGCAAAGGGAGGATGAATGCTTGTTGAACAATAACATGAACTCGTGTTTTCTGTCTGCTAGTTCTGCTTGTTCATGCTATGTCTTTTTTTCTTTTTTTTTTTCCCCAGGATTATTATCCAGGAGGATTTAGACCTTCCTTAAAAAGGTAAGAAATTTATTTTGGCTGTATTCTTTCTTTTGTGGGCCACTGAAATAAACTACAGCTTATTTGTTTTGCCAGCTACAACAAATCAAAACCTTTTTTTCCTTCCCTGTATTGAGTTGATAACTTTACCTATTTGTACATGCTTTTGGTGTTATAAAGCAGTGTAAGGGATGTCGTTTCCACTCCAATGTTTTTTATTGCTAGATACTTCACAGCTTTTTATGTTTGTTCCTCCTTTGCTGCATTTTTTAATAGATTCTGGGATTTTTGATCTAGAAGAATGCTAAGTGCTTAAATATCTTCATCAGATGCATCCTCTTTGTGACATCATTATATTCCTTTTTAAGCTTAAATGCAGATGTGTAATGGTTCAGGTAATATGAAGTTTTTTATTCTGAAGTATATTTTGCAAAGTTGAAGGACCTCATACTGGGAAAATGCACAGCTGTTTAATTTCTTACGTTCTTGAATAATACAATTGCAACATCTGAAAGTATTTTGTACGCCAGTAGCCTGTATTTTCTGTTCCTGAAATCTTTTTTTAAAGAAATTAAAGCCTTGTTTGTTTTGTTTCACTGTCAGTTAGGAAAGTGTTGTATTTTCCCTGTAAACTCTGTGAAATGCCCTTGTGTGGTTTCCTTAGTCAACTGTTGAGACATGTCTGAAACCAAGTTTCCAGCAGTAAATCAGACTTTATTCTGAATAAGAATTACACACAGCACAGTGTGAGGCATGCAATTAATGCAGTAGATTTTTTTTTTTATAGGTTCCTTTAGCAAATAGTTTGTTTTTTTTTTACTTTCCTGAAAACGGACCTGGATCTTGAGATCTGGGAGATACATATGCATATATATTTACTTTCTTGTGGAAAATATAATGAGATTTTAATGATCTTCTAGTATATTATACGAGCCAGATGATAATCTAGCTATTTTATATTAGCTAGGTATAGTTGCTTAACATCTTGAACCTGAGGACAGGAATTTTTATTTTGCTGTCCTGATGAATGAAATAATTCAAATGAAAGGCCTGTGGGATCAGCAATACTAGGAATGGTTTGGTTTGTTTTCAAAAGGACTAGGAAGACATTGACATACTCTGCACCTGTTTTCAGCACACAGATAAAAGAGTCAGAACAGCCTCTGAAGGAGGCACTTGAATGCTGTATCTTTCATTCTTTGCCTGCGATGTGAATGGAGGCATATCTGTCATGTAATGTGAACTCGTTGTTTCACTATGATGCCTGACGTGATTAAGAATACTTGTATCTTGGGTATGTCATGTCAGAGCAGCAGCAGGGTTTTTGAATTAGAAAATGACAAGGTACAGATTAATTAAAAAAAAAAAAAAACCAAACAAAAAACCCCCAACTGTATGGTCTGTGGCTTTCTCCTTGCTTGTGTTTGAGATCTTAGGGGAAGAGGGCATCAGGAGGTATCTCTGGATAGTTGATTGTTTTAATGTGCTCAGTATCCCTTGTATGTATGATATATTGCAGGTGTATGTAGAAATACATCTGTCTTTTCTTTATGAGAATATATGCAGTAGATACTAGGTCTTGGTTTTGTACTCAAATGCTTGCTAATACCAGTCTTCTCTAATGCTTCTTGAAGATGCCTGCTGCCTGTGATTCAGTGCTTGAAGATATTGAAGATATTGTGTCAGCAGAAGACTTGAAGCCACATGATCGGCAGTTTGTAAGAAAGAATGTTTTTCCCAAAGTGCGAAAACGCCATTCACAAAAGAATATTCAGACAGATGATGATCCCCCAAGTGACAGGTAAATTCTTCCATCAACCCCATCTTGTTGCTTTTCTCATATCTTGTGCGCACTGTCAGCTTCTAAAAATAAGGTGGAAGTTCTCATGATCTCATAATGTAAAATGTGAATACAAAGTAAAAATGAGTAAAATAGTGTTTAGAAAATGTAGCGATAATGAATAATAAATCCTAAGCAAATGTCTTGTCCTAGACAAATTTTCTGTAGAAATCAGTTATGACTGAGGTACTGATTAATGGAGTAATGAGACTGGAAAAATGATTCTTATTACTCAAGTTTTTCTGTGTAAAACATTTCTGAAAAAATTGTCTGCTTCACCTTATTTACCTAAAGAGAAGCTGAGCTCTTCAAAATGCATTCCTGGAGTAGCCTTTTGACATCTGGAATGAGAAATATAAACAAAATTCTGAGAGTCACAGAAGGGTTGAGGTTGGCAGGGACCTCTGGAGATCATCTTGTCCAAACCCCCTGCTCAAGCAGGGCCCCCTAGACCCAGTTGGCCAGGACTGTGCCTAGACAGTTTCTGAATATCTCTGAAGAGGGAGATTCCACAACCTTTCTGGGCAAGCTGTGCCAGTGTTTGGTCACCCTCACAGTGAAAAAGTGTTTCCTGATGTTCAGAGGGAACCTCCTGTGTTACAGTGTGTGCCCACTGCCTCTGGTCCTGTCACTGGGCACCACTGAAAAGAGCCTGGCTCCGTCCTCTTTGCACCCTCCCTTCAGGTATTTATATACATTGATGAGATCCCCCTCTGGTGCCTTCTCTTCTCCAGGCTGAACAGCCCCAGCTCTCTCAGCCTCTCCACTCATGAGAGATGCTCCAGTCCTTTAATCATCTTCATGGCCCTTTGTTGGACTGTCTCCATTATGTCCATATCTCTCCTGTGGGTACATCCCATCAGGGCCTAGGGACTTAGCTATGTCCAGTTTGCTGAAGTATTCCCTGACCTGATCCTCTTCCACCAAGGGTATATCTTCTGTCCTTCAGTTTTTCCACCTGGTTTAGGGAACCTGGGAATTCCAAAGACTGTAGTTTTTATGTGTACATCCTGCCAGTGATATAGGGAAACGTCTTTTGAACTTACTGTTTTATTTCAGTGGAAATAGTATGCAGTAACTACAGAACGTACCTTTGCATTTTTCCTTCTTGTGACTCCCATAAGAACAAAATCAACTTTCTGCTGCAGTGGAATTGATTAAAGTATAGGTGAACTCAGTTATTGATTCTAGTTTCTACTGCAGTTCAGACATCTGGATTTTGTCCCCCCCACTCCCCCAATTAAGTTCAAGCTGGTGGATAAAATTTCCCCCCATTATAAAGACGAAAATAAAGTATGTCTGGAATGCACAGGAAATTCAGTTTTGGTTTTTCATTAGTGTTCAGAACAGATTTTATAAGCATAACAATGCAGCTTTATGTGAAGCCCCATAAAGGTGCATTGACCCCATTCTGCCAGGAGTGTATGTACAGCTGAACTGGTGGTCTATAGATACTTCACACTAGCACTCCATTCTCCTAACTATTCGGGTGTTACGAATTACCTAACAGGCTGTATTTTAGTGTTTTTGACTCAAGAAAGCACATTCAATGTATGTTGTTTAGACTTTAGGAAGTCAAAATACATTGTACCTGTGTGACATGTTACGCATGTCTACTTAATGATTATTAATCTTCCATCAACAATTTTCTCATTCTAGCTAGGGGAAGTATCTTTAAAAAAAGAAGCATGGGGGGAGAAAAAAAAAAGATGTGGGCAGGGCAGAGGATTGTATTCCAGGAAGTATGTTATTGTTCTACTGGCATCTTTAGCTCATTAGCACAGTTATTCCAGGAGTTTCAATGAGAGCTTCTTGCAGAATTTTTTGTTGCTTCCTAAACCATTGTTTGTGTTAGCTCATGGGTACATCTGCCATGCTGCTTCTGTAGCCCAGAAAGGTTGGGATATGAGCTTTCAGATGTTAGCATGGCTGGTGGCAGGCTTAAGTTAAGACTTTATAAAGATGGCTTGTGTGGAGGGAACTACAATCAATGGGTGCCATAATGTCAAAAGGTTGCAGTTTAGCTGTGACAGTTTGTTTGCTGATGGCCTAATTTCAGTGCAGTCAGTTGAAGGTCACTTGTTAAATGATATGATAATTTTCAGAAAGTTAGTTGTTTTGTTTGTGTTTTTTTTTAACATAACTGCAGTGTACTGAATCTCTTCTTATCCTACAGCTCTTGTACCTTTTCCATTCTAAAACTCTTTTCTTGCCACTTGTGGTGGGTTGACCCTGGCCAACAACTGGGCAGCCGCCCAGCCACTTGCTCACCCCTCCTCCCAGTAGGTTTGGAGAGAGAACTGGAAGAGCAAAAGCGAGAAAACTTGTGGGTTGAGATGAAGACAGTTGAAGGGAAGGGAAGAGTAGGGGAAAAACCCCAAGTGATGCAAAAGCAATTGCTCACCACCTCCCACAAGCAGACTGGTGCCCAAGCAGTCTCAGAACGATGGCTAGTTTGGAAAGACCAAACCCCCAGTTTTTATTGCTGAGCACGATATCATCTGGTATGGATTGCCCTTTTGGCCAATTTGGGTCAGCTATTCTGTCCATGTTCCCTCCCAACCTGTTGTCCATCTCCAGACTGCTTGTGGTGGGGTGTATCACAGTGGGGAAACAGAAGGTTTTGATGCTGTGCAAGCACTGTTCAACAATAGTTAAAACACAGGTGTGTTATCAACACTGTTTTAGTCACAAATACAAAACATAGCACCATATGGGTTGCTGTGGAGAAAGTTAACTCTGTCCCAGCCAGACCTAATACCCACTACACTAAAATTACATAATTATGATGTTTTTTCCCCAGCTGTTTTGGAGTTGTTACTGTTTGTGTTGCTTATTTTATATTTGGAGAATTACAATTAATTGAGTCTGTTCAGTGGGCTTAAAGGGGGAGCTTGTTCATCTTTTAACTTGCCTTTTTCCTTCCTTTTTACTTAACAGCATTATTCCTGGTGCTCAGAAAATCTGGATTCGTACATGGGGATGTTCTCACAATAATTCGGATGGTGAATATATGGCTGGACAACTGGCTGCATATGGATACAAAATTACAGGTAACAATATCAGACAAGTTGCATAATTCAGGTTTTTGGGGGTGAATGTTCAGAGCTGTCAAGCTGTAATCAAATGTTTTTAGTCTTAACTACACTTTTTGAAATCCCGCTTTGATCTCCTTCTGATTTGAAGGTGAGGAGGTAAAGTGTTTTCATGGCATTAAGCAGAATGATTACAAGATGAGTGCTTTCAGAATGGTTAGGTTTTCCTGACAGGGTAGCCATCTAGTAGATGTCATACAGTGCCTTTTGTGGGCGTTTTGCTTGCTAAACTTAATTGAAAAGTTTTCATAAGAGTGGAAGGGAAAGATACTAATTTTGGGGCAGAATCTAGCTGGTTGTCTGGTTGTAGTTGGTGGAACCCAAGTGAGAGAGAGAGGAAGGAAGTGCTATGTGTGTGTTTGCTGCTGGAGCAGAGGTGAACTAATCTGTGTGAATCATCCTTTGTTTCAGGAGGGATGAACAGTATGATGGAGGTGGGATGATATAGGATTGTATCTTGTACATTCAAAAGAGCTAAAAATACTATTTCTCCTTTCCTTCCACATACTTTAAAACACTCCTTGTCATCTTGTTCTGCTTCCCCAACCCTAAAAAAAAATATGTAAATTTATGGTTGTGCTAGCCACATTTCATCTCCTTAATGCAAAATGTGTTGAAAGAAAAGCTGTAGAAAGCTGAGAACATGGATGCCATGTTTCAATGGAGAATTATTATCTGAATACTTTTGTGTAGCTTATGACTAGTCAAAAATTTAGATTTTATTAATTGAAGTTGTGGTCTGTCTTGCATTTAAACTTGCATCCTGCTTGTACTGAAAGACTGCAAAGTTGTCTTTCCTGACATTTTGCTAAAAGTATTTTATTCCTGATTTCACAAAATGCTTGGGTTTTTTCTTGAACATCTGGTGATACCATTAAACAGTTACATCTCATTTTCCTTTTTTGCAGTTTATGTTTCTGTATTTATCTAAGTAGAAACTGGATACTGAATCATTCAAGTGTTGAACTATTTTAGGGAACCCAGGTGATTCTTTAATTGGTAGTGCAACTCTGGAGTAGGCATGCTTTTTTTTCCACAGACAAGTGGAATGGTGGTCCAAAAAGCCTTATTTGTGACAGCTGTTTGTATAAGACTAGAAATGAGTTCTCATTTTGCCTTGTTATGGCTTTCTTAAATTTAACTTCCCTTTACCTTAATTTCTCTATATGCAGTGTTCCAGAAGCAACTTCTGGCTTGTCAAGATTCGTGTGGCTGTCCTGTCTTTTTGGAATTTTATTGGGAGAAATGTGGGAAAGATGGAGTGGAGCAAAAGAAGGAACTACCTAAAATTTGATACCTTCTCTTTTTAGAAAATTAAGTGTTCATAACTTTAGAATAGAAATGAAGTCTACAGCTAGAATCTGAAACTGAGAACTAGAAACAGAATAAAAGTTGCAGTAGCTGGGACAGGAATACCTACAGAGTAATTTTGGTAATTGTGTATGAAATTGACTGCTAGTTTCTGGTAATTATTAAATCGATATCTTGATTTAGTTTATTTGTGTGTATGTATATACATATATAATATCAAAGAAACAAACAAAAAAACCCCAGTGCTGAGGTGGTAGGCAGAAATTATCCAGTGCAGTTTCTTCTTTGTGAAATTAGGTAACTTCTTTTTAAGCTGATATATTTAAGGGCCTCTGGAAATCTCATTTTTTTTCAACAGAACAAAAATATTGGCTATAAATTCTGGCTAAAGTAAATTTTTACAAATTCATCTATTGAATGTTCTCCTTTACAGGCTGTTAATGAAGCTGGAGCTGAGTGCAAGTATTGCAAGTATGGTAGCTGTATGTGAGAATATGAGGTGGTGAAGAGGGCAACTGCCTTTCTGCTCAATACAGTGATGCTTCTGGCCAAAAGTGCATATGAAAGTGCTCTACTGCTGCTTGGATTGCTGCTAATGTCTCTCAGGGTTTCACACTGGGACTGATCTATTTAATGTCTTTAATGGACTTGGAAGACAGGGTGTAATGTACCTTCAGCAAGTTTGTAGACTATGCCAAACTGGGGGAAGTGGTTGATAGGCTGGAAACCAGTGCTGTGATTCAGAGGGACCTTAATAAACTAGAAAAAGGGCTAACGGAAACCATGTGACATTTAGCAAAGGCAAATGCAAAATCCTAGGGTTGGCATAACGCCAGCTAGTGGTAAAGGTGGGGGTGGACAGACTGACTAGAAAGCAGCTTTGCAGACAAATATTTTGGGATTGAGATAGACAAGAATTGAATATGAGTCAGCAATGTACTCTTGTAGCAAAAAAAAGGCAAACTGCATCCTGGGCTGTTAGCAAGAATGTAGCTAGCAGGTCTGCGAAAGTGATTCTTCAGCTCTGCGTGGTAGTTGTGAGACAGCGTTTGGAGCGCTGTGTCGCCTGATCCAGCTGGGGCCCAGTTTTGGGCTCCCCAGGAAAAGAGGGAGGTTGATGTAGTGGAGTGAGTCCAGTGGAGGACCACCAAGATGGTTTGGGAGCACATGATGCATGAGGAGAGTCTGGGAAGACTGGGTTTATTCAGCCTTGAGAAGAGAAGGCTCATAGAAGATCCTAGTTGCAGACAGCAATACCCAGTAGGAGGGTACAGAGAAAATGGAGTCAAATCGCTTGTCAAAGGTGTGCAGTGAGACAAAAGACAACAGTCTTGCTCTTGAAAAAGTGGCAGTTAAGATTTTTAGCATCTGGTGCATAACTTACTGCTCATGCTGTCCATCTTTCCGTAGAGGAAATGCCAATATAGAAAGTTTCCCAACATTTCTCGAGTGTCTTTCATCAATCCCTTTTAAAGAAAGCATGTGGGGGTTTTTTCTTATAGTAACTCATCTGGGAAGTTCAAATAGAATGTCAAGAAGGGATTTAATCTCTTTTTGTCCTATACAGTGAAGTAGTTACTCAGTAATAGTATTGCTTAACACAATCCAAATTTCAAACATTTCTTGAAATTAAACTTAATATTGTTTACTATGCAAAAAATAACAAAAAAATGTTTTGCAAGACCTATTTTCTAAATCAATGCCTCTCTCTGTTGCTAGAATTTGTTAGCTTAATGTAAAACTGTTATAAACTTCAGGAAAAGATAGAAGTATTCACTAAAGTGAAAGATTATCTGTTGTCACAGTGCCTTGGACAGCTATTACTTAAGTGTTTTGATTAGCTTGTTTCCTATGTATTCCTAAGCTTTTAAGTCAACAACACTTATTGAAGAGATGCTGGAATAAAATTCTGGTTCTAGAAGATAAAATGTGAGCTTTACTTGCAGTTATTGCTCCATTGTAAGGGAAATGGTGAAGCACTGTTTCTAGTGTCTTCTATCTAATTGCAAGATTGAAAAAAAAAAAAAACCCAACAGAAGGAAGAAAAGCAGCATCAGGCAGACTTTTATTGCTAACTAGAAGCTGTAACAATGCAACCTTCCTTTTAAGTTGACTTAGCTGAAACTGAACATTGATATAATGAATGTCTTCTAATTATAGAAATAAATTTTTATGACTTGTTGCAAAAATCCTAATACTATTCCTTATCCCTGTTTATTGCATGGATTCTACCCTGTTCTTGATTTGAACTCTCTTCAGGAGATGCAGAAATCTTTTTCTTTTTTTGTCTCTTTTTTTTTTTTTTTTTTTCCTTGTCTTTCATCTGTTTAAAAAAATGTTCTTTCTGTACAAGCACCCTTTGCTTTCAGGAATGGCTATATCCAAAGGTGAAAATGGAGGGCTGTGCTACAGTTCTTCAGAGCAAAGACTACCTCTGTCTGGGGAGAGAGCACAGTGTGAATCGGCAATACACAGATATTGCAATAACAGCAATGCTTAATAAATATCAGGAACTGCATCAGCTTAAAAAAAGGCAAAGGGAAACCAACAGAAGAGGTGAACCTGTTTTTGTATCTGCTTTTACAATGTGAAGGTAGGCGGTATTCTGAACTGATCTTGCATACCATCCTATGGGAACACAAAGCTCCTTTGTTAGTCTGAGCCACACAGAAATGTGTGGACCAGCTGCTATCAGTGTAGGGCTGTACCATGGTACTTGTTCATGTTCTGAAAACAGTATAGCTGATGGTGGCTTTACTGGTTCTGAAGCTGGTTTTCCTTTCTTGGGAGCATGACTCGCTGTATAATTTAAATATGCCTGCAGATCTACTAGAGTGCTCCCTTTGAGATATACCCTGGAGGAAGAAACTCTCATGGTACAGACAAGTAATGCCTACTGTGAAAAAGAGGATGTGGGCGAGCTGGGAGCTCTCAAATACTGGGAGCCGGATGTTTGTTTGGGAAGGGAATTCAGTATGTGTGCCACTTAACAGTACTTTCTCTCTGAAAAATAAAACTGAACATGTATAGTCAGACAGAAGGAATTGCCTTCTGAAGTGGGTAGTTGTATTAGCATTTGTGGCATCTATAGGTTTCTGGTTCTGTGGAATGAATGGGTTTTGGCCCAGCCTTCTTGAATGCATTTTGATGGATCAAGCAATTAGGTATGCTTGTTATTTTGTGATAAGTGCTTTTGGCTTGAGGATATTCAGGTCCAAAGCATTCTCTTCTCAGTCATTGTAAAACATGTTGGGAGGGGGAAAGACATTACTAATGACTTAAAAATACCAGAAGAATGAACAGCAACTTTTCCTTTTATGAAGAGGAAGCAAAAACTGTTATTAAATGTTCAGCAAAGCTAAACCAGTAACAGCTTATCAACACTACACTTTTTTTAAAATTTAGAAATAAATTGCTAGTATGGAACTCTTTCCTCCTGTAGCTTGGGATTCCAGAAGCAAAAAAGGGGTGAAGTTGTTTTGTTGCTAATTCAGTGGGCTTGGCTTTGATTTAGCACATAGAAACTAGGTTATATTATAGAACCTTAGGTTTACTTGTGCAATTTTAGAGTAGTCTTTGTTCAGGCATCCTTTTTACTGCCTCGTGCAATTTTTCAGCAAGTTTGTTGGATGGAAAGATGCTGTATTTTTCATGGGTTCCTTCCTGTGCCTCTTGAAGAGCTCACTCTGTTACTGTGATTATGGTATTTGTTGGCAGGACATGTGTCAGATTTCCCCATTCCTATTGAAGCTTAATGTTTATAGTCCATGTTATATGCCTTACAACTCTGAAATTCACTGTGCAGAGAATTTATGTAGTTCTCTAAAGCAAATCTCAAATAATATTTTTGGAATGCTGTTAAAGAAATTCTGGTTTTTATTGCCTCTTGTACTTGTTAATTTTCTAAACACTTCTCAGTCTTGTGTACCAGGGGATATAGCTGAGGTATCCTTAAGATTGTCCCATCTGCTCAAACAGCAAATTTGAGTAGAAGAAAGAAGGAAAAGACAAGGAAGAACAAATGCTCTGATCTACTTAAGACTTCATGTTGAAAAGATAGATGTAAAAGGAAACATACTTAGTCTGCTGTTGAAAAAGCAGATGAGGTGCTACAAACTAATACAGACTTTGGCGTTCAAAGGCATTGCCTAGTGTTCATAGTGTTGCATAAACCGTGCTTCCTTACACTTTGGCCGTCCCCATACAGATACAGCAAAGCATGCTGCAGCATCCATTTTATTCATCCAAGTGGAAAATAAAGAAAAATGATGAAAACAGGTATTGACTTATGATTTGTGAATCACAATTCAAAATCTGGTGCTTTAAGTGTTGTTTTAAAAGTACTTTTGTACTGCACAATAAAATTTTAATAATTTTAGATTTTGATTTAGTTTGTTGTCCTAAAGTAGAGAGCTCTCAAACAGATTACTGTATTCCTTACATTTGTTAACTTAAAATAAGCTCTCTGCAGCCTATATAGTGGTTGATGAAGTATTTTGACTAAGGTTTCTGCTGTTTTCCGGTGTATGCTTTTAGTTGCTCAGAATCAGCAGTTGGTCTTTCTGTTTTTCTCCACCCTGCTGCTGATAATGCTTCACTGTTGCTTCATAAGTATCATGTAAAACAAATGGTAGTGATTACTGTGTAATTTTGGGGTGCTGTGAGCCATCCTCATTGTGAGGTATTTTTAGTATTTTTTTTTTTTTGAGCTAAAAGACAAATCTTTATTAGCTGCTCATTAAGTGCTTGATATTTAGCCTTATCAATCAGAGAATTCAAGTTTAGTCTTTGCTTTTAGATTTGTACTTTTCAAATGGTTGTGATTGCAGTGCCAATTTAGAAAAAAGATACTTTACCACCTTTTTTCTTGGGGGGGAGGTTTAAATATACAAAATAACCCAAACTACTTTTCTGGTGATGAGAAGTGTTTCTGTTTTCTGTGACAGCACTGCAGTCATGAAACTGTCATTCTCTGTGAAGCAGCTGAGCAATGGAGAAAAGTGAACCGAGGTGTAAATCCTGTGGTGTTTTGTACCCTTGCTGAAGAATTCCCCCGTTGTCTGTAATTTGTAGAAGCACAATCCTGTATGATTTTTGCATTGCATGATAACCTTACACACCTGCATAACTACTCCTGCAACAGATGTAATTTTCAGATTCAGACTGATTGATAATCTGGTCGTAAGAGCTTTTGGTTCTTGATACTGAGAGAGGCAGTAAAGTAATTTATTTCTGTGCCTGTTGTTAAAGCGGGGTAATTGCCTTAACAGTTCCAGCGATATGGTCTCCTGGTTTCAGAAGGTCTAAGTTGCTCCTTGTCACAAGTTTGCTTTGTGTTTTGGTTCTTGGTGCTCTGGCCTGAAAACCCTGCTCTGTCATGCACAGTTAGTATGTGAATGCTTGGTATGTAGGTGTGGTGGGTTTTAAGTTTAGTCTCATTCTTTCACTGCTGCTGAAATGATTGTTATAGTTGGGCATATCGAGAGCCATCTTCCAAGGAGATACAAGAGCTTGTCCTCTGTTTAGAATCTGAAACTTTTGTGGTGAGATGGTTAAGAGGATGAGGAGAGAGGGTGTGAAATGGGGACACAGAGGAAAAATGAAAGGTGATATACATGGGATGGAACAGATGGGATTGCACAAATGTAGAACATCAAGATATCACAGTTCTTTGGGAGGTATACGGGTATCCCAGTGCAGCCTGAAGTGTCCTGTAAGGCAATGAGTGGGATGATGGGTCTGGATATTGTTGGGGTGCTTTCTTGCAGTATAGAGTTAATACAACATCACACTGTGACTCATGTGCAGCAGTGTGTGTTCCCCAGGTATCTGTAAATTAATGTATAATTATGGTTTTGGCAGCTGTGTATTACTGTATTATACTGTTCCCGTGTTCCCTGTAAAACTAATTAGTCCGTGTGTGGCTAGGGTTCTGTTACTTGCCACCTCTGACTTCTAGCACAGTGCAAGATATACGGCCTCTTTGCGGTGAGTTTTTCCTACCTCGGCTTCCTCAGCATCAACTTCTTGTTCCCATTAGGCAACTTTCTCTTAAGTGGAGTACCTAGCTTTGAGGATGTTGTCTCTGTTACAGGACAGAACTCCTTTAATTCTCAAACTGGGAAATGTTTCCTCTGTTTATGGGGGAACTTAAAACTAGCATGTGTTTTTTCCCTCATAATGGCTTCCTGTATCACTGCCATTAGAGTTTGACCTGACAAGCGTGTACTGTTCTCTTTATCACACTTAAAATTACCTGTTTTACAGTCCCTCTAAATTGATATGATTTCTTTGTTTTCTTTTAGTGTTTTTATTTTGCAGTCACAGAGCTGGCAACTGGAAGTTGGGAGCAGCCTAAGAGCCTAAATAAATCCTACATGCACAGAGACACTTGTAGAGAGATTACATAGGTAAATTTAAGCATGCATACATGTTTAGGGTTAATTCTAGTGGCAAAGCAATTGGCTGCATGCTCTAGTGGTTGCGCAGTAGGCTTTAGTTTTGGCAATGCTGAACTTCATGTAATACAGAAGAATTAATCTGAAAAGGATTGAACCGTGAAAGGTAAATTTCAACTACTAGTAACGTGCATTCTTCTATCTGGAATGTGTCCCTGCAGTAGATGGTTAAGCAATCGGTAAATTAAGCATAAATAGCAGTGATGAAGTGAGGTCAACATAGACATACAGGTGAGGTGGAGCTTTGTAGAGTGCTCTACTGAGACATTAGTTTCATGTACCTCATGGTTCTTTGTGCTACAAGTAATAATTTATAGAAGATTTATAAAAGCTAGTGGGAGAACAAACCAGACTTTTATAACCCGATGAGATATTTGACCATGTACTCGCAGAGGTAGGAGCGAGATCATATTTTGATCGGGAGCATTTGTAGGAGCACCTGAAAAACACTTGCTGGTTACCCTAGGTGACTGGGGAGGAGTGGAGGAGGGTTAATGTTTACTGCAGGCTCTTGCTATAACTTGGCTACAGTTTCCTTGGCTAGTAAAGCTAAAGCTTAGCTGTGAGTTCCTTGTTTTTGAGAAATTGCTGATTAGGATGAAGTTCTCTAAACTTGCCATGGTCAGCCTTTGCTGTGCAAGTTGGCATTAAGATGCTTTCAGTCTGTTTTGGGAATGCTTTTTTGACGGTTCCAGCGTGGGTGTCTGTGCACGTGTGAGCTGCTATTGCTTTATGTTACTCCATGGAGGCGAGGCAAGCTTAAGGGAGTTAGTTTCTGGCTCGTTGCCATAAGACTTTCGAATGTAGCACAATTGATCTTGAAGTGTGCTGTGTCTCCAAATACAGAGCATTAACCTGCATTGTTCTCCTTCTGTTGGGCCTGAGGGTATGCTAAGAGACAAGGCTGCAATGTGATTGTGGAGGCTGGCTGGAGACAGTAGAAATTCACTAAGCAGATAAGAGACACAATTTGGTTTTGGTGCTTTTCCTCATTGATGGGAGCAAGTAAAGTACTTCTTTCTCTCTCTATTTTTTTTTTTTTTTTTTTTCCTTCTTATCCTGCCTGACAGAGCTGAGAGTAATTTCTATTTCCTTCTTCATGGCCAACCTGGGTTATGTTCTTCTAAGCCTGGTAAGGGTCTCTGTGGCTCCCAGGTGTTAAAACAGGTCCTGTCACCGAGCAAGCAAGTGAAAACACATGTAGATATTTTTCATCTCTCCCAGAGTCCCATCCCCTCCTTGGAGTGTGTCTGCTGCTGTCTTTATGCCTTTTTCCTCTTTTTTTTTTTTTTTTTTTTTTTTTGCACACACGCACACCCACCCACCCCTGCCCCTGCGGGCCCTGTGACTGCCTTTGGGGGTACCAGCTTCTTACTCAGGCTCCATGTCTGCATTTCCTTACATCGGCTTCGCTCTAAATTATTTGCTATCATCCAGATCGCATGGCCGTTTAAGTCGGCAGCTTTGCTGTTGGATGTTAGAAGGGTCTATGCTTCGTGCTTCTGTTTTGTCTCGGAGTTACCGCTTTTTAGCGTAAGTTAGGTTTTGTGTTGGACTTGTTAGTTCCCCTTCCAAAGAGCGTGTGTTACGGGTTTGAGATTCATAAAGTGTAATTGCTAAGTTCACGTATTTGAAGAACTGTTCCGTTTGGAAACCCCTTCCTGCTTCATGTTTGTTGGTCTGGGGAGGTTGGTTTAATTTACATAAGGACTTCTCTTTGAAACGTTAATTGAGGATTTTGCTTATAATGATCTACATGACCCCCTGCTTATTTTCATTAAGGAACAATTTTATATTTTTGTTTTATTTAATAATCTTATGTAGACTCTTTTAGAGTGTGTATTACACCAAGACACTGAAAACTGTAAGGGCTGCTGAACAAATGCTATCTGTTGAAATGCATGACTACAGCATAAGTAAAACCATGAGTTTAGCTAATAGTGTAAAGGCAGATGGTGTTCAGGTTAGACATCAGTAATTAATTGTTACAGCTTAATAAGGCTAGCATTTCAGCTAAATGGTAACTATTGTCATTAGTGCAGTGCTATCCTGTTTCCAAAACAAGGTTTTTCATTTGTTCAAGCAAATTCTAAATAATGTACAGGATCTGATTTAATGTCGTTTTTGAGGGAAAGCACACTTGCTGTGAATTGGCATCCTAAGTTGAATGTAGGTGAGGCCTAGCTACATACTTAGCTTGTGAATTTTGTATGGTTAACTTAGGGTTTGTGCAAACTTTTTTTTTTTTTAATTTGCCATTGTTGAGCATATATAATTTTCTTGAGCTTATCTTCAGGAACTTGCGGGTTGTATAAATTTTTCTTTTCTTTTTTAAGCTAAATTTTTTTAAAATTTAGTTTTGTAAAATCTTTTATTGTGAATGGTGTTTAAAATAGTGGGAGATAAGCAAGTTGTCAGAGGGCAATGTCTCCCTTGTACGTGTTGGGAGCAGTAGAGCTGCTCACTGGGAAGCATCTTGAGTTTGCAGGGAAGGAGGTCCAGGTTAGTTGAATGACATTGTGCTGCAGTTTGAAGCAAAGCTGGAGCAGACTCCCATGCTGTTTGTATCCTCCTGGTGGTGAATATGGAATAACCATCGGATCTTCGATCCTTCTGCTCTTCTCTGTGGCATTGCTATACTCAAAAGCCTATTTTGAAATTAAGCAAGTTATGTACGGGCTCTTAATGTTTCACAGAAACTGAGTAATTATGTGGTCTCAGCAACATTGTAGACAGGGGTACCTTTCACCCTAAGAGAAGTGATAAGCTGCTCTGTATCTGAGATGCGGAGAAATGGCTTTATTGCATCATAAAACTGTGTTTTAGAATGTTTCATATTGAAATTTCCCAAGAACTGCAGAAGTAGGTTATGACAATGTCATCCTAGCCAGCTTCTGTGATTTTTATACTCATTTCAAACACTTGTGGAAAGTGGGATGGATGCTGTGACCAAACAGCCTGGCACTCATGGGGACCTTAAGTTGACTTAGGTGGTGCAGTCTTTACAACAGTCATGCTTAGCTGGGGTACAATGTGTCTGCAGAAATGCACATCCATGAAGCTTGTATGCACTTCCATGAATCTTGCAGCATTTGTGTGCTCCCAGTTGGAGTTAGCACACTAAGTGTTGGGGCTGAGGAACAGGCTTCATCTGTTTAAGCATTAGACATTAGCATTTGTCTTGTGTGTCAAATCCCTGGCTTTGGAATTTGCTTACAGAAAGAAACTAAGCAGAAAAGCAGAAACTTTGTCTTGGATGACTATAAATAGGCTTTGAGTTAATTGTGCCAAAACTGAATTGCTGTTGATTGGTACAAGACACTGGTGTATAGAGAAGTGAGTTTTTTGGCTTGGAACTTAATAGAAGACAGATCACTTGGCTGCTGATTTTATTAGGCATTTTGGACCCTCAGCTTTTGTTGGCTGGGCTTTAAGGGTAAAAGTGTGCTTGTTTGTAATTCATTCCCTAAGTGATAGTTGACTTTTGAAATTCTGTTGTTTGTTTATGGATTGGCATTTTTCTGTTTGTCTTTATCATGCTTTGAAAACTTTACTTACCATTGGTAAATGTTAATCTTCCTTTGTGAATGTAAAGATGTAGACCATCAGGTGATGCTAAATTTGAGTATCCTGTATTTGTTTAACTAGAAGTTTGAGTCTTACGATTGGGAGTGATGAGAGGAGAATATCAACTGAATATGCTTTAGAAGTCTACTAACTAGAAAATAAAAAATGAAGAAGTTTGTCTGAGACAGTCACGTTGATATATTCTCAACAGTTCCAAATATTCTTTGTAACATAGTAGAATAGGAAAAACCATAACAGAATTTTTCATTAAAGGAGAAAAATGTCATTGTTAAAGTTGTTTTAAAACAAAAAAAATCCCCAAACAAAAAAATCCAAACCCCAGGAAACTTATGAGTGTGAGGAGGAGTTTTTCCACAAACTGTTTTGCTGTGACACTTGTGTCTTTTTGTAAAAAAAACCCAACACAAAACTAATGTGTTTTCCGAATTGTCATTGGGTCTATCCACGACTTTCCAAATACAGACACAGCAGAGCAGAAAAACAGCATTTTCTTCTGTAGGTGGCTGACAGTTCACTTACAGCTGTAGCTTTTCAGTGCTGTCAGTGGTTCCTCACTTTACTGAGGCAGAATTATATTTAAATGGGGGGGACTGAGCTTCGCTTCTGCTGTTCAGTGAGTCGGGGAGAAATTCTCATAGTTTAACAGCACCTCCCTGTGATGCTGCTCACCTGCGGGCAGGCAGTCAGGCACTGGGTATGGGGAGGGGAGTTTATTTCTGGGGTGTAAACAGATGCAGAGGAGGATGGGAAGAGGAATTTTAAGTAAGATTGTTTTCCCTGACCACCTGTAAGGAGTAGGTTGTAAGTCTGTGTTCATGACTGGCAGAGCCTCCTCTTAGACTCCTGCAGTCTGTTGTAGATCATAAGGCCAAAAGGCACCTGCCTGGCTGAGCTTTCCTTCCCAGGGCTGGGCCTTTCACCGACATTTGTTTTAGCTGGTTGTCGAAAGCTTCCAATGATGGAGAATTCATAACCCCTTTTGTGAGTGATTAACTACCTTTCTGGTTCAAAATTGTTTCCGAATGTGTAACCTAGACCTTTTAGCGCAGTTCAAGCCTATAGCTGCCTGTGTTTTCTTCGGTGGGTATGGAGAACATCTGATTCTTTTCTTCTTCATAGCAACCTTTCACATATTTGAATGCTGTTACCACTTCTCCCCATAGGCATCTTCTGTCTAGGCTAAATAGACCTAATTCCTAAAAGCTTCTCTCATAGGTCATGTTCTCTAGATCTCTGGCCTTTCTTGTTCCTCTCCTCTGGACCTTATCCAGTTTATTTGCATCAATCTTTAAGTGCATTAGTCTGTTTATCTAGTGCGTACAATTCTGATAAATGGGCAGTAGGTGGATTTTTTGGTGCCTTGTTCAAAATATGGTTTATGAAACCTTGAAATTAGGTCCCAGAACAGCTGAAATCTAAAACAAAATCTGTTAGAGACTAACTCTGTCATAATTGATATATATATATATACTTTTTTTTTTTAGTAAAATGGGAAATACTGTAATAAACTTATGTAGAAAAATACTTATGGCAGATGGTTTTAGAATAAAACTATTTAAGATGGGGAAGCTGAAGTCTTGGTGCTAGTTTAGTATACTATCCTGAACAGAATACCTTGTTTCTCTGCATCTATTTTTAAGGTATCTGAACTGAATGCTACTAATTTATAGAGCTTCACAGTTTTTAATGATTTGCTTTTGTGGCTCATTTAGGGACACTGCTGCTGTTCATAATGGCTGTATTCTACCTTTTTTTAATAATATGAACTCTGAATTGCTAAGCCAAAGATTGACATCACACTTCTGTTTGCCTTTATTTTTTTCCACTGTAATGTCAAAAATACTCTGGCACCATTTCTTTTACTTTTTGGCCATTTTAGTCTAAAACAAGATTAGTTCCTTGGTTTGATTTACTGCAAAGTTAGACAAATCCTTGGAATCTATGCATATGTATTAAGACATTGCGAAAGAAAGAGGGCAGAGCATTAATAGGACTGAGTGCTCAAGAGATGGGTCGTCTTTCACTTAGCACTCAGGCTTACTTATGCTGAGTTAAAGTATGTGCTTGTGAAACTAGAGCTTTAAACTTGGAATACTTCAGTGTGTTGTGCAGTGATTGATTTCTGCAGGTATTTTGTGCAACTTGATCTGGTAAAGAATCCATCTTGATGCCAATCTTTTGGGCCTTAAAGTATCTTTTTTTTTTTTTTCTTTTTCCCCTCAGTATGGTAGAAAACATGAAATTTTTGGTGTGTGTAACTTCAGATGTTTCAACAGTTTTAGTCATGACAAGTAGAGAAGTCTTGGCTGTTAAATTTAGTGAAGAAAAAACTTTAGAAAAACATTAGATCAAAATTTAATTTTGCTGTCAGACTTGCGATGAGCTGTACAGGGCTCCATTATAATAAGAATTCTGATAACGCTTACTTACCTTCTCCAGAACATTTTTAGAAAGCTTTTTTGCAGAAGTAATAAGCTATCAAAGAAAGGTGTGTTAAACACCTTCTCCCCCTCTTTTATGAGGCCAGAGTTTAGGTCAATGGAAAGAGAATTGTAGCAGTTGGTGTAGATTCAATCTGTAAAGTTTCAGCTTTAGGTTCGCTTATAGCAATTGTATGGGTCACTTCACTGGTTTCTTGGAATTTACTTAAATGAATAAGGACTTTACAAACTATTTAATGCGTCAAACTTAGTATCGTAGTAACTGCGGTACTGTAAATCACTGCTAGATGGCACTGTGTAACTGTGCTTTCACCAAAATTATTATTGAAGCCTATTTTTGAGAACCGTTTAAATTAACATTTAGGTTAGAAATGGCATTTTATTGAATTTTATTTTCAATTTAGTCACTTAATTGATCCCACTACAAGTGATCTCTTGGCTCAGGGACTTATTTTGCATTGTTTGAAAGGACTCAAAAGTTCAGAGGCAGCCCTAGCAAGTGAGGTAAAATTTTCCTGCGTTTCCCACACAATTATTAATAATGCAGAAGCATTGCATACATTAGGCTTGTGTAAATATCTTAGAAGATTATTCAGAAAAAATGAGATCCATTGTCAGGTCGAATATGGTCACAAAGGAAATGAAGCAGTGATTAGTATAAAAGTCTTTTGAGATTAGAGGGATTTGTATGATTTTTCTTAATTGATCGTCGTCCATGTATGTTCACGCTAGTTACATGAACGCTTTCTTTTCAGAATCTTAGCTAGGAAAGCTTAAGATTTGTTTTAACTTTTTTCTCTCTGTAAAAACTGGATTTTTGGCTTTAGAGTGACTGTGCCATATTACTGTAAGCGTAGTAGTTGTTCATTCATGGAAAAGATCATCTCCAAATAAAGCTTATGGGTGTGGTACTGAGATGCTTGCAATGTGATGCAGCCAGGGTTTTCTGTGTCCAATCAGGATGGCATAAGGTTTTTTCATAATAATCAGTGTTAGGAAGTGGTTTTCACTGTGCAGGAAGTACAATATACTAAGCAGTCAGTTTCCCTTACTGTAATGGTCAAAAATCACTTTAGAAATTTTGGCAAGGCAGATTTTCCTGGTTCTCAGGTATGTACATCAGGAAAGTTTGCATCTCTTGAAGATGTGGATTCTTCCAACAAAAGAAGAAAGTTTGCTTCAGCTGCAGCTTGTGCTATATGTCATTAAAAAAAAATCCCCAAACGGTCTGTGAAGTGCAAAAATGGCATTTATGTTACCAGACTGCATGTTTTCTGTGTGCATGTGTGAATTTTTTTTTTTTGCATCATTAAGTGTATTTTTTGGGGGGGAAAGGTGGAACAGATGTAGTTGCTGAATGCTCTAGTTGTCTCTTACTGTAATGATTATGTGGATTTATTTAATCATTACAGTATATTCTTCACTTTCTGAGATCTTGCCGGTTACTGTCTTTGTTCACACCTGTACTTGTGTATCGGTGATTATTTGCATTGTGTGTCTGTAACATTTCTAGTTTGACTCAACTTCCTGGCAGTAATTGAAATCACTGGATGAATTTGTACTTGGAGTTCCAGGTGTGTTACCTAGCACACAATACAGAGAAAATGGAAGGTTTAGCATAACACTTGAGTCTTTTAAAAAATAAATGAAAAGTATATGCAGATATTGGCAAAGGGACTTTTCTTAGAGGAAGATACTGGGGAAATACTGAGCAGTTACTTTTGCTTTCTTTAACTGCAAAACTTTATTAAAACCAATTTTTTTCACTGAGTTTTTGGGGAAACCTCATATGTATTGAAGAAGTATTCTTGCAAAGACCGTATACTAGAATGAAACAGAAAATGGTCTCTAGGCATATATAATTTTCAAGACATTGAAATCATGGCGATCTGAATTAGTTTGTTACGTGAGGCTGGATGGCAAAAGTGAGACGTTTTGTGAAAAATGGAAAAGCTAAGATGATCTGTTGTCTTAGGTCAAAGCTTCCTCAGTTTGGAAAAAATACATAACTGTAGTATATATACCCATAGCTGCTGATCCCTGATCATGATGCAGTGATTCTGAAGTAGTTAAGTTTTTCAGTCTAAAATGTGAAAGAACTAGTTTAATATAACTCTTTTTCTTATTTTGCAGGTTTTCACAGCCTTTGGTTTGAAGCAGTAAGGCAGCTGCTAGGATGAATTAGTAACACATAGTTCAAGTTGAGATCTTTCTTCCTGTGTCTCTATTGATTTGGTTCTGCAAGAAACTGTTTTAATAATGAAAATAATGTTTTTGTATGAACTGATTTATAGGTTCTTTCTACGTCAGGGGGACAACCTGTTGAAGGACCTCCCCCCCCCCCCCCCAGAGACCTGTGCCCAAATTGTGATTCCAGAAGGTATTTTTAATTTAAGGGGTCTGCCTTTCTCGTCCTTACTGTTAATGGACACTCAAAGAAGGAGAAATTAATACAAACTGGAAACATTTTTCTAAGCTTCAGTGAAAAAAAAACAAAACCCAAGTTGTAAACTCATGTGAACTAGGGTTGGGTTTGGTTTTTTTGTGAGATCCAAGACACTGAGAAATGCCTGCTAATCAGCAGTTCACCCCTGTAAAGCTTTGTTTTAAGCTTTTATAGATGTATTTTTTCCTTTTCATTAATACAGTCTAGCTTTCTGTAAAAGTAATTCCCTTCCCGTTAACACCTATTTCAGGTACCAGGTACTAAATCAAGAATACACTTTGATGTATAGAAAGTGTGGAACTAGTTAATGTCTTGGTAACATCAAGGAGTGTGTGACTTAAGAAACAAACTGTGTGGTATTTGATACCAAGTTGTACTCAATTACATTAGACACATTTCAGTATTGAAAACATGTGCCATGTTGCAAACCATATTCTCAATAAACTGATTCCTAAAATGGAAGATTTAAAGCCTGATGAATGAAGTGGATTTAAAATGTGTTTTAAATGGAACTATGTATCTTTCTATATGCTAGAACATTTTTAACCTCTACTGAGTCTACTGATTTTTGGCATCACTCTTTCTAGCATTGTCTCACAAATGTTTTCATGGTTATCCCCTGAAAATAGAATAGTGTCTTTTAAAGTGTCATTCTGGAATAAGCAATGAAGAGACTTCTTTGGCAAAAAAACTCCAAGCAAACAACTGTTAAAATGGACTTTCCATCTTTGTTTAAAGATACGTTTTAGCTGCTACATCAAAGTGACGATGAGCAAAGGACTGCCTAGGGAATGCTGAAACATATCAAAATAGGTGTTCAAAAAGTATTCTTACAGTGCATCTTCAGATACATAGTTTAGGTTCCTCAGTCTGATTAGCTAAGTGAAAAGGGACTTGCTTTCCTGAAGCACCCCCTAGAGGTAAGGAGTTCAGTAGTGTTGGCTTTTTTCCTTTGATTATACAGGGACTTCTGCTCCTAACTCAGACACCTAAGAGATGCATAGTCATTGGTATGAACACCATAATTCTTTCCAGCCTAGTTATTAAAGCATTAAGACCATGTTTCTAGTTTGTCTTTTTTTAACCATATCTTCCCTCAAATTGCATAAATCTCTTCAGTGTTTAGTCAACCTTATAGTTCTTCAGGGTTTTTGTGCATATAGGTAAACATGTGAAGTGCATTAATAAGTTACAATGGAAAGTCACACGGTCAGGCTAACAATATAACTTCAAGTTCAGTTGAACTTTCAAGATTTGTCTTTCTTGTTAGTTGAGATGGTATTTGTGGGGAGGGCGCAGGATTTTGTTTCAAGTTCAGTGCTTCTACAATGTACTTAGCTAACCATGAATTAGTTGATTAAAAATGGTCCTTGTTCCATTTTTTTTAGCAAGTGTAATTTCTATGCCTTTCTGACATGTCTGTGTGATAATTTTATCTTTGGATCCGTAGATCACCATTAAAGCAGAGAAACAGGTACACTGTTCGTTGACACATCCTATAAACTTTGTTGCTGCAGAGCTGTCCCTGCTTCTGATAATAGATAGTAACCACTTACTGGACTGTCTTGCCAGATGCTGTTAACATACTATCTTTGTCTGGGAAGACATAGATTCAGTCCAGTTCTGTAATAATATTTATACACTGAGTAGAATCCTATATGCTAAAAAAAAACAAAACAAAAGTTGCGAGAAACGCTTGGTGGGATGACACCAATCTCATACCCTGTGATGCTATGTGATGGAGCTGTGAACATGTTTGTCTGGTAAACTGGTGCTGTGTTTCGCTGAATTCAATCCAGGATGTCAAAATTCACAAATGCTTTCTTTTTGTGTCTTGTGAAATTTTTCCCTAATATGATAAATTTTAAATATTCTTAATGATGTCCCTGTTAGGACATCCTAGGACATCCTAATAACCCTATTAGGAGGTATATTGACAGGCTGTTTTAGTACTGTAAATAAATAGACAAAGTTAAATGTGCTGTTTTGTAACAAAAGTTCAATGCAACATGTTAACAACCATTATATTTAGATTTTCTTACTGTTTTGCAATGGAAGATTCTCAATAAGGATGAAAATGATTTAAAATAGTGCATTATAAGATTATATGTTATTAGGAGAAAGATACAAATCAAATAGATATGTTTTTAGCTTTGCAGTAGACAAACTAATATTGTAAGTATTTGAGCTGGCTTAGTTAAAATGAAGTATAACGGTGTAATGCCACACATGAGAAAACCAAGATATTGTAACCAAGGAAGCAAAATGTTCCTTTACTTCTGTTGACACTTGCAAAGACTCATTTCTCTGTGTGCTGAAAACTTCACGGGCATCTAAAGATGAACAGCTATTGTAGGAGAAGCTTAAACTCAGGTGTCATTTGTTGTTGTTGTCTATAATATTTGAATTTATAATTCTAAAGTAGCACCTGTTATCAAAGTGCCATCCAATATTATTTGGCTAGCATGTGCAATTCAAAGTTGTACCACATACACAGGAGGCTCACTCAATATAATAAATTCTATGTGGGATGTATCATTGTTTCTATTTGTCCTTGGTTAGAATGTGCATCAGTTTGATCTGATCTTATGGGCCAGTAAAGGGGTGAAAGAGGTCTAAGGGTGTGCGCTATAGCTGGTTTTCAAGAGAGAAGGGATTAGGCCACACTTTAAGTTTCCCTTCATAGGGCCTCAGTATGAGTGCAGAGAAACAGGTGGTTTCTGAAACATAGAGAATGTTTTTGGAGATGTCATCATCTTGATGCTTCCTGTGGGAAAGTTTAGTCCCTCCATGGGAATAATAATAAAGACGAAAATTCTGTTCTTGCTATCAGTAATAGAATAGTTCTTCACTATATCACTAATCTCTTTCATATATAAAGAAGAAAAAGGACCTATTTTTCTTCTGAGTTAAAAGACTGATGTCACTGTTTTCTTGGAATGTATTTAATGCAATATATCATTGCACTTGAGGAACAAAATTCAGTCACTATTGAAAGGTGTGTTTTAAATGTTCCATTTTGGGGTTCTTGAGTATTTCCTTGTCCAGATAATTTGCTGTGGTTGCCATAAAGTTAAGCTTTTGCTTGCAGCCAGCCTGGTGGTCACATCATCATCTCATTCAGCAGTAGGAATGAGGTACTAGGAATGAGGCTAGTAGACGGACTGTGTGTGGTGTACAGCATTACAGGCAGCTAGTGCTGTCTGTTGTTTTGTAAGAAATACTATAACGAAGCACTTACTGCATTGTAAAATGTCAGGTTATTTCTGGGCTTCAGTCTAGTACATATTGACTACAAATGAAAAACCCACTCCCAAAAGTGTAATATAAAAATGTTAAGTTAAAAAAACCAGACCACACACAAGGTCATGTTTACCCTAAAAACTATGACTAAATCAGTATCTTATCAGGTAATCTGGGCTGAGGCTACCTTGATTTTGTTTACACTGTTCTCAGATGTATCACTTGCGAACGGCACTCAGTTTCTGAAGTGACCAGAGACAAGTATCTAATAGGGAATGAGCCTAGCTTAACTTTTTTTTGTTACTTCAATATCTAAATGTGATCTTATTTTGAAGAAGTATTATTTTTGGTACCTTTCTTAGCATGTAACTGTAGGTCATGAAATCTTTGGTGGGCTGTCTTGAAAAAGCTTTTGGTAGCATGAAAAAGTGGAAGTTGTTCAGAAAGGGACGTAATTCATGGTTTGTGTGAGGGGCAGTTCAGTTTTCTTCAGACTCGAGTAAAGGTGGTTTAAGTAATTAGGTTGCCGTGATGTTTCTGTATGGGAGCTGTTCAGAATAGATAGCCCATTGTGAACTTTTTAATATAGATTTTAATTAGTGTGCTACTCCTACCACCTGCTGAAGTAGAGTTGGAACGTCTACTGACCTGAAACGAATGCACGTGTTCAGTATTAATACTGCATGCCTGCATCCAGACAGCAATCTTTCATTTTGACATGCACATAGTCAGAGTAAATTAATGTTTAAAATCTGAATGCTTGAAGTTCAGCCAGAGTGTGCATTCATAATTATCTTCAGACTAGTTTAAATAGAAGTGCAGAGTGCTTTTTTATTCTTTATTTACAGTATGTACAGGTAAAATTTGCGAAATTAGTAGATAAGTTAATTATATTGACTTGTTTTCCTCCTACTCGTGAACAATATTTATTAAAAGCCTTTGAAACAGTTCAGTTAGAAGGTTCAAATTCTGTGTGGTTCAGTGTGCACTCTGTTTTTTCATGTATCTTGAACAATTGATTTCAACTTTTTATTTTCTAGTTGAGTATATACATGCAATTAGTCTTAGAAATTATTATTTTGTTACAGGAAGGTCTAAGTCATTGTAGATTTTGTGGCTAGTCAAAAAACTGCTCTTCTGCCTTGGAAAAAGTATTTTCCAATGAATAGCATCATGACCTTTCAGATATTTGATTCTCATCACAATATCTGCTCCCTTAATTTAAGCTATGTATTCTCAAAGCTCCCAGAAGATAATTAGTCTAAATACTGACATTCAGTCCAACCCTGTTCTCACTACAGCAAAATTATTTTAACTTGCATCTTTAAAATAGTGCATAGTTCTACAGACAGCTGCAGCTTTAACAGCACAAACATTTTTATACTAATTTTTGTTTGATTGTAAGTCAAGTAAAGTTCAAGCATGGAAGTACTGCTCAGTCAGGACAAAGAACTTCAAAATGTTGTAACACTGAGGTTCATACATGTGTCTGCAGTAATGCCAATTACTGGCAAGAAAGCTAAGTGATAAATACTTTTGATATACTGCTATGTCGATTACTTTTTGCAGTAACATGATAACAGAAAATCTTCCCAGTGATTCTTTTCTTTTTGTTTATTAAAAAAAAAAAAAAAAGAATAACCCTGATGCTTAATGGAGGTCGTGTTCACTGATTATAAGACTGAAAAGCCTATTGGTACATTATCTATTTTATTTCTCATGTTGAGACTATAACGAGCCTAGGCCCAAAGCTGTTACCTGTAGAGCTGTGTTCAGCTCTAAGTAGTTCAGATAAGTGAACAGGGTTTTTAAATGTGAAACTTATCGAGGACAAATTTGTAAAAATCAATCAAACAAAAAAGGACCAACCCATCCCAAAAAACACCCCAATCTATATAGAATTATAAATTAGTATAAAAATGTTTGTGTTGGTGTAGCTGCATCTGCATGTGGATTGTGTTTGAATCTGAAAGAGGTGTCATCCTCATACTGGGTTTTGTTGGTAAGTGTCTTACTAGTAGATTCACAGGAGAAATGTAAATGCTGATAACCTGTAACAGCTGAGTTCTGAATGGGGAATTTTGCTGCTGACCAGTGAAGAATTTTTTTTTTTTCTTTTCCTTCTTTTGAACTCGTGATTGATGACTGCTGGCTTAACAAAGAACGAGCAAATAGATTTCTCGTACTTCTTCATCTTTCCTTCATTAGGTTAACTTTCCAGCTTGAATTCAAATTTTACTGTCTAATCATAGAATTTCTTGAGTGTGGAGATTTATTATTAAATGATCTGTTCCAGTCTTTTACTGTGTCCTATTTATAGTGCTTGTGGGTTCATTGGATACCTTCATCCCAGAACGATTCAGCTGTGGTGAATCCTACAGCACTTTTTCTTGTTTCGTGGTTGACTATGAATCTGTTTTTAAGCTATCTGCAGGGCAAAAAGAGGTTCCTCACTTTTTCTCTTGTCTTACCTGCCTCTAGAAAGAAAGAAATACTGCTTTGTCTCTCTGATTTTACAGCAGAAGATGCATATGTGTGATTGCAGAGCCAAGTATTTTTGAGTAATGTCCTTTTCGTTGTATTATGCTTGGAAATACTTATTTTTTAATTATGTAATTTTTAGGTCTTCAGGTGAAAAGCTAGCTGTGTTTCTAATCTGCTGACCCTCTTGGTTGTCAGGAGTTTTTCTCAAATTCTTACAATCTTTTTTGCTATGTTACTTGTGCAAGTAAAATTAAAAAAAACCAGCCAGGGATCAGGCTATTGGTACGAGTACTTCCATTATGCTGTCTCATGTTCTTCTATCTGTATCAACATCTTAAGTTACTAGACAGTCTTTTTCTGTGGGATTTTTGTTCTAACAAAAAAATACCAGAATCACAGACTGAAAATGTGAATCAAGGAAAGGGAACGCTGCAGATGTGGAGTAATAATGCTCAAGGTTTTAACTGTTTATCGTCTCAGTAATTAGGTAATTCAAGTCTTCAGCTTAATATGGCATAAATCAGCAGGAATTACTGTTTCTAAACCACCTTTTGTGCCTACTTCTCCCCCGCCCCTCCAATTCCCGGTGTAAAGCAAATATCAGATTTAAACAGAAATTTTTCTTCTGCGTGACAACCTTAGGAAGTGAAAATCATGTAAGGTGTGAAGTGTTGTAAGGAATGTTTTATGACTCTTACTCTTAAATTCAATACAGCTATCTTCTGTGCAGCTTTTCCTTCCTGTTCCTCTTAAGCATCAGATAGTGATCATCACAAATATGTAACTATTAGTGTCTACGTACAGAGTAAATTTTTGTGTGCAATAATAACTCAGGGTTCTCTTCAGTGAATGTTACTGTGCCTTTTGCTATGGTCTGACAGGCATGACCTACATTTAAGAAAGCCCTCTGGGTCTGTCTGGTTCATTACTGTCTACTTGCAGATGCTTCTTCATAGATGGTTAGTTGAGATGCTTTTGCCAACCTCTAGGGTTTTTTTGCAGCATTTTGGTATAGTGGTTTTGCAAATTCATGCTCTCCAGTAGTAAGAGCCTGACTTGCTTAATAGAATTTATGTGGAGCTTGGTTTTAAGCATCTTTCTGGCTTTCTAATAGCAATATTGAGAACATTTTGATTTTTATGTCACTGAGCTTCAGGTTGCTCTGGGTTGGTAGATGAAAATAAAAGTATATTTACATACGAAATGTCCAGTCTCTATTCTGAATTCTGCTTGAGAGTCTGTTTTCAGTAGACTGTTGGAAATGGTTTTGGATATAATTTAAAGTCATTTCCTAAACTAGTGGGGGTGTATCTTTAATAATAAAGGAGACTGCCTCATATTTTCTTCTTTAGTAGTAGTAGGCTGGTTGCTGTAACTGGCATAACTTTTAAATGTAGTAACGATCTTTAAATTAACCAATACTGCTTGTGTTTGAAATGCTAATCCAACAGACTGTATGGTTTGTACAATTATTAATACTCTTTGTCTATGTTGCTTAGTAGTTAAGAGGTTAAGCAGTTCCCGGGGGGGCTGGGGGGGGGGGGGGAACAAAAGCAGTTTGCGTTTTGTCAATTTTCAACTTCAGATATCAGTAAATCATTGCAGCAGCCTTCCTTATCAGTTGTTTGCACAAAAAAAAGTGGAATGGGGGAGTGGAGACAACCTGTTAAGAGTTGTGTCTGAGGGGACCATCTGCTGTGGTTCCCAGTGTTGTCAGTGTGATAAGGGATAAGCTGTGTAAACAGAGGTACCACAAAAAAAGGCAGGCCCCATTTGGGGAGGCATATGTACGATTTGGATTTGGGTTGATAACGGCCTTAGAAAGTCCGGGGACTTAGAGTAAAAGTCTGTTAAGCAGAGGAGTGATGTATTTAATCTGAAACTCCAGATGCAGCTTATTAGCATGAGTTTGCCTTTGGACTAACTTCTGTAGCTTTATTCTGATTTATTGGAACTTCTACAAACAGAAAATATGCATGAATTGCAATGGTTTTATGTAATACTGACACTTTTTTGTGTTTTAGAAACCTTCATTAGCTGTTTGAATTAGTGCTTAATCAGCAAAAATAGATAAAGATTTGAAGAATGACTGGCATCGATATTAAGTGTTTGATTTTTGGGGAAGAAATGGCCAGGTGGTCACTTGGCAGAGTAAGCGGGCCCATATGAACACAAATGGTCAGAGAAAATTGGTGACTATTCACCTGGCCACAGGTGTCCCTTGCAGATCTTAATTTGATGTATCTCAGACCTTTGGAAAAAACGTGAAAAGGAAACAGACTGTCTCTTGAAGTGGGGAGGAGGTCTCTGGAGCCTCTTTAGTCACACATTGGATGCTCATTACGGCAGGGTGGGGTGCAGGTGTGTTTTGCTGGCTGCCAGTCCACCTGCAGTGTAGAGCATGCTGCGTGTATCAAAGAACCTTAGATCTGTCTGGACTAAGGCAGACATCTGCTACTAAAGCCCCTATAAGTAGCTAGTTCCAGTTTAAATTTCTGTATTAGGGTCACTGATGTGTCTGGTTTTATGGTGACTGAAGTACTGGAAAATGGGGAGGAGGTTTGCATTAAAAGTAAAGTTAAACTTTTCACCAGTCAGTTTCCGGCTACTTAGGGTAGTGGTTTAGGGGAAATATATGCGCAACTTGGAATTTTTTCGGTTAATGTGATGAGGTTTTTGCTACTAAGATTCCTGCAGCCATCTATAACAGCAACTAGGGATGAACTCTTTGGGAAGATAATGTGTAGAATAATGTTCTGAGGAAGAAAAGAGTATGACAAGCTGCCTACTACGCGTCCAGGACTGTCTCCCTTTCCATCACACAAACTCTCCTCTCTAGTAGCTATATGGAGAAGGTAACGATTTCCCTGTTAGTGACGATGTGTGGAAACTGAAGAGGTGCCAGTACCTTCACCTTGCTAACTGCTGGAATGTGATATGCCACATTTGAGGAGACTTAGTGTGGGTCAGTGTTGGCCATCGGGTACGTGGTATTACATCTTTGGAGAGGAGTAGTTGCTATGAGCTATTACACTCCGTGAGGGGGTTGGAGCCTGGAGTTTGATGTGCAGAGGTTTGGAACAGGCTGGAAGCTGGGGTCTATAATGTGGGAAGAGAAAGCAGAGGTACAGGCTCTCAAACCTTTATGGAAAAGAAGGGAATTGTCAAACAAATAAAAAAAGTTTGAGCATGGCTGACCTATAGGTCCATTTACTTTCTGGTGACTGTACAAGATGTGAATATTACATTGTTTATTAGTGGGCCAGTAACAGTTTAAATGTAATATTTTCCTAACTTTGGGATCTGGCAGCAGGTTTATAATAGCCCTGTTTAAAATGTATATGCTGCTTTCTCTGATGAATGCTCACAGACCTTTCTGTGCTGGGCTTGACTGATGTCCCTGCTGCACATGCAAGTAAATATTGTCAGTATATGGTAAGATGTATGTGTAACTCTTCTCCGTGGTGCCCAGTGACGGGACAAGAGGCAATGGCCAGAAATTGTAATACAAGCAATTCCGTTTAAACATAAGAAAAGACTTTTTTTTTTTTTTTTTTACAGTGAGGTTGATCAAATGCTGTAACATGTTTGTTGAGGTGTGGAGTCTCCATCTGTGAAGGCATTCAAAATGCAACTGGCCACAAGCCTGAGCAACCTGCTTTAGTTGCCCCTGCTTTGAGGATGGGGGTTGGACTAGATGATCTCCAGAGGCGCCTTCCCACCTCAGCCACTCTGTGATTCTACAAAAACCTGTAAGCTTCAGAAGCTTTTCTAGATAAGGAGGAAGTTGTTGGGGAGGGGAAAAAAGACTTTTGTCTTGTTATGTGAAGTCAGCTGAGTCGCTGGCTGTTTTTCTTCTGGTTAGCTTTTTGCCAAAATTTTCTTTGACATTTCTGTCTATATTGTTTTTCTGTCTGTGGGTCTGCACTCAGGTTACCAGGGTTTGACAAAGTGTCTTTACCTCTCTTATAGAGGAGGGGGGAAGGTTTTCTTGCACTTGTGGGAAGCGGGGAAAGGCAGAGGAGAATTTCACATTGCTTTCCTTTGTCCCGTGGAAAGTGTTTTCTAACTCATTTTTAGGTAGTTCTTGCAAAGGTGAGTTCTGTACTAACCTAGTGCTACTGCCTTTATAAATTTTTTTTTTTTTTTTTTTTTTTTAATGAAACTGCCCAGGTCCCAGTAATAGTAAGGGGAAATGTTCCTATAATGGCAACTATGATCAAAACTTTAGAAATGACATACCGGTTGGAAGAGTTGCTTCAGTTTTTTCACTCTTTGAGTTCAGGCTCAGATATTCATTATGTGTGAAATACTATCGAGGGATGAAAAAGAACTCAAAGTGAGCATAAAGTGCTTCTTAAAAATAAACTTCGAAGAGTCTGAATGCAACACTTTCTCAATATTGATGTTTCCTTTATACTGTTTTCAGTTTGTGAAGGTTTTCCTCTTTTCCTGACAGACTTTTTCCTCCTTAGTATAGGGACGTTCACTTTTTATTGTCAGGGCTTAGTTATACATTTATCGATTCTCATCTTGGTGGAACATTATACTTTGCAGAAAGTCTCATATGTAAGGTTCTCCACACAGGACTTTGACTGAAATTATTGGGACATTTGCTAGGTGATAGAAGTTGCTGGCTTCTCTTGGATGTTGGAAGAAGATGATATAAAGAGCTAGTCTTTGTGGCAGAGGTTGTGTAGGAAATAGCTCACTGCTGATCTTACCCCTGTAAAAAGAGTAAGGTTACATCAGATGCAGCAAATGTGACCCAGAGAATTTAAGTGGGTACCTCTTCATTATCTGAAAAAGATGAATTATGTGGATGTATTTCTACATTTTGTTTAAAATGCTGATTTAGCATATTTTCTTCCTTGTCAGTGAACATCTGGTACGCTACAAATAACACACTCTCCTTAGGATATTAAAAAAAAAAAAAACCAAACAAAAAAACCCTAAGTGCTTCAAATTATTGAGATTCTGCTTAAGTACATGTAAATACTTATTAATAAATTGGTGATTTAATTAATGATGTTTTACTAATTCTTATACAATTAGATTGAGTGATAGAAAGCATTTGCAAGCTGAATTAATTATGGAGTTATTTTACAGGTTGTTCCTGCGTCATCTACTGCATGTGTTTCTTAATGCTTTGTTTTGCTATGATTTCATCTTCACTTAGTATTTCCTTATTATTTACTTAATTCCATACATAATGAAACAGTGGTTTCTGTTTCATATAGATATGAGAACAATATTTGAAATCTGTCCTTCTCTCTGGTCTGCTGCATTAAAACATTAAGTGCCAGAGAAAAATGTTGTGGGTCAGATGCAGGTTTTGTTTTTTTTTTTTTTTTAATCTGATCAGCTATGGACTCTTAAGCTCTTGTAGTGGGTTTGAAAGTCTGTTTACCTGCAATAGCATATGTTAGATGCTTGTTTCTTCTTAAACACATCTGTCCTAATTTTGTTGTATTCTTTTCATGTTTTGAAACAAAATATTGGAAGCTAATGTACTAGCCAAAACCTGCACTCAAGCTTCTGTCTGCTTTTTCTCACTCGAAGCAATAAAGTTAACCTTTCCAGGCATTATTTAATGTTGGAGACCTTTAAGTAGTTTCAATGTTGAGTTCAGCTTTGTGTTTGCTGTTTTCCACAGTTTCTGCTGCTGTTCTGAGATTTGCTGCTTCAACTAATAAAACTAATTAAAATTTGAAGAGCGTGGTTTTTGCTTTTACAACTGATTAATTTAGTTTCAATTGAAAGTAATTTCCAAATGAATGGTATCTATTAGCCTGCTGTATACCTGGAATATTCTGACAATGTAAGTTCTCTTAAAGATGAATCATCTGTGTGAGGAAAGAACACATGTCCTTGCCTGACTTGACTGGTGGAGAGGTGTACGATTAGGGGGGAATGTGGACTGATGGAGAAACAATCTTTAGGATGGCTCCTTTTTTTAATAATCTTTCCCCTTTTAAGCCATCTTTAATTTGTACTGACTTTAAAAATTGGTGTTTGAAAGATAACACAAAATGTTATTCATTTGCTTCTTTAAGACAGACTAAAGAAGTTTTATAGATAAAATGATTTTAAAAGAGTAGTGATTATCAAACTGAAAAGTTTTCTTACCTTGAATTTCCATCTGTTTCAAAATGGGTTTAGGTTACTCAATTACTGTATGCTGACAGAAGTAGCATATTGAGAGCTTTGGCAATAGAGGAACAAAAATGACCAAATAGTGAAAATGTGCAGTCATGGACTTCTGATTTCTGCTGGTGGTGGACTGAAAGGAGATGATTAGCACATGGATCCTTTCTTCGTAGTAGCACAGCTCTGGTTTTCAGTACAAAGGTAAAGAGCGGCCTGGGCTGCTGAAGCGAGTGTTGAGGAGTTTAGTGGACTGATTCGGTGTTGCCGTGGTGGTGCAGCAGCAGGGCAGGGGTGCAGGCAGCTCACAGCCATGTGCGGTGCTGGGGCTGGGCATCAGCTATGGGAAGGTTGCTTGAGCGTTAGCTGGTGCTGTGCTTCACAGCTCCCTGGCCTTGTGGGCAACCCGTTTGGGTGTCAGCCCCTGAAAAGCTAGGAAGAAGTGCTTGGTTTTGAACATTGGTCCTGTATCTTCAGCCTTCTTGGAATGCAAAGACAATATTTTGGAATCATATTTTTGCTCTAGAATATAGGTGTCTGCTTCTGTGTTCTCTGAGGTAGGTAGATCAACAGGGCATAAAAGGTCCCATGACCTTGATTAAAACACATGGAAGCAGTTTTGCTGTTCCTCTTGAGGCTCAAAGCAGCTTTTCCCATTTGCTTGTCTTTAACTTAAAAATTATAGAAGAGCTTTGGAACACATTGCTGGGGAATCTGGAAAACCATTTTTCATTTGTTTTTTGGTGGTTTTTTTTTTGTGTGTTACTTAATTAAATAGCAGTATAGAGAACATGATTAATCCTTTATCCACAGCCTACCACAGTGGGCAGCTTCCTAAAACAAAATTTAGCAATGTTTGACTGTCAGTTTTATTTTACGTGTGAAAAATTGGTGAAGAGGGATTCTTCTTTTTAAATGTTCCTTGCTTCTGCAGGAACGGGACGGTGAGTTCGGTAGCTGCTGTTCACGGTTGAAAATAGAGGGCAGCTCTATGCTGGTTGTCAGTTTGTGAGTAGACTGTTTGCGGGGGGTGTCTGGGGGGGACACAGCTGCCTCTGTGTGGAGGACAGGCTGGCAGACCCTGTACGTGGGCAGTGGCATATGTCTGACCTGGGGAATAGGACGAAGCAGGGGGCATGAAAGTGGCTGTGACTGGGGAATGGAAGAGCAGGATCTGGTGTCTGGTTTAGGTAACTTGGAGTGCCCCAGTGCTGTCAGCCTCGCCAGCTCTGGCGCCAGCGCACAAGAACCTCACTTAAACCGTGAGCTGCACGATGCCAAAAGCCATAGCTTTAGATGCTGCTGTTTCAGAATGTACCAATTCTTAAAAAGCATGGCATGACTAATTTGTTCACATTTTGAATGATACAGGATTTTAACAGTAATGACAGCATTGTGGTCTGGATCCTTCATTTCATGCCATATGTCACACTTGTAATTTAATTCTGAAAAGTGCTTGCATAATGATTTAAAAGTGCTTTAAGTACTTGACAGCACATCATCAGTGGGGGAGAAGTCAGTTACTGTCTGTGTGAATTCCCTTCTAGTCCTTTTGACTAGATTATTCAGCACCTTGTTTTAAAGACAGATGACATGCAAGTGTTTTCTGAAAGTCAATTGTATAACTTGAAATTGGAAAGTAGTACATAAGTATTAGCAGTAGTACCAGACAGAACATTGTGATGCGTGACACAGCGTGAGAGACTTGTGCCTCCTGCACACTCACCTTGCCACAGGGCCTTCGCAGTGTTGCAACTCCATGGTTAATATCCATCAAAATGTCCAGCTTCACCATCTACAACACCTATGGCCTCCGCTGAGCTCCTAAGGCCAACGCACAAAAAGCTCAATGAGTTTTTGGACACTGACCTGGACTCTCCCAAGCTTACCAGCCATGCTAGGAGGGCAGAGGTGGTAACAACTGTAATTAAATCTTCCTTTCTTTGTCTCCCTGAATGCTAAATAAAGGGCAGGGAAAAAAAAAATGGTGATCTAATGAGGAGATTTCTTTTGATCATGAAGCTGTAGATTGCACAGAGCTAAGCTTAGAGGGACCTATTTAAGCATTTTTTGAAAGATAAGGTATACACACGTCTTGCACACTTTTATTTTTAACTCTTGCAGGCATCTGCCTTCAGGGTTTTTTTCTGTATAGTATGAGCTCAGATTTAAGCCAAACAAAAACCCAATCAGAAAAGCCACCCAAACCCACTGTTACTGGAATCTGCACTGGTAGGTTGGGATTTGAGATCTTCCTGGGACTGGCAGTGTTTGTGGGAGCTGAGCACTGTTTAAGAGGGGAAACTTCAGTTTTAGAGCTTTTACTTGTGTATTTATATATAATATGTGACAAGTGTCTTCTGAAATTGCACAATTTTTATCAATTATGCACCAAACTTTAGATTATGCCACAGGATTTGCTTCCTTCCAGTTAATGCCTTAGGCAGCTTAGTGGGGAGTCTGTCTTTAGCAATGCCATGCAAAGGATTAAATGTATTTTTTATAAATGTATAATAAATTAACTTCCTTATTTGAAAAATACCATTACTTAAATAACAAAGCAGCATGGGGGAACTTACTATTTTGGAGAGTTCATTTTTAGCGCGTGTTGTCTGAACTTTGTTTTTTAAATAGCTAAATAATGAATGGCTGTAAAATCAGATGATGAATGTTGTTATGAAAATTTCATTCTTGTAGTTTCCAGTTCTGAAAGCATTTGCTCTATAAGTTGTGTGAATTTTGAACACATTTTCTAAGGTTTAATCAAATAAATCTTAATAGACTACTGAAAATCTGATTTGCTGATGCACTAGAATTCAGGAAAAAAACATATTTCTAGTTCTTCAGTTGTCAAAATACCAAAGTTATTCATTACTGAAGAAATTCTGCCTATCCTCTGAATTTTGAAGCAAGTATTTGTTGTCTTTTCGAGATGTGCACATCTTTGGCTTTTTTCCATGGCTAGATGGGTTTTCTTCGTTTACGTCAAGTAAAAGGACAGAGGTTTTCATAGCTAAATAGATAATGTTCTCAGAAACTTCAAATACTAACTGTTTACATTAAAAATTTTACTGTGAGGTGCTGTTTGTCCAGAGGTTGGCACAAAACAGTTTTATATTGCTGTATGAAATCCTTTGAGTTCTAAAATAATCCATTTTGTCTACCTTTAAAAAAAAAAAAAAAGCCACTGTTTATTCTATTGTAAGTAGATGCTCTTTGTTTGCTATTATTTACCAATTTTTTTGTTATTAAACAGAACTGTTGTTTATTTGCAGGATTTCTCCTCTAAGGTATTCTGAGCACAAGAGAGTTTTACTTGATTTGTTTTCTTCTGGATTAATAAGCCCTGAGGTAACAGGGTAAAATATGTCTTCTCTTCATAGTTAAGGCATCCACATACAAAGTAGTAATAACAAGAGAATAGTTGGCCCCCCTGCCTGCCATCTGTGATAGCCAGCTGCTGGATCGCAGCGCTTCGTATCGGAGGAAAGGCACGTGTCTGACTTGTTTTGAGATGAAGAGCTGGCGTTGGGAGCGCTGCTCTCCAGGAACGCGCGGCCTGCCTTGGTGTGCTTCTGTGGGGCAGGTATCTTCCACTTTAACATACAGAAGTTAAATACGTGGTGTTTACGTTGACCTGCAGAGAGGGGGTAGGCTGCCCGAGGGGGGATGCTGTAGGGAAATAGCACTTTCCATCCCTATCCCCTGGGTTCCAGTGTTCAGAAGCAGGTAAGTGGCTGTCACTCGTGCACGTGTAAAGGCTTTTCCACGTGTGTTTGTAGAACTCACGGGTGGAACGCAGGGACCAACGCTTGAATTCTCGCTACTTTGGGCAAGGTGCTCCGATGGTGGCCTTGGGGACCCTCCGCCTGCCCTGCCTGCCGCCTTGCCCGGGCAGAGCTGCTCTGTTCTGCCAGAGCTTTCCGCTGTGTCGCTGTGTGGCCAGCGAGCGAGAGCGCTGACGTAGTCGTCCACCAAAGGTGGCTTAGGTGTCGTCGTATTACTTCCCACAGTGCGGAGTAAAAAGAAAAGGAGAGAAGGGGATAAAAAAAAAAAAAAAAATCACGTGAGCCATTGGCTTTCTGTGGAGACTGGGGTCTCCTGCTGAGGTACAGTAATGAATAGTTGGAGGCAGTAATATCTTAATTTATTCTAGATAAATTCTCAAAAGAGTGAAGTTCTATATTTTGTGTGCTCTTTCTTTTTTTTTTTTTTTTTTTTTTTTGAAACGACTGTTATTGTTGATGGATGGTTTCCTTAGTATATTCAGACAGAAGTTGCATAGACAACATGTTGGGGCTTGCTTCAAAGAAAGCGATGGGATTGTTGGCGAGACACAGAGGGAGGAGAGACAGGAGGAGCATACTGAAGAGGAGCGTTCACTTTGCCCTGATCAAGAGTCTGAAAATGCTTGGTTTTGTGTGGAAAGTGTCTGTTTTGAAAGATGATGAAAGAAAAAGAGCAAAGTCTTCTTGAAAGTTGGCTGAGGGTTTTTGTTTTTGGTTTGGGTTTTGTTGGGTGTTTTTGCCTAATAGTATCACAAGGAACAGGATTACCAAAGCTAAAAAGCTAGTTTTTCCTTCTCTTTAAAATAATAATAATAAAAATTCAGGTTTATCAGTATGGCGATTTATGTAGAGTCATTTGCATTCACAGTTTGATTGTGGTTTTTTTTTATTTTCTGTTAGTGCACGTGGCTCCCTCTTGGTGAGAAATGACTAAATCTTTTGTGGCACTTTTGTGGTCCTATGAATGCTTTCTTTTTTAAAGTGGTCCCTATTATTGAAGTGGTGGTATGAGCAGTCTTTTCTGAGTTGCTGTACAGACACAGCTAATTAGGAGCTGTGAAAATGAAGTGGTTTGATGTAGAGAGTGATCATTGAGAAAATGCTCAAAAATGAGGGTTTCGCCTCATACTATGGCAGAAACATTGGAAGGAATATGACTTGTTATACAATTGTGTTGCTACTGTTGTGGCAGGCAACTAAGATAAAACCACAAAAAGCTAACGTGTAAAATGCAATGCTTCTGTATGTGCTGTACACTTAGCTCCTGAGATTCATTGCTGGAAGTATCTTCAGGGCCAAAGATTCAGGAATGACTTCTGTGTTCATAAATAACACAGTATTTTCCCACCTCATAAATTAGGTGAGGCATCATACCTACGGGTCTGGAAGCAGCTTCTTTGTAACTCTCTTGCTCTTATGTTTCTGACAACTTCTTCTAAAAAAACCTCTGTGCCCCTCTGCCAAACTGCTAGACAACAGAGACTGGCTGTGACCAGCACGTCAGTGATAAAGAAATTGCTAAGTAAAAAGAGCTTATCCTACTACCGCTTTTTTGCATCAGCTAACTGTCCAAAGAGTGTGTGGAACAAGGACTATCTGTTACTTGGGTAGTATTCTTGTAATTTCTGCAGCTTTCAGCATTGGAGAACAAAGAAATGCCTATTTTATCAAATCAGTGGGTTTTAACAAACAGCAATAATATTAAGTAACAAAAATACCATGCTTTCTTCTCTGAAAATTCATAAGAAAGTATATTTTCTTCATGGAGAATAAGTACTTCTTAGACAGTTTCAGAACAATTTCTGTAGCTTCCATAAATGTAGTGGCTGTTGAGAAGAAGTTTAAGCTTTTAATCATGGTTAATATTTGCAAGCTGTACACAAACCTCTGTTTTATACTGTACTGCTTTTTCTTTCTACATTCAGCAAATAGGCATTGGACTAAAATGTTTGGCTTTTGTATTCATAAAACATAGCTGTGTGTGAAATACAGTAAACTTGTATTGCCACTGCCTGATCCCGAAGCCCACTAGAGAAAGAGATTTGCAGGTCTCTTTCATTGTATTCTTTGTACCTGTACCTATACCTTTTTGAATGAAAATATTAAGTAAAATTTAAGGTAGTGAATCTGCTAAGTGTAGTCTGTGTTTGGTATAGAAGTAATGTCAAACTGACACGGGGTCTAGTGTAGAGAAATGGGACTGTCCTATCTAGCACAAAAACCCTAATGTCATGTATGGTTTCTAAACTTATTTTTAAAAAGTTGTTAATGTCAAACAAGGCTGTTGAAGCTCTTTGGTTCGCCAGAAGCTTCAGGAATGAAAGGTGCTGGCAACACCTGGGTAGGTCCTCTTTCTAGAACTGCTTGGGTGAAGGAGGAGCAAATGGAGGTTTTTGTGTGCATACTTCTGAGTGGCTTCCTTTGGTTTCTACCCGAAATACAGATTTACATAAATGACAAGTTAACCATTAATTATGTTGTAAACAAAAATAGTTAACAATGATTTTTAATGCATGAAAGTGTGAAAATTAAGAATCTGCAAAAGTCTGTTAAAGTTGCACAACTATTTAAGTATATAAAGAAGTGTATTTTGTGGTTAGCAAAGAAGGATTTTGGTACAGAGGTTGTAACTTCTTTTGAGACTGAAGTTTAAAGCAGGCATTATTTTAGTACATGAGTTAGAAGTTTGATTTTAAGTTGTGCTTCTCCACTACAGTAAAATAGAAACAAGTAGCTTTACATAACTGTTCTTAACCTTGAATCCTTGCTGTCTTACTTTTCAAACCAAGCTGATATTCAAAGCTGCTTCAAAGCAGCAGTTATCCTAAAGATAACATTAAATGTTTGCAAGTGTTGAAGTGGTAACATGTTACGTGGCTAGTATTGTTGAAAGACTGTAATGGTTAAGATTTTGCTACTATTTCTGTGGTGGCATAAACTTCAGCATGTTACTTCATGCTATTTTGTCAGAAGCTACTGTTCACCATTAAAATTGTTTAAAGAAAAACTGATCTAATTTTTAGCATTTTTTTGTTCTGACTGACATGTTCCGTTATGACAAATGTTACAACTTGGTTGGAAGAGAAATGCAGGCTTTGGTCAAAGGAGGAAAATATCCATTCTTCTTCAATTAAGTGTTAATTTAAGTTTTTAATGTGTTTTGGGCCATTTTTCAGCTTCATCAAGCTGCTAGTCTGAAATTAATAGAACATTAAGATTGGAATGGGAGATAGTGAGGTTCATAGCTCCAGTTAGGAATGACGTAGAAAATTAAATTTTTCTTCAAAATAAAATAGTAACTTGAAACATTTCCACTGACATTTAGTGAGAATTTTTTAAATGTTTTGTATTGATTATAACATAAAAGGGGAGAAAAAAAAATTCTACTTAGAAACCATTAAAAGTATAGTTCATAACACTGTAAGAATCTCTTTCACTTCAGTGTGAAGTGATATTTAATGAAATCAAGTGTTTCAGTTGCTGTATTTTTTTCAAATGGAAGATAGATTTTTTTTGTTGAGCTTTGGTATTGATGTGTTTGAAATACGTTAGCACTGAATTTGAAAATGAAACAATTTGAAACCTAAGTTGATTTTTTTTAAGTAAAGGAAAATTAAACTTACAGTACCATGAGGTAAACAATTTGCTAGTGCAGACTTGATCGAAATTAATTTGAATAACTTATCCTGGCAGCTGATCGACAAAGTGGTTCTTGTACTCAAAGGTCTGCTAGAGTTACTGTGCTTTAATGACTTACCGTTGGAAGCTGAGCTATAGTTATGTGCCTGCGCATTTGCCTGCAGCAAACATATTTAAAACACCAGCTTGAACCGTAATGGCACACTAGCTAGGGAACGCGTCCGTGCTGCCTGTTGACGTACAGCTTTATTGCCAATAATCTGCTTTTGTGTATCAGTTATTCTTTGTAAATAGCATTGAAGGTGAGATGACACCTTCAGTAAATCAGTTATCATGGGAGAGGGTGTATAGTAAGTTTGAAAAGTTTCAAGTGCAGGTTTGAGATTGCCTTTTGACATTAAGTTACAACAGATGTTGGATTTATTCCAAATCCTTAATAAGAGATGGGGGTTGTAGTTTCTACTTGGCAAGTTACCAGACTAAAGAAAAAGGCTTCTATTCATGCTGTTATAATGGAAACTATTCTTTTTACCTTGGTCTTCCACAAATGCAGCTCATTTAGTGGATAAAAATATCTCCTCATATTCATAGACTTCAGTCTCCTGGTTATTCATAGCTAGACTGATTTGTTGCCCAGAGGTCTTGGGCAATACAGGCAGATTTACACAATAGTGAGAAAGCCTCCTTTGAGGCTTGACTGATACCTTCTTGTGAAGTAAAAGGAGCTGAAGTGAAGAGAAATCTGGTAGTGAGTCATTTGTCCTTCAAGCAGGAGTATAAACTTAGTCTTACAGGATCACCTGCTGTACTTGGCTAACAGGGACAGCTACAGGATAGCAGCTCTCATGCCCGTGTTGTGATTTCTGGGCTGCCCAGTTTGTGCAGTGAGGCCAGGTTACTGGAATGTTAAGAGCAAGTTATACTCTTCTTTTTGGCAGCTTCATTGACAACAATTGTTTTTAATTCTGTATGTCTATTTTTCGGAGGAAAGCCCTCTGAGGGCTAAACCAGGTTTGCTTGGTGCACCAGGATTTTTGTGAGAATATTGTTGTCTCCTCGATAGGTGATGTAGCAGTGGCTGATGGAGGTGTAGACCTTTTATTATGATATGAATAGCAGGCAGAGATGTAGACATTCTTCAAGCATATTTTCCTTTATAGATCTCATCCCTTTTCTCAAGTCAGGAAAGTATTCAGATACAGGTGAGGTGTAGGTGGCTCTAAGGGTATATTGAAAATTTTGTTTGTTTTTGATGGCACTATTTAGGCTTTGCTATTGAGACATGACCAGATTTTATCTGTCTGGTGTGAAGGTCAGTAGGGTATTGATCTCTGGGCCTATTGGGTATCAAAAGTAAACAATGAAAGAAGTTAAAAACTTTGTTAGTAAATGACTTAAATTTATGTTTAGTGGAGGTCGGGACTCAAAGCTGTCTAAGCTTTGTACTCCTCAGTAGCAGAAATGAAAAAACCAAAACAAACCCCAAACCCAAAACATATAAACATACATCAAGTGTGTTCATTATAAAGTAAGAAAAACTTTACTGATGTTCCTAATTAGTTGATACTAAACAGTAGTTATGTAGACAAACAAAAGTATGCGCATGTAGCATCCTGAAAACAAATGAAATTTGCTCACTTCTACTTCGGAGCAGCATGCATTAGCGGGAAGGAGATCATTAAAGATGAGATACAGTTCTGAATTACAGCCTTCTAACAATAGCAGTTAAGCAACATTAAGTGAAGAATGACACAGAAAGCAGAAGAGCCTTTGAGCCATCAGTTACAGGACAGTTAAGTATCAGATTTTATTTGAAACTTTACAGTCCAGTGCACTTTTTGCAGAGGCCAGTATTAGCCTCAGCACTGAAACTTCAGAGTGCTATAGATGATACTAGCTTTCATGATCTTTACACCAGTGACTAAAAGTAGGTCGTTTTAAAAACAACGATACACTTGCAGCCTACATTATTTATAACTGCATCGCATTGCCTGCGTAGCGCATCTTGACAAAACGAAAGTCGGTAATGACAGATATCTCATGTCATGGAACAAGACAAATGTGAAGTGAATTTGAAATGTGTAAGAAATCCATAATAGAAAATGCATGACTTTAGTATTAATCTGTAAAAACTGGTCTAAATGATTCATATAGAAATAATTTTGATTTTCAAGTTTTCCTCGCTTCACAGATTTTAAGCTTTATTCAGTCTGTTTGGTTGTTCTATTAGATGTTGAACATACGTGAACACTTTCTGACTTTCTGACTTTTTTAATAACACTGGAAGGCAAGTGCATTATTTCTCTGAAGTAGGAGATGAAAATGGGGCATAGCAAGCGTAAGGAAAAATTAATAAAATCAAAGTCTGTAAATCTAATTTTAATTTACCCCCACCCCACCCCTGAAAGCTAATTAAAACAAGTCCACCACTTCTAAGTCCACCATTTTCTTAGTCATAGGGTGATTATTCCTCTTTTGGTGAGAATATGGTATTGTATGTTGAGTTTCATTAAACACTTCTGCTTCAGTATAGTTCCATCTTTCTTTTTCAACATTTACTGAAGAAGTGTCAGTTACAAATTTGAAATTGCTTAAAACAGAAACAGTTTTTATGTATTTGTTAACATATGGTGACTCTGATGCTAAATGCCTAATAAAAATTATAAATAGATTTAATTTATCTAAAAAGTCATGGCATTTGAGGAAAATTATTCATTCTCTGATATTTCAGTAACTCTGCAATGTTACCTGGCGCCACAGTAAGTCAATTTTAGCAATATTTTTTTTTTTTCTTGCACTGTCTTGTGCTGATGTACTTATTGCACTGTGCACTCAAGTTGCATAGCTTACAAGAACTTCAGGAGGTGATGTTACATGTGCTTCATTTTGAGAAAAATGTGTTCAGTGAAAACAGTCTAACAAACCTCTCAATTCCAGCATTAGTACATTCTCATGGAGGAAGCGTCCTTTCTGAGTGTTTCAGTTTGACCCAGCCCATGCAAACTTACGTTCATATGCAAACAGTCTGTGTGTTATATAAATATGACCTCCTTTATTGTTGTTTGATGTTTCTCAAAGCATTATTTCAGAATTTGCCTAATCGCTTGACTCAGTATTTTGTATTGTCAGGAGTGCAGATGTTATGGATATGAAAAATACTCTAATGTGCACAAAACACAGAAAGGTAGTGTGACAGGCAGTGTTCCCAGGTTGAAATCTTTCATAGATATTTGCATGCATTTTGAATATTGAATATTCCCAGGTTATAATCTTTCACACGTATTTGCATGGATTTTGCATAGTGAAGCATTCATGTGCTTATTAGCCCCACACTATACTTGCAGTTAAGAAATTTGCATATGATTTGCTTTCTGTTCAGTGAAATAAGCTTTACACAGAATTCAGTGTATTAACTCTTTTTATGCATGACCTATTACTGGGTGGAAGGCACTTGAAAAAAAAATCTGGTACTACTTAGCATTTTATAACAAATGCAAGATTTAAAAGGGGAACACGAGTATGAAGTGTTTCTGTCAATAGGACCTTTCAGTAACACATGCATGTGCTGGGTGGCATGTTTCCAGATTTAATGTCATTTGTACCCTACAAAGGACTTAAATTTGAAGCTTATTCTTCATAGCAGATGCAGAAAAAGAGGTAGAGGGGATAGCTTGTTTTGTTGTGGTTTTGTTGTTGGTCCCCCCCCTTGGTTCTTTTATTCATTTGTTGCAGAAGCACTGATTCATTGCCACTTTCATGACTGATAGCGTGAGCTGTCGGTTGGTTGTGTTCCTGACAGTAAATTGCCATTTGTGTTTAGAATATTTCCTAGTATATTAATTTTGGCTTCCTTCTGAAGCATAATCAATATTCGTTGTTCTTTCAGATCTACAGGCTTGAATTGAGATTACTCAAATCTTTGAAAAATTAATAAAATCCTACACTTTTTCAAAGACTAGAGGGAAATAATTGTGTTCAAAGCTTGGCTCTCAATAGCCACTAATAAATTTTACTGTGAGGTGCTCTGTAATTCCACAGCATATGTATGTCAAAAAAAAAAAACAACAAAAAACCCCCACAAAAAACCCACCTCCATGTGTCAAAGTACTCTAGCCATGTGCTTATGACTAGTTATCTTTTTGAATTGGAGTTGCTTTCAGTAGGTTTTAAGTTGTAGTAACTTTATTACTTTGGTAATTCTAAGTGTGCTTGCTAAACAGTAACTAATGTACCTATTAGCGTATTCATGTATGACAATCAACTTTTTTTTTTTTTTTTTTTAACATTTTCATAGGTCCTAATGCCCTCACCTGCATCCTCGTGGCGTTGGAAAGTGATTTCCACTGCTTTGGCTGCTTGTCCTTTACCGTGGTCAGAGTGGGTCAGTGCAAGGATGCTGTGCAAAGATAAAATCGATTGTAATTTATGAGAGCAGAAATTACAATACCCCCCTTGATTATTTATGAAATAAAATTGGCACACCCATAGTTTTATGCTGCCACTAAGGATCAGATGTCTCTGCAGCACTGCCTGATAGTTTTCTTCGTCTGTAAAATGGAAGAATAAAAAACTGATCTGAGGTAGAAGTATTTAGTGGTCTGAGAAATCCAGAACATCTGATTTGCACTGCAAGATGTGTTTGAATGTGGATAGCAGCAGGCCAGCGCTAAGAAGAACCTGCGGATCTTCCTTCTTCATCCTTGAAAGTTGGAGATGGTCCCAGTTGTGTCACTTGTTGGTGTTACATTTTGGTCGTTAAATACCGCGTAGCACAGGCTGCAACACCGGTGTGAGCAGCCGCCCTTGCGTTCCCCTTGGGTGCCTCAGCTGGGCCAGCGCAGATGTGCTGCGTGGAGCAGTTCCATACCAAAACAGGTTACCTTTTTGCCTGGTGCATTTTTTTTATCCCAGGTCTGTTATCTGGCTGATTTTGTAGCCACAAACAGTTGTATTATTCCAGTGAGGACTGTATGAGAAAGAGAGGAAAGCTGCTAAAGCTTGGACTGCTACTAAAGGGAAGCTTTGTAAAGCTGTGCCTAAGTCTGTTCCCTGTGTTAATTAGTTTTAATTTGTGTCTGTGTGCCAGAACTGGCCTGCCACTGTGCTACTAGCACAGGACTGAAGAACTTCTGTAATGATTGAAATTGATGTTTTTTTACAATGATTTACTGCTGTTGGTGATGGCTTCATATTTCTTTAGCTTAACACACTGCAGAACAATAAGCTGTGTTTGTAAGCCTGAGTTTTGCCTAAGGTTTGCACATTTTGTCTTGGAACTTGGAGTTCATAAGATTAAGTTCAAAGAAAGTAACTTCTATTTTTTTCACAGGCTGATCTTGAAATATTATGAATTTATTTTACCTGTTTAGGTGATTAACAGGAAAAAGTAATAACTTTTTCATTACACTGGTTGATGTCAACACTGTATGAACACCAGAAATTCAAAGTAGATCTGATTATGCAGGAAGAAGTATATTATTTAGTCTATTGGTGTACCTTGAAGGAAAAATGTGTTTTGAGACTTATTACAAAACAGATAAATATGCATTTTCTCCAAGAAATATTCTTTAACTTTTGTATCTAGAAGTCATTGTTAATTATTTCAGAATTAGGTTTCATATCTAGTAAAAAATGCTTTGGGAATAAGCCTGAAATGTAACTACTGAGATTTAAGAATGACTTTTGTACAAATTGATGGCCACTTTTAGTGATTGGGTAGCAGTGTTTCTGGTCACATGAAGGTACTATGTATAAAAGATGTTATTCGAAAGGGGTGTTTAAAAATGTTTCATTGTCTTGATTGTACTGAAAATAATAGCAACAGTGAATGAGAAAGCTGACCAAAAATCATCAAAGCCTTCTTTTGTTCCATTTCTACTGATTTCCTCAACTGACTTCTGTTACTAACTGTGGCCGGGCTCCTTTGCTTTCCATTCTGTGAGCATGGGAGAAATGCCGTACCCAAAAGAGCTGGCTTCTACATGTTTGGTGGAATTATTTGTTTAGTTTAGGACAGTTACATTTACACAGTATCTTTAAATAGAGGCAGATTGAATGGTGTCATAGAAGGCAAAATTTGACAACAGTAGGATTAGCATAAACACAAAACTCTGTCCTTTATAGTGAAGGTATTCTTTGGGATAGCCCTTGGTTTAAATTTCTTCTCAGATGCCTGTATGCTTTGTGTTTAAAGCCTCTGGACATAACACTGGTGTTCAGGTAGTGTTTTGGGAGCTGGTTCATGCTTCCTTACATATGCTGTCATCTTGGCATTCTTGATCTCATCCTACGGCGGTGCAAAGTGTCAACAGAAGGTGATGGCTAAGGACCCTGTTCCAGTCTTCCCCATATACTTTCTTGTCTGAATACTGTCCTAGGAATTAAAAATTGTTCTCTCACCTTTTAGAAAATGTGGAACGCTCTTTTATCCTCTTGCACTGTATAAAATTTTAAATTTGCTGGAAGAGAAGCTGAGCAGGGTTTTTAAGTTAATCACGTAGGTGACTTCATCTTCGCCACATAGACCAAACATGTATTGCGTATTTTAGTGTTACAGCTCATCTGTCTTGTAGAGTGGAAAAGATACAAGTAATATCTCCCGTTTCCTGCTGTGGCTGAACATGGCTTTGTGAGCATTACAAACACCTCAGTCTACCTAAGAGTATCTGGTTTTTGGCTGACGGCTCTGGTGGAAGAGCAGGGACAACTTAAATTTTGTTTGTAGCTAGTTTTATTTTAAAATACTGGGCTGTCTGGTATCTGTCTTAGAAACAACTTGGACGTTCAGACTATTGGAAGAGGGTAACAGTACCCTTGAAGGCTGTCTCGGTATAAGTTATCTGTATGAGTCAGAGCCCTATGACTAAGATTACTTTTTTCTGTGGTGTTTAGCATCTGCTCCTTGAGACTAAGTAGCTGTTCCATTTTTCATTATAGGTATATGACTGCAACTATCTTTTAATCAGTGCTATAGCTTTTAAGGCTTGTTTTACATTGTGGAGATGTAACTGAAAGCATTATTTAAGTATTGCTCTAACCAGTCACGTTTATAACCCTCTAATGAGTGGGTAATGAACTTAATTTCAAAATACTTGCCTTTGTAAGTGGATTTTAAGATATGACTTAAGTTAGCACAACTTCATCTATGGTCAAATGAGTTTCTGCAACTTCAGTGTTTTACGTTGGCTAATGCTATAGTTGCACATTCATGTTCTGATGGTAGCAGGCTACGTACTTGTGTCTCTCCATCCTTCTCTGCCTAGGTTTATCATCTTGTTGGTTGGGCAACCTCATGTCTTTCTACATCTGGTTTCTAACTTGGATCTGTGACATGGTGTTCATAGAAAATTGAGTGTCTCTAACAACCTAAGCCAATCTCAGTTTGGCAAACAGTTGTCACACGTTCCCCCAGCTGCAAGCTACCTGCCTGCACTACTGCACAGATCACTGAGCCTGCTCGGTTTACCAAGTGGGGTTATGATCACCTGGGGCGGGAATGGTTGTTGTTGCTGGGAAGGAGGACTTGCCTCTGGTGGAAAAGGATAGGGTTAGGGAATACTGAGACAAACTGGAAATACATAAGTCCACGGGCCCTGACGGGATGTACCCATAAGTGCTGAGGGAGCTCGCGGATGTCGTTGTGAGGCCACTCTCAATCATCTTTGAAAGGCTGTGGCAATTGGGAGAGGTGCCTGGTGACTGGAGGAAAGCAAATGGCACTCCAACCTTAAAGACGGGCAAGAAGGAGGACCCAGGGAACTACAGGCTGGTTAGCCTCACCTCAATCTGCAAAAAGGTGATGGAGCAGCTAATCCTGGAAACCATTTTCAGGCACGTGAAGGACAAAAGGGTGACTGGAAGTAGTCAGCATGGCTTCACCAAGGGAAAAGTCATGCTTGAGCAACCAGATAACCTTCTACAATTAAATGACTGGCTTGATAGATGAGGGGAGAGCAGTTGATACCATCTACCTGGACTTCAGTAAGGCTTTTGACACTCCTCATAGAGAAGCTGATGAAGTATGGACTAAATATGCAGACCCTGAAGTGGATTTAAAACTGGCAGAATGGCTGTGCAGAGGACCTAGGGGTTCCTTGCTGCAATGCACCCTTGCAGCAAAGAGGGTAATGGTATCCTGGGTTGCGTTAGACAAAGTGTTGTCAGCAGGTTGAGGGAGGTGATCCTTCCCCTCTGCTCCGCACTGGTGAGGCCACACCTGGAGTGCTGGGTCCAGTTCTGGGCTCCTCAGTACAAGAGAGACATGGACATGCTGAAGGCAGTCCAGCAAAGGACCATGCAGGTGGTTAAGGGACTGGAGCATCTCTCCTATGAGGAGAGGCTGAGAGAGCAGGGGATGTTTCACCTAGAGAAGAGAAGGTTCATGGGATATCTTATCAACGTGTATAAATACCTGAAGGGAGGGCGTAAGGAAGACGGAGCCAGGCTCTTTTCAGTGGTGCCCGGTGACAGGACCAGGGACAGTGGACACAAACTGGAACACAAGAGGTTCCCTCTGAACATCAGGAAACACCTTCTTACTGTAAGGGTGACCGAGCACTGGCACAGCTTGCCCAGGGGGGCTTTGGAGTCTCTGTCCCTGGAGATATTCCAATGCCAGCTGGACACGGTCCTGGGCAGTTGGCTCTACATGGCCGTGCTTGATGAAGGGGGTTGGACCAGATGACCTTCCAACTTCAACCCTCTATTGTGCTGCTGCTTCCATGCATTGCTTCATAACATGGAATTCAGACTGGAGGATGTGTTTATGCTGTATCAGAGTAACCGCATTTTTAAAGGCTGCTGTATCTTTTTAGGATGCTTTCTGACTTGGCGAATGATCTCATTTGTGTTCACCCCCACCAGATTAAACTGCTTTTTGTGAGGAGTCTTCGTGGCTGTTCCTATTTTTATTTTGGTTCCAAGGTGGTTAATCACCTTTGAAGTGCTACCAGTAGATTTGGAAAATACACCTCATAAAAGTCTTTATAATCTGTACAACATTCATGGGTAAGGCTGCTATTGTTTTATTAGATAATCAAGTGTAGTTGAAGAAGTAGGTGTGCTTTTGGATACGTAGACGTAAGCTCTGAAATAGAAATAGCTGACTTCAAAGGTAAATACAGGTTGAGAACTGCTGCTCGGTCACATATCACTGAAAAAAAAGGGGAGCTGGTACTTACGGTGTGGACAGTGATAAGGACAATAAAGTGGTTATCTTTGGGGAAGGAGGAAAACTTTGGCTTGTTTCTCATAGGTGATGATTTGAAGTTCTCATACAGAGTGAAAGGTGGGGTGGCCCAGAGGCTCACTTTTCTGTGGGGTGGGTGGTAGCTGGTCTGGCTTCCCAAGCTGATGAGTAGTCTCATCTGGGTGATTACAAGGTGTAGTGGGCTGGCTGGTTTGGCTTTTCTGGTGTGTGCAAGGATACCCTGTTAGGCAGGCATCGCTGGCCAATGGCTCTGTTCTAAACATCTGGAAATATTGCTGGACGCTAGGTCGCTCAGGGTGCTGATGAAATAAAGTTTTAGGACTTTTTGGAAGAGCCTGCTAGTCCTTAGTGTTGCTAAAAGTCCTTAGTTCTTAAAGAAACTTGTCAGAAACTTGCTTGCTTCCGGAGGGAATTCCTGCAAATTCTGTGCTACTTTGAGTATGTTTTTAGTAATCTGTATCTTGCCGTTCCTCCATTAATATACCCCCCAATAAGGTACTTCATGTATTTGTGAAACCCATGTGCTTTATATTCGTTTGTGTTTATTCAATTTCTTGAGAGGTCTGGTGGGCAAAGAATTAGTTTCCTGCTTGCTTGCAGATCTTGCTGTACCTCTTACTGTACCCTCAATGGCAGGACCATTTTATTTGCAAATACGCATCTATTTATTCCTTAGGTCAAATTCACTGCTGGTCTTGTATAATTTAAACACTACCACTTTCAATTTTTCGTCATTAGTTGTTAACCACAGCAAGAATGCATTTCTTGCAAGACTCCTCTCGTTGCCCATATACTTGTAGTGTAGCTTTGTACTATGGTACAAAGTACTTATGGTAGTGCTTTGTGTTATGTGGCTGGGAACACTGAACTTGACAGTGCATGTTTGGATACACTTTGAGCAAAACCAGTGTACCGAAAAATATGAGGCATGTATTTTCAATCTTTTTACAGGATTATTTAATGCATCAGAAAATAATATAAAACAAACTGAAGACAATACTCTGGCTAATGACTGTCTGTGTTGTGGCAATACATATATAAAAAAATAAGGAAGGATTTAAGGACTTCCTCTAGAGTTTTTCTTTTAAATGCAGTGGCAGTTCCTTTTGAGGGGATTAAAAAAAAACCACCACCACCACCAAACCCAAACCAAAACAACTTCACAGCTCATGTTAGAGTTTACCTCTATACTGACATGTGTTGATTATTTGTACTTACATTAATTAAATTTTTTGCATATGTGGGCAACGAATATCAAATAATTACTGGCTAGGATTACCTCTGATAGTAAAATTCCTTTAATATTTTCATGCATGGTAAAAAAACATTGGACATTGAATTACCAAATAAATAGGGAAACAAGCAACTGGAAGACTTCGGTACCATATTATTTGCAGCGTATTGTTAAAATGAAGTAGTAAACGTTCATGAATAGTGACTGTTTAAAGGAATAATACATACTCTGTTTTTTCAAATGCATTGGTGTTAAATGTGCACCTGCTTGAAAGAGGTGTAATAATTTTTTCCTTTTTGAGGTAGTCATCCGAATGGTGTATATCAAATTTGCTTCTGTAGTGCAATAGAGACCGCTTAAATGCATATGTTGAAGCTGAAATCTTCCTGTGAAACCAAGGGTGTTATGTACAGAATACCTACATTATGACAGATCTTAAGGGTTTCAGTTTCCTAGCGAATACTCAGCTCTTCGTACTTCGTAGAAGACTCCTGTGTGTCAGTGGAAGGGGAATGTTACGCTTGGCTTTTACTTGCTTTAGTATATGGATTAAAGCGATTAAATTCTACCACTTAACTATTTACTTCACTAATCATCTGTTTCAAATGGATTGGTTGGTAAGCATGCCTGTTCATATATTCTAGTGGCACTTTTCCTAGTCATTAATTTTGTACAGATTTTATTGTGGATAGTAATATGTTGAAAGAAGTGTACCCAAGTGGTTTTGTTGTGTGCTTCTTAAATATGGTCTTAAGCTGAGTCGTCTTCCTTCCTAATCTCAAACAGAGGCCCTGTGAAAAATCAGAAGCTGTTGGTATCATCTTTGATGTATTTTTGACACACAGTTACTGCCCATACTTAATTTAAATCTTCAGCCTGAGTGTGATGATGAAAGATCTGTACCTTTTTAGCGCATGCCTTAACTTTCTGAATAGTTTAAGCCTTGCAAGAATTTCTTGAACTTATGGCCTGCCTGAAAGAACAGAGGCCTTCAATAAACTTCCTCAAACAGCTAAATCTTTTGATTAGCCATTAACCGTCTAGAAATCATGTTTAAAAATGCAGAAGCAGCATATCTGTAGTAATTACAGATAGGACTTCAAAAAATGCTGTGTGTCAGAAAGTGAAAGAAAAGTGAGACAGCTGCTTATTCTTTCACACCTAGTAAGACTAATATTTTTATTTTTAAGGAAGAAAGTTAAGTATATATTATACTGTAAAAAAAAAAAAGTGGGGAACAGAAAGAGAGGAAGTCACTCAAGATTTTGAACAGGATCTAATAATTTATTTGTCATAAGTGCTGAATACTGCTTTTGAAAGTAAGTGTAATGCTGGATCCCAAGTTCCTCAGCAAAAATTGAGAATGTTATAAGATTCTTGACTGTTAGGAGCTGCAAACATTTGATTTTAAGTTGTTTTTTACAGTGTTCAGAAAACCTGATTTCTTCAACCTATCTACTGGAGAATGATCTTGTTTCTACTTCATAACGTGGGCTAACTTGTGAATAATTAATGTACTTTTGGGCAGGACATTTTTCAGGAAATTATGCCTGTTATCTGGAGTGTTTGCTTTGGTCTGAGGATTTAATTGTGCTTGATGTGTGTAAGTAATCACATTTGTTGGGGAGTTTGGACTGTGTGTGCAGTTTAAAAACAAATACAGCAACTGTAGACCCTGTACCGACTGAGAATTTAAGGATGATACAGCATGTGACAAAGATATGTGGCTCAGCATGAGGAATACAAATAGAATTCAGTTCATTTTATACCAAAACATAGCAATTCACTAAAATGAGCGTTTGTAGTACTGTGAAAATGGACCTGCTGTACGTCATTCCCTGTTTGTAAGAAAGGTAAAAGAAAAATCCTACTTTGTTTGGAGCCAGTCGGGGCAAAAGCTATACTTCCAATTTTTTTTTTCCCTGCAAGTAAAGTAGAAGTTAAGGCAATGTCATTCAGAAAACAGCACTATGGGGTGGTTCTGAAATAAGGGGTTACATGGGACTGGCAGCTTTGGTGTGAAATTGGGAATTGCTTTCATTGTCCAGATAAGGCTCCGCAGTCTCCGTCGGCAGCCAGGCTGCGCCGACGGTCCCAGGCTGTGCAGGGCTTCTGGATTCGAGGGCAGCCGGTGGCTTTACCTGCTGGCTGGGGATACAGGCAGGGCAGAGTGCCAGCGGGCTGGGGAGTCCCCGAGAATTTGGGTCACCCCCTCGGGGGTAGTCTCAGAGCTACAAGCGTTTGGGGCTTACCTCAGGGCTCCCACGAATGAGTTTGGGACACGGAGCTTGGACTAGAAGGTCTCAAAGTCTGCTGACAGTCTGGGAGCTGGAAGCGCGTTTTCTTCCCGAGGGATGCCGGGAGCGCCGGCACGCTTGGGTGGTGGTGGGCTGCGGGACCCTGAAAGCGCCTGGGTTGCAGGTGGGGGACCTGAGAAAGGAGCTTCGGAGTGACAAGTACGGAAGGTCTGCAGTGAAGTGGGTGCTTTCTCAGTTTTTCAGCTAGTAAGTTTTGGCAAAATACATCTGTTCGAAGCCCCTTCCAACATTGTGTGTTAAGTGCCAGATGATTAATGGAAAATACATTGTGTGTGTGTTTGCAAGGCCCAGTGATGATGAATGGCTACGAAAAGCCTGTAACAAATAAAGTGCTGTGGTGTCTGTTTTGTGAATATACTATTAATATAAGTTTGAATACAGATTTTTTTTTTTTTTTTCTTTAATCCATGCTTGGTGGAAACTAGGGAATTTCAAACAAATTTTACTTTTTTTCCTTTTGTGATAAAAGGTCTGTTATCTTTAACAAGAAACATTGACAGATTATATCCAGGATGTAACAAATACTGCGCTTTTCAAACAGGAAGAAGGACAGTTGGAAATTGTCCTGGGGTGGTAGTGCTTTTAGTGATTTTATTTCCTGAATTTTCTCTGTCAGTCTGTATACTGCTTTTGTTCCTCCTCCATTAGAGTTGCCTCTTCCCTACTACTGTTACACCCAACAGTATACCCTCTCTCTCCCTCATGGCATCAGTTCTAAGTATGGAGGTCAGTGCTTATACTGTTTGTTTGGTTTGTGAAAGAAATTATCAAAAATGACTCTAAACATCTGCTGATGGAAGAGTGCGGATAGCACTTTAAAGTGTCACCAGACACTTCTTTCTGTGTATTAGTCAGTTGTGCATACACTGCACATAGCTTGCTTTGGCCTCCGTGATTCCTCAGCCGGGAGAGGAGGAATGTTCTCTTAACTATCTATCTGAAAGCATCACAACATTTCCCAGAGTACTTGCTGTCAGATGAAATGCTATGGTAATTGTAAAGGTTTTTTTACATAACAGTATTCTTATGAATCTGTGTTAAATCAAAGGATGTTGTGAAGTTTCTCATCTTTGGCATTTGGAAGACATTTAATTTTAAATTTTGTTTACATCAAGCATGTACTTTCTTATTCTCTGTACTTACCTTTAAAAGAAAGTAATGCCACAGTGATTTTTTTCCACAGTTAGAAGAAGAGTAGCTGCTGGATGTTTGAAGTACTTGTAACTTCACAGTAAGAAGTTATTTTCAATAAGAGAAGGGCCATTGGAGCAGTAGGCAGGGTGCCATATATATTGCCATACATACTAAACATTAAAAAGGAACTTAGCCATATAGAGCTTATGTATATGGAGTGTAACTTCAATCTAAATTGCAGCCTTGGTGACTAAATACCTGCGTTGGCAGAGCTTTAAAGAGGTGCTAGCAGAGGGCTGGTGTGACTGAGGAAGAGGACAAGGTGAAAATGTGAACTTAACGTTGTTTTCTCATGGCAACTTTGTTTTCCTGGTTTTATAAGTAGGACGGTAGTAAATACTTTCATCTGAGCTTAATTTTAATTGGAAGAGCTTAGAGCACCACCTTTAGTTAAAATGCAAGGGGTTAAGCACTTTGTGGTGGTTAACTTTTGTGCTTTATACAGGTTGGATGTGTGGATGAAACTGAAATGGTAGATGGGGTGCCGTCAAAGATGGGAAGGCATGTGCTCTGCCTGCTCTTGTGGGAGAACTCGATGGTTCCATGTTGTTTGTAGCTGGGACTCTCCGGTGCGTGATCCGTGCTGTGTTGATAGACTGAATTACCAGCTGTATTTCGATTTAGACAGATCCTTACCGCTAAGCTGTGCTGATGACCCTAAAGCTGAGTCAACACCTGTATTTCTCTATCTTGCTGGACACATCCTGACATGGTGTCACTCACAGATGATTTTTTTTTTTTTTTTTTTTTTTTTTTTCCCTCCTTACCTGGAGAGGTCTGTTAATGCACTTGTAGGTTGTACTGTTTTCTTAGGGTTATTGTTTCAAGGCCCGTTGAAATAAAGACTATTTAGAAATCAGTACCGTGTAACTTTATGAATTGAAGGTAAGTAGTCTACACTTTCCATGTAGTCATGGACCTCCTGGTGTCCTCTGTTGCCACTGTACCACTTCCCTTTATATCTAGCAATGTTTTATTTGTTTCTATTAGGCTTTGCTCTTCTGAAATCTTGAAAAGACTGAAGGTGTGGCAACAGAAACAGCTTATGTCTTCTACTGGAAGTGATCATTACCCTTTAGCAAAGGGTGGTTATGACCATAAGCATTTTTACCTTTGTATATTAAAAGTATAAAAAAAAATGTTGTTTGCATTTGGGTTTTGGCTTTCTTGTTTGGTTGGGGTTTTTTTTGTTTAAGGTTTACCACTAGGGTTCACCAAAAGCTTTCTAAAAAATTATGTCAGTATCAAGCAGCTGAGCGGATAATGTGCCGGAGTGGGGTGGGTTGTGTGACTTGTAGGAACTTGATATGCTATTTTTAAAATTCATCTTTGAAAGCAAAGAAAAGGTAAATTAGAGAACATGTGCTAAATGAAAACAGCTGTAAAGACAGTGAAGTCATAAGATATATAAATATACAAAGGAAGATAGTGATCATGGGAGATACCAGATTAAACTGCAGCCATCAACATGGAAAAGGAGGAATTTGCATAAAGATCCCTCTCACAATAGAAAATGTAAAATAAATTGTGGAAAACTACAGGCCTTGAAGTCTTCAGAGTAAGAAAGCGAAGTATCTTCAATCTATTGAAAGGAGAAAAGTGAAAATGGCTTCTGAAATATCTTGGCTACTTTGAGCTGTGTAGTGAAATGTAGGTTTTCTGTTGTTACTCCTTACCTTGCCTTCAGAGTAGGAAAGACAAAGGTAAACCCAGCCAGAAGAAAGACGTTCCCAGTGTGGAGCTTGGGGCAGGGGAGGAGAAGACAACCCCAAAACTTTGTCTCCTTCTGTCATTGGCCTATGGAGCTCTTCCAGCAGATCTCCTGCCTTTTCCTTGAAGGAAATGGAGAACTGCTAGACAGTACCGTGCACTCTGAAAGTGCAGCTCACTCTGCTGTAATACATCAACATCACTTCTTGTGACAGTGCTTGAAATCTTGAGATGTTGCTTCCAAATAAGATGAGAAAATGGATCCTCACACACACCCACCTTCTCTTGTTTGTTGAAGTGATTTCCTTTTTATTTTGGGGAGCTGCTGCTCCGTCAAACAATAAACGCACGGTGCCTGAAACTGGTGTTTGACTAGTTTGTGCTTGATGAAATTGGACCACTCTGGGACCATAAAGCCACAGTTCTCTATGCAAAACTGGCATACTTGAACTTTTGGCACTTGTAAATGCTGTTGAAAGTTTCAAAATAGGCTTGTCTTATTGTGTGCAGCCTTATTAGTACTGGAAGAATAGCTTCTGTTTGTGTTGTGTGGGTTTTTTTTTTTTTTTTTTTTGTAATGACAGGAACCTAACAAAACTGGCTCTCACAAGAATATTAATTAAACCTGCAATCAAGATGGGGAAGAGACAGGATAGAGAAATCATGTGTGAGGCTGTAATGGATATCTCTGTATTGGTACAGAAATATTCAACCTCTTTAAGGGACTGCTTTGAGTGACTGGTGTCTCTTTGTACTTCTGTCCTCACCTGTTCATTTGGTTAGGTGCTGTTAGATACTTCAGTTGCACAGGCAAGTAAAGTGTTGGAGAAACGGTCTGAATGGATAGTGAGGCTGCAGAGGGGCACGTAACTGCTGTAGTAGCTGCACGGGCTGGTGTGTCTGTTCAGTATGAGTCAGGGCATGGAGAAAGGGCAGGTGGGGCTGGGATGTGTGTTTGCACATCTGCCTGTGCTCAGTCTTGGTTTTTCTTTCCCAGTACATCTTTGCTCTTCCCTTCTCCCATGAATAGACTTCCTTACTATTCTGGATAAATGGGCAGAGAAGTAGAACTGCTGCTTTTTCCTAAAGGTTTGCAGGCAAAGCGTAATCGAAACCTGTTGGTGGGACTTTGTGAAGAAGCTTGCACTGCTGACTGCTGCGCTGCATCTATCGGTTGTGTGTGTAAAGAGTGAACTTTAATTTCCGCTGTGCTCAGTCTGGGGCTTTCACAAGCACTAAATTCTGCTGATAATCTGAACTGGGGATGATGGCTGGGAATTAACCACAGCAAAGGCTTATCTGGCTGCTGGGTATGGTACCTTAAGCCCATATCTCCTGCTTTTCAGAAAACTGATAAAGCAGCAAATAGATGAGGTGTGAAGGTAGTTCTGAGAAAGTCAATAAATAGCCAGAAGCTACAATTTAATAAGTGTTTGGACATATCTGGCTCAAATAGCTTATATATTTTAAATCTTTTAAAAGTGATAGATGGAACTTAAATCCATATTCCCTGTGGCATTAGGTATCAGGAGAAATAAGTGGAAGCAAGGCATTTGAAATCAATAAATTGCTTCTAGGTACAACTTAATGCAGACAAAATTTAGAGAAAAAAGATGGTGAAACAGATGCAGGAGTAAAATTTAGCTTTAATTTGCAGACTACAGCAAAACCCTAATCCTGGCCCTTGTGAAAATGAATGGAGATTAGGAAGTTATGGAAGTGAGAAAGTTCAGTGCCGTGGGCCAACTTGTACAGAATAGTTGTACTGAAAAAGTAAGAAATCTGTGGAGTAAAACTCCTCTCCAGATTAACATTATACATTTATGGTCTCATTTAAGACATTTGATTACCCAAGATCTGCAAAGATTCTTCCTCGTTTGCTTGGGAGTTTTGCTATACTTGAGAATCTTCTACTTCGCTGCTTTGAGCTTCGTTTTTTTGGGCATACCTGTGACTTGCAGGGGCTAGAAGTGTGAGAGGCTTCACCGAGTAGGTTATTCAAGTGATGCCATTGCATTTTATAAAGGCTTTAGGTTTCTGTCTGCTGTGCCTAGCCCAGCAGGTTTACCTGAGTGCACGATAGGATTGAAGCAACCCTCAATTTATATTTTCTTCTTTCTCCCCCACAGACATAGTGAGGGAGAGCTGTTAACATTTCATTAGCTCTGCAGATAGAAGCATTTGTTTAAGTGAGGCTTGTCAGAGAGTTACACTTAAGGGAGATTGAAATAATCTTCCTGGGGCAGATTCCAGTCAATCTTTCTTGGTTCTGAAATATTTATTACTGTTTACAGCAAATTCATATGGAATCATAGGACGTGTACAGAAAAACATAAAACTTTCATTTTTCATTCACCTGTGGCTTTGCGGTCAGCATATGAAATTAGCTGCTTATGCTTGACTACAGTGTTTTCTCGTGCCTTAAAAAACATCACAGTATGTGATATTTCCACATAAATAGCTTAGACAACATTTCTGACTTGCACTTTGTGTCTTGCAGGTCTCAAGATCATAAGTTTAACTTAAATTTTACCAGTTGTTTAGGAACTCAGTAAAAGTGATGAAGAGGATTTGACTAAGTAAGCTTTCTTCCAAGACTATAGGATAAAGCAGGTGGAGATTTCTAAAGTTTGTACCAAAAATGAGAACACAGTTGTTCTTCAGTGAGCCCTGTGAAAGCTAAGGGTTCTTCTGGAGTTCACACATCAACAGTCATCCTTCTAAGGCAGTTGTTAGACTTCAGCAGATGCTCTAAGACAGTTGGTAATGCGTCTGCAAGAGTTGTGTTTGAGTACTCATTGGGAGTTAGTAGAACTGTTGTAATCTGCTTTCATTTTAGTTTGGGGTTGGTTTTTTTTTGTTTGTTTGGTTGGTTGTTTTTTTTAGCGTGTCCCATAAGAAATATTCAATTTGATCTGCTCTTCAGTGTTTTCTGTTGATTTGCTATGCTACCCAAATTACTGAAGGGCTGGTTTTTGGGGATGCCTTAAAACTTGTTGTCAAAAAGTTATTTGACATCAGTGATCTGGCCTGTAAATAATGTAGACTGAAATAACTTGTGCATATGAATCTAGGCCATAGCTTTGTGTTTAGGAGCAGGCGTGAAGTCAGGGACAACTTGGCTAAGATCTTGCCTTATTTGCATAGACATCCTGTGTGGCTTGATCAAGTTATAGAAACTCTGAAACTACTTGCCTACATTTATAAGATGAAAAGGAATTGGTGTAGGGCTGGGCGCATATTTAATATGTGGGTGTTGAAGGTAAATCAGTTAATATTTGCAGTGTGTTTTGAAACTTTAGTTGCACGGTATTGTGCAAGACTTCTTTTGTTGATGGTTGACATTAGACTGTTAGTGACTAAGATAGAAGCAGTCAGTCTGTATTTGCTCATTTGAATAACTCTTGTGTTTTGCGTATGAAGCTGTATGTAGGGAGTACAGAGACAAAAAAGCACTGAATCATACTGCGTGTGCTATTTCTGGAAGATCAAGCAGGCTTAAGACTTAGAGGAGGAGGAGTTTCTGGGATTTTTCCAAATTCTGTCAACAAAACAAATTCTACCCGCGTTAATCATCAGAATGAGTCGTTGGAGTTATTTGTATGTTGTTGTAGTGTAGCCTGGCTAAAACAGGCTACTTGACCTTGTTTCTAATGTAGTGGGACTTTCCCTGCGAGACTGATAAAACACTCATTAGTACTCTTCATAGTGAAATTATTTACACTGATCATTAAGTCTTCAGTGAAGTGAGAGGAGCAGTTGACTCTTGGAATGCACCAAGATTACGCTTGTGCACAAGAGCAGGATGAAATGCCCACCTTAGCACGGTCCTCTATGGCACCTGCATCTGCTGCTGCCCAGGATAATTTGGGTGCCGTCGTGTTAGGTGGTACTGTGCTGAACAGACCCTGGCTATGCTTAGGCTTTCTGCCAACACACCTTTTTGCTAGCAATGAGATTTCTCCTCTCTTGTTTTAAGGCCTTGCTTTGTTCAAGGAATAGTTGTGCGATCCACTTTGAGAAAAGTAGTGAGGTCTTTATTTTGAAGGAATGAGCTAAAATTCAGGCTGCCTTTTCCACCTTTGGCGTATAACACCATGTGCAGAGACCATTGACTGTTTGATGTCAACAGAGCCATGGGAAAAAGGTAGCCCATAAGCCCCTGTCATGTTGGAAGAAGCTTTGTTTAGAACGTGGTCATGGATCTATATTCGTAAATGGGGTACCTTTCCTTTAAGATGTCTATCTGGGAGCTGTTTGGGAAGACAAGTGGAACTGTAGAATGTATAATAAAATCCAGCCCAAATTCAAATGTTTGTGGCACACAGTACTGTTCTCAGAGTTGAAGATGGATGTAACTGAACTACGTATCTTTTGTTCTGATCAACAAAGGTAGCAAGCAGATAAGATATGGAAATGGTCAGTCCGTTTCTTGATTGGAAGAAGCATGAGATGTTTGATGGCTGCAGGCGTGGTGGTAGCTATGGGCTTAGGAAAGTTAACACTCAAATGGGGAAAAAATTGAAACAAAATTATTGAAATGCTCTATGGGTACTGCAATTTTAGAGTGTGATTACCTGCTGCTCTTCAATAAGAAACATTTCTAGATTTAGCCTTTTAAACCTGAATGTTTTTACAACCTCAAGTATCCTTAGGTGCCTTAATGCATGGAAAATTTAGTGAGTTAGAGAAGATGAACAAAATAGCAAAGTAACTGTCGATTCCTGTTGTCTGTGCTGGTTAAACAGGCAGAAAAATCAGCTGGATGCTGCAGAAGGAGTTGAAATGAAAGGTTTAATCTAATTGGACTCTTGACATTGTTACAGAGTAAATCTTTAAAGTATACTTAATTCTTCTGTTCATGACTGTGCAGCTTAGGTGTTGCTACGGGTAGATGGGCTGAAGCCTTCCTACCCAGCGCTGTGTGTGTGGGTGCTGCAGTGCAGACCCTGGGCTGCTCCAAGCAGGAGTACAGCTGGAGTAGCCTGGAACTCTGACATAAGTGTGTAGAAAGTGGGAGAAAGAGGTAGGTTACTCCAAGGATCACCTAGGATCCAGGCTGCAGCCTCTGCTGTGTCTAGAGCAGAGATGGAAGGTATTTAGAGAATGGATTGCTCACTTCAAAATCCCGATGTAAATAAGACTATGTGCTACTGATGGTCACGTGGTAGAAGGAGAATATAAAGTTTATCATAGTCAATGTTTTGAAGCAAAATTTGTTTTCATGTGTGTTTTCTTCTGTACTGTGTCCTGTGTTCAGTACGCCTGTGCCAGGATTCTGTTAATGTACATGCTCTGAAATACAGATTATTTTGTTTATGCTATTTATAAATACATTAATGTTAATTCAAGTGTTCAGCTATTGTATTTTTTTCAGGTTCTAGTTAACAGGTATCTTCTGGGTAACCTCAAAGTTGCCCTTAGTTTTAGTGATAGCAGCAGACTCCATAAGCTGTTCTGCTGGCCTTGGCTAACTCCAGCCACAAACTTACTATATTTTGAAGGAGTTTGTTGTTTGGAGGGAGTGATAAGGCAAGGTTCCTGGTCATGTATACACTGAATGGGACACCAGCTGGTAGTTCAGTAGTTTGTCCCAGTAGCTGCATGCTACCACCTAAACAGCTGAAAAGAGAGGTGTGTTACAGTACACTTCTTATTTGGGAATGGGCTTTCAGTGGTGACTGGAAATATAACAGTATATTTTTAGAAACATCACAGACAGACCTGAAAGTATGCATGAGTAAATAAAATTGAGTTATTTGTTTATCATACTGAAATGAAGAGAGGCAAGGATTTAACAGGTAGTATTTTGAATCCAGTCAATAGTGTATTATTGGGTTTGGGGTTTTCCCCCTGCCCTTCCCCTTAGTTGAACTAGCTAGATCTTATGTGTTCAAACATGCTCAGTTCCAACTCATTTGATGTCTTCGGTGGTCAGTCCCTCTGCACCTCTGTTTTGGTGCTGGACAGAGAGAAATGTCTGTTGATAGCAGACACAGCATGCTGATCTGGAAGGCTTTACAGAACCTGTCTGTAGTCCAGCAGTAGCTGCTGTTGAGATGTCTACCCACTCAAGAATGAATTTACTAATTACACTCAATTTCTTAACAGGAGAAAACAGAAAAGCTTACTTGTGCTATTAGCTCAGTAATGGAAATGTTAATGGAGAATACAAACAGCAACTTTCCATATGTGCAGTTTAAATTAGGGCAAGAGGTATGATGGGAGAATTATTTTTTTAATGAAGACCTGTCCGCATTACCTGATTTGATAAGCAGTCTGTCTTTCCTTGTGGAGCTTTAAATAACGTATTTGCAGGGTGAACCCAGTTGTTGTATTTTCATTAATTGTAGATGAAGTAATTTGGTATGACCAGAGTATCTCAGAAATTCAATGAGAAAACAGAAGTCACGTTGCAATCAAGTTGACCCTTTTATATTTTACATCCTAATATTGCTGATAAGAGACGAGTGGGGGGGACTGTTTTGAAAGGCATTTGCAACCTGCAAAGTTAGTACTTTCAGGATGCATTTAAGTGTTTTGTGTCATTGGTAAATGCATGGTAGGTCTTCAGACGTGGGAACTGATAATGTGGCTCTGAGATTTCAAACAAATGCTATCTGGAAGTTCATGATAACTTGTGGTTTTGATTTGTAGTTGCTGTTGAGGGAGCAGACAAAGGGAAAGTGCTTGCTTGTTTGGAGTCTTTTCTTTAAGATATGATATATGAAACTTGATCGTTAACTATATCTGATACAAAATATTGAGAACTAGCACATGGTAACTAAGTGTTTTGTGTGCCAAAGAAATGTCTGGAAAGTAAAAAAAAAAAAAAAAAAAAAAAGAAATTGCTTTCTTCTGTTCTTCTTAACCTTGTGTATTTTTCCTCTGCCAAGCAAAGCCTATCGTCTAGAAACACATAACCAAACTTAATGTCCCCAGAGGAAGATGTACCTTCCTTTTGCGCTGATGACTCACAACATTTCTGAACTAATATTTAGGAAAGAGATTCTTTCCCAATACTTGCAGAGGTCCCTTGATGCCCAGTGGCCCAAGAAATGATTAAATTAACCAGCACCTAATTTCAGTAACCCAGGGCGTAAGAGTGGGTTCCTGTGACACAGGAATGTTGAAAGAAAATAAGAAGTTTGGTAACTTTGTTCCAGGCAAGATGCTGGATGACTTCTGTAATTGTCTGCGAGATGTCATCATGCTTAGATTTTTGTGTCTTTTGGGGTGAGATGATTCACATGGAGTCCAGTTGTGAGGACATGCTCCAGATACATAACTTGGGTGTTAACTGGGTCTGGCCCCAGGGCATAAAATGCCAAGCAGGGGATTGAGGGAAGGGGGCAGTGCTGTTTTGGAAGTGAGAATGCACAGGACAAAGAGTTAACGTGGAAGCCCATAAATGGGAACAGAGACTAGAATACAGCACATGAAAACAGAGAAACTGGAGGCTATCTGTTGTGCAAGAGAGTGAGAAGTAAAGGAAAATCAGAAAGGGTGAGAAGGAAAACTCGCAGAGAGCTTAGGAACAGGATAAGGAGAGCTGGAGGAAAAGGCCATGGGACAGCCTTCTGTGATTATAGAGACAGATCTTTTGGGTTGAAGTTACACAGATTCATGTACAGGATTGAAAAGGATGTCATACGAATTGAGTCATGTTTTTTGAGCAAGCAGTGCTGAGCAAATCTTGTAGCAGTTTCAGTGCAGAGAGAAGTGATGTGCTGAAGTAAAGAAGGGCTGTTCTTTCAGGGCTTCACTATCTGTGTTTCTTCTACTTCAGTGCTCTGTGTGTGTTTTGATTTTTCAAGGAGATGTGGGTTGGGGGCAGTTGGAAGAAAACAAAGTTTTGGAAAAAGAGTTGAAAGGAAGAAGAGTTAAGTTAAAACACCAGACCAAAACCAAGTCAATTTTCAACTGATAGTATTACTACAGTCTTCTTAAGAAGTTCTGCTGATTTACGATTTCTAAAATGATAACAAACCCAAAAATGCTAGTTAGAAAAGAATTGTAAATATTGTTTTCCTCTGTAGGTATACTGATGTTTCAGACTCTTGCCATTTTATCCTCTTAGTATTGCATAATACAGCCAATTCATGTTTTCCAGAGCTTCCCAATTAAGTTAAGTGTTCAGAAGTTTCCATGACCTTTAGGTTTCTTTGTACTCTATGTTGTTTTGCAGAGAGTATGATAGACTTTGTGGTTTACTTCCAGTGTAGCCTTTCTTTTATGGAAAAGATGTCACAATGCAAAAAGGCCATGGTTTTGAGTTGTGTTTTTGAGCATTTAATACAATGCTGATTTGACATAGCTTTTTTCTAAAAATGTCTTAACATACAGGAAACTGTTTAAGTAGCTCATAAAAAAATGATCAGCAAATTATCATCATTTAGAAAGTATGTTGCATTTAGAAACAAGTTGAAGAAAGAAGGTTCCCTTAGGGAAGTTTGTTGCACAATATAGAGAAGGGCACCTATATCTCATATTAACTACCGTAATTGATGTTCACTGTGCTTATGGTTCTTGCTTCAATTTTGCCTGCCTCAGTATGTATGACTTGCTGGAAAACCTTCTGTAAAGGTTAAATTGTCCTCTTCAGTCAGATCTGTGAGAGTTCCCAAACACAATCCTCTGTTCTTCACTGAAATTCTGGAGGTTTCTCCAAAACCTTATGGTCTAATGGAGGTTTCTGAGGACGATGGGCGTCAACCTGCTGAATGAATGAATCACTGTGACCTTACAAGGTGGAGGCTGGAGCTGGAAAAGGTGGCAGGTGGAGACCTTCCAAGGAAGGGTGCACGGGCTGCCTTAGCAGGCACAACGCTACGTTCATATGCTGTTTACCACCCAGACCTAAACACGTTCATGTCTGTCTTCCTGGAGTATAAACAGAGAAGAGTCAGGTCGGTCTGCCCCTGCCTGTGTAGGCATGTATTTAGAAGCCTGAGCTTATTTGTCAGAGCTATTTTACTCTTTCTTTGGGCGTACGCTGAACACTAGCAACTACTCGTGTCAGAACACTGATTAATATACGTATATATAGGTGTATATATACATTTACGTATAGCTAGTCCCTCCAATCCCCCTGCCCCGAATGAAGAACCCTTACCCCCAGTGTTGCTTAATATTTGCTAATTATGAAGCCTCAAGATCTCGTTTATACATGTCAACTCTGATCTGGTGTTTTGGTCCATGTTTGTTTCAGCATGTCCATCAAGGCCTTGCATATTTAGTGTAAGTGCATCAAAAGTTCTGAAAGCAAAATGTGACCGCTGACAAGTTGCCCTCGCAATGTTGTACAAGGGCATATTTTCCTGCAACCTGATACGTAAATGCCCTGTGGGTAAATAATTTCTTTAAACTGAAATTTGCTTGAGAAAATACAGTAGATCATAGTCAATCTACACCAGTGCATGTAATTCTTTTATGTATGAACAGTGCAGTAAAGAACTAAGAAAATTCAGCTATCATTTTGAAGATTTGTGGTATGAACTCTTATTAATAAATACATATAGCATAAACATATGTGTGTATATGTATATATATACATAATCAAAACTTGTATGTAAATATATCTGTATGAGAGAGAATGAGAGTTAATAAGAAAAAAGATTAAAAAATAAATACAGAAATAGAACAATGAAATATGATAAAAAATACTGCTGCTGTAAGAAGACAAGCCTCTGCTACACTTCTATTTTTCTTAAATGATTTTTAGATGTATACATTAGTGAGACTTCTTTTCCCAAAACTGCTCAGAAGATTCTGTTCTGCAGAAGTCTTTATTCTGTACCCTCTGTTCTGCAGAGGGTGAAACATCTGAAGGAATGAATTTGAATGTATTTGGGAGATTTTTTTCGATGTATAAAATAGGTGCAAATGTTGCAGTTGTCCCTCAGACTCCCAGTCAAGGACCTGATATATTAATAGTCTGGAATCCAGATTGCTGTATGAAATGATTCCTGCTGGGTTAGTATGTATGGTCTTTCTAAACTTAAATGTGTTAGTTTTTCTAATGCCATTTTGAAGAAAGGGGTTTTATTTTAGCTTTAGGGGAGAAGTATTGTCACAGTGAGGCTATTTCTTCCTTTGTACGTGGAGACCGTGGTACAAGGAGGAACTGAAGCCAAGCCCAGAACTGGTGTTCTCTGCATTAAGGCATCTCTCCTCTGAATAAAGGCATCTCTTGAAAATTGTTATGCTCTACAGTGATGTATGACTGCTACTGAAACTCTTGTCTGGTGAATGTATTCCCAGCCTCCTGTCTGACTTAGTGCTGGCCTCTTGTTTAGTTTCCCCCAGTTCTCAGGTGGGTGTGTTACGGGTGTGGAGTTGAATTTATAAACATTTTATGCTGCTGAAAAGAATAAGAAATACAAAGTTTTGGCAGTGTTATTGGAAAACTGTTTTAAAAATGTGTTTGTTTTCATACGTGGTGAATTTGACTAGGCCAAGAGTACACCCTTTTCTGGTTTTGAAACTACCTTTTTTTACTTTATTGTACATCATTCCTAATCAATTGTTTAACTATAATTATCTTTCTAACAGTAACAGTATGTTCATGAGTCTGAAAATGTTCTTTTCACGCAGCCTGGGTTGGAGGAGAGATTCTTCGGCTCGTTCAATTTTTGCTTTGACTTCTATATGGACTAAAATTGAACTTGGTCCTCTTTCCCAACCTGTCAAGACAGGGACAGATCTTGGTAGATTTGCTTTATGTTTCAAATAGCTAAAGGTCTGAATGCTATTTTTGATGACTCCTTTGTAGCCTTTCCCTGTCATAGAAGAGGCTGGTGTGTGATCCAAGTTAATGGTGTAATCTCTATCAACAAAGATTAGAAACCTTCACAATGTTTTCTCTTATTTCACATAAGTATGTCCTTTGGTTGCTATTTTATGTGTTGTTTTCATTTTACCTGCTTCCTAGGTTAAGTGACTGATAGTTATTTTTAAAGGATCATTTCTTTGGAGAAAATGGCAGTGAGACAAGGAAAGATTTTTCACTTTTAGCATTGAGTGATAAGTATGTGTATGGGGGGAAAGGATATGCATGCCTATGTGGATACATTCGTGATGAGTGCATATGTAAACACGCTTAAATCTTTGCAAGCTTTCTTCTGCTTTAGCAAGATGTCAATTCAAATAAAGCATCCTAAAAATTATGTTTTAACTCTATTCATTGTTCATTGGCTTATGTTATTTAAAGATACCTCAGTCAATACTTCAGTACTCGGGATGTACTGAATAATAGCAAGAATGACACAAATTTTCTTTTCCAAACTGATACAAGCTATTCTGATGAATGCTAGAGCACTTGAATGTTTGACATGGATTATCTTAGACCTTCTTTTTTCAAATAAAAGAATTCACAAGAAAAATAACTGTGCTAGTAATTCTGTACTATAGGTCATGTTTTACAGGATTAGAGTTTATATATGTGCTGGCACAGATAATTCTGGGATGCAGTTCTGTTAATGCATTCAGATATCAATAGGCTGTGAACATACAGAAAGGTTTGGTTCTTGAAGAAACTTATATACTTATCCGAATGAAGGCAGATATTCGTTGCATGAATATCTTTTGTCTGAAAATTGCTGAGCTATAATTATATGATAACTAAGATATAATCTAAACTAGAAATACACATGCTTCTTTCCAAATTAGTTACATTCATTTTTGTCTTTAGTAGAGATTAATGTTTTATTCTGATTTATCTCTTTTGTAGTACTAATTCGCAATAGAGCTGAAGCAGGGGTTTTGTTTTGTTAGTGAAACCTGCTGTTGTTGACCACTTAATTTAAAAAACACCTTTATGTATTTTGGTGATCTTTTTGCCCTTGTGTAGGCCAGATCTTTGCAGGCTATATGCATTCTTGGGAGTAGCAACCATTCTTCTTAACTTTGTTTCCCATGATGTGCAACCTAGTGGCATCTCAGTTGGTAAATGACATAACTGTTCATTCTGCCTTTGTAAAAAAAAAAAAAAAAAAAAAAAAAAAAAAAGTACAATGGAAATGCTCGTGTGTGGTCTTGCTTTTGTTTGTTGTTTTGTGTTTTAGGGAAAAAAAAAGCAAACAAAAACCCTGTTCCTTTAAATGTTGAATATGAAGTCATTTTGCAAATAGTCAACTTTTCGATAAGGGCTAAGTTTGGTCTTTTTTTTATATGTTATAAAGTAGGACTTGAGAGGTTGGATAATTCGTAACACAGATTTGTATCTTTATGTCTTCTAGACAACTCTGCTGAAGCAGATTTATGGTTGCTGAACAGTTGTACAGTAAAAAATCCTGCTGAGGACCACTTCAGAAACTCAATCAAGTAAGTTGTTTCCCTGAAAAGGTACTTAATTATCAATGAATATTGCATGTTTTAATTTTAAAAGGTTCATAATTTCAATCTAGAAGTAATTTTGTGTTTTAGAGCAAGAAGTGTGCTGAGTTTGAGTGTTACAATGGTGAATTCTCTAGAATGGATTTGTAAGGTGCAGTGCTTTTTTTTTTTTAAATTAGCTATAACTTTCAAGTGATTATCAATACACTTATTTAGGAGAACTGCTGACCTATTTAGATAGGGGCTTTTACATCACTTCTCAAGATGATGTTTTAATATTCTTCGGAAGAGTTGAATATTTGTTTTTTTCAAAAGTGTGAATTGTTAGGCTGTTTCTTTTTTCTTCTACTTACATTTTACATAATCAGGCCCTTCTAATTAAAAGAGTATCAGGTACATACTTAAAATAAACTATTTCACTATACATTTTCTTAAAAGGTGAACTGATTAGCCTGTAATAGAAGTCTTGTGAAGAATGTGTTTTGTTTCTCTGTAACATTTCAATGATGTTGAAAAATATGACATGGTAGGGACTTCTGTCTCCGACTTCCACAGAAGTGTAGTTGTGATGAGAGTAACTGGAAAACCCGTACACTTACAGCTGTTACTGCCCAGTATAAAGAAATATTGTGGTATGTTTCTTGTAGATTTTACCTTTAGTAAACAAGCGTGGCTATTTATGCAGTCATTTGTTTAGTGTGGCGCACTGCAGATGGACTGTTTGTTGAAATCCATTTTGGTTAGAAAAACACAGTTCTTAGTAAGCAGTTGGCATGCTCAGGAAGGTAGAGAGGAGAGAGAAGCTGGATATGAACTATCTGCTTGCAGTGCTGGAGTTACTAACAACATCCCAGGGCTGTAACCTGGAACAGAAACAGTTTGCCAGCAGATTAATTCTATTTGCACAGCAGAAGCTTCCTCCACCCCTCAGAAGGCTTCACTTCCTGACTGCTGGTGTTGCACTTGGTGACGAGACTGGCTTTTTGGCTTTTTCTACTGTTGCCAAAAAAGAAAAAAAAAAAAAAAAGCTATTCCCAGAATCCTTCCAGTTAGTGTGTGTTGGCCAACAGAACTGATGACAAGATCTTTTCCAGTTCAGTTGTGGCCATCTTTCTATTTTACTAATCCTATGCCAGAATTGATGTGGTATGGTGTGTGTCCTTTAACCAGTAGAATAGAGTTGGTTAAGAAAGAGGGTCTAACTAAAAGCAAATGACCAAAAATTTTTCTTTGAACTTAATGTTTCTGTTGCCGCTCTATTAATGAGCCTGATGTTATTTGTAGCCTGGGTTTATTCCTCTTTTTCCTTACTTTTGCCTATACTCTTTCTGTTCTGTCACATGGATACTCCGGTTGTTCTCCATTTCTTCTCTTTGCTGAGAGTCACTCCTTTCCTGTAGCATGCGTCGTTCGTTCTCTACTCTCAGTTCCTGGCAATTCCTAATTATGGAGAAGGACAACTTCTGTTGTGGTTTCTGACCATTTTTTATAATATTGATTAAATGTAGGGGAGAACCATATGTGGGTGCTCTTTCATGGAACTTAGAACCGAAAGATTAAACATCTTCCATCTCAGAAAAGAGCAACTATTACTGTATTTGGATGAGGAAAGCTTGTATCTGTAAAGAACACAACTTTTCCCAAATACTTCTTAATTTGTTACAGCAACAAACCCAATGCATAAGTTTGGGTGATACAAAACTAACTGCCGTTATATCCTATCATAACAGCTTGTTGGTAGCTATGGAGATCTTTGTTTTTCTTGGTTGAGTAACAAATTAAACATTTTTGACATGGATTGTCAAAGCAAACATAGTTTCAGTGGAAAAATTAATACTCAGCACAATAAGCCTTTCAAATAAAAAAAAAAATCAGGCTGAAAGTGTTATATAGCATTATGAATGTCATGTGGGAGAAATATTTCAGTTTTGTTTATTCTCTGCTCTCTGCAACAGTTTCTGCTATGTAACTTTCCTTGCATATATGACTTTAAAATGCACTGATTCAAACCAGCGGTAGTGTGTTCATGCTGGTGGTTGAAGAATGACTGTCTGAGAAGCTGATCCCTCACTAATACCACGTGCCAAAGGATGTGTCAGAACCCAACAAGTCCTGTAGGTTCAACATTTTTGATCTGATCTTCTTTTAAAAACAAACCAAAACCACTCCCAAACTCTCTGAACCTTTGCATTGGATGCGCAGATGTATGTATAGCTGATACAAGCCAACTGGCAGTATCATCTCTGTGCCTTTTTGTATAGTTCTTAGAAGTAGTGTGCTGCTCTTCAGTATCAAGAAAGTTGCAGCTGCTGAGCCAGGGTGAGGATATGGAGGGCAAAGAGTTGCGTAAAGACCATTAGCTTATGGATGGGAATTGAGAACTTTTCCTGTGCAGATTTTATTCTCAGTTGGTTAATTGTAAAATAAGATTAAAGGCAGAGGTAGGCAAGAGTAATAAAGAATTCCCAGTATAATTAAGTAGGTAGAGTTTAAAAAATAATAATTAATATCCTTCAAAAAAATGAAGGTTAATTCAAGGAAAAGTAGGAAATAAAGAGAATAAACTGAAGCACATAGCCTTCATAAACTTGCTTGATGGAAGTTAAGATGACTGTAAAGCAGATAGCAAGGCAAACAAAAAGGATCCCTTGAACAAGTAAAAAGAAGCAAAAGAAGGAAGAAACTAACACTGACAAGCAAGACAGAGAATCAGTCCCCATTTGGTATAGGGAGGCTCAATTGTGTTGCAGTAACTCTGTTCTTCTGTTTTAATACTTTGCTAAATATCACAGAATATGCATTATCCCCAGCTTTTCAGAATTCACAAGTGCATGTAACCCTGTGGCTGAAAACACTAGCGATGCATGATTTGCTAGTAGCTGGTTTTGGCAGCATCCTACCTTAGGATAGGAGGAGCGGGAGGTGTTCTGTTGTTTAAAGGGCTCCAATTTGCAGCTGTTAGGAAATGAGAGCATCAGCTTCTTGGAGGGGGAAAGGGAGAGCATGGAGTATAGGGGGAAGAGGGAGACAAGGGCAGAGGAACTAGTGTAGGTGTATGGTATTACTCGTGCAGCTGATAAGGAATCCCTTATTACATGGTATATGTAGAGATGAATGAATTACGTCCCTTTGTTCCTACGATGTAACTGTGTAGTATAGATAGTACTGCATACACAGAATCACAGAATGGCTGAGGTTGTTGGGGACCTCTGGAGATTGTCGTGTTCAACCCTGCTCAAAGCAGGGACAGCTAGAGCAGGTGGCTGAGGGCTGCGTGCAGGCAGGTTTCGATTATCTTCAGTAGACTCCACAAATGCTCTGGGTAGCCTGTTCCAGAGTTTGACCATCCGTACAGTAAAAAAGGGTTGTCTTAGGTTTAAACTTCGTATCTTGTATTTCAGTTTGTTGCCTTTTGTCCTGTCACAGGGCACCACTGTGAAATGCCAGGCTCTGCCATTCCCTCTCTCCCATCCGCCTCCCCATCAGGTGTTTATGCACATTGATGGGATTCCCCAGACCCTTCTCTTCTCCAGGCTGAACAGTCCCAGCAGCTCTCAGCCTCTACTTCTATGTCAGATGCTTCACGATTACTTTGTGGCCCTTCCCTGGACCCCTTCCAGTTTGTCCCTTTCTCACCTGCACTGGGGAGCCCAGAACTGGATCCAGTGCTCCAGATGTGGTTCTCACCAGGACCCCTGGGGACTTTCCTGCCAAGCTGCTTTCCAGCTGGTCAGCCCCAGCCTGTCCTGGTGCCTGGGGCTATTCTTTGCCAGGGGCAGGACTTTGCACTATCCATTTGTTAGACTTTATGAGGCTTACACATTATGTTAGTTTAAGAAAATCTCATTTTCATGAAAATTGATATTAAAATAAACTCTATAAAGAAAATAATTCATTTGGGTTAAGTCGGTGTTTATTGTGAGTGATCTACTTGTCCTTGTAAAGGTCTGACTATTCTTGGGTATGTTCCGTAGGCTTTTAGAAATACATTCCTGCAATGAACTTCTCTTCTGAAAGAAAAAGAAGCACTTTTGTTCTATCAAGGGCTTGTATTTTGGTTGGTGATGTGTATACCTATTGTGCTTTAGTAAAGTAGTTGCTGGGCATTCCTGGGAGGAAGCACCTTTTGGAAAGATCTGGGAGTGTTGAATCCCTCTGAGCAGTTTTTTTTCTAGTGGTATTGAACTCTTGCTGAAGTGGTGGGTTCTCCTGGCAGGGAAAGCATGCCACTGAAAATACCTCTCTACCCTGACCTGTTCTTATAGTCTTAAGTATCTGTGAATGGCTGCCATCCCAGATAGGGTGTTAGTTTATTGGTCCTTGGTCTTGTGCTTTTTAATTGGCCTATGTACACTGATTTAAGCAGAAGGATTTTACTTAAAATCCTTTAAATTTACTTAAAAAGACTTAAAATTAAAGTTGCAGTTGAGAAAACCCTGATAAACCTAAACCACAACCATTAGTATTGTTGATATACTATTTATACAGGAAGTGCCCCTGAAAACACATTGTTCAAGGTATCATGTTGAACGGAACGACTGTGATGTTTTTAAAACCTGTAATGACATAGTACCTCAAATAGAGTTGTGTAGAATCAAGTGCATTGAGGTGGGTTGGACTGAAGAACATTTACGTTACCTGGAGGTAGTTTTTGTCTGCTGTCACAACTGGTTCTGTCCCTGCTAGTTTTGTGGTGTGGTTTTTTTTGGTTTTTTTTTTTTTTTTTTTTTTTTTAAATCCTGTAGCTCAGTTAATCAGAAGTTAAAGGTATTTTATGGAATGGGATATGTTTTCCCTTTCACATTATTTCTTTTAATGGTGGCAGATATTTTCTTTCTCCAGTTACTAGTCAGATAAAATATATCAAGATTCCTTTGGAGAATGCATTCCTGTGCTAAAGGCAGCAAAGTGCTTGGGATCCTTCCTTGAGGGACTTTGTCCTTGTAGGACAGCTGTGCCTTGAAAACTCCTTGCCCTGTCCTGTGATCTGAGCTGGCTTTACCCTTGAGATGGACGGAGCTAGGATATTACTCTGTTTTGAAGTCCTGTACGATAGTATGTAATAACATTAAATTGACTCTAAAAACTTCTTACATATTTGCTTATAACATTATGAAGTCTACTCTATTTTGCCTTAGAATTTAGGATGAAATAATACTTTTTTTAAAGGTAGCCTACAATCTATATTTAAAAGTCAATCACATCCTTTTTTGCTGATAATGTTTTGATATGATGTCTTTGCTCTGGACCTGATCATCTGTCAGTGTGACCAAATGATGTGAGATAACTGCATATGCACATAGGTGTTTTATAAACAGTATAAATAGTAAAGATTCAGTAAAGTATCATTAAAACCCTTCCAGAGAGATGTCACTGTATGTTGTGGTTTAACCACAGGACGCTGTATTTGTTTATTTTTGGGCGTGTTGGGTAGTTCTGTGATGGTACATTTCAGTGTCTCTCCTTAGTCTGGCTGTGTTTGGGTTTTTTCCCAGTGGCAGACGGTTGTCAGCTAACATTTTCTGCTAGCATTTATTTTATGCAAAAGTCACTTTCTTAAAACAGCTGTTAGCAGCAGCAAGAATAAGCATTCAGTAAGGAAGTTGCTAACCTTAACTTCTGTAAACCACGCTAAATCTGTTAAGGCTGTTTTGAAGAAGAGAATTAAGCATAAAAGCACATTCCATAGGAGCTCACTTCCTTTATTTTAAAGTTACTTTGCTCTTTGGTCTTATGCTTCAGTGATTTCTGCATCCTCTGATACTCTTTCTTGACCATTACATCTCAGATATGTAACCCACTTTTCCTAATGACCTCCAAAAATTTAGAGACTATTGTGTGTTTCTAGCTAGCCATCTTCCCCCTTGCTTGATCCTTTCCTGAGTGCTGTTACAAGTTACTCGTGTTCAGGGACTTTGGCTTTTCCTAAGGAGTTCTCTTGCTGGTTCAAGTATTATGGACAGGATTCTGGGGGCACCTCTTATCAAAATAGCCAGAACGATGTCATTCAGGAAGTATGATGTGGTTATGCTGTTGAGGTGTTCATGTCTTGTCTCTTGGTATGGAATAAGTTTGACCACTATAATCATCTTTGTTACTATATATAATTAATACGTAACATTAATGCATATTCTTTTACGTATATGTTGCTGCATTCACTTTAAGGCACGCTGCAGTGTGTATTCAACCCTTTTCTTTCTGACAGCTATGAGTTGTGACAGAATGTGAGGGCTTTTAGCACTGAAGTAGCGCCACGTGGCTTCCAGTTCTGTCCTTGCTTCAGTTTTCACCAATTCATGAATAAACACTATGTGTGGGATCTCACTTTTATGCTAGAAGGAGCATAAAAAACTGCACAATTTGTTGAAGTGGTAGTTTAACAGGACGTTGATCTTAGACAATGCAAATTGTTTAAGGCTCTCAGGTCCAAGTGGACTAAGTTGAAGAGTAAAAGGCATGACTACCTTTGGGTGCTACAGAATTTCTGTTCACTGAATACGATTGTGTTAATTTTAAGGTACAGAAGGAGGTTATTCTTTAAGAAATACAAAAGCTTGTTCTGAGATAATAACTGTCTGCTGCTTGTCATCTTCGCAAGTGAAAATAACCCTGAAAGAAGGTTTTTTTGGTTCTTTGTTAACAATTGTGAATGTAATTTATACAATGCATTTTGCAAATTGAGCAAAGCCAAAAATTGCACACTGAATTAGAACAGTGTTACCGCTTTCTTTAAAGCAACATTAAGCCTTTTGCTTTTACTAATACTTTTCCAGTGTGAAAGTAGACTGTGATTTACACTTGTTTCTACTGTTCATACAGCAAAGTTTAAGCTGTGAAGTGCCTCTGGAAGACATAAGTATTTCAAAGCTCTGCATTTTATAGATCCTATTAGCATAAGAAGATTGCTTCCACTGCATTTCTGAGATGAGTGCCATAGCCTTGCTGTTTATTGTGTTTCACAGAAATAGTATGTTGCCATGACTTTCAGCGTTTGTGTCGGAGCAATTAAGGTAACAGGACAGCTCTGAGAACTGTAGCTGGGTGTACTGCTATTTTCTGCTCTTGTATTGAAGAAATCTGGGGAAGAGCTGGATTCTCTAAAGTAAAAAATGCCTGTGGAATAAGCTTCATTGGTTGGGAGGAAACCTGGCACTTGAGTTTTTTAAGAGAAGTTGCCAATAGTATTCCTTATTGCTCAGACCCTCTAAATTATTCCAGATAACGTTGATGAAAATCTTATTTTGCCATGATGAAAGGCTCACATGCTCACAGACTGAGGAAATGCTTGTATTCAAAACACATGCTATATTCTCTGTGCAAGAGAAACATCTTCCCCAGATAATAGGAGTTACTTGGTTTTGAATGGAGGCTATAAATCTATTAACTAGAATTTTAAATCACAGCTCTTTTCTAAGAACAACTGGAGAAGCTTATGTGACTGCTGCACACTGGCGTCATCAAAGCCTTGATTGCGATAGATTTATGCGCAACGCTTCCATTCTTACAGTCATGGGAGATCTGTAAAGATCTCAGCAATCACACACCATTAACCAAAATGATTTTTAAAATTAGTTTTGTAGTGTAACATCGCTCATGCTGTTTAATAAATAAATATTTTTAGAAAGCACTCTCCTCTTTGATATAAAGTGTACAAATTAACTAGTTGAAAACACTGAATACTTCTCCTGTGTTTGAATGGTTTTGGTTTTGAGGTTCGGCATTTTTCTGGCAAAAATTTCTAGAAGGGTTTTGTGCTTCAGCATTTGCGATTTCGTTTTTCATATAGCTGTGCTCATCCGTATTACAAAACACTTCAATGAATTTTATTTTTATGTTCATTTTACTAGTTAAGGTTTCTCAGCCTGAGCAGTACCAGTTTCACTGTTATATAGTTGGTTAAGCTTTACCATGGAGCATAGTGTTGTGCTCTCTGGCTTCCAAACGCTGCAGAAGGATTTTATATGGCTAGAACAAAAATTTTCTTGAACTGGAAGTCTTCATTTAAAAACTTATCGATCTGATAAGTTTTTTCTTTACTGAATATTGTCATCCATGCTTTTATTGTCATAGGTTGATGGAAGACATAGCTGTTTGTGAAGGATTCTGTGTTTTAAGTGATGTTTGTTAGTAGAAGGGTTTTTGCTGCATTTGAGTGCATTCCTTTTTGTGTGCCCTTCTCTGCCATAAAAGAGAATGTTAAAAGCTGCTTGATGTGATGTTATAAAATGCAGAGAAAAAGCAGACCATATAGAACTGAGTGTTTTCCATTGTATAGTGTTTAGAAGATAAAAGGGTTATGGACCACTTGTGATTACATGTGTTACATGGCTGCATTTTGCAGAGATTTGCAAAAGCCTGGGTTATAAACTTGTGTGCATTCTAGTTTAATATTTAACAAGGTAAAAAAATAGGACAAGAACAGGGCCTGTTAAAATCAACTTTTAAACACTATTCTGGAAATCTTTTTGACTTTAATATGAACACATTTGGGACTGTTACAAGTACTGCATGATAGTGATGCTTTGAGAGGTTAGATAGTGCAGTGGCTTTAGTTCTATGCTGCTTATTAAGCCTTGGATGCTTCAGGGGGCTGATTAGCTTTTAGATACTCTTTAAGCCTTGAGCCAGATCATTAGGGACTGATGTATATTTGATGGCCATTTTTAAAGAGGAAAGTATTACCAGGACATGAGGGGCTGACTCTGTTTCATGACTTCATTTATGTTTGAACTTTTTGATTGGGCTGTAGTTACAGGTCCCCAGCTATGTAGGCTCCTGGAGCACTGGTGCATTACAAGCAGTGTTTACAGACATTGAAAATCAGTTAAGTTCACTACTAAACATACAAGATACACTTTTCTTTGCAAACAAATACAAATCTATTACACTTCAGTGATATGGGTAAACAAGGAAGGCTTCTGATTTGGAAAGTACAGCTCCCCTGGTAGTTTATGGAATAACATTTCCACCTCTCTCCTCATCAACCAAAATGGGGACACAGCTGTACTCAGTCTTTATTCAGCATTTTAGAACAGGAACTTGCATTCGTGTATAACCATCTGAAACCTGTTTTAAGAAAATGAGCAACACTAGAAAGGGGATCTAATTCTCTTTAGACTGCATTGCTGATGTTATCTTTAGTTGAAAGACAAAACAGTTCTTCTTTCCCCTCCTCTCAGACTTGGTCAAATTGCATAATTTTAGGAAACCTCTCCAACCAAAGAGGTTTAATAAAATTAGCAAAAGTAAGTATCGAGCTTTCTCAGTGTTTCTTATGCTGTTCTGCCATACGCTTTCTTTGGGGATGTGATGTTCCTTTTGGGCTCTTAGTGCTGGCTGCCCTCTCTTTGCCCAGACCAGGGTCAGATACAATTGTAAGTGATCAGGAAGATGGAAGCACCGTTTTGGGATAGAAATTCTAAGTTTGTTTTGTTACTTAATCAAAGGCTTTAAAGAAGAGGCTTTTATAGAGATGGGAGAAATTTGGACAAAACTATGCTTGGTCTCGCATTATGGGCATTTGCACGAGAAGCATGTTAAAACCTATATGAAAATGTCTTGCTTGTTTTAGTAGGATGAGGACAATGATTTGTTTTCATCAAAGGAGGTCTCATTCTGAATACACTAGTGCTCAATTTCTAGTGCATTGGTTAAAGTTCCTCCCTTGATTAATCTCACACTTCAGATTAGCAGGTTAACCTCTAGTTTGTCCTTACTAGTCAGAGTGTTTTCTGTTTGTTTGCGGTTCAAAAAATAGGCTTCCAAATAAAGATTTTAAAAATGTAGTTTGGGTGTGGAAAAGAATAAAATCCACCTCTGTGTATATGAATTTAAAGGGATGAGAATGGTGGAGTGAAATTAGGAAATTAACAGTTTGTAATTCAGCATGGCTGCAGGTGGAAAATACTCCTACTGAATTTGCCGAAGCAAAGAGCAGGTGACAATTCCTTAAGAGCTTGTGGTTCACACGGTGGTGAGATAGTGGATGACTGCTGGAAATGGAAGCGATCCGAGACATTGTAGTGTGCTTTTTTTTTATAACTTTAAACGGTAGGCTAGGTGTACTTTCTTTTGCTTGGAAAAACATCTGTGACTTATCCAAGCAGACTGTTGCCAGTAGTGGACTACTTTAGCTGAACTTTCTGGATTGCAATTAATTTGGGGGTGTGCTATCGGGGTTCTTGCTGCCTCTGCCACCTGACATTCATCTTCCTTCTGTTGAGAGATTTCTTTTTTCTTTCTCATGGGAGGTAACTGAATTAATTGCTCCAGCCCTAAAAAGTGCGCGAGACCCTAAGACACTTTAGATTTGCCTCAAATATGTAAAAGCATTACTGAGAGAGGACATAATATTAATTGAGGTCCATGGAAATGATGTGGGACAGGATCAGGACAGAGCTCTGATTGGTTTAGTTTGCTTTGCCTGCACGCAGAAAGTACAGTCATAAGAGGTGAAAAAGGCTTTGGCATGTTTTGGGTTTTTTTTTTTCCCCTTGCTTTTCTGAGTGTGTATCTAGTAGATCAGAATATTTTCAATAAGCTGCTGAAGAAGAGAACAGCAAATTGATTCTGCTTCCTTTTTAAAAAGGAGTTTTAGTTCCAGCAAGGCTAAGTTTTCATTTTTCAATGGGACAGGTGCTGGGCTAAGTTGAAAATAAAACTTTCCACACTAAGTGATTGCTGCTGTTTTAAAAGTTTCATTATGAAAGTCCTAGTAAGAAGTGGAGATTGAGAGTTCTTTGAATGAATTGAGCAGAAAAGGTTAATGCCTTGAGTGCTGGAAGCAGATGGTTGATAGCTTTGAATATTTATCTAATTAACTGCATGTTGGCTGTTGTCCTAGCAGGCCTGACTTTTCCTAGGGAGGGAGCACAGGAAAGCACGCAGAAACTTGCTGTAGCAGGATTAAAGCAGAAGTCAACATGATCTAAACTTGTCCTTACTGACAAGTGTGGTTTTTATTTGTTTTCGGTTCAAAAGACTATCTACTAATACTTAACTTGTGTTTGTCCTAAAACAGAGAATGCTTGCTTGTCTGTGTGAGCTTGAGTGGAAAAAGCATCAGCTCTCGTGCTTCTGAACGGGTGTCATCACGTGGTTACGTTAGATGCTCACTCAGGAAGGGCAAAAATAATGTTGGAGATTTTTCTGTTTTGTCTGTATTCAACAAAGCTCTTGCTTTTTACAAGGAGTTTTGTTGTAATTTGTGCATCTCTGTCTAATGCACATCTGTAAAGACTGTGATGGTATACTGAGATTTTATTTTGGTATATTTAGTCAAGGCAAGTTGGGGTATTGCCAGTACAGTACATTTGGCATCAAACACCTCAGCTGCTATCTTGACCCTCAGTGCACCACTTTCGTCAGGGACATGAACATGGACAACTATTTCTTTTGAATTTAACTTTTTAGCCAACATTTCCTCTTATAAACTTCTCTCAGCTTTCGTGAAGAAACAGCAGAAGCACAGGCCAACAGCAAGAAATAGTTGACCACAGAGTTCTTTCACTCCAAGTATGTTCCGAAGAGATAGTGTCTAACTGCTTTTAACAGGATAAATAATCAACTTTTTTCATGTATTGGTTCTACAGCTCACAGCACAATGGAAACTGACCCTCATTAGTGCCTCCAGCTACCAACATAACACAAATACTAACCAACAAACTGTATACACATTTGCTCCAAATAGGAAAAAGCCTATTGTTTTTCTTGGGTGTACTGTAGTTTATTAGCGTGATCTCAAGGGAAATTTAGTAGTGAAGATGCAGAGGCTCGTTTTTTACAAAAGGACAATGTTAAATAAAATTGTCTAAAATATAGTAAAACTCACTGTAGAAGCAATTTGTGAATACCTCTTATCATAGTGGGTGGCATGCATTTTTCTCATAAAAATTTAATATACTTCCAGTTTTTATTTTGTCTTTCTCTGTGCTTTTTAAAATGAAAACAATATCCTTAAAGTAGCCCATTTCTGTAACAGATTTCTAGTTTGGATGCATTTACCTTATACCAGTTGTCAAATAAGACATTTTTCTCTGTGGAGCTGTTGATTGATACCTCTAACTCCAAAAAATGAAGGAGAGTCAGAAATGTTATTTAGAGTCAGAAAAGGTGCAACTGTGCATGTGTCCTAAGTACAGTGAAAACTTCTTTCACATAATTTCAGAAAATAAATACTGTGTTTAACTTGAATCCTGAATCCAGGTTGTGTAACTTTTTTATACAAGGAAAGCAGCAGAAAATGGAATTTTTACTTCAGATTGTCCTTAGCTTCAGATGCTGCCACTTTGAGATTTAATATCTGAACCTGAAATTATTCTTTCAGTGATTTCCTCTTTTCGTGTTTTATTTCTTCCTATCAGTAGGAGAGCTCTTGTTTAGCTGGTATTGGACACCTTTGCTAGCTTAGTTATATGAACTTTCTTGGACTGAACCAGCAAAGACATTTGATACAGGAAGCTCTTTCAAGATAAAGACCATAAAATTTAAGGATTTGTGAAATGCAAATTGAAATTGCTGAGCTTTTACATGAGAAGTGGAACCTGTTGTTGTTTCTGTACATACGAAAGTTGTATATGGCCTCTTTTGGTCCTATTGCACGTAATTGCGTTTGTGGCCTGTGGATTTGACTGTATATGTATGCATGCATGTAACATACCTGTACGCAAACACCCTAGAAAACAGGTTAAATATGTGCTTTGGCACAGGCTTTGCTTTGACCTTCGCTCTATGGTTCAGCAGAGTTGCTTCTTATTTACTCCTGAACTAATATAAATCCAATCTATGGTAAACCTGGGGCTTTAGAATGTGGTAACTTTGTAGGATTCACTACGTACTGAGATTCTGAAATTTATCTTTTGAAACACGGATAAATGCAGTCTCAGTTTGGACGGTATAAAACGATGTGGGCTGAGATGCTCGTCGCTAACGCACAAATACAGGCAGCCGTTCGAGACAAGCCCGATTCACCTTGCAGGCGGTGGTGTGGATCGCTTGGTTTTGTTAAGGTGTTTGGTAATTCATGAACATCCCTTGAAATGGAGCTTGGATGAGGGGCTGAGGAGAAAAATCAACGCCATTTCTAAATGGTTTTGCAATGGGAAAAGAATTTCTAGTATTTAGTGTGGAAATACTGTGCAGTCATGAAGGTAGCAGCTCCCCAACATAACTAAGGTACAGATCTCTAAGGATCCAGAGGGCTAGAAGATGAGATTGCTAGTGGTCCTGGCCTATTGTAGACATTAAGAAAGAAACCCCCAAATTTGTCAGTCTTTTCTATAATGATGTCAACATGTCTCATTTTTTTGTAACGTAGAAATTGAAATGGCAGCTCAATTCTAACTGGCTTTATTCCTTTGTTCCGCTAACAGACATGCTCATGAGGAAGGGGTTTATTTGTTTCATATTTGAAATACATTGGTTTTCAGTGTTAATGGCATAATATGAATTAAATGCAGTGTTAAAATATCTCTTGAGCAACATGTTTTTAAGTCAACAGTTCATAGTTTTGACAGCAAGCAGTGCATGCTCTTCAGTTTGTGGTTTCCACTTCTGTTTCACAAAAGATACCAGTTGAGCATGTTTGTTGCAAAATTTTTAAGTTAAGCTGTTGTGAAATTCTACTCGACATTTTACGATTATTGGAGGAAGGACATTTAATGAGAATAAGCCAGGTATTGCGCACTCTGTTGTTGTTCTTTATTGATGCTGTGGTTGAGATGCAGTATGCCTTGCCTGAATTTCTTGTGACTATCGCTCAGAAACCACATGCTAAGATGACATTGTCGTATTCTAAGAAAATTGTCGGGGAGTGTGTTTTTATTGAGGAGATGGGGCTGTAACTGACTTCCTCTAACATCCCAAATTACATTACTTACATAATGAGGTTTCCAGCTGGAGTCCATTGCTTGGTGCAGTATTTCCATGTGAAGAGAGGAAAACGGATTAAGTTGCCCCATTTTTCTTCTCTTTCCCCTGCTCCCTGCTGGAAATGTCCTGGTGCCGCAGCTGCTACCAGCTTTACCCCCTGCCAAAGACGTGATGTTGCTTTGTGGCTTCAGGAGCGAATGGCAGGTGGCAGGATAGAGGGTCCAAGCTTTATTTTGTCTTCTCAAAACATGCTTCAAGTAGTGTTAGTTGTGGCTGATGCTATGAGTTCCTTTCCTGCCTTTATATTCCCCGATGGAGACAAGCTGTTGAAGTAACACAGCTTTGGTGCTCTTTTGTTAACCTTTGCCAACTGTCCTGAGGATTTGGGGCATCCAGATGTTTGAAATAGAATTAGGCAATCGTTACAGTAGTGTGTGAGGGCTTTGTTTACTTCTCCAGTGCTGATTTGCAATGCTTATCCCTGTATTTTTCCTTGGTTTCTAATTTTAATATGTATACAATAGGGAGAGACAAACCTTTTCAATATGACAATTTTTTTCCTACTTTGCCTGACTTGAATGATAATGAGAAGCTTCTAGTGTGTTTTAATGAGGTTACCTTTTTCTCAGCATTGAGATCTGAAGTTGCACAATAGGGTGTTTCGTTACTGATCCACAGTAAACTTGGATTTTTTTGTTGTTGTTGTTGGTTTTCTTTGGTTGGCTTTATTTTTCCATATGGAAACTTATCTATTGCAATGATGTGGACACACTGAGCCATTGACCCAACCATCCTTATTCAACTGCAGAGGGATTCAGTTTCCATTTCTCTGTGAGAATAGGCAGTGCTTGTTTGTTTTTCCTTTTAAAAACTGTGTTCATTCGCTTTGCACTGTGGGAATACATGTGCTGCCTTTAGATGTTAAAACACTCAATTTATCCATGGACTGGAGCCTGTATGCATAAGAACTGTAGACTTATGCTTATAGAAGGAAAAATATATATTGATATGTGAATGCGTACAGAAGAGGCACATGGCTAGTCAGTATTACAAGCTGATCTGTTAGAGTTGTAGCACGTTTCTCTTGGAGTTTGCTTTTAAGAGATAGCAGAGGTTGCTTCTGAATTGGAACCTGAAATCCAAGTTGAGGATATTTGCAGAACCTCTCATGAGATGAGTAATTGCACTTTATCTCTGACTAATACACTGGACCCTCTGTGGGAATTAATGGTGCTGTATTGTACCAGTAGTGCAGCACAATGTATTGAAAGACCTTATGGGGAAAGTGATTATATTTTGAAAAAACTAATACAATTTCATAGCTGCATACTCAGGTGCAATAAGACATGTCCACGTCTTGTGTCCAGCAATTAGGTGCCGTGACATATGTGTTGCAGTGGTAGTATTCATGGGATGACAAGAAGAACATGTGCATCATTCTTAGGTTGGCTTTTGATGTGCCTCCTGTATTCTGCAGAGTATCTAACAGGTTAGGATCTCTGCTTTTTTTTTTCTTTCCTGTGCCATGCCTGCAGGTGTTAGGGTTTGCTCTGTCTACTTAGCTGGGGTATCGTAAAGCTTCAGCGATTCTTTTCATCTTCCTGCCATCATCTGTTAGCAGCTCGAGTTTTTGTTTTAGTGTGGGTGTAGACTGTACCTTATTCTAGGCTGCCACTTGTTTTCCTACCGCGGTGTCCCGAGCAGCTGTGTGCGGAGGTGCTGTGATCTGGATCACCTGCTAATTCGTGTGCTGTCAGCACGAGCCTTTCTGTGTCCCTCCTTCTGCTGTCCCTTCTGATGCTTCCACATCTGTGCAGCCCCATTCATTCACTAACTGTACCAGTCGTAACGTTCTTATTACCAATCTCAACAACAGTAAAAAGATACTTGACCAAGAATGTGTGTGTGTTAATATTATTTTGAGTTTTCCATTATCATATTTGAAACTTGCATGTTTAATTCTTTTAAATAAGTATTTTGTGAATTAAATAGACTTTTTGTATAACAGAGGCTGCTACTGACATAGAAAAAACTCACTAAATAGAAATCAATTAATTCACTGGAGTTACCTAGTCAGGACCCTTGTTGTTTGTGTAGTATTTCCATTTTTGAAATCTGCTGTGATTGACGCACCAAGTTGCTGGAATTTGAGGTGAGATAAGAGAGTTCTCTTTCAGTTGAGTTGGTACTGACTGAAGGCACGTCTCTTTTAAATCACACTGCTCAGATCAGAGCTCTGTACATCACTTGTAACTTTTTGAAGAGTCAGAGGAAGGTTACGTTCTGTCTTCCCCATCATTCTGCTTACCTTTAATGACAGGCTACTGCTACTGCCATGAGATGAATTCAGAATAACAATCTGGTATTTTTTTTCATTCTTTTCAAAAATGTCAACAAGCAAAACTTGTTATTTTTGTTTGGGAGTAATGAGTAATGCCTTCAATCAAATCCCGTTGAGTTTGCCTCTGAGGCATGTGTTGTTAAACTTAATTTTCAATCTTCTCCATGTACCGCTTAGAAACCCATGGGAAAGAAGTAAATTTTAGCTTTATTTTTGTTGGAATTATGAAGCTTAGTTGCCTATTTTTACTTGAAATATTGTGTCTGCTGAAAACTGTCATAGCACCAACATTATAGGCACCTCTGGGACTTCTGTGAGGTCCCATGCTGATCTGGGGTCACTAGGTGGTACCTCTTCTCCTGAGTAGGCATGGTTTTATGCATCCATCCTATTTTTCTAAGCTCTGGTTCAAATCAACATCAGCAGGGCTATTTTCCAGGATGTCCCTGCAGGTGGTGGTTGAGGGGGAGGTATTATTAACTGGGGTTGGCAAACTTGAGTTTCAGCAGCAGTGAAGATGAGTGTGCTTGTGTTTGTACGTCACAGTAACTGTTCAAGAACTCTGAGACAGCTATTGAAATAAAGCAGCTATCTTCAGTTAAAACAGCTCTCTGTGCCCACAGATGTAGACCTCTACTTCTGCTTCTGGACCTCTTACTGAGCTGTTTTACAAGGCCATGCTCTCTGTCACCCTATATAACCTGTCCTTGTGATTGAAAGGAGAGCTGAAAACATAAGTTCAAAGACAGTCATACTTAGATGATCTGCATTATTAAATATCCTAACGTAATTTCTAATACTTGTTCTCCTAGGATTCCCAAGGCTTAACAAGATGAATACCTGGGTATTAGGAAGGCTTAGGTTAAATCTGGATTGTAGGGAATTTGTATCATAGATGGAAAACAAGAGAATACTCAAAAATAGCATAGGAACCTTGCTGTCTCTACTGTGTTTAAACAAAGTGCTTTAATTAAATTCCTGAAGCTGTTTAAATGTTTCTTTAAAATTAAAACAAACATATTTGGTTATAGTTTTTGATAGTTGACATAATTATGTTAAATTATTTTGTTTATAGATATTAGCATCCATGCAGGTTGAGAAGTTAAGCAAGTACAACTGGAACATACAAGCGGGGATCTTTACCAGACATTCCTAAGGTCTCTTGTCTGTTTTCCTTATCTGAGTTAGTTATGTTCTGAGCAGTCCCCCATAGCCAGGCAATGGCTAACACAAATAGTCCCTCTTCATCTTTTTGGATTATCCAAATTCCTGTTGCTGTTGCATGTGCAGAAAATGATAGTTCTTCATGTAGTTTAAGTAGCCTCGTTTATTCGTTGCTCTACTCTGCACATAAGCACGGGCTGGTTGTGGTGATCTATGCGTTTGTAATGTCCGTAGTTGTCTGCACAGACATACAGCATTTAGCAGTTGGGACATATGGCAGTTGAAATAAATACTGCTACATCAAGTGCTGGAGCTTAGTATATTACTTTAAAAATGTTATTTATATATATGTAATATATTAAATATATATACCCCTGTTTGTGTGTATATATCTCAAGGTTCCTGATTATGTGTTAGCTTTATATCACCTGAGGATGTTGTTGGATGTCTCTTTGAGAGCAAAACTTTACTTTATCAAAAGTGGTATCATTGGAAAGAATTAAGAAATGAAATTCTTAAGCAAAGTGGTTGTGTCTGTCCCCTGCTCCTGCTTCCTTATGGATCTGGAGCAAACTTTATTCCTGGGGAGTTACATGATTATAACTCTGACTGTAGCCAGTATGAAATGTAATGTATTATCTTGAACGTGGTCTTCCCCTGCTGTAATGAGTCATTAGTGAAGAGACGATTAAAGTAACTTCCCATCGTGCCTTCCAGACTTACCTGGTGACCTTACAAAAAGAGGTATTGGGGTGATAAGAGCCACAGCAGTAAGAAACATGGGTAGCTTTGTCAGTAGTTATGATTATCACTTTGTTATGGCAATTTCCAGAGGAAGTCATGCATGAGTCATAAATTACAGGCTAGTTTAATACTCAAAATATTTTCCCATAAACATATGCATGATTTCTGTCATTAGGAGTTACTATGTTGGGAGACATTATAAAATTTGCATCCTTGCTGGACTCTCAATTGAAAATATATTGAAAATCTGGCGGGGAGAGAATACTGATAAGGTCTATACAAAGTCCGCTGGAAAGTACTGCAATGATGCCCTATTGCGGACTCGAAGTTGTTACTCTGCGTTGATCTAATCTTTGATATTATTAATGTTTGAAAACCACTAATGAAACTTCTTGGCATTGAACTGCCTCCATCCTGTTTGCTCACTTATGAAAAGGAATCCCAGATAGCTTACAGATGTTTCTTAGTAAAGACTGGAAGACAGACATTGAAAAATCCCCATTCAGTCATTTCTAGAGAGGCCTGCTAAGCTGGATACAAGCTTACTTCCTGATGTAAAGTGATCTCATGGTGTAAATTGCTGATGTATTTAAAAACTTCGTTTGCAGAGTTTGGAACTTAATTCTGATCTGAAGGTAAAATTTCCTCAAAAGGTGCAAACTTAACAAACAGTCTGCTCCTTAACTCTTAAGTTCCCATGGCTGTTAGTAACTCAGAAACACTGGCAAAACTAGTCTTAAACTGTCTTGTCAGATTAAAAAAAGAAATTATTTCTGGTTTGTGGAAGGTAAAGCAATAACCCTGGTTTATCAATGTTTAGCTTGTGCCAACGTGATAGATGTCAGGTGATACCAGGGAACAGATTTATGTGGAAAATGTCGGGTCTCTGTCTGCAGTGTTCTTCACTGACGCTGAGTTATTTTATTTAAAAAGCAACTATGGAACATGTATTGTAAAAGAAATACTAAGGAGATTGTGATAGTATTTTCTGTGGCACTAAGTATTTAGGAAAGTACTAGATTTTCTTTCGAAGCTCACGTTGTTTGCTCCCTCTTGTTAGAAATTGCACAACTTTTTGGCAAATTTTTCATGTGTGGTAGGCTTAGATGAGGACAGACTTCTGCTTTACATGGAATATGGTAAATCTATAAATCTCTGTGCAGTTCTTTGAGGATCAGTTTCTTCATTCAGACATGGTGGGTATCGGAATAAGAAGTGATTCCTACTCTTGGTGTATTGGTAAAAGACTTTTTTTTAATTTTTTTTTATTTAAGTGTGTGATTACAAATGCCTCTAATTGGGAGCAGGTGATTTTTATTGTAACTGTTCCCATAAATGTGTTCAGAGGCAAGCTTTTACCGGTGAAGGATCCATAGCTAAATATTTAACAGATAACAACAACAACAAAAAATCACACGTGGACAAACATTTTAATAAAAAAGTTGCTTTTCTATTGGTATTTCATGCCTTCTGTTATGTCATAGGAGAGCTATTTAAGCAATATAAAAGCCAGCATGTAAAAATAGAGAAAAGCAGGAGAGTGAATTTGAAATAGGAATGTTAATGGCTGCTTTGTTAGATACAGAATGACTGGGGGCGGGGGGAAGAGGAAAAAAAACCAAACCAAAGTAATTGTGTTTTATTCTTGAAGTGTTTTAGTGAAACACCGCCATTTTGCCTGGAGTCTGTTGAACTGATGGCTTCAGTCAAATTACATTAGCCCCTAGCACCTCAAAAACATCTCTGATGCTTTAAGATGTCACTGCTTCTATGCTGGATGTTATTGCACCTATAGCAGAATTAGCAGAAGAAAAATCCGTATTAAATTTTCTTAAAGTTTTCTTCAATTCTTTCAAGCAGTTCTTTAGTCTTTCATAAAACCCAATAAAGTAAAGGGAACGAAAGTTTGTGGAGTGAAAGGCTAAGGTCACTTTGTAGGCTTCCTAACTTGAGTTCTGCCTGTCTTGTAATTTCAAACCTAAAGCTTTGGTCAGTAACCAACTCTGCACAGCCTTCACTCTCTATCGGTGACAGTTCCTTTCTCTTGTAGCTGAGGGCGTACAACTATAAAGAGTATTACCGAATTTGCAAAATCGAGCACTACAAAGTGAAGATCAAAATGAAGTGCAGCTATGCAGCCTCCTTTTTTTTTTTTTTTTTTTTTTTTTTCCTCCCTTATAACAGTTCTTATTAAATGATTACATGCTGGTGTTTGCAGAAGGTTACTACCATATTCAGTGCTGTGATATACAATTTCCATTGCATGTTCTGAGGTGCTATTTACTGGTATCTAATACCTTTTAAAACTTGCAAGCCCTTGTCGGAGGGCCAGATTTTTAATTTCCTTATGGCTTTTCTGTGCTTCCCATCACTGTAATATGCAAGTGCTTTACACAAATGATATAATTTATTTTCACAGTATTCTTTGTGGTCAGAGCTTCATGGTATTCCTTTTTTTCTTAGTGTATGGAGGCTTAGCGCGTGGGAACAGGTGTATGCCTGAGTTTGGTCATCTGATATGTGACCCCCAAAGGTTTGGTGCTTCTGAACCTTTAGCTGTAGCTGTGACCCTCCATGCCCGGTACCTGTTGGTGATAGCTGCTTCTGCAAGTCAGACAGGCACCACCCAGGGGAGGGTGTTCCCAAAGAAATATGGGTACAATTTAGAAGCATGAATGAGTTTTGGAGCAGAAACATTCTTCAAAAGTGGGTTGTGGGCAGGTTTGTGGTTTTTGTTGTTGTTGTTGTTGTTGGGTGGTGGTTTTTTTTGAGGATAATCGGGTATCTTCACTAGGAGACCATGTTTTCTTTTTCTGGAGTCCACTAAATTGTTTAATATCCAGCTTTTGCCACGAGTGTTACAAAGGTTGTAGAAATTACAATTGCCCTCAATTACACAAACAGGGGAAACCCATTCCATCCAGCACTGGATGAGATGGGAGTCCTGGGGAGACGTATTTTTTTGAGCCTGTATAATTGTGTTAGAAGCGCGCTGCGAGCAGACTGTGAGGGGGAAGTACTGATGCGTAGGGTCAACCTCACCTCTGGCATTTTTACATTTTGAGTGTTTGGCTTTGCAACCTGAATAACGTCTTTTGACCAGAGTTTTGTGTGCATCGTTTTCTAGGTTAGAAAACAAACCAACAGCAATTTGTTACATGGCACCGCACCCTGTGCCTCACTGTAACCTCTTTCCCAGGCTGCTAAGCCAGTTGCTATTTCCCCCAACGCCCTTCTCTGGTTCACCTCTCCTCTGAATTTATGTTGCGCAATCCGTCTGTTGCTTGAACGGTCTTGATTCACTGAAAGCAGAGGAGGCAGAGGCTCCCTGCTCTCTGTTTGGGTAGTTGGGACGCAGCCTGCTGCATCCTGGCGTTGTGTTTGGAGGGAAGGTTGTCTTCTCTGGACGTGCTTGGTGCAGTCTGAGTCTCTGAAGGACGTGGTTAAAATCGGTGCCTTCTGCCAAGCTAATGCACCTGCAGTTTTTCAGAGGCCTGTAAGTTGGCCAAATCCAAGCCTTTTCTCATTGTGTTGGCAGAAAGCACGTCTGTCATGAAAACCTATTCTGTTGCCCATCTTGAAATATGGCTATTAAAAAAAGTCTTCCTAACTTTTTTTTTAAATCTTTGGCAAAACACTGCATATCATTGTACTGGGTCTTCAGTCTTATTCTTGGAAGAGAGCTATGGTTTCTGGAGAGTTACGATTTCATGCTGAAGTTTCCAGAACTAATTAGATACTCTGGAAATTTCAGCCTGCTGGAGGGGAGGGGTTTTGAGCTGAAAAATAAGGTATTGGCCAACTGTTAGAACAGACTTTTTGTAGCAATCTAAGAAATACAGCAGCTGAGTAGTACCTGACTTTAGTTTGGCAATCCTAAAATTCTTTTTAAATGACAACCAACAAAACAATTACATTTCTACAAGGAAAAATGTTGAAATGCATAGGACTGCATGTTCAGTGATTTTGATAAAGGAAAACAAAGCAAGACCAGTCTTAAACGATTCAGGCTGAAAAAAAATGACCTGAATGGTAAATTGCAGAAACGAGTCAATCTTCTGCAACTGGTTTGCTAACGGTCGGTGTAGGCTTATCTAAGGCGGTGAGCTCCAAGCTTATTTAGGCGGATTGGAGGAGGTGTGCCCGGGAGCGAGAAGCAGTTAGGTATGAAGCCGGTGTCACTCTGCCCGGTACCGGCTCTCAGCAGAGGTAAGGCCAAAAGGTGCGGAGAAGTCAGAATTCCTCCGGCCGCCTCTCCTTCCCCTGCCTCTGCCCCAGCCAGCTGTGAACCCAACCGCTGGACAGGTGGTGGAAGGAGGGAATCGGGGCTGTACGCTTTCCTGCAGGTGGACGTAGAGTTACCAGATACGCTTTGTTTACCAAATGTTAATGGTTTCTTAAGGAAAGAACTCTGTGCCTTCTGGAGCAGAGTTTCATAACCGAGTGGAATAGTTAAAGCTCAACAAATTGCATTTTTAAATGCTGTCTCATTATGACTAATTAATAGGCTGGCTAACTCACATTGCTCAGGAACAACTATAGCCACAGTGGCTTGAAGTGTGGCTGTAGAGCTCGTTTTTGTGGTCCTTGTAGATTGTAAAATGGTTAAAGAAAGCATGGTGGATTCTGTTTTTTCCCTGAACTTTTAAAACCATCATGTTATTTTAAGGATGAAATTGAGAAACGCTCCGTATTGCATCACTGCCACTTTGCAAATGGAACTGACAGGTACAGCTCAATTTTAATCAGAAAAATTAAGTGCTACTTGATACACTTATCTCAGTAGTTGTAAGGACAACATTGAATATGTTTTGGTCTTTTTCTGCTTCGCTTGCACAGTCAGTGTGGAAGGCTCACTGAGCTCGAACAATGAAAGAAAAATCTGTCTCACCTTTCACAAGTTAAAGTTTAAACAGCGAGGGTTAACTATCTACAGACCGGGAGAAACAAAGGAGGTTTCTTAGCTTTGCACCTGTCAAATGCTGGAAATAATTGCTGTTCTAAAGCGAAAAACCCAAAACACAAGCTGTACGGCAGCTGCCAAGCCCGGTGTGTCGGGTATACGCAGGTACCTGGGCCAAGCAGCTGGAGGAAGACGAAGCTGTTGGTGTGCAAAGTTGAGATGTGTTTTGTCGTGTGGAAACCATGGGATACAGGTGTGGTGTGTGCGCTGGGGGGAAGCGCCGAAGCAGTCACGAGAGGGGGTTTGCGCTCAGGCGGGAGGCAGCGAAAGCCTTGCTGTAACTTGAGTTGAACATGGCTCAAAGCGTTTTTCCAACCGTCTCAGCTGGTCTCGTAACAGGCAGCCTCTCCTCTCACAGACCCTCCCTCGGTTATGTCTTCAGGTCAGAGGTGTAGCCTCCTTCCACAGTAATGAGCCACGTTAGGATAATTATATGTGTTTTCTCCACTCTCATGTAACAGGAACGAGCGAACGATACGCCAACACTTTTTTTGTAGACATGAATTGGCCCCCTTGTTTTGCTGAAATTAATTAGCCATGTGGTGCTTCATATTACTAGAAATCCATTACTGAGCACTTCAAAATTGAGCAAGAAAAGATGCGGACACTGGAATTTGAATGCTGCTCATCGTTTAGTTCAGCCCTAATTGGTAAGGTTTTTAAAGGTAGAAAGTTTTTTGTGATTTCCGGAAGTTTCTCTGTCAGTTGCAGAACCCCAAATTGCAGTAACCCATTAGTATTGAAAGAAAATCTAAAACTTAAAATGATAGGGCTGGTAGTGATTTACATGGGGTGGGACTGAAAGCTGAATTACCCCAAGGAGTCCTTGGTTGAGGCATGTGTTTGCAGCAGCTTAGCTTTTTCCTGACAACTCATTTTGATATTAAGCTTCTTCTGTAATTTTATCTTTCCTCAGTCAATACAGGTAGTTTTAGGATGTTTGTACCTTTCATCATTTAAGGAAACAAAAAAGTGAAATTGTCTGATAAATCTGTTGTACTTTTTCATACTACGCAAGGCAGTAGTAAACTGCATCAAGGTTTAGCATGGAAATAAGCTGTTAGTCCCCCTACCTCCACTACAGCTTGCTTTTCTTCTATGGAAAATTACAGTATTTTAGTAAGTAACAAAACATGATCTGTTTAGGTGGTCTGAGAACACCTGGACCCCTACAGTGAGGTGGCCCAATAAATACTGGCTCTCCATGTGGAGTTTCTTATTGTATCTTGGAAAGCCTGGCTTCTAGGATGGACAAGAAAAGGAAACTGTGGGTTTCGGCTGTTGTGATGAGATGGGAGGAAGAGGGCAGCTGTGCTCTCTAAAGGGTTTTTAGCTGTAAATGACCCAACCATAGTTATTTGGGAACAGGGCAAATGTTCAAGACTGTGAAATCACCAGTATTCTACCTAGGTGCCTGGCTGTGGCTTTGTCTGGTAGGCTTCTTAGGGCATCTTCCATGGAGTAGTTTATCTTTGAAGGTAGCATAAGTTTTAAAAATGAGGATACGGATAGAATTACGTGAGACCTTGAGAAAGAAAACTGTACTTACGTATTTAATTGCATTTTGTATAAGCAGTATACAAGTATAACATATATAATAAATATGAATGAAGTTAATCTGCTGTGAGGAAGGAAGGTATCATCAGTTTTGTTTTAAGAGAATCAAGGAATTAAACTGACAAAGGTCCCATAGGAAGTTGGTGGCAGAGCTAGGAAATGGACCTAACCCAGTAGAGTCCCACTGCAATGCTTAATCCAGCAACATTGGTATTTTTACTCTGTATGCCAGAGCTTGCAACCGAATCCAGTCATGTTTTTAAGACTCTGAATTGTGTTGTTTATTCTTACATTTAAAAAAACCAAACACCAAAACCCAACCAACCAACCAACCAAAACCGCCAAAAACCAAAAAACCCAAACCAAAACAAGAAAAAACCCTCAAAACCAAAAAACAACACGGGAGAAATTTCTTTGTCTTTGCTAACCTGTATTGAAGGATCTTGTATTTGCTTCATGCTAAGAAAAAGCCACTGTCTTTTCACTGCAGGTTGCTTGGCTAGTAGTATTTGTTATCATGTTAATCTTGTGCGTCTTGTTAAACTGGCAGTTAAACTGATACAAAAGCTGTCTGTAGACATATCTAGAAGAGCAAGGAAACTTGTGCTGTTGCTGGTCTGTGCAATCACGTGCCCCTGTGGCTGCTGGCTCTTACATCCTCTGTTTCTTCTTTCTGTTTTAAGTCAGTTTGCTGTCTTTTCTTCACATGGTAATCCCTGTAAGATGGGGATGTTGAATTGCATGAACATATTGAAACTCAAGGACAGTACGAGTCCTGCTCTGCATTGCTGCTGTTGCTCCGTGTCTCAATGCAGTGAAGTGAGAGGTGTGAAGCCACATCACTCAATCTCCTCATCATCCTTGGCTGACTTTTACTATTGTTATTTTAGAGAACTCAAACGTGAGTCAAAATTGTACCCCTTCTCCATAGATGTAGTATTTCAGTGTTAAGCAGCTTATCTAGGTCCATGACCATAATTTCAGTTAGATTACACGTGAAGCTTTTTTTTCTCCTCAGTCCTTGTTTTAGCACCACGTGGTCTGTGTGCCCCATTCCTGTGTTAAAAAGCTAGTAAAAGGGCAGCCTTGCCTTTGTGTTGACACTCTCACTGCACCAACCCACAATTTTTGGTTATACAGATAGTAACTATCAGTTGAAGATTATTAATTTTGAATTTGTGCTATTGAGCGCTTCGTGTCTGGCTGTTTGCTACTTGTTCTTTTACAGAGAGAATTTAACGCAATAGTCAGCTAGTCTTAATCTTTCATACTTGTAACAGTGTAGGACCTTCCAACTCTGTGTGCTTAGGCAGAGATACACTACATATTGTAAATCTTACTCTGTTTGCTAGTTTTTTAATTGACTGTGACAGCCTGGTCACTCTAAGTGTTTCTTTGAAGGTGCATAGTCATAATGTGTGTATCAGTGGGGCTTCTTGGGTGTTGATACTACTTAACGTTTTTTTCATTGATGTGGATGATGGGATGAAGAGCATTCTTACCACGTTTACAGATGACACCAAAGGGAGGAGAGTGTCTGATGGCACAGTAGCCTGTGATGAGGTGGGACCTCAGCAAGCTGGAGGAATGGGCCGACAGAACCTCCTGAGGTTCAGTGAAGACACGTGTACCTTCAATAGAACAGCCCCATGTAACAGTGTGGGCTGGGAACTGATTGTCTAGGGAGCAGCTTTGTGTGTGTGGGTTTGGTTTTTTTTTGGTGTTTTTTTTTGTTTGTTTGTTTGTTTTGTTTTGTTTTTTTTTTTTTTAAGAAAATAAACCTGGTGGACACCAGGTTGAGTGAGCAGTGTGCCCTTGCAACAATAAAGGCCAGCGGCTCAGCTGCATTAGCAAGAGTATAGCCAGCAAACTGATGGAAGCGATTATTCTTGCTTACCATTTGGGAGAACGGAGCTGGAAAACTGTGCCCAGTTTTGGACTCATGAAGACAAAATGAATATCAACAAGCTGGAGGGAATCTATCAAATGGCTGCTGAGATGACTGGAAGCTGGAGATGAGATCTCATTGCTGTCTTCAACTGCCTAATTTATAGCTACAGAGAAAATGGAACCCAAATTTTCTCAGGGGAGCCCAGTGATAGGACAGGAGGCAGTGGTCTGACAGCAAGACTTTGGGGTAGTAATGGGAACAATGGGAGTAATAATTTTAGTAATTGACTGGCTGTAAAGAAAAAAATGTTCATGGCAAGAGGGGGTAAGTAGCAGGAACAGGTTGCCTGGAGAGGCTGGTATCCATCTTTGGGGAGTCTCCATCCTTGGATGTGCTCAAAACTCAGCTGTGCAACTTTGGGTTTCATTATTAAGCAGGTGTTGGAACTAGATGGGAAGTTAAGGGGGACTCTGGAGACCCTGTCTGACTGGAGTTTTTCTATGGTTCTATACAGCTACCTTGTTGATGAAGGGGTTTTGAAGACATCTTTTTATATGACTATATTAACCTGTCTTATGCCAAGGCACATGTAACAAAAAACTTGGTTTTTGAGGCCAGGAGACTGTGCCAATCTGGCTTTGGAGTGTGTGTATGTATATGTCATTTCAAGCAGTTTTTTGGGGACAAGCTTTGTTGACTGTGAGCAGAAGAGGAGTTTTTGTTTTCTTTCAGGTTCTCTAATGTCAAAGAGCAGAGCCAACAAGAGCTAGTTTGGAAAACAATGCTCTTACAAATAGAAATGTTCTCAGTGACAAACTACTTGTTTGCTCACACAGCTAGTCTGGACCACTGCTGTTTGTTTTTGTTCAAAAGTCCAGATATTTGTAAATATTCTCTTTGTCCTTTTCTTAAGAAAAGAGGGTAGCAGGATAGAAGCATGTATACTTTCAAATGCTCTCATTATCGAGTAAGGCCAGAGTGCCATGTTTATAATGCTGGCTAGTAGGCACAATGGTAAAATTGAAAAAAGTTAAGCAATAAAAAAAAAAAAAAAAAAAAAAGAGAGCAGGATAAGTAAACAAGGTAACTGTTAACTGTTTACAAACATTTTCTTCCTAAAAGTACAATTTCTAAATTGAAATTACTGAATCCTTAAAGCAGGAATTTCAGGGAATAATTTGCCAGTTTGCTGTTTTGAGATTTTTGCATCTTTAATGTTTAAGTGCTTTCCGTCCCAGTAGCAGGAGGACACAGTAGTAGCTCTGAAGGAGGCAGTTTGACTAGATGATCATTGTAGGTCCCTTCCAACTGAACTATTCTAAAATATTCAATACATCTTTAACCCTTCATAAGCTTGTTTCTGCCTCTATGGCTAGAGAATTTGTTTCCTTAAATGTTAACAGGCGTGAAAGCTCTTAGTTCCTGAAGTTGGTGGCTTTTATGATATCCATTCCCTACTCTTTTCTGAATCAAGGATTGCGCCATCCTGTCGTTGAGTGTTGTCTCAAGGTAAGCTCCTGTGTGTCTGGAATATAATCAGCTATTGGTATTGAATCCTTTGTTACGGACTGATATCAAAGTAGGGCTTTGCTCAAGAACAACTTAAATTTTTATGTCTGTTCCTCCTCCATTTTTTGGTACTTAAAACTAAGGCTTAAAAGGGAAGAAGTTGGTGTGTATTTGTGTATCCAGCCCTCAAGGACAGGTGGCTGATCTGATCTGACATGCACTTAATGATTTAAATGCAGTGAGTGAGTGACAAGCTTGACCTGAGGCTGTGAAAGCTGAAAGCTGGCCTCCCACCTCCGTTTCCTTGTAGGCACTGTCAGACTGCAGCTGTGCCCCAGACTGCGCTTTGGAGCCAGCACCTATGTAATTAGCTACATGTATGTCCCTCTGAGAGGAGCAGGGATACAGGTCGTTTGACAAGGGTAGAGAGCATGTGAGACTGTCCCTTGCTTTCTTCCTCTCTGGACTAAATATTGTTAGAGGTACTACCATATTTCTCGCTTTTTTCCTCTCTATCTTTGTGCAGGAAAATGCTTTGCTATAATATTTCTGGGCATTTGTTCAACTTACTAAAGCATATCTACAGAATACAGTTAAAAAATGACTCTTTCTTCAGGATCAAATAAAGATATTTGTGTGCACCTCAAGCTACAGTCTAGGCAAGCAGTTTTAAGCCCTGTGTCTTGTAAGCAAGTGTCCTCCTGTTTTTGTCGAACTAGTGCATGTCTAGCCTTACAGCTGCAAGTGATAAAAGGCAACCTTGGGCTGAATCTGCACAGGTGTGCAAACACAGTGTTTGCTTACTCTGTTTGCTGCAATCTGAATCCTTCACTCCTCAAAGTATTTGTTTTCCCTGGAAAACTACATTGTAGTGTAATGTATATAACACCACATTAAATATCATGTAATGGGGTCTGATCACTGCGAGAAAAAGGGGTGTGGTGGTTTTTGGTTTTTTTTTGTGGCTAGGAAGACTAACGGTCGCTAACAAACTGCAAGACTACCCCACCTTGATATAGGAGTGACAAAACCTACATTGAATAAACACTTGTGCATATGCCATTTCCATGGAATTTTGTCTTGCTATCGTTACCTTGACTAGCGGTCTTGGGGAAAAAGTGACCCTTGCTATGGCTTAAGAAATGCAAGAATTGCATTGATCAGCCCTGCAGCTAAAGCTTGTTAGCTGCTACAGGCTGGCGCAGGTCAGTGTGTAAAGACATTGTGGTTAAATGTTACTGTTACCCTCTTGGACATTGTACCGTTCTGGTTTTTGTCAAGTATGTGAACGCAGTAGAATTGGGATGAGGTGGTTACCGCTGGTAGGTGTGAGCAGCTGCCTGTCCCCTCCCTCCTACGACCTCAGCGTTACAAGGGTGAGCCCTAAAAGCATCTTCCTTTCCTCCGTCTTAGGTCCTCCTTGCCTGGCTCCCAGACTGAGGGTTGTGGAGGAAAGACTGGGTCTTCTGCACGGGTTCGTAGTTAGGACTGCAGAAATACGGCCTTTTTGTTCCCACATTCCCCTCGCAGCCCTTGTTTTATAAACTCCCCTATACAATTCCTCCCAGTTACCAGAAGTTATTGTATAAGTAATAATCCTAGATGTACTCATGCAATGTGGAGACATTAATTTCTTGACAAGAAAAAACACCTGGGCATTCACTTTTTTTTTTCTTGAAGAAATATAAGTGTTATTTGTGTTGAAATAAGTATAGTCTTTTTTGGACTTGGCTTGTGTATCCGGCAGAGGAGTGTGGTGGTGTGTTAATGTAGCAAACGCTTTATGTTGTTCCATTTTATTACACTGCATTGCTAAAAAAGCTGCAGTGTGGGTCTGGATACCAAAACTGGGATACAAATTTCTTATCAAACTAACAATTGAAATGTATGTAAATTTTTTATCTGGAACAGGTGAGGAATTGGAGAATATAATCTGGTTTAGTTCAGTGATTCATTATTTCAACAGTACTCATGTGTTATACATTTCTATTTATTAAATATCAAGTAGATTACACAACTGTTTTTAATTATCCTTCTGAGCTGATGCCTATTCTATTGAGATAGGTAGCTACTATGGTAAGAGGAATGGAAATTAATAGTATTGCAAGAGGAAGGCAACAGATTGAAGACAAAACCGATACAAAATGCTGGTAATAATGTTCTTTTTCTGATGCTATGTAATTTTACATATTCTTATTGCCTTTGCACGTGAAACAAGTTTTGTCTGGTCTCAGATTACTAAATTTATTTTAGGAAACAAACCAACAAAACCCTTAATGTATTTTTAGGGGTGTAAAAAGACTTCAAGCTTCTGCTTCTGGTTTTCCATCCTTTAGCCCTTTCTCCTAGGTAGTAAACTTTTTAGTTCATGGCCTTTTCACTTCTGCAAGTGGTGATGCCCTTTATTTAAAAATAAATAAATAAATAAAAAATCAAGAAAACAAAACCCCAGACCAGACAGTGCCTTGTAACTGGGGATTGAGGTTATTTTTAGGCATATCTGACTTCTGTCACATCAGTTCAGCAATGTCATATCACTGAAAATATTACAAGCATCCTATTAACCTTTGCAAAAGAGATCCAAAATGTGATTTCAGATTTCAAAATAATAATGCCAACATGAGACTGGAAGATGTTTTTCCCAAATCCCTGTCTGAGAACACCCTCCCAGAGGGAGAAGTGGGGAGCGTGGAAGTGTGGCTGTGCCTGGGGTGGCCTCTGTGCTGTCCCCGTCCCCCATCGAATGACCTGGCAGGGAGTATTACAGTATGCAATTCAGGTGCAAGTCTATTGGAATTAAATTACCAGTGAGGAATGCATTGGAGTAATGGAGTATTTCGTGCTTCTTTTTCTGGTTAGTTCTCTCTTTCTGTTTATTAACACTAGCATAATTGTAATGACTGAATGTTTTTCTTCACTTCAGCTGAAGCAAGTAATCTTCCTTTATAGTGCACAGCAAAGTGTGTAAGCCAAACAGTTCCTTTCCTATTTAAGGTTAAAAGTAGCCGATCACAGTTGCTTTCAATGCAGACTGATAAGACAACGGGCAAGTAAAAGTAATTAAAAAATACTACATTGTAACATAGGAGGCATAGGTTGCACTTTGTAGCTTTTCTGTAGAACCAGCGTTTCCCAAGTTTCCCGTCTGAAATGCCAGGCGTTGGATGTTCTCCCGGAGCGCGACGCCAACTCCCACCGTGAAGTCGGCGTGAGAAGCGGACCGGGAGCAGGCTCCGAGGCTCCGGCGGCCGCATCCCCCGGCCCTTTGCCGGGGACGTGGGGCCCTGGCTCCGGTGAGCGGCCGTCAGGGCTTCCCGGGTGAGTCGCTGGTGTTAGATAAAGAACTAACTGAAAGATGGCCTGACTAGCGATAGTGCCGTGTCCGTTTGTCGTAAAATGTTTGAGCCATCTGTTGCTAGAAAAACTACCCCGGTCTACCACCTGGTGTTTCACTGAGCCCGGGGATTTATTCCAGATAAGCACTGGTTTACTTAATAAATATTGAAAGGGAAGAAAATGGAGAACAGGGAGGGAAAAAAATGCAATAGTTTTTTCTCTGTTTTATTGAGCGCTGAATAATACCGTTCAGATCATTGTCTACTTCTATGGTTCGTGTGTCACTAAAACCCATTTTCTTTTCATTTTGAAAATTGAGGATGAAGAGTAACATTAAACAGATACAGCACTACGCAGCGATTGGTATAAAGTTCTGAGCAGCGTATGATTTAATTTGGAGTTGTGGATGGCCACCTGCTGTACTTTTGTTCTTGTGGCAATCTGGCAAGTGGCTGCGCTGTTTTGGTGCTTTTATTTGTCGGGTGTATTTGGAACGATCCAGGAGAGCTGCAGACTGCCTGGGCTGGCACAGGCTGGCGGAGTGCTTGGCTACCAGCCCCCTGAATGCAAAAAAAACCCCCAAACTCCTAAGACTTTTTTTCAGTAGTCACAAAATGCATCACTGTGCTACTACCACATACAGGTAAATTATGACTTCATTGTTGGCCAGCTTATTTCCTTTTGCTAATCTTTAAAATAAAAAGGACTGTGCTGCTCTGGGGTAATGTAATTCCCAACGTTGTGCCAGTGCCTGGAGCTGTATTGCTGGGGTCACGGGGGGCTGCAGGAGTAGTCGGCTTCAGTTTCGAGGTGTTGGGAGTGGGCTCAGCTCAGGGCAAGACATGGTTCCTGACATGGGGTTCGTTTTGTTTTGTTTTGTTTTTTAACTCAGAGTATTTATGATATGTCCTTCAGAGAAAGCAAGTAACACTGTGTTCTCCAAGTCATTCGGATAAAAAAACCCAGCCTAGATCTGGCAGCTGCAGTCTGCTGGTGTAACCCTCAGCTTCCTCCCACTTTATTCTTTCACAGGCAAGTTTTGATGCACCCAGTAATGTGCAAAATGAATGTGGGAATTATTTAAAAGTTAATAGGTTTGTAATGTTTTTACCATTACATTCTGTTTTTTCGTTTAATTAGGGTGGGGGTTTTTGAGATTGAATATTGGTTAGAAGGCTGAAGGATGGGTGGGAAGAAGCACCTCATTGTGTAATTTTATGAAAACTTTATCTAAAAGCACCAGATGTAGAATAGTTTTCTGTAGCGTGTTATGTTTAATTTTGTATAAGAATGGAGAAAGCATTTACTGCAAAATAAGCACTGAAGGTAAAGTATACACACCTGAAATCCTTCCATTACAGTAAGTAACATAGTTTCAACCTAATGTTTTAGTGTTGAAATACATTGGCAGTATTTTGTAGCCTGTATTCAGATCCTAGTAATTTGAAATTAGTCTTCTTCATTTAGTTGTCTTTTAGGCTACAGAAACAACGTGATTTTTGACTATGGCGACTAATATTCTTTTCATAGGAGATGCAGTCAGAAACAATAAGGAATACAATACATGCTCCTATTGCCCTTTGAAAACTTATTTGCACTTGCCTGTTGTGATTTTTTTAAAAGTGCATTATTGACAGATTTCTGTAACTTTAAAAGCAGCAGCAAACTAGTGTTGAGTGGGGTTTTGTAGGGGTTTTTTTTTATTTGTTTTAGGAGTTCTTGCTTACAGGGACCAAAATGAGATACTTTTTTTAAAAAAAAGAAAAAATCATGTGTTGAGCAACTATCAAAAATGCATTCCTGTGTCAGCTTGTTAACTGACAAATGCTGGCCCCTTGTATTCTTGTTTCCAACGTTATTTGACACATCCTGCAATCTGCTGAACTTGAGTCAGTTCTGTCTGCACTGAACTGGTAGGCATTTAAGTAGCTTTCAGCTCTTGTGTGGATATGGATTGTATAAACAAATAATGTTTCAGGCTTGCATAGGATGTCAAGGCATTTCATAAATCACCCATTAGAAGTTTGAAAGTATCACATTTGTTAGTAAAATCAGATTTTGCCCCTTGCCTGTGTTCCTGCTGTGTGTCTCGTTTCCTAGCTTTGGGAAGCAGTGGGTGAAATAAGTGGCTGTGAGAATGGGCTTTTGACGCTTCAGTGCCAGCGTTACAGCTATTTCTGCAGTAGAAATGCTGTACCTTGAATTATAGCAGCTCATCAGCTACTAACAAAATCGCTGTGTAGGGCTGTCTTTTGTAACACAAGACTGTAGCCAGCGGTAGCTCAGCTGGTTTCAGAAGGAGTTGACTTACGAACTGGAAGCAGTCAGGTGCAGCAAAACCCTGCCCTGCTTCTCAAGATAATTTAGCACACATGGAGTGTATTGATGGTATGGCTGGGCTGGTTCCAGTGCCTGCTATAGCCCCTTCAAAGCTCGGTCAGCTTGCTTTTTATAACCAGTCTGATAGCATGGCCTCTGCAGTCCTCATGTTTTGAAGAATGGTGAGTTTCACGCTAGAAACTTGAGCGCACTGAAAGCAGCAAGGTATTGTTGTGGAAATAAATCCTAACTGAAGTCCATTTCTTACAGCTTGATCTCATTGGTTTTCCTTAAATGAAAACTGAGAATTTGTTCAAGCAAGAAAAAACTTTTTGTGGTAGTAGTTTTGTTTTGTTTTGTTTTGTAAACTGTGAGTATGGTTAGGTGCAGTAGAAGCATAGTATGGGTAAGATACTGACATTTTAAGATATAGGCAGCCAACATTTCTGTTGGCAGAAAAATTGATAGTTTGCGTAAATTACTTGTTGAAAAAAACCCCCATGTACTAAGGATTATTTAAGTTGGAGAAATCTATCAAATGCACTTGAAGTGCACTGGGGTGGATATGGAAAAACGTGCTTTACTTTGACTACAAGTACTTGATAACACAAAAATTATTAACAATATGACAACACAGGCCCATGCCTCAGTTCTCTATTGCTGAACTGTAACTCTAGTTTAAAAATGTCTAGCTGATTATTTTGAGGAGAAAGAAATAATTGAGAAAACTCTTCCTTTTGACTGATACTGACATCTTGGAAATGCTTGTGAAGTTAAATTCACACTTCAGTTAAATCCACAGCCTTCATTGGAGCAGTACGTGTATGAAGACTGTATGTTTGACACATGCTCAGCATCTTTCAGGAGAATTTACCCTTGAGAGTCCATGGTCAATTTATCTAAAACACACTGGGAAGAGCACAAGCAAGGTGGCTGGGCTCAGCTGGACTGTTCTGGTGTGTAAACATTGCTAATAAGCTTCATGGAGTTGTTGCCACGCGTGGACTCAGGAAGGAGATCATGCCCGTCTGCTTTCTGGGTGCTTCTCTGAGTTTTTCCTCAGGTAGTTGTGACTCTTTCATCTCAGACCCATTGAGCTTGAAGTCTGGCCTCGGGGATAGGAGTTTGCCAGCTGGCTGGAGCCAGACAATTAACAACTCCTCCTTTGCTCTCTTATACATTTTTGGTATTTTGTCTGGAAAAGAGAATGTCTCTGACACTGTGTTATTTCCTAAAAGGTTTCTTTGATTTAACCTTGTAAAGTTAAATCAGTCATGTGAGGCAGGTAGTACAAAGTCCAAGTTATTTAAACCCAAACTCACTCTCTCTTAAATGCAAAGAGTTTCATTTGCCCCTCACACCGTATCAGAAGTGGCATATTGAGGGAGATTGGTTACTCATCGCTTTGAATGTTTGCCAGTCGTCTTTCTGAGACCCAGGGTTTGTGCAACACTCGGGCAGTGAAAGTCTGAATGTGGTTCATTTTATGTTAGGCAGTTTTTTGGCTCATGTGGCTCCAATGTTGTAACACTTAAAGGGAAAGCTTTGTCCACTGAACTGGAAAAAGTTGTAGCCAGTCTGTCTCTCGTTTCCCACCGTGTGAGGCTGGCTAAATTTTGACAACAGGATGATGGTCTGGATTTTGGAATGTGGTTTTGGTTTTACTGCTTGAGTGACTTTGAACAAGTCACTCTTTACTTTTTGGAGTTGTAAAATTGTGATAAAGAAGGATACCCACCTCGTGGATATGAGGTTAGAAAAATGCTGCTTGGACAAAAGAAAGGATTTATGATCCTTAGATGAAAGCTGATGTGTAAAATGCAACGCAGCATTATTCTGAGCCTTTTTTTTTTTTTTAATAACAAGATTATTCTAGTATGCAATGGGATAGTCAGCTCTAGCATATCATGACATGCTGAAACATCTGTCTGCTATGTATGCTTACCAAGCTAACTTCCATGTATGTGTAGTGACACTGAAGTAGAGCCTTCTAAGAGTCTTACTGAGCCAGAAGGGTATCAGGTTATTCCCAGATATCGTGACTTGTCAAGGGATGTTTCAAGAGATGTGTTTTGTTTTGGTTTTTTTTTTTTTTTTTTAATTTTTAACAAGGAATGTATTAACTCTTATTGTGCAGCAGTTAACTCTTACAAACAGTGAAATTCATTAAACTTAACAGCATGCTGTAGGTAGTTGAGAAGATAATTATAGCCGCCTGCTTGGGAGCAGAGCAAATAGCCTTCAGAAGGTGGGCTCTTCAGGTGCTGACTTGATTATATTTCCACTTGCCTCTGGCATGGTTTCTAGCAGATTTATCTTTTTTTTTTTTTTTTTTTTTTTATTATTATTATCATGCCAGAAGACAGCCTTTGAAATACGCAATTTTATGTTAGCTTAGCAGTTTCCCCATCTGTCCCACTGTTCAAATTTGAATTTATTAACTCTTCCAAAATAAAAAGTTCATGGCTTCCATTAGTACACCTGCATTCTCTAATGCTGAGTTATCAAACTGGGCAGAGAAACTCAAGATTAGTGATTTTTTTGTATCAAGATTATCTATGTGTATTCTCTGTATGTGTAGATAAGTCTGGTGAAAGTTGCAGCAACAATGATGACTGCATCAAAACTTTCACTGTGAACAATTATACAAGCTCTACATTGTTACAATTACTGTGCCTTTTTTCCTCACTAATAATAATAATAACACTTGGCAGATTGCGGAACTCTAGCTAGAGCTTCAGACAAACTTATGGATAAAAAGGCCAAATCCTTTTTGCACTGATTTTAAGATTTCAGCTTGGCTGTTACTGCAGTGTGTAAATGCAGATGTATCCAGAAGATGACCCATGCATACGTAGCCAGAGATGCGAGCTGGCCATTGATCTGTTGGTCACCCTTCCATTGTGCGAGCCACAATTGCTTATGGTCAAGAAATGCATTCTCTCCTGTTCCACCTATGCCCTCCCTCCATCTCTTGTATGTTGCTTGATGGGTCTTCTCCTATTTATTCTCCTATTTACTCACTCAGCTGACCTCTGGGAAATGAAGACAGAAGATCATGCTTTATGGAAGTAAACTAAAAGACCTCTTTTTCTGCTCTCTGCTTTCTCCTTAATGATAAACCACAAACTCTAGAAATGCAGATCTCTAGAGGACAAATTATCAAATCTGCAAGACAAAATTTAAGCACTTACAAGTTCCCAATTAGGCACAGATTTTCATGGTGGTGATGAGTAATTATGCTCTTCACCTGAATTTTTTTTCTTACGGGTTTGTTTTCAAGCAACACAAATAAGGAACATGATCCATTTGAAAATGGTCACTGCTGGGTATGACTCTCAGCAGCTGGCCCCACTGGAAATTTCAGTTTTGCACATGCACCAGTGGTGTGTTGACTTAATACAACGGTGATCATAACTTCTCTCATTTTTAATTGCTTACCTACAACAAATTATAATTACCAATTTTGGCCACTCCTGAGTGGGAGTGAAGAGAAGGTAGGAGGCAAATGTATGACAGAGAGGTTAGCAACTGGATAAAAATTCTGCATTTCTCTGTTAAAAACAAACAAAGACCTGTCTGCTGATGGGGTCAAAAGGAAATAACTCTGACCACCCTTTCTTTGAGTTTTAACAACTTACTGTTTTCCCTTCAGTTGAATTCCTTATTAGGCATCTGTTCATAGTCTCTACTTGTTTGTATTTTGCTCTGAGCCTCATCGTTTTCTTGGAGTGCCGACAGCTCTCGCTCAGGGGCTGGGCAGGGCCGGCTCCCGTGCAGAAAGGCAACCGCCAGCACAAAACGCACCAAGAGATTTTGTTGTCCTCTGATCAGACGTGGGAGTAAATACATTTCTCTGTTCAACAGCAGAAAGAGCTTATACTGCACTGTTCTTTCGGTTGGCAAAATATAGCACAGGTAGAGAAAGTCAAAAAGGTGGAGTGAAGGAAAGTAAGTAGTAAGGTGGGAGGATCTGGGCTTTTAGGCAGTGTGTTCTGGGGGAAAGTGTAATGAATTGCAGGGATGAAGTACATGCTGCTTTTGGTTGCCTTGCTGTACATGCAGTGCTAGAATACGATTGGGCAGTCCCTTTATAATTAGTCAATAGTTACAGGAAAAATGCATTTTGAGAAATTGATAGTTTGCACAGTGTGCTTATACTTTGAGATAAACAAATATATAGTAATTTAATTGTTCTGCAAGATATTTTTTTGCAATTATTGCAGGGCTTAATATTCCTTTTCTAGCAGCACTGCTTTTATGTAGCAAACAAAATTTCTGTAACATATTAGTGCCTTAATACATACATGAGAAGTCCTACTCTGTTAACCTTAGTTCATGAGAGTTGTCTCTTATCACACACTTATTGTTCTTGTTCTTAGTTTGATATGTAACTTGGAAAAACGCTCTGTGTTGACTGAAGCTACTTGCAGTATTAAAACAGTGATAAGTAATTGCTGACAGATCCAGACCAGATAACCACTTAGTGAAAACACAAACATCCTAAATGAAAATGTTTTAAATCAAGCTGAGAGCATGTAATACACAATTCTGAAATAACATGGATATGGTCTTAAAACTCTTTTTGATGGTAATTTTAATTCTGCATACTGTAATCTTAAAAAATGTTAAGTCCGTTACATCAGTTGAACTGTGAAATTTAGAGCACTTGGTATTCTGAGTCGCATGTATGTGTTCTGAGAACTACGTCAAGTTTGGGGGCTTATTTACGTACAGTTATCACACAGCAGTCTAACTGAATGTGTGAGATACAGCCTGGTTTTGTTGTTTCGCACTGAAGATGACTGCCCTGCTCTGTGGGAAATAGTTATGCAACTTCTTGGGTTTTTAACTTATTTTATAATACTAAATGCCATGGTGATAATAAAGCAACAGGATGACAGATCTCCTAGGCATTGGCAAATTGCTAAACATTTCCTGTAATCTATTTACCCCCCATACCTTGCCTTCTTGGCCGTCCTTTACATCTCTTCTGCTCTACTTGTTCCTGTATCACCTGCTGCTTCTGCCTTATACTGGCTTACCCCAGTGCCCTTGCGTTCCCTTTCTTGGCCTGGCACACCTGAGTGCTGGTTGTGGCTGGCAGGCCAACCTCCTGTCGACATACTCTTAGATTTGTTTATTGTTTGGGTTTTTTTGTTTGTTTGTTTGTTTTAAATCATGCTCCCTTCCTCATCCACCTTCAAAAAAAAAAATCTCAGGGAAGTACAATGCACAAGAACCTTGGTCTTAAATGGACAGCACTCTAACACAGAGTACTGAACATTCCATGTTAAGTATCTTCCTCTTTGTACCTGGCACATTAACAGTAAGGGTAAGTTCAATTAGCCTTCTAGCTATGCAAAACAATTCAGAAGTAAAACAGTAAAATGGTGAACTTCCAGCAAAAGCGCCTGAATTAGTCTTTAAAGCGTTCTTTGGAAATGTTCATGCAATCTCCACTGCTCGGAAGGGGGAACAAAGAGAAAAGACAACACAGAATGAGTGACTTGCAGTGCTAAGGTCTTTTTTAAATACGGATTTTTCATGAAAAATGGTTGAATGAGAGGCCTCCTCTGTGTTTAAGCTTTCATTTAATAAATTCAGTACACTCTTACATTTTACTTAATAGTTACATCATCTTTATTGAAGTCAGCATGACAAATAAGTTTGAGTATAAATGAGAAGTGCTTGAGATGGTCTTTCATCCAGCTACCAGCACATATTTCTATGTGCTGCAATGATGTGTTTTGTTTTATATCAGTAATCCTTGATTACTTTAAAGCAATAACTACTTTGGATGGAAGATCAGGCTTTTTTTGTTCCTTCCCCCTTTTCTTCCTTCAGTGTAGAAGTGGATGAAATGTTGCAAGGATTGGAATGGAGATCAGATGTGTTAACAGAGAATGCTGTTGACTTAGGTAGATTAAAGGATCCACGGTAAAGACTTCAGGTATAATAATTCTTCTTTTATTGCCCCTTCAGCCCACTTGAGTCTCTACCAAGATATGTGCAACTGTGAGAAGTGGATAATAACTAACCAGATAGGTATGAGGAGATTTAGTATTTAAAAGAGCACTTGAAATTTTAAGTGATAGGTATTGTGTGTTACCTAGACATACTCTATTGCTGCTGGAAAAGGAGTATTTTAATGGTCTTGGTGTTCACACCCCAGCCCCAATTTTCAGATGTTGATGGTATAAAATATACCGTTACACAAGGTATTTGGTAGCTGTGCTAGCTATATCCCTGTAGATAGATTCTGTACACAGAATTACAAAGGCCTTCATTTGGATTGCTTGCTCACTGAGGGTTTTTTGTTTGTCAGTCCTTTCTGAAGCTACTGCTGAGTACTTAAGATGCTATTTTAAGGGGAAGGAGAACAAGTGAGAAGCAACACAATTCAAATACAGTAGGTGCCCTTAATTAGTACAAGAAGAGTTCAAGGTCTCTTAAATATGTCTAATAAACTAAAGATAATAAATCAGATCATAGTGCGTTCAACATAAGAACGTACTAAACGTGCAAATGCATACTGACATGACGTCTTGTTTTGTTTTACCAGTTGAAGTTGATCTCAGAATTTTTTTCCCTGGAGCTAGCTAATGTATACAGTACTGTTGAGAGGCTATCTGAGGGATAGCGGTTTTGTTTTCATATAAGATTTTACAAAGTACTCTTCTACTCCATATTGTAAGTTTATTCTTAGTTTATCTATAGTCTGATAAAAGGGTTCGCAGCTCACAGCGAGTTTCACATGTAAACGCTTCCAGGTCTGAGCTGCTGAGCGGCATTCCAGAAGCTGTCCACTCTGCCGCCAAGGTATGGGGTTGCCCCCTCCATGTTACTATTGGAAATAGCCAAACCGTTTAACACGGACAGATCCACCTTGTTGTGCGGTAAGGAATTCTGACCCGGCTTACGTGAATTATTCAGCCGAGACCGCATCAGTCAGCCCACAGAAAGCTTCACCTTTGAGGCCCCAGTTCAAAAGCAAATTGACATAAATTAGCTTCTGCAACAGCGCAATCCTAATGTATCTCAAGTTTTGGAGAAGAAGAACACAAATGCTGAAAATTTGTATTGAGACTAATAAAACGATTGATTGTTGGTTGTTTAAAACATCGTTCTGATAAACTAGAAATTCTTATTTCAGCTTCTGTTGTATGTCTTGCAGTATTACTCCGGTACGTAGCATACTATACTTTTTAAAAATTAGGTAATGTGTTTGTGTGAGGAAACTACTTCCCCCCCCCCCCCCCATCACATTTTCACTGTTTTACACTCGTGAAAGTATGTGTGCACATAATAAATACTGCAAAAGAAAGATTTCTAGTATCTGGTACTTCTTATAACTAAAACTTTATATATGCCATGAATTTTTTTTAATGTGGTAGTATCTTCATGGTTCCCTAGATTTCTGAGAGCTCAATTTAATTCTTATTTAGTAAGCAATACTCTTTAGTGAATCTCTGTTGCTTTGGTACTTAGGCGCTTTTGTTTTGATAATGATGTCTTCTAATAGCAGAGTTCAAGATCAAATGTTGACCTTCGTAACCGTAGTTCAAAATCATCTGATGTCTGTCATGAGTCTTTAGCCTGTTCAGCACATTCAATTTATTGTAAGTACTGCTTTGATAGAAACAAGGCCAAATTTTCCAGAGGCTCACATATACAAGATTTCTGTGTTTTATGTGGACTGGCTTTCCAGCCTTTACTTCTCCCGCTTGAGATAAGTTCACTCTATCAGAAATCTTTGTGGAAGTAATGGTGTCTGAAATCCTGCATCGATAACTCCAGGTTTCTGAGAGGGATAGCATGAACTAATAATGTTCAGATAATTGATGGTTAGAATTGCCCTCCTCTAGGAGAGGTTGTTGATTCTTTAGAATACTGAGTCATAAATGTTGTGTTGTCCATTCGAGTATGTTAATTCATTTATCGAAACTGTGGTTTGGGATAACAGAAGTAATAAAAAGATGACCTTTTTCTATTGGGGCTTACTTACCTGTGGTAATCTTAAGTTTTGTGCATTTTTTTTAAAGCAGGTAATTAGAAATTTTGCTGCTCTGCTGCTTCTAGTTGCTGCGGGTGGTGCTTAAAAATTCTTGATACCATACAGTGGTGTTTGTGTTTCTTGTGAAATGGTGTAGTGTCTTTGGATTATTTTCTAAACAGTGCTTGTTAGATGTGTGTTAGAAGTACCTGGGAATATTTAGCTGGTTAGCTTCTCAGGCACATAATTTTTAAGGCAAAAATCAGATTTTTCTTGCAAAGCAAATGACTTGTTAAATAGCTGGAAAACAGCAACTGAACTTTCAGTCTGTAATTCTGTTAGTTTAGCTCTTTACCAAGAGTGCTTTTTTTTTAACCTTGGACAAACAGTAGTTTCCTCAGCTTCCTAAAGAGAGAGGTTTTCTTCTGTCTTCAAGTAAAATCTGTAGTGATTTTATGAAAATTTCTTAAATTCATCCCATATGACTGTATGATCTTATTTTGATACAGTTCTTTTATTGAATTTGGTAAGACCCTCTCTATTTTCATGCCGTTATCATAGCAAACAGTGGTGATTTTCAGTAAAACTGGCAAGCTCCCCTCCCCTGCTTCCCTCCCACTATCAGTGCTGAGGAGTCCTTGACCATAGTAACTTCTACTTCACTCTTCCAGGAAGCCCTGCTGGTAAACAGAGATGTATCTTGCTCTCCCCCCACCATTGATTAGTTTTACTGGGAATGCAAACAAACTGGTTTTGCTATTTTTATACGCAACAGATGGGCAACTTCTGCTGGAGTGAGATTTGCTTGACAAATGGAAGTTCAGTGTAACAAGGTGCCTTCCTACGCAACTATTTGTCCCTCTGACCTGTTTGGACTGTTCATCTGGTTTCCAGACTGAACAGTGTTTTTCGGAAAACTTTAAACATCACATTTAAGTGTATTTTTACCATAAGCATTGTTCTACCCAAAACGAGGTGATATTTATTTTTGAACTGACTGTGTCTGGTAAAGGTGAAATCATAAATGGATTTCAAACTGATAGTTTGATAAGGATTAGTGACTGTATGAAGCTGATTCTCTTCAGTGGGGGTTATCTCAGTCAATAATGTGTTTAACATTCAGAAAGAACTAAAGAAACAGGTAAAATTATCTAAGAAAAAAAATTTAGACTAAGCAGAGACTTGTGTTGGAACAGTTCCTTCACTAGTCCCCAATTCTGTAATCAAGAAGGGTGGGGAATATGGAATAAAGGTCTAATCAGGTGATGTTAAGGCAGCTTTTTTTAGATATACATAGGAAACGGAGGGGGGGAAAGTGGAAAATGATACAAAATGAGGGTTACAGAACCTAGATTTTTGGCAAAGAGAAGCTAGTGTTAGTAAGGGAATATCTATAGTGGGGAGCCCTAAGAATACCGGGAAGGCTATGTACATTAGAACTAAAAAGAGAGATCCTACCAATTTTGAAGTGGCACTAATGATATACTAAAGATGTATGTTTATTATATGTCCTTAGTATGTCCTATGCATATTTATACAAAGTGCATAAAACTGCTAGATTTTTTAAATGCCATAGGTTGTGGTAGTAATTGATGGATGTTAAACTTAACAAATCTTGGAATGCTGAGATAATTCCATCAGACCGGGAGAATGCTAATATTGGGTTAACACTAAAAGAAACAACAACAACAACCAAGTGTGATGCTCCAGCCTGTTAATTTATTCGGAAGCTCTCTTTATCCTAGAGAGATCTGTATGCTAGACAAAAGATATGAGAGCATTATTTATAGTCCATAGAGGAAACTGTTGTTGATAATCACTGAAAAAGCATCCAGTGTTGCTTGGGCTTGTACAGAACTGCCAGTCTGGTATTTATGCTCTTTCTGAAATACTGGCCGATGGTCACGTGGCAGGTAAAGTGCTGCATTTTTAGAAGGAAGGGTACATATAGCTGGGGAGTCTGAGAGCAACAAGAAGGAGAATACAGGCTTTCAAACAGCTCCGAAGCACTTTCTGTGGTACGGTTAGGAATTGAAGTGTGTGTTGTGTGGGTTGGATAAATTCTGGAAGAAGACAGCTGGATAGATGCTGACTAGAGTCCATAGCCTCAGCAGTGATTTCTCTACATGAGCACTATATGACTTCCTTTTGTAGTAACATACAGGAAATACTGTTCTGGGGCAACTTGGCATCTTGAACGGTTTCTTTTCAAGTTATGCATCCTTTCTATTATGTCCAGCTTTGCAGAAAGAAAACTCATAATAAAAATTAAAACATTTTGGGTTGTATTGGTCAATATTAAATCCAATAAATGTGTTGCAGATTCTCTAATATCAAGATATGGGATACCAATACAGTGGCAATAGTTTGCAACATATTAGTTAAACTGTATAGTAAGTTGAAAATGCGGAGAGTATCGTTGCCCATTTGATGTCAAGGTCAAATGCACACTGTTTAGAATATAGAACGTGAAATGAAGGAGTTCGCTTTTTAAAATTTATAACTTTTGAGAGTTATGTGCAAACTCTCAAATTATTCATGTACGTTTAGAGCTTGAGCAGTTCTACTGAATATTATAACTCATTGTGAACACCACACATGCTCTGGTTTTGTGCTTTAAAATTGATAAAGCTAATGTATGAATAGTAAAATATTTATCTGCTTACTTTTTCTTCTGAGTTACTTTTTAAAGCAAAAGTTGTTAGAGGCGCGGTTTGAGATAAGTTTGCTGCAGCAAATAATTATTTTCTATTTCTGTGTTTCCTAATTTGGTATCTGTGTTATTGACATTGTGATTTTCTGATACTGAAGACATTTCAAACTGGGTGGAAACACAGTTTATCCATATCAGTGTTATTTTAGATACCACTATTTTTGTAGAGCAGGAAATAATTTAGAAAATAAGTATAATAGTACAATATCTCTTTAAGCTAACCTTGCTTTACACATAGGGTTTTGTCTGAGCCTGCCTAATTCCCATCAGGGGGAAGATGCTCTTGCATATAACATCTGATAGCTTTTTCAGAAAGTGGCAAATACTGGCAGAAATCATAGAGTAAGTGGGTATTCCGTAAGTTGATATATATTGTGAACAGAGGCGGAAAGTAAGAGTAATTTTTGGTATGCTCATGGGAGTAGGGACGGAGAATGTAGCTGTAACAACATTTTAAGGAGAGTGCATTGGGAGTGAAGGCTCTTAAGTCTTCTGAAGGTCATCAGAGTAGATCTGGCCTTCACTTGACCCATGATCAGGGCACAGAACAGGCTAAGAGCTTTAATTTAAAAAAAAAAAAAAAAAAGGCGCAAGTGAGCAGTGCAGCACTGTCTAGCTCCATGGAAAGGGATTATTAAAACCCGGTAAGCAACCTAAGGTGTTCGCTCCTTAGTGTTTCATACTGTTAAATCTAAGATACTGTAAAAAAAATTCCATCAAGTTGAGCTGCTGGTAGCAGCGATGCAGAACTTACCTTTTTACTTCTGTAATTCTGTAGTGTATTTTGAAATAAGTATGCATGTAACATTTAAGTACACACTTGCTGTTCCTTACTGAAGAATTTAACCAGTCTTCTGCTGATATAGGTGGGCCTATGTTGTACAGATACAGAGTTCTGTATTGTCTCAAATAAGGTTAACACACACTTTGCTCCCCTGAGTGCTAGAGGAACCTGGAGCGTGTTGTCTGCTAGCAAGAGACGTGAAAAGTTGGTGAATGGGGCTCAGATTTTGAAAGGAGCTTCAGGGAGCGTGGTGCTCAATTTCCCAATTTGAGCTTTATTTAAAAGAAAAGTTCTGACTCCCTCTGGCACCTGTTTAAAAACAAACTTCTGCTTGATAGCAGAGGAGGATCTTCCTGTGTGTAGACTGTTCAGAATAAAGGCTCAATCACTGTAAGAATTACCTATTTAACATTTTAAATCTTTGCATATAGGCTATGGTAGGAAAAAATCATGATGCTTATTAATGAAGTGGTATTTAAAAGAAAACACATTATACACTTAGTGCAATCAGAGTCTGAAAAATGTGCTTGAGTCACTATGGAAATTTGGAAGAAAAATATAAGCAAATTTCAGAGGTGTAAGTTGTGCAGTTAGCACTTCTCCCATCCTCTCAAATTCTGCGGTGTCTGAGAACTGTAGAACAGAATTTCTTTTAAACTCCTGGTAGGAGCAGATGGATTTCTTTTACGAAGGGCATGAATCTGTCGTACAAAGAAAGTTTGGAGCCCCAGGAACATGCAGCTGGAGTCTGCCACCATTTCCTGTACAGACCTGTGGGTGATCACTCATCAGAAATGGGACTGAGAAAAAGGTTAGAGAACGTTACAGAAACTTTATCTGTAAAGCACCTAGCTCATTGTGCGTAGGACTTGCAAAATAACCTTTAAAAATTATTCATTGCTCTCATGATAGATTATTATCTTTAAAAAGCCACTGATCAATAGCACACTGCAATGAGGTCTTTCTCCTGACATTCCTGATAGCTGGGATGGGAGATAAAACTGTGAAATCCTGGTAAAGTGTTATGTGTGGTTTACTGTGCTCAGATAGTTACTGCTGCTGATTATATGCTGCAAACTTAGTATTGTGTAGTATTAGAGTCTGCTTCTTCTTCAAAAATAGAATATTCCTTCTATGTGTATGTACAGGTAAAAAGGTGCTGTAAAGATGGTGGTATTAATCTGTGAGAATTAAAGTTTATGGGAAATTTGGAGGAAAAAAAAGGGAAATAGAGCTTTGGGAGTAAAGTAGTTGTTGTCATGTGCAAATATATATATATATATGTATATTTTCAAGCCACATTGGATTGCTGTTTCTTAGAAATGTTTAGTGTTAAGACATAGGAGCTAATGTTTGTTGCTTGAATCCTTTAAATTGTTCTGACCTTTCAGATATGCATGTGACCTAAAACTTTCATGAGCCCATACATTTATTATTATCCCTATGAAATGCCTTGCAGTATACTGAACTTGTAGAATATTATCTATTGTGAAAACTACTAGAATGATATCTTGGTTATTTTAGGAAACATTCTTAGGCAAGCTAATATGCTTAAAGAAATTATCCCTCCAGCTCTGACAGAAGTTACAATTTTTAGCTCTTTAAATAATACATTTTGAACTAGATTTAGATGACTAAACTGGTGTTAATTTTTTGGAGCTACTTCTAGCTCTTGTCTCTTTCTCTTCCTTCTCTCAGCACACCCCCTGCAAATGTTTTCCCAGCCATACCCATCAAAAAGCCTAAACCAGAATGGAAGCAAGCATGTTGCATAAATTGTTAGTGATGAGCAGATGTAGCTGCTCTGATCAGTCCCACCTCACAGTGGGAGAGCACTAAAGCCATCTTACACTGCTTGATGCACTTTCGAGCTTCCTGCTTTCTAATAGCGTTTTCTCCCTTCCCATGCTTAAGCATCAGTGACAACAACTGAGTGGAGAATTTTTCCAGCAGTGTACAGGCAAAAGCGAAGTGCAGTCGTTGTTCAAGTCACCTGGGAATTTCATTTTTGTCCTGGTTTTGATAATGTGATTAAAAATGCCTCAGCAGAAAAAGGCAAAATCGTATTTCTTCTCTTCAGAAGTAGGAATAGCTTCTTAAATAATCGTCATACACTGTTTAATCTGTACATGTAATCACAGACTCAGAGCTTCAGTCTCTTAAGAAAATAGTAATAACTCTTCAGTTTGTATGGTAACATGTGGTGCAAGGCCCTTCTAAAGCAACAAGTTAAAGCAGTGTAGGAGTCCCTTGCTTTCAGGAACCGTGATGAATTTGTGTGAGTGTAGAAGCATTAAGACGTTCTACCAATACAGAAACCAGATTTTTTTTGTCCAACAAACATGTATATCAAAATGTAGTCCATTGAGAATTGTTTGGGCCTTTACCACTCTTTTAGATGTGGTATAAAACAATGAGAAATTAAAGATATTAATGAAGAGTTAGCTACCATAACTTCATAATCTATTGAGAGAAGGCTGTTGGCTAAGTAGCCCGTTGCAAAGAATGCGAGACCTATGGTGAGGACATGAACGGCCTCTCAGGAGTTGCTCTCAGTTGTGAATAAGACAAACATGACCAGGAGGTTGAGGGACGGCGTTTATTTCTCTTTACTTGGTGGGGCTTCACCTGGATTACTGTGTTTTGGGTGCAGTGGAGGCAGTTGAGAGGTGCAAGGAGACTGGAGCAGGCCCGTTGGAGGATTACCAAAACGGTCAGGCTGTCATGAGTCCGGCACATAGGAGGCTAGAGGACAATCTAATAGTAGTCTGAAATTACTTGGAAGGCAACTGCAAAGACTATGGAACCAAGCTTTTCTTGATCAGGCCAGAAGACATAACAAGTGACAGCAAGTTTTCTGGCCTTGGCTGGGTAACGATGTTGTCAGTAGCCCACTTGTGAGCAGGAGATTGGGCTAGATGACCTCTAGAAGTCCTTTCCAACATACATTTCCCTGATTCTCTAAAAACGAGGTTAAACAGAGAGGATAAGAGACATTATACTGTGTAGTATGTTACTTCTATTGCTATTCAGATACTATGATCATGAATAGGAATTAAATAAAACAGTCCTCATCTCTTTAGATTAGGAAGAGCTTACTGGGGTTTACTGGAAGAATTAAAAAAAAAAAAAAAAAAAAAAGAGTAAAAGGTTAATAAAAACGTGATACAGTGCAATTTGGACAGAATGAAGGTTCCAGTACTGAGGAGCTAAACCTCCTTTTTTGTTTCTGCTCTGTTCTTTGTTGCTTGTTTCTGTTTCATCGCGCCATGCTATAGTCCTTATCTATTGCAGAATTCCTGACAAAAACTAGGCACAGTGTGGCCGCTCTCGTAGTGTTTCCATAAGGGAAAAAGCACTTAGAAACAGCTAACTGTGTTTTAAAAAAATTACTTCGTTGAATTTTGTTCCTTTGTCTTTGTTTGATAGCTTCTGACAGTCTTCTGTGCACATATGATGAAAACTATATTTAGTGGCTCTTGAGAAGATTTTTGTTTTTTTTTCGTTCATGTAGTAATTGTAGTTACCTGATTTTGAGTCACAAAGAAGCCTTGATGGTCAGAATATTGGCTGCCTTTCAGGTCTGTGGCTTTTCTTCCTCAGCTGCCCTGATGGTGTCCAAGAGAAAATGAGCTGGTTCTTAGCTCCTTTGTTATCCTTGACTTTTTATCAGAATGTCCCATGTCAGACGCAGCATAGAAACCTTCAGGGGTTTTGTTCTGATGACTCAGTAGAACAATACTGTTGGTACCACGTACTGCTCCGGGTGTTTAGCCCATGTAAATTCTGTACCCTTTTTTGGATCTTCACCTTCCTTACCTGATGGAAAAAAATTTCCCGGTGCATTATACTTACAAAAAAAAAAAAAAAAAAAAAGTGTGCTCATAATAGCTTCTAGAAGAGCAACCTCTCTTGATGATCCTTTTTTAATTTTGTAGGTAGTCTGTTACTGAGAAGCATACTACACCTCTTGGGGGAAAAAAAAAGTCAGATTATTTAATTTTCATTCAACAGTAATTTCATTTTTTAGCCATTGTATCAACAAGGTTTTATATTACAACCATTGGCCATGCATGCATGTAACTTGAAGCCTGCCTGGACTTTGAACCTGAGAGGCAGTGTAGTATTTCACAAACTAATTAGAATAATAGTATGCCCTAAACTGCACTTCTTTTATGTTTAAAGAGATGAATAGAACTAAGAGTGGGAAGACTGGGAAGGTAAAGTAGAATAAATGGTCAGTTAACAAAACATAAAGGAGAGATATGCTGCAAATACTACAGTAGAATATTATAGTTCCTACAGGAATATGTGTAGAAAGAACAGAGGAATAGAATAAGAGTCAAGTGGGTTATATAAAAGTTCACTGTAATGATTTTGATTTCCATTTTTTTTAATCTGTCAGAAGTTTAATGCCCCCTTCCAAGTGAATTTACAAGAGATTTCCTTTCACTGGTTTTGAGACAAGTATATGTGTTCAAACGATCTATATATGCAAAAAAACCCATTAAGAATAGGATTAAATTTTCAAGTTTGAAGGGAGAGAATGAAGTCTTGCTTATTCAAAGTAATAGAAAGAATGCAAAGATGCTTGAAGGAGGAACGTAGTGGTAGAAGGTGAAGAGAAAGGACAAAATTGCTGCTATAGGTTTGGAGTAATTTCTGCTTCTTCTGAAAACTCTCTCACCACTGTGATTTCCTTAGATCGTTGCTGAAGAAAGGCTAGCATGAAACTGGAGATGTAGAATGATAGTGAAATATTTTTAGAAGCTTACTACAACCTGTCACATACATACTAAAGGACGTAAAGCTTCAAGGATATGCAGAAACTGCTAATTTATTTTTTTAAAGGTAATTCCAGCTTTTGCCACCTGCAGCACTTCCCTGGTGGTGCGGCTACCAGCAGCCTCTGCTTTTGCAAGGCTGAGTCGGCAGAACTTCAATATATCTGGTACTCTGTGCCTCAGAAGTTCAGAGTTAAAGTTACTCGTGCTGTCCCCAGAGAGCTAAAGTGAGAGGATGGGGAAAGAAAAGGCACCCAGTGCTGGGGATGCCTGAAGTTTTGTGAGGTTTGCTGGTATACACTTTAGAGCCTCATGTAGGTAGTTTAAAGTAGTAGTAACAGAAAAAGAAATAAGCATTTCTCGTTTTTTCAATCCCACAAATAGATAAAACAAAATATTAATTATGGAAAATGTTGTCTTAGAAATTATTTTTGTGATACACTTAAACTTGCAGGTATTACCAGAAGACCAATCAACATGTTCAACTCAGTTGTAAATCTGCGTTGGTCACAAATGGAGATGTGATCTAGTCCAGTGTGCCTGTTTAGGAGTGTCTTGGCTGATGTTTGGTGTTTAGTATTTGCCTTGAACAGAGTTCAAGAAACGAGATGGGTTTTTTTTTTTGCAGATTTTACTGAAGTAAGTTAAAGGTTTTGAATGGAGAATCAGTAATAAAGGGCCTACTACAGCAGGACAACCTTATCCAAGACATTTAAAATTGCCTAATTGTGGTCTTAAGTAATTTAATTTCACTGAATAGTAAGAATCTAAAGAGTTGTGAATATTTTATTTGAAGAATGGAGTATGTTTACTTTTAATAGTTGTCTACATGCATTGATCAAGATAGCCTCGAAAAATTTCAGTCGGCAGTGATATTTTTTCTTTCATTGTTTCCTGGGAAGAGTATAGGGATGCTGCCCGGTTGTGTAGGGACGGGGTCAGGAAGGCCAAGGGGCGGCTGGATCTGAACTTGGCAAGGAATGCAAGGAATAATAAGAAGGGCTTCTACAGGTGTGTCAGCCAGAAAAGGAAGGTGAAAGAAAGTGTACCCCCCCCGATGAACATGACTGGCAGTTGGTAACAACGGACGGAGAAGGCTGAGGTACTCAAGAACTTTTTTTGCCTCAGAGGGCTGGAGCACCTCTCCTGTGAGGACAGGCTGAGAGAGTTGGGGTTGTTCAGCCTGGAGAAGAGAAGGCTCCAGGGACACCTTAGAGCAGCCTGCCAGCACCTAAAGGGGGCTTATAAGAAAGATGGGAACACACTTCTTAGTAGGGCCTGTTGCAATAGGACAAGGCGTAATGGTTTTAAACTGAAAGAGGGTAGACTTAGACTAGATATAAGGAAGAAATTTTTTACTCTGAGGGTGGTGAAACACTGGAAGAAGTTGCCCAGAGAGGCGGTAGATGCCCCATCCCTGGAAACACTCAAGGTCAGGTTGGACGGGGCTCTGAGCAACCTGATCGAGTTGTGGATGTCCCTGCTCACTGCAGGGGGGTTGGACTAGGTGACCTTTAAAGGTCCCTTCCAACCCAAGCATTCTACGGTTGTAAGAAGACAGTGAAGGAGCTCAGGACCATAGCAGTGCATCCTACCAATAATGTGCTTGAACCTCCCCCCTCATAAAAGCCAAAGTTTGTAGAGCATCTAAGGCAAATACATTACCATTTTGTCTGAAGAAGAATGGTAGGAGCCTAAACAGTTGTGAAATATTGCAGACATAAAGTATTTCTCAGCTTTTTAGCAAATACCTTCTACAAACCATAAATGTCACCTGCGTTAGCCAGTGAAGGTTAGATGGTGTCTAACCAGTCCTGGCAGGCGGTACTGTTCACTTGACTGGAGGTGGAGGGAGGTTTGAACTGGCGAGTGGGTGTGTTGGTGCCTGCTCCGGTAGCCCCTTTGCAGATTGCCAGGTCCTAGGCTGTTTAACTGGCTAAGAGGACAAACGCTGTTGCTAACAGGGTGGGATGTAGCAAAATCTATATGCCCTAGTGTGTGTGTACATATTGCTGACACTACCCGGGGGGAAGTATCCCAAACTTCAAACTTGATGCATAGAAAACTCTTTTCCTGGGCTCCTTCGTACAAGGTGGAGAGAAACTCTTTTGCAGAGTGAGCTGGAGCACCTTAGTTTTCTTTCCATTCAGAAATACTCTTTGGAAGAATGTTTCTCTTGACTAGAGAGGTAATTATTTTTCTCTCCCTGCATATCTTTAATTTACCTGCCATTCCTAGAAATAACTTTCCATTAGTTCGTGTACTCTTTCCACTACAGAGCCCACTTGCCAGGGAGAATCTCTTGTTATTATTTTTTTTTTTTTCCCCACACTGAAGAGGGAAAAAAAAAGTGATAGAAATAGGAACAAATTTTGGAGGTAGCACCTAAATCCTAGAGCTTTCGAAATGAAATTTTTTAAACTTGGTCTCTTCTTAAGGCACTAGCCGATGCACTCCAAATAAAGGAAGAAATTTTGATTCAAGTGAGATGAGGCCCAAAAATACAACCCCCAGAGCATCTATCCTGTTCTTGCTTAAAAAAATTCAAACCTATTCTTCCAGAGGTCAGCAAGTGTGTCTAGAATTGAGTTGTAGGAAAAGCTTGCCCAGGAGTGCTTATCATTTGGATGGAAGGGTTTTAATTTGAATAGCAGTAGCCCAAAAGCTATGGCATCTGATCAGGAATTTAAGAATACAGTGTCAGGAGCAGGGCAAACTTCCTGGTTTGAAATTTGGTACTGAATCTCTAGTGTTTTCTGTTCTATGGCAAGGTCTCTCAATCTTTTAAATAAACAGGACCCCCCCCCCCCCCCCCCCGACTTCTTAGCAATAATGAGAAAAAAAATTAAAATATATATGCTTTTTAGCAAACAAGTAAAAATCTGTTCACCACCAGCCAAGATGAATTTTTTTGAGGAGCAGATTGTCATTAATTACATTTTCCCTTTTCAAACAGTTTTGTTGTAAGGCTGATAACTTTCATTTACTGGTTTTGCAGATTTGCTTTAAAGTTATGGTATATTGGTTTTTAAATTGATTTTCTTAATCATCTGGAGGGACAGCAGCTGGCCTGTAACCATTCTTGTCTAGCCTGCCCAAAAGCCATCCTGGTAGATCTCTGTTCTTGGGGAAAGAGCTTCCCCTCTGATGTTGGTCAATTCAGCCTTGCTTGGGGCTACAAAAACTATCGGCCAGGGCCAAGGTGAGATTTAGGATTTATTCCTTCATCCCATCCTCTTCCTGAATACATCCTGGTCTGATTTTTCAATTTGATAAAATCTTTGTACTGTTACTTCGACAGTGTTTGCAGGAAGAAAAGACCCATCATCACCACTAAAATACCATATTTGTTTGAGTAATGACTGCCCAAGAATAACTTGCATCTTTAATTGCTGCCTGTAAAGTTACATTTACAGAAAATTTGAGTAAAGCTCAGGCACAGATCTGACTGGGTCTAGAGTTTAAAATGAGATTGCCTTTTGCAGACAAACCTGCAGTCCCTTCACTTGCATGCCAAGTAGCTGGATGAAAACAAGTTTCCACTTAAACCAAGATATGAGAGCTACTGCAATAAGCTGTGTTGGGAAAATTCCCTGTAGTTTGGAAGCAGCTGCTAACCCATCGTTTTGGAGCGTGATGGATGCAAGTGTCTGCCGTAAAAGCCTGGATGAATCTGTTGTACTTGTGAAAAGCAGAACTTCGAGTAGTGTGTTCAAATGTGTTGTTTCTGAGAGCAGGAAAGATGTGAGAAGTGTAATGCCTGTTCATGCAGATGCTGCAAATATCCACATGTAGATAAAATACGCTTTTTCTTCCTCAGGTATGTCCTCTCAGAAATTTAGGGAATAATTTGATATGTAACATGCGAGTCTTGGGGTTATTCTCAGAGCTGACATAACACCTCCTATGAAAAGCTCTGTTGCAGGGGGATATTTTTATGCTTTTATTTATTTATTTTTGCTTGGAGCATATCTTTACAACCTCAGTTTGGAGTCTGATGGACTCCAAAAGAGATTTATGTCTTTTTGAAGTATTGTCAGAAAAGATATGCTTGCTTTTGTGAGGAGGAGAACATCCAACTTATTTTTTCCCCTGGAGTATTTACATGTTACCTGATGGTTTTTGCCAAAGGAGACAAGTTCAGAGGATGCAGCGTGGTAACTAGAGGGCTGCTTCGCTAGAGATTGATCCTCAGAGCAATTTAGTAAACTCCAGTAATTAGCATCCTCAAATGGACTTTACATCTTCACGTGCCTCACAAGGAAAATACGGTAATTCTTTGGGCGCTGTGGAAGCGTACAATCAAGCTGACAGGCCTAAGTAGGCGCGAGTGGTTCTGCTCTAGTTAATAATGTTGACAAGCTTTCCTCAGGTTTTCCGTATGCCTTTGACCATGGGGCTGTCCCTAACCTCGAAAGCACAGCGTGCATGAGTTTCTTGCATCCTTTTTGCTTTTTATTCACCCATGCTGCTCAGCATATTGTGAGCTCAGAGGTGTGATGAGACTTGTCAAGCTCACCATAGATGAAACAAGTTGTTCCCATGTCCTTCTCTTTTTCTGTTTCCTTCCCAACAGCTTTCCCTTCACCTCTGTTCTGGCTCTACTGTAGCCCTTCGTCCATGAGCTAACTTAATGGAATAAAATGGTAAAAAACCCCCCAAACTTGGCTCAATAGGTTTCTCCTATATCAGTGAGTTAAATGGGGCCCTGGGAGGGTCCAGTGAGCTTCAGAGCTTGGAGCAGAGGAGGAGTGATGCCAGATGGCCAGAAATGAGAAAGAGGAGGGGTTGGAGCTGGAGAAAGGTGGGAGCAGCAATAGCAGACAAGGAGGGTGGGAAGCAAGCCTTTGGGTAGTAATAAGACATTAGATTGGCTCAAAGCCTGTAAAGCCACAGTTTGAGTTACCATTTGTAATTTTTCAAACAAAAAATAGCTGTGTGATTTTTATGGATTTTCAGGAATGTATTCCAGATGCTGTACAGGCACCATCTTTTCATTCCAGGGATGTTGCACTCTCTTTAAAACTTGTGGCTTCCTACTGATTAATTCAGCAGATGAGACAGTTGGCAGATCTTTCACAACATTTGAATCTTCAGCCAAATAGCATTTCTTTTTCCCCAGAGACATCACAACATCATTTCTACAGCCTGGGAAGTAGTATCCCCCCAATTTTACTTTTTATAACCTTTGGCAACCTAATCTCATCATATACCCAGCTCATACTGTATTCAGCTAGAGCTGCCTTAGCAGAACTTTTTCATGTATACTAACATTTCTTCGGGCATTTCTAGACACAAACTTCCCGTTGATTTATGGCTTTACACCTTTCTAAAATACCCGGTAAGGGGCATTGTGGATTTTGTGTAATAGAAGGCCGTGAGAATAGCATGAATAGACCACACTGGTGCATTGCACAATTCGGTTTAACTGAACATATCTTAATTTGAACATTGCCAGGTTTGGGCTGGTACAACAATGGGGAGGGGAGTACTGTGTTTTGTAATAGCTCATTGATGTAAAAACTTACTTGAGAGTGTGGTCAGTTGTCATCTGCCTGGTAGGATTCAGGTTGAAACACTTCCATTTTCATTTCAGGCAACAAAGATGCTTCCTGTTTTACTTTAGCATTAGAAATAGTTCCTCTTATTATTTTATGAATATTTCCCAACTACCAATGCAAAGCTTAACAAGCTCACTGTAAAGCACTTTCCCCGTAATTCATTGCTTTTGCTGAAAATTCCACTCTTGCTTCTTCTCTTACTCGTATTTGACTGTTAATTAGTCCTGCTGCTGCAGGCAGCCTTCTGCTCATTGTTTAAACACTTCTTGATTATTTAATTCCACCAACAATGGGGTTTGGAGGAAAAAAAAAAAAAAGGGGTTTGTAGGTCTAATGCTTGGTTTCACATATCTGGTACTAGAGCAACACTTAGCAAATTGCATGTTTCGTGCTGACCAGTCTGTAGTTTGCCAGCTTTGCTCCCTGCAGAACAGCCTGCTTTTGGTTTCAGATGCCTGTCGTGCCTTTCCGTGCAGCTGGGATACCTTGGTGAGTAGTAATGGTGGCTCTCTGAAAGCGGAGAGTCATTCACTTGAGAGTTCACAGCTTATAAAAGTCCAGTGGGCAGCTCTGCTTTCGGAAGGGCAGATGAGCAGTGATGATCTGGCTTCTCTCGTCTCTGTCTAGCAAAGAGCACGTTAGCAGTTACTTTTGATGTCACAGATTGTCTTCCACTGAACTTAGCCCATCTTCTCTGCTTTCGCTTTTTTCTTTTTTTTTTTTTTAAGTGCTTTTCTCAGATTTCAACCTCAGGGAAAGGTCCTTAACTTTTCTCCTATGATGATTCCACCTGAGTAGCTGTGTGAATCATTCCTGCGCTGGCTGCCACGGTACCCAGCAGTGTTGCTATACATGCAGTGCTGATGTAGCAAGTGCTTACAGGGGGCTTTTTTTTGGGGGGGGGGGGCACTCACTTCTTTATCTTTGTCATGTTACTGACCAAATTTTCTTGAAGCTGAAAAATTAGAAAGTAGAGGAACCATGCAACAACATGTTACATAAAATTGTGAGCACAATGTTCCAGTATGGGCAGGTTCCTAAGAACATAAATAGAAGTGCACATGAACTAGGCAGAATTTTCTCCCTGTCCTAGTTACATTCTGAAATTTGCTTTGTAAAAAGCAGAATACATTGAACATATTTCATTAAGTCTGCTAGTACAATTAGAGTTGCAATGGCTGTATCTATGCAATGGAGTATAATCTCACTACAGATCTTGTATGAGTCCCCTACTGTATGCAGTACTTTTCTTCCTGCCCGTGTTGTTTCTTACTTGTTTTTCATTTCCCCCCCATTACATAGGAAGTAGCTCAAATAATTCCTTTCTTTAAAAAAGAATTGCTCTCATTAGATTTCTCTTCAGATGTATATCTTGCAAGTAGTTTTTAGAAAAGAGTGTATTTCTAGAAAATTTTTCCCGAGTCAATTAAATTGAAAGTTCAAGGTAAGGTTCATGTAATTGAAAAATATAAAGGGTGTCTAAAAGGGAAGATGTATTTATTCATGCCACCTACGAGATTCTATGAGGTATTATTCTCATTACTATTCATGTTTTTGAAGGATAAAGGCTTTTCTAATACAGTTGCCGTGCTAACTAGATTTCTGAAGAATAATTTTTGTAGGCTTTTGTTCATATGAGGAGGGCTCATTAAACAATATTAAAAGGAGGTGCCAATATAGTACTGGAATGCATATTTTGAGAAGTGGTTTCTTGAAAATGAGGCAAAAATTTTCATAATTTCCTTATAATGGTTTTTCATTTATGGTGGGTTTCATGGACTGTACGGTGTATTATGGATGTAATGAGAATTGACTATGATTGAAAATTTAGTTCTGACATTTCCACTTAATTGCATTTTTAAGCAAAAACATCTCAGTGTACAAAATTCTTTATTCTGCAGAGACCTGTACAACTTTAAAAAAGTTAAATGAAGGCAATACTTACCATGAAGAATATTCAGTTTAACTTTTTTCCCCCTAGCTCCAGTTATAGTCCCAGAAGATACGGCAAAATGTTAAATCTGTGAAATAACATTAAAATGCCATTTAATGTGTCAAGGGAAACTTTGTTTATTTTTTTTTCTCAGATAAAAAGACTTGAATAAAAGCTTTTCCTTCTGTAGTGCTCACAGGTTTTCAAGTAGATGGAGATGGCTGTTGCTAGCAGCAAATTATACCAGATGCAGAGCTGCTTAGGGATGTGTGCTTTGTTTGCTGGAGACAGGTCTTATTGTCTTGCCTCGAGGCATTAGGTTGAGTCTGTTAGACTATATAAGTAGTGATTTTTATACTTTGAGTTCGTGGAGTGTCACATGCTGCTATGTGACATTTTTAGGCAATGCATGAAGTAGGATTTTTGTATTTGTTTTTTTGTTTTGTTTTGGTTTTTTACTTGGATATGTAGAAGTAGGTGACTTCTGTTGAAGTTTTGCAAAACCCTTAAATATTTACCACTGAAAGAAAAGAAGGATTGCAGATTTCAGAGACATGTTTCTAGGTTCCCTGCCTAAGAAATATACTAAATTAGCATTTTGTCATAATTCTTTATCCACGGAAATATTATCAAGGAAGAGATGGAAGGATTTGCATTTATATTATACACCTTAGCCTGCAAGTAGAGGACCAGTGAGGCTCTGTATGATGAATGTCTGAAGATTTCCTGAAAATCCCACTAAAACAAAATTGAATATTTTACAGAGATTTGCTGCGTTTATATTAGATATGAGGTAATAGGCGTAATACATTTTCCTGTTATTTCACACTTGTCTGTGTATAGGATGTTTAATTTTTTCATTTGAAATACCTCGTTTTAGTGCAGCAGCCAACACAAGGTGTTCGGCAAGATGGCTTGTGATCTCCTTTAATATTACAATTTGTGTGTTGTGAGATTTCATTTGAGCTATAATTTGTAAATAAATTTGTCCACATATGAGTATGAAGTGAAAATTGTGAGTAGTGGAACTGCATGTGGTACCAGTCTGGTTTTTTTTCTTTGTTAAATTTGCATTTGCTGGAGATCTCCAGATACTCATCCTTGTGCCTGTTGAACATCACTTTTTCTAGTGCATTCAGCTCGGAGGCAGCTCAAGCAAGCTGAAGAGTATAAAATTATCTAAGCAATTGTGTATTTTGGATAAGGTAATTTTTCTGAAAAATGTTATGACATGTCTTAGCCTGTTCCAACATAACAGTAAACACTTCATGAATTCATACATTGCTGGAGAAAATACGGATTTACGAGCTTCCAGTTTGACAGAAGTCTGCCAGGAGGTTGTGATAACAGCATGCAACCGTGAAAGATAGATCTTAGGGCAACCCATAACATGTCAGACCTAGCAAATCTGCTAAAATTATTCAGTGCTCCTCTTCTTTACTGTTTTGCACATTACAATGCAGTAGTCGTGTTGGGTTAATGTGTTAATGGATGATCTTCAAAGTTTAATGAACATAAGCAGGTTTCGCATCTCAGTGTTTTGTATGCAGCCGATAGTTTTGTTCAGGGCTTCCTGTAGTTTCAAGATTCAGTGATGACTTGATATTTAGCGTTGAGTTCAAAACGAGTCAAAATATTACCAATGAAATGAACAGTGTTAACCGTTTAATCTTGGTGTTCTGTTTTCCTGCTTGTGGTGCTAAGGTAGGATCAGAGCTAAGGAATTATGTAAGTTAATATCCAGACAAATGTTTCCCTGCCAAAGGCAAGCAGTTAAAGCTTGAAAATGCTCAATATGATTTTAAGTAAACGTTTACTTAAACATTTTTAAGTAAAGTTAAAAGTAAATTTTTTACTTTTTTCTTTTTACTTTATTTACTTTATTTAAGAGTAAATAAACATTTTTTAGTAAATATCGGAAGACTGCTATAACTGGTCGTTTCTGACTGGTGCTACATATTGGTTATGTTCTGAGCTAGCGGCTCCTATCTGCGTAGGCCATCCCTTGCATTCTCTGTAACTTCTCTTGAATCGTGCTTAATATCTCTGTCCCATCTTTCTTGACCAGATTTTCTGCTGTCATTCTGGCAAATAAAGGCTAACTGAACTTGATTAGAGCTTTCAAGGTTGGACTTTTGTCGAAGATACACAGTGGTAATGGTCTCTGTAGATGCTCCCCAAACTGAGCCACGTGTGCTGTAGCCCGATAGCTTCATATGGGGTTCTTCTGGTGTGTGGGTTTGTTTTGGTTTCTGAGGTCCAAACGTGTACAAGCTGCTTCTGAGTTGGGAGTGTTTTCATTGTGGTTTCTTTCCTGTGTCACGTGCACAGTATGACTACTTTGAAATTGAAAATAATCAATTTTGAAAATTTTAACACACTGTCTTGTCTGTCCTTCTTTAGGAAAGCCCAAGAAGGGAAGAAGAAAGTGGTTCTAGCAGGCTGTGTGCCACAAGCCCAACCTCGTCAGGACTACCTGAAAGGCTTGAGTATTATAGGGGTATGTATCTTTATCAGTTAGAAACCAAAGGTTTTCAAAAATGTTTTCAGTAGGTCAATATCAATATATAGACTTGGCTGCCTTTTTCTTGGAAAAAGCAACAGAGAAGCTTGGTGCCCCTCTGTTAGTCTTCTTGCATTATACAGCGCTTGAGCCTTCTTTCAGCCAGGGAGGTTTGGTTTGGTTGTGGCATGAGGGGAGAAGGAGAGGGATACTGTTGGTGGAACTGAGCTCCAGTGCCCTTTGTAGCCTGAAAATATCCAGGCTTCATCCATGTTGATGAAGATACCCATTACCATATTCTTTAAAATACCACAGTTTATTTGCTTTAAGACAAAGAAATACACCCTTTGTTAAAATCAGTGGAAGAAGTGTAAAAGACTAGAGCGTATGAATTACACGGACACAGCTGAGGGTTGGGTAGTTGTTTTTTTTTACTTCACACTACTAAGCAGAATGGCAAATAGCAATGATTATTTTGTTCAAATTTGAGGCAGTCTGAAGAGTTAAATCCACTGGTGACTGAGTTGTTAAACAGTTATCAAGCTTTACCTTGAAAAGGTAACCAGAGAGCTTTTGACTTAATTCAGTTAGTAAAGTGCCTTCAGTATCCTTTGGGATGAAGTACTACTGTGTAATTGAATCACCTTTGTAAAACAAGCATGAAAATCCAGGAGTCAAATCACAAGCTAACAAAGACTCTTCGTTGTTCAAGCCTTTAGATTAAAACTGGATGAATTTGTAAAAGGTTTGAGTTTGAGTTGAAGCTCTGTCATTGGATTCAGTGGGTGAGAATTAAAGTGAAGCTGTCCTGTATTATGTTAAGTCAGAGCAGATGACTGTGCAGCATCATTTCTGCATGAAATGTAAAGAGGTTAATGTGTTTCCACTTCAGCACCATGAATTCAGGTTGAAACTAAGATTTCATAGGAACAACAACAACAAAATGTTCCAAAGCTTTCACTTTTGTTAGAAGATTATACAAGATGCTATTGTTTGGAGTAATTTAGAAGTAAAATAATAGTTTGTTTGGAATTAGGAAGATTGCTTCATTAACCGATTTATTGGAATTCTTTATAAAGATGGGCTTTGTGCTATCTGAATTTTTAATTAATTACTGCTGTCGCTCAAAATGTTTTTGCTCCCAGTTTTTTTCCCAGCTGCCATTCTCAGCTACGTTGATGCCTATAAATTAACTCAGTGCCCAGAAATTATATTCAGGGGCTGTAAAATGCCACACTATTCTGTGTAGATGATATTGCATTGATAGTTACAGTTCAAAGGAAGAAACAAACTTTCCATTCCAGTCTGCAGTCTTACTTTACACAGATATATGCAAGAGAACTGTGGTGCTGTGTCATCTCTAAGACTTCAACTAATGAAGTGCAAATTAGTCTGTGCAGCAGGATAGGAAAAACAAAAAATAAATGGTGAATGGATTTCCTTTTGGCTCAGAGGCAACATAGTTATGTGATCTGTATTTGGTTGTTACACCGAATATAAGGATATCTACACATATGAAGACAGAGGACAAAAAAAAAAAAAAAAAGAGACAGTCACTCCCCTTTGACTAAGACTATAACTTGATGTTTCAGTTTTGGTGAATTTAACTTAGGAAACGTGAGGGACCTGAAGTCTGATTTGTTTTTTTTTTTTTTAATTGCTATTTTTTTCTTTCCTTTTTTTTTTAAAACTTACCTTTTTGGGTAACATGTAATTTCTGAAAATTAGCCTCTTCATCTTCATTTTGGTACCTAGAAACAATGTTTAGTGAAAAATGTTTGTAGTTTTGTATCTATTACAGAAAGATTTCTGTTAGCAATTGAATTAGGCTGTTAATGCGGTGTTCCCAAGTACTTTTGAATTGGACCTGAAAATACTGAAATGAGATCTTCACGCACTGTCTTGCAACTGTCATTGCTGTGGTCAAATTTACTGTACTTTAAGTAATAGATGCTTCAGCTCAGAAAGGTCTTAAACTTTAGGCATAACTATTAACAAAAACAAAGCTAAGAGCAGATTTTGTCCATGTTTTTTCCTTGTATATTTAAGATTTTCTTCTCATTTTACAAAGAGTGTGTGTGAGGGGGTGACTGTATTTAAAGGATAAGAGTTGTTATCTTACTATTGCAAAATATTTTTGAAAGGCAGTTTTGACAGAATTGAGAAATAGAAAATGTTCTGTTGGCAGTAGGATATTGATTCTGTACAGTTTTGGAAATCTTGCTTTACCACCAGGTTGGTCTCATTTTCAACTTGGCTGAGAGATACAGTTGATTTATTGTTGCTTATGTAAGCTCTGCTATTTTTTTTTTTTTTAAAGAACAGTGTTGTCCGAGACTGTGGTTATTTACCAGCAATTATAACTCCCTTGGGGTGGCTTTCTGCAGGCAGAGTGTGTCAGAGGGCTCCTCTGCTCATCTTTTTATGACGGAGGAGGAAGTTGCGATGTAACTACCAGAGAAATTCTAGTAACTCAGGGCTTGTTTTGAACTGCACTTGAGAAATACAGGACTGAACTTCCACTCTTCTTTCTTTTTTACTTGATTGGGGCAGAAGGGAAGGAAAGGCAACTTCATACCCCTGTTACATTTGTGATGTTACTGTGCTTTTGTGTTTCTTTACAGTCATTGCCACTTTTTAAAAATAATGTGGGTTGGGGCATTGCTATAGGCTGTATATAAGGCAAACCGTAACATAACATGGCAAGGTAAAGGACCTGTTTTCTGGAAGGGGGAAGCTCTGGGTAGTAATAAACTTGCCAAGTGTGAAAAGTACACGAAACGCATAATGATGCATTACACAGGTTCACAGCCATTTACGCTCAGGTGGTTTCCAAAGCTTACTCCTTTATGTTTAGAGTAGTGTACCCACTTCAAACTCAAGTGCACATACGGTATTGCAAAGAGAAATCAACTCTCGCAGTTAGAGTTGTCCCTCACTTTTCATTGTAAGTTGCTAAAAAGAAGGATATGTGACTTTGTGTATGCTGATTATTTTGAGGGGATTATAAGGGAAGGGAAGGGAGGGACAAGGGGGAATGAAAGATTTAGCAGACAGGTTATGTTCTGGGACTCATGAATGGCTGTAGGTAGGTGTAGTATTTCCTCGCTTCCCGAGTTGCATTCAAGGGCATACCGACCTCTTGTTCCCAGTGATAAGTTGAACCGTTGGAATGGGATGAGGTGTTTTGTTTCTTTGACACTTGTCTGGAGTTTTAAGGTATTTGGTGTCCAAATGATGCTACATGTTGGAACCCCTGACCAGTTGGCTGAGGGTTCATAGGTTTTAAGATGCTTTACAAGCCCCATGTATCTGTACTTTGAAATCACCAGACTTACTGGACGTACTGAAAACATGGGGCCTAATGCACATATGTATCCCGTTAAAGGCGTACAACAGCTCTGCAGATGAGTGAATCTCTTCTTTTCCTGAATGAGAACGTCAACCCCAATTCTTCTTCCTTCCCCATTTTTCCCAATGTAATACCTAGCATCAAAGGCCTGTCACCTTCTGCTGTACACCCATTTCCCAAGGGAAGAATTTCAGCTCATTCTTTCGTCTGCAGAAAATATACCCAGTGTCGCCAAGGTTGTAATCCTCCCTGTGCTGCTACGCTCCGACTCGGAAGGTGCAGGTCCTGTGCATGGCAGAGTTACTGCAGGCTCTTTGGCCAAGTCGAGTCTGAAGCTACTGCTTCCAGGAGAAACATATAGCTGTCAAAACCTCTCTGCAGGGGCTCCCTGCATTCCCCTGACCACCAAATAACCCTCTTCTGTGGCTGTTCTACTCTATAAGGCAAGCTTTAGGTAATTTTTTTTAATATCCAGTTTGAAACTGTGGAGTGTGATTAGTGGAAGTGCTGAACACTCCCAGTAGCAGCACATAACACTAGGACCGCTGCTACAAAGTAGATGGTTCGGTACAAAAAATGCTAAGTACATTGTGAAAAATAGACACTTCTCAAGGTGTACATCTATAACAGGTATACACTTCCAAATTTAATATGCCTTAGGTCTCCATTTGTAAAACTCTTCAGTGCGCAGAGCTTTAACAGTACCATTGTGAAAGAAAATCAGTGTAACCTTACTAAGATGCTAAATGCCTGTGCATCCCTACTGCTTTGGTGTCCTAAATGAGGATGATATGTTGTATGATATTTCCGATGTTCAGTTCATACAAGTTTCACTGATGTTTGCAAAACAGAGATAATGATACTTCCCTACCTTGCAGTGTTTGTAAGGTCAGACTGCATTAAAGATGGCAAGCGTCTCTGCTGCCCTTAAACTGGAGCCTTGCATAAATGCAAATATCCAGTGTGTACCTCAGGAAAGACAAATTTGATGGAGTTTTATTTTGAATTATTTCAATTAGCAGAACTTCTTGGAAAGTGTGCTGAAAGCCTGGGAAGAGGCGCACACTGGTTTTCTGTAACTTACGGCCAATAATGATTTAATGCAAAATTCAAACTCAGTTAGTACCTCTCAGCTGGTCGGCTTTGGCTTTTGAATTGCCATGCTGATATCCAGATATGACACTTGTACCTGGGAAGTCAGGAAAGAATTGCAGTTAAGCACCTGCTTTTAAACTGAAAATTGGACATGCAAATAGAAACTATACATTTCCACGGCAGTTACTGTCCTGTGAATCAAAAGGTAGAGGAATTAATTTAGATATGAATTATACTTCAGCTGTGTCAGTGTTTAGCAATGAAAATCAGTTGTTTACATGCTTCTCTGGGGTAGTCGCCTTCCCTTGAAGGTTTGTGTAGAGCCTGCTCTCAGTATACCTTCCTAAACTAGAATGTTGCCCATTACTACGGTCAGTGTTGTCAGCAAAGGTTTTAAACACAGATGTTATCCCTCTGAAGCCAAAGTGGCTAGTCACGTTGCCTTTTGAAGTTATGTATTAAGGCCTGGATTTATGCTGCCTAAGTGCTGTAATTTGAGAGTCTGTTTTGCTCAGCTCCCTTTATGGTCAAAGAAGATAATTATCTCTAAGATAATTTAGATTTTTAGAAGATCTGAAGTGACTTTTGAAGGCATGTATTTCCCTTTTACTGGCTTTAGAGAGGGGATAGGCTGAGTAGGCTTTTAACATCCGATATCTGACAGAGCTGCCTAAACAAGGTGAGATGAAGCCGAGAGTTGGTGAACTGGAGTTAAAATCTTTAGGTTTATGAGTAGTGGGTTGTAATTCCCTAAGATTATTTTATCTGTGTACTAACCAATTTGTTTCTTATCTATGTGAATGAAGATCAAAGATGTGTGGGGTTTTTCCTAGATGAGAAAAAAAGATTGTTTCACTTCAAGTAATTATGTATATATATGTACGCTCACTCCCAGGGTGGTCATAAGCAGCCGAGTGCCAATGATGTTTGCTTCAGCAGTAGCCTCGTGCTGTCTAAGCGAGCTGCTGCCCCTTCCTATATTGTGGGTACCCTGTCCTCAGTTTCCCTCAACATTGGCTAAGGTTTTTTTGTTTTGTTTTGCAGTGTTTTATTTTCAAGAAACATTTCTAGTCTTAAATATTTCTGGGTTTTGTCCCTCCTGCACTGGCTTCAAGATCTTTTTTTTTGATAGTCACTTTCCGATACTTGATGCGCTTAGGCATGGCTTGTGTTACCTCCGAGAAATTTCTCTCTCTGGGAAACTCAGTCACCGTGCCAAGAGAAGGGCAGTCGGGGGACGCTCCGGGAGTAACTTCTTGAGAATTGCCACTTTCCTGTCAACATCGGAGAAGCTTTAACCTTCAGACCTGCTGTGATGGGAAGACGTTTCCTTCCACACGGAAAGGGAGCAGGCTGCGGGGAGCAACTGCGTTCGCTCTGGGCGAAGGTCCCCGAGAAGGCTGGCTGCGAGGAGGACCTAGCTGGCATTTCTCACCAGCGGTGGTAGCTCTGTCAGTAGCTGAGAGAGCCGAGACTCGTCAGAGGGTGAAACCACGGACTCCTTGGCCAAAAGACAGTCACTGGTGGCAAGCGTCAGAGGTCTCGTGCTTTGTCACCGGTTCGTTTTTATTTGCTGCTGACTCTACCAGGTTAATCCCCGTCCCCCAGCAGAAACAGCAGTCGTCAGCCAAGTGATGCGGACACCTTGTGACCGCTTACAAGAAATGGCGTGTCAGGCACAGGAATTATTCTGTGATCTTATGATTTGGAGACAACAAAGTGTAATGTATTCTACACTCACACGTGTTGAGGTATCACTGCACTAAGAATCAAAAGATAATTTGAGGGAAACTGCTGATTTGAATGCCAAGATGCTTCCCAACCACTACAGTGATTTTTTTCATCACCTGGTAGGTATGTTCTTCTGAGATAGAGAAAGTTCAAGTCACAGTATAAGGAGGTATTTTCTGAAAGAATTGAAATGCTTGCTTTGTAGGATTTCATCCTCTTCAGATGGGACCAGGGTAGCCATTATCTAACAGGCAGTGGCATGACTCCAGAAAGCACGAGCACCGTGACAGTTGGCAAAAGGCAGTGTGCCTCTGGTGTAAATATGCTTCCTGCAGCTGACTCCATCTGAAATTATCTCTGGGATGTATTAAGAGGAGAGAAAATTAGTACCTTTTATCACATAGACTGCCCAGGAAGCCTTATGCATTCCCACTTTTTTTACAATACATAGTTGGGCCAGATAATTCCTTAGCTGCTTCAGGGGTGCAGCTTGAACCAGCCAGCTTTTCTGTGGTGCCTTAGATGCCCATGGAGCGGACTCCATTAAAAGGCAGTTTGTGTCCTCCAGAAAATATTGGACATTCATAAATTCTTTGCTTTCACAACCACCCTCTAGTTTCTTGTCATGGCTGCAGCCACAGAGAGAAGCATGCTGAGGCTGCTCTCTCAGAAAAGACCATTAAGACATCAGATATCTTCACTAAAAAGAGCTAACTGTAGCACTTTTTACCGGGCTTTGGTTGTAAGGGACACTTGAAGACCATCTCTCCTGTTTTGTGTTGGTCCTATCACTTCAGAAAGGGATTGGTCCAAACATCTTTACCCACAAAATGCTTCTGTCTGTGTTTCGGTGGATGGATTATACTGAAAGTATATTTATTTCACTGTAAATCTTGTATGAGGTTTTGTCTTCCCAGATGATAGCGCAGGGTCTTTGCAGAGGTCTTGATGCTTTCCTGAAGAGAATGTCAAAGTTTCTCATACTTTCATGATAGGTTCATGGATGCACTTTTCTAGGTAGCGTTCTTTGGTGTGAGGCTTACTGACTTCTACAGAGTACAAAATGTCGGGGTAAATGTGCAACCTCTCACTCAACTGCCCGTTAAGAGTATTCGGAGTTTATAGGAGCTATCTTAGAGGTTATGTTTTTTCCAGAGTCCATCTTCTGCAAAACAGTTTCAGGATGTTAATAGTGGTTCTGAGACAACTTGGATCATGTCTGAGAGCTTGGAAGAATTTGCGTGACCATCCTCAACATGCACTGTCTGCACTGGCAGATCACCTGGTGTGAGGCTGCAGACATAGCACATCACAAGCATGTCTTTGGGCTGTTTATGCCCAGCAGTCATCTGTCGAATGATTACATCTGCGATTGTGACAGTACAAAGGGAACTGGGGGAATTTCTTTGATGACAAATGGAACGTGCGTGCATTTCTGTACTCCTTTTGCTAATTAACTGGTGCTTGGTTGGAGAGCTCAGGGCTTCCGTCTCTCCGCGGAGCGCTGGGGTGTCCTGGGAGGTGCATGGTTTGAAATGTGACTGGCTGGGAATTGCATGTTGAGGAGTGACCTCCAGCTTCAGCCCCAGCATGGATTGCCTCACGTCTTCCTTGTGTGCGTATACGGGCTGGATACATAGGATTGCTGAGCTGCACTTATGCCTAGCTCTGATCCCACCAGGAAGGCTCAAAGACTTTTTCCTGGTCTTTGTTTCAGCTCAGGCTTCACACTTTGGTGAAACTACTTCTTCTTTGCTTTTTGATCAGCCAGTCTCCTGCCTTGGCTGCTCCTTCATCCCGTGGGCCTTGCCTCTGCTCTTGTCCTATACCCATCTCAGCCCAGATTTCTTCATCAGCCCTGATTCATGGTGGTTGGGTGTTTTGTTTTTTTGTTTTTTTTTCTTGTGTAGTCCTCCTCAGCTGCCCGCTCCAGTCTGCCATTAGCTTTTGTTCTATCCAAGTCCTAATGGAGAACCATTTGCAATGGAAAAAAAAAGTCCACCACGTACATGCTGATACTAGAAATAAGATCTCACAAGATGTGTGGAGCCAAGTACGGCGCACTAACTACATCCAGCAGTAATGTACCTGCTGTCGGTCCTGAGGGTTTGGTTTATTGAGACTCACTGCAAAGAAATGTTGAGGAATGGTGTCTTTTCCCTTCGTACACCACTGAGAACTTTTAAGTCTCTGTGCTTCATGGGCTTCCCGATGCCTGTTGGAGACGTTATTGGGTCTCTGCTCAAGAAGATTTACAGATGCCTTTGATAGTACTCCAGAACAGAATTATCCGTAAGGCTAGTGAGATGTGGGGAAAAGAATCCTGCAGGCCTTTTAATACCCAAGAAAATTGAATTACCATGACTTTGTGATTATTTTTTTTCCCCCCTTTTTTTCCAAACAAGAATCCTCTAAACCCTTCCCTCATCTCACTCCACATTCACCTCAGTTTTACTAAAATACTTTTATCTTCATAAATGCAGATTGGAAGCATTCCATATTTTCTTCTTGAGCACTTGGGGCGTTAGCCAAACAATTTCCAATAATTTCAAATGAAAAATACTTAATGTGGGAAATAACACATAAGGCAGAATAAACGCCCATTTCTAGTCACAGAACTCATTATCTCTCAGACCTAAAATTTTAATTACTTACATGAACCTTCTTCTTGACAGACATGTTAAGAATAATTTAATTTATCTAATAAAATGAAAATACAATATACTGGTTGGTTTTTTTCTGTATCTTTATTTAACAGGGGGTTTGTTTGGAGCTATGCAAAAAATTCCTCAGATGTACAATACAGAAAGTAATCATAGGTGGTTCAGGTTATGAACCAACCAGGATTCTCTTGTTTTAAAATGATTATGAACTTAAACAGTTTAGTATTGACATATGTAGCGATGTTATTTTGGGCGATGTATTTGGCACAGACTGTGTTCTCTGTCTTTATTTATAGGTGTAAATGTGCATGCTTTTGTTTTCAAGTTACATATTTTTATTTATTTTTAAAAAATTAAGTAGAAGGTCTATATGTAAGTATCTTAGGCCATAATTTTTTAACTTATATCTAAAGGGGATATGTACACAAGTATGTAAATACACATGCGTCCCACACAACTGCTTATGTGTGCTTTCTTTAGATTGTTAAATATTGCCATATGTCTATAATATGAATGCTTGTAATCCAGAAAAGGATTTAAATATATATCTTTTAATAAGATTATTAAAATGCCAATATTAGTGATACTTTAAATAACTTAATTTCTAGAATTCGTAACTAATATACTGTATTCAGAAATCTGAAGTGGCAGACAATTGTGTTCTGAAAAGGCTGTATTTCAAAAGGTTAAAAAAAAAATAAATTAAAAACCAAATAGTTTTACGTGGACTTGATCCAACACCCAGACAAGGAGAGGAACAGATTCCCACTGACTTCAGTTGGGAACTCTAGATCAGACACCAACTACCCATGAGGGTTTTTGTTTGTTTTTTTTTAAGCTGCTATTAGACCAATTGGGAAATGAATGTGAAATAGAGGTGGTTGTGCAGACATGTGTTTACAGGAAATGACAAATTCGGTGGTTTAAGGGCCCAGAGACTTAATGGCTTTGATGCAAGGGATCCAAGTTCCAGGATCCGTGTTGCAGACCACGTTCTGCTCTTGAAACCTCTGCAGCTTGTGCTTTTCTGCTTGTTCTTGAAACGAACTGGAAAAGAAACTCCAAGGAAATGACTGCAAAAAACATACTAAGTCTAGTTCATATAATGAACAGCTTAGAGAAGCAGTGTTTAAAAAGGAATATTGTGGGAAAATTATAAACTAATTTAAATGTGCAAAGTAGGCTTTCCTGCATTGTATGTAAACATCTATGCGCGTATATAGTAGACATTACGTAGAATAGGCAGTTTGGATGACAGTTGTAGGAAGAATCTCAACTCCAAGAATCTGAGTGTTTAATTTCGCAGTGTTAATGCTGATTCCTTCTACCTAATATACCAAACTCTCTATAGTATATTGGCCATTAACTTTAAATAAAGAATGACGTATCTAATAAGAAATATGGAACAATTTTTCATGTTATGGGTGAATTTTGGCAAGTGTAACACTAAAACATGAATTTGTTGTCTTTGCTGGAGATGCTGTCACGGTCATTAAATGTTATTCTGTCTTGTGAAAAGCGTCAGGGCTTTTCCTTCCATTTCCAAACACTGCCTGCAGTAAGTCTAGGACAATGTCTTGTTCACTTAAACTTGGCCACAGTATTTTTAATTTCTTCCCATATTCCAGTGTCTTTTCCCGGCAATACTTCCTTAATTTTCTCCCCTATAGTCTGCCCTCACAATATTGTCAGCTTCTTATTATATTCTCTACCATCCACTCTTTTGGTGCCGAGGAGCAGGTAGGGGCTGTTTGAGCCGCCCAGGCGCCGGGTGCCCGGGTGACCACTCCCTTTCACAGACCACGAACAGCAGTTCAGGCCTGAACTCTTTTTTTGGGTCCATCTTTTCTAGCCATTTGGTGATGATTTTTTTTGCCAAATTTACAAGAACTTGCTGTTTTGGGGGACAAAATTTTGTTTAAGTTAGGTGGTGGGTTGTAAAGTTACTTTTGACAGATGAACCAAGACGCACAGAAAAAAACTGGCTAAAACCATAGCCCCAAACTCTTTACTCCCCCTTAATCCAGAGCAACACACTTTTGAAAAAAGAGTTTATATAAAGTATGTCCAGTTGTTGACTACTTAGATATTGACCTTCTGACTTTTTTTAGGTTCAGCAGATAGATCGTGTAGTAGAAGTTGTGGAGGAAACTATTAAAGGTAAGCATCACACTTGGAATAATCGCAGCTAGTCTGAAAGATGTAAGCATTAGCTAGCAGAAGTGCTGCTGTTACGTTATCAACCTAATGCTTGCTTTCTCCTCTAGCTAAATGTTTGGGCAGTGCTGTACTTTGCCATGTATGCTTTGTGTAAGTGGTAATTTCAGAGAGATCTTTTCTGGAAGGACCTCTGTGGCCTGTTGGGTTCAGGGGTAAATGATCCAGGGGAGACTTCAAGAAATCACTTAAGTTGCATCAACGTAGGTGGGTGTGGAGTATTGTCTAAAGTTTCTGCGCTATCTTAATTCAGTGCTGTATCTCTGCTGTCTTATGTTTAGTCCTCTCGTGTTTTCTTCTTTTCAGATGTTTTGGCTCACTTCCCTGAGCTTTCCTCAGCAGGACAGATAAATTATCTGCTGGTTTAATGTTCTTTTCTAACTGTGTTCCTTGTTCTCTCTGGCTGTGTTCGTGCGTGTACACTCAGTACTTTGTAGTGAAGGGGGGAAAAGACAGTATTGTTTCTGCAGCCTGACTAGTAAACATTTGCTATTAAATAAATATATTTGTCTGGGTCTTTCTGGGTTACCTAAGTTTGTCTCCATTACTTATCAGGCCATAAAAATTACTGTTCCCTGAAGCTTTAAATTACAAGGTTTAGTTTAATTGGCTGTACTTTCAATATAAACAAGTGTCTAGTCCACAAGACTTTGCCTGTAACTTTAATGCTGGAGTATGATGTTTCTGAAGTACAGCATAAAAATGTAGAAAGAATGCAAAATTTTAAAAGGAATAAAGAAGCTTCTATCAAGAAATTGTGTAGTGTGGTGAAAGGCTTCTAGAGTTTGTGGTTTGAAGGCTTAAGATTTCATGTTGCTTTGACTGCTTTCAAAAGTGAAACCTGTACTCTCATGTACTCCCAACCAAAACTTTTCCCACTTTGTCTTTACCTTATGGCATCTATTTTTGGGGGGTACAACTTACTGTACCACAGAGACAAAGAAGAAATATATTCAGCGTCTTCATATTTGTTATTAAATAAGCCAAACTGTTTTTCTAGAAACATCATGGTGTTTATGACAATGTGTTGGAAATGGGTATGCTTCATGATTTTTACAACAGCACAGTATTTCAGATCCCTTTCTGATTTTCCTGAATTTTATTTGTTCTTGAGGGAGTAAGATGATAACCTGGGTCAGCATGGCCTCTCTTTACAAAAATGGGCTTTGTAATATTTATACTGACTCCAGACATCACTGTTTTTTCAATGACATAGTCGCTCAGGTTATTCTGACTGAACATTATATGACTAGAAAGAAGACAAACAATCTAGTAGCAGTTGTTAAAATCATGCTTTTCACTGAATTGATTTTAAGATTACATTTTACATATTGATACAATTCTGGAAAATAATTTTCATAGACGTGTTAACATTTAAATGTCAAAAAGCAAGAATTTTAGGAAAGATTTTGGTTCGTTACTAGCTTACTAGAAGTGATTTGAATAAAATGGAGTAAGTGGGCTGCTGAATTCCATACGTAGTGCCAATTCCTTCAGGGATTTCTCAAAAGGTAATGGAACACAGGATTTCTGAAGTTTTATTGGAAAAAATGAACAAAAATGGCTCCCCAGGGCAAGAGACGCATGGACATACTGGAGAGAGTCCAACGAAGGGCTGTGAAGATGGTTAAGAGACTGAGACTGGAGCATCTCTCATGGGTGGAGAGGCTGAGAGAGCTGGGGCTGTTCAGCCTGGAGAAGAGAAGGCACCAGAGGGGGATCTCATCAATGTATATAAATACCTGAAGGGAGGGTGCAAAGAGGACGGAGCCAGGCTCTTTTCAGTGGTGCCCAGTGACAGGACCAGAGGCAGTGGGCACACACTGTAACACAGGAGGTTCCCTCTGAACATCAGGAAACACTTTTTCACTGTGAGGGTGACCAAGCACTGGCACAGCTTGCCCAGAGAGGTTGTGGAATCTCCCTCTTCAGAGATATTCAGAAACTGTCTAGGCACAGTCCTGGCCAACTGGCTCTAGGTAGCCCTGCTTGAGCAGGGGGTTTGGACAAGATGACCTCCAGAGGTTCCTGCCAACCTCAGCCCTTCTGTGAAAAATGGAATTTCCATTGGCAAGAGAATCGACAAATTGACAGGGGTCATAGCGTATGATTGCAGTTTACTTTTGCAAAAGCCAACCGTAAGAATAGGAGTTTTAACTTATATTTCTTTCGTTCAATTTGTGTAAAGGTGATGCATCAGTTTATGTATTTGGGAATCATTTTCCACTACTGGAGAAGAATGTGAAGCTCTTTTTCAGTGTGCTCTATGAGGCTAACCATGAACTTTCATTATCCAAGTGAAGTAAAATACTGTAGATAACAGGACTGTTGGTTAAGAATATTTTATATATTTGTAAAACAGATACATGGTAGAAACTTAAATTCATTTATGTAAAAATAAACGAATTATAACACGCTGTCTTCATAAGTCTGCATCATTATTAACAACTTCTGAAGCCGCAAATGGGTTCAGGAGACGGATTTGGTGTGGGACGGGGCATTAAATACAAATTCTGAAATCAGAGCCAGCTTATATTAGTAAGTTTTAAGTTGGTTATCTGTCATAGTTGTATGATACAATTTTCTTCACCTATTTTTTAAAATGAAAATCAAAAGGTTGCATGGGTGGTGTACTCTCGTAGCGTGGCTATGTATGTATTGAAAGTTTAAAAAATATTATAAATTGAAAGTTTAAAAAAAGTTTCAACTGAATATTGAAATTAAGTAAGTTTTTTAAACTGCATAGCATCTGCACTCTGTAGGGCAGCTGTCTCTGTAGATTGGTTGGCCTGAGTTGTCCGCATTTTCTGTCCAGATTCCAAGGTGGTTATCTTAGTTGCCAGTTTTAAGTCTAAAAGTCTAGCTTTCCTTGGGTTCCGCTTTCTTAAGGGGTACCTTAGATTTTTCTTGGATGCTTGAATTTTGTAGTGCGCAGTTAATAAAAAGGGAAACTTTGTAAAAACAATTTGCCTCCTCCCCCTGCCTTTTTTTTTTTTTTCCCCCCTAATAGTCATCTTTCTAGTTTTTCAAGAAAATGGCTCCCCTGTTGGATTTGCTTGAAAGGTTACTGTACTCCCAAAGAAAATTACTTTCTTGGAATTATTTAGAACTCTTTGTATAAAATATGAAGGGGTTTCTTCTGGCTTTATTTCTCAGTCTTCAAGGCATTGTCAGGAAACCTTCTTCAGAACAGTGTCATTCTGCTGGTTCAAGAGATGGTTTTGAGAAGTAGATCTTTATGGTGGTCTTTACTTCAACTGTATAAAAACTGTAACTGCTGGTTCCCAACTCTACATTGAGATGATTCTCAAATACTTTTTATATGACTTTATCTTTTTATCTTTCTTCATCAGAAAATGGAAAAGAAGGATGTTCATGTTTATTATTGCACTAACAGCCAGAGGAGAGACAGAATTTTTGAGAAACTGTGATTTCTCATTTTTATATCACCCTGACTTTTATCACGAGTCTTATGAAACTTTGAAATTTCCCAATTATCGGGTAAATTGTCAGGCAAACTGTCATTTCTGGAAGTGATCTTTAGTAACTGTGCAGTATTTGTACACAGGTCATGTCTGATTAATATTTATACTGTGTCCCAAAATGTATTTTAACTAGAGGCATCTTCAGGTACTTTTACTATGATATTGTAATTTATAACCTGAAACGTCTATACTGCCTGCTAGGAGCTAGACAAGTTAATTCGATCTCAGCCTCAGAGTTAGGTTTCTCACAGTGACAGCCACAATTGCGTAGCCAGCGTGTGTCAGTCTTGCTGATACACAGAACAGTTTCATCATGCAAGGCTCTGATTTAACCTTGCTTTTAGTAAACCTTGCTTCATCTGCACATTACCCAAATTATAATACTGGATTACAGCAATTTTTACATCATTGGGGCACCCATTTCCACTTGTGTGCTTAGTTTCCCAGTAACATGTTATGATGGCATAGTATGTTAGGGAAGTATGGCTAAGGAGTTGCAGTGTCTGTGAGGTAGGAGAAAACAGGGTTACAACTGATGTATGTTCCATAATTAAGTAAAAATTCTGTACAGAATTTAAAAGCTGTTTGGGCTGATCAGTCTCTATAGCATGTCTCAGTAAGATGAAGATCTGTCTGTGATGGGAACCACAGAATGTCTTTATGGTGATTGCTCAAGTCAGCATTTTATGAACCACTTTAAAAGCTGTCTTAAAAAAAAACCATACCGTGTGTATAAAAGCTTGGGTATAAGCAATAGGCAAGATAATACATTTATTGTGTAATTTAAATGAGAAATTTTAACTGCTAATGTAGAAATTCTTCTTTTCTTGGTTTTGAATTTAGGTCTTCAGAGATTTGGGTCTTTCCCCCCTTTCTAGACATGCTAGCTCTCAAATCCCATGTTATTAAAGCTTTCTGGAGGTGGGAGCCGTGGAACCAGGGTATTTGTGTGCAGTCTGCTTTTAGCTTAGGCCTTGGGGAGATGAGGGACACAGGTTGAATTGAGTTTAGTCCATATTGTGTCCGTCTAATGCTTTCACAAAACATAGTTTTACAATGGGTCATTAGACTTGATTGTAAAAAACAACCAAAGGAAATTACTTCAGGGTTGAGCCTTTTATAGTTAACCTTTCTTGATTTCAGTCACGTTGACCTGTCTGGTGAAGTTGCCCATCCATTCCCAGTTTACGTATTAACCAATATTTACTAATCTGTTAGATTGTCCTCATGTGGTTGGTAATTACGGACTGCTGATAGTTGCAGTGTCAGTTTGTATGAAAATGAGCAAATAAATGGTGCCTATATTATATATAGGCTAAAGTGTAGAATTTATACTGGATTGCCTACCTTTTAGCGAGTGTGTGTGTATATATATGTATGTATATGAATGCCAGCATATTAAATAGTATTTATATGGGCTGTTTGATTTCACTGTAATCTGCTGATAACAGTAGATGAAATACTGTCTTTTCAATTTCTGTGATTGTGGGAAGAGTGGACTTGACTTAAGAAGCTGATGACAAGCCAAATGAAGAATAAAAATTGGAGGAGTCAGGAGTTCCTTTTTTGAGGAAAAGTATCATTTGGCTCCCAGTCAGGAAACTGACTGTTTGTGCCAAAGTGCAGCTTGAGGAGGGTCAGAGGGAGGGTAGTGGCCTCATTGAGTCCCAGTTTCTGCTTCTACGTCCTTTAAAAGGAGATAGAAGGGGGAGGTGCAGCGGTTTTGCATGGGTTGTTTTATTTATTTCACTGTGTGGTGGGTTGACCTTGGCTGGCTGCCAGACCCCCGCCCAGCCGCTCTCTTGCTCCCCCTCCTCCACAGGACAGGGGAGAAAATAGGATGGAATAGCTCATGGGTCACGATAAGGACAGGGAGATCACTTACCAATTACTGTCATGGGCAAAACAGACTCGACTCGGGGAAAATTAATTTAATTTATTGCCAATTAAAAATAGAGTAGGGTGGTGAGAAACAAAGAGAAAACTAAAACTACCTTCATCCCCGCCCCCCCCCGCCCCTTCTTCCCAGGCTCAGCTTCACTCTTTCATCCCAGACTCCTCTACCTCCTCGCCCCGAGTGGGGCAGGAGGACGGGGAGCAGGGGTTGTGGTCAGCCCATCACAGCTCCTCTCTGCCGCTCTTGCCTCCCCACGCTGCTCCCCTACTCCAGCCTGGGGCCACCCCCCCGGGCTGCAGTCCTCCGAGGACCTCTCCACCATGGGGCCTCTCCACGGGCTGCAGTCCTTCAGGAACAGGCTGCTCCGGCGCGGGTCCCCCGGGGGCTACGTGCAGGTACTGCCAGAAGCCCTGCTCCTGCGTGGGCTCTCGGTGGGCTGCAGCTTCCTCGGGGTGTATCCGCTCGCTCTGGCGTGGTCCTCCACAGGCCGCAGGGGGATGACCTGCTTCACCCTGGTCTTCTCCAGGGGCTGCAGGGGAATCTCTGCTGGGGTTGCTGGACCACCTTCTCCCCTTCCTCCTTCTCTCACTTCGGTGCTCACAGGGCGGTTTCTCACACTTTTTTCCTCACTGCCGGGCAGCGTTTTGCCCTTTTTTACCCAGGTTTTCCCCGAGGCGCCCACCGGGGCTGCGGGGCTCAGCCGTGCCCCGCGGTGGGGCTGCTGGAGCTGGCGGAACGGGCCGCGTTCGGCACGACGCAGCTCTCCTCACAGCGCCCGCCCTGCAGCCCCTCACCACGGACACCCCGTGAACACTGCTATGTCCGTAACGGTATTTCTAGGTAGTAAAATTGCCTTTTAGACTGAGATTATTGAATAGTAAAGGTACTGCCGGTGAAAATGATGCAAGGGGCTATCTGTATTTGACAGGCTAAAAAAAAGTGGTGGTGGGGGGGTGAAATCAGGTTTTCAATAGGCGATATACAGAACTACAGCTTGTCAGTAACTTGGTGAAATGACCGTGGTTAAAAGATTCGGCATAACCCGTTTGTATTAATGGCTGAGGTTAACAGTATAATGTGGTATATGTCACCCCCTGCCCCTTTCTTGTGCCCCCGGATTGGAAATTTTGGCGCTGTTCCTGTTTAAACAAAAATAATTACAGATTTTTGTTGTCATCTAAGAAAATGGCTTTGTGTGGAAAGAGTGTCATTATCGAAACAGTAGCAGTTTTTTTCCTTCTGTTAATTTGAGAACTACTTTGACAAAAAGCATTGACTTATGAAGGACCTGACTCGAAGGTATCCCACCTTACAGTTTTTAAATGAAGGGGTTGTCATTCAGCCGAACACTTCAGTGAGAGCACCGGGTTGCATTTTGATTGCCCGTTTCTGACTGCTTCGGGGAATTGTGATGTACTGAAGGCATGAGTTCAAAATAGTAATACAATTATCTGAGCCAGTATCAATTCTGTGAGTTTAGCTTTGTAGACTGTAATGTAAAGAAAACAGTAGAGCATGATGAGGAATATATGGTAATTATGGAGAATCTAATTATGCAAAGCCATATTTTAATTGCTTTTGTAAAACATCAGTAATTGTGTGGCTCAACTTAATCTCGTCTGCTGGGACAAGAGATTTCCATTGCCATCAATTGGTTTCTGTTCTTACACCAAAGTTTATTGCCATTTTTGCTGTGCCTGTTCAAATACTTTTGGGCATGCGGTGACTATTAGGGGTGTGTGAGATGATCCAGGATTTTAAGTAGGTTTTGTAATTATTTTTCTCAGTGCAGTTATTTCATTGATTTGGTTTAGAATTATTTCATTGATTTGGTTTAGAACTACTTCATTGATTTGGTTTAGAAAACTGTTAGGAATGACTATCCCTGTTATGACTGTCATTGTTACAACTTTATTTTGTAAGTAGTTCACAGAAACTGAACGGGAGATAAATAGTGCTGCAGAAGAAGAAAACAAGCAATGGGGGGGAAACAGATTGAAAATCTTAGTAGCAAAATTGTGATTGTAAATTATCCTGTGATGTGCATGGAAAAGATGCCTTTTCTTCCAGACCCATATTGTGCACTTTTCCACACCTTCAGTGAATGACTATCTTACAGGATCCCTGTTTTTCTGTCCTATTCACATCAGTTAGACCCATCATGGCTGGTAAATGCAAAGAGCACCTTGTTAAACCAGTGCAATTTAGTTATCCATAGGAAGAGTACAAATAGATAACAAAGCAGTAGAGATGAAAGTAAAAGCTTGCTTTTGCATACAGTGATAGGTTCAGCTCAGCGTTTCACACTAAGGCAAAGTTTGTTCTGTTTAACCTGCACACCCCAAAACATTAGGCAAGTTATTTGTACTGCTGCAGCTGGCTCTGACAATCCACCCTTCGGCATTTCTCTTCCTTGGAACATAACCCGTTTCATCTGATTCAAAATTTCTTTTCCTTGAAAGTTTCTATCCCAAATCTCCTGAGATTTTTGAGCAGCATCCTTGAGCCTAATCAAACACATTTCTTCAGAGAGATGATGACAGAGGGTCAGGGGAACTCCTCCTGTAGTGGATGCTTAGTATTGTCCTTCTGAGCTGTCAAACTGTAGCCAGCATTTAGACTTCATAGCAGATTTAACGTTTAGTCACTTTTTCAGAAAGACAATAACATCACATGATCTCAAAATAAGTAGGGTGAAGCTATTGAATACTGAAGAAAAAAAAAAGTGCCTTAATAGGGCATTTCCATGTACTTTTGTTGTGAGAGTAAAGTGCTGTGGATATGTAAAAAATGTTCTTGAATATGTATATTCTTAATTTAACTCTATGAAATTTATATATGAACACTAATTCCTTGTCAATAGTTGTCTCCTTTTCTGTTTTACTTGTTGCACCCTACTCTTTATAGCGCTTACAGATATTGTTATGATTGAATGACACATTGGAGAAATACCAAGAGTAAAGAAGTATTTTGTGTTTAATGAAGAGAAAATGATGTATGAATTTTAGCAATCCAGGCCACCTGCAGAGCTTTTTTTCTGAAGTTTGTGAACTGCCTCACTATATTTAATACCTTGGTTTTGAAATTACAGAAAATGAATTTTAAAAAACCCCTGTCCTCGCATGTGACGCTCACATTCTGGAGTCTTCTGAAACAGAATTATTGTTGGATGCTATTTCCAAGTGCAAGGCTTAGGAGGTGTATATATTTTAAGCTAGTAACATACGTGCTGTATGCTTAGTAATACCTGCACGTTTCTCTGAAGCTTTTTTGAGTTGGTATAGGGTGGAAGGCAATGTTTTTATAAAAGAGTTCTGAATTGCGGAGGCTGGGTCACGTGTACCACCTGCTATCAGCAACCTGGTGGTGTTGGAAACACAGGGAAAGATCAGTAATTCTGCCAGCATTAGTCTGAGTTATTCTTTGTCTCATACTGGACCCAGTTCCTGCGTACACCAGTTGAAGGAGTTTGACTGTTACACAGCATTCCCACCTTCACTGAGCTAGAGGAGGAATAATTTGTATTAGTTGCTTGGCCGGGAGCTGGGCACGTATCTTCCAGTTGGGTTTGGCTTCTCTTTGCTCCCTGTATCTACTTGAGCCAGGAAATCCCACAGATGACACCCAGGGCTGCCTTCACTACGTAGCTAATGTGCTGCTGGCCACCTGGGGTTGGTTTGGGTGGGAGCATTCACGCAGCAAAGTCCTACGCTGATTAGTATCCTTGTTGTTTCTGCACTTGTGTGTGTCTGGCAGCATGTGATTGCTCTGGGGAGCTTGGGGATTCCTTTGCAATCAGTCATGTCTGCTGTGGGACAGCTTGTTTGTGCTGCAGGGCAGGGAGAAAAGATCTTGAAGGTCTTTTCCAACCTAAATGATTCTATGGGAGAGGAGCTTAGGGTCTGCCCTTGCTACACGTGGGCTGCTTCCATCAGAGGTGGACGAGGCCTCGGGCTCGGAGCCTGCCTGTCCGCTGCGAGCTCACCAAGTTTGGGTTTAAAGCATCTCCAGACTGAAGAGGCTTGGACTCCGATCTGAGTAACAGTCCAGGTTAGCTGTAGAGTGTGTTAGGCAATTTGTGTTGCATCCTTCTATTTCAGATGCTATTTTTTCTGTTAGTCCTGCCAGAAGATCCAAAATAACTTGTTTAGAAGGTTGTTTTTACCCAGTAGTTAGAGAGTTAGAAGAACATAACTGGAAATAAATCCAATATTAAAGTTTTGTAATAGCTCCTGATCTGCCTCTTCTGCCTTTACACATATTTTTTGTTTGATCTTCTTAGGCTCTCTTTGCTCTTTAATATGTTCTTGACTTTTTTTGTTAACTTTCATTTAAGTTTTCTAATTCTTTTCACCTTTTATATTTACATGATGCTCCTTTCAGTCTTTATCACTGCTTTTGGTTCTTTACACTTCTTCCTTTTGTTTTTCTTTGGAGAAATTTACTACTTTGTTGTCCCTTCATATGGCTTTGCCTTCCTTAGCTACGCTGCTCCCATGTGCCATTTTTTCCAGTGTTAGCCTTAAGGAAAGGAAGCTCTGTTTTCATTAAGAAGTGAATAATGGTGGAAGGAAATGTGTGCAAGACTGCATGAAATGGTGTTTAATCCTTTTCCCTGAAGATGCTGGAGAAGATCAGACAGGTTGGTGAGAGACAGCTGGGAAGTATAGAACAGTACCTTGGCAGCCTTGTTGAAAAAAAGTGTCTTTCAGGAAATGGTGAATAACCTCTAAGTATAATGATGTAACTGGGAAAGGGAAAGAATGGGTAACAGAACAAGCTGAAAACAATAGGAATTGTTGCTGCCAAGGCTGGGGTTTCCTGCATCTTTGAGGATTTTCTTTAAACTCATGTTTTTGAGCTGCTTGAGATATCTGCACGGAACTTTGAAGCTAACAGCTAAGAAACACTGCTCTGTGTCTGGCTGGGGGTTGTGTTTCAGCAGCACCCTGTGTAGCTCCAGCGGGGTGTGCAGGGGTGGGGAGGGACCCTCGGTGGGTGCCCTCTCCCATCGTTCAAGCAGATAGTATTTCTCAGCAGCTACTGAAGGATGCCAGCCTATGGACTGAGTGAAGCTGACTGTTTTTTTAAATACAGTAGGTCTATTAATAGCTGATAGATATTCGCAACACTGATAGGCGGTTGTTAGTTAACTTAAGATGACTAAGCCAGGCCACTTCCCCCTCGCTTATCTTTGTATCAAACTAGCAAAATACCAGTCCAATTTGAATGTTTGCTCTAATATCATTAACATGCTTCTGTGGGTCTGGGTCCCGGGGGTCTGACAATAGCCTGAGGTTCACAGCACTTTAATGTTGTTTGTAATCTTATGGCAAAGAAATTCCATTACCTGTTCCCTTCGTATATTTGTATTTCAAGATCATACATTCTCTATCCCAGTCCTGAAGCACATATATCTATGATTAAAGGTATATGTACATGCCATTAATATTATGTCCCTTTTTTGTATCCTTTTTAACAAGTGAAAATAAATGCCTTGAAAATATTTTCATTCTGCACACTGGTTTATCAAACTGACACATTTAAAAGCCCTTTTTTAAACTAGCAATCGGATTTAATATCCTGATTAATTTATTCCAACCTCATCCTCTCTGCGCACAATGCCTTGTAACATGAATTGCATCTACTGACTTGTATGTAAAGATGAGTTTGATTTTTAAACAGTCAGTTCTGAAAACTAGAGAGCTCTGATACATTTTAATTTGTTTCTAGCTTGATTTCGTTTACACTCGCTGTGAGTGATTCTGCTCCATAAGCTTCCTCACTGGACTTGGTTAGTACTACTGTTGTGTTGTCATCTGCATTAATTATCCATTAATTAGTGAAAAACTGCTCTGAAGCATGACCTAAACTGCTAATTAACCTTTTCAGTTTTTTTAATAGAATTTTATCTGCTGGTAGACTATGTGGAAGTAGAAAAGTTATCTTTATGGCAGGAGAGGTTTATAGGACTAGAATGTTTAGGCTCTCAAATATAACCCAACTAGATCTGTTTGTCATTAAGCTGTGTTTCAAAGCTTGCAACTTCCAGTGAGCCATCAAAAAAGGAGTGGGTTTTGTTTGGTATCTGAGATGGAGCACTCATCGTTATGGAAGTGGAAGTGTGATTAACTCTGTTTTCAAAAACGTTGTACCAAACTTAAAAAAAGAAATGAAACAAAACAAACAAAAAAGGATTGCTTTTAAGTTTAGGACCCCTGTTTTGGTTAGTTAAGTTGTTATCCAACCTGTAAAGTCAGAGAGAAGGTAACTTAATCAGACAAAATGCTTGAGAAGTAAAACTTGATTGCAAGGTTTTGCCCCATTCTAAGCTTTGAAAGGAGGTCATAAACGAGATTTAAAATTACTGCTTTTTCTGTTATGCTTGATGTTGGTTTGGGCTTAATAATGCTGGTTAGACAGTTTAAAAAAAACAAATGTTGCTTAGCTTTTTCCTTATTGAAGATGACAAAATATTTATTTTTAAGTTTTCTTGAAATAAGCATGGGGAAAAAAAGATCTACAGCATGTGAAAAAGTATGATTCAGTGTTTATCAAGTTACATTTTATTAATAGCAACAATGCTGTAAACAGATGCTTTAGTGATTACTTAAAATGAAACAAAATAGTCCTTGTATGGAGTAGGGGAAAAAGGATTTAAGGTCATGAATACTGTAACTGAGGGTTTTTTCTTTTTAAAAAAAAAAAAAAAAATTAAGCGTGCCTGCAGCACAGATCACTGTAGTTGGATATGCATGTACTGCTTGCTTTCTGGAAGCATTGAACTATCTGCTAAAACTCATCTTCCAGTACTGCTTTTTTTTTATCCTCTGGTGTCTAGAGTGAAAAGTGCAGGGTTGTTATCATTTTCGAGTGCCACACAGGTTTTGCAAGCCTCATTAATTTGAATGTTAGTGTCATTCAGTAGGAATATGGGAAAAACTGTGGCCATCTTTCATGTGAAAATAAGCTGCCATATTTGATTGCCAGGCCACAGATTTTCTGAGCTCCGGCACAGGGTCGGGGTGGGTGTCAGCATTCAGTGGGTCACGTGGGAGGTGGTCACAGGGCTGGGGCTTCTTTCCTGAATTAAGAAGGTTTCTGAAGGTAAGAGAGGCTAGGTCTTAGGCTCTCTGTGCGTTATATTCTATGTGCAAGTGTCCTAAGTTTGGGTGGTTTTTTTTTTCCTAACGTATATGCTAACCTGCCTGGCATCTGAAAGACAAAGATCTGTAAGAAGGTAGAAGTAGTACTTTCGGTTAACAAGATTTTCTAGACTACCATAATGTGGTGTGGTTCCCCCCCCCCCCCCCCCCCCCGCCCTGTTTTCTTAAGAAAACATGGATTACAAAGTTGCCTCCTGCACAGGTCTGCCATTATTTCTGTTTTCCTCCCTCCTTACTAGTTTTTAGTCCTTTGACAAATTTCAAACAGATTTGTGCCAAGTTTTCTAGTCTAAAGGATACTCTTTTTCCAGAAGTTCCATGAAAAAGTTTGCCTCTTTGATTAATGCTCCCAGTATGAGAAAGGGAGAGCATGAGCTAAATTCTTACCAGAGCAGTAATTCACATGGCTATTCGTTTTGAGGGTGCGCACTCAGGGGAGATGAAGCTTCATTGATTCTGTGCTCTGAGATATTACTTGTTGGGGGAGCAGCTTATGTGGTTTGTTGATTTTGTTTTGTTTTTTAAACTTCAGAATGGAGGTTTGACCCCAATTCTAAATGTATGAATTTTAAATTTTGGGTAGCTTGTTGTTATGTTGTTAAGCCTGATTGTTTAAGAATACTGTGAATTGTTCCACTGTATTTTCAGCCATAAATCTAAATACAGTTTTAATATGGTAATGCTATTGAATATTTTAAAAATTGATAAATCTGTTTATTCCAAATAAACCACAGTATTAGGAAATACAAAAAGGAATGTTCTCTGCTTGTATTTTACTTTTTATGCCTACCATAATGCAATCACTTCTGTTACACACATAAATAAAATGGTGCCATGCTTGCGGCTTCTTAATGAAGCATTAGATTGGAAAATAACTGATTGTATTATGAGACAAAGATATTGCTGTTATTGTCATGAAAAGGTAGAAGTGAATAATTTAGCAAATGTTAATAGCACAAGGACCATATTACTAAATTAACAGCAGGATGTAATGAAAATTTTGTCAAATGCAACTGCAAAAATAATGCCTTTTATTTCCTGTTGACGTCATGATGTCTCCTTTTAGTATTAACCATTATGATATCAGGCCAGTCCTGCTCACTTCTTCATTAGATCACATTTTTGATCAAGAATTTTTATGTATCTTTAAAAAACCCAAGAAAGATGGTATGCCAGAAGTAGTTGTTTATTTCTGGGCTGTTATTGCCATATCAGAAATAAATTCAGAGTATGAATACCACATTATTCAAAAATTAGTTAATGACTCCTCAAAACAGGTAGTGGAGAAAGAGTTTTATCTGACGGATGAATTGGTTTTGTAAACAGCTGTTGGTAGTGTAAGTTAGGAGATTCGGTTGAACATGGTTTTTAATTGATCTGAATTGGTTACCTGCTTTGCTGTGCTGGATGTAGCTCAGCTAGTAATTCATAGTTTCATGCTTTCCTTTCGCCCCGCTCCCTTTTTAGGTTAAGATTTTTTTTTTTTTTCTTTTCTGAAATATTTGACAGATGGCAGCTGTAGTTTCATGTACTATCAAAAGAGTTTTCCAACTTCAACATTGGATACATGCTTTCTCTCTTTCCTCTACTCCAAGTAGTGGTTACTTTCCAGCTCTTTTCAGGTATCTAGAATTAGCTTTCCCTTGCTTTCTCTTATCTGCCTATTCTAGGCTTTGTGGAATAAATGATACAAGTCTTATGTTTATAACTTGGGCACATTTTACACCAGCTGTTGCAATAATGTACACTTAATTGTTTTTATTCTTCATTGTTAGATCTTGCTTCTGAATATTAGTGAACACTGTCGCTTGTGCTCTTTAAATATAGGACTTGACATGGGATGACTGTACTGTTGTAGGCAGTTGGTGACAGTACTTGTAGTTTACTCTCTGAATACTACTGGCTTCAGGAAAGGAATTGTGAGGCAATTTTCTGACCTGCAGTCTCCTTGGTGTGGGAGGAATATGCGTAAATCTTGGTAGTCAGCTTAGCCATGAACATGTTATCAGGATATGCTTCACAGCACTTCCCTCAGACTTACTCAGTCAAGTAACTTTGACTGAAATGTGCTGGTTCTCCATAAAATAAGCTAAAAAATATTTAGTTTTTTATTACCTACTAATTTAGGTTTGAATGAAATTTTGGGGAAAAATATTTTAATCCTGCCATGCAACTTATTTAAATATTGCTATGTTGTTATTTGCTTGAGAATCTGAAAATGAAACTGCTTAGATCATTTTAATTGAATAAACCAGAAAATACAAGTGTGAAAAGGTAATTGGATGAAATAATTTGTTCTTTTAACATGATTTATTTTACCTGTCAGTGTCTCTTTTTAAATGCTTCAGCTGGTGGGAATACATTATTACACCTCGTTCTCATTTTCAGTCTTTGAAGTATAAACACTACTTCTGAAGAAGAGCAAATCAAAACAAATATGATGGGACTTGTGCTTTGTATTGACTGCATTTTTGTGCTTCATTTGAAGGTCATTCTGTGAGACTGCTGGGTCAGAAAAAGGATAATGGAAAACGTTTGGGGGGAGCACGACTGGATTTGCCAAAGATTAGGAAGAATCCACTGATAGAAATAATTTCCATCAATACAGGGTAAGAATGTTCCAGATTTATAAAACATTCAGTACTGCTGAGGAATTCAATTTATCTCTTTCTGTAGGCCTGGTGTATTACTCCTAAGTTACATAGCAGGGGGCTGGATGACCACTTTTATATAGTAAAAGATTTTAAATGGCATTGTCTCTGGAAAATAAATCCCTGTTTATTTGGGTACAAGACTTCTGCTGCTCTAAGGCTCCCTACAATCATGCAGTCCTCTTTGTAAGTTCATCTAACTCTTTCGCAAAATAAAAAGTCCTAAGAAAATTGGAGAATTAAAAAGCATTTAGAGTTTTTTTCGTGTGCTCTTTTGATTTCTACGAAGGCAGTTCTGGAATATCATTAGTAACTTGTTAAGATCTCTAAACACCTGATTGTCAGCCCAGATGTATTAATGGCTAAATTACATGTAGTTATTTGCTTCTTGCCCCTCTAATATGTTTGTAAAGAGTTATCATGCTTGTATTTCAGCCTTTTCTTTGTTTGAATAAGCTACCCTCTGTCTATCAAGCAACTCTGAATGCTCATTTCTCCATAAGGCTATAAGCGTTTTTCTGTTCTGTATTTCTGCTTTGAAGAAATCTATTTTAATATTCCTTCCCTTGATGCTTTCCTTTTCTCAACTCCACTTGGTCATCTCCTATTTGGTCAGTTTCCTAAAAAAACCAAACCAAACCAAACGAAAAAAAAAAACACACAAGTCCTCTTCTGATTTTCCCATCTTCTCCAAATTATGTAGTAATTTCCCAGGTGGCAAAATGCAAAATGCATTGCTCTAGGCATCCCAGGTAGGTGTGAACTTACTGCCTAGAGGAAAAAAAATGTGGTAGCTCTTAGCTGTCTTTGGTTTGAGTTTAGTCTAGTACTTTCATAAGCTTTTCATAAAAGAGTTTTGCTACTATCCTCTTTCTCTCTTACTTCCTTGTTTTTAAGTAACCTTGCCTTCAAAATTTGCTGTAAAACCTAGTGTGGTATTTAGGTCAGAATACCAGTTCAAGGCTTAGTGTGGTTACTTTTTCTTCCTCTGACTTATGGTAAACATATAGGTGATATTTTGTCATATTGCTGAATTATAATACCTTTTTAAACTGCAGTTTCATGCATTGATTTTTTTTTTTTTTTTTTTTTTTGGAAGTCTGGATATGAGCTCTTCTGGTGCAGTTACTTGAAGTGATCTAAATTTTTTTCCTTATTGTCTTTACTGTCGACATCTTGTTTGTGCCCATGTGATTGAATTCCTTTTCATGATTAAAAATAAGAAAGCATTCTTTTGTGTTTGGTTGTGTCTCAGATAGTATAAATTTTTCTTTTCCATTAATATTTGTCAGAATCTAATCTTATAATATCTTTCTAGTTGTAAATGTTGTCAAGGATGTAAACTAATAGAGCCATGGTCTTGTTTACATGTCTTTTGTTTTGTAGTAGTGCGTTTAAGATGGTAAAATGTATTGCTATTTCTAACACCAAGTTATTGCTAGCCTAATCACAGAGGTTAATACAAGAAGGGTACTATAGGGTATATACACTTGATATTAGGTGGCTGATGAGAGTATCAACCCTTTGAAAAAAAATTTTTTTAATATATTTTGAATATATGTGTTTTCATACTGGATTTAAAAAAAAATTATTTCCCAAGTTGATCGAACTGCAGACAATTAACATCTCCCTAAGATGTTACCTTTGGAAAACCTTTTATTTAGAACCTGATAGTTTACAAACACTACTTTGCTTAGTAGTTATTGATGTTCTCAGGTCAATAGAATATGTATTTTATACCATAGGGTAATCTAAAAAATACTAGAAACCACAAAAATATATTTATTTCATGGAGAATAATGTCAAATATGACTTGATAAGACCAGAGTATTCTGAAAACCTCAAACAAACAAGTCAGTTGTATAAGACACCTAAATTAACTAATGTCTCATTCCATGTTACATCAAGTGTTCAAGGAATCCTGTCTCTCTTGAAATACAGGTTATTGTGTTTTCCTGTCCTTCTTTTCCCCTTCCCCCTCCCCAGTCTCTCCACTTGTGCATTGCAGGTGACTTTTTTTCATTACTACTCTGGGTTTGAAAATTAAATTGTAGCTTTAGAAAGGCAGCAGTGCTCAGCAGTTTCTGAAAATATAAAAATATAATCAGTGAAAAACAAGACACAGTACGTGTTACTGTGACTTGGCTGTTCATTTTATCAGCTTTGCCTTAGTAGTCTGGCTATGGCAATTTTTAGTAGCCACACCACATTTGATCTGAGCTGTTTTCTCTGTGTAAAGACTGGAGAAAACTTTGAAGATTAGTTTTTGGTACAGTGCATTTTACTGAGAGGTGAGTTTGGATCAGACTAGGAGGTCTTAAAATAGTAAGAAATACATTCAAAATAGTGATTTCCTCTTTGGAAATACATTTGTCTGATGCTGTTGAGCAACAGTGTCCGGGAGTAGCACGAGCAGAGCTGTTCCGTGAGGGAGGACAAGAAGGGACCCGAGGGTGCCACCAGCACAGGCAGTGCCCGCACCAACGGGACACCCGGTGCCACGGGGCCTCAGCACGGTGGGCAAAGCTGGGGCCTGGTAGTAGGACCCATCAGCAGTCCCAGAAGTGGCAAATAATCAACCAGGGCCTGGGTCTGTCCGGGGGCTCCGGTCAGGATCAAAAGGAAATGGGCTGGAGACAGGACGGTGGAGAAGGCTGCGCACGATGCAGGTCTGAGGTCCACCCAGGGCCTGATGGTGCCCGCAGGGCTGTGACGGCTGGTGGTGTATTACCGTTTACACGTGGGGTCTTAATGAACTCTTGGCCCTTTCTGTAATTCTGGGGGGGAAGTAAAGGCTTGTTGGAGCATGTGTATCGCAAAGCACTGCAGTCTTTGATGGCTCACACTAACGCCTTTCCCTTTCCAGTAGTACCAATACCTTTACATATGTGGTCACCCGCCAGCTGGAGCTATTCTTCTGAGAATTCAGTAAGACCAGTTTATTTTTGAGAGTCTTCAAACATGCTGATTGTTAAGAAGTCTCTCGTTCTCGTACAACTGTGTTTGAGAATGGGGGTGCAATTGAAATGCAACACTGTAGAATAAGTTTTGTTTCTTAACTCAAGACGGTGTCAAATTCTCTTCAGTAATTTTGAGTTGAGGCTTCTTGATATTGATTCCTTCTTCTCTCAAACATGGAGGGGAAAAAATTTCCTGTCCTGAAGGGTTCTGCCCTTGTGTAACTGTGAACTTTTTCCTTCCTTGCCCATGCACGAATGCATGCCTGCGTATGCACGTGTTCCTCCGTGTTTGTTTTCCCCAGACTGCTGCTGTATATGAGTCTCCTCAGCTGTTCCTTTGCATGAATCAAGTCAGTCCTATCAAGGGACAAACATATTGCGTCTCCACTACCGTATGCAGTCTGTAATAATAATAATAATTTAAAACAAACCAAAATGAAACCCCATTAGGTACGGAATATCTGAAGATAAGTGCTGCTTTTGTCTGTGGTGAGCCAGCTCAGAGTTTTCAATTAGTGGCATATCTGTCCCTAAAAAAGTGTTGCGGTGCCCTTAGAGGGACCTGGATCTTGTTCAATGTTTGGTGCTTTTTCGGAAGTAATGGACAGGTTTTTTTCTACTGTTAATTTTGATTGCTCTGAGGTTTGCTGTTTTCTCATTTAGAAATCCAAGGTATCTTTATCTGTTTAATTTACTATGGCAGTTAGTGGTTTCTGTCAACAGACCGTGACTCTAGAGGAAACCTTCCGTTCCAGGAGCAACATGTTTCCGAGTTTCCAAGTATGTTTGCAGAGCCTATGGTAAGTACCAGAATGGGGGCACAAGAGACTTATCAGACTTCTCTGACACACAAAGATACGTTAGTGAATCTTAATTTTTCCATGTGCCAAATACATAAGGAATTCTTGCCATCCCAGTATCCCGTACAAGCTGTAGATTGACCTTTGTAATTTTCCCCTAAGGAGTAAGTGACCCTTTTTCCCTGTGTTGTTTGCTTTCTCTGTTATCACTTAGAAAACATTTTTCAATATTTTTCAAATCAATTATTCAATTTTTTTCTAGGCAGTTGATAAAAATCAGTGATTCCAGCAGAGCTTGGATAGGTCTTTTAGTATCTAGTACGTTCTGCAGTGATGTTAGTGGATCTGAACCTGGAAACAGTGATTTGTTCCTATCCTCCAAAATCATTTTCTGCTTTGAATTAAGGGCATTTGGTTCAATCTCTTTCACTTTTATTTATGTCCTAAGCATGTATTGTACAGGTCATCTTACTGGAACAAGCAAGGTAATAATAGTAGAATAGCATGTTAAATGCTGTTTGGAGAAAAGGCATAAAGTTGTTCACTAATCTCCTAATATGATTATTTCATCTGTTAGTTTGAAGTAGGAAAGAGAACTGTTCTCAAATCCATTTTGCATTACAGCTTCATTTTGGTCTAGGGAAAAATCTTTTATCCTTGTGATCTAATCTTCATTAGTGCTAGTTTCGTAACCTATGTAGCCACTTAGACGGCTCTCTTTAATGGGATCAAGACTTTGTCTTTCACCTTTTAAGTAATTCTGTATCCTGAACTCTACACTTTGTAGCTTGGACTATTACTTACTGACATGTCTGTGTTGTTGGCATGGCCTGAGCTCCCTTATATTCAAGCTGGTACCACTCACAGACATTTCAAATACGATTTCATTTGTGCTTCGCCTGGATGCCTTGGGAAGCAGGAGAGGAGTGTAGAATATGAGCCCACAGTAGAATTTACTGTTGGGTGGGTCTGCATGTAGGTTCACTGAAGTGCTTTCTGTACTGTTTCTGAAGTTTCTGCCTCTCTTTTTCCTTCTGGAGCAGGCAAGTTATTGTACTGCTGATGTGGCTGACTAGAGAAGAATAAACATGCGTTATACAGGGGATTCAGAACCAAAGGGAACATGGCAGTGTGCATGCATGCATTAGACCTGATTAAGATCTTGAGAGCTAAGATCTGCTGCAACTCATGTTAAATTTGCCGTATGAACATACCCAAAGGGCCAAGTCTCTGTCCAAGTTTTTCTGTTGTTCTCCCTCATCTGAAGACACTGCATGAATCCCATATAGTTCCATTATCTTGTTACTTTTACAGATTCTCCTATTAAGCTACTCAGAGGACAGGGAGATGTTTAAGATTCAGCCCAGCAAACTGAGCATCTGTATTTGAGTGTAGTTCTGAGGGAGTACAGAACCACAGTCGTACTGAGAGGACTGAGTAATTCAGTAGAAGCACTGTCCCCTTCTCAATCTGCGCATCTGTGTCTGTTTTCTTTTGGGAGAGGGGCTTTTAAAAGCATTATTAAAAGGAAAAGTAAATTAAAATTACCTATCCAACCAAGCCTGATAGATTATTCCTGTAGTGCTAGAACATCTTACAGAAGATCAGCATGTTACTCTATCTCAGAAAGATTTTCAGATCTACTTCTGAGTCTTAAATACTAATTAAGGCATAACACTTCAAACTTAGTACTCTCAATGTTGAAGAAATGCAAACTTTTTTCTCTTAGTCCTTGCTAGCAAACTTTCTGTTGAGATTGAACATACATAGTAGTGCTTAGGACTTTCTTTAGAAGTCCTCAATGCTTCTTGCTAATTCTGTAGGGTTTTTTTAAGGCCATGCTTTGAAGTTCTGTAGAGGTGGTCATTGAGAATGTTTCTAAGCTGCTGATGGATCTGAATCTAGCAGAAGGATTAAAAAAAAAAAAAAAGTAGTTCTATATACAGTGCTTGATTTGTTTTACGAATCAAGTAAGCAAAAATTCATCATAAAAAAATAAGCTGTAGAGTTACTATTGTCGGTTCTAATGTTCCCAGGCAGGAATATTTCCCTGGTTATGAACTGTGAAAGGTCAAAATTCTATTCTTTCATCATTTTTTGTTGTAAGCAGCTTTTGCAGTTTTATGGTGAACTGGGGAGTAGGAAGATTGAATTTTCTCCAAGAGTTGCATTTTAATTTTATGTGAGGTCACATAATAGTCTTCCTATATATTGTATTTCAGCATTTGTTTAGGATCAAGAATATAAAATACCCTGGAGTTGTATGTCCATGAAAGTGTAGGTAATTAGTTTGTTGTTTTGTTTATTTTTTTTTAAATTGTGCCAAAAAAAAGAGAACAAACTTAAATGCTTTCAACTCCATAATTTTTTTTTTAATGTGGATATCTGAAATATTTGATTTAGTTAACTTTTGTCACATTCTAAAACTTAGCAGCACTAGATGGTTTTCCCCTTTACTTACTTTTGGTGGTTAATAACTAGGTACCTGTAAGGTGTTAGGTTACAAAAAAAATGTAAAATAACGCTGGTAAGAGGTCTGGAAAGTCTTTGGTGGTATGCATGGATTCATTTTGCTATAGGTGGTCTTCATTGAATCAGCACATATTTCAGGCCGCTTTCAGTATTAAAAGCAGATCATATTCCACCTCTTTGATTGCTGCAGTTGGTTGAGATGTCTCGTGAACAAGAAATATCAGTGGCTTTCGCCATATGGCAGTATGTAAGGAGGCAGCGGCATCATCTCAGAAATGAGGGTTTACAAACAGAAAGACCAGGAAGAGAAGCACGTGGCTCTATTTGCCTCCTCTGATGGAGGGATAATTATTGCTTTGGAATCATTTGATAGCAGTACACTGGCAGATGTGGAGTCCAGTCAGAAGAGTATTTATTCCTTTGCCAACTTAAGATACTCCAGTGGAAGATATTGCGGTCCTTGGGAGCACTTGAGGATGCTACTATAGTTTTTATCAGTGAAATATGCATCTAGTTATTAATCTGACAGTACTGCAGTGAGTCAAGTGTTAACCAGGCTGAGGTGCAGAAGCAGCGGCCCAGGGGCACGTGGCGTAGGGCTGAACCGTGTTGAACACAGGGTTGGGAGACTGGTCTGATAAAGTTTAGGGTCTGTCTTGTTTTGGTTTTGTTTTACCTGGTTGGCTCTTGTCCAGCTATATCACCGAGATGCTGAATGGCTACGGTGGCTTGGGCTTGCAGTGCTGATCCTGCAATATCCTGCTCCTGCTGTACCATTTCAGAGTGTCTTTTCTCCAGAAGTCAGGTCTGCTCTTCCCCTCATGTTACAATACTACTTTCCACTTTCATATGAGACCCGTGTACCACAGAGTGACTGCAGGCCCGCGCTATTATTTGGCACTGGGGAGCTCCCTGTGAGAAAAGGAGATTTAGTCATAAACAAGGTGGATGTGGATTATAAAGCAGCAAGCACTCTGGTGATTAACTGCATATTTACCATGGTCTAGCCTGCCTGAAGAGTGACTTAAAATGGATATTTAGCAAGTATAGAGATCAACTAGGATGCACTACAATTATTCTAATTATGGTAGCAAACTGCTATTTGGTAAGGCCATAAAAAGAGGCCCTAATTGTGACTCTTAAATCCCTGAGCTCTTGCAGTGGCCTGTGTTGCCTGTCCAGATTTTTGGCTAATTGAACTGGCTGAGCTGGATTTCTGCCTTTTTGTGGCATTCAGCAAACATCATCTATACCTGTGGTTCCGCCTTTGAAAACACTTTGTGCATTCACATAATCTCTGACTCCTTTATAACTGGGATGAGTTTTCTGGAGGCGCTGCCTTGCAACCATATCAAAATATCTTTCATTGCTCAGGAAAGGATGTTGTGGCTTAAGTCTGAGAGCTTGTGAAGCCTTTCCCCTCCTGTGCTGAAATTAGTGGGCTATTTCAGTAATAATCTCATCAGTTCAGCAGAACCACCACTATTTCTGTGGCTTTCTGTGTTTACTGATGTGAACTCAAATCTCTTCCCTAGTGCAATGTTATCTCTAGATAAAAATACAGAGATGGAAAAAGGAAATCTTTCTGGTAAGTGAAAAATTGGATTGCCTACTGTTTGACGGTGATAGACTTGGTTTTTTTGGCAACTGCTTATATACTTTTGTCTATCCAACTATGCCACAATGTTTTCAACATTTCCATCTTCTAAAATATTGCTGTCCCTATCTTGAATGAATAGTGAGTATAAATTACAAATATATTCATATTTTGTAAAAATCTGACTGAATGTGTACAAGGTAATTTCCATGTCTTCAATTTATTTGATTTAGTTTGTTCATTAATAACATACAGATTTTCTATATTTTAATGTTTAACTTTTCAAGATACTCATGTAAGTGACACTGCAGTTGAAGGATTTTGATTTTAGAATAGGAGATCAATACATGTTTTGATTTGCATTCAATATTATGCTTGCAGAGGCAAAATAGTATTTCTTCTGATTATAATAATATAGTTATTATATAATTACATATTATATTACCACATATTGTATTTCCTTTTACTTGAATTCAAGATAAATGCTTAGAGTGAACTCCGCAGGAAATATGAAGTGATACAATTACTTTAGCCCTGCCTTAGCTTATAATATTTAAATAGACAGGCTTTGTAACTATTTAGCTCAAACATCTATGACATGCCAGAGCCTATCATGTCAGTTACCCTCAGAAAACAGAGAAGGTAGAAAGTCTAGAAAGATAGTGTATGTGTTTTTGAAAGGAAACCTCTGCATTAGGCTTTTTTGTTTAAATTTTAATCAATATTTGCATGTATATCTGTTTAGATTCTAGCTATACTATATACTAAGCATGTATTTCATTCAACCTTGCATGTACCAGATATCAATCTGTTCTGCTTTTGCACACTTCACATAATAATTTACATAATAAAGATGATAGATGGCACAGTTGTGTGTATCTATATGGAAGGCATTTTAATTTTAATCATAAAATCTGAAAGGCTAGTATTCCAAAGCTTGCAGAAACCACACTGCTGTAACAGAGGGAAAAGGAAAAACAATTGTTTATAACAGTTTTAACAGTCTACTTTTTTTGCCTAAGGTCTCTTTCCGCTGCAACTTACTGTAACTCACATCCAAGGTCATTATTTCCTAATTAGATATTTAAATAGCATATTGATGACACTCTCTGAAAGATTGCCTTTTTTCAGTTATCACTAATTTCTTGCAATTAAAATAATTCATATTTGAAGAATGGAATATAAAATTATTTATAACAGTCTGCTACAAAATCTCTAGGTGCTACATGGTAACAATTTCACTGAGAACATGGAAAAAATGTTATTATTTGTCATAAAGAGTCAATACAGTGGTGTGGCTTACATTCTCATCTTACCAACTGTTGTGCTTGTAGTCACTTCTGTTCTCTGTGTGTCTGTCTTGTTCTGTGTCCCCATTGCTAAGAATGTGCCTGCTCACCTATGCTTCCTCATGCAGAATAAGTGAGAAGTATTGCATTTTAGTGGTTAGTTTTCATGAGCAGCTTATGTAGAAAGGTAATTTAAGCAAGCAGAAAATAAAGTACATGGATTGGAGCCAGGAAAGAACTGTTTCCTCCCTCCTAAGCAGCTTGATTTCTGTCTTCCCCCAAACCTCAAAGCTTGCTACAGCTGATTCTATAGTGTAGACTTGTATTTCCTTCAATGCCAAAAAACCCCAGCCAGTAGTGTCAATTAATGGGAATTGCTCATTGAAATCAACAGTTGAGGGCAGGAGGGGTTACCCCTTTGGCTATATTGGTGGAGGCGGCTATGGTCCTCTTCATTCCACAGTAGTGTTAGGCCTGGTCAACTTTTTTGGACTATCTGGAGTTTAGTATGATAAATTCCCTTCTGCTGCTGGGAAGGTGGAAGCTGTTGATGTCTTCCATTTCTCTTACTGTTGCACGTGGTAGTTCTGCCATCTGTATTATACAAGACTGCTTTGAGTAGTGAATATGATATAGATGTTTTGCAGATTCTTCTGGAGTGAAGTCTGCTACTGTGCTAGCCTGAAAGGAAGAGGACCTTGAATTCAGGATGATCCCTCACAAAAAGAAAGGTTGTTTATACACAAAAACTTCATTACATGCCTGTATTCAGTATATAATTTGGGTAAAAACTTTTCACTAAGTATTTGCCTGAAAGAAGGTATTTTCTTCTCTTATGCTTTATGACTGTTGTCTTTCAGCTTTGTACTTGTCTTTATGATTTCTGCCACTGTTACTCTCTTTACGATACCGCTTTTCTCATTTTTAGTCTGCACTGCTTGAACTCACTTCTTTGAACTTCTATCCTATCCGTGGGATTTTAAGTACAGAACTTGTGAAACCCTTTAGCTACAACATCTGAATTTCTCTGATGTCATGCTGTCTTAATTCAATGACAAAGTAATATTGAACTGGCTTCTTTACTTTCCCTATAGGGATTAGAGCATGATCCCTGCCAAGAGTAATTTTGAGAGAAAAAAACTTTAAAAGTTCAAAGGGTCTTTAAACAACTTTTTCACTAGTACATCAAACACCTGCAGTTGTGACATCATTTGTGGTATGACTTGAAGACTAGTATTCATTTGTTGGATTGTATTTTTCATTGCTGTTGTTAAAAGCTGTTTGAATGGATCTAGGACAAGCATGTTTTTAATGAACAGCATACGTTTTGTCCCATTCCAAGAGATGTTCAGCCAATCCTTCATTAAGTTTACTGACATACGACGCCTAAGAATTATTCCACTAAGTAATTGTTTCTTTGGCATTATTCTGCTATTCAAAATGACATACAATGGCAATTCCATATTATCTGCTAGTACTGCCAACTGTACTGTAACACATATTTTTCATTCCCCTGTTCTTACGATGATGGATTTTGCTCCTGTTTCTTCAATGGTGCAGTTTGATGACATGTCAAAGTAAATAGGCATCTAATCTGCATCATCCACTTGGCTCCTTACTTAGTCCTCTTGTATGCTGTTGACATGCAGTGAGGTTTTTCATTGGAGTCAGAAGGTACATGTTGGTAAAGTTCTTTGCCACAGGCAAAAATCATTATGACACATTGTTTGTACACACCAAGCATTACTGGCCTTGAATTCTTGCTGTGCAATGTTTTGTGTTCATGCTATTTCTTGGGCTCTCAGTTTGAGAAATGAGAAATGCTGTTTTAATACACATAAATTCTAAAACTATTTTTTCTGGGTCATGAGAGCTTCCTCTTTTGAGTCTGCTGAATGACTTCTGCATTGAGTTAGAAGAAAATAGTTTGTTTTGATTGTTCCCATTTTTGCACATTTGCTTCCCTTAGGTTATTTCCTCCCAGCCTCACAAATCTTAACTTTTTCTGCACATAGTGCCATCATTGGTTTAAAATTTGCATCAAACCTTCTCCTTATACATCTTGATACATTTCCTTTTGCTCTTCTACATCTCATCTTCAGAAAATTTGCTATTTCACAGTTCACTTAGAAGATTAGGAGGACTCATAAAAGTTGCCAGAAATCACTACGCAATTCTCTAAACTCCAGTATACCACACCACTTGCAAGTCAGTGAGAAAAACAGCAGTAATCACATGCTCCAACTGCGTCATCTTATTAAAACTTTGGGCAGCTTCAGGCATGTTTGTGCTCCTTCGTCACTAGGTGGCTTCCCACACTGCACAGTTCTGTCACTCTGTTAACCCAAGAGGAAGATCACCAGAATTTAACACAATCCCCAATTTTCAAGTTAAACTAGATGGGGAAAAGGTGGGGGGGGAAATAAGCTTGATTTCATTTTATGTAACTATGATATTTAGTTCCCTGCAGTTTCAGCTTATTCCTTTCGATGCTACATTCCTGATTATTTTGAAGATTGATGCAGAAAATGAGACAGCTTTGACATACTGGAACCTGATTACAGGTTAGCACACAATATTGTAAGGCCACTTCCTGCCTGCCTTTTTGGCAGATGCTTACATACAGAAGTGGTTTTGGATCACACAACAAGCTACATGTTCTAGTCTTTTTGAATGAAGAGAGATCATTTTGAAGTTGTTTGCAGTTTCATATATCCGTAATTCTGACATCAATATGCTTTCTGAGGTTGGAGATAAATTCCTCCTTGTTGAGAAGAGCATTCATTTGCGTCCCTTTTCTTAACACCCACATACGTATTTCCTAAGGGAAATCTGGACAGAATCCTGAGAAACATTTTATTCATTTCTCAGATTACAGTAAATACTGAGAAATAACCTCATGTGTCATAATTGATATTGTGTTGCCTTTAGTCCCAGCTTTTCACATAAAAAACCCCCAAACTAGAAAAACAAGACAATCGCTAGAGAAGTCATTGTTTTGAAAAAATACTATCTTGCTGAATGTTAGTGTGAGAAAAGTCTGTGCTTTTACATATTCATAATTCTGAGGGTTTTAATGACCTATTTTAAAATGTTATACAACTTAAGTGTTTAAGGCTAAGTGCCCATGTCTTTACTGCTCATCAGCAGAATCGGATAACTTTTAGTTGCCTAATAACAATAACCTCTTTTGCTAGTGTTGGTATGACTTCTTAAATGCGACTAAAAATGAGAACGACTTGTCAAAGGGTCTGATTGAAATGTCTCTTGTGTCCTTTTTGGTTAAGGTGGAATTTTTTTTGGAGACCTGACAGGGAAATGTGTTAAGGGCTGTATAAAAAGAAGAATCAGAATTGGGAAACATCCTGTCCTTGAATTTGTTCTTAGACTTGACCTAGAGATAATTTTAATGGAAAAAATAGTTTTCCCTGAATAAGATGGGGGGACCCCAAAAATTTATATTTTGCATTATCTATCAAAGTACGAGGCATGTTTTTGTGGTATTCTCATTGACTTGTGTGAATTTATAAGATTTGAAAAGTAGGGAGGAGTAGGGCATTTTAACTGTGATCATCAGTATGTGGCACAAGAGCAAAATCACTGAAGTAAAGGTACTTTAAAAAAAACCCAAGCAAAAAATAACTGAAAAGTTGAATATTAAGATTGTCCTTGGCGGACAAGGTGGCACAAAATCCATTGTAACATATTCCAAGATTATTAATATTACTTCAGGTGTTTTGTATGTGATAGTATCTTTCTTTATATGGCTTCTTTATGTGGGGAAGAAAAAACTTGAAACTTAACACTCTTTAATTCTGATATTTATGCTGAAGCTCAAATAAGCTGTGAGTTTTTAACCTGTTAGCTTACAAGGTCCTTATTTTTAAGATAATTTACATGATCTCTGTTATAATTGCACTGTGTATTCCTTTATCTGTTTGTATAGCAAATTGTGGTGGGTTGACCCTGACTGGATGCCAGGTGTCCACCAAAGCCGCTCTATCACTCCTCCCTCCTCAGCTGGACAGGGGAGAGGAAATACAACAAAAGGCTCATGGGTTGAGATAAGGACAGGAAGAGATTTCTCAACCAAATACCATCACGGGCAAAACAGACTTGACTTGGGGAGAATTAACTTAATTTATTACCAATCTAATAATAGTAGGGTAATGAGAAATAAAACCAAATCTTAAAACACCTTCCCCCCACCCCTCCCTTCTTCCTGGGCACAACTTCACTCCTGAATTCTCTACTTCCTCACCCTCAGCGGTGCAGGGGGATGGGGAACGGCGGTTGGGGGTCAGTTCATCACATATTGTCTCTGCTGCTCCTTCCTCCTTGGGGAGGGACTCCTCACACTCTTCCCTTGCTCCAGCATGGAGTCTCTCCCACGGGAGACAGTTCTCCATGAACTTCTCCAATGTGGGTCCTTCCCATGGGCTGCAGTTCTTCACGAACTGCTCCAGTGTGAGTCCCTTCCATGGGCTGCAGTCCTTCAGGCACAGACTGCTCCAGCGTGGGTCCCCCGCAGGGTCACAAGTCCTGCCAGGAGCCTGCTCCAGTGTGGGCTCCTCTCTCCATGGGTCCACAGGTCCTGCCAGGAGCCTGCTCCAGCGTGGGCTTCCCACGGGGTCACAGCCTCCTTTGGGCACCCACTTGCTCCGGCGTGGGGTCCTCCCCAGGCTGCAGGTTAATATCTGCTCCACCGTGGACCTCCATGGACTGCGGGAGGACAACCTGCCTCACCATGGTCTTCCCCACGGGCTGCAGGGGAATCTCTGCTCCGGCTCCTGGAGCACCTCCTCCCCTCCTTCTGCACTGACCTGGGGGTCTGCAGGGCTGTTTCTCTGACATGTTCTCACTCCTCTCTCCGGCTGCAGTTTCTGTGCCCCAGCAACTTTTTTTTTCCCTTCTTAAATACATTATCCCAGAGGTGCTACCACTGTCGTCGATGGGCTCGGCCTTGGCTGGTGGTGGGTCCCTCTTGGAGCCAGCTGGCATTGGCTCTGTTGGACACAGGGGAAGCTTCTAGCAGCTTCTCACAAAAGCCACCCCTGTAGCCCCTCCACTACCAAAACCTGGCCACACAAACCCAATACACATACATTTTGAAATTTGGATGTTTGGGGTGAGTTGAAATTTTTCTCATTGAAAATTGAAAAATTTTGCGTTAATGTTATTGAAAAGTCTCACAATTCACATATATTTCAGCATTATTATTCTTGACTGTCATTCTTGAAATGTGATAGTTTTTTAAAAAATCAGGTTCCTAACTGTAAAAACAAGTTACACTGAATTGAGTAATAGTTTTATTTGTGCTTCAAATAGTTTAAAAAAAAAAAAAAAAAAAAGTAAAATGCTTAGAGCAGATTTCTGCGCTCCTCCTCCTTTTGCTTTTACTACAAGATGCATGCTAGAAGAGTTAGTATTTATACCAAGAATAAAAAAGTTTAAAAGAGGCACTTGAAGGCTCCCCAACCCCCAGTTGTGGAATTTAGGCAATAAAGTCTTAAATTTTTGTGGACACACAACTTTTTCTCCAGCAGGGTGGCTTAATAAAAAGCTGTTGAAATAGTTGCTTTAAATTTTCTTTTGACTAGTTGTTTTAGTTTTCCATTGTACCAAGACCAATCTTACCCAAGAAATGAAACGTATGTTCTACTAAGTATTTGCTAGTACAAATAAGATGGAACTCCTGAGTTTCTGGTCCCTTCAGGACCAACATATTTCTCCACAAGTTGCTGGTTTCGGAACTGAGGGTACTCAATAGATCCCCAAAAATGCTGTGGTGTTCCTGCACTCCTGTGCTGCAGAGTACCATGCAGTACTACTTCACTAAATGGGGAGAGGAGGAAAAAAAAAGTCATGACAAACAAAAGGTAATTCCTTCCTCTATCAACTGGATACCAATTGTGTGATGGCATGGAGAACCATGTCTGTTTGGGGTTTTTATCTAGAAGATGGTTTCTTTTCGAGTAGAAGAATACAAATACAGAAGTGAAGATTTGAGAAGTGCCTGGAGGCAGGTCCACCCTGACTGATTCACAGTTGTATTTGGGATTAAGTGAACTAGATTCATTCACTGACTAGAGAAGATCTTTCACGTGTTCCCTCTCTCTTTACAGAGATCACCCATTAGGTCCCTTTTTTGTGTTGTCATCCTTGTTTTTCTTAACTCCAGACACAATTGAGAGGAAGAAAAAAGAAGTTGTAAAATAAGATCTTGGATCCATATTTAGACTATAACAAAAAATAGTTGTATAACTTTTTTCAGCATGCTAGTACCTGCTATGTTCTGTTGAGGAGTGTGGAGTGGGGTTTGTACAAATGTTCTGTATTCCTTTCTGCTCTGATGCATAGTAGTAGTGTAAGATGCACAGAAAGCTTCAGTCAAATGAGCACTGAGTACTGTGTCTAGAAAATTAAGATCAGGTATTTCTCTGTATCCCTATGAATTGTGTCGATAGTCTATAACCCTCCTGAAAGTAAAAGCTGCCATCAGTTTCTCAGGTACTGTTCCTGAGGCAGGTATTTCATAAGTCTGATGGACTCCTGGCTCATCCTTACATAAAACATCTTTACAAACATGAAACATCTATATGAATTGAGCCTAAATATGACAGTTATAGTCAACAGTGTAGTATTAGCTCATGTATATTGGCATGTCAAGGAGGCAGGTCCTTAGACCTCCATTTAATCTGTTCTTTTTCCTTTGGCTTTATTTCCATCTTCAAGGACTCATCTTGTTGTCCTGTATAGCAAGAATATGAATCCAGATGAAATACCCCTGGCAGCATGTGCTTATTATGAAAAGTGGAACTGAGTGTGTGTGATTCCTGTTAATTTCCTTTCTTGCAGACACAACTGCAAGTCAGAAAGCTGGTGTTTTCCTGTTTGCATATCATTGCCAAGGAGTCAAGAAACCAGGCTGTCCTGTTGGTGGGACTGTGTCAGTGTAACTTAAAACAGGATTTATCCTTACAAATGGATTTTAGTTCTCTGACTTTTTTGAGGGAGAGAGAAATTTTCTTTGCTATTTGGTTTTGATTTCAGAAAAAAGAATGGTTACTCTTGCAGGGGTGGTGGTAAGAAGTGAAAATTCAATTTTTTCTTTTTTAACCTCTTTTGGTCATGATTAATTACAATGATTTATTACTCTTTTCAGAATTAACCGTTGGTTGCCCCTTTTTATGGAGATTTTCAGTTCATACATCAGGAATGGTTGGGGACCTCAAGTCTTTATTCTGTGTCTTGAATACAGTGAATGCAGTGGAGGAAGATGCCTAAAAGAATGCTTTGTGCTACTAGGAATATGGTTAACAGCTTTGCTCCTGAAACCTGTATCACCCACTGACATGATCATACATGTTTAGGTAAAGCACAAAACTTACTGTGAGATTAGCCCAAAACAGGAAACACTATCGCATACATCTCATTACTTTTTGTTTAAAATGTGCAAAACACATTTTTAAGGCTTGTTTTCACAAACAAAAGTACATGGTAAACATGAGCCAGCAATGTGCCCTTGCAGCAAAGGTGGCCGACAGCCTCCTGGGCTGCACTCAGCAGTGTCTGCAGCAGGTTGAGGGAGGTGATCCTTCCCCTCTGCTCAGCCCTGGTGAGACACATCCTGGAGTGCTGGGTCCAGTGCTGGCTCCCCAGTACAAGAGAGGCATTGAGACACTGGAGCAGGTCCAATGAAGGGCCATGAAGGTGACTAATGGCTTGGAGCATCTGGCACATGAGGAGAGTCTGAGAGCTGGGACCGTTCAGCCTAGAGAAGAGCAGGCTCAGGGGGACCTTCTCAATGTGTATAAATACCTGGTGTGGAGGACGGAGTAAAGAGGACAGAGCCAGGCTTTTCTCAGTGTGCCCAGGGACAGGACGAGGTGATGGGCACAAATTGAAATACAAGACATTTTATTTAAACATAAGAAAAAAAACTTTTTTACAGTAGAGCTGATTGAACACTGGAACAGGTTGCCCAGAGAGGGTGTGGAGTCTTCATCCTTGTGGTACTCAGAAGCGATCGGGACATGGTACTGAGCAACCTGTTCTAGTTGCTCCTGCTTTGAGGAGTGAGGGCTTGGACTAGATCTTCAGAGGTCCCTTCCCAACTCAGCCACTGTGATTCTGTGATATTTAAATGAACATAAACAGCAACAGAAAAACCCACAAGGATTTAGATACAGACACTATGGATGTTAGTGCAGTTGCTTAATAGTAGTGGAGACCTTCACTCCAGAGGTAATTGTTGTGGTTTGACACTTTAAAAAGTAATACTCTAAACTAAGGGTTCCCCATCCCATGCAGAATGCATCCCCATTTCCTGACTTAAAAGCATTTCCTGTGCAATCCTGTAGGCCTACTCAGCCTCAGGAAAGAGGAACTCTATTTCCAAATTCCTTGCCTGCTAGGCAGAGTGAAATATTCCCACTGGAAATATACACCCCAAGCTTCTGTCTCTGTAATTTAGCATGTTGAATTTCATCAGCTTAATTTACAAGAACACTTCAGTGCTTTTTTTTTTTTTTTAATTTCTTTTTCTGTATTCCTCCTGCAAAACATACTTTTAAAAAATTTTTTCCTAAAGTAACCATGTAGAATTTTGTTTTTAGAGTTTATCTTCAAGACATTGGATGACAAGTAGGGTTTTAGCTTCTTTTTGTTTTAGGAATTTTTCTGATACGTGTGTGGACTGTGAAAAGGAGCTAGTTAAGAAAAGGTCAAGTACAAAATTGTCACTCATCACATGCTTATCTAGCTTATTTTTAAACTAACACACAAGTGTCTAAGTATCACATGGTCTTTCTTGCATTGCAGACTGGTGCCAGACTTGGTGTCTTTTCTGTTTTTAAGGGATAAATGTCTAGTGGTTTTTGTTTTCAGTGAGTATGTTTTTGAGTCATGTATATCGTATAATGTTGCTTTGCTTCTGAAGTTTAATCATTTTGCAGAAGGTAGATGGAGTCTCCACATTTTAACTTGGTATTAGGCTGAAAACTACAGCTGGGGAATGTTTACTGAAGGGTTTGTTTAGTCATTCACATTCCTGTGTTCCAACAGTTTGTTTTAGATCATTTGTTAAAGAGCTTAAAGAAGAACTCCCTTTACTTTTGGTGTAGATTTTTTTTTCCTGCAAGTTAGGTTTTTTTAATGATTCCCCATCCCGTCCTGGTTCCCCCCCCCCCCCCCCTTCCAAAACTATACATCAGTTACTTTTCTAAGTAGCAGGTATGGGTAAAATAGTATACTGATTTAATATAACTAGTCAAATACATATTGAAACTTTTGTCTTTTGTTTTAGGAATAATTCTTTAATAAAGTAAAATGTGATGACTTTTGAGATTTTGTTTTTAATTTAGCACTTAAATGAGGAATAGTCTAAATGAAAGTTTTAAGTAATAGAGGGAAAAAGTTATTACAGGTTAAACTATGTAAGTATCAACATCTTTAGGAAAGTTCAGCTGTATAGTTCAGCAATGTTTAATGTATTAACTTACAGTTCTGTAATTCACAATAATATAGTGACGTCTGTTCACCAAGCACACTATAAACATTTAAATAACCTTTGAATTCAGGTTAAAGGGTTAGTAGTCATGTCTCCACTAGACTAATCCATTTTGCTTGAGCAAAAGGCATAAGCTGATGTTGTGCTTACTGGCTTGTATCTGCAGTTTGTAGGGAGATAGTAGGTTTGCAAGGGAGTCTTGCTGTATCTGCAGCTGATCTCAGAAGTGTTTCTTGGACATGTTCAAATCTTAATCTAGCAATTTTTTGTGGAAACAGGGCCTTGTACACCAAGTTTAGAAATATATGTATGTGAAAGCACCAAATATGTAAGTTATACTAAGTGCTGTTTAGTTCCTATCCTTGTTTGTGTAGGTTCCCTTCTTGCATAAATGTTCCACTTATGCACTAGGTATATATCCCTTGCATCCATACTGAAAGCAAAGCTAGTGCAGACACTTTATAACCACCTAATATCTAACATTCACGTTCTTTTTGATTCAGACATCTGCTGAACTTATTGCAGAGACTAGAATAGGAATTTTGATCATTAAACTTAAACTAGGCCCCATTCCTATATTACCAGTTCATTCTAAATGAATGAATGCAGGTAAAACAAGCACATTTTAAGTAGGATTTTTTCCTGAGGGCTTGTAGCGGAAAACTTTTGTTTGAACACACATCGTTCAAAAAAAGTTCCAAAAATGTTTGTGGTTGGAAAAATGCCCTCAACCTGCCAACTGAATTTCAAATTCTACAAAAATAAGGATATTTTTGCTGTGAAATGGCACATAGGCTGCAGTGCTCTCTGGTACGTTGTATGAGAATAATGCTGAAACACAACCAGCAAAGCAGATCTGTGCATTTGCTATGTATTTGTGTAAGGAGAAATGCATCTTTATGAGAGAATAAGACTTGCTCTGTCTGACAACTATTAAAATACTAGGAAGGAGATTTTTCAGTGTTAACTGTTTTTGTTTCTTTAGCTTTATTTCAGATGTACTGGGTGTTTGTGTTTATTACAAAGCCATTTTGCTTTTAGGATATTCAGCTGCGTAGGTTGGTCCAGTTTGTGATACCTTCTGCAAAATAAGAAAGAATAAGACTTGGTATTCTTCATGATTTTAATAAAAATAATTTAATATATAATGCTTTCAAGACTTATATGGGAAGATATTCTTGGCAAAGTGATAGGTACCTGATTTATGTATGTTATGTCTCATAAAGGTAATATTGCTCTACCTAAGTCCACTTAGAACTCCGGTATCTTCTGTCTTCTATCTCTCCTTTCTTTAGGAGTATCTAGGGTTTATCTTAGGTCTATGTTGAATATTTTATGAATATTGTTGAATATTATATGTTGAATTATTTTCTTATGCAGTCAATATGTGGATAAAAGTCATGGTCCCCTTTGAAATGAAATTGTGAAAGTAATACCATGAATACTCAATAAACACAGTGGCTTTTTAATGTTAGTCTGGATCAGCTGAATGGCTTTATTTTCTGAAGGGAATAATGCTTTTCTGAAAAGCGAAGCATAAAGAGAGACCGATGTCCATCGAGTCTAGTGAGACTAGAAACTTGGATTCTATAGTTTGTGTAAACTGTCTTAGACATGAGCACATGTAGCTTATTGCACATCTGTTCACTAAGGGACTTTTCTTTGCTGTTTATACAGTACATTCAGTTTTTTCCCCCAATCAATTTCTTTTACATGTGCTGCAGGTGTGTTTGCAGAAGAGAGTTTAGGATTCTTAAGTGATTTCAAGTTAAGTGAATTCACAAGTTTAAATGTGGCCAGTTATAACTCATAACAAAACTGACAAATTTCACCTTTTTTGGTAAGACTTGTTCGCAATTTGGGTTGACTTGAACATTTCAAAGGGATATGGAGAAGCACAAATACACTCCGCTCGGGACTAAATTATGGCCTTTGCACAGTTACTCTCTGTATGACTCTACATAAAGCTTAAAGGCATATTGATTAATGTAGCACAAAGGTGAAGGATGGCAGGAAACAAAGTGCAATTTTAAATGGCAGTTCACAACTCCATGGACATGGAAGAATGCCTGTACACCCGCTTTGTCAATGTCCAGTGTTATGGGTACAGTGCCCCTTCCATGTATTCTTTTATGCTGTGGAGGAACATGATGAAAGTGGAAACCTAATTTGCACAGAACTGATTATCTGTTGTCATATCTAAAATCGGTGTTCTAATTTTTTTTTTTTTTTTCTGTGAACTCTTGGTTGGCTGTAGCTCCAGTAGCATGCTTGGGAATGTTTTGTTCTTGACTGGCTACTGGTGATCTGCTCCAAAAAATCTGCCATACTTGTTTCTCTGTTAATGTTGGCCCTCAGAGTGCTGTGGTGTACTTATGAACAGCATGTGAATATCACGTTAGTGTCACACTCTAAATGTATTTGATAACAAATGGAAGGAAAATTTTAAATGTTGACACTGTTTGTGGTATCTTTCATTTAATCTTCTTCTCTGGTTCTCCTTGTACAGGCCAGACATGGTCCTTCTCTGCATTGATTTCTCATCTTCTAGCTTTTCTTACCCCTGTAGTTGAACCTAAGCTTCCTGTGGTGTTGGAAGCATGCTATGCTTCTCATGTGTTTGTGTCTTACACATAAGTGTGTGTGTACTCATCCATGTACACACATGTATTCCTGGAGCAGAGCAAGCCTTTGGGCTCTAGAAAGGAATAGTGTTCTTGTTGGGTTCCAGCATCTCAAAGAGGTGAGATCAGCAGTAGTGCAGCCTGTTCAGTACTTGACCACTGTCATGGTAAAGTATTTTCTTTGGTCTAATTGCAGTTTTGTGTATTACAGCTTGTGTCCATTGCTCCTAATTTTATGACCTTGAACCTCCAAGAACAGCCTGGCTGTGTCTTCACTGCATGCTCCCATCAGCTGTTTGTAGACAGCAGTAATATCTCCTCATCCTAACAATGAGTAAGCCAGTTCTCTCAGCCTCTTCTTGTGTGCCATGTGCCTGAGCCCCCTAATCATCTTGGTGTCTTTCCTGTCTACTTGTTTGTTACTTTATGTCACTGTCTGCCTTGCTCCAGGGAGCTTAAAACGTGAGACTGCATCTGTAGTGCTGTGTCCAAAGTGCCAAACAGAGGGCAATAACAATTTCAAACTGTTGGTTTCATTCTTGAGAGCGCAGTCCAGTTGCACAGGACAGTGCATTTGACCTTCTTAAATATAAAGGGCATACTGCTGACTCACATTCAGTTCATTGCCCACCTGGACCCCGAAGTCCTTATCCACAAAACTGCTTTCTAGCCAGTCAATTCCCTCCCCACCTGCACGTTTGCCTGGGGTTACTCTATTCTGGATGTGGGGCTTTCTACTAGCCGTTGTTGAAATTCGTGATGTTCCTGTTAGCCCGTTTCTCCAGGCTGTTGATAACTCTCTGAATAGCAGTCCTGCCCTCCAGCTGCTCTCCTCGCTGCCAGCTTGGGATTTGCTGCAGATGCATTACTTCCCTTCACCTATGTCGTTAATAAAGTCAGGAAATAATAGTGGCCCCAGCATCTAGTCCCTGAGGAACACTGATACTAACCAGCCACCAGTTAGACTTTGCACTGCTGACCACAACCCAGCAGTCCAGCCAGTTTTTAACCCACCTTGTTGTCCGCTTATTCAATCCGTATCACAGCAATGTGGCTTTAAGGATTCTATGGGAGACTGTTGCAAAGGCCTGCCTAAAATCAAGGTATATGACATCCCCAGACCTCCCCTTTCCACAGGGTCAGTCACCTCTTTGTAGAAGGCAAGGTCAGGTTATGTCTTTTTCTTCAGACAACTCAGCCTCACAAGGAAAATGTCATTTTAACTGGTGTTGATACAAGCAAACAAACATCTTGTAGTATGATGTCATCAACCTTATTTGTGAAAGCATTTCTGCAGGGAGGTTGTTGGGTGGTGCTTACTGAACGAAATGGTAATGTACCTTGCTACCTTGGCTTGTTGGGTCTGTTCAACAGCCCATGTGCAGCCAGTGCAAACCCTCATCCTCCAAAAGGTTGGGTCTTTTTAAGAACATTGTTAAAGCTGAAAAACTGTTTCAAGTCAGCCCTTGCAAAGATAATGTTGTAGCCAGATGTGGCTGTGGAAATACAAAGAAAACTTCCATTTAAGTGTTGACTAAGGCCTGTAAACAACTGAATTGCTGAGCTACTTTGTGTTTTGTCTGTCCATTCCTTTTTATTGTTAAGTCTTGCTTTTTATGACTAGAGCTGCCTCTCATGTATTTTTCCAGCCTGTAATGTCTAGAAGGCTGTTTAGATCCTGAATTCCCAAGGGGTTCTGTGGCCTGTTTTTAATGCTCTGATTTGTGCATTAAGTGCTTTAGTCATGGTCTTTCTGATTTTCTTTTAAATGACTGACCATAACTATCTGAGTTGGAATGGAGATGACAAAAAAAAGAAAGAATTTTCATCAACTGAAGTCTAACCAGATAAAAACTAGTTGTCTTTGTGCTTAAAAAAAAAAAAAAAAAAAAAAAAAACCAAAAAACACCAAAACTAGGAAGTTTATGCTTTCTGTCAGAGCTGGCAGCAGTTGAACTGGAAAAGTTTCAGACTCACCACAGACTTGAGCGGTTAAAGAGGAAATCAAAGCAGACAAACACCGGCCAAGTAGCTTGGAAGAAAGTCAGACCATTCCAGTCACTGGGACATGAGGACACCACGGCAGAGTTACAAGCATAATGGTCACTGAATGCAAGACAACAGGAATAAGTTAAGAAAATGGCAGGGAAAAAAAAAAGAAAATAGAAGAAAAGAGCTGAGGAATCATTAGAAGGGGAGAATTTTAGAGAAGTAAAGCAGATGGAGAAGTTGAGGATAACTAGTTTAGTAATGAAAGGCTACTGTTTCCTGTTTTCTGCACTGTCACTATGCTTTTAAATTCTGCAAAATATATTTGGATATATTAAAACCATAACATTATAAAACAATGAAAATAATTTATAAATGTTAGTTTCCCTAATTATTCAAAGGTAAGTACTTTAACTTGCATTTTCTGTAAGAGGTACATGGGCAGTAAGGAGGATATGTCCATGAAGACAATCTGACTGACTCAGCTCTATAACTGTTTAAAGGGGATTAATTTGCTTTTGAAAATCCCCTTGGAGACTCTTAAAGGCAAACATAAGGCCCCTGGTTTAAATTTCTATTTTTGAAAGAAATCAGTCATTGGAGTCTTATAAGAATAACTGTGTAAATCAGTCCATTAAATTGCTTGGAAAATCTCAGACAGATTTAGGATTGGGCAATTATGTTGAAATGTGTGGTCTTCTTTGATTTTAAGTTGACAAAGTAATACGTAATGAGGAGTATGTACTTGAAGCATGTATGTCTGTACTGCTGCACATACACTTTTTTTTCAGCAAGACTAACCAATTTATCACAAGACAGAGATGATGTTTATGAGCAACAACATAGTATTAATGGTAGATAATGCTTAGATCCTTGTCCACATTGGAGCTTTTAACATTTCTACTGTTGCCACAACCAGTAGGACCTTTTGGGGCAGAAAGCTTTGTGTAGACACAATCATTGGGAAGGGATTCTTTCTAGATTATAAATGGTGAGTTTGTTTTTATTCTGCACTTATTTCCATTATTTTACCCAGACAATTCAGATCCACTTTCCCACAGACATTTTACAAATACTTTTTTTGAAATTGGTCTGATGGCAATCTCAGATAAATTCTAAATTAAGCCTGGTAGTTTTCAGTGCTGTTGAAATGTAACTTTTTTTTTTTTTTTTTTTTCCCCCAGGATGTTTTGACCAGTACAAAAACAATACCTTTTATCCCAAGAATCTGTGTGGTACCTGCTGTATGTTACAGAATTAACTGCAGCCTAATGTTTCCTGTGAGATTTCACTACTCTAAAAGGGTCTGTCCCAAAAGCCATTCAGGAAGTAAAAACAATAGCTCTTATCACAGGCAGTGGTCTACTTTTCAACCATGTTTTCTGTGTGGGTGATTCAGGAGCTGCTAATGTTGTGAGGATGCGTGGTAAGTGAAGTGGTTTGCTTATAGAAAGACAGTTGACTCCCCTTACCCTTCCTCCTCTCATGGAGATCTGCTGAGATGCTGCATTCCTGGAACAGAACTTTAAATGTGCTCATTGTCTCCCCCCCCACTATGTAGAAATCACAGTTTTAATGTAATCCTTAGTATTTTGTCAAAAAACTTTGAAAGTGAATTTTTAAAGCTTATGAAATTGTTTATTACTGACCCAATTAGGTTTTGCAGCACATTCTGTATAAGTTATGCTAAGTCATCTGTCCCTGGTAGAGTTTTTTTTTAATAAAATGATACTATTTGATGTTTTAAATACTACGGCATTTGTCAAGTCACAGCTCTCTAAAACTTTATAAATTAAAGCAAGCCTCTGAGAATCCTGTCCTCAGAGGTCATTTTCCAATCATTGCTGTGCATTAGGAGGGATCTAAGAATAATAGTTGCTTATGCATGCTGAAATTGTGATGTTGCCGTATTCTGCCACTGTATATCTGGGATTAGCTGTGAGCCCATTTCTAAGAAAGTGTCTTTTCTATCTAAGGTTTTTCTGTCGTAACTCTTTATTTCTACCACCTTCATTACTGCTATTTGACTGAGACCAGGAGTCATCATCTTCCAAATATTGTTGCTCTTTATGAAGTGTTGAAAGAATTGATTACTTGTAGTTAAAATGCCGTGGCATTTTCTGCTCTGTGCAACCACAGAACCTAATCTATCTACCTGTGCTATTTCAGCTGAGTCACTTTCTTGATATTAATGACTGTCATGATCTGTCCCAAAGTTGTGGTCTGTGTAGCCAAGCAGCTATTTGGAAATGCTTCTAAAGTAATTTATGTGTCTGTGAATCATAGACCTTTAGTTTGAATTGCAGAGAAAAAAAATCATTGCAGTTTCCAGTAAGCATCTAGCAATGCACCATTTTGGGTCAGGGTGGGGAACGCAGATCTATGCAGCTTAGCAATGGAACGTTTTACCTTGTAATATCCATTTAGAATGCCTGAATTAATGCAAACAATTGCAGAACTGTGTAGGCAGAATAATTAATCAAGAAGTTCTTTAGACAAACACTAAAAAAGTGCCACTGATGCACTTGATTTTGCTGATGTTAAATCATGGGCCTTAAAGTGAGCAAGTTGAATGTATGATGATATAACTACATAGCTGTGACCTTTGAATCACCTGCACTTGACTGTAGGAATTCAGTTTCACAAAACGCAAATATTTAAAGTACAAAATTAAATCTTATTATAGCTTATCAAACTAACTGAGCTGCCTTCTCTCGAAATTCCTTTTGATTAGTAACTAGTGAGACATTACCAAATAAAATGCTGGCTTTAAAGGTCTTCGGAAGAAAATTATAATGCACTTTGTTCCCACTTTGCTGAGCATGGAATGGGTTGCAGAATTAAAAAATAGCATCCTGTAGTTGTGTCCTACTTTGAGAAAAATGTGTGTGCAATCCCATACACTGTACAGTGTTTGTTGAAGGGTCATCCTATTTTCTGCTAAAACTTTCTTGAGAGGCTGGCTTTTTAAGATGGCATTGTACTTTCAGAGCAGTTTCTAAAATAGTTGGCTACAAAGATCATTTCAGAGAAGTCCTGCTTTTATCATATAGAAAATGTTGTAACATCGAGTGCATCTGTGTAGCATAGCCCCTGTGGCTCATGTCCAAGCTCAGCCTGAACAAGCTGGGATACTAGAAACAGTATTTCTGCAATAATGTGGTTTGCTGCTTAGACTAATTAGCCTTGATGAGAACTAGTTTGCCACTGTTTCAAAAGTATTTTAAGTCCTGAATTTTTTTAAAGTGAAAGCAACCTCCCATGCCCCATATTTTTACAGGAAATTATCTTCCCTGTCATAGTGGGTTGAAAAGCTTTATTGTAAAATGTGCAAACTTCAAGCAAAAGAAGTGTCCTGAAAACAAGTCAAGTGTATTAGGTGTGGGATTTTTTTTTTTCTGTAAACTACTTTTTTTGTGATCCATTGCAGTTAAGTTTGGTGGAATTAGAAATTTTGCAAGTACAAAGTAGCATTTATAGAGGAAAAATGCTAAGAAATATTCATTAACTCGATAGTATGATATTTAACTATAAATACAGTATAAATGCTGTTGTTAGGTTATACTAAGGAGAAAAATATTTGTAGACTTCTACTAGCTCTTGTTTAGTAAGTTTTGACTAGTATCCATCTCCTTTTCATCTGCTGGGAGTATATATTTCTGGTATTTCTTTTGCTCAGTCAAGCCTGCAAAGGGAGTTTTCTCTCTACTCACACTACAGAGCATTTTTATCAAAATTACATTTGGTAGAAACTCTAAAAGTATCTTACAAAAGCCTAAATCTCTTCTCTAAACTGTATTTTGAAACAAGCAAATCATGCTCCCCTTTAAGGAAAACCACAGTTTACTAATACAAAATATTCTTGGGCTGGAATTATTGAGGCCTTCTAAGGAAGTGTGATGGTAGGTGCAGAGAGATGGTGTGGGTGACTGTGGTGAGCAATCTTTCTATATTTGTACTGATGTGATGTTGCAGTGTTGTTAGGGGCACTGCATTACTGTTAGAATTTTTATTTTTTTTTTAGTAGGGCAAACTTCATAAGATCTTGAATTTGTATAACTAGTCAGATCTCATAAGGGCAGATATTAGTGTTTAGACTGAACGGTGATTAATGATATTTTACTTTATTTCTGCAGATTTTTAATTTGGGAGAAGACCACCTTAGGACTGGGTTTTGGTTGTTTTTTTTTTGTTTGGGTGGTTTGGGTTTTTTTTTTTTGCTTTTTGTTTTTTGTTGGGTTTGTTTTTTGTTTTTTTTTTTACCAGCTCATTAGGTTGATAGCAAGCAAGAATGTATTGGGTTATTCAGGAAATTAAGGGAGCAACACCACCTCCCTCCCCCAAAATTAACCACCTGCAGAGCAGCAAGGATCTTCTGTCATATGACACTGTTGCAGCTATTCAGCTCTCCCATCTTGCTCACAGATGTCTGGTCTTGGTCAATCACATTAAATGTGAGTGACTAGCACACTAATGGCACATAGCAGTCTGTAATTGAGCTGTTTTCTAATCCTTGAATGAAAGATGTTTTATACTTTTCATATCTGAGGGTGGAATCCTGTCTTCACTAAACTTGGTGGCACAAGTCCCATTAAGAGGAACCAGCATTTTGCTCCTCCTGTCTGTACTCTCATTCTCATCTGCTGCTGAAATCCACTGATTAGTCCCACTGAAGGGAAGTCTTTATGTGTCTGCTGTGTCATAAGTATTCTTACTCGTAATTAGTTCCATCTGTAAGGGTTAGCCTTTCATGTTAAGTGTGTGTTTTATGAGGAATATTACTGTTTTGAAAATGAAGAGTCTGCTTAATCTAACGCACAACATAAGCACATACTAGCTAAACAATGTGAAGACCACTGTTTCCTATGTCTACAACAAAATTTCAGGCACTTGACCAAAATGTTGATGACGTTCAGTTTGGTAACATGTTCAAAAAGTTTATAATTAGCCACATGGTAGTAATTTATCTGTGGATAATATTTTACCTTGCTGTGAAATAGTTCTGTGTATTGGGCACATATCTGATTAAAGGTTAATAATTCAAAGTACCTCCATCAGTTTAGTATGTTGGAAAACCAGGACTTAGTGGTTTTTGTTCTGGAATCAATACAAAATTTATTCAAAACATGTTGATAATTACAAACACAATGACGATTAATAATTGTTTCTGTAAATGTCTGTAATTTCTTTGTGCAAAAAACCTTTGACCTGTATTAATATAAACTAACACTTACAAACCAACTTTAAATGCTTGAAGAAGGCTTCCAGTATAACGCAAAGCAAAATACTCTTTTGCAACTACTAGCATGTTGGCTTTTTAGTCCCATATGTTTGAGCTTTAGCTGTGATAAAGGCTGATTTTTAAGGAGAGCTTTACCTACAGGGTTGGTTTTAAATGATCCACTTGCTGGTGAATGCCACTTAGTAAGAGGCAATGCTCAGATTCTCAGAGTTCCCAACAGCTTTTTTCCACTTGATTGTCTGTGGTCTGAGTATGTGGCAGCATGGACGTATGAATAATTTGTTATGCTGGGAACTTGGAGTAGAGACTGGCTTACTAGGGGAAAAAAATTCTACAGATACTTTATTATACTTATGGTTTCGTTTAAAATTATATTTTCAAGAACAGATTATTATCAAATCTGTGAAAAGTGGTTAGTTCAGCATTTTTACAAGTATTTGAAATCTGCACCCTTTTGTTGGTCAGCTGCAGCCCAAAATATTATTTTTTTCCCAAGTTGGAATTAACAAATATGGTACAAATAGGATTTAAAAGTTTTGTCTTTTTTGTTTTGCTTTCTAAAATTGATCATGTTCTATGTTACATCGAAGTCTGTCTCATTTTGGTTTTGTTATATAATCTCTTTAAGTACCAAAAAAACCCCCTAAACTATTTAGGCATTCCACAATATTTTTATTTTATAGTGGGAAAAAGTTAATTGGTGCAGTAAAACTTAAAAAAAAAGTCTGCCTCCAAATCCCAACTTTTAGGTCCTACCCCAAAATAAGTCAACACCCCCCCGAAGTTGTACTTAAAGACCATAGTAATAAAGCTCTTAGAAATGATCCCACATAATACTGTGAGTATTTGGAGAAAAACTTCCCCTTCTTTCTTTGTACTTCTTGCTGCATATTTCCATTCTGTCTTCTGTACCAGAGAAAAACTGCTGTTACTGTATTTTTTCAAGTAGCCCAGGACTTAGTTTAAAGACTATTTGCCCAGAAAGCAACTCTGAAGATGCAGGAGAAACTAGTTTACTAGAAACCAGGCCTTGTGGGAAAGGAACATTGATTGGAGACATGAAACTTATCCTCAAGGTTTGGAGATGAAGAATTTCAGCATTTAGTACTGTTGCTTAGTACTTGGTACTCTTAGTATTTAGTACTCTTGCTGTAGAGCTTTTCAAATACTACTACCCAAATACAGAGCAAAATACATAGTGAGAAATATATATGATTTATGCATAAATTATAAGGAGAAGAGAGGAAGACGTAACATGGTTTTTTCTATAAATACTCTATACATGGACTTTTATGATAAGAAAACACAAAATTTCTATGTAAATAGAATAAATAATCTTTTTACTGTACCTCAATACCAGTTTAGATTTTGGCTCTATTTATATCTTTTACACAGGAATAAATTTAGAATTTTGTTCTAAATGACTTACTAAAATTATAGTTTTTATCAATCCTGTGATGAAGTAATACATCTTGAAGAAGGTCTACAAAAGCATTGTTTTCATGCAAGGTTACAGTTCAAGATGACAAAAAATTGGTAATAAACTTTTTGTTGAAACTCGCTTTTATGCCAAATTTGTAATAAGTCAGACTTTGCAAATTGTAGTAAATGATAAAAGTTAGTGGTGTTGGTGTGTTGTTTTTTTCTTCCCAAGTCGTAGCTTAAATTTGAGCTTAAATAAATTTACTTCATCCCAAGAAATAAAATCTCAGTGCATCCCTTTGTTACTGATGGCTGACAAAATTTTCTTTTGTGGGTAAAAGGGCCGGTGTTAAAGTAACCTTGGGGTCATGGGGCAGGATTGTTGCAAGTTAAATCTCTTCTTGATGACCTGAGAAGGCTGACAAAATAGCTGGTAATGTTATTTTCTTTGGAGAGAACAAAGATTAGTACAAATATTGTCAATGTAAACCACACCTCGTGTGTGTTGGTTGTAAAAGAGCAGACACGTCCACTGTGAAACTGATTTTGTTTCCTTGAAATGAAAGCGAAATTGAAGAAAAATAACCTCAGAACAAAACCCAACACCCCCCCCCCCCAAAAAACCCCAACCCAAAACCTGTGGGTCAGCCCATATATGACAAGTAATTGTTTTTCTTTACTCACTCTCTTCTCACGAACGTGGCTACCGAAACGCTGGAGGATTTCCACCTGCGCGGCTGGAATTGCCGTGACGAGCGCTGGCGTCCCGTGCTCCTGCGGGGTCCCTCGGCAGCTGCGCTGCGGTAACCAGCACCTGGCCTTCGTCATCTTAGGAGCCGGCCGGTACCTGTAACGCGGGCTTCGACCGCCTTGCCTGCGAGGTGCCCTTGGAAAGGCGTAGGAGATTGCCTGCTGCGATATTTTGCCGTCCCAGCGTTTTCTTTTAGCGCTTCGCAGGCCCCGCGTATGCGGCGCTGGCAGCGGGGAGCTGCAGGGGGTCTCTCTGAGGAGAGGCCGGGGCTGCCTGGGGCCGGTCGCAGCCGGTTCCAGCCGGTTCCCTCAGGCTGGGGGCGGGATGTGTGTGGAAGACTCTAGAGTGAAGGAGCGAAGCTAAGCCTGGGAAAGAGGGGAGGAAAGGCTTTGGTTAAGCGTTGGTCTCTGTTTCCCACTACCCGAATTCGTAATTCAGTTCTTATTTTGGCTGGCGATCAGTTAGTTTTCCCCGAGTTGAGCCTGTTTTGCCCAGGACACTAGCTGGTACGTGATGTCCCCATCTCTATCCGGACTCGTGAACTCCCTTGTTCCCCGTCTCGCTGCCCCTGTCCCGCTGAGGCGGAGGGAGTCTGGCTGTTAGCCCCCACTGACACGCCACGCCAGGCTACCGAAGGTAAGTTTAGTATTGCTCTTGAGGACAGGACACGATGCATCACCGATCCATAATGCTGTTTTTGTGTAGCTCTGTGGAAGAAAGCTAGTTTAGCTTAGTGAATGATGTAGGGGGGAAGGAGTGTGACAGTGGGATGGCTGGATGGGAGCCTGCTTAGAAATGTTGTGTTGAATGGAGAGTTGTGCTTTAAAAACAAACAAAACAAAAAAACAAACAAGAAAGAAAAGAAAGAGAAGAAAAAAGAGGGAGACGTGCTTTGCAACCCTGGAAGAATTGAAGGGGTTTGAAAGAGTCACAGATGGAAAGCAGGGAGAGAAATGAGTACTCCCTGGGCTGTGAGGGAAAGCCCTTTGTGGCACACTTTAGGTGGCGAGTGACCTAGGAGAAAATGTTTTAGTTTGCTAAATAGGTTACACAGGGGAAGTATAAACCAATTATCTGCTTATACTTTCTTGATTTCAAATGCCACTCTTTTAAACATGCTTTAGATCTTGCACGATGAAAGGCTTTGATTTGCAGATGGAAGGTGAGATACATAAAAATTGTTTCACATCTGATGATTAAGTTGTTTTGGGTGGGAATGAATCACTTATTTGGAGCAGGTTGTAAAGGTTCAGATTTAGGTCTTTTTTTTTTTTTTTCTATTTTTAATAGATGATTGTGTATTTTACTGAATGGCAGCTTATTTTATATAAGTTTTTAGTTCTTAATAGAACAGTCTCATTGCTGCAGTTAAGCCTTATCTTTTAGTCTTCTGATCTAAAATGGACACTAAAATCTGAAGTTTGGGTGTGATAGGCAGGAAAAATAATATACATAAATAAGACGATGTACAATTTACATAATCCAGTCTAGCAGAGAGAATCACAAACTATCTAGATGTCCTCTGGCAGAAAGTAAGATTCTGTTGGTAGAGAAGGTCTCAGGGCCAAGGTGATGTGCAAGGGCAGGAGGGCACTTGAGAAAATGTTCTGTGCGGTGTGCTGCACTTCCTGATCCACTGCTTGTGCAAACAAGGCCTAACTAATGTGTGAGGGCAATCTCTGTGAATGAAAACCTTTAGAGTTTGCAAAGCAGTAATTACCTAGTCATGGAGCTGCCAGACATCATAATAGAAGACAAGGTATATCCAAGTAGTAAACACAATCTTGTAGCTGGTGACTTCATCAGAACCCACCTGGTGCTATCTTTGCCTTTTCGTTATTGTTTTGGAAGTTCTGTAGTAATTCTCCTGTAGTTAGCCTTTTCTGGCACCCAAATGCTTTATGATATTGAAGCTGTGGCTTTTTTATTGTGAAAATGGACAGAATTTAAGGTGTTCTAGTAACCATGAACAAGAGAAATGTTTATAATTGGGTTTTTTGGTTTTGTGGGGTTTTTAGAGGTTTAACACTTCAACCTATAAAAAGCTGTAGGGCAATATCAGCTTTAAAAAGCAGGGAAGGGGGAAAAAAGTGCAACGAACTCCTCATAACATTCTGCTTATTACATTCATGTCACTACCAGGATCCAAAGGCTGGTCCAGGAAAAACATATGAGTGGTAGTTTTTGTTTGTTTTGATCTTTCCATCCTTTTACTTTGAATTAGTCTGCCTTTACTACATTGTCAGGTAAATTAAAAGCATTCACATTATTCCTTTAGTTTCTTATGAGAGTTTTTCATTAGCTCCCCAATCTTTTGTGCTAAGCTGTCCTTCTAGTTGGTGATTCTGTCTTCATTATGTTATTTGTTCTGTTTATGCAAGCCAAATGAAAGAAGAAAAAACTAACTCAAATGTGTTTTCAAGAATATGCACTATTTTTAAAATCTACTTTTAGTCTTTCAGGACTTTTTTCCTTTATTTCCTTGTTCAGGTTGGATTTTTTTATGTAATATTGGGATCGGAAGCCTGGAGATTCATCTTCAGTAATGAAAAATTATTAACCCTGTCATAGCTTTCTAAAAATATGTAAATTCCCACTCCTAGATTTTTGTATGTGATTTCCACTGATCATTTTTTCAATCCTTTATATAGATGTGAAAGGTGCTTTAAGAAGGTAGGAGGACAAAACTTTTCAAACTACTTTATTGATTTTAAAACAAAATACTATTTTCTGGTCATTGATACAAAAGCTTATTTTTCCTGATGTACTTAAATATAGCTGTGCATATAAAGGCTTTCTTGGCTAGAAACTGAGTATTTTTCTTTTCTAAACAGGTGTCTCAATGCATGTACCTACTGCAAAACTAAGCATGCCAGAGGGGATCTAGCAAGTTATCCGATTGAAGAACTAGTGGACAGAGCCAAACAGTCTTTTCAAGGTAAGCATTTTTATCCCTACAATAAAAGTCAGCCTCTGAAGTGTACCAGCTCTTATTTTCACACATACTGATCATGATACAATGTGGCTCTATTATACGGTATTGATGTTCTTAATAGCCATAACTGTGTCTAGTGGTGCCTTTGCAGTAGAAAGCCATGCTTTCATTATGTTGTGCACCACTATTTACAAAATGTAGTCCTAGCATAAGGAGTATTTAATTTTGATTTTAGGCTTGCTGAGATGAAGTTCCGTGCGAGCATTTTTTCATGATGATGGGGTAACTGTAATATATGGCCATTTTACTCTATCTCTGGTTTCTTAAAGGGGAAGACAGTAACTTTTTTTCACTCAACAATAAAAGCCAATTTCATGACCCTCCCTAGGTTTCTTAAAACCCTGTTTTAAGGATACATTGCTTTTTCTGGTAATGGATTTCCTGGAGGAGTTCTGGGATCTTTCCGAGAGCCATGCAAAGCTTATCAGCTTTTAAGTTCAATAGGATATTTGTAATGTCACATGGATCCAATCAAACATCAAAAGTTTTTCCTGCAGTACAGTACTCTGTGCCAGTATCTATCTAAAACTCTTGTATGTCAGGTAGTTATGATAGCTTTATTGTACCTTAATATTTGTTCTTTATATCTAAATTTTGCCTGTGTTTCAAAAATACAGATTTCCAAATAATGCCAGTATTCATTTCTGATGCAATCTCTGTGAAGGCACAGGTGGTGTTTTTTGTGTTTGTGTTATGTTAAAGGGTTAAATGTATATTAAAAAAAGGACAGAGGTAATTCAGGTGTAGCATCTCCTGCCATCTTTGTATCAAATACTTTGACATGTGATGTCACATCTTCTGTGCATGTACAAACAGTACATGCATTGGGTTTCACTTATGGCTCTTGAGTGTTGTATCTGTTCTAGTAAAAAATAGGTCTCCGATGATTTAATGTGTTTTTAAATCCATCCTTATTTAGGGATCCATAATGAACCGTATTTAGGTCAGTGATGAACTTCTGGCTATTTCTATCAGTACTACGCAAGGAAGAGTCCTTTTCCTAATCAAAGTCCACGTTCACAAATTCTAAGTTCTACATTATCTACACAGAAAGTTCTCACTTAAGATTGTAAATGCCTTTTTCTTTTGCTTTTGTTAAAAGGCAAGCTCCTCTCTTTTCTTCCATGAGGCTTATCTGTAATTGGCACAAAATTTCTCCTATTGCTTAGGTTTGTACAGTTAATGCTGTTGTTGCTGTGAATTGGATTGTCTGTTATGATAGACAGGAATCCTGTCATGTCTCAGATTTCTTGTTTTAGTAGGACAAGCTTCTAAAACCTGTATGCCTATTATGAAATGGTCACTAACTGAAATACAAGACGTGTAAATACACTTATTTTAGTAGAGAAGCAGTTCAGGAAACGTTTCAGAAAGCTAGAAGTTTTCAGTCGTACAAAACAGGTGATTTTGAAATTGGTAAGTAGTCACTGTGCAAGAGAAAATCTGCCATTTGAAGGTTATGGTTGTTTTTATGCAGTAATTACCAGACACAAGTAAATGCATGGTGATAGCAACAGATGTAGGTAGAAAAGGAACACTACATTCTTTTCCCTTCATCCAGGTGTAACTCTGAAGTACTTTATATTACGTGTACCGTAAGAATAGTATTATGCTGATAGCACTCTATAGCTGTTGAAATGTTCTAAAGAAACTTGGAACAATTCAGCAAGGGAATATGACAGAAGACAAGATATGGGTAATACAGTCAGGATTGTGGTCTTACTTAGGTTAACTATCTAAATTTTATTTAGATTTATTGTATGTATAGAAAGAAAAATTCAGACTTGTCTGTCCTGTTATAGTTGTGTATACATGCCATAAAGTCCACATTAAATTAACATAAGGATGTATTTGCTTGATATAACGAGAAAGAAAACTCAAGTTTTGTCTTTGCAGACAATAAATGTGAAATTTTGGAAAGTATTTTAAACTTCAAGTATTGTACATTTGGATTGAAAATTCAGTAATTCAATTCATCTGTCGTACTGTGGCCTTTATTATAAATACTGACTCTTTCAAAATAACTTGATTTCTAATGGAAAAATTTGCCCTTAAGCTATTGTTATGAAATTTCTTGAAGAAATGCTATGACATGTCTCACAGCAGGCATCTCCAGGGAGTTCTATTCTTATTTGGCCTTACACTAGTACCTTTGTTACAGAACATAAGGAAAGAAGCAAGTACTGAGTAGTAAAGTGACAGGCTTTGCCTCCAGCTTTCACATACTTAGAAAGAGGCATGAAATAGTCAGATACTTAGTTTGCAGTGTATGGAGAATTTATTCCTGCCAGCTTGCTGCATCTGGGCTGCAGAAACTTCATCAATCCAGTGAAAGACTTAAGCAATTCGAAGTCATCATGAAACTTCTTGTTGAGTTACTGAGCTACAATCTCTTCAGCAATCACTTCTGTTTTCTCAGAAGATGTGTTGCTGAAGCTCTAGTGAAAAATAGAGAGGTACAGAAGTGTGATGAAAAGTTTTTCCATTGTGGAATTAATTACTCTTGGGAGCACTGAGGTGTCTTAGAAGAACAACAGCAAACCAATATGTGATGTTTTTCTATATCTGCATGATGAAGTCATGTAAGAAAAGAGAAAATGATGTTGTTTGCAGTGTTTTGTACATAAATATTCTTACAGTACAGAACTTCATAGGCCCCAAAGATGTGATGTTTCAATTGTGGAACACACTGAAAATAGATTAGAAGAGCTGTATTTAAAGACGTTTTGTTACAGGTCCTTAAAGCTCAGCACAAAAAAGCTCTCTAAAATGCTTTATTCAGGTGATCATACTTTGATAAGATTGCAGCTGACATCTAGAAACGGTTATTTCTAGTAGCAGTATGTTGCCAGAACAGGCTTTAGTGTTGCAATCAGATACTCCCAATTTTCCTTCAATCACTTCTGTACTGCAGCCTCTGGGTAGGATATCTCTATGTAGGAAGTATTTCCAAGCTGTAGTATATGCTGCATTACTCGGCTGCAAGCCATTTCAGGTAGTCAGTGGACCAGTCTTGGACTGCTGATAATATGGTGCATAATAATGTGGTATCTGTGTGACAGCTGCTGTAAAGCGGTGCTTGACAGTCATCATGCTGATGTTTGTCTCCAAGATGACTTCTAAAGATTTTTGTAACTCTTAGGCTTTTTAGTCAAAGTTTAGCTCTGTGATTTTATTTAGCTGCTGGTTTTTGAGAGTTTTGCATACTTTGTCTAGGTAAATAGGTATTTATTTCAGTGTATTTTAGGGTCCAAACCTTTATCTTATTGGTCAGTTTTGTAAAAATGAAATTTAATGCTCTGCTGACAGTGGTAACTAGATGACAGCAGATGATAAAGCTGTAATAATTTACATGGGTGTTCAGATTATTTGTATAAGCATAAACTTGATTTAAATCAACTGATTAAAAAAACATGGCTGAAATAATCATGACTGAACAGATATCAGCCTATATGTTTTCCAACATCTGAAATAGTTTTTCTTTTTTTCTTTTTGGATTTTATTTTAATATCTTAAATGCAATATAATGTGCACAAAACATAAGCGTGTTGCAGGTTTCTAGTGCATGCTGCATACTTTCATAATGCGTTGGACTAAGTGTTGAGGTGCACTGAAATTGAGTTTGTTTGTATACTTTCTATGGGTTTATGTCTCCTGTCTGACCTCTGTAGTAGTTTTGAAGTTATGACTGACATCAACCTTAATAACTGATAGAATTTCTTCAACAAAATAATCTATCTTAAGTTGAGAGTAGACTGCTGAGGTTTTCACTTTTTTAACTTTTATGTTTTTTCTGTAAATTTCAAATTTTAGTAAGTAGTATCATTTTTTTACATGGACAGCCTTGTCAAATCACATTGTATAGCAGACGTCTATAAGACAGCTAGTAAAAGAAAGTATTGCGAAATATAGTAAAGTGGTCTTTGAGTAGAGAACAAATGTCTACTGTAAGGTTGTTTATGCAAAGAGATTTTCTACAGCTGATAGTACAGCACTTTCTTTGTGTCATCAATTTAGTAGTATGTTTTTTTCAAAACTTGCTATATCATATTCAATGCTGTATTTTAGGGAATTGCATTTGCAGTTATGAGAGAGCTCTTTCTTTCCTTCCCAAAGCTACTTTATGTGTAACAATGTGGTTTTGCTTAGTATATGAAGTGGAAGGCTGGGGTAGCAGCCATTGGTGAACAGTGTTCCAGGGAGACACAAAAGTTAAACAAGCCTCAGCTTTGAATGTGATGTGGAGTGGTGTCCGGGGATAGCTTTGGCTAAATTGCAAGACTTTAAATTGATTATATATATATATTTTTTCAGTGGGATTTTAGTGACCATAAAAAGGTATATAACTGATAATGCTACGTGGTGATTTGTAAACCCTACACATTGTGAGAGACTTTCTGGGCAAAGATAGTACTTTATCTTGCAAGCGATTTTTGCTAGTTCAGCAAACTAAGTTAAAAATATAAGTAGTTTTATGGAATTAGCTGTTATTTCATTCCAGTATAGAATGATAATTTTCTGCATGTACCAGTACAAAATTACACTTTAGCATTGCATGCCTGTTGCAGATGGCATGGAATATACTGCTATTAAAATATACACTGTATAATTACTACTATATTAGCTTATTTTATGGTAGCAACCAGGGAGCTCAAATGAAAGTCAAGTCCTGTTGGGAAACATTGTTCTCGTGTCCTCAAGCTATGTGGAACAATTGCTTCTGGTTGAATAATTGCAGTGGCAAAATATCATTTATTTTTATTCCATTATTTGCATGATGGTTCACTGGCATGCATGGTGTTGAATTCTGAATAACACATCTGTTTATGAAATCTTGGACAAAAAGTAGCACTACAAAGCAGAGGAGCTATCTAAACGAAGATTCTGAGTCTTGACTTTCTTTAGTCGTCTTTAGCAATTATCCCTAATCTGGTAGATTTTGAAGTGTTGAGAGTTTAAAGGAGATTAGTGTTAAATATTTCTGTCTTTACAAGTATTACTGTAAACAGATGTTTATGCATAATGATAAGGATTGATTTTATATAATGTGACTGGTTTCCAGAGCTTTTCAGATGACTGTGAGCTTTGCTAAGAAACTTTGGTTTTAGTAGTTCTGATGAGGTGCTGTCAAGACACTCTGCTTTATTAATTGGTAACTGTTTTTTCCTGCACAAGTACCAGTAAGCTCTCTGTATGTTTTCAGAACAGCTGCCATTCATGAAAGGACAAATATTAAGTATTGGCAATGTTTTCAGTTTCCCATTAATTGGCAGAAGGAGTACCAAATTAGGATGTTTAGGCTATGTCTTCTCAGTAGTGGATTTGGTCTTTGCACACACTGAGAGGGACTGGGTGCCCAGTCACCTAGATGGAGACCTGGGCTGTGTGTTCAAGGGTCCTTCTAGGGGCGAAACTAAGACTGTAGAGAGAGCAGTTGTTGTATATGCAGGTCTCACCTTGGTGTGAGATAAACACTTCCTCGGAGCCTGGACACAGATCCAGGAGTGAATAAGCTGTCTTAGTGGTTTCAACACAGCCTTTGTTAATGATCCTGAGCATGTCCCAGGAAAGCTTTCTTAACTGATTTTAATTTTTGCTCACTATTATTTTTGCCCTCCTAGTTCAATGTTCTGTCAAATAAATATATGTATCTATTATACCCACACCAATGTCTTTCTTCTGTAGCCTAGCAGCATTATCAGAAGTCGAGCATTTTCTTGTGCTTTTGTCGTAAATTTTATTCAGCAATTTCTGCAACAGTCCTGAAGGAGAGCTAACTCTTCTTCCATACTAGCCATGTGATGAAGAAACTGTTGAGAAACCTGTTGGATAACAAATTCAATACAAAAAAAGTGCGCTGGTATTACTCATTGATGTCTGGGAACTGAGTTTCCATATAAACTAAAATCTTGACAATGTGCAAACTGATAGTTAATGTTGATTTCGTGGCTGCCAATTAATTTCTGTTGGAGTTATGCTTGAAAATGCTTGGAAACTCCCTGAAATTGAGTCTGCGCTGTATGGTTCAAACTCATAGTCAAAGTCTATGACTCTGTTGTAAGGATAGATTGGGGTGTGCTTTGTGTGAGAAAGAAAGGGAAAGAAAAACTTGTCATTATATGTATATTGTTAAATACCAAGAAAAACTATATCATGTTAATGGCAGACAACTGATCAATTAGTTGAATTGGATGGACACGTCTTTTGGAAGTGTTGTTGGGTTGTTTTTAATTCAGTTGTCTTTTGGAAAGATTGGGAAATCTGCTTTGTATAGAACTGAAATATGTTTGCCTGGTTGTTCTCAGAATAAAAGGTTTTGTTTCATTTTGGATTGAATTAAATATTTAGATCGACTTGAATGTTTTATTTGGTTTTCAGAGTACCCCTTGGCTTTCAAAATATAGGTCAACTCTGAAACCAAACATTTGTGAGTGGGGTGATTTTTTTTCTTTTTTTTAAGGAATGGTTTACTGTGGAAAATAGTTACACTGAAACATGTCACTTTCATTCCATGTGAAATATTTTACCATTTTGAAATTTTGTTAAATTTTAAAAATTTTCTTTCCTTTTGAAAATTTGATGATTTCAATACAAAAATGATGCCTGTTCCCAGAAAGCTGTAAGCTAAACTTTAACAGATGTCTGTTTCTGTTCAGCAAAAACAGCTTTAGAAAAGCAAAATTTTGAGTATTATTTACCAGTCATTGCTGAAGGCAGCATAACAAAAAGTTGCGTATAAAATTAAGAAAGTTAAGCTCAAGGCACTTTTTCATGCTGTGTCCTTTACAGCAAAAAAGGAAGCAAAGATAAACACAGGTTTTACCTGTAAATGCAGACTATATGTTATTCTTTTTTTGCTGCTTTAGGCACACTAAAGAAAGCTTGAGGGTAAAAAAGCCAATGTTAGTACACTTTAAACACCTCGCAAAGGGGTTGCAAAAGTCAAACACAATTTTCTTGTAAGGTGAATGTAATGAAGGAACATGGAACTTCAGTGCTGGTTCGCTGTTTCTTGAGTTCTCCCATACTTAAGTCACAATATGCATGACCCCATAAAACCTTCGAAGGAAAAAAGCCCGTACTTAATATCTGATATAAAATGGTATGTTGAAGGTGTAGCATGTATTGGCTTCTACTTGTGCTCTTTTAGCAGCAGGAATGACCTTGTAAGAGTACGAAATTCATGCCCATTATAGTTGGTTTTAAACTGTCTTATGGAATGCTTTTCTATCAGAATAGAAAAATTTTCAAAATGCTTAATTTTTGACAGGAATATATTGAATTCAACAACAAAGTTCTATAGAAAAAGCTGAATGTGTTCCATTTGGCATTGTATAATGTAATGCTTGACTCTTCTTTTCCAAAATGCTTTTGCCTCTGTATTTTCTGATTTATAGAATCAAAATTTTCTGATGCAGATATTATAACATATATAAGACAGGAAAATTTTATGTGGAAATCTTTTCTAACAAACACTCTTTACTGTTAAAAAAAAACGAACTCAAACCCCATACCATTTTTCAAATCCTTTCCATTTGAATTTTTTGGGAGAGCAAAATTTTCCATATCACAGATAATCTTGGTTCATACCCAACTTTGCTATGCATAGTGTTTCCTTATGTTGTTTTTATTTGGGTTTGGGGTTTTTTTTTTAATTTTGGGGGGAAGGAGGAGAATGGTGACAGTGTTTTTTCTAACATAAACCTCTTCTGTCAGCCTTTTTACTGAATTCTAGAAAAAACAGGCTTTATTTTAATATTGTTCCTGAAGTATAACTTGAAGTCGCATTCCAGGGAGCTTGGGCTGCTGTATTTGAGACACTTTGATAAACAGGTTCTCTTTGTTCTTCTGTGCTTTTTGGCTATAGCTAAAGAGCTAGGTTTTTGTTGTTGTTGTTAAGTTTATTAAAATTCTTTCTATATTGTCTTTTGTGCCTTATGAATGTTTTAAGTTTTTCCTGCTGACTTTGCTAATGCACAGAATACTTAAGCCAAGATAAATATTTTGGTACCAGCCTGTCATTTCTTAGAGTTATATGGGACAGCGTAATGAATTAGCTTTTCATGGACCCATGTAATCTTTTCTAATGATCCTGAAAGAAAAAGATATAATTACATTCCATCAGTAGTGATTAGAAGCAAAGTTTTCAGGTATGTAAAACCTGCTGTGTAACAGATATTTAAACACACATAACCAACACCATATAGCAAAGAGATATTTAAAAGGATAAAAAGATATCTTTTCAGTAGTAAATTACAATATTGTAGATATTTTCAAACTTCATTTGAGTAAGAAAATTAGAAGTTTAGTGAGCTTTCCTCTTGGCTTAGAAAAAAATTCCCCATCATGTTTTTGGTATATGTTTCCTTTATACAGTCAAGTTTACCAACGTTACAGTTGTTTCTGTTGTCTTCAGAGTTTCTTGTTGCATAAAAAGTTCCTTTGCACCTTTTTTTTAATTTTACTTGAGAAATGCAGTGGCAATTACATTAAATTATTGATGTCTAGCTTTTCCCCTCATTGCTCTCTCCAGCTTTCTGAGGAGGGGAAGTGGAGAGGGAGGTGCTGATCTCTTCTCCCTGGGATCCACTGCCAGGACATGTGGGAATGGCTCAAAGCTGTATCCATCAGGGAGGGTTCAGACTTGACAGGAGGAAGCATTTCTTTACCGAGAGGGTGCTCAAACCCTGGAACAGGCTTCCTAGAGAGGTGGGCGATGCCCTGTGCCGGTCAGTGTTGAAGAGGCATTTGGACAACGTGCTTAATAACATGCTTCAGCTTTTGGTCAGCCCTGAAGTGGTCAGGCAGTTGGATTTGATGATCATTGTTGTAGGTCCCTTTCAACTCAACTGTTCTCTTCAATTCTTCTTCCTCCCTCCTTCTTTGCCTACCAGTACATGCTGAGGAAATCATTGATGGCAGTTCTCCCCAGCGCTGCAGTAGCAGAAGGGGTTGAATGGGTAATCATGTCCCAGCATAGACATTGGCTCTGTCACTTTGTGGGAAGGAGGCATGTACCTTCTGACGGGGGTGAGAGCTGTGGGTCATCTCCAGATCATTTGACCACCTGAACAAATTTGCCAAAAGCGTGTGTGAACTTTGGTTTTTGAAAGTTTTCTATGTTCATCTAGTTTAGTTGAATTTCCACAGGATGGCAAAACCCCACATCTGTGACACTAGTGAGGCTCAAAGATCAAACCAGCCCTGTCTGAAGCAGGAAGTGCTCTGGAACTAAATAGTTGCAAACCTTTTTGAGGTGAGCAATACCTGTTCATTTTCCTGTTCATTTTAATTTATTTTTTTCCTCTTCCTTGTAGTCATTTTTAGAAATGCCTGAGCTGTGTCCCTTGTAAAAACATGCTGAAACAGAAGAGCCAGAGAACAAGTGTTCCACCAGAGTGAAAGTTCATGTGGCCCAATACTCTGTCTCCAAAGTGGGCAACCATAAATGTCTGAAGGAGAGTATATGAGGACTGCAAGTCTACTTCTGCCAGGGTCCTGTGGGTGCTCATAGGCCTCAATGGCTGGGGCCGGCCTCCCCTGGGACCCCCATCCCCACCATCTCCTGCCAAGGGCCCAGGGAATGAGGTGTCTCAGCTCTGCCTGGGGCCTTCAGTCCCTGCCTGAGCCATGTTGTAGGTATGCCTGTCTCTGCCCCTCTCTCCTGGATGGGCCTGCGACCTGTGCTGCAGAGAGCTGCTCTCCTGGAGGGAGTCCTCAGACCTAGGTCATAGCTTGTCATGCAGAACTATATGCATAACATAGCATAACTATTATATTCTATTGCATCTGCTCACCATGAGTCGAATACCAGTGAGACTATTATTTGCCTGAAATGCCAGGGTACTTTCAGCTCCAAAAACACGTTCAGGACACATCACAAAAGTTAGAAGTGGAAGCAGGATTTTATTTTTCTGTTATTTTTCTGAATTTGTTTCAGAGCTGATGCTCACAAGCATTAACACAATCTGCATGTGTAGCCAGGAGCAGGCTGATGCATTCTCCAGTTTAGCTTGAAAAAACATCCCTTGTAGTCTGGCAAAGGCAAGTCACAGAGCTACAGAAAGTAGCAGCAGGAATACAGACTAAGCAGTCCCTGTTTCCTGAAGACTGAGAACTTGATAAATGAGGATCAGAACCGACCATGCACAAAAGAAGAAGCGGTGTGTGGTACTGCGGGGTATTTTCCGAATTAGGACGCATATCAATGACAAGCATCCTTTTTGCCTTCCAAAACTTGCTCCGCTCTGCTTCTTGGCCAGTAATGCATGAAAAGCACTCTCGTGCCTGCCCTGCGTTTGTATTGCGTGCAGGGAGAGCTGGAAAGTGGCAGCTCCTGATGGGGTAGCAAGCCTGGAGCTCTTCCAAGCACAGGCTGTTTTGCACAAGCAAGAACCCCTGGGGAGATGGAGCCAAGGGTAAAGCAGAGCTCGCTCCCACTACAAACTTGCACTAGGAAGGAGAGCCTGAGAGAGCCAGGGCACAAGTAGCACCTTGGAGGTGCAAAAGCAGCAGGCAGGAACCTCGCCAAAATGGCCCAGAGGAGCCCTGACAAGGGGCCCTGCTCAGTGCTGCAGAGGAAAAGAAGCAACCCCCGGGGGCCACCCTGGGAGTCTAGAAAGCTTCCTCTCCGCAGATGTGGGGCACGATGGCCACCTTTGTGGAGCAAGAGCAGCGGGCACCTGGCCTAAGTGGTCCAAAGGAACCCTGGCAAGGGGCCATGCTCAATGCTGCAGAGGAAGGCAAAAAACCCCCAGGGATACTTGCTAGTCTGCCTTTGGGGGAACAAAAGCCTTCCTCCTGCCACTTGCAGGGCATGAGAGGCCATCTTTGTGGTGCGTGAGCAGCAGGCAGTAACCTAGTCCAAATGGACCAGAGGAGCCCAGCCCTGACAGGTGGTCATGCTCAATGCTGCAGAGGAAGACAAAAAACCCCTGGGGACCAGTGCCAATCTGCCCCGGGGGAAAATTCCTTCCTGACCCCAGAGTTGGCGAGCAGCTATTCCCTGAGCATGTGAGCAAGACCTGCCTCCTCGTCCCACAGGCTGGTCACGCCTCCCAGGAGAAACCCAAGCCCTATTCTCCCTCAACCTGGAGCCATCTCCAGGGCTCCCAAGAGTGGCCAAATGCCCTTGGCCTGATCGACCTTGGGGACAAGAATCCTTCCCACCTCTGGCAGGACACCAGTGGCTGCTCCAAAGCACTGGGACCCCTGGCAACATCTCTGCATCCCGATTCTTATGGCTGCTGCCATTGGCTCTACAGGGGATGAGGATGGTGAGCTCTGCAGCACTCCTCAAGGAGGCATTCCCTTGCTCTTGCCACTGCTCTCCAGCTGAGAAGGCCTGATAGCCTCGGGCACCTCCAGATGTTGGTTCTTTTCATCTCCAGCAGCCTCATCCAGCCTCCAGTCTTCCTCCCTCAGTCCCCTCCAAGTAATTCCACTGGCTCCTCAAGGACTTCCTCTCGGATGTCTGCAGGATGCCCCCGGGCCAGCTCTGGCAGTGGGACACGGGAGGATGCTCCCTTTTATCCTGCCCTGGGGCATTGTGACTGCTGCGTTGCTGGGTGATGGCAGTGTGACACTGGGGTGACCAGGCCTTCCATGCGTAGCCCTGCCTGCCGCCCCTCCGCCCAGCATCCTTCGGAATGGAAGTGGAGCGGGAGGTGCTGATCTCTTCTCCCTGGGATCCAGTGCCAGGACACACGGGAATGGCTCAAAGCTGCGTCCGTCAGGGAAGGTTCGGACTTGACAGGAGGAAGCATTTCTTTACCGAGAGGGTGCTCAAACCCTGGAACAGGCTTCCTAGAGAGGTGGGCGATGCCCTGTGCGGGTCAGTGTTGAAGAAACATTTGGACAACGTGCTTAATAACATGCTTTAGGTTTTGGTCAGCCCTGAATTGGTCAGGCAATTGGATTTGATGATCATTGTTGTAGGTCCCTTCCAACTCAACTGTTCTGTTCTAGTTTACTGCATTCTGAATGTACGCATTAGAATACCTGAGCAGAGGTCTGTGCTAGTTCCTTTTACATGTGAAAAAACATCCATGTTACTGCATAGTTACAGAAATTTTTAGGCAAGTTGGGTTCAAGACAGAAAGTCATATATATGCCATTGGATGATTGAGCTGAACTGTTTTGTCTGGTCTGACCAAAGTTGTTCCTCCTCTTGTCCCCTCCGGCATTTGTCAAAACTGCATTACAGCGGTGAGTTTCCCTCCTTTTCAGACATATTTTTCACAACAATGCACCTTTCATTTATACCTTATTTTAAAGTTTCTCTTTTGTATTTGCTCATTAGTCCTGAAAGATGACAGTATATTTACATTCCTGTTTGCTATACAGTGACTGAGTTTCCAGTTCCATGTATCCCTGCACCTAGCTTTAGTGAAGAGATAATTTCCTCCATTCATTTCTTTATGACCTTTGATTAGTGTTAAATTGTATCTATGTGTTTCTTTTGCCACTCCTTTATTTTATTAAAAATAATTGCATTTAAAAAAATAATTGTTTCTCTGCATATTTTTACTTTGTTTTGCCTGTTTTTACTTGGTCTTTGCAGTTAGAGTTGAAGTCTCCTTCTGAGATGGCCAGATGTGAGCTGACTTTGATCTAAAAACCATGTAGCCATTCTTGTGCATTTGTAGTGTGTTATATATGTAGTCAGTCCACTGCTGTCAGAATGCTTCAAACCTATTGCACATGCTAGGTGATAGACTCATGCAGAATAAATTTGGTGTTTTCAAGATCTCTTGCCAAAGGCTGATCACTCTGCAGTGCACTTGCGGTATGTTTGATGTTGTCATCAAAATATTAAACATACTGATCATCTCTGTGCCCTGTGGCCACAAAGGATTCTGGAATTCACAACATGCCACTGTTTTTCACAGAAACGCTAAGAATCAGCAGAAGGCTCAGATTTAGTTTAAAATGTTGTTAATATTTTCATTAAGGGTGTAGATCATGGCATCTTCTGATTTTATAGTTGCCAAGAACTTTCAGTAATATAATCTTGCTTCCTTTTCCTTATAACTGTCAAACTTTAATTGATACATCTAGTTAAAATAATCTAACTATTTGCAAGAATTATGTTAGGGAAAAAATGTTATTCTAGACAAGTTTAGAAATAAGAAAAACTTGTCTTACTGAAAAGTTATGGAGTCCTTCATGCCTTAGTGTGGTAGATACTTTGCCTCAGGTCACCTTTTTTAAAAAAAAAAAAAAAAAATTATGCTTGGTTCAAATGGGTTTTGTGGAGACTCAGTAGATTTTGACTGTTAGATTTTGTAGGCATGCTCCACACCTTAGGCTGATTTCATGCATTATGGTTTTTTTTCCTTATTGCAAGGTCTGCTGTGATACTAGGCATCAGAAATGAGGAAGGGGAACCTCCTTCTCTTTTGCTCCATGTGTTAATGCCTTCTTCTGGTGTTGATAAAGGGTTTAGTCTAGTCAATCTGTTTAATTGTCCATGTTGCAGCCTCATATAACAAACATACCATAACAGTTAGTTTGCCAAAAAAACATGTCCAGGCCACGTTTAGGACACAAATGAATCACACTAGATTTTGCAAATATGCAGTGTAATGTGCAGAACTGTAACTGGGCTCTTCCCTTGCAAGGAAAACCACTTAGGCACCGTTTACTGTTTGTATAATTGGGATTCTACTATTGAAGTACTGTGTACCTTTAAAAAAAAAAAAAGAAAGAAAAAAAAAAAGAAAAAAGGAGGTGGCCCTAACAAGCTTATAATGTTGTGATGTAAACAATTGAAGAGAAATACAGTAGAATAAGATAGCTTGCATTCAGGGTAATAAGCAGTTGGTCACCGTAGTTACTACCAAGACTTTGTCCAGGGTCTTATGTGGGATGACAGAGGAAAGATTGTTATTTGGGAAAGATTGGAAGAAAGACAATGCAGTAACAAGGAATGGTCATTCATTTGGGGAGGAGCTATCCCTCTAAAATTTGCGAAAATTTACGTTCCCCTAAAGATTTTCATCAGGAGTCAAAGTCTGTATGTGCTGGCTTGTGTTTCTGAAAGTAGTAATTTCTTCTCTATGGGGATTATTGTAATAAGTTTGAATAGCTTTAAATGGTTTCCTTGGATGCTTTGGAATGTTGTTCATGTCATGGTTGTCTGTTCCCAAAATATAAAGCCCATTAATGCTGTAAGATGAAATAAAATGCATATTTTCTGAAAATCCAGACAATTTTTGGTTTAGGATGCTGTCCTCTCTGTAAGTTGTTATCAGAGGTACATAGGCATTGTTCTGAGGATAACTTGCCAGATGTATTGACACTGTTGCCAAAATTTCTCATAGCATGACCACATTACCTTTTTGTCTCCATCAAACCTAGTCTAGTAATGTTGCTTTTTTATAAAGTGTTTCTGACTGTGCATGGGTTGTTGTAGCTTACAGTGTTGGAAAAAACCAATATAAAATGTATGTGAATGCTTATTTTGCATGCCTGCCTAAGACTCCTACAGACAACAAGACTCCACTAATCTCTTAGCTTTGGCAGTTTGAAGAACCAGAGAAGTCTGTTTAACAAAGGTCGTATTTTTTTCTTTAACAGAAAAAAAAGCAATTTTTGGTCACATTTGCCCTGTATAATTCAGTCTTCTCATCCCTTTTTATTTTCCTACTCAAATATTTGCATTTATGCTGTTTAAATCCTTGAATGACAACCAATCGGTTTAATTTCGCATTTTTTTGAAAAAGGTGTGTTGTTTTGTTGTTTTTTTTTTTTAAATAAAAGTTTAATACAAAAGAGCCAAAACAGAGATGTATGCAGTTAAAAATACTACTTGATCTTCAGCCTTAGGCTATAGTTTCAGCTGTACTTTAAGCAAATACTGCAACTAAAAGAAGCATTTCTTTGCTGTCTTCCCCCCTTTCCCCCCCATTCCTTTGCTGCCTCCTCTCCCCCCCTCCCCGCCCCTGCTTTCTTCAGGCCACCTGCTTTCTTGCTGGGAGTGAGTTCCTTGCATGAAGCAGGCTGGGGAACTGATCTAGGGTAAAACTGAATGTCGGTCGTTCTCCCCACTTCTTCCTGCCTCCCTGACCAAAACCAGCACCACCACCCCGCCCCCATTTTAACTTGGATTGGTTCTCCAGTCTGGTTTACTTCAGGACACTTGTAGTGTAGGGAATAAGCAACTGAGGACAATGGAAGGTGGGACTGATTCTCTCATCAACAGTGTTGCCTTGTGCTGCTTGAAAAGTGTGAGAGAAACCGGACTGAAAGAATGATCAGATCTTGCTTTCTGGGAAAGGCTGCAGAGTTGTGCATGTATTCTCTTGTGAGTCTTACATTCCTGCACATACCTTTGTGATTAGAGATGGTGAAATCTGTCATTCTAGTTTCCATGAAATTTTGGTTCTTCAGAATATAATTTTGTTGTGTTTTAAAATGAAATGTCCTGCAAAAGAGAAAGCTGGAAGGAGACTATTTATTATCTCTCATCACTGAAGCTGCATGCTACCCAAGCTTATCTATCTTGTGGGGTAGAAAATGGCCCTACAAAACTTCACCTAATACTAGACACACTGGGGTGTCTTCTTTCATGTTCTAAGGGCATAAGATACCTGTTCCATCTTAACTCTTTCCTTCAACAACTTACTAGGAGATCCACAGATTTCCATGAGCCCCGTATGCACTGTGACACTGGTGTCTTCTGGCATTTTAGTGAGGAGACAAGAGAAGGGGTGATCACTAAAGAGGGGAGAAGCAGAGTTCACCTCCAACCTTTTCAAACTCTAAAGCAGAGATTTTCAGATGCTGTGGGAAGGGGAGAAGAGAGACTTACAACACACTTAGCAAGACTAGATTGGATTGCTCAAGGCAGAGGAAGGCAGGGCACAAGACTACTGTTTAGGAGTAGTTTAATCATTTGGATATTATTTTATATTGCATATATTAGACTTACAGTTGTACCATGATAGTAGTTAATTGTTGATAACTGCTTGATGGCTCTGAGAAAGATTGATGTGATTCCTATTGTGAGCTTAAACTGTTTGCTAAAGATAAGAGTGCTCTTACATGGTCCCAGACAGTGAATGGGACTGGATTTTGGGAACCTCCGGATTCCAGAATGGTAACACTTCAGAGTTCCCCAAGCTGGCCTCAAAAGTTAGATGTTCTTGAGGCAGATGTCTCCTCGTGGAAGCAGCAACTGGGCAGCCTGAAGGGCTGCTTAGCATAGGAGACTCAGTGGGAAACACTCTTTATGTCAAGATGTCCCAAAATAGCAGATCTGGAATCCTCATTCAAGTTTTTCAGCTATCAGATTGTAGAAAGAACTGGGAGGTATGTAGAGCCCAACTACTACAGGTCAAGACTTACAGGCTCTGACAGTGGGACTTCTCAAAGCTGATGTTCTGAAAGAGGCTTTGCTGCAGCAAACCAACTTACTGGTGGCTTTGGGCTGCATATTTTACTTGACCTCTTCTAATCATTGATCAAAAACTATCTAAAACTATTACTTTTTCACTGTGCTTTCTTAACATTACAAAAATACATAACTTTTAGCAGCCAAAGTAATTTATGGACATTTTAAAACAATTTGCTGTTTTCTTCATCAGTTACTGAATTAGGTGTTGGTCTGCTAAGCAATATGATCTTGTAAGCCTTTGAAAATTATATCAAGTGCTTTTCAAGTACCAAGATAATTTGCTTTTAGCTATACATTTTTGTTCATCCTTCTTGAAACAGACTTCCTTAGAAATACAGTTTTTTCTTTCAGTGTGTATTTTCACTACGTTATTAGGAAGACTTAAAAATCACACTGGTTCAGCGTTTTCATCCAGAAAGGAACTGGTTAAAGTTGCTGCTAAATTTTCACAGAAAAGAACTGCTGATCTCAAACTGTTAAAAAATAAAAGGAACTTTTGGTTTCTGGTTGGTACCTGTAAATGCTGTGGTAGTAGAATACGGCAAACAAAAGGGAAGTTCAAATGCAAGCCACCTGTGTCTTTCTGAAAAACTTGTCGGAAACACAAAGGCATCATGTCCACATTCCCTGTGCAAAGGAAAGCTCATACACCTCGTGTATACCATAGCAAGACAGTAATGGCCAGGTGCGAGTTGTTCTGGCAGAGGTAGGAGTATACACTCTAGCTGTGGTTGTCATCTTGCTGTTTAATACTGTTAGTAATTTTACCATTATAAACAGTACTTTAAAGTTACTTTTGAATCATGTTATTAAATATTGTATTTTAAGAATATAAGTTCTTAGAGGACATGTAATTACTATCCGTAGCTGTATCCTTTTAGAACAAAAGGTAGCCGCTAAGGCTGCTGTATTAAAAATGTCACAGATGCAAATTGGTGGGTAGTTATTGTGGTTTTGTTTGAACTCACCCTATTGCCAATATATTCCCCTTGTAGTTTTTCACTTTGAGCTTATCCTTAGATTATAGACAGTTAGAGTTTTTACTTCTTTTAAAGTGTTGTCAGCCAGTTTTGTGTCACTTTCACTTTTTTGTGAATTGTAATGCCTTGAAAATTTAATTCACTGTTTAGACCTGCTGAGGAAAGGACTAAAAAGCTTGTACTGTGTATGTTGGGCAATGAAATAGATGAAGATTCTTCATGCTTTTTAATAGAATGTTTGGCTGGCTTAGGGCTTCCTCAGAAGAGCTATTCAATCTGATGTTTGCTTTAAAATCTTTTTTTTTTGAAAACTTGTTTTATACCAAAGTAGGGCATGTTATATTCTTTCCATGCTTAGTGGAACAGCAGCAGAGGAAAGCTGGATAGCATTGCTTGTTTGTTAGTTTTATTTATAAATATATTAAGTTTGCATTATTTGAAATGGAATGTAAGACATGAGGTATAGTAATGCCACAGCCAGTAGCTGAAGTCTTTACCAGACAGATTAAGTTGCTTTGTGTGTATTTTTCAATTCACAGTTCAATTGTGTTGAATTCAGAAGCAGTTCAAAGTAAAGCACAGTGTATCTTTTTAATTGATCTTGCTTTCAGGAAAAGAATTTATATCTTTAATTTTGTTTGAAAATAAAAGTTTGGGTTTATGTGGCTTCTTAGCCACAGGGGTATTGGAGTTTTTTTCACTAGTTTTTTCACTCCTTGTAAGTATTTGTCAGCTATGGGAACTTGTTGTGTTTCTTTGTTGGTGATACTTGTTTTGCTCATGTATTTACTGCTGTTTTTGTAAAACCTGGACTAGAAATATTTTCAAAATGTTGTAAGAGTATTATCACAGCCAACTTCGCACATTATGCAGCATCAGCTACTTGGAGCTTTCCATTGCTCCTGTGATGGTATCACAAGCTATTCTTACTATAAAAGAGATATGGTAACCAGAATCCAAATTGTTAATTTAACAAATCAGATGCACTGTGTTGCACCAGCCACATACCAAGTGGTCATAGTATAGGTCATCATTATTATGTCCAAAGGTAGTTTATCAGAATACAGCAATTATTTGTTCTATCATTTGGTAAGTAGTCTCCTACTTACTTGTGCTGATCACTGCAAGGTGATGGGTGTGCCAAGTACTTCTTAAAATGAAGAGTGATGTTAGATACCTCATCCTGTACAAGGTTTCAAGGCATTAAGTGAAACTAGCAAAGGCTAGGTTCAGAACAAATTAGAATGGGATTCTTAATCTCATAATGTGGTTAAAGCTGAGAAACTTCCCAGCATGGGACATAGCGAAAGCTTACACATTTGGGATAGGACAGATACGTGGAAGAGGAATCCATTTTCTTTAAATGGGAACAAATCTTACAGGGAGTGTTGTGATTTGCTGACTCCCCATTAAGCATCCTTTGAGAGAGGACACTAGGCTAAACTGACTAGTGGTCTTACTCATGGCTATTCTTAAGCTGTATTTTAGCAAATATGTAATTTCCCCCATTTTGCTTTATCTAAAGTGTGCATTAGCCTTTTAGTATTGCTCTCTACCACCTTTGTAATGAGGGCTTTCCTTCCGTGTTTAGGTTGGGTTTTGTGGTGTTGATGCTCCTGTTGTGTTATGCAATACCATTGTGACTCAAGTCCATGTCATCTCCATATCTAATGCTACTATAAGATTGAAACTTCTAAAATTCTTTTAATAGGAAACTAAGAGCTGATCTGATCAAGTCTGAGTTAGCTTTCTTCCAAAGTCCTTTAAAAGTGCTAAGTGATTAAATGAAAAAGGTATGGTTTACAGACGCAAGAGACTTCAACATCAAACAGCTCAACTCACAGCATATGTCACGTGTGAACAATCTGTAAGTTACAAAAAGAAATTGTCTTATCTTTCATGCTGTATTCACTGAAGTCATAGTGAGAGCAAAACTCTGGGTGGTGACGAGCCCAGCTGTGACAGTGAGAACATGCTGAAAGAATACTAAATATGTCTTATGAAAAAATAAGTTTAAATGCTCGGTCCCAGAGATTTGATTGATCTCTCTCATGGTTAGCTGTTGTCCCTTCTTTTTTTTTTTTTTTGCCTTCCCTTGAGTATTTCCTACTATGGTAAGAAAAAAGTCAATATGAGTTAAAGTATTTTGAAATCGGCTTTAGACATAATGCTACAGTGAATTGTGATTGCTCGGGAAATAACAGGTCAGGACTAGGTAGAAGAAAACATTACTTTCATGCTGCTCTGGAATTATTCATATCATTTAATTCAAAGTCAGACTGGTCAGTCAACACTTTTTTTAAACAAAATATATTATGTAGCTTTTAGCAGCCTTCCGAGAGAACCTAGTTATATTGTATGGATGCATTAGTGGCTCTTTTCATTGGACAAGGCATGGCTGCAGTTTTTCTTGCCTTAAAACCCTCTCCCGTGAACAAGTATCTGATGTTCAAAAGTTTAATCTTGTTATCAAAGTGTTACAGAAGTGATAATTTAGATATAATTTGCACCTGTACATTTTAGAGAGCTCTGTGGCCTCTCTATTCTAAATCCAAAGCAAATAGGTCTTAAAATGCATGTTGTAAGAGTTATGTACAACTTGCTAAGTTCAGATGTTAGAGAGATGGCTTTTATACACAGTTTGGTTGTTTGTGGAAATAGATTAGGAGTAATCATTTTGAATGATGCAGAAAAATTGTTTCTGCAATATCGCCCTATGAAAATAAGAGCTGTGATTTTTACAGATATGTGGGACTCCTGATGTGCACACCAGGGTGTCTTGGTAGCTTAAATATATGCCTTTTTTAATGCTGTGTATGATGTGTTAAAATACTGAAATCTGAAATTCAAATATTTCACGTAAGCTAGGTCTAAGAGCTGTCAGTGAGGGTTCAGGATACTCCAGAACCTTTAGGAGGATACCTGGTTTACCTGTGAAGACCATTTGATTCTGCTTTACTTTAGGGTAACTGTATTTGTGACCTGTTCATGGTTTGTTTTCACGTATGGGCCCAATGCCCCAAAGAAAAAAGGAAAAATAACACTCTTGTTCCTAGTTTATTTGTAAACCAGGTCAGATACCCTTGATTAGCTCTCAGCTGGAGCATAATTTAAATCCTGCCAGATTGAACCTAAACAGCAGGCTTTTTTCAGATCGGCCGAAAGATAAGGAGAGAAAAATAAAAGCTATTTCCAGTTCACGAGCAGTACAACAGTGCTGAATAAATCTGCAACTGTTAATGAATAGCTATTTCAAATATTTACAGGAGGCAAAAGAAAAGAAGATTGGCATCCAAGGCAGCTGTGCCCAGGGAGAGCTATTAAAAATAAACATGATAAATGATGTTCAAGTGCTCGTATAGCTGTCAAATATCAGAGGTACTCAAAAGTGGAAAGGGTTTATACTCTATGGCCATGCTGCTAAGCATTCTGGACAGGGATTTTTTTCCTCAAATTTTTCATAAAAATAACATTTAGCAGATCAAAAGGGGACAGTGGATCTAATGTAAAATGTTCAAAAAAAGTTGTACTTTTTTCTACATTAAAATACACAAATGCTTATTTGCTTTGTAGGTGAAAATTGAATTGCTTTATACATTCAATTATTTCCACACTTGAAATAATTTCTTTAGTCTTGATTCCTAATAAAAAAAAGTGATGAGAGTTTATGGTCATAAAAAAATACATTACTTATTTTTATGACTCTTTCAGTCTTCTGTATTGGTGGATGATAGTGATGAAGGTGTATGATTGTTGCATTGATTTTGTATGAAACTTGAGAGATTGTATATACGTAGTAAGCTATGGACTTCATATGCTTCTGTACACAGATTTTTTTTCCAGGTTGTCTAGAAAGTATTTTTATATCAGTTTTCAGTTCTGAGTTTAATGTATGTCAGTTGACTGCAAACATTTTAGCAGATGCTTTATTTTTGTGCTTCACTGTGAAGCTAGTTTCTCAGAAGCTGTCATGCTGGCGAATCCCTCTCTCCCCTGCATTACTCCCCCCCAACGCCCCCAAAAAAACCAAAACAAAAAAACCCAAACAACCCGATCCCTTATATACCAGAGATAGACCAAGTGCAAAGGACATGAGAAAAATGTATAATAGAAATCATGTGTTTGTTGTGCGTGGATATTGCTTTCTTCCCTCTTGCAATGTTTTTTTCCCTTTCAAAAATGAATGAGAAAAAATGATGCTAAAATACTAATCCAGCTTGTCGTAGAAATAAGTTCAGGTCCTGTGTTTGAGCGGTAAGCAAATGTGGAGTACATGTAACAAGCATACTTTCACTGAAACGCTGCAGGAAACCCATGTGTTACAGTTACATCGATTGCTGTCTTGCTTGTGCATAAACTCCTGTCCTTTAGCACTGAAATTCACTGTGAAATGGGTATGAGCTCAGCTGTCTGTATCTGTCATGGAGAACAGTCTAAATAGTGTCAGTTTTATATTTGGTGTCTTGAGCTTTTGAAGGAATTCCTAAATTAAGTGTATGCTGATGACTCAATGAAGAGGAAGAAGAAATCTGAAAGCATCTCTTTCCTTAACCTTTGCACATCTTTATTGTTATGGAAATGGCTTAGTGGTTTCCTCAAAGTAAGTTTTAGCAAAATCTGCCAGATCCACTTCTTATCAAATTGTGGTAAGAAGTGCATTGATGATGAAAAAATGGGAAAAGATAGGACCTCCCCAAGCCTGAAGACATTCCAAGCCTGAAAGGTTGCCTCTTATTTGCAGTTTTATCTTTCCATGTAATGGCAGATGTTACTTTTCAATACACTATTGCATAACAGTATAGTTTCCTGAAGTATCAAAGGCGACAGCAAATTCTATACTGGTTTCCTTAACATGGAGGCTTTGTATGTCACTGGGCATTGATTTGAGAGTTAGCACAGTGTTGGATATGGAAATGATTGTAGCTGCCATGGCCCAGCGTGCTTTCGGTCATCTTTAGTTAAGCATCCCTGTTGCCTCATTTCCTAAATGGATGTCGTGATAGTTACACTTTTATTGTTTCAGGATTATAATCCTGTGCTGCATAGGGTGCAACACCTGAGTCACTTTAGGAAACTAATGTGTACTGTTGTATGTATTTTAAGTGAAATTTTATAGTTGTGCCATGTAAACCAGACCTCAGAAATCTTGAGACATTTTTTGTAAATTTTAAACGTGAAATCTGAGTTGTCTGTGTCACCCTTGAAAAGTCCATGTGGTTGGAGTAACCACTTCTCATCTGCCTAAGTAATACCTCCCAGCTAGGAGCAGGAAGGGCATTTGAATTGGATTTTCCTCCTTCTGGGAGTGGAACAAACTGTTCTCTCTTAACTAGATCTTTTGAAGGCTTGCTCTGCAGTTAGCTCACCAGAATCTAGACTGCTTAACCTTCTGTATGTGGTAAAACCCCCATAACTTTCCAAATTATTTAAGGAAAGGAATAGGTAATGGCAAAGGAAAGGAAGCTATTTGGAAGGCTTGATAGTTATGTGTATATCAAAATAGAATTTGCCATATATAGATAAAACATACATGATTTTTGATCTGTATGAATACTGTGCAGAGCAGGAAAATCCAGTTTCTCTAGCCTTTTTTTTTTTTTTTTTCAAAACCCTTTTTGGTTGCACAGTAGGAATCATACTCATTACAGAGTAGGTCTTTTCATTAGTTTTGGATAAACAATAAGCTGACATACTTTCTGAACAAAAGTGAACATTAGTAGTAATACTTTTTAAAAAAAATTAATTTTTAACCTGCTGTCCTGATTTCAGCTGGGATAGAGTTAATTTTCTTTCTAGTAGCTGGTATAGTGTTGTGTTCTGGATATTTGATTTAGTGTGAGAATAACATTGATAACACACTGATGGTTTCAGTTGTTGCTAAGTAGCGTTTAGACAAGTCAAGGATTTTTCAGCTTCTCATTGCCCAGCCAGCGAGAAGGCTGGAGGGGCACAAGAAGTTGGGAGGGGACACAGCCAGGGCAGCTGACCCAAACTGGCCAAAGGGATATTCCATACCATGTGATATCATGCCCAGTATATAAACTGGGGGGCAGTAGGCCTGGAGTGGATTGCTGCTCAGGAACTAACTGGGCATCGGTTGGCAATTGGTGAGCAATTGCATTGCGCATCACTTGTTTTGTATATTCTAATTATTTTGTTGTTTTTTCTTCCTTTCTGTCCTATTAAACTGTCTTTATCTCAGCCCACGAGTTTTACTTTTTTCTGTTTCTCTCCCCCATCCCACTGGGTAAGGGGGTCAGTGAGCGACCAGCTCCGTGGTGCTTAGTTGCCAGCTGGTGTTAAACCATGAAACCTGCAGTGTCTCACTGGAAGAAATAAGATGCTTGTAGCATTCATTTAACAGAGATCTACCTAATGCCAAGTAGTATGTAATACTCTTCAAACAGTGCTTCTTATGAATAAAGCTTATCTTCGTGTATTTGAACTAAAATTTGTGTGGACTGCATTATTCATACAAGCTAATGTTGCATTATGATGTGATTCTTCTTCAGCTGTGGTGAGTACTGTTTTTTAAGCACTGATGACATGAAGAGAATTTTGTGTAGAACCCATTTTATTATAGCAAAGCTTAATATGTAGAGCTTCTGGTTGGAGGATATGAAAGAGAAAGGGTTAATGGAGAGTTTAAGAAAGTTCAGTTTGCATGAACAGTAGAGAAGACATTCTTGCTCAGAAACTCTGGGTTTTTAAAAGACCTTCTGGTTAACCTATGAAGGTATATTTCATGTCTCTGGAAAGCACATGTACTTGCAGACTACTTTAGTTAATTACTGAAAATAAATACATTTTCTGCTAAACCTTGTAAATGTCAGGTGCCTTGAACTACTGGAAGGGTGTAGCAGACTTATATTTTCTTCCTCCTTTAGTAGTTTCCATTTTTTGCAAGTAGAGTAGATTTTTCTGCCTTCTGTACACAGAGAAACTTCTTACCGTTCTTGTGTTTAGAAAGGAGAGAGATTCAAATGGCATGCCCAGACAAAATTTACTCACAGTATCGTAAGAGTGATTTCTTTGGGCATGTCTGCTGCAGCATCCCCCCACCATACCCCATGCTGAAGGCAGCATACAACATCTGCGGTGGGCAGACTGCATCTGTCTAAGCTGACTTCAGTAAAATTACCCAGAGCACTTTTGTAAAAGTAATTATTGTTGTCCTGCTCCAGATCTTCCGCTAGCTGTGAAGAGGGGAAGGATACTCTCCATTATTTTACTGTTCCCCAGGACCGTATCTTTTTCCCTCTTCGTAAATATGCTAGTACCTGTGTCTGCTTATATTTTTCCCAGGCTGCAGCAACAAGAAAGAATAATAGTGTTGCAGAAAACCCTTAGTATCCTGAGCAGAAGCAGAAAAGCTAATAAAACTAGCATTAATTTCTCTGTTGCTGCTCTTCCAAAAATCTGTGAGGAGTGGTAGCTGGATGGACCTGAAGATGCAAGGAGATGAAACTTCAACTACTCAACTTCCACTGTTAGGTGGGAAGTTCTTTGCAAACATAGGGATAGAAATTTTCTTTGAGGTTTAATCAACCAAATATCAGTGTTTCCTTATCCACAAGAGTTTGAATAAGGAATAAGCACATGGAATTATTTTTTTAACACTTTGTTAGAGCACAATATTAAGTTCTTTTTTGAGGATGGATAATTGAAACATAATTTATATCTTGTGTATTAAGTACAGTGTTTGGTCCTTTAAATATTCCAAGTAGTAAAGTTGTCATAAAAGAAGTAGTATTTTTACATTTCTAGTATTCTGTGGCAAAAAATATCTTACAGCAAATAATAAAATAAAAGTTCTATAAGGATTTTTAAAGTTGCTTTCATGTTTGGTTATTATAAACTGCAATATCCTTCACTGTGAGTTAATTTTGAAAGTATCTGAGGATAGAGCAGGTATTATACTGTTAAAATTTCTGTGACATGGATAATTTTACAGGTTACAGGAATTTTATTTAGACATAATAAAGTTAGGGCTGTGAAGCTTATCTTTTCTTTCTCAGCCCCTTCCCCCAATGCAACTCTTGCTTTATAAAGATTTGTGCTTGATTCTTACACGTATTTAATGTATTTTTTGGTATTTAATTATTTTAATTTGCATATTGGGCTTGCATAGTCTCCTTAAGTTAATTGTTTCATTTCTCCAGCTGTTCCTAAATAGCCATTGTGCTGATCAAGCACTTACTTCAGTATGTCCTTGATAAAATTAATGAAAGCATCTGTAGAAGCAGCGACAGCAGCTGCGGTGCCTTATGGAAGCCAACTTCTGCTTAACATTCTGATAAAAGAAATAGTTTTGTACTTGTGCTGGAAGCTAATGCTGGCTGGCTTACTTCTAGCATAAAAAGAGTTGCACCTGCCACGGCTAGACCAAGCACTGAGGCTTGCTGATTACATGTTCTTGTTAGTGTCATTGTTATTGGTAAAATGGGAGTGATGTCATCCTTATCAAACCCTACTGGCACCCTACAGAGTGACAAATAATTTGCCTGCTGCTGTTTATCAGCATGGGCCTTGTTTTAGAAGTGACGAGAGTGCTGAATTTTCACAGTTGAATGCTGTACAACTGCAGAGGTGTATGAAAATGAAATGGATTGGTACTTGTAATCAGTGTGCATAGTGATGGTTAAGGTGTAATGAAACATAAGTGCACATTTAGGGTAATTATATTGCTACCAGGTGGGGCCCTGGGGCTTTGCATGTATAGAAACTGCTTGAGGTGGCGGATATGCAGGAAGAAGTACTGCAGCACCATCTGCTTTTTTCTCATTTCCTCATTAATTCTTCTATCCCCCAAGCCTGGACTGCACAGACTTTGAACAGCACTTGGACTGTTCAGTATCTCCTCCCCTTCTAGTTGGGTATAGCCCCAAACACTGGAGTGGATGTGATGCAAAACAGCAGCTCTTGTGAGTAGAATATATTAGCACACCCTTCTAGAGCTCTCCGAGACATACGTTGCATACGTCTCCTCTTTAACCTTCTCTCAAGATGGCTTTTTTTAGTAAAATCTGTTCTTGTTATATTTTAAGGCAGTAACTAATATTTTAAAGTTTTCTGTATGTATTGGTTGTGTATTCTTATGTGTCTATTTCTTAAATGGGTAATGAAAAATACTAAGAATTCCTCCAGACAGGCATCTGTATTTTCTGTTTATTTCAGTGGAAATCTGTAAACCTTAAGCTACTTGCATTTCTTTGAAGTAAGTAATGGGAATAAATGGTTGGTAGTTAAAAACACTACGGGTATCTTTTGCTCCTTGGAATCACTGTGCAAACTAAAAAATGAGAACTGCATATTGTCATTCATTTGTGATAATTACTATGGGAAATGGGAATGTATATTTTCAAATTTAAAAAGGGAAGAGGAGCCTGGTGCCCCCAAGGACACTACTGACACAAGCACACCAAATGTCTCAAATGTGGTAGATAGACCACATGTGCAGTTTGGTTGCACATGTCATGTAGAGTAGGTTTGATGTATCTCAGATGCCTTGTATTCATCTGCACTTGTTGATAGCTGATCTGTGTTATGTGCATTTACTTGTCTGGGAGTATGCTACAAAAAGCAGTGTTTTCAAAGCAGTTTCTGGACTGATGGCCACAGTCAGATTGTATTATTGTGAAATGTTTTGTAATTTATCTGGCTTTTCTGTTATAATGCATCTTGTATACATCTTTGACATTTTTATTAATCTCAGTTTTTCCCCGCTGAATATAGGTCATTATATAATTTGCACTGTTTGTTCCCTAATAAAAAAAGAACATTGCTGAGTGTGACTTTTTTTTTTTTAATAGCGCGTGCCAGGGTCAGGCTAATACTACTTGATGTAACTGCAGGGAAGTCAGTGGAGTAATACCTTGGCTAAATTTCACCCAACTTTTACTAAAGCATTCAAGTTTTAACTGAAGCCTGCCCTGTTACAGTATTAAAAAAAAATTTAAAAAATTATGTGAGATCTGTCTAGGTAAAAAAACAATTCTATATGTCTGAGGTGGCTCCTGGTAGCTATTTAGCGTAAGTTACCAAACAAACCCAGATTTTGGAAGTTAATGCTGATTTACAGAAGCTAATGCTGATTTACAGAGGTAAACATAAAAAACCATCACATTTTAAACTGATTACTTTAGTGAGAGAAATTATGGAAATTTTAAAAATAGATGTGTGTGCAAGTGCTGCATATATGGAGAACATAAAAGTTTAATCACTGTAAACTTTGAATGAAAAACTTATTTATGGGCGGCAAGGCCATTCAGTTTTATCAGCTTGACAAAAGCCAGTGAATTCTGAATATTGTTAAGACCTTTACTAAGACCTTTTATTAACACCTTACTTCTGGGAACCCTTGCAGAATGAAAACATGAATGATCCATTTTTTAGAATTAATTTGGTGACAATCCTTTATCAGAGGAATGCATCAACATCTCTTGGCCTGGTGGATGAATTACCTCTGCAGCCTGTGGCCCGAGAAGCTGTACAATGCTTGGACGTGATGCTCTTAATATACTTGAAATTGTTCTTTTGATTAGAATACTGGAGTATTATTCTGTTTATCCCACAACTTAGTAAGTTATCTTACTAAGGTGGAACATTTCCTAACACTCAAGGAAAGCAATGAATGTCCGATTTTATATATTTTTTTTGATCATGTTTCTTTCTCTAACAGCAATGAAAAGACAGATACCCTGTTTCTATGAATTAGTCTTTTAAATGGGCATTGGAGCTGGTGGTAGTGTAATGTACAAGTGCGTACCACATATGCTTACAATATGCTTTTGGTAGAAAGTGCTTACTACTAGGCAAGAAATATGTTAAGTGTTTCTGCCCTAAATCATGGGCAGTTCAGTTTTATTCTACCAGTTTTGGACAGACGGGGGAAAAATAGCAGCACATTTGTCTTACACAAGACCTCAGTTTGCAAGATTTTCGTATGTGTTTTGTTTGTCTTTTAAACACAGTTTCTGCCTCTACCTCAATCCTCTCTGACATACTTGCCTAGATGGACATGTCTCTCTCTTGAGAAAAAGAGCTTTTTTTGGCCTTGCAGGCATAAGCCTCTGTTACTGTTTCTGTTGGCCTTCTCTTTGCTTGTGATATGAGGTGGCAACTGTCAGTAGCAATGGCATTTCCAAGTTAAACGGAAGCAGCAGCTCTCAAACTCCAGGGATCTCTCATCCCCTTCTCCATACACACACTACATTTTTAAAGATCAAGATGAATCCTTTAATTCTACAACAGCTGATGAAAGAGTCAACAAAAACACCAAGCTGAAACAAAAGCATAGCTTCAAAAGACAGTTGATTCTGGGCAAAATTCTAGTTTGAAGTGTAGTGGCTTTCACTCATATAATTTGTATTCTTAGGACAAAACCAGCTGTTATATTGAAAACTTTCAACATTTAACTTGCATACAGCACAAGAAAGGAGATTGATTTTTGCCTAGAATCTGTAGGTCATCACAAGTGAAATACCCATGGTACTGGGCAACTTCTCTGTGTGAGTAATGGCTTGATTGCTATAAATACTTGGTGGTGCTAGTAAAAAAGTTATAAATTTATTTATATTTGTCCAATAATACATTTACAGTTTTCTGTCTTCAGTAGGATAATTATATGAATAGTACAGATAAAGTTCATGAAATGATCTGACAACAAGAAGAGAAAAGATTGTCATCCACTTTAGAGGAGAAACAAGTACTACAAAGGTGATGTTAAATCTGAAACGTAGGGTGCTCTTGAGTTTGTAGCTAGACACAAAACCAAGATGAATTGTTGTGATATGTTTTTCTTTACGCCTACTCTTAGGAGCATAGTCTTCAGCAAAAAGTGAGAGGTTATGATGCAATTGCCAAGTTAGTGGGAGGCAAGATGGGTGTGAGAACAGGGGAGGGAATGGTCAATGCTAAGTGCATCATGAAGACAGAATATTCTGAATTGCTTGAGCCCTTGAACAGTACATGAACTTGTACTCACTGTTTTTATTTTGGAATTCTGTACTGAGATGTTTGATATTTTGGCAGGAAAGAAGGACAGATCTTATTTGTCTGCCTGGTTTTCTGGATCTTGGCAATACGAAAAGTGCTTAGTTCACAATAAAACAGTGACCTTATACTTGTGAATCACTGTGTTTATACTGAATTCTATTTGTTGAATATATTTCTGTAACAGGACAGGTAAAAACTCTGTGCCTGAATAGATATAAAATTTGATTCCATCTTATCCCTATACCTTTTTGAATAAGCACTTTCAAATTCTTCTGTTGGTTTTCTGTTTTCTTGATATCCTTAATTTGACACCTGTCATAATGTCAAAGCTGACTCCTGTACTTTAGATCAACAGTACATTTTTAAAAATGATACTAATAATATATTTTAATCCACAACTCTCAAATTACAACACTTAAAGGTGTGTGTGACTCTTAGCATGCCAGAATTGCTTGTGGATTAGACTAAATTAGTTTATTAATTCTGAACATGTTCTATGTGAATGTAATGTAATTAGTTGAGATGGATTAGTTAATATATGAAGTATGGAGGATGAGAAATTTCAAACCAGAAGAGGGCAGCAATGCTATAAAAAAATAATTTTGGCTCAATTATCTTCCTTTTTCTGTTTTGCCAGTAAGTCACATGTATGTGCTCTGCTAATGTCTTGGACAGACTTTAAGATAAGTAGCATGAAAAAAGTCTGTTAATACCATTGCAGTGGTTATTATTTCAGTTATATTTCTTTGAACAGCTTCTTCCTGCCAAAAGGTATTAACTTGAAGAAATACATGTAGAGGACCTGTTGACTTTTTTCTTTAACATATATTTCTACTATGAAAATTAATTTTTATGATGTTGTGGTGATTTCTGGTTTTGGTGTGTCTGTCCTTAGATGATTCAGAATAAAATGTTTAATTTCCTAGTTGTCACAATCATATTCATTTTAGGGTATTGAATATCAAGCTGGGGTACTTTTTAATTTACATGTTGGAAGCAATAAGCTATGCTGGCCAAGTATATTGTATTGTATTTTAACAACTTTACTGTCCTCAGAAAGTGACTGTAGAAACACTAGTGTATTGCACAAATGTACCAGAGTACATAATGTAAAGCAGTATTAAGTACTTGTGTGTAAACTGGAGTGGGGACCATATTAAATGTGAGGTAGTCCCTAGATATGCAGGACTAAAATTTAGTTGATTCTTTCTGATGATGCATCAGTTGTAGGAAAAAAGTGGTGTCGTCTTTTTGGAGTATGTTCTAAGAGGTAGTGGAATGGGGGAGAAATAGTTTCAATGCATTTTCCATACATAGAGGAAAATAGGTCTGTTGAGGAAGGTGATGTCCCACATATTCTTATTATAGAACAGAGCTACTCCTCAGCACTCAAAAGTACTGATATAGTTCTGCAAGTGAGTGGGAAGAGGAGATAGACAAGCATTGCTTATTTTGGTGCTGAGAGAACATCTGAAGAATAACTGCAGCTATTTATATGGCATTAGCAATGTGTTGGTACTAATAGTTGTGGAAATGTACATCTTGTGTACAATTACATTTGTGGAAATATAAGGTTTGAATGTTCTTTTTTCCCAGTGCTGATTCAGACAGGAAAGCAATAGCCAGAAACTGTTCAAGGGTCCACACTGTTCTGTAGTCTGAGAGAATAAACCCAAATGTTCACATGCTACAAAAGAACTGGAATACACAGAGGGTGTTGCTTCACCATCTGGGGAAAAATTAGCATTTCATTTGTATTAGCTTCTTCTGCTCTGGTTTTAGAAGCTGACTCACTGTCTGAACACACTAGAGGGCTTCTCCTAATATGTTAATTTTATACTAGTCTGTGTGCTGATTAGTATCCTTAATAGTTTCCTGTATGTGGTGCACAGTGCATGCTAACATGCCATTGTTAAATAGCACCATACATCCAGGTTGCTATTGGGTATGCCCACTGGAAAAAGTAGAAATTTAGCCTTCTATTGTTTGGGTACGTATAATTATCTATGCTTCTTCCTGGCTAGACATGTCTTAGTCCTGTGTCAATCTTGACTAAGACATGACTAAGGGGAAATTCAGAAACCAAGAAATCTTTGAAGATGTTAAGATGACAGCATTGTTTAAGAGTACCTGAGCTGTGTTACTTATGTCACGGCTGTTCTCATGATTACTTATGGGGAATTTCTGGTTCCGGATTTCTGGTGCAGACAAGGCTGTAGAAGGAAGAAATATGTGCTAGTATGGCACAAAAGCTCCTCCCAGTGGGCAGCCCCCCCCAACCCAGCTACCCACTGAAGATGAAATCATTTAATATTAACCATAATGTATGCACAGTAAGACAAACTGGGCACTAATACAAGGAACTATTGAGTGGCTGAAGTCTCATATATTACTACATGCCAAAGGCATGAATTCTTTTAAAAAGACATATCCATAAGTATGTCTCGCAGCTTTTAATTAAATCCTGCAAAATCCCAGCAAGACTTAAGCATTTCTACTGTTCTCTGAATCTTGCTCTTCTACTGAAAATAGTGGTTTGGTTTTTTTTATTCTGAACGCAGAGGTGCAAGTTGGAATTCTTGCCATTAAATGAATCTGGAAATGCAAGATAATGTCGGTAGGCTTGATCTGATTCTGTGTGCTTCAGTTTTAAAGATGCATTTATTTGACTTTAGGCGTGTAATTAAACAGCCTTGGCTTGATGTGTGTAAGTTTGTATCTTGCAGAGTTTTTTAAGCTTTTTGCCAAACTGACAGAATATGGCACAAGAAAGCAGGATTTCAAGCACCTTGGAAGTTGTTTTCTATAGTTTCATTCTTTAAAAAGAGGTAAGTTTTTTCCAGGAAAGAAGAGAATTGCTTCCTAACTTCTCTTAGTATACTATGCACTTTGGTTACCTACCCAAGATGTGCAGAAATTGAGAACTGAAGTCCAATCTTCCTTGACTATATAGGGAAATAATCTCCTCATTTAGACAGCTGAATGAGATACTCAAAATCAATGTGAATTCATCTGTTTTCCCCAAAGTAGTCAGAAAATTCCCTAGCATAGTTTATAGATGAAAGCATACTTAATACTACCTTTGTAGCATCCTACCAAAATTCTCAAATAACACCTGAGTTGATGTCATATTTTCTTACGTGGAAGCTGGGGGAATTTTGTTTCCTAGAATCACACAAGGGTTCAGGCTGGATGGCACCTCTGGAGGTCCTCTGGACCCACCCCCCTGCTCAGGTCGGGCTAGGTTTGTGAAAGGATTTTTTTGTTGTTCATTCAGGCTGGATGGCACCTCTGGAGGTCCTCTGGTCCCACCCCCCTGCTCAGGTGGGGCCAGGTTTGTGAAAGGATTTTTTTTGTTGTTCCTTGGTCTAATCCAATAGGTGTCCTAGCTTTTTACCTTCAGTGCAGGCTACAAAGCATGTTAACTTCTTCACCATAAGAGGTACCTGGTAGGATATACCTCCCCACAACCCTGGCCAACATACTGCTAGAAATACATGAATTACAGTTAATTTGATATTATTAAGTGGAAGGACTTTCTCTATGTTATGATATTGTTTTAAGAAAAGAGTATATGTTACTACTATGTAAAATGCAGAAATATAAACCAAACTTACATAAGCTGATTTCTAGAAACCTCCTTTTTCTAGTTGGGTTACTGAATGCAATATTCAGGTTTAATTGCAAGATACTTTTGGATTTCTTTTCAAATACTGTATAGCCTGTGTTCATAGTTTCTATATGAATTATTGCTGGACATTTTGACCATCTTTTCCTGTTCTTGTTGTAGTAATGGATAACTTTCAGTTTGCAATTTAAAGCACTCTGTGGCAAATGTAATCTGTTTTTAGTTTGATTAGACTGTGCCCTATCAGCTACTTTTGGTTACTTAGTCATTCAGAATTGTTCATGCAATTGTTCTGATCATGCTGCATGTAATATATATATATATATATATATGCTGAATCTTATATGCAATACTTAAATTAGCTGGTTTGTTAATTTTGTATTATTACTGATTACACTGTTTGGACTAAGGTATGTTCTTGAACTGGGTAGGTGTCGTGTTTTTAACACCGTGTTGTAAAAGCTGTCTCTCCTTGGACTCTGAGTGGTTTTGTATGGGGTTTGGTTAATAGCATTCTTCTAAACAGTAAAAGTCTTTCAGTGTGCTTAAGTGAGGTTTATATACTATTTAATTTTTCCACTGTGTTCTTGTGCTTCCACATGTTTTTCTCTTCTTTCCTTTTGTAGGTGCTTTTTTTTTTTTCCCTCTGGAATATCAATTATGGAATGATTTACTTGTGTTTTTTGGGTTGGGGACTAATTATGGAATGGGTACATTTTATAGTTAACATACCTGACAAGTTGGTTGAATGCACTGCAGGGTGGGCTGGGTTTAGCATGTCTCTCTTTACCACTTTGCCCAACTGTTTTTCAGACGAGGTGTGCTGCCCAGCCTCCACGTGTAAGCAGTTATTGCTACCTCTTATTCTGTAAAACTCATAGAAAGTCTCACTCTGAGAGCAGAGGGAATTTTTAGGAGCTTCATTTTTAGGGTGTTTTTTGGTTTAAAACCAGCAGCTTTTTTCTTTTTTTTTCTCTTTCTCCCTTTCTTTTTCAAGCTCTGATGATAGAAGTGTGAGATACTAGATCAAAAGACCTTGGGTTCTGTTCTTAATCTGGAGAAACTTGCTCTGTGATTCCCTTGTAGAAAAACAGAGGGCTTTGTTCAGTTACCTGCTTGAGAAATAAGCTCATGGACTTTCAGGCAAAGAAAAATGTTCAGAAATCAGTTCAGTTCATTAAGTGACATACATGAAAACGTCATCCCATGGAGCTATATAAAAGTAGCACCTGTGGCCATGATGTCTGTTTAGGGTTTTTTGTCCGTCCCGTCCCCCCCCACCCCGTCGCCCCCCCCCGCCTCCATCCCTCCTCCCTAGGCCTGTGTATTACCTTAGTCCTGCATTTTGTAGTGTTTGGGCCTGGTCATTCATTTCCCTATTTTTTCCCCTTCCTGCACATTTCTGTTTTACCTGTGAAAGGGGAAAAAAGACTGTCAGCTGTGTACATCAAGGACTTTTAATCATAGCTCTCTGGAAAATGCTTGAAAGTATCATTGGCTCTAACATAGCATTACCAGTAATACTTCACGTAAAAAGAAATGTTTGGGCAGACAATGCATTAAAGGGGCACCAAAGTGAGCACAACATAATGATGATTAAATGGATGGCTTCTAACAAGGAATGGTGGCATCTCCAGCTCTCTGTTGCATCTAAATTATTCTTTTTCCTTGAGTACTTGTTCCAAAAATTGTGGTTTCTGTTCACTTTGGGCACAGTAAAGCCAAAAACCTTCTGTGCTTTTTAAGATGGAACCAAAGGAAATGCATGAGCACTGGCAGCTGGCTTTTCCCATTGGTTTTGGGGGGTTTTTTTGTTGCTTTTTTGTTTGGGTTCCCCCCCCCCCCCCCGAGTGATTCCCTGAGTGTGTTTCGGAGGAGGCACTGAGGGGCCGTGGTGCACTGGTAATTCCTACGTGCCGATGGCTAGTGAAGAGTGTGGGGAGCTGCCCCAGCCAGTGTGTGGGGTGGAGGAGGAAACCTTCTGATCGGGGGGGCTTGTGCCCCATCCCAAATCTGGTGGCAGGAACCAGCGAAGCTGACTGACCTCCTTCAGCAGGCTGCCACAGGCTGCTTCCCCAGCCGGTCTGCCGCACCTGGTGAGCCAAGGACAGCGTGGCAGGTGCTCTCTGTGTGGCCTCCCCGACTCCGAGGGGCAGAGCCGGGCAGCACGGGGGCGAGGGTGGCAGGCCGTGCTCCCCGGGGCCTGCTGCCAAGAGTCGGCCGAGGTGCTGGGTGCTGCCCTGCGGCCTGAGCAGGGGCGGAGGCGGCAGGTGCAGGGCTGGGTGAGCCGTTTGTCCCGCACCTGCTGCACATCAGGTAAGTATAAACAGCTGCTGGATGTAAACTGGGATTATCCGGTAGGTGGGCCTGGACCTGGCCCAAATATGTGCGCTTTTTTTTTTTTTTTTCCTTCCTTGTGCAGCTTGGCTTTATTAGCTGTTTTGAACCACAGTTTACAGTGCAAGCAGGCAGCGCGGGGGAAGCGTGCTGGCGATGCCTGCTCAGACTGGAAATGTTCACACTAACACATGTGACACTGGAGCCCTTGCATTTTGCAGGGTTGCTAGGCATTGTGCTTGCTCTAAGGTAGCTGGAAGTTGCACCACATTTAAGTTTTCAGATAAGCAGACAGCCCGTTGTTTAACTTAGAAAACATTAACTTCTTTGTGTGGCTTGCAGCAGTGTAGCAATGAGTTGAAGGGTAAAGAGAATAGAATAGAAAGTAATACTGCTTTACTGTTTTTGTAAAGGACTGTGATCACTGTGTTATCAATACTGAATTACAGAAAGAGACTTTCTTGCTGTTACCTGCCTTTTTGAAACAGAAGTACTCTAATGATAAACATTTACAGTGGAAAATTTAAGATACAAATATATCACTGTACTATGTGTACTAAGCATAGGAAATACCACTGTAGGTCAGTACCGTGGCATAGTAAATGTTTACTTTTAAAGGGCACCCTGTTTTTACAACTTTTTTTTTTTTTTTTTTTTTTTTTTTTTAAGACATAGTTGTGTGCAAAGTGTTTATATATCAATAGTACTGTTTCGGGAATAATCAAGTGAAGAGAGCAGATAAACCACAGGAGAACTCATTATGCTTCAGCTTTCTAATTTTCATTTCTTTATTATTGGGACTCTGTAGGTTTTTGCTCATCATTAATACCGCAAAGGAGCTATAACTGTAATTATCTACAGTGAGAATAAATGTAAGTCAAACAGACTGTCTCTTTCTTGAGCTTCCTTGAACTTCTGAGAACACTGTAAATGGAGACTTTTAAAGCAACCAGCAGTGAATGGCCTAGATTATTAAACCTGTGTGGTGTCTTTGTTAAGATCTCCTTCAGAATATGCTTAAAATCTGAGGGAGACTATGATTCTGGGTAGAGTAAATGCTAGTGGCAGATGGAGGTAAAGAACCTAGACAGATCAGAACAGTAATCTGGAAAATCCAACAGCTATCTTGAATTTTGAAACAGAAGTTCTTGAAATTAGAGTATGGACCTATCAAAATGTTGTCACTGCTGAAATACGGTTGGAATTTTCTGAAAATTGGATTTGGTCTCACAATATCCATTTAATAGCTTAACAGGTTGGAAAAGAGTGCTGCAGTTACTCTCAAAGTTCATAGTCTTATTTGTAGGCCTATTGGAAATAGATCTGAACAGTCAGTGTATAGTAAAAATGTTTTAGGATGTTTGAGATATTCAAATAGATGAAGGGAACAGCTGCTCTTACATTGATTTTTTACTCTCGGAAACAGTCATGATGGAGAGAGAGTCCCTAGAGGACCTGGAAAAAAAATAGAAAGGGAAGAATAAAGAAGTTAAACTTTCAATTTGGGATTATTTTGTCACTCTAAGGAGAAAAAGGAGGAGGAACTGGTTCAAGTTAAAATTGATTTTTATTAGCATACAGGCACGTGCATGCCCAGATAGGATGTACTATCGGGGGGGGGGGGGGGGGGAATATGTTTTTTTTATGTGAAGAAGCTACATATATGCAGGCACAGAAAATGTTTCATTTACAAAGAGTAAAATATTAAGCAGATTTTAAGGTACTTAAAAACTGCTCCTTATGAAAATCATTAAGCAGTTTTAAAAAGCAAAATAAAACAAAAAACAATGATCTGGTATTCATGAGAGGTATCAGAATAGCAGTTGGAGACTGGTGTCTCTCCTGAAGCGTTGGATTCAGTATGATAAGAGGCAGACTGCTTCTGGCCCGATCATATCCTTCTCTCTTCATGTCCTGGTTTCAGCTGGGATAGAGTTAATTGTCTTCCTAGTAGCTGGTGCAGTGCTATGTTTTGAGTTCAGTATGAGAAGAATGTTGATAACACGCTGATGGTTTCAGTTGTTGCTAAGTAGTGTTTAGTCTAAAGTCAAGGATTTTTCAGCTTCTCATGCCCAGCTAGCGAGAAAGCTGGAGGGGCACAAGAAGTTGGCACAGGACACAGCCAGGACAGCTGACCCAAACTGGCCAAAGCGATATTCCATACCATGTGACGTCATGCCCAGTATATAAACTGGGGGGAGTGGGGGCGGGGGAATCGCCGCTCAGGGACTAACTGGGTGTCGATCTGCGGGTGGTGAGCAATTGCACTGTGGATCATACAAATATTCCAATCCTTTTATCAGTACTTCTGTCACTTTATTAGTCTTATCACTATCGTTATTAGTTTCTTCTTTTTATATTCTATTAAACCGTTCTTATCTCAACCCATGAGTTTTACTTCTTTTCTTCCGGATTTTCTCCCCCATCCCACTGGGGGGGGGGGGGGGAGTGAGTGAGCGGCTGTGTGGTGCTTAGTTGCTGGCTGGGGTTAAACCACGACACTACACCAGCAAAGGCCACCTGGGAATAGATAGTTCAGTCTCCTGACCTGTTCAGATCTTAGTGCATTGGCTGGAACTGGCCCTGTGCTAGATCATTAAATCATGAACAAACTGTTTTAGATGCCCTTTAGATGCCTTTAACACTAACTGAGGATTTGGTCACAGGTTCTCAGTTAGTGACTTATTGAGAAGTCCTCAAGTTCTAGTATTCAGAAGAAAAAGAAACTCTATTAAAAGGCAGTATTCATGCATAATGCTCTCCTGTAAACTTTCAGTCTTGTCTATATGTAAAAGAAAAGTGCACGGATAAATGAAGCTATATGAGAAAATTCAGCCATTTAAGTTGTGATTTCATTTCAGATTTTCTGCTTAAGGGATGTATGTTTCACTCAACACCTTTTGAATGATCTTGTTTCATTGGGTTTCCACTTGCAGTGAAGGACCTTCATTTTCCTTAGACTTGTTTACAAAGAAATACACTTTGGCTCTGGGTTTGTTGGTTCCTCAAGATGAACTGAAATGAGAAGTACTGTAACAATGGATGTTTCACATATTCAGAGTATAGTAACAAGCAAATGTTGTCTGGCAATATAAGGTAGCTGAAACATCTAAAATGAAGGTAATGACATTTTATTACATCTCTTTCTGTATACATAAATGGCCTTAAAGGTTGAATATTAAAATGAGTGTTAGGCAACTCCCTGTGCCACATGAATTGTAAAGGTTTATTGTGACCAGGATAGTAATTTGTTCATCATTGCTTGTGATCTGTTGTGTCCTGTTGCTTTAAAAAAATGTACATTGAAATGTGGAAGTGTAATATATTCAAGCACTTGCAGGTGCAATAAATACATGTGATGCCAAAACCAAGTAACTTGTATATTTGAGAGGAAGACAGTTGCTTTCAAATACAGTAGTAAGACTGATTATGGTGCCATGTGCTTACTTGAATTGTTTCTTTTCAAGCATCTGCTCCCTTACTGAAAATGTATTTTTGAACACCTGCAGAGCACAACCATTTCCCACTTCCTTCCCATATAATGGAGTTGTATTTGCTAATGGTTCAGAATCCAGCACACCCCCAGGGAGAAGGGGAAGGCACGTTTTGTTTTTCATCACTGTGTGCTCCACTGTGTCAAGGAGCATGCTGTGATAATCTCCCTGTGCAAATGCTAAAACTCATTGTGAGGTGTTTGTTGGGGGTAGCTGCAGGGCTTAGCATCTAAAACAGTCCATTTGTAGGTGCAAATTTATTTTACCCAAACTTTAAAATGTATTAAGCTACCCAAGGATCATGCACACTGTCTAATGTAAAACACAGGGAATTGTTCAAATATATACTGAACTTCCATTGTATCCATACGTCCTAAAACCTAAAAAAATAAGCAAGCCCCCTGGTAGAAAGAAGGGGAAATGATCTATAGTTGAATTCTGTAACTGCTGGAAAATATATGGGAAATCAGCTCTTCCTTTTTGTCTTAGACAGCAGTCATGTGAATAGGTTTTACTGCTCATAAGGTAAGTTGTGAATAACTCCGGTGTAGGTCAGGTGGCAAAAAATTTACCTGTTTGGTTTATAGTGTGACGGAATTTAAATTGCTGAGGTTCAGGGTGCTGCAAAGTTTTTTGATGGTTTGGGGTTTTTTTTTTTTTTGTTTTGTTTTGTTTTTCTTGTCCAGGCAGCTTTTTTTGCTATCCTTGAACCCTGGGTTTAAGAATATGGTTTCACTGGAAGTTTGTGGGGTTTTGTTTTGTTTAGTTTTTCCCCCAGTATTGGCAGTATTATTTGCTACTGTTACAGGTGGTACAATACAGACCTATTTATTCTAGTGGCATTGGTATGCCAATGGGAAGCTTCTTTACCATATAACTTTTCATAGTGACTGATGAATGTAGTAAAACCAGTTGTGATTTGCAGAAACATTTTTGTTAGTACTTCTTTAGCAAAAGACATCACTGCTTACCTTGCTTAAAAAGTCTTAGCACCAAATTGAAGCGTTTAGATTTTGTATAGTGAGCTTCATGTTAAAAATATTTTGAAAACATTTAGATCTAAAATAATGGCTATCCAATAATTTTTTTCCCAAGTTTTCATATGAGAAGGTATTTATTAATACTGTTTACTTGCAACTAATGCTTTTCAACAAGAGAATATAGAAACCATAGAAGAAAGTAGAGTGCGTAGGACTTATATTCATTGTCTGTTTTCTATCATAGAGTAGACTTTGCAATGGCTAATAGTTTTTCAGTGTACTATTTTGAATCTCCAGAGACAGTCTGTCTTTACCTGCCTTTTAGTTTTAAAGGGTTTATTGTGTCATTAGAACTGATGTTCTAAGTCCTTGTCAGTCCCATGTTTATGTGGTTAAAAACAAACAAATAAACAAAAGTACACATCTTTAGCTGCACCAAAAAACTCCAAACCTGTTGATACAAACATACAAATGTAATTTTAATAGAAACAGCGATAAAAAAAGCTTCAGCTTCAGTATAAACCACTGATAACTGTTGAAGACTTCAGTCCTGCATGGTTCTCTTAGGTGTGTCTTACACTAATGTAGTTATTAGAGTAAATCATAATTTTATCATCATTACCTTGAAATATTTAATTGCAGCTAATATAAGACCTTATAAGAAAAGCACACTGTATGTAATATATAGCTCTTGCAGTTTTCCCTTATTATAAACTTCATAAAATTCGTATTTTAGGTGTTAATATTAAATGTATTGATTTAACATTTCTATTTCCATGCGAAGGGGTTTTTGCAGCTATAACTAAGTTGTTGATACACATATAGCAATTTTCTTGGTGGTTCTTCATAAATGTGTTAATTTTACATCTGTGAATAGACTAGGACTTCACTGTAGTATAGGCAGACACAGGATTCAGACTGTCCTGCTGCAGATAAATCTAAATTGAATTAACTTGTGTCTGCCTTGGACTGACTTCTCACAAATGAGCATTACAGCTGATGAGGTAACTGGTATTTGTCCAAGTCCTGGCAGAGCACATAAATTTTTGATTGTGTTTACATATATACTCCATAGTTAAATGACTTTCCTTGCTTTTTTTTTTTTCTTGTGCATTTTGATTAGTATCATTTCTATCGAAAGTGTGTACTGATAATTTGTAAACTCTTAGAATTGCAGATACTAATAGCATTTAGTACTTTTCCAGTTAACACAGAAGAACTTTCCAAAAAGCTTTATATTGTGTAACCTTCCCTACTGGTTCAAAATAGTAAAATCTTGGTTTTTGGGATATAACTACAATTTTGATTTTGATACAATTTATCTTTTGATAAGAATATATGGAACTGGTGACAGAAGCATTATATCTTTTGTGGCAGTGAACTGCTCAAACAGGGTTCTATGGCTGCTTTTTGCAGGAGTGTTTATTTTTGTATGTCCCAGATTCTGCTTAGTAGGCTACAATTTCATAAGCCCACCTCTTTCTTTCCTTGTTTTTGTGCAGTCTTCCAGGACTTTCTGCAGCTGTGCTTAATGCATGGTAGTTGTACTGCTGTCCAGCTTATTGGTTTTGCACTTTAAATTGCAATTTTCACAGGCATTTTCCATTCTAAATTTTCCTTTTCCAGGCAAATTTTCTTCTCTCTTTCTGAGTAACAGAAGGAGGCTTTCTGCTGGAGTACTGTGAGTCTGCTTGAGGATTCCCTGGCTCAGGAGTAGATCTCCTGCCCCTTCTCAGTTCTAGAGGTTGTTTTAAAGTTTCAAGAAAATAATCAAGAGCTCATGCAATTGTACCGCTGGCTGTAAAGCGCTCTGAGCAATTTTGTGGGCTTCTCTTTCAAGCATAAAAGACTTTTTGAAATCACTCCTTTTTTTGCAGTTTTCTGTTTCCACCTATGTAAAATGTCTTATCTGGATCTGATAATTATTCACCCTGCTAGAATTAAAAATGCTTGAGTTTAAAAGGCTTCTTCATACAGAACTGCTGAGCTGTTAGATTTTCTGAAATAAGTATCTTTATTATTCTGCCATATTTGTATGTGAAGTATGTCAGACTTCAATCTCATTCAGTAAGAACCTTCTTTAAGACTGGATATTGACATGATGCTTTTCATATTGTTCCTATTGCTTATGTTGCACAGACTTCCTTTAATCAGAGTTTAGCTATTAAACCCAATATGCTCTTGCCATGTTTGTTCAGCAGTTTCAAAGGACTCTGTAAACAAACAAACAAAAACCCTAATGATGCCACTATATTGATTGTATAGGGGATTCCTCTCTCACCACTGAACCTGAACATACAGCCTCATCTGAGTGGACCTGTGTTCCCTCCATCTGAAAGGAAGAGTGGAAAACCAATAAAACTGGATGTGATTGCTTGTCACACCCAAGCCTATGCGCTTTGTTGAAAATATGCATTCTGACACGTATTTCCAATCAGTTATTGGTTTGGTTTTTTTAAGTTTAGTTGTGCTTTCCAGAAGTGCCTGCTGACATTCCATGGTTTTGCTCAGCAGAGTGTCCTCTCTTCAGCAAGCTCTGGCCAGTTTCTTAGTAAAAGGTAACATTCGTGTTCTCGTACTACTAAGAAATTACTGGGCCATATTTTGATTTTTAGCTTAGAAAAATAACTTTTAGAAGAAATCCGTTTTCTCTTTAGAACATACAGACTTTCTTAAAACTATATAGAGTTTGTGTGTGTGTGTGTGTTGGGTTTTCTTCCTGAGTGAAATGGACATTTAATACCAGAAGATGATTTTTCCTGGAAAGTAATTAATTACCAAAGACCAACTATTACAATAGAAGCTATTTTGAAATCTTAATTGTAGTGTTGATTATATTCAATTTACAGGCTTCTGGACATGACAAAATGAAGACTGTAGGGTTTTTAGACACTGAAAACGAGATGTATAATTAGTCTACTAGTGTCGTTATTAAAACAGTATTTCCTTTTCCTTGCTGATCAACACTAAAAGCAGAAATTTTTGCTTTCAAATGTAATTATGTTCATAACATTTGTGATCCAGCATTTTTAATGTTAATTTGTTACTCAGTGCCACTGGAAAGAAACAATTTTCATTGGAGATAATTTTCTGGACTGGAAAGTTGTGTGGCTTTGTGCTTTATTATTTTTATAGGGTGGAGAAGTTTTCCTGGTCTCTTTCTGAAAGAGAAGAAAAAAAAAAAAAAAAGATCAAAGTGAAATGCTCTGACATTTTCCTGAGAAAAGACCACCCTACGGTTTGATAAGTTTTATGTTTTTCTCTTGCTTGATGATTGATGCTTCTCTGGCACACTGACGTGCGTCTCAGGAGTATAAAAGTGAGGGGAGGATGGTGCTAATATTACATATCATTTGAAAGGACATTGTGTAGTCATTTCAACACGTTTTATTTTTGTGTCTATTGTTTACCGTATTTTTCTGAAGCTTGGAAAGCTCTCGTGTTCCACTGGATGAATATTTTCCCTGCATGTTTCTTGTTGAGTTGAAACAACTTGTCTAGTTAGTTCCTCATCTATCATTCTAAAATATTTCTTTTTTGCTACAGCAGCAGTTTCTGCTCCCTACTGCCATGTAGGCCTCTGAGGAATCATTTAACATATCTAAAGTGACTCTTCAGTGCTAGAAGCTATTTGTATGTGTTATGAAAAGCAAATGATTTTAGTTTGACAAAGTTAAGGAAAATGAGGTATTGGATAAAAGTTTCAGAATCATCTGTAATGGCTTACCAACTTACACCATTAATAATTAAAAAGTGCGTTAAGTACTAGAGAACCTCTCAAAACATTACCCTGTGTCCTTGGAAACTTTGGCTTTATTCCTCTAAAGTTCAAAAAGCATCAGACATTGTTGGGAATACTCTGCATATAAAAAACAGTGATGGAAAAATGACCAGTACAAGGACAAAAAACATAAACAGTCAAGATACAGAAACATGAAATGTAGCAAATTTGGTAGTCATACATGTGATTTTATTTGTTGTAGGAACAGGTTTTCAATACTAATTGAGATTTCCATTTTGCATTACAGGATTGTATGTTAGATAGGCAAACAGGTTGACATCCTTTAGAAATCTGAGAGCTGCTATTGGCTCATTCAGTCTTTTGCGAGCCATTTCCTCCAACATATCTCCTTCTATCTGCATTAGTAAAAACTACACATTTTATTGTAGATCTGTAAGGTTTTTTTTCCTCTTTCTGTAAGTGTCCATACTCCCCAACTTATGAGAGTTGTAGCAATTCAGGTTTGTAAATCCCAGTAATGCAAATTCATTGGAGGGCAACTGTAGTAACGTTGATATTTAAGGAAATAGTTACAGTGTTTTAGGGAGCATTAATGTTTGCAGTGTGTACGTCTGAAGAGGGTTTCTGTAGTTCTGCTAATTCCCTATCTCAGAAAGCTGATGGATTTTCATTAATATGGCTAAAGGATGAAATGGCAAGACAGAAGAGGCAGAGAAACAACAAAGAAAGCTTGGCGGGGGCAAGGGGGAAGGAGAGTTCTGTTCGACAGCTTTAGTTTAGTTGTGTTAGTTTAGCTTTAGTGAAAGGAGGAGATGAAAATAATTGAAACTTAAGACTCTGTTTTGCTTTAGAACAAGGCAAGAAGAATCTACTTACTACAATTGCTTCTAAATAAACAGAAAAGGAAACCACCAGAGGGAGATGCAGGGTAAAAGTAAGGTCACTTTTCCAAGTGAGTGGTAAATTGAAAACAGTAATTAAAAAGGCGGGGGGGGGGGGGGGGGGGGGGGGAAGGGAGACTGCTGAGAACTAGTTTAAAATTTATCAGAGAGAAACCAACAAGTTATTAGGTGGCAACTTTATTAATAAAGAATTTTATTATTTTTCTGAAGTTAGTGTGTTTCAATTGCGTTTATTGATGATTATTCCCAAGTCTCTTGGGAAATTTATTTTATTAACATCACTTTCATTTACAGAATATATCATTTCATAGTACTAAATATTGTGACTTTATAGGTCGTCTGAGGAGGTCCACTACTCCACAAATCAGATAAAACATTTCTGTACTGGATATGGACCTGAAGGGAAAAGATGGGCTTTGATTCATAAGTCAGCAAAATTTAATAGACACCTTACATTATTCAGGCCAGAAATGGTTTCAAAATATATGTGGTTTTCCAGTTGCTCTGAGATAGATGTAATACATTTCAGATGTCGAGAATACCAAGAAATGCCTTTGCCTTTGATATTCTTGGTATTTTACTGTCTTGTTCTTCAGTACCGTTTTTAATTTTCGTTAGTATTGGTGATTTTTCATAAATCAGCATTTATTTGAGATTTGTTGACTTTTTTTTTTTTTTTTTTTTGAGTTTTTGGCTTCTTGGAAGACAGGTGCACCATCTTCAGCATAGCACTACACATCTAGGTGCTTTCTGTCCCCAGATTCACCACTGAATCTGTTTTTTCTAAATTCTTACAAAAGGGAGAATTCACACTTTATGATCTAGAATGTAATGTTTGCAAGTTCTTTGGACTGGCAGAATTGCGTAAGGGTGCAGTCATGGTATATACTCAGTTATGATGGCTGTGTCCTTCTAACAGAAATAATGTCCAGCTGTTGTTTTCCTCTAACTTGGCATAAAATTAACTGCAACTTAGTGTTTAAGCATTACTTTTTCTGTAAATTGTTGTCTACAGGCACCACTTATTTAAAGCAGTGATTATTGAGCACTTCTTTAACTGGCCTATGCTGCCAGCTGTGAGGATGTTAAACTTTGTACTTCCACTGTCAATCTTAATCTCCCTCAAAGCGGAAGATTTCTACCAGCAAGAGAACCAACCTACTTTTCAGTTTAATGCAAGTCAGTCATTTGGGAGCTTTGTTTGAGTTCTCTATTAATTTTTGTAAATAATATAATTGCTTAATTCTCCAAAATTATGTGTATATATGTCCGTTGCAAGGAAGGAAAAGTTAATAAGTATTTAGGCAATGTAACTTTTTTTTTAAAAACTTAATTTGATCATTTCTGGTACTTAAAACAATTAACTGTTTTACAAATATCTTGAAAAGGAAATAACATATAAGTGGTATTCTTTGATATTAAAAACTTGTGTATTTTTTGAACATCAATATGTTGGTAGTTGTAGCTAGATACTTGCTTATCAGTTTGTAGGAAGCTCATCCCAAATGACTGTAGCTAGATAGTTTTGTTGGACCAGATTGTTAGGTTTAGATAAGAGAAAAGCAAGGCTCCTCTTCCAAAAAGAAGACATTAAGCAGAAAAAAAACATTAACAAGGTAATGAAATAAGGAGTTGTATCTGTTGTAAAATTAATGAGTTTTCTGGATTTTCTTGTCAGCAATGCAAATTAAGCCACTGCTATCTAATATTGTAATCTGTTCTTGAAAGCAGTAATTTCCTAGTTCATGGACTTCTTTAAATATTTTGAATTAATTGCAGTGAAGATGATAAGGAGCAGTTGCCCTTATAAGTAGGAGCATCTCTATAGATCTTAATTTTTATGATCTGCTTGATGGGTCTGAACAACTGGAGAACATTTTTGCTCTCCAGGGTCAACCGTAAATTTAGATTTAATACTCTGAGCCAGTCTGACACACCAGAATCGTAACTTTTGTTATTCTGTGACTTTTGCATTCCTCCTGCTCTGTCTTCTCTGAAATTCTCTGCATGTTCGGAGTTACTCTTTTTATTCTCCTTCCAAAGATTAGTATGATTCCCTCCCTCTCTCCCTTCTCCCTTTTTTGACCAAGAACCCTTCAATATGTACTTGTGAGTGAAACTGGGAAGAACAGACATTTCCAATCATTCCATACTGCTCTGTATTGTATAAGAATCTACTGCTGCTTCTGGCTGAACTGAAATTTGGAAAGAGATTTGAAGTGCTGTCTTGATTATCATCTTGAGCCCTGTCACATTCATCTGTGTCCCAGCAACTGCTATCTATTAAAGATGTGTACTGTAACACATATGTGTACGTGCATACATATATGTTGTATATAGAGATGTATGTGTAAGGGAAGCAGGAATCATTTGCAAAGTGTGTTTAATAGGATTTTTTGTTTGTGTTTCTGTCCTTGAACCAAGAGTGATTATAAACCTTATTTAGATGATCCACCTAGTTTCCAAGACTCTGTTTTACATACTGTACAGAAAATACGTTTGGCGTAATAATCTCAGTAAGTGAGCTTTTTTTTTAGAAGCAGGTATGTATGTGTCCAGAAAGAAAGTGGGGAAGAGTAAAGTAATTTTTTGTGAAATTTTGTAAATATTTGAGAACATGAAACGTACTGAGGTTTACAAGTGTATCTAAATTTTATAATGAATTGTAGTTTAAAGATCTTGACAGTTGGGTTGGGGAGACTTGAGCTTGGTAATGCTTAGGCATCAGTTTGATCTGTAACTTTTTTTTTTAATTCGGTTACTTGTTTATAGAGCATTAATGTTTTGAGTTTTAAAAACGAGAAAAGGAGACTCTTCTGATATTGTAGGCAAGCAGGAATCAAAATAGTAAAAAAAAAAAAAAAAAAAAAAAAAGACATCTGATAAAACAATTTGGTATCCTAAAATTCATATGCTTTAAAATTCATTTTTGGTTCATTTAAAAAACAAGTATATAAGGTTACTGTAAAAATTAGGACAGTAATTACAGTGTTTTACTACTGTATGTATATTTTTATTGGTATTTTCACAGAATTATGAGGTGCTGATTTGAGTCATTTTCAAAACAATTACTGTATATACGTGTCACACGAACATATATAAAAGTAACGTTAGGGTTGGTTTCTTCAGTGAATACCAGTATTTGTGTCTTCATAGAGGTAAGCCTTATCTAGATTTACATTTCCATTTAGAATTAAGAATTGTTTTCATACATGTCCTGGGGCTTTTTTTTATCTTCTACCAAGGGCATGACGTTTTCTGCAAAAGAACCAGTTTTTAACAGAAGCAAATACTCACTTGTTATTTACTGATAAACCAACATTCTCTTTTATGTTGGAGTGGAAAAGTACATTCTAATGTTACGTACCAGAGATGTATTTCAAAAAAATTAAAAGGTGTAATTTGGGGGTGAAAAGATACAAATATTTGTAATATTTGGGCTTTTATATTTAGGTGTTTCAGATATTATAAGGGGTCAAAATAGTGAATATGGTACTGTAAACATAAACTTATATATTTTCCTGTATATGTGTGTATATATATCTGTATATTAATATCAAAAGCAGGTACACAGAGCAGGCAGCATACATTGCTAAGCTCATTGTGAATGCTTAAATTTGGGAATTTCGTAAATTACATACAACTGCTTTTCCAGAAAGCCACAGCTGTATGTAGTGCAAATTTGTGAAAAAAATGCTACAATGTGCTTTGTTGACAGATTTGCTAATGCAGTTGTCTCAAGTGTGTGTTGGTTGAGGCTGTACATTGGGCAGCCTGCAAAGCATTTGCTATGGTTTTAGTCTTATATGATGTCTAGTGTTTTTCAAAATTAGGTCATTTAATTATGTACCCTTTTAAGCCCCAACTTAAAATCTTAGGCAGAGCTTTGTCTTCCCAGCTTTATCATTGTAACTCTTTGAAGAGTCTGGGGAGGAAGGCTGTACTGGCTTGCAAAGAAGAGATTCAGAAAAAAGAAAAGATTCTGTAATATGCCCTCTCTACAGCTGACAGATGAGTGTCTGTTGACTGCCCGTGCACATAAGAGATTAGGAACATGCTCTGTATTAAGGCTGTTGTACAAGCTTGCTATATCTTTAATAAGAGTATCATGAAATTTGCCTTCACATTCCTTTCTGATCCATTTAGCTGAAGAATAGAAGAAAAGTGTGTGGCTCTGCCTATGGTTTCTCAACCATTGTTTACTGTGTATTATATCGTGTAATCCATCAGCCAACTTTAATTTCACAAGCTATTCATTGTATTTAAACAGTGCATTTCTTATATTAAATATTTATGGAAGTCTTTGAGAAGAATACATTAAAATGGCAGATGGAGGTCGTTTCAAGCATTTTCTTGATTGAAGGCTGGGGACCCCTGTGAATTTGAAGTCTGCTTTCAAGGAAAGTTCACAATGTCTGATTATAACCCAGGCAGGCAAGAATTCCACCAATTCCCTGCACTGTGATTTCAAAAAGGAATGGCTGCCTACAATCTTCATGCTTCAGCACCTTTCATTTTGAAATCATTTGCAAGTGCACTGAAGAATGGTGAACAAAAGCATTTACAGTTGTATTGCTTATTAATAATTCAACAGACCTGCAACTTTTGCACATTAAGATTACTTTACTCATTGATTTTTAACTACTAAAGCTAAGTAGAAAATCTGGCTTTTGATGACAGTGCAATTGAGACACGTACATTCAGACTCACACCAGTAACCTGGGATTTTTGCTAGCCAGGTCTAAAAGGAGCCAGAAAGAAGGGATGTTGTTATGTCAGGCAGGTGAGGTGTCCCAGGTCCTCAAAGGAGAGCGCAGATCATGGTGGCTACTGCCTTGCCTCAGCTAGCTGATCTTACTGCTTCATATTGCCATTTCTCAAAAAGATGCCATGAGCATCTCTGCTCATATGCAAAGACTGATTTGCAAACATATTTCATTTTTAATACTTGTGAATGTCACTGGTTTATCAAGTACAGTAGCTGATTATTTTAATTCATATGACTTGATGTCAAAATAACATTTGTATGTATTTTTCCTTGGTTTTTATTGTCTTTGATCATGAGCTACTTGCACTGACGACTGCAGTCAGCAGAAGAACCTAGCTTTTTTTCTTGCTAAAAGCTTGTACCCCAACCCCTTTTCCTTTACTCTTATGGAAATATTTTTCAATACCCATATACATGAGAAAATAAATCTAAGATGATGTGGTTTTTAGAAAAAAAAATATAGTGTAAGAAATGCAGTCTTTTACACACAGTTGAATTTATATGACTAAAGTCATATTTGGCATTGTCTTTTTTTGATAATTTCACATTTTCAAAAAATATTTAAAATTATAGAGAAACTTTTAGGGAAGTATGCATCAAGATAGCATCCAATGACCAATTTTTAATCTTTTTATTCTGTTCATTAATACATAAACATATGCATATGTGATATGAAATTGATGGTTTCTGAAATAATAAGGTGGAGGAGAAATTACAGAAATACTGGTATATTGAGAGTCAGACCAAGTCCACGAGGATATATTCATCACATTTAAAAAAAAAAAACCAAAACCAACAACAAACCCCCAAAACCCAGCTTCATTAGGTAAGGCATTGTTTTAATCAAGCTTCATTACAGTAGCATCCCATTTAGGCAAGTTTCTTTGGGAAAAATATAGTAAGTAATGTATTACCATCTGGAGGAGCCTACCTTTTGCTTTTGTTCTTTGCTAGAATAACTCTAGTGTTTTCCCATTGCAAAGTGTGTTTATTTTTGTCATTTGGACTTTTTGACATTTTCCACTTAAAATGTATTTATGCTTTTGCTATATTCAAGTATGAAAAAATTAGTGTTGTCATTATGCATTACCTTATAAAAATGTATACACTGTGTAATAGTTATTTACTACCTATTGGGAGTATTGTTCCTATCCCTTCATGGGTCGATAAAAAGTCTTTGCTGCAAAGAGTCTGTTGTCAGAGCAAAAAGCATGCAACCACAACAAAAATAACTATACCCAAAATGCCTTGGAATGCAAGCAAATGAATTATTACTTCTGCAAGTATAAATTTGGTTTAATTTTTTTTAAATTTTTTCTGTCATTCTCTGTCCCTGTGAATCATCATAACAGCTGTCTACTCTGTGCAGGTTGGGTGGCTTAATCATATCTCTTGACCTTAACTAACGGTGGTGCCAAAGAGGACATGTTTATGATGGAGGCTGTTACTGATAACAGGGCAGTTTTGGAGTCGGTTTTACTCCCTCAGAAGTTCTTATATCTCAAGATTTGATTCAAATTTAGAAATCTCATACACTTCTCTGAAAAGTTATGTATATACTAGATCTACAGTTTTGTCTATCAACCAATTTTTCAGTTACGTGACTGAATTTTTATTACTTTTTTTTTTTTTAACTTAAGAATTTGTGGGTTTTCTTTGAATTTCTTTAAATTATATGCTGGGTGTTTTAAAACTTCCTGAACACACAGATAATAAAGTTAGGTCTGAAATCAAACCTAACAAAATAATTTCAATAGAAAATTTAGAAAATTGAGGGAGAAAATCCTTATGCATGAAATTTCAACTGTAATTCTAGCATTGTTTGGCCATGTTGCTATAATATATTCACTGTAAAAACTAGAAGCTGTGTAAATAAGTGAGTGGCAGTTGCCCCAGGCAGAAATTTTTACTGATGCAATGAGGTAAAAGTAATTAAGAAACATGTAGACTGATGGGTAATTAAATCCATGGGAAGCATTTTGTAACTAATTACTACGTTCTAATCACAGATTGCTTTCTATTTGTCAAGGTAAGTGTATATAATTACACAGTTCCCATTTTCTTTCATCTAAAATCATCCCAGTTGGATAAGTATTTTTAAGCAAGCCCAGACCTCTTAATTTTTGACAGTTCTTTTTTCTTGGAATAAAACAAACAAAGTGGTGGTCATCTTATTAGGCATCTTATTCAGGCATCTTATTGCCTGAATCCAGGTGGCACAGCTGTCTGCATTTACCATTGATGCTCTCTGCCATGCTTGCATCATGTCATGCTCTGTGACATGTTATTCTCACTGGTTTTGCATGTTCGTACTCTCTTTAGATGCCTAATGACATTCTGATACATGTCACTAGATTGAATTCAAACACCAACACTTAAGCATCTTAATTGCATGTCTTTGTATGGCTCAGCTTTTCAAGTGCAAATATTTTAATACTTGAAATAGAAAGATTTCCTTTTGTTAGGAAGAGTGATATAGTTTAGATAAGGCTTTGTTAGTGTGTGCTTAGATAGAGCTCGCCTACTCAGTTTAGTTTTTTCCTAATGTGACACTTCAGTTTGACTTTTAAGTTGGTTTATGTTTTCAGCTTGACAAGGTGTTTGAGGAAAATGTAACTCCGTATCTGTACTTGATTTTGCCTTAGAATACAGGATTACCCAGAATGTCTCACCTGAGCCCCGATTTTCCTTGAATCAAGACAAAAGCATGGAATAGCTAGGATACAAAAATTGTGGCCATCTTTGGAATTGCTATTCAGTACACTGTCTTTTATTATAAAATCATGGATTCATCTGTAATCAGTTAACTTGACATTTTATCCTGCCTTGTTTACACCTTGACAAATGACTGAAGCGGGTAACGTAAATAAGTATTGCTCTGTTGTGCCAGGGAACTGCCACGAATATGCAGTAAGCTTGTTCTACTTTTCTCTGGTGATGGGTCAGTACTGGATGCTTTGGGAGCAGTGAAAGAAGTGAGGCAACTCAAGGTGAGGCTTAGCTTAAACCTTGCATAGCCTCCCAGCTTGTAGGGCCCTCCCGTGCCAGAGGTTGCAGCTTGAAAATCACGTTTAATAGCCTCTTCTTCCATAAATTTGCCAATACTCTTACAGTTCCAATCTCTGCAGCAGCCTGTAGCAGTGAGTTTCATAGTTTCTCTAATCAATAACCATGTACTGTGTGAAAAAATTTCTTTTTACTTAAGAAGTCTCTGCCTGAGTCACTTGCTGGTTGAATTATGTTTTGGATTCCTGAATAGTGAAAATAAGTGCATAGTCATTTTCCTGATCATCTTTTCCACAAGTTCATGATTTTGTAGATCTTTGTTGTATTCTCCTTCACATCTGTCCTTCTCAAACTGTGTTGTGGATTATTTAGTTCATTTTCTTGTGTCAACTTTATTACAGTCTTCTTTATGATAACTTTTATGACAGAATGTCTTGATGGAATTCAGAATTTTGGAATACCAAGGATGTGTGAAGAGGCATAGCGTTGGCTTCCCCTTAGTTCTGTATTCTTTCTTTATTCAGTGTTAACATTCTGCCAGCTTTCTTTGATTGGTGCTAATTAGTCAGATAATGCTTTCAAAAAATCTCTAGAGAAAAAATTATCTCCCTTATCCAGGCTATAGTAAATAATTCTGAGCCCATCCTTCTCAGGTTTTTTTTGTTTGTTTTATTTTTGGTTTGGTTTGGGTTTTTTATATGGTGTGTTATTTTGTGTTTATCTGCATAGGGTTTCATTGGCTGTATTATTATCACCTGTTAATTCAGTATACTTTCTGCAAGTTGTTACAGTGAATTTGGTTCTGACTTCCTATAGACAATTTTATGTCATCACAAATTTTTCTTGCATTCCTATTCCACACTTTTTTTCAGATTGTTTTTCTGTTGGATACACCAATCCTAGTATAAATCTGGTAACTTATCTATATTGTAAAAACTGGCAAATTGTTTCTAACGGTTGCCTCCTATCTGTAGCAAGGCAATCCACAAGAGGCGTCAGTCCCTTTATCTTATGAGATACTACTTTGTCTAAAAGTTATTGGTGAAGGACATTTGAGAACTGTTTGGAAATCCGTGTGCACTGTTTTGTCTGTATGTTGACTGAATTTTGAAAAAAAAGAGTAATAAATGTGTGAATTCACATAGGCATAAGGAGATGTAATTAACATTGACATAAATACAAGTTGTCCTAAATGTGGCAGGGAGTTTCATTAAGAATGTGGATATGATTGTACCAGAATAAAATATAACTCACCTACATATAACATGCAATTTTGGGCTCAAAGGTATTTATTCTCTTACGTTTTAAATTCTTCATAGTATTTTTAATACTTAATTTTAAATACTTGGTTTAAATACTTAATAGATGCATTCTTTATGCAGAACGTTTTTGCAGCATATCAATTATTAAAACAAACCACACTGAAGCTCAGTAGGGCTTGTGCTCTTACATCAGAAATGGAGAAGTTAAATATTATTTACATCCTTTGGCATAATACAGGACTGATTTGATTTGCGCCATCCTAGGTTTGAACTTGGAATTGTAGCTATTACAGAACTTTTCCTAGATCCTCTTTATCAACTTTGTAAGTATAAAGAAAAACACTTTGCAATACTTGCGAAAGCTGAAATCTTGGAGCCTGTAAGTGGAACAAGGTAGCTACTTCTTTGCTGAACAGCTACTGACCTGGTCTAGGAAAAATTGAAGTTGATTTAAGGGGAAAGAAGCCCTAAAACGAACAGGCAAAATGTCAAGTTTTATTTTCAAAGCTAACAGAAGCCAGCAGTGAGCTCAGGGAGACAGCTTCAATCTCTTCCCAATCCTGGCCCGTCGTACTGGCTCCTATACTGCCCTCTGCCCTAAGATGATACACTCTATGACTGCTCTGTGAACATCTGGAGAGCTAGTTCAGATTAAAAGTAGCCTTATGAGGATGGGGAGAGGTAAGGTTTAGTCACTGTTAATCAATGAGTTTCTTTTTCCTTTTCACTGCAGAATGGAAGGGAAGAGAAATAGGTGGCTGGAGAAAAGTTATGACTATTTAAGATGCCATCCTTTTTTGTTTTGTTTTTGTCATTTTTTTTTTTTTCCCCTGAATACATCTTTTGGTTCTTTCTAAGGGTGCTTATCTGCAGCAGTTTATGTTGGTCAGTGTCAGGGCTGTGCACTGTAACGTGCTCTTCCTTCCAACTAGCTTTTCTGATTCCATTGCTCATTGAGCAGCCAAACAGAAGGCCTCTTCAAAATCTGTTTTTCAACAGAAAGCTAAAAAAAAAGTTTCACTCCTCAGCCTTCTGTTTGGTTTTGTGCAAAGGTAAGGTAGGGGACATAAACATGCAGCAGACAGGAGAGTGGGACCATTGTAGATCCAATATAGATCCTGTTAAGCTTCTTGTAGGACTGGACCCTTAGAAGCAGAACAAGGGCTTGAAAGAAGCAGAACAGACTTGGCAATGCAAGTAGACTTGATTGTCAGGCTTTGTCTGCAAAGGATTGTTGGTGGTTGATGAAGAGGTGTCTACCGAGACATGTCTTTAGGCTGAAGCAGTACTGAAAGTTGTGTTGTAAATTCAATCTATAAAGGAAGGGGTGAAAGAGAAACCTCTCATGAAATAACTACTTCAGAGGAATGCATCTGTTGAGAGCTATCGTGTATATGCTTTTCATTTCCAATATCCAAACTGATGACTTAAGAGTGCGATTTTTAGAAAGGATGCATTGGGTTGACGTTTATAGAGTACCTGGCACGGTGTAGCTCATATTCATTCCTACCATGTTAGAACTAATTATGGTAAGAAGAAAAAAAACTTATCTGCTGACTTTTTAGTTATAGAAACAGAAAAAAGATGAAGTGTCCTCTTTCAAAAAACACTTTATTTTCTTGATTCTAAAATGCATTTATTATTTGAAAGAAAAAGTGTATCTCCAATGGGTGAAATAGCCATGGAGTGTTTGCAATTTAGAAGAGAGCTAATTAAGTGCTCCTCATAGCATAAGATGAATGTTATTTATTTACTGAGATCACTTAGGCATCAACAAATAATGTTAATATTACAGAGTGTTATGTGATTCTTTATAAAGAACCAATTTTAAAGAAATTAAGTATGACCAGACTACAGGCACAGCTGTGCTTGTAGCTCGTGTAAGCATATACAATCTAGCTTGAAATAAGCCACCCTTTTTATTAGTAGTACTATAACTTCAGGTCACCAGAATATTTGTCAAGGTTCTCTAACAGGTTTCTGCTGAGTTCTGTGCCATTAGTGTTCTCTTTCTATAAATAAGTGCCTGGGATAGCTGCTTCAAGCCAGCTTATGGGGACATGTCCAAGCAAAAGCAGTAATGCATGACATATGCCCTAGTTTGTATTATTTCTTTAAATTAACATGTTGTTTAGAACATGATACAGGCAGCAAACTGGTGATATATAGGCCATCTAAAATCTTTTAGTCACCTCTAAATTGGGTTGTATTCATGTTACTCCTGAGTCTGAGATGAAGTGCATTATTGCTGTTACATGGAGTCATCCAGTCCCTCATGTTTCATAAATATGACTGGAAGAAATTCATCCAGTAGTTACAGCTATAGTGAGGTTGTTTATATTTTCTCCCACTGACTTAAACAATGCCAATTTCTTCATCCTGACTCTCGTGAAATTATGTAGAAATAACAGTGCTTTAATATATGTTATGGAGTTGGAACATACATTTTAAGGAGTGACATTGGAATGCTTTGGATTAGAAACTAGCCACTAGAGTGGCCTCTGCCCTTCTGAAGATTAGATGCTTAAGTAAATTACCATTTTCCTATGGAATAGAGAGGCAGAAATTAACACTTTGAGATGGACTCTGCAAGTTCCACAGAATGTCAGTAGAGTTCTTTTAGGTGTAGAAATATTTTCAAACATTCTTTCAGTGTATTTGTTTTCCTGGAAAGTCCAGTTCAATCCTTCTAACTCATGTAAAATTACTGTTCTGTAGTAAGATTTCTCTGGAAACTTTGTGCTTCGTTTTAGTTTTACAATACCTGCCTCTTGAAATGCCAATGTGCTTGTATTTGTTAGAATATATTTTTATTAAGAAATACAACTTGTGAACAAAAACATGTATCGTTTTGCTTCTCTTTGCAGTTTAAGGTGGGCTAAATAACAGGATGCTTGTGTTAGTTCTTTTTATGACAGATATTTAGGTGGTCCTCTATGTTCCTGTTCTTCCTATAAAATGATTTGAACTGCAAAAAATTCTTTACTGGCAGTCTGCACCTTGGCTAATTGGGGCTGAGGATGTCACTAGTCAGGTCTGAGCGACCTCCCGCTGCTGGTTTCCCAAGTTACAAATGAGAATTAGCTGCTGACAGCCGGCCAAATAACTTCAGCAAATACCTAGGACAATGGGCACTGAAAAGCACCAAGTCTGTGAAGTCAGTGGTTTATAGACACTGAAGCATTCCTGAGGATCTCTTAAGCTGAGCCACATGGTGCTCAGCTAGGAAGTTGATTGATGGTTTTACAAAGAAAAAATGTTTATGAAAGAATGCTTTTCTTACAGATTATCCTGCATTAATATATATCTGATGTGCCTGGCAATGTTTCAACAACTGGATGTTTGCCAAGACTTGACGCTCTTGCAAGACACAATACAGTTTGTGTCTAGCAGCACAGAGCTTTTTGGTTTATTATCCTGTTTTTAACGATGCAGACACTTTCATATGAATCGTCCTTCTATAAATCAATTACACTTTTACATTGTGATTGTTACATGTTCAGTTGTTTGTCTGGGCTGAAGTGGAGTCCATTTTTGCAAGTTTTTGCTTCTTATCCAGAATTTCAGTCTTATTATATCATTCTGTTTCAGTGATTGGAATAAACACAAAAGGTACCAGAAAGGTACTCTCATGTGAAGTTGAAGGAGAATTACAGGCTTCATAGAAAATGTGCTAACCAGGTTCCCTGTTCATATATCCTGAAAATAGGCTCAGAGGTGTTTAAATACCTTTGTAAAGAAAAGATCAGTGTTCTAGGCTATCAATGGGAGCTGGGAACCTGAATCCATTTGCAGATCTGTCTGTAATCATTTCAGAGTATGCTTTTGGTATTAAATGTCCTTATTGGACTTGCTTAAAAGTGAATTTCATCAGTTCTTTTGTGTAATTTCTGCAGTTAATTTCATGTACTTTGTGTGCTGTTCTATAGAGGGAAAAAAAAGGCATTAATGTGCAGTGGGGAGAATTATTAAATCCTTCCTCTCAATCTGGGAGAGCAGCAAAACCTAGTCATTCTCAAACTGCGGCACAGAAATTGCTCAGGCTATGATTCCCTTATGTTAAATTTATAATTAAGGGCTGGAACAAATAAATTATTTACTTTGAACTTTGACTTATGTCCAGCCTCCCTAATGTCACTAGTGAATGATTTATTTTTTTTTTAAGCTAAAAACTCCTCATATGATTCAAAATGATTGAAAAGTTGCATATGCTTTCTTTTATGAGAGAGGCTTTAACAAACCATCACTGAGGCTGAATTATTTCTCGTTACTAGCAGAGGGTGGTTCATTTAAATTGGGTTTAAGGTCATTGACAGGGCAGGTTGAAGGGGAGGAAAGAGAGGAGATATGCATTGTAGTTAAATGTGTTGGAACAGACCTGCAAAATAAAATGGAGACTGTCAGAGGGTCTCAATATTTGTTCTGTCATGCATAGAAACGTACACAGAAAGAATATGCAGAAAACCTATTGCTCCAGTGGCTTGCATTCAAGCATATGGTATGATGAATTGCTTGAAGCCCTAGTAATAAAGAATATTAACAACTTGAAGACAGAGAATCATTTAACTGTCCCATACTATTGATTGTTGTCACATACTATTCTTTAGGTATAAGTAGAGGTAAACTAAAGTAGTTGGACAAGTAACTAATTACAAGTTGCAAATTCTTGTGAGTCTGTACTTGTAGTTATGCAATGCTTTCAGTATTTATTTGAAGACCAACTCTCATGATGTGGTAAAGCGGGCTTTCTTAAAATTTGGGGCCCTATGATGCTGATATTCTTTTCCACCAGTATGAACCCCACTTCCTTCCTCATGGAGTCTGTGATGTCCCTGCCATGGAGGACTTGTAGCTAATCCAGCCTGGTGGCTGCAGCCAAATAAGCTGAGTAGTGGCAGAGTCCTGCCTGACTTCCCCTAAGTGGGACACCCGTTTGGGCCATGCTTCTCCAGCTGGTTACTAGTATTCATGAAACTTGTGGGAACTTACTGTTTAGATTTCTAGTTTTCTGTCAAATTTGATAGAAAATGGCCAATGAGTTCAAAAGTTACTGGGATAGAATGATACATGCACAGCATGATCATGCAAGCCTTGCTTTCTTAGGTATTCTGATTAAAGATGTATTTCTTAAATACAAGCTTAAGGAATCTGAGTCCACATTGGAGACTTGAATAGGAGGATTCAGGATAACAGTATTGGGATCTGGGAACTCAGTTCTTAGTAAATGCAAAACATAAGTTGTTTTAAGAAATAGAAGCTCAAACTTGTCCATTCTTCTGTATTCCTACACACCAATGTGATTGATTTAAACTAATATTTCGTAAGTAAGAGTGGCATCAAAACCGTTGTTGGAATAGTAACTCTAAACCTAAATAAATGAGGGCAAACTTCATTGTAATCCCAAGATGACTTGATATTTTGTTCAACTGGAGGAAAGGAATGTATTTCTTTTGAAAATTTTCTTTTAAGAGGTTTCAGTTTATTTTTCTGTGCCAATCTGTAGTTAATACTGTGTGTGGTGTTATTTAACACAGTCAGTTTTGCTCGTTTCTCTGATTTCTGTTTGTGTTCGTGTGTTCACACTCATTCTTAAAACGCTTCTTTCCCGTGGCTGAGCCTCAAACAGTATCTGAGCTGAGATACTGCACGTATATCTAGAGGTTCTCTGTAGGTCTCAGGGAAGTGTTTTCATCTTGTGCATCATTTTTTGTTTTATGCTTACATGTTTCACTGCATTCTGTGATCCTTATTTCGAATTTACGGTATCATTTTAATTTTGTTTTGAGGCAATATTTTGAAATAGGTAATTGTATTCTGTATTTCACTAGAGGGTGGAGGTAGGAGAGAGGAAATACTAGAAAAGAATCTTTCTGAAGGTATGGTAAACTCAAAAAGGCACTTTATTCCCATCTCTATTAACCAACTGTTTCCCTTCCTAGGAAAAAAATGAAAAGGTGTTCAACATGTTCTAAGTTGCAGCCAAATTGTTGTTATTGTTGTGTAGGGACACAAAGACGTGCTATGCTATGACTTAAGAGTCACTGTAAACCTTTATTAGATTATTTGGAAATTAGAGCACATGACCCCGGGCTAAAGCTCATGTTGTTAAAAAGGAATTATTGGCAGTCAAAACATGCTATGTAAGAAATGACATTTCTCCCAGTTCTAAAACAGAGGAAGAACAGAGCTTTCATTGCGTTTCTTCTTGTCTCTAGCATCGCTAAAGCTTTTTTCCATATGTAGAAGTGACAAATTACATATGTATATGCAGCATGTTTCCTCTGCAGCAGTGCAGAATATATGATAGTATACATTTTTGGTTTTTTAGTCGTCTTTGGGTTAGATATTTGATGACTTTGTAGTGCATTGTATGTATTTTATTTCTTTATGCAACTTAGTGATATGCATTTTGGCATTTTTAGTAAAACTGCTCTACAAAATATCCCATTTATCATAATCAGAAAATACCAATATATGCAAAAAAATACTCCTTTAACTATTGGATCATATTTCTTTCAGAAAAAGGAGGAACATTTCTGAATAGCATTTGTGTTTGATTTGTGATGCCTTCAGAAAGTATATTTTGGAATTCATCTTCAGGGTTCATAGGGTCCTGAAAGAAAATGATTCCTTGAGTTCCTGTAAAGATAATGTATTTGTGGAATTCTGAAGCCACGTATCAGTTGTAGATTTCTATGACTTGATTGCAATGCTACTATTAAGTGGATTAGTCATCGATATGCTGTGCTAATATTATTGTAAGTGTTGAAAGGCTGAATATTTTAGTAGTGACAACAAAAGAAAAACCTCACTTAATACTTCTGACTCTTTGGCCTGAAACTTATTTACAAGGAATTGTTTTCCTAGTATCACTGCCAGTTGCAGCTTCTGTAATCAAATTGAACAAAATCATATAATGTGAGTAGCACTTAGCAGTAAGAGAATTCACAAGATTTTTGTGCTTGTTCAGAAAAGACATACCTGGTTGGTAAGCTATTCAAAGAATTTATCATTTTATGTTTGACTGGTGAAGACTTTATGTAAGACTGACTGAACTGCTGCTGCCTGGAAGAATTTTTCTCCAAACTGATTTTCCCCTGCCCCTTGAAACATCTGGTAAGCAGCGGTCATTGGCAAGAGTGCCATACCAGACAAATCACACCACTCGCCCTAACTGCTGTGGTGTTTTCTGTGTTCCTGTCCCAGTGATGTGTTGCTGTAGCACATGTGCACACACTGCCGTTCCAGCCTTCCCTCCGTGCTCCTTTCCTTTCTAAAATCAAATACACATCCTCTCCTTAATCACCTATAAACTGGTGCTTTGACATGCCCATTGTGGGTTGGATGAGTCTCCTAAAACTGAACTCTTTGTGAAATGATGAAAAGTACTCCTGATGGAAAAGCCATCTCGAGAAACAAAAGAACAAGTAATAACAGCACTGTTCCTCAAACTTTAAAACTGCTGTGCATAGAAGTAGTATTTGAAATGCAATTACCTGGTTTGAAGGGAAATGTGGTCTAATGTTAGGGATAATTCGTTAAAGAAGTATTTAAGGCAAGTGTATTATTTTTTATCATGATTTTCCTAATGATGGCTTTCTAGCAATTAATGCAGCTGAGCAGCTGTTGTAAGATTTGTGAAGTTGGGTTGCGTCTTTCAGAGCTAAATATAGGATGTAGAAGTGTTGGTAATAGGTATAAGGAACACATTACAGAAAATTTTAAATGAAGACAAAGGTAAACTTGTATAACACTCATAGACTTCTACTAAGTGTTTAAAGAAAAACTATTTAACAAATAGGGATATTATTAGATATTGATAGATGTGATATTGATTAGATATTGATAATACATATTATCAATAATTTTTAAAATTTTTTTCCTAGTGTCATCTACTCTGGTTTTTTTATAGATGGAATAATAAACTGTTTTTCTGAGTGACTAGGCTCTTGTTTGAATTCTAGTCTTGAAAAGATTCAGTAATTGCAGTTTGGATATTCTTTTGATAAAGATTCCCAAATAGAAGCTCATCTCTCTTAATTTTGATTTAATTTGGGTTCCTATATTGACATATAATAAGTTGATCAAAACGTAAATTGTTCTCTAGAATGAGACTTTAATGGGTGTTAATCTGTGTGAGAAAAATACATTAATACCTTTCAAAACTCTTGAATGATTTCACTTTGACCTCCCTGTGGACATCTCCAACAGATTTTAATTGCATTCTGATTATGATATATTTTGGTGGTGTATCACTGAATACTTAATAAATTTAGATTAAGGTGATTACACACCAAAGAGGCTCTTGGTACTCAGTGAGCATTCAGTAGATATACTTAAACGACTTCATGATTTAGAATTAGGGAAACTGTATTACTAGTGCTATACAAGCATACTCCTTTTTGGTCAAGTTGACCCATTTAGAGTTGCAGAGAAAATACCATCCATTTGAGAAAATATTTTAAGTAATGCTGAACATTAAAGCAGGGTTTTGTCAAAATTGGGATTATGATGTTATTTCTATCTGTAGCCTATCTAATTTTTAATGTATATTTTCCTGATTATGGTTTTTCTCTTAAAAAAAAAAAAAAAAGAGACACCACTTTAGTTTTGAGGTTACTTAGTGACTTGCTACTGAACTGTTTTAGCTTATAGTCAGGTGCAGCAACAGGTTGACATACTTGCAGATACAGGCCACATTATTCTTAATGAATGAATGGTGTTATCTACAGTACCATGAGGATGTAACGTTAGATAAGGATTATCATCCTCAGAAACAGTATTTACGTGTTACCCCTCTGTATTGCTGGCTTATGGAATTGGAGTCCCCTAAGTGCATTCTGTGTATAGGTGACCGCCTTTGCCCTTGCACATGCTGACTGTTTTCCTTGCTTTCTTTTATTCTATGATATAGCAGTTTGCCAGATTCTTCAGCTATTTTCTCACTTTGTGCAAAGAATAATTGTAATTAAAATCAGTCTTTTACTTAGAATTCAGTACAACTTAAGATGACTGTGGTATATAGAAAAATTGCTGAAAAACAAAGCAAACCAAACATTTTTTATTAAAGTGTTTTTGTAGTCTGTACTGCCATTTGAAGTTTACATTATTATATCTTGGCTCATAACTTAGTGTGAAACAAAGCATTTGACACTTTTTATATTTGTCACTTATGATAGTGCTTTATTCTTAACTCTGGGGGTTTTCTTGTGATCAGAACGTGTAACATTCTAAAAGATGTCTCCCCTAATCCTGGGATATGTAGCAGAGCAGAGATTATTTATTCATTCTTGTTAGCTTTTCAGTCAAAGGCAGACATAAGCTATCTTCTTTCTTTGATTACATTTTAAAATTTCAACATTTTATTATAACCCAAATTATTTCCGACTGATTTTCAGGTAATCTTTAAAATGTCATCTGTAAATAGCCAAAATGTGGTTTCTTTCTACTCTTGCTGTTAACCTATTAAACAAAAAAAGTCAGAAACATTGAATGAAACAAGACTATAGGATTCAGCTCTTGAAAATGCAAGAAATTTGGGCAGGAGAATGCTTTCTGGAGGATGAATTTCCATGTCAAATATCTCTAATGTGCCCTGGTAGTTTGTGTGCAAGCTGCTGTTGTAAAATTTGTAAGTTATTCTCTTTCTGAACTCAGATTAAGAGAGTTATTTAGCTTGGCTACAAACTTTTTTAATGATTGAAACTTGGTATGCCATGTTACTTCCCAAGAATTAGTTTCCATGAAAACATGTTGTTTAAATTAATCCAAAATCATTAGCATTACAGAGATGGATACTCAGTAAAAAGCCTCCATTAATTAGCACTGCATCCTGTAATATGCCTACAGCTCATGACCATTTCCTTGAATTTGTGCAGTGTGTGACCCTTTGCATCTGATACTTCATCTACAGCAGACTGATAGCCTATGTTTTGGTTTTAAAACAGTAAGCATATGTTATAATGAGTGGCACGTTACTCTTCGTTTCCCAATGAATTCCTAAGTCATAAACAAGATTTCTCGTATGCCTCATTTTGAATTCAGAGTTCAAAGCAGGTTTCTCATTTGTGTTTTTACAATAGGCATAGAAATAATAAATTCTAGTTCTCCAGTTTTTAAGTTATGGAAATTTTGCTCTTTCTCTTTTCAGTAACTAAAGAGTATTTCTGCAGGGTGCTAGACTGACCCTTCTGGTGGAGGGTCAAGTACTCTTTCTCTGCTTATAGTACAAGAACAACATGAGCATATCAATAGTTCACAAAGTGTATTTGTGAGGCATAGAGCTGAGAACAGTAATTCCACGCTTCAGGGACCTGCATATCTGTATGCTGTATACAGGGCTGCAAAACAACAACTCTAAACTCAGGCCTGTCTGTTTTCTGAAATAGGTTTCCTTTGTGTTTAAGTCCCTTTTTGCAAAATCCATTCCCTATGGTCACCTAGTCCTTTATGCTTTATTCTCTTGATGCATGTACCGTTGCCTATCATTGAGCTTGCTTCTTGAATAATGTTCTTGGTTCAGCAAAGAACTAATTAACATCAGGTAATTCTGTCCCTGATCATTAATACACATAAGACTTCTATTCTGTTAACTTAGGCGGTAGATGTCCACCATCTCTGAAAACCAACTTGATTCTTGTAGGATGTCTGTATATGGAATGGCAAATTTCAGTTTTATCTTTTTTCAGCTGGCAAGTGTAATGATTAAGTGGAAATGTTTTCGGGTTTTTTTTTGTTTGTTTTTTTTTTCATTTGTGCAAGAGCTAACGTTCAAAATAGGCCATTGTGTAGGTAACACGCATGCCTGGAAATAGGAGGGTCATAGGCAGGTGGGCAGCAGAAAAAGCACAGACTTCTCTCTTAAAGAACGACTTCCTCATTCCTCGGCCTGAGAAATAGGACCAGCTCATGAAATTCAACTACGTTTTTTTCCCTCCAGTTTTTTCGAAATCCTTTCCTCCCCTTTCTCTTCAAACTGGCTACAAAACCCAATTTATCATCATGATGTATGGTATCATTAATCCTCCTTGAAAGCAAGATGCATAGTGCTGCAATGTTGGCACTGAGCAAACTTCTGCAGCCTGGCTGTCTTGATGCCCTTTTGAGTCTCTCTTGTTCTAGCAGAATGAAACTGGACCCATAAAAGTTTAGCTATCATGCTGTTTGCAGCAGCAAGTGACCTATTATACTGTTCCCTTTCCTTTCCCCCCCTCCCTCCCCCCTTTGCTAACGCACTATAGCTACAAAATGAGCAGACAGGGCTGCTAGTTTATGCTCTAGCAGTAAGCTATTAGGAACAGAGGTCCCTATAGGGGTAGAATGACCTCTTTTATAAGCAAGGACAAGGGCTTGCTTTGTGGGAGAGAGAAAGCTCTTATGCTCTCTTTGGTATTTAATGATCAGTTGGCCCTATCTGCTGCCTGCTTTTTATTGGGAACTCTCGAACTATTTTTTTTTTTTCCATTATTGTTAATACCATACAAAGAAGAAATAATTTTAACTAAACTTTTACTACTGTCACAAGCTTTCTTATTCCTTATTTCAAAATACTCCTTGTATCGACATACTTTGCTTATGAATGTAGTCACAGAAGTGCACAAAAGGAACAATATTTGATACAAATTGTAAACTGCTAAACCTTACAACAGTCACAGGTTACAACTTCCTTTGTAAATGCCTTGATGGTGAAGCATTTGCTGCAAAAGGAGCAGTTCTGGTTTTGAGACATTTATGGAATGAATTTAGATAAATAAGCAAATTCAGTGGACCCATGTTCTAAACAGTTTAATCAGTTTCATCTTTCAGATGCATGACTTTTCAAAAGGAAAACCTTGAATAAATCCATTTGTAGCTTCCACTTTCGTAACCACAGAAGATAAAATGTAAAGCCACCATTAGTCATATGGCTATTAGATTCTTCTATCAGACTTCACATCTAAATATAAAGTGGATGGTAGAGCATCCTTACATTAAAGTTAGCTTGATGTTACTGAAGAGTAGACAGGTAGCTGAGACAGAACATTTCAGTATGTGGTTGTTCTGGTAAAATCTCCAAAGTAACCCTAAAAATTAGTGTGAAAGGTCGTAGTAGAAGTGTTTGCATATGTTTTGTTGTTGGGGGGGAAGGGGGAATTTTTGTGTTTTTTTTTTTTTTTTTAATTTTGTGCAAAACCAGAATGTTTTGTGATTATAACTTAAAAGCAATTAAGAAAAGTTCTTATTGAGCAGACCTAATGCTTGTTATGTTTTTTTACTATGGTCAAGCTCTGATTTGACTTTGTAAGTTACATGAAATAACACAAGAAATATGAATGCACTTTGAGGGGAAAAAATGTATAAAACAAAATTTTTGAGATGTATTAACACATTTTCATTGAAATAGAATCAAGCTGTTTCTTTAGCTCTTTTGCATTGAACTTCATAAGCTATTTCTTGAGCTCTTTTGCATCAAAGATCATTTAAGCTCTGATTACAACTTATTATATAAGTAAGTGAGATAGTATGTTTTATTTTTTGGAAAGAGAACTTAATCTAACCAAAATTCAAGGGATGTTTCCTACTTTTGAAAAAGCAATTGCCAGAAGAGTTAAGGGGGTCCAAGGCACGATTAATTTTTCTCTTTGGAGTTTGCAGATATAGCCCAAACTTTTTTCTGTTGGTTGGCAGGATCAGGAATTTGTTGTAAGTACCTACGTCACGTCTGTGGTAAACGATTCTTTAAATCAAGTTCCAGTTACGGCTTCATATAGTTTAAGAATTTCATACCATGAATATATACTAATGTATAGCATGTATATAAATACATGAGAACTTTAATCATTTGTGTGTGCAAACATTTACTTAAATTAAGCATCTTGGCAAGGAGAAAGAAAAAGTATCTTGTATTTCGTTACTAAGTGTAGTAGACAACACTGCCAAGCAGAATCTTCCAAAGTGATATTGTTGAGTGTTCTACTTTTAAAATAATGTTATCCTACATAGGTGGAATACTCTAAGTCAGTGTAACTTGGTCTGTATGTCACTTCATATTAGTTCCCAAACACATTTGTTCTCAAAAACATGTAGACCATAAAAGTTACTGTGTTCATTTCCTAAGCACTCTAAGATATGTGTCATCCTGTGGGCAGTAGAAACCACAACTGCTTTAAAGACTTGTACTGAGCTAAGCACTTGCAAAACATAGCTGTAGTTTTTGTAACTGCAGACTGACATCCAGAAGTAACAGAAATAATCTTTCAATGAGAGGCTTCCAAGTGTGCTGAGAGTGCCGGCTGATGTCATTATGAGGCTGTTCTCTCTCATCATTCAAAGGGCATGACAATCAGGGGAGATTCTTGATGACTGGAAAAAGGGAAATGTCACCCTGCCCTTCAGGAAGAGCAAGAAGGGGGATCTAGGGAACTACAGGGCAGGTGAACCTCACTTTCTATGGGGCAAACCCTCCTGGAAGCCACTTCTAGGCACATGAAGGACAAGATGTTTGGGAACAGCTAACATAGATTTACCAATGGCAAATCATGTGACTAGCCTGAGTGACTTTTCTGACAGAAAGTCTGTCTTTGAGAAGGAGGGGAAAGCTGTTGAGTTCTGGTGTTCTGAGGTGGGTTGGTTTGGGGTTTTGGGGGGGGGTAGGGGATTGTTGGTTTTTTTTGTTTTGGTTTTGGTTTTCCGGGTTTGGGGTGGAGGGGTTTTTTTGTTTGGGGATTTTCTGTTTTGTTTGGGTTTTTTTTTCTTTTTTGGTTGGGTTTTTTTTTGGTTGTTTTTTTTCCCTTGAATTTAGCTAGGTCTTCAGCATAGTATCCCATAATATTATTAGATTGGTGAGATATGGGCTGGATAAGTGGATGTTAAGGTGGCTGAAAGAATTGGCTGGACTGCTAGGCTTATAGGGTGGTGATCCATGGTATAAAGTCTAGCTGGTGGTTACTAATGGCATTTCACAGGGATTGACACCGGGGGCAGTATTTCGTGCCTTTATTAACAATGTGGACAGTGAGATAGAGTGCTTTCTGAGCAATTTGGGAGTTTATACCAAATTGGGGGAATAGTTGACTGGCTGGAGGGTAGGGCTAATGTTGCAAGGGACCTCAACTGTCTGGAGAAATGGACTGACAATAACTTCAGGAAATGCAACAAAGGCAAGTAAAATGTCCTGAATCCGGGACAGAATAATACCATGCTGCAGTATGGATGTGGAAAGCTGACTGGCTGGAAAGCAGCTTTGCGGACCTTGGAGTTCCTCTTGGCAAGCTGATGAACGTGAGTCAGCAGAGAAACCCCTATGCAATTATCAGCTGTGTCCTAGATGCTATTAGCAAGAGTGCAGCCGCAGGGCCAGGGGAGTGACTAGTGTCTTGTATTTGGCAATTATGAGACCTCACGGAGACAGCACTCAGTCCAATTTGGGGCACCCCAGGACCAGGCTTACTGACGTACTGGAGTAGTTCAGCAAAGGGCCGCTGGAATGATGAGGAGGATGGAGCACATGAGGCATGAGAAGTGGATTTGTTGAGCTTTTGAAGAGAAATCTAGGAGGAGATCTACTGCTGTCTACGACTGCCTAATGGGAGGGTGTAGAGAAGGCAGAGCCGGACTGTCTTGTAGTCAGACAGGTCTTACAGAGATAGGACAAGAGGTAACAGGACAAGTTGGAACACAGGAAATTGCAATTAGGTGGAAGGAAAAATATTTTACCCTAAGGGTGGTCAAATATTGGAGCAGATTACTCAAAGTGGCTGTGGTATTTCTGTCCTTGGAAATATTGAAAACACAACTGCACAAGGGCCTGAGCAACCTCATCTGATTGGACCTGATTTGAGCAGGAGATTGGATTAGATGACCTCCAGAGGTCCTTCGCAACCTGAGCTATTCTGTGATCCCACAAAAAGAAATTTTCACTGTGTGTACAGAATTGCCTTTGCCTTTTGGCTTTCCTGATGACCACATAAAATGGGATATTTTCAGGCTTTTAAATTAAGTCACTGTGTGTAGCAGGCCTTTATGTAATACTAATCAATGCTTCAAGGCAATTTATACTATTAAAGAGATATTTAAAAACTACTGATTATGACTCTAATAGTGACAATTCAGAGAAATATTTTTCTGGTCCTCATTTTAATGTGCACTAATGCTGAACAGACTTTCCTGGCCACTCAGCCAGCCATTGCTTCCTCCTGTCTTGTGAAGGGTTGGTTAAGCCAGTCATCCTTTTGCTAGGTGTTCTCTTTTAACAGGAGTTTTGGGGATCCTAGCGATTTCTCCAAGCGTTGCATTCCAGTAGGTCAGCCAGCGTTCATGATGCCATTCAGATCTTGTTCTGCTATTTGTGGCAAGCATTAAGAAATCAGGAGTGTACAATTATCTTTCACTGCCATAAGACTGTCCAGAAGGGTAAAAAAATAGATCTTTTGAAAAGAGGAAATATATTTGGGCATAATAAAGATCCTCTAGAAAGTCAGACTATGAGACACTTACCTAGAGCTTTGTCCCTCAAAGTAGAAGTGAGACTGTGATGGGACCAGTTTGGATGTAGCATGTTGTGAGCAGAGCTGCAGGACTGCATTCTCCTGAATGATACATTGCTGAATCATAAGCTGACCCCCACTTTCCAAAGTACAGAAGAAACATTGATCCATTAAATCACAGCCTGACAGCTTGCCTTTTCCACCAGCTCTGTACCTACACCTGTCTTTTTTTCTTCGGTCTACTTTTTTCGTCATCTGCTCGCCAGATATCCTGCAGTTTCTAGTTGTGACAGTTAGGTGTGAGTTACTTTATGAGTCTGGGATAGGGTGCGTTTGTACAGCATTTTGTGTAGCTCCATTCTTGCTCTCCTTTACAATCCCTGTGTATATACAGATCAAATAGGGATTTCTGGGTGAACTGGAAACGAATACTTCCAAAACTCCATTAGCACCAGTGAGTTGCTCCCAGTTCACTTCACTTTTTCAGGAAGTCCCTGCAATGGGAGCTTTCAGTGGTGATCCATGTGGTTGAACTGACTGTCTAAGAGGAGGCCTGGACTCTTACATGGTGGATCCATGCTTGCAAAGTACTTCAGAAGTATAGGAGGAATTTGATTCCCTCAAATCTCAGTTGCTGTTTAAACTTGCATTATATTCACGTTGATAGTGATATGGTACGTACACAGATGTTTTCACAGTTTCTCAGTTAAGGCACTGATTCAGCAAAGTCATCTAGCACATGCACTGTATCAAGTATGTAAATAGTGCCTGTAACACCCATGCTGAATAAATAAGGGGAAACTCAAATAATTGAAGAGAAAATACATTTGTGTAGGGTAAGCTCATTCTGAACAATGAGCACATTTAAAATGAATTGGATTTTTCCAAGCCTTTCTCTCTGTCTTTGGCTATGATTTTTTTTTTTAATTCTAAGGGTGTGATCAGGAATGGCAGGGTCAGATTGATTGTCCTCATGTCTGTAGGCAGTTTTTCACAAACATTTAAGTCAGACCTCCCCTTGGCAGATGGTCTTTCAGCTTTCTGTGGTGCAGTGGGAGAGGTATTTCTATGGTCTGTACCGCACTGCAGGCTGCCCTAAGAATTCACTGTCAGAGAAGGAATAGTAAGGAGGTCAGGCAGTTATTGATAAGCGTATGTGGGCTACTGGGGTCAGAATCAGGGGCCTCCCACTGAGGCAGCCTGCAGAGGATTGTGCTGCTGGAGAAGCCACTCCTGTTCACATTAGAAAATCCCCCAGGAAAGAGAAGAACAAGAAGAAGGGAAGGAGAAGAAAGAAATAAGGGGATTTTGTGATTGAATTTCATTTGTATAAAGGTACAGCAGGTTAACAAATAGGAGAATTTCAGCGGGATTAATGTTTGATATTTTAACACCTTCAGATGTTTTTGTAGATTGAAGTAAAGTAATTTTTCAGATGGAGTACATTTCCCTTCAATTTAAAAGATGTTTGCTACTGCTGAAAACAGTGTTTACAATAGTGGCATGAGGATAAAGCAAAATAAAAATTTTGCTAGAAAATTTTTATTAAAGAAATTAATCTTCTCAAGTGCTCTCTAAAACAGAAATGCACATATCTTGTAAAAGTGACAACTGTTGGATTTCTTGTCTTCTTTGTGACAAGGGTTGTTTAGACTACCCCACAAAAATGAAGTTAAAACCCTTGTCAGATAATCTGCAATGAATATTCTTTATATTGAGATGTCGGAGAAGGAATAGGCTCAGAACCTCCTTAATTTACTTGGAACCTATTCTTTTTCCAACATTTATCATTCTCAGTCATCTCCAATTACAGCAGAGCAGAGATCAGAAGCCAGCTGTTGAGGTTACTCTTTTGTGCTGGGTAGTGATGGCAGAGTGAGAAATAAACTATGAGCTGTGACCAAAGGCAGACTTGTAATTACTTGAATATAATGATAATTGGCCTTAATACTGTAACAAATGCTCTGAGTTTGCACATGCAAACTCTGCAGTTTGGATCAATTTTCTTGTTTACAAAATCAGCTTGCTTTTATTAGCACCAAAATTGCCCAGAATGGTGAATAACAGAATGGTGAATGATCAAGTGTGGTTCACTGCAAAAGAAAGGAAAAAAATACCGTACATTGTTAGACAGTGGATTTAAATAGGTTCCTACATAGGGCTGGAGTTTAGAGGGGAAGGGGGTTGAGTGAGAATGGGAAGTGTTGATTCACTTTTATTAATACTGTTTGAGAGGTCTGTTGTTTTCTCCTCTTACCTGGTGTAAGTTTAGACTCCTAAACTCAGGACGCAAAGGACTAGAATAAACAGCCTGAGAACAGTTGACACCATACCTCTATCACACACAGTTGTGTACAAAGTTGATCTACCCTGCTTGTAAATACTTAGCACTCAGAGCAGCTTTCAGTGTCTCAAGATCCATTTTGTCAGCCTGAAACTGGGACATGAACTTTGTCCTGAAATACAGGTGTCCATTCCCCCCACGTTAAGACTACATCCTTGGTTCTCTCAGCATGAATTATGCCCATTTCTAGTTGTTTAACACCCTGATCGGAGAGCAGATGAGACGGTTATTCCTGTTGTTGCTGATTTACTGTTACAGCTGCTTCCTCTTCTTGTGATTTAATTTGAAGTTTCAGCCCACCAGGGGGCTAATGGTCCCCACCTATGCAGTTTTAAAAGCTCACTGTTGTTTTCCACTGGAACATTATTTCCATTCCTAGCCAGTGATTTATTTTTTTTCCTCAGTGTTAATCTGGTAACTGTGAGGCAGTATTCCATTAGCCATTTTCATAAAAAAAAAAAAACAAAACCAAACAAAACCAACAACAAAAATCAAACCAAAACAAACCCCACCAAACCCAAAACTCATGCAACTATTTAGACTGAAAGCTTAAAAATGAGAATTACTCTGTTTTGCAGTGTTCTCCTGGCTATTGGAGACTGATATAAAAAAAACAAGAGGACATTAGGCATGATTGAGATCCTTTGTTTCTTTTATTTTTAAAATGTATCCTATAAATCACTTCTTTTTTTTCCATATCTCAAGAAAAAGTAGGGCAGGCGGCAAACCCTAGAGTATGTTTCATGGCGTGGTACTGCCTGTGGTGAGATGAATTCCGAAAACATTAGCAACTGCAGTGGAATCCAAGGTGTGATTGTATACTGCTAGCAGATTCTGCATACCTGATCAGGCATAGGGGAGCTCAGTTTGAGTGGGACTACAAAGTTGTGACTGCAACCTGCGTAACCAAAGAGCAGTACTTCAAGAATACTTTCCACCAGACTTCTTAGAAGAACAGAATTATACATCTGTCTCATTAACTTATTCTTGAAGCAAAACTTAAGAAGTGATGAGCTTCTTGGTTTACCTTGATTTTTAAGTATTCTTAGTTCTAAATAATAAATGGCCTTGAAAACTTTTCTGATCAAACAAAATTAACTGTGATGCTCAGCATAGCCTGCTGTCCGCCTTTATTGTTATAATGTGAGTTTAAAAGTGGCAGTCTTGAGTTCACATTTTTGTAAAGCTTCTGGTTTTCTAGGTTTATTGCTTTTTATGTGATTAAATACTGGGTATGTGTTTGTTTTCCTCATCTTAAGTATATATTTGTAATATAAACATTTACATTTTGCGATACATTCTCTGCTGGTCCAAAGAGTGCTTTGATGAATTACACATCTTGTAGTAGTGTTTGGATGTTTTCTTTACTGGTTCATCATTGGTATTAGAAATTTAACTCTTCACTGAGTTTATGGTATCTTACTTCACTGGGAATCACAGGAGTCTTCCTCCCAGCCACCCTGTTTTCAATGGCTTATTTCTTGCTTTGGGGTGGTGAGGAGGGAGAGGGGGATTGCATTGCAAAAAGGATGGAAGCTGGGCAGACTGATAAAAAGAGGCTGCGTGAAACCTCATTGGTTTCAACTATTATTAAAGGGTGGTGCAATCTTTCCCCTCTTTGAGCAGGAGGATAGTATTACCAAATACCAAGTGTTCAAGGTCACTGCTTTTTACAATATAAATCAAATATACTACTTCCTAAGGCCCTGATTGATGGAAAATAAAGTATTAACTGCCCAGAAACAGGTTTTCCAACACTATCACTCAATTATGCAGTGGTCACTAACCTTTTCACGACAACCTTAATATTGCATTGCTAATTGTATAATTTAAAGAATACAGGTTTTTAATAGTTATTCCAGGAGGATTGTTAATCACTGTGCTTTAGAGCAATTTTTGCTTATTGGAATCTTACCAGTTAATAAGTTAACTACTAGTAACAACCATTAATGCAAACTCTTTGCTTGGGTAATGTAACTTGCGGTGTTCAATGAATTAGACTCAAAAAATAGAGCAAGTACTAAACTTGCCTGCCTTGCTGTAGAGGCAGCACAGAATTAGTCATCGGCTGTGAATGTTAATCACTCCACAGCAATGATAATTTACAGCATTGTTGTAGCACTCTTGTGCTCATAAAATGAACTTAATAACCCACTGCTACCCATGGGATAAGCCTTCCTTCTCCTTCCCTCCCCCTTGCAATTGAATACCCAGTCTGGCTGCATAATAGCCTTGTGAAATACTGCATTAGAAAGAGTGAGCAGCTGTATGATAAAATAAACAGCTCTAAAACAGATTTGTTAATTATCTCTTTCTTTTATTCACAGAGGGTGTTTGTGAGATATGGCTGACCAGTGAAGACACAGGGGCTTACGGCAGAGATATTGGCACAGACCTCCCTACGCTTCTGTGGAAGCTGGTTGAAGCTATTCCTGAGGGAGCTATGCTGAGGCTTGGCATGACAAACCCTCCCTATATTTTAGAGCATCTGGAGGTAAGGAAGAAAAGAGAATCATTTATATGCCGGCATAGACATTCATTGAGTGAGTCAGCATGGAACCTTGTGTATAGTGCATTTCATTTTAAGCGGTGGCTTGAAAAAATTACGGACTTCAAGTAAATTTATAGAATTAGACTAATAGTGTTAAGCCATTTGCCTGACATAGCAAGTTATCGAGATAATAAGATATTCAAATCATTTTGGAATGATAATATTACTGAGGTCTCTGACCTGTGGAGCTTTATTATAGCGGTGTTGCATTTGTGTGTATGTCTAGTGTTTCCAAGAAGTAAAAGAAATGTCATTAGCAGGCGATGGACTATGGGATTGAATTTGTCTTCCTGCTACACCTCAGACAAATATTTCCAGAAACACTATGCTGGTCTCACTCAACGACATATTCATTATCCTATGTCAAATGCTATTCTGAGAGTGTGTAGAGTTTCCATGATAAGAAATGGAAAGTCTAAGTGTAATCTGTGTTAAAAAAATTGTAACAAAGTAGTTCAATGAGATCAGAAGCAACAAAGTGTACAACAATGTGAATTTGAAAGAATATCTTATGTATGCAGAGCAGGAAATGAGAGTTTTGTCTCAAATATAGGTTGATTTGGTTGGATTCTGTCGCCAAATGAATTTATTGAAATTCATGGGAACTGTTTATAGAAAGAACCTAACTTTAAAGAGGAGGAAACAGCAAGGAAGGATATAGCTTAAGGTAAATTCTGTAACCATGTGCATCGGCAATGTTCAGATAAATAGGTGGTGTCCATGCTGCTTTCCCCAAGATGTTATAGAATTAATAGTCGCACTTACATTTTCTTAAGATGTCAAGGACAGTATTTTCTCACCAGAGTGCCGTAACTGCACCTCTCCCCGTTGAAGCGCATGAGCTAGAGGAATTTAATCTTGATAGGAATAAGCAGGTTTTCATTTCAGCAGCTAAAGAATAGAAGCTGCAGAAAACTGCAAGAAATTTCACAGGCTGTTATTTTATTCTTTTGTTTAACATACACTTCACTAAGATAGAGTCTTAACAACACACTAACCAGAAATCTTTAGGAAGTGGTTTGGTTGTATTTTTTAGAGCTTTGCATTCTGTCTTGAACTCTCATATCTGTCACAAGTTTTTCTTCTGTTTTTTATTTGAACTTTTTTCAGCATCTTGTACAAAAGCAAATCAAGCTTTTAGCAATTTTCAGTTAGTGTCTTTGCTTTCATTTTTAAGTCGCATTATTAAAAGTGTTTTGGCATAGACCGCCACTTTTGGCACTGCTGCTCATCTTATGAGTACTCTCAGAAGCTTTTTAAAAAAAAAAAAAAAAATAATCAGTTGCTGGAAATAAGAAACTGCTGTGCCCAGCTAAGGGGCACTGTAGTAGTCTTAATTTGATATAATCTGAGCAAGGTGGAAAGTATATTGCTTTCCTTCAGTCAATAGCCATCTTAGTGAGTGTGAGCATGTCACAAATCTGTGAATGGTTTTGATTTATGATCTCTAATCTTCCTGTTTCTGAATTTTCTAGAAAGTGCTGTAGGTAGGACTCTCTTTGACCTGACTCATATTCAGGAAAAGTACTCTTAATCTCTTTAAAGATGCATCTTTAAGTGTGATGGCAGAATGAGAGGAATTCATGAAAACCTATTGAAAATGTGTGTCTTGAATGTTGCTGTGCAAACATGTGTTATGTGTGCACCAGCCTTTTTGTACAATAGCAACATCTGCTGTTGCTTGTCCTCTTCAGTTTCGTACGATTTCCAGTTTCTATGATGTTTTTTAAGGATTATTTAATCACATTTCTGTGTTTCATGTATGACCGAGAATTTCTGAGCTTGTAATTTGGTGAAATAATTTTGATGATTTGGCAAACTAAATTTGTAAAAATTTTTTTACCTTCTGCATTTTTGTCTAGTCCCCTCTTCCAAGCTTACCAGACTTTTATCTGAAAGATCACTAGGGAATGCTGGCAGTCTACTGTATACATTTTCACCAGACAAAATAAACTTCTTATGGGGAATGTGCTTTTAACTTTCCGGTTGAGGAAAGGGCAAAACTATGATTTGTTTAAAAAACAAAACAAATGAAATGAGAAGTTGGTTAACCTTCATGTCAGTTGATTAGGATAAAATCCAGATGTAGTTCTGTTATCTCCTAAGAAAAGTATGAAGCTGTGTTATTGGTTGCAAACATCTTTTATTAATTGTTTTAAAAGGTGCTGCATTTTATGAATTTATTTTGTTAGAAGTCATGTTGCTAAGTAGGATGTTGTTTGGCTTTCTGCAAAAAAATTTTCCATGGGAAAATGTAGTAATTGTATTTCACTTTTTATATCCAATGAAAAGGAAAAAGACATTCCAATCTTGTATCTTTTTTAAAAAATAAGAAATCTTCAGCAATTGCATAGAACTGTACATATGCAACTGCTAGGCAAGGGTGTATTTCACTTTAGTAATGAACACGTGTCTGGTAAGTGGCATAGAGCAACAGCAGTCATGTAAAAGCATAAATTAATTTTAAGATCTGGACAGAGCTTCCCTGGAGACTCAGCCTAAAAGCAATTATTTCGATTAATTTACAGTTTTTGCCATATTTATTGGAGCTTACCTGCAGGTAAAAGGTTTGGCCGCTTTTATGTCTGTCTTGTTCTTGTAACCTCCAAAGCTAATAACAAAGTGTATATAAATAGATTTGTTTTCTCTAATAACACTCAGTTGTAAGTTAAACGTTTTAAAAATACCAGTTCCAAACACCTCATGTACATTTTTTAAATACTGATTTGTACTAGTGCATGAACTCCTCTATCATTAGAACTGGTTTTGTACTTAAATACAAGTTTTTAAAACATTTCACAAATATCTGTTTTCCTTCAAATAGCTATGTATTTTAATCTCTGATCATTCAAACCGTGAGGTCACTGGCATGATTGAGTGCTTGGAATTCACAGGTTTCTTTTACTCTTCGCTGGAGTTTCTGCACCTTTCAATTGTCAGAGTGGGAAGAGATTGGAAATAAAAAGAACAGGGATGTACAGATTAATGCCATGCATTGTAGGTGGCGCAGCTGCAGTAGAAGCAAAGAATTCGTTAGACCATAATGACAATGCTCATGTCCTCAATGAATGAGGAAAAAGTTGCACCTACGGATAATATGATTGAATAAAGGACTAAAAATTTAAAAATGTATCATTTAATATACAACTGAAGCCTAATTTGCACAAACTGTTCTAGCAGTGTATGGAGTCATACACAGAGGGGAGGTATCTTGAGTGGTGGGTTTTGCTGCCCTTGCCCCACATCTCAGTCCTTTGAAATATGCCCAGCTTACATAGTTTGTATTGCTCAGGTGGATCTTTAAGATGTAGCTATACATGAGGTACTTCAGTTACATATTAATTCGTGTCTTGATGGTTCTCAGGAAAACAGATTGTATCCACTGACTAAAATAATATGACTTTGTCTTACTACATGTATTTTCTATAGATAGGTGGAATAGCTTTTTTCTTCATTAAAAGATACTTAGCCCACTTTTTGGTAAGCTGCTTGATAAACTGCTTATAGATTGAAATTTATTTGCAAGTGCCAAAAAGTGATTACAGGTTTTTATTTTTTCCTCAGAAAAATAATTTCATAAACATACTCTGAGATATTGTCTGCTTAGAAAGTGTACAGTGGATGGGATTATGACCAGAGATCTGTTTAAGCTGTCGGCAATGTTTCCTTTGTACCGCACGCTCAGGTCTGTGGCTGCACTTTGGCCCTGTGAGTCTTTTGACTCATTAATGTAGTGCCCACACTCACAGGTTCTCTGGAAATAAAAATGGAGGAACAGAAGATGCCACTCATCTCGGGAGTGTTTCATCTGCCTCTGTATCTGGGAATCAGTCTCTTAGTATCCACTAAGAAGAGCCAGCCAACAGCTGTGCTGTTTTGCTGATGCTGGAGGCCAGCACAAGGGGAGGAGGATGAGAAGGAGGAGGAAGAGGAGGAAAGCTTCCCTTGGGTCAGGAGTGGTGGGACTAGAGCAGAGGAGGGGGCAAAGGAAAGCTGTGGGTGCTTCTAACTCGACTTGAGGCTCTCAAGTGCCTCCCAGTGCCTTCAGGTACTACTGTCAGGTAAATGCCATTCTGTCCTTAAAGATGTTTGTCATTTCAGGGGAAGCTGTTAATTTCATGAAAATCATCATTATACTTCTGAGGTACGGTCTGACAATTTAGTACTTTTAGGGTTTTTTTCAGGAAATATGGTGGTAGTAGTGCCTTATGTATTTACGGATGCGTGTAGCACGAACAGTTTTGGGATGAAAAGCAGCCATATGTTTTCAAATGATAAATTCTGCATTCAGTTGGGCCTTCTTATTTGTAAAGAAAGAAATATTTGGAACCATGCAGTGTTTTATAGTCATGCAAAATATTAAACACTTTTTGATATGCTGCATACTGAGCTAAGTCATTAGAAAAAGAGCCTTTATCACAATTATTCAGCATATAATCTAAAATACTCAATTTTTTATCTGCTGTTTTCTTCGGCTGCAGATGATGTCTGTGCTTACATTAGTGAGTAGTATGAAGCAACAAGAGCAGATCAGGAAATTGCAGAATTTGGTAGTGACGCCACTATATCTACATTATCTGCATTTTAGAGTCCTTACTTCAAAATAAATCTAATCCCCTTAACCAAACTTTCCCACTACCCATGGTCCAAAGCTGTTTCAAAGGCAGATCATTGGTTTGAATCCCTCTGTTCCCATCAAGGGCTTGGAACACATTTGCTGTGAACCTGGAGTATGGCTACTGCTCTCATTTCCTTGGAAAAGAATTTGGTTTGCCCAGCCCAAAGTCACCCTGCGGACTGAACAAACCTGTGGCTGGAAAGGAAGCATGGGAAATTGCACTTTACAATTTCACTGCTGCTTTCAGCCACCACATTAATGTGAACACAGCCAATGCTAGTATTACTTCTCCTACATGAGGCTTGTTGGCATGACAGAGAGGGTTATTTAGTGTGTTTTAAAAAACTGAAGGACCTGAGACCCTAACATTGTTTCTCTTGATCATGGTACTAAGACTGAGAAAGAAGTTGGTGTTCACAGTTTAGCTGCAGGAGACATCCTCAGTTTTCCTCTCAGAGAAAATCTGGGCAACCAATGGAGATAGTATTACTTTTTCCAGAGTGCGCTCTCACAGTCTTAGCAGTCTGTTTGAATGTATACATCATGAAGCATATAGCTTGCTTGTTTGAAGTTTGGTCTCAAACTGCAGTTTTGAGATGTGTGCCCTTGTCCAGTGTCTGTCCTCTCCTAATACGTTGATGCCGCGTGGTATTGAGGAGAACTTGGGATTTTATCTACATGGCAGAAAATTTTTGTAAATGGACATGAACTATGGTCAGGGATAAATGTTTTAGCTCGGAACTTATTTTATAAGATGTTAAAGGTGAAGGAAAAGGTTGGTATTAGGATCAGTTTTATAGTCCTAGCAAAGCCTGCAATGAATGCACATGTGTACAGTTACCTTGCGTACACTTACCCATATGTCTTTGCACAGAGCTACTGTTCGAATTACACAGACTGCCAGATGGCAAAGATGTTATCGTCCTATAGTATCAACATGTACCAAAAGTACATAAGGTATACATCCTGCTTCAGATGTAACCTCCAGGCATTTATTCTAGACAATCATACAATCATATTACAGAGTTATTGGCTAGTGCTCTAGTGAGACGGTGTTTTACATCCACTTGCAGTGACAGATGGAGAGGAAGGGTTGGGAAAAATCCATTAAAACAGTAGTAGTAGATAAACGGTGAACAGAGTCCGAAAATTAAAAAAAATTAGGCCAAAGGTATAGCAGGTTGAAATGAATTAATGTTAGCGGCATGGTGTTAGAGACTAATTTTGCCTTGAATATATTTCACTTTTCCTTAGGTTTTTACCTTCATTTTCTTGTTCAGTATCTGGGGCTCTGTCCAAATTGAAAGGGAATACAGATTATCCAGACTGTAAAAGGGCAGGGGCTCACATCCCAGCCTTAGCTTACCTCACTTGCAGATTTAACACTAACTGTACTTCCAGTTGTCTGGGATTTTAGTACAGCACTTTCTGTGAGTGATGGGACACTTCCAAATTTGTATAAAGGAGGCAGTTCACACCTGCCATTCCTGTAACTGCTTAATTTCACATGACTAGATGAGTAGTCATCTTTGTCACCTGTCAAAATGAGTCTGTCTCAAACCATACCATATGCCATCTGTGGGCTTTATCTCCGTTATTAATTCAGGACACTTGAATGATACACCAACCATTGAGATGGAGTCTGCATGGCGGCAGTGTCTTTAAATGCATAAGGAGTGCCAAGTGTACCATGAGTTGCAATAGTATTTCTTTGCTCTTTTGCTTTGATTTTTCATGTCAGCTCGGTGTTTATGTTCCTTAACCTCATTGAAGCTGATACCCTACAGATGGCTTCCTCAAACGTGCCCTGACACGGCACATAGATACGTATTACAGTAAAATAACTAACTCACTTTTCTTTTTTCCACATTGTTCTTTTTTCTTCTGAGTGCACCAAACGTTTTTGACCATTGTGCGTAAGTTCAAGTTTTGAATAAGCTAGAGTGTAAGCTGATTTGAAATGCGTTTAAAAAGGGAATAATATGCACACATTCTTCAACTGCAAATAAAAGGGCAGCATGATTTCAGGAATTAAAAGGCCTTAAGGGCATATATTTGCTTTGTTTCTAGTATTATTTTTGTCATTTTCATAGACTGATGTATTTGAAAGTGCCAATTAAAATCTGTTGATTTGACCAGAAAAAATGAAAACTGTGGCATACATTTAAATAAATGAATAGTTAAGCCCCTGACCTCTTATTACTGTGAGTTTTGTAGTGTTTTGTAGTCAGTGGACCATGCAACTTTCCCTTGCTGTAATTACATAGTTGTCTCTATGCAAACTGTGTTTGTCTTGCTAGTAGTAAAATTGAAAGAAATCTCGGATACTAAGGGGAGAAGGAGAGGGGCATCTGGGCTTCTAAAAAAGAAAAAAAAAGGGAGGGTGGGAAGGGTTGATTACTGTTTCCTTTGGTATTTCATTAAATGCTTATTCATCCTATGGAGGCTGTGCGTGCATCTTTGCTTACTCTGTGTATTCCAGCTTTTTTATATTTTTAGTACTAAAATACTCTGTCTCTCCTGTTCTTCCTCTTAAAGTATTCTTTGTCTTTGGGGTTTCTGAATACATCATATTTCCTTGAAATTAATCCTTAAGATAGTGTCATGGGAACTTTTTCAGTGGTGAACTCACCCCAGAGTGAACGTATATTTGGGTATTATGGGGGTAGGAAAGGGATGACTCTCTGCTGTGCTTTGAGATGCATTTTGTCGCACTACTTTCTCTAATCTAGAGTTTTAAGGTATCAAACTCAGCGGGGCCTAATGTCCGTAAATGCTTGGTGACGTGTTTGCTGCCAACTGGTGGAATAAATGGCTTAATACATGTCAAAATAAGAACCCATCTTACTCTTCTTGAAGGTTTTATGTTGTATTTGTGAATCTTGGGTGTTCTCAAAAACCTTAAAGGTGTTATTGTATTGAGAACTTTGATGAACAATAAAGGTTTGCTTCCAGATAACGTAGAAGGGAATATTTGTGGTGCTGGGAGAATGAAGCTCCTGTTCTTTGTAACAGTAGTAGAAAAAATGCTTTGAGAAACACAGAGAAAGAACTGCGTTTATTTATGCAAGATTCAGTTCTCCATCAAGACAGAGTATTTTATGCATGCATCTAGTGCTCTGCTGTATTTAATAATCTATGCATAAAAATTGGTGTTGCAGAAAGGGGTTAACATTAAATAGCACATTGCTTGACCAGTTAAAGCTGTGCATATTAACTGTACCTTAATTATGATTTGCTCATATGAATGTTTCTCTTGCTTGTTAGATATCACAAGAATGAAGAGTATTTAAATGCAGACAGATCCACACTCAATCTTGTGTTGAGTGTCAGGTCGTCTGTCAATTACTTATAATGCTGTCTCATCGTAGCAGACCTTTGGAGCTGCGGTTTATTTCGTTGGTGGATTATTAACAGAAAATAAAAGTCACCATTAATTGAGCGGTTTCTTCAAAGAACGGGTAGTACACATATGGGAAACTTCATTTTTGCTAAATAAAATGGGAATTTTAGCAGTTGCCATGCACTTCAAGGCATTGGGATAGAAACTATTATCAAATATATAGCTTGCATAACAAACTGTGCCATCTTCTCTCAATATTTCTGCCTTCAATGAAAAACAAATAAGATCTCACTTTCCTAGTTATTTATATTATAATAAGTAAAGTTCCACCAACTACTCTCCATGCTCATTCAAAAGCTTCTGTTTAGTTTAGATGCATAAACCTTCTTGTTTTCTTTGATAGATGAGCTGTCACATTCACTGTGCTTTGCAACATCATCTACATAATCTTCAGTAAGACTGCTTGCTTCGTTAAGCTTTGGCATTTGTTTAAAAAAAAGTTTGGGTTGGGTTTGGTTTTTTTTGAGGTGATTATTCTTTAAAAATGAGAAAAAGGAAATATATTGTGTTCTAGAAACTTTAATAAAACTGCACAATAATATTGGCTGTGGGTTTCTGTACCATTGTGAATTGAGGAAAGACATAAAATCTCTTCTACTTAGTCTTTGAATTCAATTAGTTTAGTTATGTTAAATGTGCAAGAGCTGCTGAAGAATGTAAATTCTATGATATCAATCTTGTCATTATGGTTTTGAATATTTTTATTCTGTTTTGCTATGAAATTTAGCTCGGTGAATTGGATATCTATGAAAGAAAGTGATAGCACTTGCCTAAAGGTTTAGGTTTTGATTAAATCCTTCCACTATTTTCCTTCCACTGTAACCTGCTAAAGCAGATGCTATTTTAGGTATTGTACTAGCTTGTTTGAAATAGAGGGAAACAATAGGCAGGCTTCCTGGCACTGCTCCGTCTTGGTGCAGCTGAACTCTGGTGGGGTGTGCCATTCATTCTATGACTTTCTTCTGAGCAGAAACCATCAATTATTTTATATCATATGGGATTCTCATTTTTGAGGTGGTGAACAAATGCATAGTATGGATGAAACTAGCAATCCATTTCACTCATCCGGGTTTCTGAAAACAAAAAGGTAGTGTGACAGTCCTACTTGCCTATTGTAAGTGTGTGCCTCTCTATGCTTTAATTCATTTTCAAGTTTTTATTAGCATAAAGTATGATTGAGACAGAGTTATTTAAAGTAGCAGTGTGCTGTTGCAATAAATCATCTTTTTAGGGAACTTCCTAATATGTTTCTAACACATACTGCAAAGAGGAGTATTAATTTACTTCCAGAAAAAAGTATTTCATTTGAGGAGTGCTTAATGATGAGAAATTAGAGAGCACCATGAAGAAAATGAAAAAGTGCGTATTTTTTTGCACATCAGAATTAATCATTTCACAAGGAATTAGCATTAGCTATTTGGTTGGTTGGCTTTAAGTCATTAAGCCATCACTGTAGCTGTTAATTAAATGTACATTTTACCTTAAAGTGAATCTGTTCATTGAAACTGGACAAACAGCACCCTGAAGCTCCATAAAGTCTCTTTAGGATTGTAATGCTGGCTGCAGCAGCAACAGTAACAGTTTTGATCTTTGAAAGCGCTGAACTATTTACTGCATGTTTCCAACCCCACAACTTCCATCAGTTTGTGTGCAAACTGAAGGCGCGCCATACCTTGAGGAAGTCAGTGTGGTACTATTAATGCTGAATGTGTCACTGAATCAGCTGTGTTTTGGTGACACACTTGCAGAGACTCAGATGTTGTACTTGGGCTCACGGCTCCATACAAACTGAGTAATAAGCCATCAGCATCTACCCAACGTAGATGCTGATGCTTTACAATTTATCCAATGTCAAGTCAGTCCTACTTTAATATTAGAAGCGGTTGCGATAGGGATACCATTTTTCGTATCATGAAGTATTTCGGCAACCCAGGTTAGGATATCTGTATGGAGAATTAGTTTTTATCAGATAAATGCAAAAAATGGTACTCTGCAAAGAGACTATTCTTGTATATTCTTTATATTCATGTATATCCAAGTTAAGTTGGAGAGAAACATATGTACTTGTTAACTGAGTAGGAGAGGTTTTGGTATTTCTGTGTTTAAAAGTAAAAAATCAGGTAGCTAGTATTTGATGCTGTGTGTTTCCTTGTTTTTGCACTGACTCATGTGAAGAGATGCAACAAACCTCAGCGGAAGCTTTGAACTATGAAATACAGTATTGTATTGTGGTATTATCTGAATGTCACTTTTTTTTGCAAGAACTTCTGTTAGCCTGTCCCCATTTTTCATGAAAGAAGATATGGCAAGTTTTTGAAGGCATGTAAATGTTTTTGGTATGACTTGGTTTGGGTTTTAAGAGATTAGGCTTAATATGTAGCCACGAAGGAGAAAAAATTGCTTAGCTAGTTAGGGCTGTCTATTTTATGAGGTTGGAAGCAGTAGTGAGATCCCATACCTAGGAAAACAGCTGGGAACAGCTAGGGCCGAGCATATGGCTCTCACGTCTAGTTTTCCTATGAGCAAATCACGGCTTGCAGTCTGGTTTATATCCACTTCTAAGGGTGGCCTGAGCTAATACCAGTTTTTTGTTTGGTAATGTGGAAGGCATTTTTCCCATATGACAAAACAGATTTTTGCCCTCCATCTGGCAACCCAAAGATTTGATTTTAAGGTTCAAATTACATTGGTCAGAATTGTGTGGGCTTCTAACTGCTCCAGTGTGATCTTCCTTTATCCTAATGATAGGATAAGGACATGGGCTAAAGTCATGTCGTATTACATCGGGTAGGGGTTGCCGCTAAGCTTGCCATCGTACGGCTTCATTACATTTCCCCCACTTCATATACAGATGAGGGGGAGGCATTGCCTTCCAACCAGTGTCCTTGGGGAGGTTTGCGATTATACATCCTACACGTTCTTAGGTTTTTTACAGCCCCATTACTCATGGCGGGTGGGAAGCACGGGGAAGGTTCCCTGTTCATTAGTTTTAACAAAACTGTTACGGGCTTTCCAGACTCGACCATACTGTGTCATCGTTGCCATGCCTGCACCGCTAGATCACATCTGTTCTTGAACTGCACTGCAGCAGAGGAATTTACAAAATGGACTGCAGCCACTTGATTTTTAGCCAGACTGTGCTGGTGGTGGCACCACTGGGCTTCTGAAACAGAACAGTCAGCGGACACCCCTCGTGACATATCCCAAACTAACATCTGCCACAAGGGGATGAAGTTTTGAGGGAGTGCCATTTTGTCATGTTTCCATATGGATGAGGGTTTCTTTGGGCTTCACTGCTGGCAGAGGGAAAAATCCTTTTGCTAAGAAGCAAGTTACTCAGATCATCGTGACTCAAACACGAGGCAGAATTCAAATACTGGATTTTTGCCTACTTTAGGATGGGGGAAAGAATCACTGTCTGAACAGCTTGCTGGTACTGACATAAAGATGCACAGATATTGATGTTTATTGTCTCTGTGATTCTCCGTGGTTGTGCATGGTGTCATTACAAACAGAAGGATTGATTTTCTGGTTAGGTAGTTAAATTTGTGTATTGTAATTGCTAGGATAAAATATACTGACTAGATAAAAATCTTTCTGGCAATGTGCCTTGTGTTCTGATGTACTCCAGCTGCTAACAATTGGAAGAAATAATTTCCTATGTGATAAGTACCCTAAAGGATATTTCACATACATGGTTAGATTCCAAAGGTAGACAACTTTTATTTTTTGTAAAGTCAGCTTAAAACAAATTGTGCTACTCTTTGACCTTTTCGTTCCTACATGAAATGTCATTTTCGCGTAGTGCTTCCCTTCCTTCGTAGACATATTATTAGATTCCAGGGGATAGGGGGAAAGGCAATCAGCTGTTTCAGTCATGATTAAAGACAGAAATTTTCTTTCACAGTCATATGATTTCAAAAAGTTGTTCCTTTATTGTTTCCAGATGGAAATAAAATTATATGTTGCATTTTTCCTTCTAACTGAAATATGTAATTATATCTAGTAATGCAAAGCACTTTGAAAAAAAATATTTATAAAAAAGAACAGGAAACAGATGTTAAGCTTAGAATGTTGAGACACTGTAAACTACAATTATGCATTAGCCCATGATGTCCTTCAAGTTCTCTCTGGGATATTAACTAATAGTTTTATTAAGTGATGAAATCTAGTATTCTGTGCGCAATCTGTGGTGTGGGAAAATCTGTCAGCATTGACTAAGTATGACTGTTCAGTGCATAGCTGTAATTTAATCAAACCTGTGTGGTAAAGTACTTCAGTGTAGTTTTAGGTGTAGGGAGGATAAAGGTAAAACTGGAACAATCTTACCTTAAAGCTCTGGGTTAGAATGTGATATATATATCACATGAGATATATAATGCTTACAAAGTTTGTAAGAGTGATTTTTCCAGGTTTCTGAGGTAATAATGCAAAATTTTTGTTTAGTTCATTATTCTGTTTTCTTCTGAACTGCTCACTCCAAGTTTCTGGTTATAAAAGGTAAATTTAAGAACACCAGTGGTACTTAAGAGTGAATGACAACCAGTGGCTCTTCAGGTATTTCTATCTTGTGTTTGGTTTGTGTTAATAATTTCTGTTCTGCTAAATTCACCAAGTTAATAGTTATGATCCTGAAGTATTTGGTGGGAAATCAGTTTATCAGTAGGGCCTTTGATTCAGATCTACACCTGAAAATAGAGGAATATGCTCAATAGGACTTCAGTGCTTAAAGCACATGCAGCATATTTTGTGTAGCTTTAGATATAGAAAGTAAGCAAAGAAAGGACTTCACAGTAGAAAGAGTTGTTTGCAACCTCCTCCTCTGTAGAAGGAGTTTTGAGTGTCCAGAACATACCTGAAGCCTGTGACCACAGTAGCTAGGCTGTATTAGGGTTTCCAGATACTTAATGTGTGTGTCGCATGTGCATTTCTGATACGTATGACAAGCAGTTTCCTTTCTAAAGAATGCAAGATCTTTGATATTGAGGGACTAATGTGTATCTTTCTAAAACAAAATGATGCAGTGGAATAGTCAATAATGTTTTTGAGCTAGTCTTACTGCATACAGGGACCTGTAGTGACAGTTGAAAAGTTCAGTTAATTAATGCCAGGCATTTTGTGTCCTACTAGTACAGAACCAAGGGAAATGACTTTAAATGACAACAGTTGTGTTCTTAATCCTGAAAGATAGTGACAACTGTGATTGCAGAAGCCATATGACTTCTTTTGTTTGAATGTGGGATAACTAGAAGAGGCAGTTCTGACTAGTCTTGTTTAACTATGGCTGCTGAACGCTGTCGGTTTAGTTCCTCTTACAGGAAGCGTAGTTGAAAGCTCCCTCTTGGCCACATCCCACTGAAGCAGATCAGATGTGAGACCAGCAGGATTCTGCGCGTTACCGTAAGATAAGCAACTAGTGGGTTTGGGGTTGGTTGGGTGTTTTTTTGAGATCCTCTACATAGGAAAACACTTTTTAGATTTTAGGATTTGGTTCTGACTTTTCATACGTTGCAGCAAAATTTTCATTTTTTATGGCAAAGAGAGGAAGACAAATGAAACCAACGTTTTCACATAACTAGAGAATTTCCTCACTTGTGACTTTAAAAACCAAAACTTTGTGGTAAATCAAGGTAGTTTCTCCTTCTTTACTACAGATGGTGTCTTCAATGCAGGTAAATAACAAGGTAGTTATGCTTTTTTTTTTATTAGTTCCTGCTGGCTTGCAATGTGTGTCTAGTTTTGTACACAATTTTAAAGTAGCTACTATCATGGAAAGAATCAATCCCTATTTTAAGGTTAAAAAGCAACCCTTAAAAAGTAAGTGTTGTTTAGTATGAATTCAAAGGGGAAGGAACAAAATCTTAAATTTTTAAACATAATATTCCCTGTGTTTGTTTGGGATAGAAATCTGGCTTTTTTCTATCAAATGATTCTCAGCCTTACAGAAGCTGTAATAAAATAACACTTTTGTAGTTGGTAATAAACTATTTATTAGAATTTCTTTCAAAAAGAATTCACGAAGTGATCACATATTGAAGAGGCTGTTATTCAGAAGATGCCAAATTTGAGAGGAGTGAGAAAGAATTAATTTTTTTTTCTGTGTTGTAGGGTGAGCTATTTTTAAGAACTTGGCAGATTCAGAAACATGTTATGAAACTTGACTTTTATTGGTTTCTTATATCATAAATCTGTTTTTGAAGATTGAATTAAGTGCTTTGAACTAAGAGATAAGCAGAATAATAGGCTTGTTGTACATAGCTTAGGTTCTAGCCTTTTTGCCATTTCTCATATTTTAGAAACATATTTTATTACTGATAAGCAAAAAAAATAACAGATGACTACCAGGATGCTTCATATAAACTACGTTTACAGTATTTTCTAAAGCTTAAAAGAGAAGCTTTTTGTCACTCTATTTTACCGAATTTATTCTACGCTGTTTCATTTTGAAAATGTATTCTAGCTGAACATCTAAAATTATTAAGGGCATAGGCAAATAGTTCCATTTGAAGAGGACACATAAAATTTGTATGGATGCATGGTGGCCTTTTCTTTACTCTTTTATTCATGAAGCCAGCTATCTCCAGCTTCCACTGAGAGCCAGGTTCATTGCACACAGCCTTTCTGTGCATCAAATTGTATGCCCTCCATTATCAGTATAGTTATTACTGTTATGTTTAGTTTACATACCTGAGGTAGATATTCCACAGAATAATGTAACCACTTCTCTTAGACATTTATGTAATAGGTTCTTAGACAAAAACTTTCAAAACTGCTTTCAGAAGCAGTTCAGGTTTTGTACGCGTATGTTTGTCAGATGAAAGGTGTGTGTTGAGAGCGTTTTTTCTTCTTGCTCTAAAAATCAGTGCTTTTAAAAGGCAGATACTTGAAAATTAAAAGGCATGAGGGTGTTTGCCTTCTCTTTGATCAATCTAGGTCAACCTTGTAGAAATACAGAGAGAAAATCTAGATGCGTGACTAATATTGCTGATTAATGATCTGGAAAGAATTTGTAAATAGTTGCAACTTAACAACTAAATCTGGCAGCAGTATGTGTTTTCAGACAGAATATCTATGCTGTCAAAGAAAACAGGAGAAATGGTCTGAGTGAGCCTGACTGGAGCGTGCAGTGTGCACATGGCAGAAGAGCAGGCAGTGCAGCACTCGGTCCCAGGCCGCATCCTGTATGCTCACTGTGTGGGGAGAAAGGGAAGACCTTAAGTGAAAACCTGGTTGTACACGTAATATGGTTCTTTGTCCAAGTTCACTTATTTTTTTCAGGGTGGAGATTAACAGGCCATATTGTACTATATTGCACACAATCTAGATTTTTTTTTTTGTCTCAAGTTTTAGAAATATTTAAACTTTCTTGCTAGACTGTATGTCCTTTAATTGTGTAAATAATAAAAATTAAAGAAATGTGACCACCATATTCTATTCTCCATCTCATGTTCCATCACCCTGCCAAGCCTCAATCAGGGGTTTGGTTTGACTTTGATTTGGGGGTTTGTTTGCATTTTGCTGTTACCTTTACTTTGTTTTCTTTCCAACCTTTTGTATTTGTACAAAATGTAGAACATCTTCTGTCTCTTTTCAAGCTGTCACTCTGCTTTTAGCTGCCCCCTGATTAATTCTATCAATTTTATAGCCGAACACTTTTAATTCCTGGAGTCTTATCTCTGAAATAACACAGGTAACATACTTCAGACCAGTATTGGAGCAGGTTTGCAAATGGCCAGCTGTACCTTAATTAGCAAATGGCCAACTTGAAGGATACCCCAATTAGAGACAGTGTCATATTGGTATCTGAGAACTTATTTGACTCTGACAAGAAAGCAGCTAACCCTTGCCATCTTCTGAAATTGAAAACAGCCACTGTCCGAAAGCACCGATTTTCACAGTACTTTGCCTCTACAATTTTCTCTTAATTGGATAACCAATACTATGTAGAAAACGTTATCCCTATCTCAAAGGAAATGCAATCCCATAGCTTCCTTCTTATTTTCTTTAAAAACAAAATTGCTTCCAAATATTTTCACCTGTCTCTACTGTTTCAAACTGGGCCACTGCAATTCAGTATTGTTTGGGTTTCAGAAGTATTACTACTGATACTTACCCATATATTAATTTAAAGGAGTTTTGTGTATTGTTTTCATAATGCTTTAAAGCTTTTCTTTCTTTTTTAATAACTCTTAGGAAATGGCAAAGATTCTCAATCATCCAAGAGTATATGCTTTTCTGCACATACCAGTCCAGTCAGCCTCTGACAGTGTGCTCATGGACATGAAAAGAGAATACTGTGTGGCAGACTTCAAACAAGTAGTGGATTTCCTTAAAGAAAAGTAAGTCTACTAATATTTGAGAAAATAACAGTATTGGGGTTTTTGCAATGTCAAGAACATGTGGCTGAAAACACAATTACTTGCAACTTCATAATTAAGGTATGAAAAAGAATGAGCTTCTTTAAGTTTTCAAAGTCTTTGAGTTTTCTGTAAGCCCCTTGATGTGGTTTGCCCCTTTGCTTGAGCTTTTATAAGCATCTTAAATCTCTGCATGACATGCTTTTAATTTGTCAATATATTCCTAATCTATTTCAAATAATACATTCTTAAATTATGTTTTTATACTTAAACTACTATATATAGAGTGCTTGAAGTTCAAGTTATTGAAGTCTTCTTTAATGTGGCTTTTGAGCATTGTATACTTTGTGTACTGGAGATGATCCAGCTCCAGCAAATGTGAATGGATTGGTTTGTTGGTTGTTTTTTTTTAAGTAAGTATTTTATGTCCTATAGCTGATATACATTTACATCAATATAGTAATACTCTAATCTTGCTTAGGGGGCTCATAATTTCTAGGATAATTTCAAAATTATTTCCCTTAACAATGGAGCTAACTAAGTGTGAGAAATAAAAGAGTGTATCGTAATGTGTTTACTTATGCTGACCTCAAGATGAAAGTTACATTCACCTGCAAAACTTTCATAACTACAAGTAATAATTCAATGCCCAAGGAAGTCTGTTCTTAGCTTTTAAAATTTATATAGTGACATAAATTGATGGATGTTTCTGCACCGATTGTCCTAAAAATAGGTAGCTGGAGAATAATTTCTGTCACATTTTTTGGCTACTTACTCATCTTCTTTTTTTGTTGTTTGTGTGCTTCTTTTAATGAACTAAGGGCTGTGAAGTTGTACCTTTCAGTCTTGAATTGCATTAAAATATTTGTACATAAAAGCCTCTAATTCTCATAATCATTTTCATAATAAATTTTTCATGATCATTGCAAAATCCAACAGTCTAGCTATGTAAAACATGTCATGCAAGAGCTACATGGGCATTATGATACGTAAGAAAGAAAATCAAACTGTGACCCATTAGAATGTATTTTGCAAACTGTATGTGTGGTTCATAGGATATTCCTATGCATCTAGGACAACTGATAGAAATGGAGCTGCTTGTCTTCATACAGGTTGATGGGGCATTAATTTTCCACCCTAAACAATGCACATGAATTCTTGGCACCTAATTTTCATGTGACTATGGGTCAGTGTTAGTTTTTAATTAACAGTTATATTGTATTCCCACCTATCTTAAGTGGGAACTGTGTCAGTTTATGTCTTAGCTGACTTGAAGCTGATTCATTATTCTCTTCAGTAGTTTTAGCATTGGCAGCTATTATCATAACAGCAGCTGGATTTTCGATAACCTAGTATAGCTGGCACATGTTGGGGCATATGGGAATTTATTAAATCATTCAGCTCTTGCACACAGAAAAGAGTGAATTACTTAATATCCAAATTTAAAACAGCTGGTCATTGAATATACAGTAATCTATGACATACGTCTTTTTCCACAGGCTTTTTTGTAGTGAACTTAACAAGGAAGAAATAATTGGTTTGATGTCTTAATTTTAAGTAATAATAAACTTTACTTATCCTGCTTATTAAAAAACTACCAAATGATCTAGTAGTTCCTGTTAGAAAACAGTCTCCAAATATTAAGATGGAAAATTCTTTGTACCATATGGCAGCAGGATGAGGAAGCTATGCAAGGCAGAGAAAATGTTTTGGATATTTGAACATGTGCACATCTGTAAAATTAATATTTTTTTTCTTTTGCGCTTAAGAGCATAGTGTCTTCATTTGTAGTCTCTCCTCTTATGACAGCAGCCAGCTATTACATTCGCATATAGATATTCCCATAAAGATCTCAGCACAAAGTTTGCCAGGACTTAACATTGCTGCAGACAACTCCAGAGCCTAGAGCCAGAATAGCTAAAATTAAATATGTGTTTGAACTACTTTAATAGCCAAAAGGGATTATTTCCATCTTCCATTTATCAAAAAGGAAAAATAAAACAAAAGTAGAGCCCCCTATATCTCCTTTCTCTATTGCTAGGGCCATAAAGACATCTAGAAGCTTCCTGCACAAAATGTACAGGGTCTTATCAGTAGATTCCTAATGGCGTCTTCGTCTTTAAAATGTGACATCTGCTTTGATAGTATCTTCATGTAAAACTCTATTAAACCAATAATTGTATATGCTGACCTGCTGAAGAAGTAAACCCACACATCAAGAAATTATATGGTTATCAGTTAAGTGCTTAATAACTTGAGTTCAAACATATAAGCAAATAAAAATGAAGTACAGCAAGTAAAAAATGAAGGGAAAAAGGAAAAGAATGAGCCATGTCATCTTTTTTTGGTTTTGGATGCCAAGTGATTCCTGAATCTTTTCTCAATCGGGCCATCAAAACACCCTGGGACTTTTTTCTCCCAGAAGAAGGACCAGACGCCTTTCCTTCCTCTGGAGAGCCAGGAGTGACTGCAGAGGTATCTCCTTCCGAGAGTGAGTATTTATTTATATCCTGCCAGGCACAGAATGCTGTATAGAGAAGCTAGAGTTCTCCAAAGCAATTATTTTTTGTATTGAAACTCACTTTTTAAAAGAACAGAGCATTCTAGACCATCTGAAACTGAAGTTAGACATGTCACTTTTTTCTTCTCTTTGAGGACTCTTTTTTTCAGGCAGGAACCCTAGAAATGAACTTGAAAAATGAATATTGGTGTTCTAGTGCAGTCTTTTGATATGCAATAGTTTGTTTTTTGGAGCCACTGTCCCCAGTCAGTTGACAACATTTTTGGTTTATTATGAAGATCAATAGCAAAATGTATAGAATATGAAGACAGAAACACAAATCCATTAGACTGAAAAACTGAACTACAGAAGTCTTGTTTTATACTTTTTTTAGAAATTCCTTCTTTGATATTTTGCAGGTTTTGCACTGAATTTTCAGTAAATTCAAGTATTCAGAAAAATACTGTTGTGCATTTGATAGGTCAGTAGCTGATCTTACAGATATGTGTGTATATATATATTTACTGAGGATTTATTTGTAAACTATTCTAGAGAGCAACAGCATAAAGGAAATGAGGATGCGCTGATTAATTTAAAAGGTGATCCTGTACAATTTGTACATAGTCTGTAGGGACTAGGGACTAGTGCCCTGGTCTGTAGGCTTTAGGGACTAACACAGTAGTCTGGAGGGACTATTTGCAAGACTGATTCCTGGATGAGGTACTAATTTCAACGTGTTTGCAATTAAATACAGGACCTGCTTAGTAAATTTAATCCAGAGACCAATTTAGTCTTATATCAGAAAGTCTTTTAATTGTGGTGTCATTATATCAAAATGTGAGTTGTTTTTCAAGTGATCTCAACTTTCAAGAATCAGCATAAATTATATTTCTGAAAGGTGATGTTTGTAGTTGCAAAAAGAACAAGACTGCTTTAATTATCTCAAAGTTTTGAAACTTAATCCCCTGAAATTTACTTTTGCTGATGAAAGCAAACAATTGGAATATACTTTAGTTAAAGCATCCTGAGATCTGAATGTCATATTCTGTAATTGCTTGAATAATCAGCAATGCGAATATATACCCATCGAATAAATCCTTAGACTGGTAATGTGGTTTCCAAATCTCTTGTTTGCTGTTGTTGACCATACTATATTCTCTTACCTTTCTGGTTTGTGAAGCAGTTAGAAAGTTCATCAAAGTTTATAATAATCTTTCCCTATTACTTGATAAGATAAGAGAATTGTAACACTGAAATCTAGACAAAAAAAAGTGGGGAAATTTAGAGCTAGGCTGAAACACTATACCTTTCTGTTTTGGGAAACAGCGTAATGCTGAGGAAAAGCTTGGTTTGCTTCACAGTTTGTTTGTGTTTGTGTACTGAGATAGTGTAATATTAATTGTGGGTGGCTGCTGCTGTTCGCTTGAGATTATCTCATAATTCATACTGGAAACAGCTGAGCTTTCTAATATCATTTGAAAGCCAGCAAACTTGGGCTACCGGTGGGAGAGCCACAGCTCTGTCAGGCAGAAAGTTCTGTTCTTTTTTGCACTATTTCTCTCTTCTCCATTAAAGTCAGATGTACTAGTAAGCCTGTCCTAGCCTCCCGTACTTACTTTTAGTGATAATCAAGTATCAATTTTTTGGCATATGTAGATACATAAATACATGCAGTTGGAAAAAGACACTAAAGGACCAAAAGTAAATGAGTGCAGTGGAAAATAAATCTCAAACTTGGAAGGAGATCAATCTCTCAGGTGTAAACTCGAATCTTAGTTGCCCAGCAGTTACAGACAATTGCTGAACATCTGAAGAAACTGGAGATCTTGTCCAAATTGAGAGAAGGTGTTATAGAGACCTTTGGGACAGCTGGCTTCAGGGAGGCTCCCTTCTTCCCTGTTGCTATACAAGGAGTTAAGACAACAAATGGTAGCTTCGGCAGCTTCCTAGGCCACCTCTTAATTCTGTTTTTAAGGATTTTGGGGGATTCAGCAGTGGCTGTCTCGTGTTTCCTTTGATCTGCCCTGACTTTTGTCTCTTTTTGCAGTGGCAGCCAGGCTGCATCTGCTTGGATGTTTAGACAGGCTGCTTCAGGGTAAAATAGTGTGGCTGGGAGCAAAGTGGACTTAGCTACTGTCTCCTCCCAATAATGCTGTATATCCATGTTAGTGGATTTTTACAGCAATATTTTAAGTGTCCGAATGAAACTTTTCATAGCCCACTTTCTCAATATAATTTTTCCAGTATGTTTCTGTACTGCTGCTCTTGCCTTTCTGAGCAGTTTCACAAGCAGTAATTTGTTTCCCAGGTTCTAGTCTTCTGTTGTGACCTTGTTCTTATTCTGGGCATCGTAAGCCATACCATAAAAGCTTATGTGGGCAATCAGCTGTTTATCATGGTCTCTGTATTTCTTGTGCAAGGAGGTATCTTGCCATCCGGAAGTCTTCTGCTTGAAAATTTTCTCTGTTTTCTAATAGCTAATTTTTGACTGAAATAATGAACAGGAAAGAAATATCTTCCCAAAAGCTTGTTTCTAAATACTACTATTTGGATAATCAAGAAAATTCCGAACACTGTAAATAACTTGTAACTGTAAATAATTTTCTTCTGAAAGATGTCCATATAGTAAGCTCCTGAATATTATTAAGTCCACATTGAAAGATAAACGGCTAAATGAGTCGTCATCAAATTTGCAGCTATTACAGACAACCTGCAGTTTTGAAACTATCCCAGGCCTTGTGGCAGTAGTAGTGTCTTTATCACATTATCATGCCAGTTATTGAAACTAGAATTTGAGGGCAGTGAATAGAATAATTTTAAAATAACCATTTACTATTTTTATATACATTTTTCTGCTCACTTTCAAAATGCAGGTAATTATGAAGTAGACTATAACACCTCCCTCACCTTTTTTGCAGCATGAATCTGTTTCATTTTCTGTCTGAAAATGCGCTTTTGTTTCTCGGAGAGAGACATCGTTGAGCTCGTTTTGCAGATGTGCAAATTGTGGTCCTAACAAACCGTGACAAGTCTTTCAGATTCAGGCTTTTTTTAATGGGTTTTAGTACATCTGTTCTGTCAGTCTAACTACTGCAAATGCAAATGTCATCTGTTTAAAATCCTTATGACGTTTTCTGCTAAGAAATTGCTGAGTGTATTTGGTACTTATCTGTAATTTTATACTTCAGTCTCTAGACTCTTCTCTCTACTCTGTCTTTTGTCTGCACTTGGAGTCTGAACTAATCACTTTACCAAATGTGTCTCTTTTTGGAGGGTGTTTTAAATGAATTGAGTGTTTGTAAAAAGTATTGAATTAGCACCAAAAGCTAAAATATGGGGGGTTTTCACCAAACAGACACAGCACAAAAGTAGATTCAAGTTTGCATCTAGACTGTACTCTAATGATCAGTAATGTAGTCTTTGATGGACTATAAGCTCCTTTTACTACAGCATTAGTTGTCTTTAAGTGTCGTGAAATTTAAATTTGGGCTTACATAAGGCAGTTGCTAAATTTATAAGTCTTCCTGCCTTGCATTTGATTTGCAAGGTCATGTAAAGCGATACAAGTAGGTGAGAGGTTTCAAAGGTACTGAACGCTTGAAGATCCATTAATTTCATTAGGATATTTTTAATACTTGGTGTTCAACTACCTGAATTTAAAAAGTATGGGGTTTTTTGGTACTGACTGGGGAGAGACAAACGTTAGGCATTCCAGGATAGCATTTTTTTTTTATTTATTTTTTTTTTTTACTTTAACATTACTCCAACCAAGCTGAATGTCATTTTAGGAGGGCAATCTTTCCATTTTGGCTTGTACAGCACTTCTTTGCCCTCTTCTCAGCAAATGCTACTGTACCCTTATTTTCTAGCAAGGAGATATACTGAGGGGATTTCCTGGACAGTGAATGGAAGGAGGGAAGGAAGGTCACTTAAAAATACCTGCATCTTTTTAATCTCCTGTCTTCACTGTTCTATAGGTTGTTGAATCAGATTTTATTTAGTTCATGGAGAGACCTCTTACTGCCACGGTTTGCGTAATTAGATCTGTTGCCACTTTATAAATTACTAGTCACCATTTTATAGCATAGTCTTTCATGCCAGATGCATCAAGGATATTAGAGTTTTCTGGGCTGTAGGCTCTTAGTTATTATGTTACTTGTACGTCAGGATGGCAGCTGCCAGAAGTGTATGCTTTTTTCTACTTTTGGTGGTCCCATGCCTTGTAAAGTGTGACTATTAAACTCTTTCTGTAACAGTGCTGGGGGAAAACATCATTTGCTGGAAGGTGAACTAAAACCTGCAGCTGAAGTTGTGGTTGTTATTTGTAGAACTTTATTATAGGCACTTAAAAAAAAAATATCTGTTAATAACGACTTAGCTGTGGGTCATCTGTATTGAACAACATGAATGTTTGTCAAGTTCGCTTTACAACCTTCACTTTCTTATATGTGTGTATAGATAAAGAAATTACTAAAGTCTCTGGCTGTATGACTGAAAAAACCCAGCTTCATCTATGTTAATTATAGCTCGACAAAAGTCTTCTGAAAGCACACAGGGTATAGCAAAAGTTTTAATGACAGCGATCACTAGAAGTTCAGGTTTTCTTTTTGCAGAATCTTAAAGAGCAACAAAAACTATTTACCTTCAAATAGTATGCCTTTTTCCTACTGGGAACATTGGCTTGTGTCTTACTATACAACCAGTTATTTATCTAAGGAGTATACAGATAATGGTGTAATGGGTTCTCTGAAGTTTTGAGGATATTTTCATAAAAGTAGTTACTTAAGTTTTTACTTAGTCATGTGCCCACAAGAAGAGTTGGGAGTAAAACCTGTGTAGTATTTTTAAACTGGATTCTGTGCTTAGTAACTGTCATTAATATTGAAGACAAGCTTTTTGTTCCCATAAGATTTTTATTTTTTTTTTAAAAAACAAATATTTGACATTTCACTGTTATGTTCATCCTTGCTTACCTCTTTCTTCCAACTGTTTCTTCCAGCCAAGTGAATTCAGGTTTAAATGAGATTGTAAAATGCATGGGCCTAGAACTGTTCCATAAGGAATGTGACTGAGTCAACTTGGAGGACTATAGCACATGTTGTAGTATGGGTATAACTAATTTGGGGTAGTACAAAAATGAGAAATATAGAACTGGGTTTAAAGAAAAAACAACTCTTTGATATGCGTGGAAGAATAATGCCAAAAGCCCATGGGGGTATCTCTTCAACAGTTCACAGTGCTTGTTTTTCAGAAGCTGTCTTTCTTAAAGAGGATCATACCTTTTTTGAGCAGGAGACTTGGAGTTTCAATACATGATATGGTAACAGTACCCTTTGTAATAAAAGGATATTTGTTTTCTGCATATGCATATCCCACAGCTACAGTCTGTTACCCAAATTCACAGTAAGAGTACGGCTGCAATCCCCATTTTCCTGTGGCTTACTCTGTTACTGGTACATCTGTCAGACTCTTGTTCATGTGCTGATCACACTTTGCCTGAGGATGTACACATGCAAATACTGAAGTCCAAATTGAGTCATTCGATGTGATGTTAACATAAAGTAATTCTAAAGTTACAGACTGCTTTGCAGATTAGATGGCACTAAGTGTAACTTCAACCTATTTATTTTTGGGGAAGGTACTGTTTGGGAAACTATGATTTCAAAATTTCTATATGCTCCATGATTTTTTATATGAAGTCTCTTCAGCTTCTGGAGCAGTTCAGTTCTGCATACTGTCCTGTTTAAGCAGGATGTGCATGGTGCTCCTGTTTTACAGAATTTTCTTCTAAATAATACACATATTTTTCTGGAGATAGAGAATCATTATGGGGGGGGAGGGGGTGGGTTCTGGCTCTCCTGCTATTGTTCTGCTCCTATAGATACGCATAGAAACTGGAGGGTGAAGCCTGGCAAATAAAGTGCCCGGGATGAGCACAGCTTGCTGAGTGCAGGCTTACTGGGTACACAGGGCATTTGCACTTTGGATGCTTTGTGGTCACGACACTGTGATGTTCTGCTTTGGCCAAAGTTTGGAGAAATAATTTTTGGAATGGTTGCTGGAGAGAGAAGATATGCCCCCTTATTAAATGTAAAAATTATTTAGTCTTATTATTATACTTGTCATAGAAGCTGGCTTGCTTTTTTTACTAATATAACTAGTAAAGTTGTTTGGAGTGATACTTTCTGTATGTAGTTATGGTTAGGCTTTCCTTTTTCGGGGCAGTCTTATCTGCAGTTTTCTTCTGCAAAATCCTAATGGGAATATTGTTAGACGATAGAGTAGGAATTAGTAATGTGCATCCAATTCCCAGTTTCTGAAGTGTAGCAAGATGGTATCTTTTTTCTTTTTCCTTCACCCCCTGAGGGCATGTGAATGTGTTTTTTGGAAGTAATGATATAAAATCTGTAGTAAGGTTAAAAGGAAGGAACTGTAAGCATCATGCAGAATTAGAAATGAGTCGTCTTAAAATATTTAATATTTATGATTTTTAAATGCTTGGTTTTACTTACTGAGATACTATACCACTCTAGTATTTTAAAATAAAATAACTAAAATCACTTCTTTGTTTTTTTCTGTATAAATATTGTCGTTGTGTTTCAATGTCTGGGTCAGAACTTAGAATGGAATTGGGGGGAGCCTAATTTGTTTTTAAAACAATAATAACTTTAATTCTTGGGGTTTTGCTTAATAACAGATTGATTTGACATGTAATTATCAATTTTAATTTGCTCCTGAGTTGTTAAGTATATCCAAACATATGTTAAGATACTTAAGTATTTATTGTGTTAGCATATTAGTACCCATACAAATCCAAGATGCATCATGTGTACACCTTATAGTGCTCAGATGTGAAAATTCTGATGATGGTGTTAAATTTTCAGATTTGATACATTAAAAAAATTAAGTATTTGTTCATTTACATGTGTACATTTTTCTGAATTTTTGGCGTAGTACTAGGTAATAAATGAATTTTGTAAGCCATATTATTTTGATCATATAGAACAATATGGCGCAAAAGAATTTTTGATGAAGGTGGTAGTTTGCCAGCTGATAAGCGCTGACTGAAGTTACATTTATGTCAAGCTTTCAGGGAAAATATGTTGGAAAGAATGACTGAAGAAATAAAAAAATGCAAAACTTCTATAGCTGATCAGTACCTTTAATGGCTATTTTCTTTAACCCTAAAATGCTTAAATGAAGAAAACTAGTAAGTGGAAATACTCAAAAGTTGTTAAACCTCTTAAAGTGTAGCTATGTAATTAAAACTCTTATTGCGTGCGAGGCAGACAATTATTCAACTACCCAGACGTTTTCTGTATACATTCATTTGGGGACTGTGATACACATTACTTCAGGGAAGCTCAATTTTGTATTCATGTGCATCTTATACTGGCCTGTAAATTGTACTCATGAGTTGATGATTCACCTCTTTAAAATGAGAATGAAATTTATAGTCATAAACTTCTTATTTATTACATGGCAAAGTAATCGCAAACCTGACATTTTAAAAGGTTTGTGCATACAAGTAGTGGCTATAGCAGATGAAAGTTTATTTTCCACAACTGAATCGGTTCACTCTTGCACTTGGAATTATTTTGTCTTTATATTTTGCTTCTCATCATGATGTAGAACTCTCATTTTGTTTAGGAGGAGAAATTGCCACAGTATAGCTGTTAAATTACTTCCTAACAGGAAGACGATATTGCAGATATGGTCATATGTGAAGGCACAACAAGCAATGTGTCTTCTCAATCCGCTTACCAGAAAATGTGATTCAGATGCAAGTTCAAGCTGGAAAATAAGTTACTGTGTCCAAACACTTTACACATAGGAGAATATAATGCCAGTGTCCCCATTTCTTCTTAAATCTGGAGAAAATATTTATCGGCAAAACCCAGAGGTCATAGAAATTAATTGTCTTCCAGCTTGCTGTGTCAGATGCCTCCCTGTTTGGCTTTCGAATGAGCCGTGACCCTTAGCAGGAGAGACAGCTTCTGAGATCGGAACACAATTCCATACAGACTTGCAGTCAGCCTTGGTGTAATAACTTTTGAATATTACTAACCCCGGCAGATTTGAGTCTCCTACAGAAAACTTCATATTAAAACCAAATACTGATCTCTGAACTGTTTATCTCCACTGAAGGATTTTTGTTGTCAAATTTTGTCAAATTTCAGCATAAGCCTTCAACTTATTTACAGAAGCGGTAAACACCACATCTGAAAAATGGGTCGTGTGGTGGCTTGTAGCTCTACTGCTGAATCTGTGTGTGTGTCTATGTCCCACAGTAACTAGTCACAGTTATTTTGTAGCCCTAGTGCTTGGTGAGAGGAGATCTGCTGCGTAGCTCGGCCGGGCTGTTGCCCAGACTGCAGAGAGGTAGACAGACGAGCTATGGGTTCAGGTTTGAACAATAGACTGGCATGCTTTCTCTGCAGTAGTGGGATGGCTGCTCCCACACTGTTGACTTAAGTTCTTGGGGGTACTTGACTCACATACTCAATCCTAAAAATTGCTAAGGCAGTCAGCTGAACTCTGAACTGTGGCCAGCAAACTATTTTTCCATGTAGCATATTCTCTTGGACCTCCCCCATCTCTGTTAGACCGTATACCTAGAGAAAGGGGTTATAACACTGAACGCTTGAAGAAGCAGACTTCTGTTTCATTTCACCTACGTCTGTCACTTATTGTGTACCCACACACTTTGGAATAGAGGAATTCCATACTTTGGAATAGAGGAAAATAATACACGTGCTTTGCTTAGTTGTGTTAATTTCAGTTTGTAATTGTGTGATTGTTGACATTGACTGTAAAATCCTAACAGCTGGGAAAAAACATAGCAGTAGAGATTCCTCTTTTTTTAAATGGTATGATACTTTAAAATGTTTGTTTCAAAACCAGAGCAAGCAAATAGAGTTTCTGTTAAATTTCCTTTTACTCTTTGCTTCCTTCCTGTTTCCTTACCTACTTGATACCTTCCTTTAAATAGTTCTTGTAGTACTAAGCGTACCCACTGTGTAGTGTAATGTATTTTACAGTCAGCCAGGAACGATGGCTTGGGAGTTTTGCCACAGCATTGTACCAGCTACTGGCATCTGCATATGATTTTGAGTCTGAAGCTTACTTTCACCATAGTTTATGATCTTATGTGATAATTAGAATAGGTGTGAGAATAGGTGAGAGGACACAGGCAAAGGATAGTTGGAATTTAAATGCATCAAAGTGGAAAATGCAGGGGGTGTTTTTTGTTCGGTTTGGGTTTGGTTTTGGGGGGGGGGGGGGTGGCTGCATTTAGTAAGTACAATAGATATGCCTTAATTTTATGTGTGTCAGTGTATAAAATGAACATTGTGGGTGTGGCACTGCATTGTAATTTAAATGTTGTGGGAGAGAAGTTTTCTTTAACCAATATAGTTATCAGCAGAAATATGATTAAAATCATTTGTAAATGAAACCCTGTAGAGTAAGGAACTAATCTAAATTTTGGGCATGATTTTGTGACTTTTATCAGCATTATACTTGGATGCATGCAATGTTATGGATTCACTTAATTTTAGTTAAACATCTAAATATTCAACTGTGGTCACAAATTATGAATTTAAACTGAGCAGTAATATTAACTTTGCCTCAAGTTCTTCTAAGACTAGAAGAAGGGGAACATGTTTTGGAAATCTGATCCTCAATGCAGAAGCTCTTATAACAAAACTTTAAACGCTGGCTTGAAATGTTCAAGTATATTTAAATCACTAAAATAGACATTATCTAAAATGATTTTCTGTGTCTTTCAAACAAGAGGAGACATTTTCTAGCCCTAATTTGCAGAGCAATGTTTTATAGTGCAGAGCACTATTTCAGCATTGGCAACCTCATGTAATTGAAGCCAAATAACTTTGTGACTCATTCCACTTACTAATCAGTGTTGTTCACATATGCCATAGAACAGGGAAACAAAGTTTAAAATATTTGGCTTTTTAACTTTATTTATATATCTGCTTTCTTTACACATTTTAACGTGTACCCATGCATGCAGATATCATCTTCCCTTAGTTTTTATGTTAGGGCCTGCACAACTATATGTATGTACCTGGGAGACTGTTGAGAGTCAAGGTTTATATCTCGCACAGCAGAAGCTAATTCTAACCTTGTATTCTCCCATGGGTGTATGCCTGCAATTCCTGGACAGTTAACATTAATTAGAAATTAGCAGGGAGCAATTGTGCTTCCCCTGGAGGATCATTTTTAGCGCAAATTTAAGATGAAAGAAAATGAGAAGCTGTGTTACTGCCACTTGTTTGGATTATTTCCTTACGTCCTTATGATGGTAAATGATCATCAAAAACTTGTTGAACTCCTGAACAAAACTATTATGAGATTTGTTGGCATTTTATGAATGTTAACGACTTTGAAGCGTTTTGCTGAAATTTAACTACTTTCATACCTTTTATAGGTGACTTTGTATTAACCCTTCTCAGCACATATCATCTAAACAGAATATAGGTTAAACTTTACTGTTTCATTTTCCATATTTCTTGTCTGTCCTAATAAGCAGGACAGTTCTAAATCTGAATACAAGCTGGTTTAGAAACAGGATTGTTCCTCCATTCAGTACATATCTGATTCAGCCCATCTGCTCTAAAAATGGTAACAGGTCATACCTACCAGCTACCTACTAGTGTTCTATCTACTTTTCTGTATATTAGATTTAGGTTTTTAACTTGAAGTAGGGTGACTATATATCAATAATAAGACATTAAAGAAATTGGAACTACGGGTATAAAAAAATGTCATACAAATTGAAACAGTTCCCAAACTATGGATTCACAATAAAAATCAGAAATACAGATATATGGAAAATGTTACATATAATGAAGAGAAGTTTACATGTGTGGCTTAATTCAAAATCCAGTGGACACAGAAAACAAAAGTTATAACAAATGATGTAACTTTACCATTAGTAACTGAATTTTTATACATTTTCCTTTCCAGATCACTCTAGATTTTTGAAATAGCATACCTCCTCCCCCACAGCGGTGCAGGGTGACAGGGAGTGGGGGTTGGGGTCAGTTCATCACATGTTGTCTCTGCCACTCCTTCCTCCTCAGGGGGAGGGCTCCTCACTCTTCCCCTGCTCCAGCATGGGGTCCCTCCCACAGGAGACAGTCCTCCATGAACTTCTCCAACATGGGTCCTTCCCATGGGCTGCAGTTCTTCACAAACTGCTCCAGCGTGGGTCCCTCCCACGGGCTGCAGTCCTTCAGGCACAGACTGCTCCAGTGTGGGCTCCTCTCTCCACGATGCCACAGGTCCTGCCAGGAGCCTGCTCCAGCGCGGGCTTCCCGCGGGGTCACAGCCTCCTTCGGGCATCCCCCTGCTCCGGCGTGGGGTCCTCCCCGGGCTGCAGGTGGAGATCTGCTCCACCGTGGACCTCCCTGGGCTGCAGGGGGACAGCCTGCCTCACCATGGTCTTCCCCATGGGCTGCAGGGGAATCTCTGCTCCGGCGCCTGGAGCATCTCCTCCCCTCCTTCTGCACTGACCTGGGGGGCTGCAGGGCTGTTTCTCTGACATGTTCTCACTTCTCTCTCCAGCTGCAGTTTCTGTGTCCCAGCAACTTTTTCCCTTCTTAAATACATTATCCCAGGGACACTACCATTGTTGTTGATGGGCTCAGCCTTGGCCAGTGGCGGGTCTGTCTTGGAGCCAGCTGGCATTGGCTCTGTCGGACATAGGGGAAGCTTCCAGCAGCTTCTCACAGAAGCCACCTCTGTAGCCTCCCCCCCCCCCTCCAAAACCTTGCCATGCAAATTCAATACATCTTTCTGCAGAAAAAAAGTCCTTATTGCCATTTATCATAACCTACTTTGGACTTTGGTGAAGAGAATAGTTAGTTCTTTGCCAGAGTATTTCAGAGTGGTATACAAAAAGAATGTCTGAGTTGTCTGGTTTTTGTGTTCAAAAATTTTAAAATTTGATATAAGATCGGACATGATTGTGTTAAGATTTACGTTCCTGATTGGTTTATGTTTTAAATGTTCTATGGAGTTACATGGTAATAAGTCATAACATGATTTTGTGCTGTTCGCTACCTAAGATTACATAGTCATACTTCCTACAGAATGCAAAATTATTTGAGGTATTTTGAGGGCTTTCATCATTACAAGAATAGCAGAAGCTGAAGTCTGTCTTTTAACATATGTTTTCACAAAATACAGCTTTTACTTGACAGTATTAAAGTGAAGCACAGTAATTATCACATTAAGTGAGATAATCTTTTTGTGTTTTCATTAATAAAGCAAATAAACATTTTTTTTTTCCCAAGGAAAATGTTCAGCTAATTCTTTAGAACAAAATATTGTACCATTGATGGAACTAAATGTGCATTCACACTATGATTATGTTTACGCAACAATAGTAGCTGGAGATTTTTTATTCTTTTTTGTAATGTAGCATCTCTAGGGGATATGCTCCAAGCCTCCTGTCCCTTGCATAGAGTCTGCACAGAAATTAATTGCTCTTTCAATTTGACTTCTGGTTAAATTAGAGTATCTTGCTTTCATTTGTTAACTCTGTCACAAAAACTTGTTTTACATTCACTTTAAATCCTCTTCTAATACTTTTGATGAATTCTTTTTATTAGTTTAGCCTTTCATTTTTAACGTTCTAGCCTGAGGTTTGTCCTCTGGCATGCTGGGTTTTTTCTCCTCGAAACAAGAATGTAATTTCTGACCTGGTATAGATTTGACATTTCCTATTTGCCTCAAAGTGCTTTTTTTCATTTTCTGGTGGACATTCCTTTATAAATAAATAAACTGCCTTTACTTTCTGAGAGAAAAACACATTGCATCTAAATATCCTATCTTTCTGATAATTGACCCCTAAGCCAGAAACTTGCAATGGCATCTTCAGAGTATTTACTTCCTATATTCAGTGTATTTTTTTGCCAAGGAAATCACTCACAGTCCAAGTTCCCAATTACTCCAGTAGCACCTACATTGGCTCCACAGAAAGCCAAACTTGAGGGCTTTGGTGAGGCGCAACCCCATGGTGCAAGAATGTGTGTTCTCCTTATGCAGCTTTCTACCAGGTTCCTGAGACTTGAAGAAGGCCCAGAGAAATGTTTTCACAATGGGAAGTGGTATCTTTGCAAGTTTGATAGATACTCACAGCCCATGGCTATACTGAGATCCCATTGTTGGACACCACAGACTTCCACAGGTAACACAAAATTACCTTTTTCACCAAAACAAGTTTGTTCTGGAATTACTAGCCATGATTCTGGTGCATAGGATTCTAAAATCTTGCACCTTTCTATCCACACGTCCACAAGTACAATGGATTTTAGGTCTTTCAGTATCTTTTGGGCGTTCACTGCCATCCTTGTCTGTGAAGATAGCTTGTACTTTAGCTGGAAGGAAAAAGGGAATTTGTGCTCTAATGGTTGATTTTCCATTTGTTGTTGTTTTCCATAAAGGCAAGGTAGCCCATGTAGCAGTTCTGAATTCCTTTTCCAAGGTGATTTCCAACTTTCAATTATTTTAGTAAAGTCAGCGTGCCTTGCTTTTTTTTCTTAAACCTCATGCTTTCCTTTACAGATTCTTATTTTGTATCCTGCCTGGATTTTACCTTCTGTGTGCTAGGGGAGAACCCTAAAGAGCAATCTCTTAACTCCTTGTATCTGGTGATGAAGACTCGAGAGGTTAGCAGACTCCTCAGAGTCTCACAGTAGATGAAAGGAATATTACAAAGTCATGAGTAGGGATCACCTGCTCCTTTAACAGCTCCTTCAGTTAGACCTTATGCAACTATGCTCTGCATCATACTTTTGTATTTAATATGCAAAGTGGACACTTGAAACTTCACTTATATCTTTGCTAAGTGCTACCCTATTGAGGAGGCTCCTTAGGAGAAAGCTGCATTTGCCATAGCTCTCCTTCGATCTTGGTTCATTTAGAGACTTGATGTGCCTTTCTTTAGACGTTCCATGTTCTTGGATTATCTACAGTGACTGCAGGCAGTCCAGCTGAAGAAGAGAGAATATTTACTTACCCATAACTGTTTTTACTTTGAGATATGCTATCGACACATTTAACCCTTCAGTTTAGCTGGTTTCTCAGAGTTAAGTCTGGTTTGTGGATTCTGTGTTTGAGGGGAACTGAGCCACCTTTGAGGGGAACTGAGCCACCTCTGTGGCATGAACTGCTGGCTGAAAGAGGCAGGCCTGAAAGATGTTCCTTTGGATACTGCTGTCATAATAAACATCATAGTTGAGAGTGCTTGCATGTACCACTGTGTGATTACATGTAGATAACTCCTCTGAAGTGGTGTATAGATAGATAACTGATCTTTGTCTTCACCCTAGAACATGGCTGCTTTGTTATTTTTTGTTAACAGCAATCCAAATGCCAAAGAGATTGTATTAATTTTTTTTTCAATATTCACTTTTCCCTTAAAGGGTGAAATATTAACACTGAAGCCTATTTGTAGGCTGAACACTGAGGTAACTTCTACAAGACAACACAAGTGTCCTAGAAATTCAGCACTGTAAAATGAAATAAATATTTTCAAGTGGTGTTCTTTTCTGCTAAGGTAAAACCTTATAAAAACCTTTAGTGAGATGCTTAACTACTCTGTCTTCTACTCAGCTGTAAACCCAACCTACTGAAATTCCTGGAATTTCAGTACTGGCACTGAAACTGGGGGAAGGGAGGTGTTGTAAGTTATAAAGGCTTACAATAGGTCACAGAGGATGAAACATTTTCCATTAATGGATTCAAAAGTTACATCAATAAATAATTTCTAAAGATATTCAGTTTTTCTCTACCTACTTAAAACATGTCTGTACCTCCCACCCCCCAAAATAAGCATTTTCAGAATGCTGGTACATAGATGGCAGCTTTGCATTAGTTGCTCAATATTCTCGACATAATAAATGAACTTAAATTATCTGAGATACAGCTTGTCTCATCCTCAGTGATCCTAATTTGCCACTTCCTTTAAATCTCCTTTTATATGGTATCTTCTGTTTTTCTCAAAGTTGAAAAGCCAGTGTCCACATTAGGCCCACCAAGTTATACCCAGACACTTGATCTCAGCTTGGGAATTTACAGTGTTTGCACCAATGTTGTGAATAGTCCATCTTTCTGCCTAAGTATTCTTCATGTCTCATGTTGGTATTGCAGAGCCAAAAGGATACCATTGTGCCTGGCAGGCATTTGGCAGGCTTTCCAGGTTCTTTACCTGATGGCCAAAGGCCATCGTGGAACATTATGTGATTTGATAAAATTCATTTCAGTTATATGGTCCAAATGCAAACACTCCTGTTTCTACTGAATTGATTCAATTCCATTTTTGTATTCTACTCCCTCTGTATCATAGTATGCATATTTTATAAAATTATTCATTACATTTAAGTAGACTTTAACGAGGAGAGTTCATGGTAACTATTAAATTCAAACTTATCTTCAGCTTGCAAAATTGAGTATGTATAACCACCTCATTCCATTCATTTGAAACATTTTTCAGGTCTTTCAGTATTGGTTTAGTTTAATTCTGTAGCTTAAGCCTGCTCCAGTAGTAACAAGTGAGTGAGAAGTTTGTCAGCACTGGTTTTGGGAAGGCTTTTTCCCCCTTCAAATTGTAATATGATTCTCTGATTAGAATGCTGGGAATGTCAAAAATGGCATTTGTTTCATCTCTGTCAATCTTGCTATCAAAGTACTCTCTTTTTGTTTCTATAATTGGCTCTTTAGTAATAAAAGTATTCCATTTTTTCCTTTATCAGAACTATTACATTTTATATTCTTGTCTGAGGACATCACTGATGTCCTTTTATAATGATGTTTTTAGAGGTTTTCAATTCTGTTCTATCTCTTGTATAAAATTTCATGAGTATTGCTTTTTCTACTTTTACCAACTCTTTAGGGATTTCCTAAGGTTTATTATTTTCCTCAACACAAGACTGATGCCAGTTCTTGAGCAGTTGTGTTTTTCCATGCTGATTCTCATTTCCTTTTCAATAGTAATCAACCTGCCTAATCTTCTAATTCTGGGAGCTTCAGGGATTCTGTTTGGGTTCTGTGACTTCATGTGCCAGGTCTTTCTGTCTTACCATTTCAAGATACAAGAAAATCTGTTTTCCTTAATCTTCAGATATTACTCCTGTGTTTTGAATCAAGTTGGTAAACCGATTGGTAGTGATCTTATTTCTTATCTAATTACATGTATTCATATATGAGAAAATATATTATTTTTCTCAGCTGCATCTTTATTCGTCTTCCACTGCTATTAAATTTACCTGAAATCTTGTTCCCTAGATACAATTTTCATACATCACTTATTCCAGTTGTAATGGTTTAGTGATGCCAGAGAGCTTTGTTGCCATAATTGGAATGCTGTCATATGTTTGAGTTCTTCATAAAACACATTTTTAACTTTGTCTTTGATGTTTCTTCAGTGATAACAGTATATTGTTGATTTTGTGCTAATACTCTTTTAACCTTCGGTTGTAGATTTGTTCACCGATAGGTCAAAGCAGGTGACGGCTCACAATGTCAAATTTCCTTAATAATTATTTCTCCACGGTATGAATTTGCTAACTTTAAAAAAATTATTTTCTGCCTCTTTTACTTCTTTAAAATGTGGTAACATATTTACACTGTGTCTGCTCTACTGCGTAATGGAGGACTTCTGACCCTTACAAGCCCCAAATATTTCAGGTGTCCACCTTCCAATCTTCTGTTTAAATAGCTGGGGTGGCTTGATTTATCTTTTCCAAACTTCTAGATTTTGTTTGGAGTTCATGAATAGCTTTGGGTTTTGTGGGATAAAAGATAGTAAGCTGATAACTCTTCTCATGTTGATGTGCACTATTCCTCTTAAGTTTGTCGAAGATGTTTCGGATTGTCCCATTTAGGGAGTCTACCTTTAGGCAGCAAAGCTACTGCTCAAATGACTTTGAGAGTTGTGGCTGTGTACAGCCTGTTGAAGTCGGAGTCCTTCAAAAAAAGGCACCTGAACTTATACTTGTTTAACAGTCTTTCATTTTATTTAAAGTTTTTGAACGTGACAAAATATACTGTTGTTCTGATAACGACATTGTAAACCATGCTAACTGTAATTTTTAAGGCATCTGCAACTTAGTGACATACCGAAAGTGAAATAGTTCACTGAACTGAATAGAGAGAAATGGGTAAAAGCATCCCTGAGGCAACAGTGTCTATCAAATTTGTATAGTTTTAACTTTGTCATTGACAAACTGTCTACATTTAAAATATCATCTTTTCTGATTTTGCTTATGATGTCCTGTATGTGTATTTCTGTGTGTATGTTTGCATCTGAACATTTGTCTTCAAAACTTTTCAAGGAATGTGTGTATTAATTACTTCCATTGGCCCCAAAGTACTAAACTGATTTTGCCTTTTACAAAGAAATGTTCTTAAACTACTAATGGTTCTAGACAAAGGAAACTGTTTGCAAAGTGTTGAGAAAAAAATTGAGTGAGAACCTGGTTAGTTGAGGCCATCTTTCTGGAAGGTGAACCAGGAGATTTTAGAGCTGTTCTTTGGTGATTTTGCTTTTTCTGCCCAGTGTCCTCAACTGCATAGCAGAGTAGGCCCGTTCCTCCATTTGGAAGTGAAGCCACAATATTTTGCTCTAAATTATGTTTTATTAACTGATACATAAATTAATATTTTTTTGTTATGGACCGATGCTGTGTATTTAAGAAAGTCTTCTATATTCTGAACTCACCTGCTGTTTGGGTTTACCTGAGAACAAAACAGATACTTCTCACAGTTGTTCTGCTACCTTCCAGTTAGCTGAGTGATTGAACTGTGCTTGCTCATGAAGATTGATATTGTTTCTACTGTGATTTCTTTAAATTCATGTTGCTATCAGAACGTACCATGAATGAGATGAGACAGAGTGATCTACAAACAGTATTTGTTGTGTGCTATCACTCCAGTGATGCCCATTAACTTAACAGTCATGCCCAGCTCTTTCTGTATATCGTTCCCATTATTTTTTTACATGAATGAATAATTCTTTATACACACTTACTTTGGAAAATTTGCTTCATAATTTCTTTAAACTAATTCTTGCAGGGTAAATTCTCTGTTTCCCAGTGATCCAAGTTATATTGCATTGTGTTGATTTGGAACATAATTTACATTATCTCATCACACTTTCATTAGTAAAGCACACTGGATTTCTTTGAAGTTAAGCTCATGGGTTTTGACTTAATGAGGAAATAGCATTGCTTGTGAGTCTGAAATGTTACCTCTGAAAATTTAATTCTGAAGCTATATAAGGTTGTGTTTCGAGCACATCGTGATGCTTGTGTCACTCTCTGTTCTGAAGTTTTAAGACTGCATTGTCACCTTTGTGGTGTAGCATGGAGTAGAAGTGAAAAACTTTGAAGTTATGTGATAGGAGCTTTGAATCTTTATGGGGTGGGGAGGGTGTATACATGGGATTTTGAGCCAAATACTACACTTACTCTTAGAACTGAGAAAATTATTATTATTATTCAAATTTTCTTTTTATGCTGCTCACAGAAGCCATAGTTCCCTATACAACCTTTTTCCATATGATGATGTACAAATATTGCTCCTTAAGGAAAAAAGTCGTAGAGCAGTGATAGTAAATGTTTTTGGCCTACCAGATCTTCCTTTTATAAAGGCATAAATCTCAACCCTATCTGGAAACATTGTCCAGTCCCCTACATCCTCTATGCAGCTGTTAGTCCTGAAGGCTATCCAGGGCACAGGTATTAAGTCTACAGTTATGAACATCTCTGAATAAGGATGCAGATTTATAGCTAGCGTAATGTTGCTATCCAAAATGCTGTTCTGTTTTGATATTTTTCTGTTCTGTTCTTAATTTCAAAATCCATCCTCTTAAATATCAAATTAACTTTGTACCCCATTAGTCTTTGTTTCCATATTCAGACATTCAAAGCCTGTTGTTTTCAGAGGTAGTAATATCCTACACTTGTAAGGGGAAAGCATCTCTGAAAATTAGACCATTTGCATTTCATGAGGGATACTGCCTGTGAAAAAGTCACATTTAGGAATGTATAGCAATGTACAGCAACAACTGTCTGGTGTAAAGCTGCAATGCTTTTTAGTTACAGTAAGAGTACGTTAATTGTGTTTTAAATGTCTCTGGCTAGCATTCAGAAAAGCTGCTTACGACTGCTAAAACCTTGCCCCAGCCAACCTGCCTGCCTCTCTGTCTCTCTCAAATCTGTGATTCTGATATTTAGTTATAACAATGCTTTTTGTAAGTACTGTGTCAATAAGGATGTAGCATATAAAGCTGCTGTGTTTTGGATGATCAACTGGTGCGGTTATAAGTTGTATTTTATTAGGTACTTTGAAAATGGAGTGGAGATTATGTTAAATTTAGTGCACATCATGCATGTGGTGTTAACTGCTGTTTCCTTCACAACCTCGATCCTTCCCATGTAGATGTTTGCAACTGGAAAACTTTTAATGTGATGATTTCTCACAAAGGAATAGGACAAAAAAAATCCAGCCAAATTGTTTGTATAGCTTGTGATGTGAGAGAATTATGTTTCTCTTAAATCTGTCAGCTGTTTTGGGGTAACTCTTTCGAGCTGAGTGTGTTTTCCTCAAAGCCTGCTTTGCTTTAGTGTATGTCTTGCCAGGAGCCATTCTCCTCTTTTTATCTTTGCTACAGAAGTTCTTAATATAAATGATCTTGAACCAAAACCTTGGAATAAAACATCTGGCCCAATAGCAATTTTAGTTCTTTATTTTCTTCCTTGATCCATTCTTGGTTCTGCTTCAGATAGAGATCTTAAATTCTCTGTTGAAGTCTTCTAACTTGTCATACTACTACTCCTTTGACAACTTCTTCTGTTCCCCCCTACCCCACATTGCTGACTTTGGCCTGTCTTTGAAACATGCTTGGCCTTCTTTTTGTTGCAAGTTCTAGCTTGCTTATTTTCTAAAACTTCACCTAGCCAGTATGTTTCTGCAAAAAGTTATTCACTTCTATCAGATTCATACCTTAAGGGGAAATAATTTAATAAGGAGGGAGCTATTGCTCCCCAGCTATTTATATCCAGCTGAAGTCAGCTGTACAGTCCTTGACTTTTTCAGGTGGCATCTTTGCTCAGCTTTATTTTTCAGATGGCATATTCATTGATCGGTCTCTTTTAATGACAGTTATGCTTTTCTGACTTTCTATTCAGTAATAGCTCAGAAAGAGGCAGAGGCTGATATTGATTTGAAGAAGGTCTAGATATGGTGGTAATCCCAGGCTTCTCATATGAAGCAGGTAGAGTGGGACTCAATGTAGTGTTTGTATCTTTGTGGAGGAGAGAATTTTTTTCTCCATCTTTTGTTGGGCAGTTTCTGTTTTCCCATGGCAGGGGAAAGCAGTAGTATGAGTCCTCTTTTCCTGAATTTTAACACTGATCACAAGGGATTTTTACCAGTTTGTTGTCCCTGTTGCAGACTGCTCTCAAAGTAAATTTCAGAACACGGCTGACTTAAAGGTAGTGTATTTCAATGATTTCGGGATGTAACATTTCTCTAGGTGTGGAATGTTTACCAATGCTATACTTGCATTTTCTTGCAAATAAACAAGTGTCATTGGTGTTTCTCTCTTGTCCCTTACCTTGTGTAAGGTCCATTACCTTTTGCTCACTAGAAAACAAATGAACCCAAACGTGAAGGTAAAATTAAAAAAGCAGACCATTTATCTAAATTCTAGAAACACTTTGAGAGTTTTTTATCTCACTGCGCCTGTATTGTTAAATGCTGTCAACATCCCTCTCAAAAAGGATATGTTACAATGGGAAATGTTACTGTGAAGACTAACAGAAATTATCAGAGGTATGACAGATCTGTCACACAAAGGAAATTAGGGACTTTTCAGTCTGGAAAAGTGCTAATTGAGAGGGACTAGAACAGAGGTCAATAAAATTGTGGAGAGTACTGAGAAGGTGAACAGAGTTGTCACTGGTCTCTCCCAGTGTAACAACTAGGGGACATCAAATGGAATTAGCAAGTGGCAGGCTCAGAAGAGAGTTTTTTGGGGTTTTTTGTTTTTTTTTTTTCTTTCAAGTGGTTACGATATGGAGGGGTTTAGATTCAAGAGGAAACTGGACAAGTTAATGGAGAAGTCCATCACAGGCTACTGGTTACAAAAACACCTCTCTGACAAAATCCAGTTGTTAGAAGGAGGAGGGGATTCTGGGGGACTCTACATCTTAAACACTTCCCTGGCCGCCTGCTGCTGCTCATTGCTAGAAGTAAATGACTGGGCTTAGGTGGACCTTTGGTCTGATCTCTCTTATGTTCAAAGTTCCTGAAACATTACAGGACTATAGATTATAGGGTGGTGGGGGTGGAGGGGAAACAAGTTCAGAAAGATTTTTTTATTTTTATTTTTAATTAGCATCTGTTAATGGAGCACTGCTTGCAATTTTTTCATTTCATTTCATCATGCCAAAAAGGCATGTTAATCATTTTGTTTAATACGCCTGATTTCTTTGTCAGAGTGAAGAGCTAAATGACTGTCACTGACACAGACATGGATGGGTCCTCAGAGCCCAAGACATTTAGTATTGGTGATAAGCATTGTGTCAGACTGAGAAGAAGTATATAATATTCTCAGCTACTCATGGCTGTGATCCTATTATTTCTGACCATGCCTGACAGCTCTAATGTTAAACAGTGAAGGGTCATACAAAATTAGTGTAATTTCAATGGCTGCTTTAGTGCAGCAAACATTAAGTCAGTTCCCAAGAACAGTTCCCTGGTGCAACCCTTAATAAATGCAAACTTTATTTTTAGTGATGACCTTTAGTAATGCAAGCCTTGATCCATTGAGATGCTGTTCACTTTTGATGCATCTCCAAATCCCTTTTTTATGCATTTTAAATCAACACACGCTTATTCTGAATTTATGCGTGTGGATAGACGGAGAGATGTAATTTAAACACATCTGTTCAAATATGCATTTCAGATCAACTTGGTGCCGGTTCTCATAATACGGCTGAGTTTTTGACGGGTATTATATCCCTAAAGTACACAGCAGATGGTATTTATTAGAGATTGAATGGAAATGAAGTTTAACGATGTTGAGCTTTTTGTCTTAAGTCGCTCATTTTTTAATCATAAAACAATAATGATCTGAAGTTATAAATCTGTAATGAAGTTCTGTAAAATGTTTCATTTTTATGGGAAGAGTAGAACGCCTTATATTTGAATAAAGTTAGTCCAAGCCTTAACTGCTTGCTTCTTTAAGAAAATTGATAATGGGAAGTATTACAATGTTTCTTATAAAACATTTGGGCTAAATCTAGTAGGAACTCTAGCAACCTTCACTGTAATTGTTCAAAGAGAGTAAAACTGTGTGTACTCTTTCATCCTCAGGCAGTGAGCCATGCTAATTATGAAATATACTTCTTATCTAGGTCACTATTCCCTGACAACAAGGACAGACCCAGTCCCTACTCGCACGGAGTCCTCCATACCTATACTTTCTCACGTTCAGTTCTGGAAATCAGGTCTCCTAGCTGCCTCCAGGTGTCATTCAGCCCAGTTTCTGAAAGAGCTCTTTTGGGGTCAGGAGGTGGGCTTGGAAAAGAACAGTCATAAAAAATACCCTTTCTCACTCTCAGTTAAACTCTGAGAGCTGTTAGATTGTGCATCATGATCACAGCTACTATATTCTACAGCCCTTCTAAGGTGACTTGCATCAAAACTACTAATGACTCCAAAGTTCAAAAACAGCCTCCTAAGATGCACTTGTAAATCAGTAGGAAGTTGCTGCAGATCACAAAGCTCAGGTGTAATGTGTTCCCTGTGGGGATCGCCACCATGAGCAGCCTTCAGTGCTCTGTAAGGTATGGAATGCAAAAAGCAGAATTCATACAGTGACTCTGTATCTGTCAGGCTAGGCTTGTATGTAGTTTCTGCTACCCTTGAAATCTGAAGTGTTTCACTATGAACCACCTCCAAATTAAACCCCCTCTGAGAGTTTCTTTGTGGTCATGTCTGAGTTTTGTTTTGTCTGTTTTGTTATTTTTTTTTAAAAACCCAACATATAAAAAATACGGCATTACAATTTCTTTGTCTGGTTTGTTGTGTCTTAGATACCAGTTTCAGAAAGATAGGACCCAAGCTGTGAAAACAATTTAAAAAAAAAAAAACCCAAAGTCTTAAAATTATGCATTTTACACACATGAACAAAATTTTACTTACTTAATCGTCTGCTAGTATTCAGTGTTTCAATAGTTGAGTGAAAGTAAACAAGTGACTTAACTTATAAATGAAGCCATTACAGATTTTACAAACAATAACAACATAAAGTTATCTTCACTTTGATGCAGGCAAACTGCAAGGTGAAGGAGAACTGATTTGTGAGACAATCTAGAGTTGTGTTAGGCAGTAATAGAGAACATTTTAAAATATTTGAAATAATATAATTGCTTTGCAGTGGGAACACATACATGAATAAAAGATGTTAGCAGGTGTCCTGCCAGGGTGGAATCTCATGCTATTGTATTTAATAGGAATATATACACCATAAACAGGTCTAAATTTGCTAAAAGTAATCAAAACAGAAGGCCTGAATAACTAATATGCAACACAGTTTAAAAATAATTAAGTTTAAGCATGATAGTTTATTAAATACATTTTTTTTCTTGCACTGAATATTAGCAGCTTTCTTTTTTAGAGAGTGAGGCCACAGCTTTCACCCTTTTCTCTCAGTATTTGATTGTATCTGACACTATTGGATGTAGTGTACATTTAGGTTTTTTCCAATACAATTCATTACACCTTTAACAGAAATTCAATCAAAATGCAGCAAATTCATCTTTTCAATTGGCTTGATCTGATGGACAGTTTGATAGAAGCAAACGTAAGGTCCCTCAGACTTAAACAGAGCTTGAAGTCAAACATATTAATACTAACCATAGAAGAGTGGAAATGGATACTACTTCTACATTATTTATATTTATTTTATTGAGGTCTGACTCTGTGGCCATGTTAGCTCCAGTATCTTGCCATCTCTCTGTCATTTTAGATTGTATTGCAGTCTGTGAAATGTCTGTCCTGTCTTACCATTTATACTTTTATTGCTAAATTTTATAGTCGTATTTTAAATGTCTTTCCTGAGAAGTCATGATTGGATCTTCCCTACTTATCCTACATTTCGTTGCAAAATCTCCCGCTATTTGTCCTGATAATTTCAATGATGTCATTATGTGTCTAGAGCAACTGAACATTGAAATGGCAGCATTAAATAGATTTTCATATAAAAATTAATAACATAAGTTCTGTGGTGAGCTTGATAGTACTCCTTACATCAGTTTCTTAAGTATTAATGTTCATGATATATATAACTGCATTTGGATAAGCAGTCTTACCAAAGGATAGTTTATATCTAGCCTTAAGGCTCGGTCTGTTATCATTTAAAAGGTTTCACACAAAAATGTTAATGAAATGTCTATTGTCATTGAACCGAAGTACTTTCCAGTTTCACTCCATGTGTAAATCAGTTGAGCAATTGATACGAGGGTTTAAAAGAGCTCTTTTTTCTGCCACAGAGGTTTTGAACTTGTACATCCTGGACTACTTTTAAACACATATGGAAAAGATTACGAAGAAAAACATTGTCAGTGGATATCCATTTATTAGAAGTCTGTACATCCATTGCATAATTTAGGGTAAATCATAAACTGGAAAAGATGGAAAACACCCTGCTTCAGAAATTATATGCAGGTTTACTCCCCTAACTCCAGACACTTAACTTAGGAATATGTTGTGCTGTGCTCCATTCATAGTCCGTGGAGAGAGAGAGAAGTGCAGGAGGGTTTCAGATCAGAAGTAGGCCGAATCCTTTTCTGAAAGTGTGGGGATCTTCCCGTGGCGTCATTCTCAAGTTAATCTCCATATAGTCAAGAGAGAGGCAGGGTGAGGTTTCATGTTGTTACTAGCCTTTGAAAGAGGCAGTGCTTCCAGCTGAGCAGTCTGTTTCTCTTGTGCTAGCTTCAGCTCGTGCAACTCCTCAGTGAGCAATTCAAGTTTAAGTCAAAAATCCCACAAGACTAGGCCTTGTAGACAAAAAAGAAAGAGGCGGGAAAAGGGCTTCTAGAGGACTGTGTGTGGTCATGGGGAAGATGCAAACATCTCCTTCAGCTCCAACACAAAATGGCATGTTGAGATGCCTGTTAGGTTCTGTAAATACGCGTGAAAGACCAACTCTCAGATACCTTCAAATTATTTCATCCATTAACTTCATTTCATTTGCAGGTTCCCTAAACGGGCATATGCTGCAGAAAGGTGCTAAAATATAAAATAACCTATGAGGCTGAAATAACATTTTAGAGAAGACTGGTTTTATTTTCATAAAAATTCCACTTTTTTTTTTTCCTAACATTTTTCCATGTGCATTTCTAATTTACGAATCAAGAAGTTGCTAGGTCATCACACTTTTTATTTTGACCTTAATTGCTCTAGATTTCCCAGGCAGTTCTTGTACCCTTCTGTAAGAACATATAGTGTTTTAAATTTATTCATACAGCTATTTATTCTAATCCAATATTTTGTTATAACGGGAGGAGTGGAGGTGGGGGATCTTGGTTAGGAGTGAGTTGGTGGCTTTAAGTCATTGCTCGATTTAAATGTTAATTGCTGAAAGGGAAGTGGGAAGAATATGTGATCATGCAAAAGAATTCCAGGTGGTCACATTAATAGGTGAATGTGCTGATGAATTTTAGCTCCTTTACATAATTTCTTCCCTGAGCATGGATTTGGTTTGTAATGGTTATTGCTAAAGGAAATGTTTTCTGTAACTAAAGCCACATGAAATGATCCATGTAACACCTGAATCCTAGCAAGTTTCATGCTTTTGCTGCTGGTTTTCTTAGACATCTTGCTGCGTGAAAATGGGGGGGGGGGGGGGGGGGGTGTTATTGTTTAATTTTTGACAAATTGACACTTTCATCTCTTTCCTAAATCAAATGACATGGGATTTTGCATTTCACTCCCAACTTACCTTCCATCAAGAGTTCTCTAACTTCCCTCTGTTGGTGAGTCCGTCTGGTAACTGTCGCTGTAATATCTGCTATGCTCTCCTGTTACTGCTAGTCTAGTTTCTGTTTTCTCTAACATTGTTAACTAAGTCCCCTGGGCAGAAAAGAGCAGGAAACTTGTCACTGTGAGGGTATGCCTGCACTGCTTGCTGGTTAGTAATGTGTAACAGAGATACCTGAGCAAACAGAGCTCCAGGAGCTCTAGTAGCTGTAACAGCTCCTGTGAGATGTGAGGAGGCAATTCTCAGGGTCACAGTTACCTACAGCATGTTCTTTACTTACCCACGACTTTCCTTCCAGGCACCAGCCACTCCTTTGGGAGGAAGAGGTAGTTGATTCTTTGGAGATGGTCAGAACTGCTCAAGATGATGGTGATTGTATTGCTGGTCTGCTTCAGGTTGACAGAGCATAAATCTGCTTGAGCAGATGGAAGGGATTTATCTATGTAGAGGGGCATAAAGGAGAGAATGTTGAGGAACCCTAAGTATTAGGGCTGTATTATCTTATACATGGCATTGTTTATTCTTCAAATTCATCTTTTTCTGAAATTCCACAATTTTATTATAAATTGTTCCAGTTGAGAATCAACTTAGGACTCTGTTTATTTTTCTTGGTTTCTGAAGTTGAGTGAATGGAGATGATAGTATGTCTTCACAGAAGAAATCTTGCAAGATTTATGATTGCCACATAAAATGATTGCACACAATCTTGCTAGGCATTTGTCAGGATTATGAGGGTTTAAAATGGCTGGCAAAGTTAAAGTCATTTTATGCTCAGAACTATTGAAACAGGTTGACCGCCTCCATTAGCTAGGCTATAAGGAGCATCTAGAGTTCTGTATGTTTGAAGCAACTTCTTGTTTTTTTGAAATTGTTTTATCTTTCATAATGACCACTGTGTATTCTTGGTTCACTGAACAACGTGTTGTGGAGCTTCTCTACTGACCCTAGAAAACATCTGCTGCAATTTTTAGACTTACTGTAAATGCATTTATGTAATAAATGTTACAAAATGCTTACTGGGGATGTGCAGCAGTTTCTACTTTGTGTACTTCAGAATAGATAAACTGGATTTCATTTCAAATAACTTAATATTGGCTGATGCACAATAAATTGTTCTTGTGTGATTTTGCATTGCATTTCATAGCAGGGACAATTTTTTAAACATTATCTAAATCTAAGCAATAAGGAATCTTGTGCTGCTTTCTTTCAGACTGTCAGAGCAAAGGTTGCTTTAATTTTCAAGTGTATATGTGTTTTATATTTTTCTGCAATTATATCTCCCCCCCTCTTTTTTCATTAAGAAAAGATGTTTTGCATGTGTAACTAATTTTACTTATTTTTCTTCATCATGCTTTGAGAAAGGCTAACAGCTTGATTTTTGTTAGTAACTGGATTTTATTGAGTGAAATCTCATGCTTTTCTCCCTTTTTAAAACTACTTTTTAAACAATATAATCAACAGTGATATAAAAATGCACTATGCAATGTCATATTTTAGGCAGTCATACTGGATTGAACTGTAATTAATTGCTGTTGCTGAATACACTGTGGTCCTTATTCTCTTTTCATACCCTAGCTTTTCTTTGTGTGTAATAATTCCATCCAGGAAGAAATCTAATTACTAAGATAATTAACACCTTATCACCAAATGAAGTTCAGACATTTGTAGAGTTTATGAATTTTTAAAATATGTAATTTCCTTTTAACTGAGTGACAACTGGTGTTATGGAGAAAAAGCATATTTTATTGTATCTGGCTTGATTGGACCTTATAATTCATGTTGCTATAGAAACAACCAAACCTTTATAAAGGATGGTATTACTACTACCATTTGTAATAAATGCTTTGACTGTTGCCAATAGTGTCATTAAAATGGTTAGAATAACTTCATTATAATGATTTTGTCAAACATAATGAATGTTCTGTTCATGTTCTGAGAAATGGCAGCTGGTGTTATGTGATATTGATTTATAAAGTAATGTACTTTTTCTTCCATAAGCTTACTATTACTGCACAAAATATTTGCAATGTGAACAAAATCATGTTGCAGAATACAGTGCTCCACTGTTCACTCAGTCCTTAAAGCTAACGAATTTTATTGTTACCTGATATCAAGCAGAACTTCATATCTTGCAGTTTGTCAGTCTTAAGAAAGCAATGGAAATTGAGGCTGTTTAGCCAACAGCTCTGGGGATTTTTGTTGTTCTGTGCAATAGTCAGCTTGTGTTTTCCACTTACGATTATTGGACCGAGTCCTTGAAAGTGTTCAGTTTTATTCTGGTTTTGATTTGGCATTCAAATGCCATGTTTTAACTTTGTCTCAAATGATGGGGTCTGAATTCATGAACTCAAAAAGGAATTGAAATAATTTGGTTTCTTCTGTGGGGATTTTTCATAAGGAAAACATGAAAGAAGATTCTAATAATATAATGTCTAATAAATTCCTGTGCAGCTAATTATATGTGCAGACACCTGCAAAAAGGAGGCCAAGACATTATCGTTAATATAAGCTCATTGCTAATAGTTAAATAAAAAATTGATTTAAGTTTAAAAAAAAATCACAAAAGATATTTACTACCATATACTGTTTGTTTGAAGGCCGCTGTGGTGAATATAAGCTATGCATGCTCTAATATTGCACCTAATCAAATTACTAAGAACAATATTCTCTGCTTCCCCTTTCTTGGGTCTTTTGCCAACAGATTCTCATGTTCCAGTAGAGCTTGTTGCAGGAAGTTTTTCTTTCAGCTGTTCAAACTCAAGTTTCTTCACCCACTGTAACCACAGCATTATTTTTTCTGTGGTGATGTACTGTCTAATAAGAAATGATAGTTCTCTTTGCCCATTCAAATGCTTTATAAATGTCATTTGGATTACATGCGTTTGTATTTACAGTTCTGCTGTCTCTTGTCCTGGTGAGGGGAAGAGAAGCCCTCCAGACATTTCTTCAGATCGGAGAGAGTCTTGGAGACCCCTTCTTAAGCTCACGTGTGAGCTTTGCTTGTGGCAGTGGTCTTTATGCCATTCACCCGTAAAAGAATCTCTCGGCTGTTCCCTTGCCTGTAGCCTAGTAAAGAACTGTAGAATTATTTAGGTTGGAAAGGACCTTTGGAAGTCATCTCATCTATTCCCCCCCCCCTTTGAAACAGGGCCAGCTTTAAGTCAGATACCACCAATATCTTTATAGGGTTCTCACTTTTCCTCATAAGTCATACTTTCTCCAGTTCATCGTTACTGATAGTGTAGAATCAACTCTGTGTTGTAGAAACAGTCTTATCTGTGTAAGTAGGGAGCACTGAGGACTTCTGAACACTGTACATTACTGCCTCTCTGCAGAAGGGGTTTATCGTTATTCCCACTTTACATAAGCAGGCTGAATACATAACAGTGCTGTGGTTTCACGGTTTCTCATAGGGCAGTGGTCATCCAGCTGGCTAGTGTCAGATTTGGAAAACTGAGCTGATATCTCCTGGGTCCCATAGAGTGCTCTGTAAATACTATGCAGTAATCTCTTGGTTGTAGGAGTCATTTTTCTGGGCCATGTCACAGAATCACAGAAGGGCTGAGGTTGGGAGGGATCTCTGGAGGTCATTTTGTCCAACGCCCCCCTGCTCAAGCAGGGCCACCTAGAGCCAGTTGGCCAGGACTGTGTCCAGATGGCTTTTGAATATTTCCAAGAAGTGAGACTCCACACCCTCCCTGGGCAACATGTGCCATTGCTCAGTCACCCTCACTAAAAAAGTGTTTCCTGATGAGGAGCACACCACCTGAGCCACCATGCCCTTGACTACTTCCCCGCAGAGCTCCGTAGTCACTTTTAATACTGTCCAGGTGTCCACTCGCAGTATCATTTTGTGCCCACATGAAATAACAACAGGGCGTAGTAGTCAGAGGGCCAGACAAGCCCCACAACATCCCGGATCCTGGCCCCTGGCAGACAGCAAACCTCTCTAGATGATTGCTTGGGTCAACAGACGGGTGCCTGTGTCCCCCACAGCAGGGAGTCACCCATTACAATGACTTGCCGCTTCTTCCTGGTAGTCTTGCGTGGTTTAGGTATTAGGTGGACCAGATACTTTTGTTGTTGGCACATCTGGCTCCTTTTCGGCTTTGAGGGCGATGAACCTATTTAGCAGTTGTAAACCCTGTGGGGCAAGATCCTTCCTCTTGGTGTCAGAAGTTACCAGCTTCCATCCTTCCCCAGAGGTTTCACTTCCCTTGGTAGTGGGGGTTGACACTACCTGCTTCTCTACTGCAGATGGGGCCTGAGGTTCTTCAAGCTGTTGAGTTGCAGAGAAGATCCTATCTCCCTTTGATCTTCTCTGATGCTGTGCAGCTTGCTCACTTCCTCCCATCCCTCCTCCGCTTGGAGGCACAGCTGCTCCAAGACAGCACAGCTCCTGCAGGACAGAGGGCCATCTCCTGGCACCAGAGAGAGCCCCCAGGAATTCCCTGCAGCCTGGGACTCGGAGGGCTGCATCCGCCACCTGAAGCTCAGTCTGGGTGCAAGCCTTGACCCTAGCAGGGACGGCTACTCCAACAACTACTCGGGAGAATGCTCAGTGACATGTTACCACCGTGTCTTAAGACTGTTACTGTGGCACAATTTCAACTGAGGCCCCCTTACTTCACCCCCTTCTGTGCGTCCTGCTGCGCTAACTGCTGTGTCTGTTGGCTGCCTCTGTTAGCTGCGCTCTCTTAAGCCGCTGTATGTAACGTTTCTGCATACTCAGTCCAAGGGGAACAGTTAGGAAATGTTGACCTTGCTAAATAACACAAGAGCTCAGTGCCTGTGCATTTGTAAACTTCAGTATTTTGTTTTCCTTTTAAAGCAAGGCATAGGCTGATTTTATGGAGTACTGAGTTAGAAATTAACTTGTGACTAAGAGGTGTCTTATTGGTTCCAAAGCCAATTTTGTTCAAAATTGCTAGGTTCTATGGCATGCCAGTCCCCTCTTTTGGATATCCTGTTCTACTTCGATAGCAGCCTTATAAAACATTAAATAGTTTACAAATTCTAGCGACTAAGTCTCAGAAGTTATAAATTTTGCGGATTAAGCAATCAGAATTTAAGAAATTTACAAGCTCTGCTGATCACCTATAATTTTGAATGAAGAAGGAGTTGGTCCAGATGTTTTCACTCTTCTGTCACAATCCTAATCCAATTTTTGCTGCAATATTTTTCTTCTATTCCTTGTGCTCTTGGCTGAGTACCAAATGCATTTTTCATTAGCAAGCAATGGTATTAAAATCTTTTTTTTTTTTTTTTTTTTCCGAAGATCACTTTAGGTCTCAATTTCTGTAGATAAAGTTGAAGAGTTATATGTCTATGTACACTAGCTTTTAAGGGAACAAGATTTTACCTGTCCTTAGTTCAGTGTTCCTTTCTACTTTCTTTACAGAGTGCCTGGAATAACAATTGCAACAGACATCATCTGTGGGTTTCCAGGAGAGACAGATGAAGATTTTCAAGAAACAATGAAACTTGTAGAACAGTACAGGTTTCCGAGCTTGTTTATTAATCAATTTTACCCACGGCCAGGAACACCGGCTGCAAAAATGCATCAAGTTCCAGCTACGGTGGTAAGATCCATTTTCTTGTGCCACTGTACATGGTGTACTCAGATGTCTTTAAATACATAAAGCATGTACATGAAAATGTAGATTTTTCTGCAGAACTATGCTACAATTCAATTAAAGGGTGGTTTTTTTTTTTTTCAGTCCAGTAAGCGAAATGATTGTTGAATTGCCTTTAGAGGTTAGCTAGATCACTGAATGCATTTTCATATATAAATTACTGTTCAGATTGTTAGGAAGGGTAAAATAGCAGTTATACTAAAGTCATGTCTTCTTTCTATCAAGTTTTGGCTGAATGAGTACAAAGAGTGGTAGCTGATTACACGTATTTTTTTTCCATTTTAAGATTTTTGTGACTCCAGCAATCTCAAGCTTATTGTAAATAATTACGCAAAGTATTAATAATAGAGCAATGATAATCTCTGATTTATTTGTCAAATATCAAATCTGCAGGCAACTTCTTCTCAAGACTCTCCTTATACACTGCTTATAAACTCTGCTTCCTTCAGCCTGCATGTTAAAGGCCATTGATAAAACTGGCATTTAATCTTTCGGTTTTCAGCTGGTTTCTTTCTTTCTTTCCATTTTTGAGTGAGAAGTGTAACCCTTCCTGATACCAACATTCTCATCTCAAATTCCCATGAGGAAAATGGCCTGTTTTGATGTAGAAGGTAGATGGCTATTGACTGTATTTTGCTTGATATAAATAGCTATTTATAAGCAATAATAACAGCAATCACATCTGAAGGCGTGGTTTGATTTATTTAAAAAAAAATTGAATTTGTAATTTTTGTAATCTAAATATCAGAACGAGAAAGTATACAAGACTGATGCCTGTACAATAATTCAACTCATTATTATCTCATTATTATGGGCATAAATAACATTCGTATTTCCTTTCAGTGTAAGAAAGAAAGTCAGCCAACAATGTAAATCAGTTTAAATAAAAAAATGTTTCTTTCAATTTATGTATCCTGGTACACCAACACGAAGTCAAAACTACATATCAGTACTTGTATCCCTTTGCTTATACATCTGAAATCTAAACAATTTCTGCTTACTCTCAGTATATACCACAAATTCCATAGGATGTGTCAGCTGCTGAGGACAGAAAATGATATTATATTTGGCTTCTTCAGTTTATTGTTTAGAGAAGTACAGCTTAAGTAATGACTGCTCATTTATTGTAGGCTATCTCATAATGGGAAATACTGAGTTTCCAAATATAAATAGCTGCTGTTGATATAGTCTACTCAGTGTAACCAACTCACATTGTTGAATTATTTTTATTAGTTTTGAATGCTTTTTACAAACTTCTTTAATTAAAAAAAATGCAGAAATGTAATTTTTGGAAGTTAGGAAGCTTAAAAATCAAAACATTGATTTATGTTTCTGGTTTACATTCTTTCATCCACAAGTTTTTCAGTGTGCTATTTTCACAGGAGGTGCAAAGAGCTTAAGTTAATTTACCCTCTTCTATTTAACTGGGTGCCCTGGGAAGACAATATGTGAAGAGCTAAATTATTAAAAAAACATTAGCTTTTCTGTGGTTAGGAGTGTTACTTGGAAAATGGTAATGTCATTTTAACCCAGTTTTACATTCTTTCTTCCTATTTGTAGAACTAGTATTATTGCTTTCAGTGAATTAGAACCTTCAAAGAAGATGGGGCTTCTAATCCAGAACTGATGAAAATCTGTAACTAACAGATTTTGTTTCTCTCTTTTTTTTGTCCCGTTCCTCCCCCCGCCCCCCGCAGTCCTTCAAAAATCCTGTGTTGTGAGATCCTTTGTTCTTTTATCTCTTTGTAGAAATGGAGAGTAACTAGTCAGACGGAGCAGGAAAGGCTTGTGCTAATCTCTTACATTTTATATTCACATTACTTCTAGACAGAAGCTGATGGTCTTTCCTGCGTTACCAAGAATGGACAGGCATTTCATTTGTCATTCCTTGCCTAGAGTAATTTATGTTTCTCTGCTAGGAGAAGGAAGTAGCATGTTACCATCTACGTTATGTACTCTTACCCCTTCATCCTTTAATAAAATATTATTTGTGCCATCTTTCTGTTAATGCATTTATTTTATTGCATTTGCATAGGGAAAGAAATAGTACATAAAGTGACATACAACTGTTATGTGCAAGCATCTGAGTGTACAGGTGGTACATTGTATTATCAGCCTGAACTTGTGAGCTAGTGCTTTTACAGAATGTTCATAACATTATCCTCTGCAGTGGATCTGTTGGTAGGATCTCTTTTTATGAAAAGAATTTCAGCTGTATTATTTAACTACAGACGCTGAACCAGTGAGCAAGTTATCTGACAGTTGTTATCCTTGTCTTTTTTTCTAAAGACTGGGTGTATTTGCTATGTTATTTCAGCTTTGCAATACTTCTGCAATGGATGGATCTATTGCTATTTGCAAACTGCTCCACTTTAGTGAGTTCCACTTCAACTCCGGTTCAAGACAGCTTCAGTGATTCCGCCCAAGTATCACAGCTGCAATAATAACGTATTTGCCTTGTCAGTTCCGTTTAAGTTAGCTCTTTTTAGGAAGATCTTATGACTTCTAGGGACAGTCTGTGGAGTATTAAGCTTAGGAACATTTAGTGCTTTCAAATTTTTAGTGGATGGTTTTGATGGAAGTCGTAAATATAATTGCCTTTTTGGAGAAAACCCTCATTTGAGTTTATCTTAATAGAAAAAAAAATTGGTAGGTCAGCATGGAATCTTCCCTTCACATAGATAATTTATCTTTGAAAGCCTTACAAGCACTGATATTTTTCTAAAAGGGCAGATGACACTAATCCAGATGGACAGTTCTGCCACCATAAATTCAGAAAAGACAGTTAAGGCTGCAGGCCTTTCTTGTTTCTCCTGAAGAAAAAGTGTCCGTGGAGAATCAGACATCTGTCTAAATGGTCTCATCATTTCATAACCATCAATTAGATTATGCTTACCATAAATGCTGTCTCCAGTTTAGAGAAAAGTTAGAGCACAGTTAAGCAAAACTAGGCATGATTTTGGTTGCAGTTTTTTTATAAGCAAGTGCAGTGATGCTGAGTCATATACATGAAAATCAAGTCAAGATGTTGTTCAGAACTTAAATGCTACCCCAAAATTCTGTTTTTCTTGGCTTTTACCCCCATTTTATCCGCCTACTGCTAAATACATTGTTTCAGAGATGATTCTGGATGCTCCTTGTTTCCAGTGGGCTGTCTGTAGGAAATTTTCACTCTGAAGTGTGTTAACTATGAAATGCTATTTTGTAGATGATGATGATGATGATGATTATTATTATGGATCTGGATTTCTCCATTTCCCTATTGCATTCAGTCACAAAAGTTATATTGCTGATAGTTGCATAACTCAAATTACAACTTCTAGTCAGATAAATGTTTTAATAAGCAATGTAAGAGAACATGATTTAGACGTGTCTGGTAGGGATTTTATATTTAGCTGCATTGCAAAGGATCAGAATGCTTTAATTCTAAGTGTAAAAATTACTCTTTGTCTCTAAAATTAAGGATCTGTAACACCTTATGTTCTTGATAATTTAATTTCTCTGTGCTTTATTTTTTTCAAGGTAGCTATTACTTGTCTGGGGACTTGTGAGGAGACTTCTCTCTCCTTGAGATTTGGTCCATCACAATTTCTGCAAGCATTAGGGGACATCATCATATCAAGATCAGCTTGATTTCCATTACATGGAAACAACATGAGGAAGTAGCCATTTTGAAAATAGGGATAGTAGGTTCATCTCTACTGAGAATAGGAGATGGCAGCTGTTTTGAGAGCAGTAATGTGACTGCAGCTTTATGATTACACTGCCCTCAAATGCAATGTGGATTCCAGTCTTTCTGTATGTATTTTCAATAGTGTGAGCAATTCAGTTTCAGTTATTGGTAAAATCATTAGATTTTTTTAAAAAAAAACATTGTGATGTCTAGATAAAAGACTATATATTCACTTTCCTTACAATCTCTTTCCTTCTCTCTTTCTGTATATCATCAAATAATTACCTTGCTCCAAGCTAGAAAATTTTGTCAGTCAATTACTGAACATTTCCTTTAATTCATCTGAAGAGTGTCTCCTTAAATTTTCGTCTCTATATTAGTTGTATTAAGCACTGTCCTTACTATACAATAGGGATAGCATAATGCCGTATGCACCTTCTCAGTGTTTTCTGCCAGACAAGTTCTATTTGACCATTTCTGTGGGAGCAAACCAACTATCTTGTATTTTATGCCTTTGTTATAAGTTGGCTGCATATTTTTTATAGACTGCTTTGCTTTTGCTTCCTTCTAAGAGGTCTCCAAGAAGTTTCCTGACACCCTTTCATGACTGACTGGCTGCAGATCCCCCATATCTCTCTTCACTAATTAAAATTCTGCAAGGCACTGGAAATAGATATTCTTGGATACCAGCAGATACAGTATGATGCTTAATTCCTCCTTTGCTGGATTGATACAGGTTTTGTAGTTCTGAATCTCCACACACAAACAGCTGAACCTTCTGTGGTAGCTCATGTGCTCTTACCTATTCAAAATCAATAAATGTCTGTGTTGCCAAACTGTCCCTGCCTGATTGAGAAGTAACCACATTCCTGCATCGGGCAATATTAGGTGTCTTCTCCTTCTTCACTTTTTAACAGCAAGCAGCAGGACAGCAACTGGAATAGCATTGCTTGTGCAAGGGACACTTTTTGCTCTGTTCACAACTCTAAAGGAATGGGAGCACAGCTGAACCTTGCAGTTGTACCATCAAAGAAAAGGCTAGTAAGCTCCCTGTTGAGCAGACAGTAAGGAGAGATGACAACTGAGGGCTGCTCTTGCCCTTGAGCATGTGCTTCAGGTGTTAGTGGGTAGTGATGTGGCACAGTGTGCCTAGGGAAGCCAGGGTCAGAGCTAGGGCAAAGGAAAGAATTCATCTGCTGTCTGGGATGGATTTAGAAATAACTTTATAGAGTTTTATGTACTCTGTGATATGCAAGAGGACCAATTGCACTGTTAATCACTTGCAGGTGAGAGAGTGCAACTTTGGGTAGTGTTGATTAGTTAATGTGATTTAAGTGCCCAGAAAGGAAGGGACCATTTCCCTTGTTTCTAATACAGGCACAGCAGAATCAGTAATACTTCTTGCGTTAGCTTAATGGCAGCCAATCCAAAGATCATACAATGGGAATATGTAGGGATATTCTAAAATTAAGGAAGAGACCTGAGGAGATCAGGAGGTGGAAGAAAAGGAAAGAAAAGTGAGTAGGAAAAGGAACAATGCCACTTACTCAACAGCACTGCTACTCTGGTCTACCATCACTACCTTTGAGCTCCCTTGGTAAGTGCTATGACTAAATGGCATTACATGCCCCAGGAATTAGATGCAGCTGTGATAACTGCTTCTGGTGTATCAAAGATGCTTGGCCCCTGACACCCCCCCAACACATGCAATGATGCATGGTGTAACATGCAGAATGTACTTTATGTGTAAGATAAGCCAAGACTGAGTCTTGTCTGAGTTTGCTAAACCTCTGTACTACACTTTTATTTTTTCAGCAGTACACTTTTATTTACTGCTTGCTACTCTGCCAGAATAAAGACCTGAGTGAAGACTTTTACAGCAAGTTTGGGACCAGAGAGTTAAAAATGTGAAGGCTGGAGCGGGAGGCAGACCATGAAGGAAAAATCAATATATAATCCTTCATATTTGTCACTGAACTATTGCAGTATTCCAAGTTAACATTTTCCAGCAAGTTTTGTACTTGCTTTCTAGTAGTTTTATTTACAACATGTTTCCTTATGGTTTTTATGAGAACAACATGTGAGGTACTGCAGAAAGCCTTACAAACCATCAAGATAGCTATGATTTCTCTTATCTACAAGCCCAGTTATTCACCAATGGGATTAATTTTGATTGATATAGCTGTTGGTTAGTGGCAAATCAGTGTTGGCTCTTCGTGTTACTTTCTGGATGCTTACAAATAGTTTTGCTTATTTTCCTCCCTATTTTTCCAGGAACTGTATAAACTGACTGACCTATGAAAGCCTGGTTCCTCCTTTTTCCCTCTTTTAAAGATGGTCAAAACATTTGACTCCTTTTATGCCGTGTCTTTAGATCTACCACAGTGCTCACCATTCGGTGTGCAGCCAGAACTGTGGGTTTGTGCAATGAATTCAAAGGAAAGTAATTACCTGTGAATAGGTTTTTTTGTGGTTAGACAAAGCTACTAAATAGAATTTTACAAAAGTTTAAGGAGAGTTTTATTTTAGAGCTAGATTCAGCTCAAGTTCAAACCCCTTTAAGTTATTTAACCAGGTGCTGAAATGAAAATCTGTTTGTGGTGTTGTGGGAGACAGTTGAGCCAGTAGGTTTTAAAATAGGTTTTACCCTCTTGGAAAGCTATAAATGATCTGCCTATGGAGCTGCTGAAAATTCACTTTGTAGCTTGAATCTGGGGAATGATTGAAATTGCATAGTCACGTCTGGGCTGTGCAGAATCAGACCCCTGAGAAAGGACAATATTTTGACTCCAGCCTGGAGACGTGGCTCTTAAATCTTGCACTGGTGTACTTCAGGCACATGGTAGAAATCTTATAATAGAAGTCTTAATGCTTTCAAGGAGCACAACTGTCTTTCTTGAGAAAGCAAGTAAAAATTCAAAGCTAGACTGGAAATACACTTAGGAAACCAAGTTGGTGTTCTACTTTTTTGAATTTTGCTTTGTTTTTACAGCAGAAACTGATTGGAATGAAAATGACCTACAGCTTCCTCATAAACTTTATACAAATTCCGTTTGAAAATTTGAGCATCTTAAAGTAAATGTGCAGCTATGGGTTCAATCTAGGCCATGTTGTTAAGAAAAAGAATTAATAGACACTGGGAAATAAAATGTGGAGAATATACATGTGGAGGAAGAGGCAGAGTTCTTTCTAAACTTCACTGTCAAGCTAGAAATAGTTACAGAATTTGCAAGGATTCTGAAACCACCAACAATATCATATAATTTTGTGGGTTGATACTTGCAGTGATGTACAGTCCACAGGTTGACCATCCAATATAAAAAAAATTACTTTCAGGAAAGTGTAGTCCTGTAAGATTTGTAGTGGCCATGAGCATTCATTACCCATCCTCTTTGCCCTGTAAGTCCGTGTAGAAACCCTGATGGAATTCTGGCATTTTAGTTGCAAGGAAGCTGCAATAGCATCAGGATTTTTATATACCACATACTCCTGCGCTGAATAGATGGGAAGGAAGGTACTCTACGGATAAGGTGGAATAGTCTTGGATTTTAAGGGAGAAAATGATTTTTACCTCCAATATAAATATATATGTGATCAGCATCTCAGGTAAATTTCTCCTTTCACTATAAATATTTTTCTCAAAAATTCAAAAGTCAAAAAACAGAAATGTAATTTAGTGAAACAAGTTTAGTGGTGTTGCGGAGTTTTTTCTTTTTTGTAGGATATATGGTTTAGCATCCATTGCAATTGCTTAGAAAAATGCAGAAGAGTATATCATTCTTCTGTATTTCCTACCTAAACTTAGTTCATTGAAATTTTCAAGATTATAACATTGTTCTTCAAAAGAAGTTTATATAAAATGGGATCAGGATAAACTCAATGCATAAATTTATTTTACTTCTGTTACATTTAAATCACACTACAAACTGCATGAATACACACATACATGGAGTATATTGGAAGCCTCTCCCATTAATTAAAAGGATTGAATTGGTAAGACAGGTGTCATGAGAGCAATAAAAGCTGAAAATTATGCATCTTTTTCCTTTACCAGTGATTATGAATTACGTATTCTGATCTGGAGCTTCAAGTTAGAATGTTACAGGAAGTTTAAGGACTATTTTGTAAATTCCCTCTTCCCTGTTAGGGAACTGAGGGGAGGCAGAGAGAGAAACAAAAATTTATTCCAACACCCTTTACTCATTAAGCTGTTGTTATTAGTAGAACCAAGCCATGATTGTTAAAAGCAGGTAACTACTTGCACAACACGTTCATTTAGTCACTGGCATTGACTCGCATGCTCACCTGTGGTTACCTGTGGAGCAGGAGCTAGGAGGCCAGCCCCAGCTGTGTGCTCAGATGTTGGAGGGTCAACCTTTGGCTTTGAGGTGGGTGCTTGGAAGGTCCCTCGGAGGGATCTTTGTTCCTTTCGATATAAACGTAATCCTGCAGTCTTCATCTGCATATAGGACTCACCACCCTCTTGGATGTGGTCTGAGTCACTTTGTCTGTTGTTGATCATACTGGCCTTGGGTGGGTTGAACAGACTGTTAGTGTCCCGAGTTTGTTAGTTATTGCAGATTCAGCATGAGTACTAGTCTTCAGAGCTTAGTAGTCCTTGGAAAATTTTCATACACTGCATTTTCAGCAGGTAATGTTACCGTCTCTGGCCTGGCCTGCTGTTTTCTGTTACAGCTCCATCCAAATCCAGAGATGCCTATAGAACCCATTCACAGAAGCTCCTACAGAAGGGATGTCTGTGGCAACTGGATGTTATGTTTATGTATTCATTGTCCTTCTGTCCTCTTCATTGGCTCATCATGAAGTGGAAGAACCATGCAAGAAGTTTTAACTGTGTCTTTTTTTAACTTTTACTTGAATTACAGTTAGGTAACTTCTGTAATACTGGAAATTTTTCTCTTTTTTAATTCAGAATTTTAATATACTTTATGAACCAGTCTGCTCAGAGCTGGAAACAGTGCCAGCAGTTGTAGACATAGGGGAGTATTGTCCATAACTTAATCCTTGAAATTGGATGTATGCAGCAGAACAGAAAAATCTATTGGTTTCAAAAAAACCCCTCTTGGCTTTGGCATTTACGGACTTCCTAAGATGAGAACATGGTTTAGATTTAATAGTTTGTGACTTAACACAGATAGCAAATTAAGAACCTATCCAGGTCTGATATTAATTATGTTACTGAAATCATTTAAGCTTTACTACTTTACTATCTTTGTTGCCCAGCATAAATAGGCTCTAGTTGAGTGTAGTAGTTTTGTGGCTATCTGTAACTGTTATTTTAGACTCCAGGAACAGAATTTGCCAGTGCTGTAAGTCCCATTTAGAATTTCTTTCTTTTTAAAAAATCACTACAGACTTATCAATATCATTCTCTTTGCCTTTAAAGTTTTTTAATGTGCATTTGATTTCATTAATTTTTTTTGTATCATCGAGGTGACTAAGCTTGTCCATCATTTGCAAATCATGTGACATTTATGATGGCCCATAAATTGTGCTTGGAAGAAAAGGACACTGAAGTATCCTGAGGTGGGCTCCTGGTGACCCTTTCCTGAACTTCATCTGTCTTTGATAATCCAAGCACACTCCTTCAAAGCCATCACAGTCAATCAGGTCACTGAATGCTTTGGAGCTCAGATCTTCTGCTGTTTTCATAGCTGCGCCTGCACCTCCAGTCACTGTGCTAAAAATCCATGTGGAACTTGGAATTGCTGAAAAACTGGAAGTACAGTGGAGGACTGAATAGTACATTAAGGTAAAACAGTGAGGGCATTTTTTGTGTGTCTAGTGAATTTGTGTGTTGTGGGTACATGTGTGGTCTCTCCCACACAGCAGACACTTGAGCACTGTTTACCGCTCACTGTTTCTCTTCTGCTCTTTTTGTTCCTTCTGGGATGTCGGAAAACCTGGTGCTTTCAGGGCTGCTGTTGTGCAATAAAGCACACAGACATCTCACCAGATTATAAAAAGGAAAAAAGTGCACTGCAGACAGGTCAGTCCTGCATATATATATGTCCTGGGCTTAACATATAGCTATATATATATAAAAACTACATTTCATTACTAAAATGTAGTTTGCAGTTCATTCTGGTTTGTATTATTGCATGACTGGGCGCAATAACTAACATATATTCAAAATCAGTCTGTCCCTTGTGACCAATCACTTTATTTCTGATTTAGTGTCAATCTAATTTGAAATATGGCTGATACCCCAGGCCAAGTTTCTGTTGGATACTTTTGTTCAACAAAATCTTTTTGAGCTAAACAGTCTTCCTAATCAGTTACAGTGGCATCCTTAGAAAATACCCACCTCATATAGATTATGAAATTCCAGTATGAATTTTAGACATAAAAATCTACCAGAAATGAGACAGAGCATTTACAAACTGTGCCCAATTTAAGGACCCTCAAGATGAACAAGGGTTGAAGGCCTTTTTTGAAATGAAGGATTTCTTTGTGAAAGAATAAATTTCGCATAATTTGCCCGTTGCTAAGGGAGAGATTTTATTATGAAAAATGACAGGAATAACAAACATTAATCCTAAACTAAATTAAAGAACTGAAGTGTAGCAGAAGGAACGGAATTCAGTAATATTTGTAAAATGTATGAGTTTGAAGAGTCTGTATTACATAGCTGAAATTATATGGGAGGTAAGAAGGAAGAAATTGCAATGCCCATGGTTTAATTGAAAATGGAACCTTCAAGAAATTATTTTCAAATAGGTTGACAGACGATCTTATGAAGATCCTAAGCTGTTTTTTGAAAATGTTTGTATTTTTCAATAAATAAGAATCTCTACTTAAAATGTAAAATAGACTAAACCATGACTATTTGTGTTACCATAATCCTGAAGACAGGATCACTCTAATGTTTGCGATCATTTTCTAGATTAATATGACTAGTAAAGGTGTGTAAAGTTTTATATATTTTCCTCTTTTAGTCAAAAAACACATTCCATGGGCTCATAAAACTTTGTTCTAAATATTTTTAGAAAGAGTCACTGAGTGTACAGAAGACCAAAGAGTATACAAAATATGAATTATGAATGTATAGTTCTGACATTAATTGGAGTTGGAAAAAATGTCTACCATCCTGGAATATTGAGGTAAACTGCTGAATATAACACATTGTACACTAAGTGACATTTTCCATGTGTGGATCAAAAATTATTAGAAAGTAATTTCTTAAACCAAGCTAAATAATGAAATGCACATGTATCAATAGTTAAAGTAGAACAGTGAGTCTATTTTAACATAGTAATTCCAGGTAGGTTAGGTCAAAAAGACTAGCTAATCCCCAAATGATTTTTTATGCTTCATTATAGATGCAATCAGAAAGACAAGAATAGTATCAGTAGAAGTGAGTTAGCTAGAGGAAGTAGGAAACTTGTCAAGCCTGTATTGTCACTTCTGCCCTTTCAGACCTTACAGGGGACAGAATGCAAGAGCATAATGAACACCAGTTATGATTTTATCATGAAATCTGGCTGGGGCACAACATTTTTTTCAGGATCATTTCTAAGAGGGTGATGCACTGAATAACTCAAGGTCAAAGAGAACGGTTCACTGGTTTCTGATCACTTTTAAAAAAATTGTTTTGCAGAACAAAAAGCAATCTCTAAACTTTGATAACGTGGCAGTTTCAGTGGCTTGGCTTATATTTGTGTTGTGGTTATAGGTACATAGATTTAAGGCTTGATGGATTGACTCTCCAAGCAAGGGTTTTAAATGTACCTTGGTTGGAGTAGTTGCTACATCTCTCTCTGGTGTTTTGCCAAGTAACTCTTTGGAGATTAAAGTTAGGCCAGTCGGTGTCTGTAGATAGGGTGCTCCCCACTCCATTATGTTTTATAAAAGTTTGGAGTTTGGAACTACCCTAGGCCTTTGTAGTTTTGAGATCACAGATGTAACGTGGGGGAAGAGAAAGACACAGCTTCGTTATTGGTCAGAAAACGTGTGTTGCTGAAGTTAGAGAATGCCATAACACAAAAGGCATTAGACATGCTGTTTCAGAAAAGAAAGTTCCAATCTCATGGTTTTCGCTCTTGCATCTATTATGCTGCAGCCTCTGTGCTTTTAGTAATACTGGGGAAAAAAACGGTGAAAATACTTGCAAAGCTGCTTCATTCTTCTCCTGGAGTCTGTCAAAGTTGTAGTTAAATTCTACCTTGGCTCATGAAGTTTAATGTGGTTTTAACTCTAAATTATGTAATCCATTAGATACTACACAAGCAGGTAATAACGTGGTTTTCCAGACTTGTTGGAAGGAAAAACAATGTTGCTCTTGGTTGTTAGCACGCTCAAGTGTTTGAGATGCTTTATAAGCTCTAAATTACATAAGGGTCCTGTGGCAAAATAAAATATTATTTTAATTCTGATCAGCAGTATGTAAAAGAGAAATGGGGGAGAAGATGGTTGGTGAGGGAAGAGAACTGAAATAAAGACATTCATCTCGTTGCCTTGACACATGTTACTATTCACTGTGATCAAGAAGGAAAAGAAGAACATTTGAATGGAAACAGATATGGGTCCCTGTTACTGAAGGCAGCCCCATATACTGGAGGGTTTTTAAATTATGGAAACAGAAAAACAAAAGCAGGAGAACTTTGCTGATGATATATTGAGGCTGACACCTTCAGTGGAACTGGTAGAATCTGCAGATGTGTCGCGGTATTAGGCTGAATTTATTAAGAACCTTGAAGGTGAAAATAGACTTTTTAAAACTAAAAGTTGAGTCTAAAGGAAACTAGTGATAACTTCATATTGGGGAGTAATTTTGTCCCTTTTATTCCCAGATGAAAATCTGAGAATACTTCATTTAAGCTGCTTCTAAGTAATCTGCATTAAAAATACCTCGTTGATACTGTAATTCTCCTTCATGATAAACATTGTAGACCTATACCGGCTTAAAAGGAAAACAAAGAAGTTTTAGGCTACATTAATATCATCTGAAAGACAGGTAATTATCACCTGAGTACGAAAAAAGGATCACCAGAGAAGTGCATGTGTGCGCCTACGATGTTTAGTATTTGGTATAGTTACTTCATTTCTAAACTTACTTTTCTAAAGTATTTTCTATTTGTAAAAATGTATTGTTAGGATACCCTTACCTTTACCCTATTTTCACACCATTATTTGAAAAAAAAAAAAAAATTAAATTCAGCTTTATTTTTCTGAAGTAGTCAACACAAAATTTTATGCTGGTTAATTTGTGCAGAAAATATTTGAAACAGTTTTAGAGATTCATCCTGTGTGGGGTTTTTTTTGTTTGGTTGTTTTTTTACATTCTACCTATTCGTTCTTTAACTGATTATTTCCTATCAGAAGTAGGACAATAACCCACAGTGTAGTCCACTTAAAGCAGTAGAAAAAGTTTCATTATGGCTAAATATCAATGCACAAGAAAAAAAGAGTAAAAACACCAAGGTCACTAATTCTTGGCTTTATTGGTATATAATTCTGCATGTGTTCTAAAAGGATCCTTTATTGTTACTGTACTTCAAGCATATAATATGCATCTCAGATGACCAATGTCCCTTTAAAAAAATGTCAATAGTTAAAAGAGCAAAGTATGTGTTACTTCCATGTATGCTTACAGGGGGGAAATAATGAAATTATGGTAATGTGTTGTTTTCTCACTACTAACATTGTCTGTTTATGTTGTCATACGAAACATCGTTAGTTGATGTTGGTTTCTGGTTCTTATTTTTACAACTGCGTGTTGAACGCTACCTGTCTTTTGAGAAGCACTTAATACCTTATGTGTATTTTAGTAACAAGCTTGAAATAATTCACTTACAAAAGTATTGCTTTACCTAGGGAAACACTGCTGTCCCAGCATACTTATGTGTACATGCATTTATGATTTTACAGTATTTAATTCAGTCCTGCAGCAGCACTTTAATCCAGTCTTTATCAAGCTTTCACATACTTTTCCAGCTAAAGATAGAAATAAAAAGTATCTCCATTGTGTCTCCCATATAATGCAGCATTTTAAAAACTTACTGAAACAGAAAAGTGAAAAATTGGTTTTACGGTCATATTCATATATGTTTAGTGGCCCACATTAGCATACTATCTGAATGTATGTCTTTATCTCATCTCCCTAAACTTGTTTCTTTAAGTGTGATGAACTAAGTACTATGGGTTTAAAATTTAGATCAGTGCATGACTGAGTCATCAGAATTTTGTAACCTAACAAAATCTCTGCTTCCGTAAAGCGCGCACACACACATACATACATACATCTATTGGGGAACCTTCTGTCCAGAGTCTTGCTTGTAAATTTAGGAGGGTCTTGCTGGGCTCCCACAGACTCCAACATGTGAACAGTTGCACACAGCAGTGATGCAGGCAGCACCCTCCACCCAGGGAAAGCCCTTCCTTCTGTATTAATAGGGTACTGCTCTGCGGTTCCCCAGATGGCCTGCTACTACTGCTTTAAAAAAAATCCCCACTTCATATGCCACTGCTTGCTTTGATGCACGAGTAGGAAATTGTGCAGTTCTCGGACTCATGTTTTACTGGTCCTGTTAGTCATACAATATTTATCTGAAGTGATACATGACTCTGTCCTGTTGGCAAACCAATACTGGAAAAGTTTGTAGAGGAATAGTGTATCTCTGGCTTGTTACATGTCAGATGCTCTCGCACCAAAATTATGTACAGCCAGACTGAGTATTGCAAGTAACCCACCACCAAGAGTAACTTGGTTTAAGGAAATGTTCTGTGGTCACTGAACATAGGCTGTATCAATATAGGGCAAGCCTAAGAGAAGGATGGAAATAAGCTACGAGTCTGATGTTGCTATCTGACTTCTAAGAGGTCTTTTCATTTTTGGAAATACCCTGTGCTAATTTGTATGGTGACTTTGGAAGGACTTGATTTTTTTTCAGAAAGATAATAAATTTAAGTATATCCTGTGCAGATCTGTGAGGATGTTTGAAAGCGATACTGCTGCTGTACCTGGAACAGCACGATGGGACTGTACATTTGCCTAAGTTCAGAAGGGGTTTTTGAGTGTCTTTTTACCATGTGATTTTGACAGCATTATTGGTACAGAACAAAGGAATGGGGAATCAGAACACAAAAAGGGAAGAGCAGGAAGACGGGGGAAGAAAAATATTTTTATATTGGTCAAGAGAGTACTTGAAAGGGATGTTGGACTAAGCTGAGGAGGGAGAAGTAAGAGTATGAAGCTGTGTCAGGGAAAGAAATTCTAGGGAGATGCATGTAAATAGGCAGTTTTGGGACTGAAATAGTCCACTTGAGGCAATAAAGAAGAAAGAGCTTTTGTGCTCCTTATTTTCCTCTGTCACATCTAGACATGGGGAGGCCTGCTTTACTCTGTGCTTTACACTCTTTACAGGTGAGCTGAGAATCATGCCTTTTCTTCATGTAAAAAACTTATTATTAATACTGTGTGGCTAATGCCTGCTGTAGGAGTTGAAGGGCTTACCATTATAGCAGCATGAATTCCTTGTCCTTTTATTAGTCTCTGTGTTCTGAAATGTTTTATATTTCTGTTTTTTGGAGATCTGAGTTAAGTTGAACTTGGTGTTCTAGAAAGACACAAATTATCACTAAGCAACCTTAACTCTGTGCTTAAGACATTTTTGTCTCTGTATATTCAGAGTTCCTACAAAGTAGTCAAATGCTGTTTCAATTTAGATCAGCTAAGCATATGGGACATCCTGGGAGTTTCGGGGCAGCATTTTTTCACGTGCATCTCCAGAAGTTTCATTCCATGTTCCGCTGTGTCATGAATTCCCAGCATTTCCCCAGTCAGGAGCATTTTGGTTTTGTACAAAAAGCAAAACTTCTACCTTTTGTGGAAAGATAGGAAAGAAACCATAATTTCCTATAATAAAAAGTGGAAGACTATGTCTATGTGTTGTGCAAGGGAAGCCATCTTCATTCTTCATCTCGTGTAGCTAAGTGTATAAATAGCATTTCAGCCAGAGTCTGAGGGTAAAGAATAGGACAGTTTCTGTCATATAGCTTTACTGAGTTATTAAAGCTATTGCAATAAAAATGCTCAAAAGCACTTTGTGTGCAGTCAAAATGGATACAAGATAAATAGTCTTTGGTAAGAAAAAGCAAGAATTAGACTTTTTCTGGATTTTGTAGCTTTTTTTTCCTAGAAAGATTAGTGGAAGTCTCCAGATTCCAAACTAAAATGCTTTTGTCAATTTCTTGCATGATTCTACATTAAATTAGTTTTTTTTAAGCAACCTTCTAAATAATCATTTTGGTATCTCTTTTCAATTTATTATCATATTTCTCCAAATCCTTTTTATAGTATTTTAAGCACTTTCACTGTGTATAACTGTACTACCAGGAAAGAAGTCATTGTATGATGGTGATGGAATTTGGGTTGTGCTACCTGATGCTTTCATTTCAGTGGGGTTTTTCCCATTGGAAATAAAAGAGGTATTAATGGGGGTTAGAGGGCGAAGGTTCCTCTACTAAGGGAGATCTTTTCTTTGGCAAAGGCATGTTCGATTGCTGAGAAAGCTTATACTAACAGAAATGTCTTTTTTAATATCAATTCTGTTAGTTTTAAATCCCCTTAGTAAACTCAGAGAAACAAGTCCTGTTAGGTATTACTTCTGGTAATTGAACAGAATTGTCTATAACAGAAGTAACCTTCTCATACTGAAAACAAAATTTATTGTTCCTTTTTGAAGAGGGACAGTGACTAAAAAATTATTTTCTTGACTCTTTAGAGGTCGTAACTAAAACATATGTAGGGACCTCACAGACGTAGTAATATTAATCTGATACCTTTAATGACTCAGAAATATCCATCTGTCATAAATTTGTACTAGTAACTAAAGTTATAGCTTTTATGACTAAGTTGCTGCATCTGAACTTTTCACTGAAAATTGTGTAAAGAAAGAAAATACATAGTTCGTTTTGCATAATCAAAAATTACTAAATTGTCCTACAGTTTCCAGAAGTTAAAATAAATACTGCAGTCATGCAGCTGCCTATTTGGTTTCCAGCATGCTGGAAACATGAACATATCCTCCCAGTTTAGTTGGAAAACTACTTTCGCAGAATTGATGGCTAAAATAAGACAACGGTACAGACTACAAGCAAGGAGTTCCTGTAGCTGTCTCCCCTTTACACATTATTCAACACGCAATGCTTTGCCTCCCCAAGCTATGAGATAGGTCAACGTTGATTTTGACATAATAAAACTTTGAACTTATTTGTGACTCATCCCTGCATTAAAGTTGAAGAGTGCTCTTCTCCTCTCCCTGCCCCCCCTCCATAGGATGGAGCTGAGAGATTCTATTTAACATCTGCTGAAATCACTGAAAGCTCTTCCATTGATTTCAGAAGAAGCTGGATTAAGCACGTTTTGTCTTTGAACTTTGCTCTTAACAGAAGTTTTTTTCCCTTTGCCTTGGCATTAAATGGCATACCACCTATTAATTTTCCACAATCAAGGCAATGAGAGTATTAGCATCAAAAGAAATCGAAAAATAATAAATGATTCTTCTTAAACTGACTTCCTTTAAACCTAATCTGCTGTAAAGCGAGACTGCATGTACATGCTAGAATAGTAGACAAGTCTTTGCAAGATTGGAGCCTAATCTTCAAGTTTTGTTATCTGTATTCTAAGACATTATTTATAATTTATTGTGCAGAAATTAAAACAAATCTGAATTGTTTACACATTCTACTGATGTTGCATAGATTAGTGTTTATTATTTACTACGGATATGTTCTTAATATTGTTAATATATATGTTAATTATTTCCTGTGATATTTAATATCCTTAATCTGCATACACTGCTCTTCATACCTACAGTTCCATTTACAAAGTGGGGAGAGAATGTGTTTGTACCTGCATACAGCTTTTTAAATCAGTAGTCTCTTTCTTTTTGCTTTAACTTTTCTAATACGGTTTATTTATTAATATTACTTTTCAGAAAAAACAGAGAACAAAGGATCTGTCCCAGCTGTTTCATTCATACAATCCATATGATCATAAGGTAAGAAAAAATATACTACCTATGTTTGTTGTTAAAAGTAATTCCAAACATTCGTGATAACTATATTTCATGTTTAATGCAAAAATGAGAGGAAATGATAAAATTGAAAGCACTAGGGTATTCATGTTCCTTAAATTATGCTATCATATAAATGTTTCTTTGTTTCTTCAAGCCAAGCTTGAAAAGCTGCATTTTCTGATTTGTGAAACCAATGACTCACATTAACCTCATAGAAGTATAATTTATAGACTGACACTAAATCCTGCAAAATGACCATATGTGGTATCAGATTCCCCTCTTTTTTTTTTCCTCACTATTTAGAAACTGTGTTGCCCTTGAGTATGTTGCTTAACCTGTTGTGTCAATTAGGCCCTGAGATACATGATACTAATGAATTATCTATTGATTCTGGAAGCATCATTGGAAGAGGCTGCTTTGCTAACGGCCTGATGGTTGTCTGGGGGAAGAAGAAACACGCATCATCATTATAACTTGATCCTTATTTGTAAAGTCTGGGAACCCTGGTTAAAAAAACCCTTGTTTGTTATATCCATACTATAGGGTAAGAAAAGAAGGTCACTTCCCTAAAGACATTGCAATGTGAAATAAAAAATTAAAGCTGTTACAAGAAGATTGGAGAACGAGGAGACACAGATCACAGCACTTCTGTGCTATAACTATGTCATGGGGGTTTTGTAGACATTATGCAAAAGAGAGCATTAAGCAGCAGACCGAAGGAGAGTTAAGTAGGTTTGTAAATATTTTGGGGGAGTTCCTCCTATCTTGGATGCATCTGTGGGCATGTTTTTTTAAGCAAGTGCACTAAATCCTTTAACAATTTGTCAGCAGTATGAGATGACTGTCTTTGCTGCTTCTGTTTTGCAAAGCATGTGTGATTTTGCAAGTATCCATTTCAAAAAAGAAAGATTTGAAATGTTTTTTTGTTTAGATATTTCAAAGGAAAGTTCTGAACTGTACTCCTTCTTTTCCTGGCTGTGTAGCAAATAGCTATACATTGAAAAAATTAGCTAGGTTTTATATGTGGGGGAAGAAGGTGGCCGAAGTGTATATGTATGTGCACCTATCTCTGTGTATGAACACATGCGTGTATGTGTGTAACTACACATATGTCAATGAGAAAGAAATACATTGTGTAAATACTGATGGATTCAATTCATAAGGTAGATTGTTGCTATGAGAGTTCCATAGTTACCAGCAACTTGAAAATTTACAGTTTTTAAAAAACCATTGTCAAACAGTAGGTATATTCTATAATATTAACTATTATATATCATTTCAAGTTAAATCCATCACTTCGAAGTACTTTTTATAGATAGACTTGCATTATTTACAAGGGTTGGTAAAGCAGATATTAAGGGCCTGTGAAAATTGCGAAACATGAAGAATAAAGGAAATTAGTGTGACAAGATTTTGAATGGGATCATTGCTTTTTTGAGTTGAAGCATTTTAAGGTAAATGTAATAGTAAGTCAATTAAGATCTAATAAGGAGAAGCAACTGATGAACCAGAAGCTTTTGATATTCCTCTCCATGTCTACATTCTCCTGTGCCAAACACTTTTTATTCATAGTACAAGGAAATTCCATTATTCTTTTATTAGCACACTTTTAATGGAGCCTGGCCATTTGTAACTCCTGCTGCCTTCCTGCTCATATCCTTTGTGGCATTATATCAAAGTATCCTCAAATGATTTTGGCTTCAGTTGTGAAGACTTGTGCACTCTTTACAAATTAGTCATCAGGCAAAGTGGAATTGAATATAAATGCTTAGATATATTCCCTTTTGATCTTTGTTTTAAGACCTTTAATAAATTATTAAAAGTAGCACAATTGTTTGATGAGTGATTTTTGAAGCTCCACACTTCTGCTGCTTCCAAGCACATTCTACATATATATCTGAGAGTAAAACAGGGAAAAAAGTACAAATGACAGTTTATTAAAAGGATGATCTTTCCTTATTTTCCTTTTGACAGAGAACATATTCCTTCTGCTAACTACTTCCTATTTGTAGTGGCTGCAACAAATTCACTGCAGATTTCTTGCTCTGTGTGCTTTTACTTTCCACCTCAGCTGCCAATATCACAATTGTTGCAGACCAGAGGAGGGCATTTAATTTTTATATTAAATGTAACACTAATCACCATTAGTTGAAAATACAGTTATTTCAAGGGGAGGTCTGTAGTAGTTTTACTCTAGTTCTGTTTTGTTTGATTTACATGGCAGAAAGGTTGGTTGGTTGGCGGGGGGGGGGGAGTGTTTGCTATTTTGTAGATTATTTGCAGTAAGCGTAAAAAGGGGATTTTATGATGGCTTTGTGAAAGTGTTGGTGATGCAGGATCATGGCATGAATTACTTGAATAACTGGCTTCCAGGATTCTTAGTTGGTTGATTAAAACGTTTTTCTCTGAGAACCTTTCTGAAGTAGAAAAGAGGTAACCTTAAATAAGTTGGAGCTTCGTAGTAGTTAAATGTAAAAAGGAAGCTCATGAACTACAGTGGCTGGAACAAGACTGTCTACTGAGATTTGATATTATTTCATCCTGTTTTGATGGGATATTGCACAGAAAAGAGAAAAATCAATCAGAAAATGTTTATTCTTCCAAGTTTGTGCTTCACTCACTAAATCAGAAAGTGATGTTTTGACGGAGTAACTACACTAACCTTACTATATTTATGCTTGGTCAGGAGACCAGTAGCTATTAGAAATAGCAGCTATTCCTGGAAATTTTACCTCAATATATGTTTGCCTATCTAGTGTAGGTTACTGCATCCTGGAAGACATTTTAAATGTTTGTGCTCCTGCGTTCCCAGGTGAAAAGCCAGCTCTTTTATGGAGGGGGAAAGCAAGGATTTCCTTTTCCTTCCAATTCCAGGTGTGGAGTCTTGTATCTAGTGAGGCCTTAATTCAGCAGCAGAAGGGGCAGAGCTTTCAAATTCTTCTGTGCAGAAGGGTTGGAAAAGTGGGAAATATTCTGTCTCTGCTGATAGCAAGGGAGGAGTAGTTAAGGTCCTGTGTTCTTTAATGCCTAAATATTTATAGTTTACTATCTAGTTGCCCTTCTCATTGTTCAGATGGAACCATACAACAGCAAATCTCAAAAATTGCCCTTTAGCTGTATATTTATCCTACCCAGGGGGATTTGATCCCGTTCTTTCACCTAGTATCACCGTAGTGCTTGCAGACCCTCAGACTATGGAACCTTTCAGATACTGTGCCACTGACAAAGCTCATTATAGCATCAGTCTTGAATGCCTGGCAAATATATTGAATTCTTGATGTCAGACACATACAAGAAGCTCACTTTTCTCAGATTTTTGTTGTTGTTGTTGTTAAAATGAATAAATATCTTCTAAAATTCATTCTTTCCAAAAATAAATTATTATTTAGGAAAGGCTGAGATATATCTTGATTATGAAAAGCTGTTCCAGGTGGGTGTTTGCCATTTGTTCAAACTCATTTCAGTTAGTATGTGTAAAAATACATAGAACTCTATTTGTAGACGAAGCCATTCCTTGTTCTGAAATACTTGCTTTTTCCTGTGTTTATGTAGAGTAGGAGTGTGTATAGTCTGGCTTTCTTGAGAGTCAAGTTCTGACTGCTGTGTAACTTCTCTAGTTAGCAACAGAACAGCTCTTCCAATTATATGTACAGTTTATCTTTTTCTAGGACCATCAGAAAAGTAAGATAAAAATGACATCCTCATAAAGCAGTACCAGCAAAGGTTTTAGTGATTTAAAATTAAAAAGAAGATAATTGAGGAGTGGTTTGATTTTTTTTACCCTTAGTTGTAATCTGGCCAATTTTCTGCTAGCTTATTTAATGAAAGATTATGTTTGCACACAAGTAATTTCTGCTGACTCTTTTTTCTGTGTCCACTGTGAGGTCCCACACTGCCCACAGCAAGAGTTTTATTCTGTCTGCAGTGGACGTTTAACTCCCTACAGTATCTTTCTCCCGAATGATGTTTGCCTTTTAAAACTTGTGACCCAGTTTTTTGAAAGCTATTAAGGCAGTTGTGATAGCGGGTTACCTGGTCAAAACAACAGGTTTGAGAATCTTAATATGAGCTTCAGGGTCCAATATGCAGCAAGTGTCCAAATTCAGCAGCACAGAGCTCTAGTTCCCTTTCTTCATTTTGTCAGATGAGTTAAGTATTCAGTCTAGCCCTGGAGCAATTGTTTAAAATGATAATCCTCAATTTATGCTCTGCAAAAGAATGTTTTTACATATAGTAAACACAGTATAGCGGAACTACTATTCATTTTGCTGTACTGCCTTCTTGAGAGGATAGCCAGAAAGAGAGACCTTAGGGCATGTCCATACATGCCTCTGGCAGCATTGTACTGTTACAGCGAGAAATCCTCTGAGAGTTGTGCTTAAAACTCAGCTCTGGATTCGTTTCTGCCTTTTGTAACCTGAATCTCTTGCTCAAGAATAGGGCATGATCTGTGAAAAAATAAGGTCATGTCTTACAGCATTAGTGATTTATTTTAGCATATACTGTGTCCAACCAAGTAAGAAATAAAGTCAATGTTCATGTGATTTGAAAAGAGGTTTTGAGAGATTTCCAAGTTGAAAGTCCTCAGGATTAAAAAAATAAATTACTATTTCAAAATGTGCTCTAATTGACGCAATACTACTTAAAATAATTGTAAAATCTTTAAGCCTCATGCTTTAAAATGTTCTTTATTAGTATGTTCTGGAAATGTTAAAACACTCAGAAAACTGGAATCCCATAGACAATGCCTGTGTGATTGTCAAGTTGTTGGACCGTTGTATTAAGGTACACAACTAAGTGACAAAAAGCTTTCTTTTTTTGTTGGCTAGCTCTTAGTCAGGTAGGCAGTTTCGGGAGGCAGGGTGGTGTCCTGTATTCTGTTGGCTTTGATAAAGGTAGATATGTGCATAACTGATTCAAGGAAGATTAATAACAAGATTATGTATGGCTATCCTTGAAGTTAAGGTGCTAATGGCTGCTGTCACTTACAGACTTACCATGATAATTGTTTTTAACCAATTATTTCAATAGTGCACTTTTGCTCCAATTTTTAACAGAAAATAAATAATCTAATGTCAGCATCCTTAAACTGTGGTTGTAGGGCACCTCTTTCTTCTGCTGGGTTCTGTAGCTCCTCTGGAGAGCTTTAGCATTTTTAATTCAGAAAAATTTTCATAATGAAACAGACAGAAGCCACTGTCAAACATGTAGGATCTCTTGGCACTGCCTGTGGAGGCAGATCTGTGTGGTCTAAGTGGTTTTCATTGACAATAACACAAAATATTCATAGCAATGCCCAAGGCTGTGGCATTGCCTGGAAGTCATCATGGGCACCTGTGTGCAGCATGAAGTATTCAAAAGCAAGAGGAAAGTCCCAGGTAAGGGGTGAGCGTTTGGAGTCAGTTGGCTTCTGGTAGCAAAACCTGTCAAGTCCTGCAGTCCTTCCAGTCCCTGTGCTGTAGCTGTTGGCCTCTGGGGACCACAGGCTACGGCAGGGCATGGAGGGTGCGGTGGTGGCACCGAGAACCAGCAAAGCTGTCTTTGCCGTGGTGAGGATTGCTTAGTTAAACAGCAGAAAGAGGGGCAGATGGGAAGTTAAGCGCTTCTGTTGGGACCAGTTTTCCTACCAGTGAGCTGCTTGCTTTCATTTTTCTCTGATGTTCAGGGAAGCTGTACCTTCTGTGCATCCTTCACAAATAAGCAAAACTGAACAAAAGAAATTCTGATGTCTACTGAAAGAAACAACTCTAAAACGCCTGATAACGGCTAACTTTCTAATGGCAGGCATCACCATACTGGTCTGTTAATTAGATCCTGAAAACTGTTTTTGAAGGTGTGTCTGCACTGTGGTATGATGTGATTGCATGAGAGGGCATGTAAATTGCAATGTTGGGCACTTGTAGAGTTGAAAGTGTTGCTGTGAGAGTAGTTTCTTTAAAAGAAGCTAGTGAAAGACTAAAACATAGTTGCAGCATTAAACATATATGGCAGGTGAGATTTACATCTTTCGGTAATCTATGCTTGTACCTTTTTAGTAGTTCCTGACTCTCAGACTTTGCCATCTTCTACTTTTGTGTTTGTTGCTGGCCATCTTTCATAGCCACCAGCATTAGGAAGTGGTTTGTTTTACATGAGAGTCATGGCAGCTAGTGTGTTTAAGTAAACCTGGTCTGGATGCTTTTTGGAGTCTGGAAATGGGAAATTTCAGAATTGCTGAAAAACACAAGCAATTCTTGTTATTTTTCCAAAGGACAGTAATGTTTCTCAGATATTAGCTCTGTTTTGTAAGATGTGCATGTGCAGTGGAAGTGCTGTGAATGTGTAGGTTTTACTTTTGAGCCAGAAAAAAAGAAAGTAGTTTTGAGGTACTGTCTCAGCCTTCAGATTTTTTGGGTAATGACTTGGGTATAGGATTCTGGAAACTAACAAAAATCCTTTTAACCTGCTTTCCATTTATTTCAGGAACAGCATTGTACTAAATCATAAGGTAACTGTGAGGTTGCAATGCCTGTGATATAAGCCATAGTCTGAATTTCCTAAAGCAGGTGCTTTGAATTGTTCTTCTACAAGATGAAAAGGATTTCTAGGTTATTGCTGAAAAGAGACAGAGCCCCTTGCTATCTCGTGCCTCAAAATAGATTTCAGGTTTAATTTAATAGCTCAGATGTCAGATATGACTGCGTTTTATGGAAATATTCTTATTGTAACCTACATCCATTCTTCTCTTTTCCCTTCCCTCGTGTTCAGAACTGCTTTTTGGAGGACGTTACATAAAGCTGTTTTGTGCTCTTGATATGATGTGAGGCTTCAAAGAAGACTGCTGAAAGAGAAAAGCAATTTCTATTTGGAAGAGCAGTGCAGTGGCCTTGTGCTAATGGCACACTTGAACATTACTTGATGATAGTGAAGAAAATCTAATGGCCTGAAAAGCTCCTGCTTTTTCTTGGCTTAACTCTTAGCTGCATTGAAGTTTATGCCATCTCTAACACAGAGCGAGCTAATATGGAGACAGTTTAGAAATGGCTGTTCAAATACCAGGAATTGTTTCAGGGTTTTGTAGAGAACAGGAGAAGAAACAAGGAAAGCAATGCAACGAAAGGGCTTGCTTCTCTGTTGAATATGCTGTATAGAAAAAGATATCTCTCCTCTGTCTTAATTCTATAGCTGAAACGTTGGGATAAAAGACTTCCAATCTTATTTGAAGTGTATACTGCATCCAGAAAATTTAAAAAAAAAAACAAAAAAAAACCCCCAAAAAACCAAACCCAACTCCTGAATTTATTGCTGTAAAACCAATGGTTTGTTTGTTGGTTTTGTTTTACACAAAACCTAAAATATATACAAACAGGTAGTGTATATATATGCTTAATACTTTGGTTAAAGCTGTATTCAATGTTAGTAAGTTGCTGTACTTGGATATTTAAAGCATTTATCCCTGGCTGATGCTAACTGAATTGTTTGGGGTTGTTACTTCAATATTCAACCAGAAGGGAGGCTTTTCCTGTTTTAGCTTAAACAGGTATTTTTTCTGTCTTTTTAAAATGATCTTTCTAAAAGACAATTAACAGTAGCCTGTCAAATCATGTTTGCATCTATACACAAAGGTAATGCTATATGATGATGCACGAGCTTAGATGTTGAGTGAGGCTTCACAGGTACCAATATATTATGGAAATATCTTCATTAATGATCTTGAGAACAGTTTTAAGAAATAAGCTGATGTAATCTACATATACCCTCCCCTCATGTAAAAACATCTATCCTTTTTTTCAGTTAAATAATCACAAAAATAGTGGTCATTTACTTCACAGTTTTTCTCCTTGGTACAGCATGCAAATGCTACCTGGTATAGCAGGTTGCCTCAGATAAGTATTTTCCACCTCCAAAAAAATATTGAGGTATAAAATGAGAGACAAGTTTTATGGTGACATTAAATAACTGTCATACGAACTCAAGTAAAACAAATTGTTTGAGGCGTATTAATCCTCTTGTTATTTTCCAGAGAAAGGCATTACCTTTTGCTACGTCTTGTATCACTTATGTACCTTGTCCATCGTTACTGTGGTACTGACACAAAAGTATGTAAAAGAAAGGTATTTTAGGTTTTCTAAAATTAGTTGCTGGAACACCCTGACATCACAAAAAGTAAACAGGCCTGGCCCTGTTAAAATTTCCTTTAGGTTCTCTTTAATCTTGCTTTGGCAATGTGACAGAGTGTATAACTAATAGTTCTATGGTCATTTCCAGTTCAGATCAAGTTCGGGTATCTTTCCTTCTCCCATTCCCTAACATCTCATTTGACCTGTATCTCTCTGTGGCTGTGCAGTTTGTAGTGGATTGGATTTCCCAGTTATCTTTCACCTTCTCTCATTTTTTTCCCCTCCCTCTTTCTTTATTCTATTGCCATTTCTCCCCTCCAAAAAAAAGTTTATTTCTTCTCTGTGTAGTCTACCTTCTTTTTTCTGTTTCTTCCTACCTAACTATTCTTTGTTTAATATCTTGTTCAGGTATTAACATTGTATTCTCCTTCATTTACTTTAATTCACCTGCCCTTCCATTTCTCTTGTTTTTTTCCTCTTTATCTTTGTGGACCCTCTTAGTTCTACAGCTGTACTTTGTCATGGCATTAAAGTGGCTGTGGGGAACAGTGTTGCTGTCAAAGGGGAAGGCATCAGTGCAGCAGGTGTAGCAGTGCCTGAGCACAATGTCACCTAAGTGTTCCTATGACCAAGCTCTTGAGCTTGCTTACTTTTAATTAATTACTTATCCAGACATGCAAGTTTGGGGAACTTTGCTAATGGATATGATAACTAGCTTTACGTTCTGTTCCCTGTCTTCTCACTGGAGAACAACAGTTGCTTTTGCTTATAAAATTGCTACAGTCTTTCTGCGTACTTGAATTAATTTGAGATGCTATTTAAAGTTCTAGATGTTAACCAAGTTGGCATCAATGCTTTTATTACCAGAAGATTTTGGGTAATCTTCTGGTACCCAAAATCTTGGGTAAGATTTTGACTTTCTTATGTGGAGTGAACATGCACCATTTACTTTTCTTCTTCCTTATTCCTGTTTAAAAGCTTGTTTTAACGATCCTTTGATATAAAGCTGTGAAGCAGGTGTGTATTTTCTGGCTTAGTGTCTGATAATAAGAGTATGGAAATGTTGATCTCCGTATCCTCTCGTAATATTCTTCTGCATAGCCTTACATATACGTGCGCACACACACGAAAACCCATGATCAACAAAAACTTTGATTTGAGATTCATTCCAAGTGTCAATCCAAGAAACAATCTGGTGTATTTCAAGTAAGTCAGGGAAGGATGGGATCATGTTTTTCCCAGTTCGTAACAAGTCAGCGCTGGCTACAATTCCATCTTCTGCTGTCATTTAAACTCTTGGAACTAGAAACACTCCTTTAGTTTTTACTTTGTTATAATTTCTTCTCTGTACTATATCCCTCTTAAAAGAGTGAAGAAAGGTTAGTTATCATACAGCTGAAAAGACAAGTCTGAGTAAAGTGATGGTGTAAAACTATAGATAGAATTTGGGCTTTAGATTGTTCTGCACAGGAAACTTGTTCTCCTGCTGTCTGTCGGCACAGCGCGGTTAGGCCACTTTCAGCGTGAGCTCAAGTGCTCTGCTTTGAAGGGCAGCTGGAGAAGGAGTCTCAGAATCTGCTAGCAAATGATGTGGATTTTGCATAGTTAATCTGGGTGATTGTCACCTGCAGCAAAGCATCTATTTTAGCTGCCTGTGAAATTCAGGGTTTTTACAAACATGCTCTCAGTGATCTTGCACTCAGTCTGCCTGTGTCTGAGGGAAGGGCTTATGGTCATAGGGGAGAGGGGTTGTTTGTATTCAGATGTAACTAGAAAAACATCCTATGGTTTTTACCAATGCGCGTCCTTTTTGAGAATTGCGGGATGAGCACTGAAGGATGTCCATGCTCTGGTGATTTAGTATGCATGCTTACAGTAAAACTAGCAATGTTCAGTTAAATTACCCAGATATGAACATATACTCTACTTGTGTAAATTAGGGTAGACTTGAAAGACTTCCAAACCTAGTTCAAGGGTTAAGGCTCAGAGTCAGTAGGCTTTGAGTTCACTCTGCAGTGTAGACATACCATGGAGGTTTACGTCCCAGTTGAGGGAGGAAGAAAGCATCTAAAACACATGATTCGATTTCAGCTGTACTTGAGCTTTAGTGTATCAGAAGGAAGGAGTGGTGCTGTCAGGAAGAGAGGTACAAATCTGGATTTTGTTAGAAATGCACATTAACAAAGCATATTTCATTCCTCGAATAGGATATGTTCTTCATATTATTTTTCCTCTGTATTCTGGTATTTTATGAACATAAAATAGTTTTCATCCAAAAAACTGTATCCATCCAACGATGGATAAAATAAATTATCCATCCTTCCATGCATTTTTTGAGGGAAAGGCTCCAGCTTGAGAGGCTTGTATGGCAGCCATCTTCTTTGGAATTTACTTCATCGTTTCAAATTTTGGCAAGATTCCAACATCAAAAAAATAATCTTTCCATGAAGGTGTAACTTCTTTCTGTAATTCTAGAGACTGCCTCTATTTGATTTGCAGTATCTGAAGTATAAGAGGCTTGTGGGGCCAATGGCAAATTTAAGGTTTGGTATCTCATGAACTATCAGGGTAAAAATGGGAGGGTCATATCTCCTTAAAGGAACAGGAGCATTACAATTTCTTTTTGATAAATGTGGCATTTTCTAATATCACTAAAAGCAACTAAGAGATTGATCTTTAAAGATGACATTTTAGTTCATGTAAATGCTGCTTTAGGTCATGTTTAATTTTTCTTTCACCCATTCCTCATACGATCATGATAGTCGTACCTAGTCATCTAGCCTTATAGAAAAAAAGATGGATATGCAAGTAGTTGACAAAGGTCTTTAAAACACAGCACAAGATTTTTTTTCAAAAATATTTTTCTGTGAAATTTGATATATGTAGCACACATAAGAGAGGTGTTGGGATAAAACACTTCAGGTTGCAAATACAAGCAGTTATGCTAACAAATCCTTTATTTCACACTGTCGTGCTTTTTCCAGGAAAAAATTCCTATGTGTTCTTACTGCTGCTAATACTGCTAGCATCATTTATGAGGCATGTGTATGGCAAATTGTGCTCCTTCATGCCTTTTATTTTTACAGGCTTATTTTTTTATATAAAAGGCCTGCTTGGTACAAAACCTTACAAGACATAAGCCATCACTGGTTTACGTTGCAAACCCCAGCCTTGTTTTCCATAGAACATTTGCAGAAAATGTGTAATATAAAGCTAAAAATATGAACCATTTGTAAGTCCTGTGCGGGAACAGACGTTAAATACCAATTTACGTGTCAGACAGACAGTGGCAGCTGCTTTGTTAATGTATGGCACAATCCCATATTAAATCAAATGGCAAGTGCACAGTTTGACAGATACTGTCATCAGTGCAAACATTATTAGACTCATTGAAGAGCTTGCTTTTAATTTTTTATTTAAAGTACATATATTTGGCTTGCAGAGCCTTTCTCAGTCAGAGCCTACAGCTACTTCTTGAGGTTTTTAGCCCAACAAACCCTGATGTGTTTCTGGCTGTTCCTCAGGGGCAGTGCCACGATGTTTATGGCTTCCCCTGCACATCGCACATTAGGGTCTGTGACCAGAAATTCCGTTTGAGAGCACATCACTCTGGATAGCACTCAGTGGTCTTTTCATTTTGATTGATGGCTCTGGTTTTGCACCATCTGGCTTCTGATAGGCTGCATTAATCATATTCTGAACTAAGAAAATCTAGATGGGATTTTTTAATAAGTACATGTACGTGGAAAAGAAAAGTGCATGTATATATGTGTTTGTGTATTTAATTCTTATAGGTTCCAGTCATACAAAAGAGAGCAACAGTCCTGTCGTACAGTTTGTGTTGGGATAAATAGGTCTCCAAATAAATCTCTACTTATGAATGCCCATACTTCAATTTTATTCCTACTGTTTTAACTTTATTTTATTTTGCTTTCTGTCAGCTGTTTATAGTCACTGCCTTATGTTGACATTGTTTTCTGTTAGGAACAGTGGACTTGTCTAGAGCATTTTAGTTGCATCTCAACTGTTTTAAATAAGTCTTAAAATTTCTCTTTCTGCTGCTTTGGTGATATGCTGAAGTTCCTTGCTTCTTTGTAAACATAGCGTGAGATAATGGTTTCTGAAACAGAACGTCATCAGGTCTTAAATTCTATATGTGTAGAACATCTTAAAATTGTCATATTTAAATTCACATCTTAAGGAAAATTTAAGAACCTTAATTAATCATACAATATACAAAAGTCAGTAATTGGCCATATTGAGGGTTTCTTATAGAGTTTGACAAAAGTGTATTTAAGGTATTGTATTGTTGGATTAGCAAAATTAATAGTCTCCCAATACGTATGTAGGAATTAATCAGCCAGCATGCAGTTGTTAAGTGTTCCAGATTTTATTTGGTTTTCTAATTTACAAGTAAGCAGTTATCTATATTCCTTCTCATTAGGTTGCTTTCATTCTGTGATAATTTACAATATGACTTAAGGGAAAAATTTGCCCTATGGTATAACTTGTCACATTGAAGCCATGAGCTGGATGTTAGTTTTCAGAAGCTACTTAATCTCCACCATTTAAATTTTCAAAGACCTTGGGATGAGAAGCTGCCCTGGATTCCCTTCCACCTATACTGCTATGGATATAACACTCCATGAAATGGTGGGCAGACAGCAATACTTTATACTCTTAATAAGAAATCCAGTAAGCGCATTTGCTATGTCCTCAAGTCTAGCATTTACTGGTCACACTGGGTGTGCTTTCTTAGGTGTTCCTCACCAATCAAATGGTGTGGAAGTATCACAGCCACCAATTTTTCATTGACAGCTATAAATTGCATTATTGTTGGGGGGCATGGGGTGGGGTGGGTTTCTGTTTCTTGCTTTGTTTTTACTTTTTTTTGCCCCATTTTCTCTTACTTTTCTTCAATATTGTCATTAGTAGTGCTTGCGGGTACTTTGGAATCTTTTTTTTTTAAATTTATTATTCCCTCTGCTTTGCTTGTGAAAATACCTTAAGAATGAGATACAGAAGAATTCCATGTATAACTTAGAAGTAAGGTGGAGCAACGTTTGTCCATAACCCCACCAACTAAAGCAAAACTTCCTGTCCTGCTTTCATTTCTGCCAGGCTTGATGATGTCTCTGTAGAGTAGATGAGGTTTATTTCGAGACATCTGGCATGAATTCTTTATAATTTAAAGCTGTACTTAGAGTTCAAAACTAATGGCGTGTTAGAAAGTTGTTTGACATACCACAGCAAGAAACAGTTCTTGAGGAAGATTTTAGAAAATTCACTCACTATATTTAATAAAGATGTAAAGCTCCTTAAGGTCTAGCACTGTGCAGATGCTGAGAACACCCTGTCTTACTTTTGTTCGTTTCCACAGTTCTCTGCAAAACTCTGCTTTTCTGTTGTCTAACGAGTTCATGTTTTCTTGTACATTTATTTTAAAGACAAGTCTTGTTTATTTGTTTATAGTGTCACAGCTTTTTAAAATAGACATCTCTGGTTGAGAGAATCATAATTCACCAATAATCTGTGTTAAATTTAAGTATAGATGCTGAAAATTAGGATAAACAAAACCTGCTTAATCATTGTTACAAAAGCACCATCTTTATTTGTGTGCCAAAGAGGATTTTAAAAAAATCTTCACGATGACATTTCTGATCAGACTGTGCCCAGTGTTGAATTACAGTTCTCTAGTAAATCAACAACTGATCTTGAGTAATTTTGCCTTGTGCCTCCCAGATGTAGAACTCCCACCTTATTTTGCCTGAATCATTGTAATTATAGTTTACCTCAGAGACATTATGGAAGTTAAAAAGTTAAAGTCTTGCCAACAGACATAATCAGTTTCTTCTCCTAAGCTCCCTGTTGGCTATTCATAAAAGCCTGGATCCTCAAGCTCGGAAGAAGCTTACAGTATGCATACTGCTCCCCGGTGTTCTCATTATCCAGCTTCCAACCTGGAATAGCAGCATCACCATACAGGCTTGTGGAAACTGGAGCAGCCCAATACCTTGTTGGTAGCAAAAGTCTACAGTGAAAACAACAGCTGTTTATAGTAGCATTCTGCAAATGATCCTCTGAACTTCGTGAGATAGCAGCAAGAATATTCACTCCTGTATTACACTTCAAAACATGAAGGAAAAGGTAAAACATATTTGCAAGTTTCTTCCTGAGAACTGAAAAATCATTGATATTGTCATTTAAACACTGCGATGTAGTGTCAAAAGGTGAGTTCTGGGCCTGCAGGATGGTTAATAGAAATTGCTAAAGTAAAACATTTATACTGTGGATCTCCTTTCATCGCTTTCCAAAGTTGTACCTGCCAGCTTAAGAAAATTGCCCACAACAACTTGTCATCAGTAGATGCAGACTACTGGTGTTTTCATCTGACGACTTTCAGTAAGCAGCTCAATATAAAGAAACTTTATATTACCATATTTTCTGAAATGCAAGGCCTGTCTATGCTTTTCAACTGAACAACTCCAGTCAATCTTATCTTAGTCCATGCAGGTTTGATGACTTAGCTTCTTGAAGTCAATCCCAGTCTATTAATTCTGTAGAAATATGCCCTGCATTGCTGTGGTGATGCTGCATGTTATCTTATTAAATGCCACTGGTTTTTGATTCTGTTTCAATATGGAGAAGAGAGGCAGTTGAATTTTGGGTTGTATTTTGGGGTTGAATTTTTGTTACTTTCTCTTTTTAGTTTTATTGTCACTCCCTATGTTGAAAGAAATCTAAGGAGTAAATACTTTTAAATTTGTTAAGGTTTACCAGCTTCTATATGCATATTCCATTCTTTATGAAGCTTTCCAATTAACAAATCAGCAAATGCGATTACTAAACCTTTTAATGAACTCCTTTCCTGGGCTATTTAATATATTGGTATCTGGTTTTGCTGTTACACTGATTATTAGTAACATTGTGTAAAAGGATAATGTTGATTTATTGTAGGATGTTTGGGTTTTGAAAACAGGTATCATTGGTAGTTATTTTTTAAAATTCTGCTTGTTTGTAGTTAAAAATCTACAGGATTTGCTATGAATAATAATCTGGGAGAGTGTACACTTGAAGATTTTTAAAATTCTTTCAGAGGATTCTTACTTCTGTGAGACTACATACACGGTTTTGGTGCTTTCAAACTCCTTTATAAATACTGTCTTTGAGTAATTCCTTTTCTTGTGATGCGTGTAGTTTTGAGGGGAGGGGGAGCCCTTTATCCATTGTATTCTGTGGGTACGTAGCATACATTTGTTAATGGTTGGCAACTGTGTACGTGATGCAAGCTCTGTGTGTCTGGTAAGAAATTGGGCCTGTACATCAAATCATTTCATGGAAGTAGGGAAAGTGAAAGTACTTACTGTAAAACCTTTGTAATGCCTCATATCTAAATCAAAGTAATACAATTATTCATATTGGAAATAGGATAATGTTATTGCCAAGAAAGCTATTTTGTCTTTAGTGGTAGATAGTATGCCATTATATCGCATGCATATACATCATTTCTGTTGAGAATACTCAAAATTATCTTTAGAAAGAGATATGCTGTGCTTTGGTGCATCTTTTTCCTTCACTACAGCTTACTGTGGTTCTGAGAATGTAATTCCATAAAAAGAAAAACCTAGAGCCAATGAGAAGAGAAAGTTAATTACCAATGAATATCTGTGTGTGCGTATTATTGTGGCAGTTGTGATTTTTGAGGAACAGTCTTCTCTTTCAGAATCTTGCCAAAATCCCAGTTCCACTGAAATATTTAGAATAAGGTATCAGCCTGTTTTCTTCTGGAAAGTAAGATAGCTTTTGGCTTCCAAGCTGAACCCTATAAATTATCCAGAATTAAAAATCACTAGCAGCTTATTTGTGAGAAAAAATGAATTTGCATTCCATAGGAAAAATATCAGGCATGTGGGGATGAATGAATGTGTGGAGAAGACTTGACTGACATGTATTTGTGTGTCTAAGTCAAATACCAGTCAGAAGTTACAGTTCTGCTGTATTTCCTCAGCAGTGAACAACAAAGTGACAACTGCTGTGGTACTCAGGCACCATCTGTCTTGTGAACCCTGCCATTCTGTTTGTGCCTGAATATGATAGATTTTACCTTATTTCTTCAAGAAAATAAAAATAGTACTTAATCTACAGTTCAAAAGCTGGATAAATTCCAAGTGAGGCTCTGTTAGTAGTGATATCCCTTGTCTCTGGGGGTGTAAATTTGGGCTTACACCTAAGTGTGTGTATATAAATATTACAGATTTATTGCTATGTGTGCTGTGCTATGCCACAAATACAAGTCTGTATACAAACATGCTATATAACAAAAACTCTTTTTAACAAGCACTGTAATTTGTATCCACAATATAGTAATTAGTTTTAACTTACATATCTACAATTGAAGACTTTAAAGGTATTCTACTGATCGGGGGGCTGAGAAGGGACCAAAGTAGACTTTTATTTGGTTTAGTATTTTGAATTCCTCTTTGCTGGTAGTATGTTGTGGACAGTGTCTTTAGGTATTTTTCATTTTAATTTCAGCATGGTGAGATTTGAAATTACTCCATAATTTTTTAAATGCAACCTTCCTGTTTTCTTCCATGTAAACAAAATTCATTTAGGCTAGGTTGCCTTTTTCCAGAATGCCCAGTGAAGTTGTATTTTTCTGGCTGTCTGACTGCTGCTTTTTCCACTTTCAAACATTTTCCTCGTCTTCAGTTTTGTTAGTGTTTAACCGTACTCGTAGTCTCAGCCTCTGAATTATTATGCTGCACCACTTTCACGGTTTAATACATTGGACAGCAGCAAAAGTACCTGAAAGCCAGCTGGCTCTGTGCACGGCTTTGTCTTACAAAGAGTCTAATGAATAGGCACTTAAAAATTGCAACCAAAAGTCTGCACGTCTCTGCAGAAACTTAAAGCACCTGCTTCACTTTTTAATTTTATCATTTTTATAAAGTCTACACATTCATAGTCTTTCTGTCAGAGATACAGGATCTCCAGCATTAATTAAAGATCACGTTGTGCCTTGAGAAAAGGTGACCTCACGTAAAAGACTTAATTATTTTTAAACACTTTATTTTAAGAAAGTGATACCCACACTGAAACTGTTTGCAGTGAACATGCATAATGAAAGCAGCGTGTAAAGCCGTGAATCCCAGTTATATGGTGCTTGGGTTTATGTACCAAATGACAGCAACCTGTATCTAAGAGCTGAACACAAGCTATCTTATGAAATTGGATACCCTATCCGTAAAGAAAAGAAAGCTTTTGTAATGGCACAAATATACCAGATACGGCATCATTACCTTCATTACCTTTGTCAGTCACTTAAAATTTTTTGCTGAAAATTTTGTGAATACTTTTTCATCTTGAAAGTGTCTGTTTAGTACACTAAACGAAGTATTTTTCTTACACAAGTGAAAGAAGCCCTTTATTGTTCTTGAAAGTTTTAAAAAATATTATAAGAATTTCATACAGGAATTGCTGGGGGAGCAGATTGTTTTGAAGGATAATATGTTTTCAGATGTGATTTTCTTGCTCTTCACGCACAGTTGTGTATCTGCAATAGGTGCTGTTCCCAGTGGAGCAGGGAGGGTGAGAGAGAGGTAGAGATAGTGCAGGGCTCTTTCTGGATCTCCATAAAAAGGCCCAACAACAACTGGCTGAATAAAATAGCGACCTTAATAAGATAGAATAAAAAGAGAGGTAGAGGTAGTGAGTCACTTCAGATGCTGATAACCCCATGTTCATGCAGCATCGAACAGAGCCCAGATGGGTTTTCCCACAGCATGCCGCACGCATCCCGCCCGTGGAGAGGATCCCTCTGGGGTCCAGAAAGGAGCAAAAATTATTCCTTTAATACACCTAGATCTCCTGTTTTAAAAACCACAAAAGAGTCTTGCCACCTTTTACTGCTTTTCCTTTAAAGTATTCTACAAAGTAGAACTTGTGCCTATATATGTTATATGCTGTCTCTGCTCTCAATGAAATATTTCAGGTATGGAAACCCTAGAAAAAGTGCTAGTGATCAAAGGAGCAGCGTTGCAAATGCAGTCAGTTAAAAAAAAAGGGGGGGGGGGGAGGGGAAGAAGCTTAAAAACACCACAGAACCATTGTAGTCACTAATAACCACATAGGACTTTTTTAATGTCTGGCCCCTCTCCTCAAAAAGTGGTGTGAATGGGGAAATGCCCTTGTAAATGGTGCAACTCATATAAACATTGTTTATGAATAGCAAGATGAATGTGCCTTCAGATATACCTCAAGAGACTTATATATAAGAAAATCAGCAAGTGAAGAAACAAAGGCTTAAAAAAAGAAGAAACAGTCCTACCAGACTCAATGTCTGCTTCACTTGGAGGAAAGACATAAATATTTTTTGCCACATAACACTGAAAAATGTGTGATGAATGTAGCAACTGTAAAACCTTCATTGTTCCTTCAGCTAAAACAAACAGAATGTGTAATTAGTTGGCTGCTTCTGCCTAATCCTAAATCCCAAGAAGATTATGTGCCATTTGAATCATCGTCTACCTGTTTTTTACAGGCATGTTTCAGTTGTTCCAAATCATCTCCATGTTTGCACGCACCAAACCTCTGCAAAGCAATAGAAAACAGTTAATGCTGCCCTGACATGCTGCATTTAGGTAGTTAAAGGGGAGCCTCCTGCTGTGCTTGTATTTCATTGGCTTAAAGCCATACCAGTGATTTCCGGATTTTTAAAGTATTTTTGTCACAGCCTTCAACTTTGTACGCTTGGTGTTATAGGTGAATCTCAGTACTAATTTTATTTTGGTTTTTTTATTCCTGCTTTATGAGGCAGTTAATCCATTGTAATTTGTATCTTCTGAAGTAAAAATCACTTCCAGTTAATTGCAGTACACAAGGTAAAATTGTTTTGGTTTTATATTTGCAAGGTAAAATTAAATATAAACTCTTTTTGTGGATGCACAGTAAATTACTGATTTTATTTCTATGTCAGAATGAGAGAAAGATTGCATTAGATCTAATATAATCTGAAATCTTGTTTTAACTGGAAGGACTCTTGAAGGAGAACACCTTTAAAGACATTGCTTGGTTTTTTTGTCTTTTTATATAAAATTTCCATGAAAGTCCATTTTCCTCTTCTGCACCATCTTGTCCAAGTTTAACTGTTGTATATTTTAATGAGTATTCAGACCTCTGCTGCCTCAGAAAAGCCCAAGGTGGTTCACTGGCCGTTCATAAACCTCATGCAGAGAACATATGAACACAGCACCGCCCTGATTGTTTTCACAAACGCAGAGTCATGGACAAGGAAGTTTGTTGCAGTCATGTACCAAATGTCAAATATGCAGGTCAAAGCAATAGTTCTGAGCTTGGTCACAACTGTCTGAAAACCTCAGCTAAATGCCACTGTGGAGTTGCAGATCACTGTAGAGGACACATGCAGTAGTCCCACAATTTCCATGCATTTCTACAAGAAGAAAATCTTGGATGGAGAATGTGGGAAAGTCCATCAAAGCCAGTGAAGTTCATCTCTGTAGAACCAGTGTTAAATAAGCCTCGTCCTGGTCAGGCCATGTGCCTTGTGCTGTTCTGTAAAGCTTTCTGGATAAAGATGACTTCAAAGTTCATAGAGACAGTCTGTATGCAGAGATAATGTCTTTTATTAGACAAATTGCTACTGTTAGAAAAACCAGACAAACTCTGTTGAAAGCTCCTCTGTTTCTCCCAACTGTATCAGCTAATCTCATTTTATTTAAAAAAAAAAAAAAAAGGTTTACCCTATGAACTTTGCTTTTCTTGTATCCTTAGACCATTGTGGCTACACCACCACTATTTTAAAATCGACAGAAGGGTAGGGTATAGCTACCCATTTCATTTACTTCGATGTTCTGAGCCATCTTGAATTTCCTGAGCTATGCTATAGCTTAAGATGACAAAACCGAGTTTTAGAGGAACAAGGAGGATTCTCTGATTCCTACCTTGCTGCTTTCTTATGAAGTATCAAAGTACAGCATATACAATCAACTTCAGAATTTTTTTTTTTTTTTTTAGCTTTTTTCTTTCCTTTTCTTTTTGTAGTAGTGAAAGGAAGAACTACTGCACTTGTGGCTGACAAGGAGGAAGAGAGTAGTGCATAAGTTGTGCAAGGCTGAGGGTCAGACAATTGAGAAGAAAGTGGGATATCCAGAGGAAAACATTTAGAAGCAAGTGGAAACAGAAACACTAACCAAAGAAAGCATGTTAATTTCGTATTTTCTCAGAGGGATATTTGGATTATATTTATTTGATTAGTATTGTGATTTATAGATGTAACTGGCACTTTTTGCCTGAACAGAAGCAGCTCTCTCTCTTGTCATACATAGCATCTACAATGAAGTACAATTAAGCTGGTCTCAGATTTGCATATCATGAAGTCATATGAGCTTATTCAAGCCAACAAAAAGAGGTCTCTCTTGCTAGGCTAGAGCATTATTTGAGCTAATCTGCCTGTTTGAGTACATGAATGTTTTGCATATGGTTCTAAGAGATACGTGCAGCTGGGTGGCATAGTTCTGAATTATTGGAATGATTCATGGCACTGATTTCCGTGCAGTCACCTTTTCCTTCTTTAATAAATGAATACAACCTCAACTCAGTAGAAATCCAGGCTTTCTTTGCACTGCAACACAAGTATTGTTTGTTCTTTATAGCGAAGATCAAAGGATATATAATTCTTTTAAATAGCAGCAGGAACCACAGATCATAACTCATTGAAATGACTTCCCCCCCCCCCCCCCCCCCCCCCCCCCCCCCCCCCCCTTTTTAATCTTAGAACTATACTATTGTGGAGTATTTACTCTTTTATTGTGGAATATAGATGTCACTGACTGCAGTTATGTTGATTCAGTATGGCCTTTTGTATATGTTTTTCAGAAGTACAAATGATTGCATTTAATTAAAACCCACACATTAGACCAGATGCTCCTTTAAATGGAAAAACTCATAATATGGGCAAGGAAGCCTCCCCATGTTTCTGTGTAGGGAATTTTCCTCCCAGGAAAATACTTGAAATGAGAATGGGTGGTATAAATACGCAGGTGGTATTCTGAAAGCTAAGTGGTACCTAAAAAAGCTTGCTTTGGTTTTAGCAGTCTCCTTCCAGACTTCCGTAAAAATGTCTCCTTCCCCCATGGAGGGGGGTTTTACTGTGCCAAGGAAAAATCCTGACTGTTGTGCTGGCAGTGGCCTCATCTTGGTGTCTGTTGAAGGAATAAGTGCAGGTAGAATATAACACGATGGGAGATACACACACATTCTGAAGCACGGGACTCAGTGTTACGTGGGAACACAGTCAGCAATCAGCTTCCATATTTTCTTGTTCTTTTTTATCACCGTATCCTGCCCTTGCTAGTTTCATTTTTGGGCATTAGTAGAAGGAAGTGTGAACAAGGGAGCAAAATTAAGAAGTCTTCCCTATAGCTCAACTTGTCTTTTATCAGCCGATGGAAGCTGGAGGATTGAGCTCTTGTTACTGAGCTCGTGGCACTGCTCACATATTGGTGGCTGGAGGGTCTGGAAAGATGTGCATTTTCCAGGCAGAGGCAGCACCCTGCAGTGCTGCTCTTTGCTCTAGCAGCTTCTGGTTATGCTCCATATTTGTCATTCCCATACGCCTACTGCAGCCGGCCATCTCTCTCCCCTTCACTATGCACATAAAGCACGTTTTGTAAATCTCTGTGGGCCATCTAATTCCGATGTTACAGGTAAGGAAGGAAAAAATTAAACTCTCCTTTATTTAAATTGAGAATAAATTTCCTACTTTGAATTAATGTTCCAGATACTCTCTTCTAAACATTGTACTCCTCCCATACTTTATTATTTCTCATCCGACTGCTTTATCTTCTGCCTTTTGTGCTAAAAAAGACATTTCTTCTGTCCAAACTCCCCTTATTATATTTGCAGAACTTATGCTTAAGGAAGGAATAAGAAAAATGCTTTTCCTCCCGCAGGTTATTCCCATGCTTTAGTGCCAATAATACCCTCCTACACCCCTGTTTTATGTGAAATTATCATGTTGGCATTGGGTCAAAGAAGACAGAAACTCTCAAAAGGGGGTTGGGTGGTAGGGAGTGCAGTTTCTAAATAGTCTCCCCCCCCCCCCCCCCAGTTTGGAAATGATACTAGCATGTGCATTGGAGGATATGTCCGGGGCTAGAAAACAGGTCTGTTATTTAAATCATATTGAAAAATATGGAAAAAAACTTGGCTGATTTACCTTTCCTTTTTCTTGGAGTAGAAACCATATGTTTTATCTTCGGTGTGTTCTCTCATACTTGCCAACTTCTGAAGACGTAAAGGTGAATGTTTAGGATGATTACTTAGGACATTCGGTACTTTAGTTTGGTTTCAAAAGAGACTTTTAAGCAGATCACATGAGAAATGTTGAAAAAGGGTTGGAGGAGGGACTTAGGCTTGAATATGTGTAATAGATACATACTCCTTTGCCACTTGTTTCCACAAATAATGCACAGGAGAAATGTGATACTGCTAACATAGCTCAATTTTTTGTGTCCTGCACACTTGGCAGGAGAGCAACGAGAGTGAGAGTCCCACGATTCTGTCTGCTGGAGGCTGAGAGTCTTCCCTTAAGATTCCCATCTCTTTCATCTACCTCTCCTCAAAAACTTCCTCTTACCCTCTTAGAGTTGAGGATAAGAGAGAAGAGGAGGAAGTGCGATGGACGCATTAAGGAAGTGGAAAGAAAGAACCAGAATACTAAGCAAAATTCTGCATCAGAAAATTGCTTTCAAAAAAGTACTGTTGGGCTTCAAGTTAGCAAATCATCTCTGGACTGGAACTCAGGAGTCTGCAGCCTTACTTATGTCCCCAGCACTGGTCTGTTTAGAGACTTGAGTGAATTTCTTGCCATTCTTGCACCTTTGCTTCCGTATTAACAGTCTGTATTTGTTGCTGTCTGTATCCATCTAAAAAGGAAAGGAGGCCTTACGTTGTATCCACCCAGTTCTTGCAAGGCATGGGAAGGAAGCAAATGTGACCTCAGCTCCTCATTCCTGTTAACTTGGTCAGTTATTTCTACTAACAGCAATAAAATGAGGTAAATTCCATAGAATTGTTGGGACTTGCAAGTGCCTTTGGATGCAGGTGTTTCCAGGGCATTGTGCATTTGTTTAAAGTAATAGCAGTAACACCCTCCATAGTGGGATTTTGAATGAAAGTGGTTTTAATGGTATGGTGGTGCAATGGTATTAATCTCCTTCAAATCATATTTCTTAAAAGTTAGCTATATTGGCTTAGAGCTCAGTCTATGATTGAGTTACCCAGTGCTGTTCTGCTGTCCAAGATGACATGAACCATCAGAGCTGAGTCAGATTTACATGTTTTGTATCTTAAGGTCTTGCCCTGACTCTAGAAAGTTATCATCCTAAGGTCTTAACTCAGTTCAGCCATGTTCTTTGTGAATAGATGTCAACATGCAGAACGCTATAGCAGTTAGATATATCAAATCCAAGGGACTGGAACAATCATAATGATAATTTTTCTAAATAAAAAGGGCTGATTGAATTGGTAAGAGAAGTGGTACTGGAGCAGTCATAGTCAGGCTTCCAGCACTGCAGTTAGGTTCAGAAAGTGATTTTAATAAGACAGTCAAATCTCACCTCATTTTTATCATCTACTTTCAGGAATTATTTTGATAGTCAGCAGTGCTGAACTGCTGTAAAACAAGTCAAGGAACTGTTGAAGCTGTTCTTTCTTAACCTTCAGGTGAAGGCAGTATAACTCTAATGCCTAGCACAGTTGCATTTGCAGCTGCATGATATCATGATTTTTTCTGAGGTGAAGAATGCTATTGTCTTTTTTATTTCCAACATCAACAGGGGCATTTGCTTAATAGGTGAAATTTGTAAGTGTGTATAACATGCCTATTTACTACTGTTGTCTTTTCATTGTTATTTTTGTTGTCTGTATAATATGGGGCTGACAGTACAGACGGCAGGAACTCTCAATTAGCCTTGAGGTCAGGCATCTAGATTAAAAATCCTGACACATTCCTTTATCATTTCACCTCAATCTTAAAAGGGCAGTTCATTTCTCATCTGTATTTAATACCTTGTTTCTTCTAGGGCACACGTAAAGATAATCTTATTTTACAGCACTATTGAATTGGGTTTATGATCAGAATTGGTGCCAATGCTCTTAGAAGACCTATACCTTTGGGGTGCAAAGTATCATTTTATTAAGCTGTGTGCTTGAAAGTTAATTTTGTTGCTGTATTAAACCAGTGTTAACTAGCCTTTTTACTGCTATATGAAGGACAAAGCTTCATTCTGAGCAAATCTTAAAATGGTAGATGTGGCTAATAGGCAGCTGAAGGCCTGTGTTTTGTTTACAAACTAGGTGCAAAACAGTTTTTCTCAGATCGCCAGTCTGGTATGTCCAAACCTGTTTGAGCTACCCTGGGTGGGCTTCGGCATCTAAGCTTCTGCTTACCCACCTGTTGGGTAAAGTAGCTTCGGACTTTGTTTAGGATGTCAGTGCTTTTTTTCCCCATTCCCACCATCCTCACAGCATAAGTGGGAGTATGATTCTGTGCTTATGACAATGTATTTTCATGATTTTTGGCAAACCTAGAACATAGCAACACAGTGTGTTTTTTAAAAAGGTCTGAGATCTGAGAAATATGATCACTTTCTTTAATTTAAAAATGGCTACCATTTTTGCAATTTAATACTAAAGCTTAAGCAGAGTATTTCAACTGCTAATCAAGTGAATTTATTCTGGGGTGAATAAAGATGGCACAGCAGATCAACTGTCATGGTTTGTCTGTCCTTTGAAAGAAGCAATATTTCTAAAATATATCAGAAAGCAGCATGTATCTGTGAACATCACTGTACAGCTTTGCATCTCTCTGTAGTTCATGATTTCCATATTCACACGTGGAGAAAGTGCAGCACAGGAATTTGAAATTACTTCCTGAAGGGGACAGTCCTAAAGGGATTGCTCTGACACATGAAGACCTTTGTGGAAAAAAATAAAACATTCCAACACAGCGGGATTTAAAGGAACTAAACTGAGGGGATGAGTCCTTGTTTTGTGTGTAGGTATATGTTCTAATCACATCTTCCAGAGGTTTTTTTCCTATCATGCTAACTCTTTGCAATGTAGTGTTAATGACTGAAATACTACATTTCTTAGCCGTGCATGCTCTCTCACTTGTTAGGAGTTGGCACCTGTTTTGGTATTTTTCATAAAGGGTGAAAAGAATTAATGCACTATCAGGTATTATGTGAATAAACAGTGTTCCAAAATACTCATTTTATGAGAGTTACAAGAAGCATTTAAAATGTCATATATGGAATTGGTTTGCTATGATCCAAAGTCTACAAGGACCAGGACATTGCTAGTACCATTATTTTCATAAAACCATTCTCATATTTTTAAGAAAAAATGTTCAACTAATTTATTCGTCTTATATCAGGTCATCTAGACAGGTCTGTTAAATTTAATGGCTGTTTCATGATTAAGGGAGAGTAAGAAGTTCTTAATTGAGGAACAGATAAAAAGCAAGCTAATTAACTCCAAATACATTTCTTCAGCAGCATCCAAACAGCCATTTCTAAGATGAACTTGGGTTACTCATCTTTTGAGCTTTTAATCATATTTTTAGATTGCATTTTTACACCATCTGTACTACAAAAATGACTGTAATTTCTGTCACAGTTGGAAGCATCAGTTAATAAATGTTTTCTATTTTGATCTGGGGAGGTGTTTGAATTGAGGGAAAAATATTCTTAAACTAATTGGTTTAATTTACAGTAGATTGAGGGAGAGTGCAGTGGGAATGGTATACTCCTATCCCTACCTGGTTTTCTTCCAACTATCACCTTACTCTTTTTTTATTTAAATACTGTCCCAAATGAAGCCTTTTCCCCAGCCCTCTGATCTTCTGTAAATTGTTGCATGTATCAGGAAACCACTGGCAGTGTGTCCATGCTCTGTCACTCTATTTACAAGATACTTAGCAGTTCGAACTATCTACTAGAGCTTAGGATCAAGCAGGATCAGAGCCACTAATGCAGTAGCATTAGGCACTGATGTGTTGACTACTGCCTTATAGAGTCTACATGAATAATGCATTGGGGTAGGGAATGAAAATAATATAGTAAGTTGTGTTATGGCTAACTGGTAGCCTGCAAAACTCACTGTTCAAAGATTGCTTTTGGTGAGGAAAATCTTTTAGTGTGCAAATGTGTGGGCTAGAATAAAAATGCTGCAGCCTATGTGCAAAGCACGTACAATGTATAGAGAATTTTACATGTGTATGTGTAATCAGTATTATAGATATCATACACTAGTAATAATAACCAGCTAAGCATTCTTCAGGGTGCTCTATGAATTTAATTTAATTTCTGTGACACAGGGAATATGGATTCCCAACAGGCAGGTGGTATTAAGATCACTTAAGCATATTAATATTTTACTATCCTAATTTATTCATTCACAGAATGTTGTTAGCAAACTTCAGTTTTCATTTTATAGATACCACTTTATGCTTTTGCATCTTCTCATTTTATTTGCTTATATGTATTTAATATTTCTATTTTCTGCACAGTTTAGTGGGAAGCTGTGTTTCAGTGTAATCTTACTGTTATTCTGAAGTACTGAGATTTTTCCTGTGATGTCTGAAATATGTTGCAGTGGAAAGAGTGGAGTTTCTTTGTTTAGTAAGAGGTTTACACTTCCACAAGATTTTTTTTTTTGAGGGTCTTTTGCTTTGTCCAAGTTACTAGCATGTTCACAGTTTACAGTCAGGTTAGCTAGGGAATACTGGCAATTATGCTGATAGCTTGCCAGGCCTTTACTGACACTGGATAAAGCAGTGAATGTAGTGATGTTAAAATAGAAAATGAGATTGAAACAGAAGTAAAAATAATTTGCCAGCATCTCCCAGTGGATTTTATAGTAGATGGTAAGTTTTGTAGAAAAAAAGGGAGAAGAGAGAAAAGAAACATCATGAGAAGTTGTTTGCGATGGTAGATTTTAACTCTGGGGTTTTTTTTTTACATTGCTGGACAAAGGACTCTTTCATGTAACAGTAATTATCTTAAAATATAGATAATTTTGAAAATTATCAGAGACCTATTACATTCTTAAGGTATATTTATATTTTACTCTTGCTGAATGACAAACTGCTCTGTTCTTTAAAACAGAAGTGATAAGGTTTTATTAATGAAGGAAAACAGCCCAAGGTCATCTGCCAAAGCCTATTTTTCATGTTCATAAATAAAAGAATTTGGTGGCCATTAGGTAACTCAGCTACTGTGAAACCGTTCAATTATATTTCGTACTGATAATTTTAGTCATATGTGTTGCTCAGAAAAATATTTCTGTTTTCATTTATTTTTAATCCTGCAGAACATTTAAGTGTCATCTTAAACCCATGCAAGACACTATACGAAGCCCCCTGTAAGGATTCTTGATAACAGTCAGACCTTTAGGAAAACGTATTTTTTTCGTATTTGGATCTCCTCTGTACCACACGCGTACAGACTTGACTCTTAAATACTTCTGTTCACATGACTACTAAGAGATGCCTTGCAGGTCATTGGTAGTTCATAGGCACTGCTTGGAAATGATAGATTAAACTCAAAAGAAAGTAGACGTGTTGAAGTATCTGTAACGTGAATTTTAAGGCCCTAAAAATATTTATGTTCCTTCATCCTTTCTGAACTCTAGTGAATATGAGGCATTTAAGTAGCAGCTGAGCATGTAAATATCCTTGGGAATATATTCCTGAGTCCGTGTTTTGGTGTTGCTGAACCTTTTGTTGATGCTGATGTTGGGATTTGATGAATAAAAGATACATAAATAAAATATACCACATGCTTATATACATTTTCTATAACAGCTCTTCATTTTTAAGACTGCTTCTTGGTTCTTCTAAGAAGTCATATTGTTGACTGTTTTCTTTAGCTATCAAGTTGAGCTCCCTAGCTCTGTCTGAAAAAGCAGTAGGTTCCAGGATTGCAGCACGTGCTGTGGCTACGCTTTCAGCCTCGATTTTCTTGTTGCTACTAAAATCACAATTATCAAGTTGCTGTATACTGATATTAGCCATTAAAGTTGTTTTGTTTTAATGGCAATGGCTTGTTTCATTTCTTCAGCTATAAGCATGCTTTTATGGACCATTTCCTATTGTCCTGTAGTGAGATAGTGTCATGTCAGAGCATTGAGGTGGAATAGAGTATTTGCCGATGGATTTCCAGAATAGCCAGCATGGCTACTGTGCTGCAAAAGAGTCTGCTGACTTAACAGCATTTGTTTTAATTGCATAAATGTGAGAGACATTAATGGTGAGAAATCAAGTCTGCAAAGGAAGACATTCCAGAAATATAAATTTTGTTGCCATATTAAGGAGACTATATTATGTATCTTCTAATATACATGATATAACTTAGATGAGCAACAATTTTGAAAGATTTGCAGTTAAGAACAACAGTGGTAATTTCTTCTGTAATAGATCTGCGTACGTACCCTGTGAACATCAGAACTTCATAGAGAACAGTGACAACAGGAATATTTTTGCAGATTTACAGGCTGGACAAAACAAGGGACCATCATTCCAGTTACATCTCTGAAGCTTCTCAGTGTTCTCAAATGATGCTTTGGATTCTTTTTAGTCTTTCCATTTTTCTTGCACTTGTTCTGTAAATTGCAAAAGTGAATTTCAGTTGTGTGAGGTTAGTTTGAAAACTGGTCCTCACTTTGAGGTGCTTTTACGTTTATTAACATGTTCAACTTGTAAAATAAACTAGCAAGGCAAAATCTGTAAAGTGCCAATCAGTGTAAAACTATGACTGTTAGGTTCCTGAGCTACTTACCTTCCAGCAGGTGCACCATTCCCCAAACCTACTTAAAAGTGAGTATGTCTCTAATGAAAAAATAAAGTGGGTTATACTGGCCAGTTAGTGCTTTCAGGGGTGGTTCATAAATCTTGCAAGTTTTCAGAGTGCCTTTCTGTGCCACCAGATTTATGTCATTCTGAGAGATACAAGTTAATCTTTTAAAGGCCATATTTAGCAGTAAAGCTGCAAGTTTTGAATAAGTACGATGAAGTTAAATCTTTTTAGGAATACCTTAGATATTAAATAGGAATGTTAATCACAAGCTTACAGATCAGTCACAGCAGTTACATACTTGTTAACTCCTCTTTCCTGAAGATTAAAAAAAAAAAAACAACACCCAACCAAAAAAAACCCCTTTAAATCTCTGCAGTTGACAGCATAAATTTCTATTGAAGGAATGCAGTGACATTTGTTAGAAGTGTCACGTTCTCCATCCTTCATAGTCCTAAAAAAAAAAAAAAAAAAAAAAAAAGCTGTATCTCCATATCCTCATGTCTCAGTTATTGATTTGTCAGTGACACAATAAGCACGGTGTGATGTCTTGTCACCTTTTCTCCCCTCCATTTTGTATATGGCTGTTCTAAAAATTATTTTTAAGTAGTATCGAATGCCTTGTACAGTATGGGATTAAGGCGAAAAATTGTAAATTTTACTGCTGATGGCTTTTTGCTTGTTTGTTTTGGAGTGGCTTTTTTTTTTCCAAGCATGTTTCAGGCCAGTGGTTCTGTCGCTTCAAGAATGAGCATGTGACTGACAGGATACTATTTGGGAAGTGATGTGCAGTCTCAGAGTAATATGACATTTTATGAGCAGCTTGACTGTTTTCATTACTTGGATTTATACTTTTATTTCTGTGTGCTGAGGAATAAGTGAGCAAGGCAGCTGTGGGAAATAGAAAAGCTGTCAGGATGAAGTTGATAGGACAGCCTTGAAATTATGCCATTGTGTCTAATAAGACATTATGGCTGTTATCTTTAAACCCTTTAAATACAAAAATCTGATAGAGCAGCTTGGATCATTGTTTCAAGCTAAGTGATTCAGTAGGGTTTGTAATAGATTAATCTGAGATATTCAGGAAAAGTTGAAAAAAATTTAAGAATCTTGTTACTAAATTGCACATTGCGGCCATTTTTGTTAATTCATAATTAGAACTATTTTGTTATTAGTGACAGTGGGAGATAGGACTTCTAAGGCTTTTTTGTCTGTTTTTTAACCTCAGCAGCAATTTAATGGATGAACAAGGTTTTAATGTAAATATTTTGAGGCAGTCCACTGTGCTTCTAATTATGAACCGTGCTCTTTTTCACTTGCAGGCTTAAATACTCCGTTTCTGTTGCTTCACTCTTACAAGCTTCCTTTGTCATGGCAGCACAGTAGTTCTCATTCCTGCACGGCTAAGAATTGAAGCACTCGTGTGCCTTTCAGTCATTCCTGACTCTGATTCCCCTCCTTAGTTCTGTAAGGGACCCTTCTGTGTGAAAACTTCAAAGGCTCAGGTGCCAGGTTTGCAATCTTGGTTCCTCTAGCAAACTGACGGCTTGGTAGTTGGGCGCCATTCACTCGTCGAGCAGTTTTCATAATCTGTCACGTGCAACTAGGAATGATCATAAAATACACAATTTCTCACTATAAATGCACTATGATCTGATAAGGAAATTCCCCTCCAGAGTCTAAAGCTGTCTATGAAGGCTTTGCTTGGCTGCAATTGGTAAAACTCCATTGGTTCTGTTGAGTGAAAGCAGATAGGAGCAGCCCTTGGCACCTTTGGACATCCCAACCACAGGCCTCAGTTCAAAGGCATATCGCAGTGCTTTGTTACGGATGCTCTATAACTGCACCTCTGAAGCACTCAATGCAGGTTTCAGAGTGGGTTTCTGACAGCTAGGGAAAAATTAGATTGTTGTCAGGTGGCTACAAATTTGCAAGACTTGTGTGATTTCAGCAAGGAGGTAAATGGTGATATAAATTAAACACATGCATAAGCAATTAAATCATAATAAGCAGTTCATGGTGATTTATCTTACTGTGAATGGGGGAAAATGGCCAACTGCATTCACATAGTATTAAGGAGTTTGGGCAAGAAAAGCTATGCTTGTAGAAGAAATAGAGTGTTTGAGACACCAGGTGGTTTGTTTGTTGGTTGGGCTTTTTTAAATTAGAAATTGCTATAACATTGGTACAAATTGCAGTGCTTTATCAGCAGCAAATATCTTCTGACTAGTGAGAACTAAACTTAAAATAAATATTAACATTTCAATTGCAGAAGACTGATTAGTGACTATTAACCTGGTGGTAGGATAAATGTGATGTCCTTAGTAACACAGATAATATACAATTCTCTTTCAGTGCTTCCAAAACTGTGATGACATTTTTGGTGAAAATATGCATAAGCAGACCTTTTAGCAGAAGACAGTGGATTATACTAATAAAAATAATAATTAAAAAAAAAAGCACAGCCTTGTACTTAACAAAAAGTAATGTTTTCTGTACTTTTAATTAAAAAAAAAGGGCAAACCAAAACTGACAAAAAACCAGAAATCTATTAACAAAAAAACCAACTAAAAATACAGAATTCCATGGTGGAAGTGAACCTTATTTGTAACTTATGGAGAAAGACATCTTGTGAAGAAAGTTTTTTCCATCTTCCTTCTCCAACAAGGCAAACATTGAAGTAATTGGGTAGTGTTCTCTTCCTCCAAAATTTACAGTAGTAGTAAGGAGGCCCCAAAAACTGTTGTGGCCAGGGTCATATGAAACATTTTTCATTTCCAAAAAGTATATATGGGTTGGTGGGACAAGGGCTGCTAAAGCTTCTCTTGGAGTTGCAATAGTGTGAAAGTTTGCTAGCAACAAGGAGAGTGGCAAACTTGCATGATAAATCAGTCTCAGTTTGTAATTAGATAGTTCACATTATACTCACTTCCATCCATTCACCAGCTAATGTATCACCCAATTTTCTCAAAGCTTTACTCCCTAGTAGATTGTTCCTCTCCTCTGTAGCACTGTTGAATACAATATTCTGGCAAAAAGATACTAGATGCAGCAAGCAGGATAAGCAGACAAAAATTGTTTGTGTTACGGTGGCTGACAGTAGATCTAGACCTAGCAGGCAACTGTGGGAGGATATTTTTGTTTGCTTTGCCATGGTTAACTCTCCCATCTTATCATACAGCTGTACCAAGTGCTTATAGTACAAAATTGGGTGAATACTCCCTCTGAGTGAAAATGAAATGAATTAAAATGAAATTTTAATTGCTCACAGGCTGTTTTTATCATGGAGTTACAGCCATTCCAGATTTATTCAGAGAGATCAAAGAGCAGTGTAAACCTCTTAGCAATATATATCTTCCATTCTCATCTAAGTCTATTGTGGGACACTTCAGGTGCCAGCATAGCTAATATCTCACTGGATGTGAAAAAAAGCATCATGATCCTATGAAAAACGATTTATGTAAAGCTGGCAGGTTAATGAAAGGAGAGCAACAAGTAATTACAATAACAGTAGCTACAAATCTAGTGAAAGAGAAATAGTTAAAGTAAGGGTCATGCCAGCATGTGTATAGTATTGGTGGAGGTCATAATTGGCCAAGCATCTGTATCCTGTATGTGTGATGTGATGATATTTCTCTGTTCAGACCCTTGTATATCACAAACAAATTTTGAATGTGGTATCTGATCATATCAAGGGATTTCTTAGGCTTTGGAGGACAGAACCATATTATTTCAGTCAAAATTGGAAAGGGAAAAGGTAGAACATATTGAAGTACTGATACCTAATTAGCAGATAAACACCTCACCTCTGTAGTTGTCTATAGAGGAAAGACCTGATTGATAGCAGCTATTAACACCTTCATGACTCGAAGATGAGTGCTTGGAAAGCTTGTCTTTTTCCCAACGTGTCATTTGGTCCACTTTCACCTAGATTATGCCTTGTTTATGTCTTCTAGTAGAGTAACTCCCACAGCTCAGTTCTGCTCATTATTTCAGTATTTTTGTAATGGTCGTTCTCTGGAAGAGAAGAAACAAAAGAATGACTTTGGGAGAAAGAAGAAAACAAAATTTATATGGATAGGGGTGTACAAAAAGCTCCTGGAATGGCAGAGCTTTTGGCAGAGAATGGATTAAAAGATTTCAGCATGTGAAGGTAAAAGCAGATTACACGTGATCTCTGGTAAGAAGGAGTAACAGAAATAATATCCTAAAATGGAGGCCTGGGAATGGTACCAAGAGAGCTTGTAGGAAAAAATACCAAATACAAGGAACTACTTATATGTACAATGAATTTGGCCAAGACAAACATGCTTTTTCTCTTTCTCTTCCTCAGTGCATCTACATAAGCATCATATATAAACACAAACGTACATTTCTTACTAAAACTATGTCACCGATCCTTTGTCATGCCTTAAATTAATTGCTCAGAAATACTCAGGTTGCACAACTTTGTGGCCGCTTCTTATTAAAAGTTGTTTCTACAGGGCTGGACAATATTTTAATCTAACAAGCACATGGACATTGTAAAGGTTCCAAATGCCAGACTCTTTATGTAAGTAGTATACAAGCCTGGACAAAGTAATAAATGGCTGCCTGCATTTCACAGCTTCATTTTCTTTAGCACACTTTGGTGAAGAATCGTATTATTCAATTCAGAGTTTCTTCTCCTGCATATTCATTGTTCTTCCTCTCATGGAAGTATGTCCTTATCTCGTCTGATTTTAACCAGTTGCTTTTGTCTTTATTTGATCCTGCAGTTAGATTAGACACCTTTGCCAAGAAAGTATGACCCACTCTTCCTCTCCCTTGCCTAAGCTTCATTTCTTTCTTTTAGTTCTCATGCATTCTTTCTACGTCTCTTGAGCCCCTTGAGGTATAGCATCCAGCTGTAGCATGTAGGCTTTTTTCTGCTTTTAAGTATAGTCCAATACCCCAAACTTCCTCTTCTTCAGGCTAGCTTGACTGGCCAGCTTTTCCAACTTCCCACTGTTTCACCAAGCTACTACTTGAATGGGTAGACTTCAGGGATTAGTGAGTCTGCATTTTATGGGAGATGTGTAAAAAGAGCCCTGAGACCACATGCCTGACTCCAGTGTTCACTGATGCAGCAAGTTCATCTCCTCTGCTGGGTTCTGTACGTGGTACAAAGTCTTATTCCCTGAATCAGCAAGACCAGTTCGTGGCTGCCTGACAAGTTTTAATTCTACTCCCTTGTCCATTTGCATTGTGATGGTGTCTTTTGATTACGTGATCACGTGCTATCATACGTATGGCATATGATGCACAGTACTCATTGAACAAGGAATCGGTCCATTAGTTTATCATCCTTCTTCAGCATGTGGTCTCCTACCTATTTCTAATGAACATCAGACAAATCTGCATTCACAAGTTTTTCATAACTATTTGTGAAGTAGTGCAGAAGCACTGCTCTAAAACCAGGGATCTGAGGTGCAGGGAACTAATCACCAAACCTTACAGAAATGCCTTAGCTCATTGCTTCAGAGCAGGAATACTCTTTCATAGGTGTCCAAAGCCTGCTTTTTCAGATTTATTTGCATATGTATATGGAATAGTATTTTATAAATTGAAAGATAATGTAAAGAACTTTAGTCCCGAATGAATTCTTAAAAAATAAGTGCATAAATGGTATTATTTCCTTACAGAAATAGAAGTGAGTCACAATGGCATTTGGCAGGGAATCAGTCATTCAGAAAGGAGAAAACTTTTGCCTGCTGAGTAGGCAGAAAATGAGATGGTTGTTAGTCATCCGTTAAACCTCAGTGATATCTGAATAAGGTCTTTAATACTTACTAAATAAAAATCTTAATGACACTCAGCACCGTTTTCTTCTGCTGCTGTCTTTACTTAGGGAAGGGAAAGTTCAGCAGAAATTCCTAAATCATGCTGTCATTTTGATTCAGTCCTGAAGTATTGTTCAAGGTGTGGACTAGGTAACTTTTGAATATTTGATTTTTGTCTCCCTAGTATAATTAAGCAATGTTAGGTAGCCAAGCGGTCTCTATCAGTGTTGCATTTCCAGGGGAAGCTGTGTGAGGTGAGTGCTGTGTGTTTTAAGAAGTGAGGTGATAAAAGTGACATTTCCTTGAACTTGTTTATGTCCAGCTACTCTGTCTAAAGAACCTTCTGGTATTTTTTTAAGAAAATTTGCCACTTAAGAAAGCTCTAAAATGTTTCTCAAATCTTAAGTTTGAATGCACTATATAAATCTTGAAGGTTGGCATTGGACCATTGAAATAGAATATTAGATCTCTGAGGGGGTAATGTAGCCATGTTGCTTATCTCATAATCTATCATATATATACTGCCTGAAGTATACGTGAAGGTTATACTTTGTTTATTTTTAACTGTTTAAAAAAGTATGGGAGAGACATAAAAAATGGTTGACCATTTTGTAAAATGATACTAAACCTTTTTATTTGCAAGCAGTTACTGAGAGGGAGTTATGGGAATGTGTATGTCCCATATAGAAAGGAGACCCTGTTCTTCTCCTCCAATAATTTGTATGCAAGGACATAACCTTAGCTAGAATATTCATCTTACGAGTAATTTCTCCATCTCTGGAAATTTTGAACTGAGGTGATGAAAGAAACTTCTCTAGAAAATTATTATTCTTGTGTTGACAACATCTCGAGAAGTTCCTGACAAATGAAATGCAAAATTTCAAATGCTATTCTGTTCAAAGTGCTCTGAAATATTTTCTTTTCCTTTATGATACTGGCTTTGACCTTAAATCAAGTGCTGAAATTTGAACATTCTGGCAAGCTTCTTTGGCAACAAGTTTTTTGGGTGAGAACTGTGACCAGTAGTTGTGGGGCATTAGTCATTATTGATACATTTTGGAAATCATATTGCCAATGAATTTGTGATACAGTGCTTGTGCTGTCAAGTAGTTTTAATGTTTATCGTCAACATATTTAGCAGTCGGAAAGCTAGGATTCAGTCCATTCTGACACCATTCAGGATGGAATTCTTGTGTGTTTTGATTTTACCAATTTCCGACTTTCTAGATGTAGGCAAGTATTTATCTGGTATGATCTCTAATGAAAGCCAACATATTAATGATGATATTCTGCAGACCGAGCTGTTTCTTGTGACTGTACTGCTAGGCAGTTGTAATGTGGAAGAGAAAATTTAAATCATTGTATTTCCCTAGTCCCGTGAAACTTCCTGCAAGGATTTGGTGTGTTCCAAATTTGGCCATTTAGGCAACAACTAATATCATTTATATTTCCCTGAATTCATTAAAGTGAATGTGGTCTGGCTTGTTTCTTGTCCTAAAATTCTTATGCAGTATGACAGTATAGGGTTAAATGTTTGATATCCTTCTTTAAAGGATAGCTGTCTTTTTAGGGAGTGATAACATTGGTTTGCACTGCATGTTTTTCATTTTTGCTTAAAATATGCGAGGAGCCTTTGAGATTAAACTCACACTATGAAATAAGTATTATTATTAAAATTAGCATGTTAAACCAGAAGGAAACCATCTTTAAAATTCTATATCACCTGATAAAATCAAACATCAGTAAATATTTTAGATATCAGCTGCCATATACAAAGGCCAGTCCAGGTATTCAGTAAGATGATCCTTGCCTCTTGGGTATTTATTTGCAGGAGGGTAGAAAATCCTGTCAGGCTTAAAAAAATCATTTTTTCACCTCTAAAATTACCCTTGATGCTCATTATGTTTTTAAGTGTGCTGTAAATTTGGAGCTCACAATTTTTCTGTCATTGGGATCGCAGAGGGGCAGCTTACCTCCATGTTTACCCACAGCTTCCCTGCATGTGGAATATCATTAAATAACTACTTAGAAAGGATGGACTGGACCCAACAGGCATGGCTTAACAAGTTGTTATTTATGGAAAGTAATCCAGCAGCGCGGTTGTCTTGGGAATCTGCCTATGTGCCAATAAAAGGGGCCAATTTCCAGAGCAACCTAACTCTGCTCATATATTTGTCAGTGTAGAGATGCTAAACTGCCACAATGATGTATGCAGCTGGGGTTTTATGCAGATTTAAAAACACATACAGAAGTTAAGAAGTTACTTTTGTAAATCTGATTACTGGAACACAGCAGAAGGAGAAGACGTTTTCACGTAGGTTTGCTAGTTTTTATTTGAAGTTTTTGTTTTGTTTTGCAGTGGCGGTGGAACAATGTAACATGAAATGCTTGAAAATTGATTAGAAACATAGATTGTTTCAGTCTGCAGAGCATAGGACTTGCCCATGAATCCTCTTAAAAGCAGTTGACTGGGAAAAGGTGGGGGTTTTTTAAACAAAAAAAAAAAAAAAAAAAAGAGCAGGTGGATTATTTCTTCTGCATTCACAGAGAGGTTCCTTTTTCTTGGTTTCACACAACCATACTGTATTCAATGAAGTAATTGCTGTCCCCTTATCTCGCATCCCAAGCTGAGTTCAGCATCTGGAAAAGCTTAAGAACTCAATGCATCAAATTATCCTGCTCAAACTGTTGTTTATTGCAGGCCATTTTGTCCTGTCATCTCCATGACAGAATGTCAAAGCTTTTTCTTTCTGTTGCCTTCAGCTTCCAGCATCTGCAGGGATCTGATATGCTACCTCTGCATTACACAGGGGGAAACCGTCAAACAGTCGTGATTAAGGCAGCAAGCCAGGCAACTGCAGGCATCGGTAACTTCTGGTACTGCATTGCAGTGGTGCCTTCTGTTAGAGATCAGATTTCACCCTTCGCAGTCACTCGGCCATTTTGGTGGGTTTCCTCAACCTTCTGACCTCCCATGCGATGGGCTGTTCTTGCCTATCTTTTCTCTTTTATTAAAATGGTCCAAAGTATGATGGCATGAAACTTTATGGCTTTGCTAGGCGTGTACCAATAGTGCTTCCTCTTTCTCCGCTTCCAGGTTTACGTAGCAGTTTCCCCTAGATGACATAAACTTTTTTGCATGTGTTAACAAAGCTACAGAGAACCTTGGCGGGGGCAAGGGGGAAATCCTGTCACAGGATTCTCAGTTCTAAGTGTTCAGTTTTATTGTATTGCCCTATTCTACCTTTTTTATTTTTTCTGGTGGCATTAATTGGAATGTCTGTTCAGTCATCCAGTCTTCTGCTTCAAGCTGAGGCTCAGCAGTGGAAATCCACAGTGTTGCAGTTTCTCTGTTGTTGTAGCTTTAAAATGCTAGGGGTGTGCGCATTTAAAAAAATAGTTTATATTTGTACACAATTCATCTATATGCATATGTCCAGTTTTAGCAGTATAACCCTCTCTGTGTATGTCTTCTGCTATAAAAATGTGCTGAAATATAAAGACACAAATGCCTTCAAGCATCTTCTAAGATCAGAGGTTTGTCACTACATCATCTTCAGATGTTCTGACTCATTCAGAGTCTGACTCAGCCTCCCTCCACTGGCCATATAGGGAGCTTACATCCTGAAAGTGGGAACTTCAAAGCACTGCTTGTGCCTATGGTAAGTGTTAAACTGCTCTGCATCCCTGCCCAACAGCTCATAGGTGTTTTTTTGCTTGTGAAAGACTGTAATATGTTGAATCTCAGAAAGGCACTTAACGGGTGATCTGTTTATCTTCTCTAGACTTCAGTAATCTGTGGCTTGAAGGATTTACCAAGTTGTAGCTAAGTAAATTTGGCATATACTAATAATTCTTTTTTCTTTCTACAGTCATTAGAATTAAACTTTGCCTTCCTATAGTGTGAAAATTAGGGGATATCAAATAACACTGGACAAAAAAGTATAAGTGATTAGCGTGTTAACTTTTGATATGCAGAAATGTTTGATATTCTGAATAAGGATTTTATTGCTTGCATCTCTCTAAGTAGAGAATGCTGAGCTAGAAATTGTTTCCTGCCAAGGTTTATATGGTAAGATTTGCTCTTGCTGTTTTTTGTCTATTAAGGATCCTTAGCAAGGAAGCCAATTCCAAAATTTAGTCAAAACATAGCACACTAGCAACACAAAAAATACTTTCCGGCATATAAGCCAAGCAAAAATAAACAATGTAATTCATCACTATCATGTAAAGAACACTAGAAGTTTAGGTGTCCCATAGCATATGTTCTCCTCCTTTAACTAAAGGAATTCATAGGAGGAGTAAAAATTCCACCGAAAGTCCATTTTGTCACTGATCATTGCCTGATGTGTGAACGGAGCAGCTAATGCATCATGCACTGTATTTATGAACGATGCATGTTCCTGCTGATGTTCAATTTGCTACATCTAACTCATTAGTTGTGTTTAAATTGTCGCATGGAGAAGAAATATTCGGGGGGAGAAGTCTACTAACATGTATGTGCAGGTTTTTTGTAAAAAACCACTGTGTTGGAAGAGGGAACTGGAATTTCACACATGCTATTCAGTCTAACGAATCAATTCCGTTCTTGTATCAAGGTGACTGAATCTGCATAGTGTGCGGGAGGGGAAGTAGGGCCCTGGGTAACGTTCAGCACACAAAAACCTGATGCACCTGTTTTCCTCTTTTGTGGCTTTCTACTACATGGTGATCCTTAAAGGTTAATGTGTTTTTTCTGGCTTTTTTGTTTGTTTTCTTAGGGGATTGTTTTGCTCACTGGAGGTTGTATGTAGTATGTGAATTACCTTGAAGAGAGATTGGTCTTCCAGGACCATATCATAAATAATTGAGATGATGAAGAATTACATTTAGAGTGCCCGTCTGTGTGTGCATGATTGTATATATATATATATAAGGCAGAGCAAATTCAAATTACGCCTGATCAGTTGTACACACACATACATACATGTCAACTCAGAGAAGGTAGCTGAAAACAAAAAGTTTTTCTGTTTGTAAAAATGGTTATTTATAAATATGGCATTTAAAAAATGCAAATATGACATTACCTTCTATGTATCTTAATTAGATCATGTAATATACCACTTAGAAGAATTTTTTGGACTTCAGTAGATCTCTTAAGGACTGCATTTGTTGTCATCATTTAGCGAAAGGTGTGTTTAGAGGGAGAAAAAGTCTTAACTGTAGGGTTAAAGGAAAGAATCTTTTAATTTAAAAGCAAAAGCAAATATGAAACAGCTTTTTTGCTAGTTGAACCCATAAATGCAAATGTCTACCCTGCCTACAAAGCTTCCAATAAGAGAGACAGGAATTGTTTGCACAGATTAATTTATGATTTTTTTTTTTCTTGAAGTGCTTTTGATGGGGGCTTGCTTCACTCTTTATTTTATCAGACTGTTTCAGGTCCTGGCAGTCATGCTTTTTGGTTAGTTAGGTTACAGTCAAAATAGGCAGTAGGTGTTTTCTATTGAATGATGAAGGGCAACCTAGTGATTATTAAGAAAACTCTGTGGTATATTGAGCACTGCTGAAAGGTAGCATGATAAATAGCATCTGGATGACAAGAGAAACCTCAAATTATTGTATGTGGTTTATGCCAGTATGTCAGTTTTCCACATACTGAGTGATAATTTAGACAGGGAAAAGAGCAATTCACATATATACATAAAATCTGAATCTATTCCAGGATATCACGTTACTCTGCACAGCCACATGCTATGTATGTAAACTATTAGTAATAAATAATTTCCATCAATATTACCTGTGAAGAATCCAGTTGCCTTGTAGACTCTAGCAAAGTATCTATTTGTTTTAATTGAAAATACCTACTCTAGCATTCTGAATGTGCTCGGCATGGTTTTCTAATCAACAAATTCTGTTCATTTCAGTTGCTGTATTTCTGAAATCTGAGCCTGAGGAGGTACATTCTTCACAGACCCTAATTCTTTGGGAGAATGACAGGGGATCATCAAACTTTGATCTCCAAGGTTTCAAGCAGTTTGAAGCCAGCTGCTGCTGAATTCTATTAAAGGCAGAGGGGTTGGATCAATCCAACAAAATACATGTTGACTTGGAAGAGAGGTTATCAGCTCTGGTTAGAGTTTTAAGGTTAAAGATGAGAGTCAACTGTGAACAAAAACTGACAGGGACGTGTCTTGTTTAGACACAAACTGAATTGAAATGTGTGGGTATGGATCAAGAAATATAGAAAGATTTATGTTGGACTTATAGCTAAATGATCTTTGCATTCAGATAGTCTCCCTGAAGTTATGTGTAGGCTTAATCATTAAGAAACATAATTAAGAGAGAATTCAAGCACTTCCAAGTTTGGGGTTTTTTTGGTTACCATGTCCCTTTTTCTATTTCAAAGTGGGGGTTTTTCCAGTGCCTTCAAAGTAAATGGATTTTTTTTAGTACAATTTCAGCCGCATATCAGATATTGTAAAATGGTTTTAGTCATTGTAGTTTGAGGTTAAATAGACGAAAAGGACTGATATTAAAAGATAGGAAAGAACTTTGTTTATCTTCAAAAGGCTTGTTGGAACACAGGTTTTGGGTAGTGAGACTCAGAAATAGTTCAGTATTTCAGGATGGCAATCTCCTGTATGATTCTGTTAGGTACATTCACCACAGAGCAAATGTCCTTGGATGCAGAGATTGCCTGTGCTTAGCACACCTATGGAGTCAAAAGCTTGGGAGGCTGTATCTGGGCTTTCTTTCTTAGATATTTGTTCTCAGCCTATGTCTCAGTTTTTCCATCTCTAAAATGACAAAAATGGCAACATAGTGTTGATATTTGTTAGTGCTAAGGCCTTTTTAGATATTTGAATTGCAAGCAAGCAGAAGTTCCAAAATATTCCTTTGTTTATTTGTCATCTGGGCTAGAGGACGGTTTGTGAATGCGGAGTTGGCAAGAGTAAACACAGCCAATTGTGGCTTAAATAACTTTCCAAGAGTGTCTGCAGTCTTTTGCCAACTAAAGATTACTGTTAGCTACTCCCTAAAGCATACAGGTATATATCTTGGGGATACAGCTAGGTTGTCAGCTGGGACAGAATTCTTTGTGTTGAAGGTGGCTCTTGCAAATTTTTCCAGTAACATTTCAGTGAATCTGAAGTGCAATTCTAGCTGCTAGAGAACTTGAACCTTTCATTGTCTGGGTGCTGGCTAATGTCAGAGAGGAAAATAATACTAGACTGGATCTTCCCTTTACCCCCAAAATCCAGAAAGTTTACTTTTGCAGCTGCAGATGAGCAACTTAGCATTAGAAATGCCAGAATATGTATTTCTTCCACTACTGCTCTTATTATAATCTAAGCAGCTGAATGAATATATGATCTAAAAGTTGGAGTAGTTTGGCTGATTGACATCTTATAAAGCTCCTGTCATCCAGCGGTATATTCATAGCACATCGGAGAATACGAACCAGTACTGCCTGAAACACTGTATGTGTAATGCAAACTCTGAACAAGCCTCATTTATGATTATTTCTTTGAAAGATAGGGTTAAAAGAGAAGCATTGACATTAAAGGATCGGTCATTAAAGATGAGCACGTGCCACTGACTTTCCATCTCATTGCTGCTTTATACTTGCCAAACTTCCTCCTATATTTAAGCTGAAAAAGATATTGCTTATTATTTTTACGTAATAGCATAGGTTTTTTGACGTTTTCCACTCCACATAAATTGTGAAGCTAAGCAAGAGAGGTCAAAATGTGTTGGGATTAAGCATCCACTTCTCACCTAAAAAAACTTCTGAGAAATGTGCTGAGTGCATTTGATTCTTTTTAACATGAACTCTTGAAGTCAAGTTAAGGGTGAAAAAAATCAGTGCTATGTAAAATAGTCTTGGCCAATTTTCTTTTGGACAGAATTCCGAGGTCTTTTTCTGATCACTTGTACTTAAGTGGTGCCAGACACCATAGAGATGAGATAACAAACTGGTATTTTCTGCAAAATTCACTTCATTATTAGACAAACTGAAATGGGGACAAAAACGATTGCATCTAGAGTTCCTTAAGTGTGAGAAAGAAAAGTTACTTTGATTGTTTAAAAAGTAAAATGAAAACAAGACAAGCAGAATGCTAATACAAGCGGAAGGAATGGTAGACAGGCTTCAGGTACTGAGCAACATGGTTGAAGTTTATGGCACTGAAAAGAGAACGAAAAAAAGGGTTTCCTTTAAAATAACGACAATCCAATTTTGTGACTTTCAAGATGAAATTGGACATTCTTTCTCAGGCGCGTTGTTACTGCCTGGCCTTCAAAGGCATGATGTGCTGCAGCAGAAACCCACATTAGGGGGTAACCAAAGTAGTAGTAATTCTAAGAAAATTTTTAAATGCATGCTGAGTAGGACTTTTATTTTTAAAATGTTATTCCTATTCAAACTAAACAATCCTAAAATGAAGCTACAGATGGAAAAGGATTATTTTTATATGGTGTATCATGCAATAATGAAGGCTTGCGTGGCACAGAATTTTTTTCTAATATTTTGATTGGTCTGGTTTTAACTGACCCATACACTGAGGTTGCTTGGCAGGTGGTTTTGCCCTACTGTATCTTCCAAGGGTGCTGTGCAGCATCATTACTTCTTGTTATTCTTTTTAACTTGTCTTTGTAAGTCTTGTGATCTCTCCTCTTTACCTGTCATCTCCAGATTTCCAATGTTAATTACTCTCAGAATTCCAAAATCTTTCTTTAATTTTACATCTAGACGGGAAAGCGTTAGCCCAGGTCCAGTGACCACAAAGCAGAGCATTGCTCACATCTGATTGTCCATTTTTCTATCCACTTTGTTCTTTTCAATACAGGCAAAATAAGTCTTAGAAAATTGCAAACATTTTTATTTTAGTGTAGGTTTAAATTAGTAAAACTTTCAAAAAAGGGGGGGGGGGGGCAGAGATAGTGTTAGTATTGGTTTTGAGAGTGAGAAAATACAATTCTTTTTTGCAGGGCCCTGAAGGAATGTTTAGGCTCAAGGGCTCAGTGCCATACTCGTGACATAAATGCTATGCGTATTTATTCTGAAATAGTGTAGGCCTGTGTTATTTTCCACTACCATATCATGTTACAAATTCATGTCCAGTGTTCTGTTCTCCCAACAATCTTTTTCAGCATTGTTGCTTTCCAAGTTTCCCAGAGAGCATCTGTGTTTCAGATTACATTTTTCCAAATAGATTAGTTGATGTTTTCAGAATGGGGAACTTGTTTTTCTGTACATAGTTCAATTTGTTTTCTCTTACTAGTGTTTGCATATCCCCTCCATTTTAATTTCCTCCGTGAATTTCAATACTGTATTACTTACTCCCTTTTCCAGATCATGCATGAATATATTAAATAAAGATGGATGTGTAACTGATAGCTGAAGTTTTCCATCTGACGCTTCCAACAAACCTGAGATACTGCAGCTTGTCTCTTATAAACAATTCTCCTTCCCTTACCAGGACATGCCAATGTTCTTGTCCCAAAAAGATACATACAAAATCTCACTCAAGGATAATTTATGCAATATTGTATAAAGTGCTTTACCAACAAGTATTTATTTTGCTTATTACTTTTCTCTTACCCCCTAAGTTTTTATAGCTGTTAAAAAAAAACCCCAACCAAACAACAATAAACAAAACCCACCATACCCCTCCCTCCCACATCCCACTCCTTAGTCAAAAGTAAACAATTGGCTGTTAAGCTTTCTTTTTCTAATTGAGCATGCTCATTTTTGTAAGGCATGAGTTCTGATAATCTGAATTCCACCACGTCCATGTGGTTAGTATTATCTGTTAAGTAGCTGCTTGTGATGATCAACTTCCATCTGAAGGTCTGCATTAGTGACAAGGGATAGGCAGTCCTCTGAGGACTGCTGAACTGCATTTTCAATGAGCTTTGGATCTTTTTTCAGCTATTTTAAGAGAAAAGTTTTGTTTAGAGGAAGCTGTTCGGTAGGAGCAGCTTGCTTTTCTTTTGAAAATAACTGCCAAGTTTTCTCCTCTCTTCCAAGATGTTTCAGGATCTGATAATTTTTTTAGGTGCATTATTAGGTAGAAAATCAAGTGGTATTCTTTTTCTAATATGCTAGGCATTCCGTGATTGTGTCTTGATATTTAATTGTGAATTTTTTACATGTTGTAATTTTTCAACTTTTTCTTGCAGGGCACTTACCTATATAAAGTCTCCATTATTCCTAGCAGTCCAGTCTTTTTTTTTTTTTTACTTTTTTTTAGTTGTTTTTAAATATCTAGCTGAGGAGGATTTCAGTATCACCTGAGCATTGAGATGCTAACAAAACATTTGGCTGCTTTTGATGCCTGTACTCTGGAGGCAGTATTTATTAGTAAGAAGTGATGGACACAATACTTAAAATGAGTTTATTTTGCTGTCCTTTAAACAGAAGAGAACTTCCAAACAAATGTCTCCTAAATCAATTCTTGTCACACATCATGACTTTTTAGTAGAAAATTTTTTTTATTTTTTTTTTCCCAGCAATTATATGTCCACTATGAGTCTGCAGTGGAGGTTGGCCAAGGCAAGCACATTTATATTACATTATCTATAGAGACCATAATCTCTCTGTATGCTCATCAGTCTTACTGCTTTTGAACACATGCTTCAAGAAGACTGCCTTTTGTTAATACTGGTCCATTCTTGTATGCAACTATGAAGGGTATCTGAAACAGCATGTATTCTGTTTGCAATGGTATGAATTTCATTTTGTGTACCCAATTTACCTAGCAAGTGTTTTAACGCTGCTACTAGGATATAAATAGCAAATACCAGATTGTAGCAAAGTCAGTGAGGGATGCCTTATCGTCAGTCTCTCCAGGAAAACCCAGGGATAATTCATGAGTTCTGAACTGAGCCCTCGGCCCATGATTCATTTTTGTTCTATTACTCTGAAGAGTCAGATTTACATCCCAAATGAGTACACCTACAGATTTTATTATCTTTAAAAATCTGTAGCAGGCCTGCTGACTACAGCTTAAGTCTCTTCATAGTGAATAGTTACGCATAATCTTTTTAAATTACCAAAATTATTAATTATTTGAAAGATTTCTTCTAGCAAAAAGTAGAAACTACTATGCCATATGACTGTACTTGTAATAATCAGCTCCCATAGGTCAATTAAATGCTTCAGGGTTTAGTCAGCAAGCAGACACCCATCACTGCTGCATGTACTTAGATGGAATGGAAGTTATTGCTTAATTATTCCATTTAAGACTGGATGGAAAAGGGGTCATTACGGGTTTAAAGCTTTACTTTCAATTTATATGGTTTGGAATTATACTTACAAAGAGAAGAGCTTTTCTCTTTGCATAAATTAATTTAAAATCATAGACTTTTGAGTGCTCTTCAGAAAGTAAATGGGATTCTGATTAATTTTAGTTCTGCAAATGTGGGACTGAGTAATGAACTGAATGTAGACTGAAATCATGAGGAAGTTGAAGAGATCTTTTGAAATATGTGTGAAAATGTCAGATGGATCTGCTGAACATGTGTTTCCTTCATATGATGCAACCAAATGTTTAGGTTTCCAGCCTATATAATAAATTGTGTGCAGTGCCTCCCTCAGCCTTCTGTGGCATGTGTTCAAGGTGTGAAACCCATTATTCTAAAAGCTTTAAGTTGTCAATGGAATTCTAGGAAAGCAGGGAAATGTGTGGTATTACATTTTGTAAAGAAGTATTCTGTCTGCTTTCAAGGGTCACATTTTTGTGTCTGATTTATTGCCATTGCATCCATATGTACAGCTTATGTGCAGCTCCGGGACACTTGTACTAAGAAATCCTACATTCTTCAAATCAAATAATTGTATGGAATGTCCTTCTGTTTTTAAATAGATTCCTTTTGAGTAAACTCATGATCATGAGTATTTGTTACGTAATCCAAATGTCAGGTGTCTGCAATGTAAAAGGTTGAAAGACACAACAGTCTTCCTACTCTAATCTTAGTATTTCCTAGTGAGAATTTTGTACTCACTATTCATTTTCCCTTGTGTATCGTACACCTCCTTTACAACAAATACGATCTCTAAAGAAAATAATTCGCAGGAAGGTTGCTGATCTTTTCATCAGTCTATCATAAAATTAAAATTAATTTAAATTATGTTTTTTTACCACGTATTTACTGAAATTCTCGTCAGTATATATTGAAGTTCTGAATATTGAGTCCATCTTTCTATCTGTTTTTCTTTTCAAATTGTTTACTTAAACTGATCATTTATTTTGAACTGCCTCAAGCAAATGCACAAAAAATAGAAATCAGTTTCAAATGATGAGAGGAGCGAAAACAAGTAGGTACTGCTTTGATCTTGATTCAGACTGGTTCTGTGAAAACACTGGCTGTTGTTAGTTGAGATATCTTATCCCATCTTATCCTAAATGACAAAAATGTTACTGAAACTTAAATGGCTAATGTGAACTCAGTTTTACCATGTGGTCTGTTATTTCAGTAGCACACACAAGAACAATAATACAATACTTTAAGAATTTCATTTAACAGTGAGCTCAGAGATAATTTGTGACTTTTAGTGTGGATCTTCGAGCAGAGAGCACTCAGTTGGAGCAGTAAGAAATGCAATATGGTGTCACTGTAACCAGGAACTGTTGAGGGCCACGTAGTGTCACCCAATTGACTACATACTTGGGGTCTCCAGATTAACTCAAGACTGGCTTTGTTTATGATTTACACTGCTGCTGTTATATATGTAACTGCAGTGGGCAGATGAGCTGCAGCAACATTTCAGAATGCTTTGCCCAAGGAGGAGACACAGCAGTTTGTGAAAAGAGCAACCTGTGGAAGGGCTAGAGTCAAGGAGACTAAATCAACTAAATGGAAGTCTACAAAGATCAGAGACCTGTTATTTCCCTTTTAAAATATAATGCCATGGGATTAAAAACAGAAAGTGCCTTATATTCAACAAAGCTAAAAGGATTTTCTGTCTTAAGGACAAAAAAAAAAAAGGGGGGGGGGGGGGGGGGAAGGTGGCTCCATGACACATGACTGGATTCAGTTTGCTTAAATCAGACCACCCAACCACAGCGTTCTCCTGGAATAGTATGTTGTCTACAAAGCATACATATTAACTGTTAACCTCTCACTGACTTTAGATAACATTTCTGGACGCATGCATGGTATATTGTAGCCCAGTTGCCAATGTGAACACTTAAAGATATTTTCTTGAATAATATTGTTGTGGCCACCCGGTGAGCAGCCAACTCTTATCTGTAAAGCCAGTTTGAGGAGCAATGGCAGCTCTGTTGTAGATATTAGCTGACACCTTTAAACTAAATCTTTTGCTTCACTGATCATCAGTCTCTGTGTTAAACAAGCCAAAAAACAAGCAGATAAAGGAGAGATTTGAGATTACTGTAAAAACTGCAACGATAAAAGGATTTGCCAGTTCAGAGTCATCTGCTATTTGCCAAGGATTCAACATAACCACAAACTGATGTTTGCTTTACCATCACTTCTCTTTATTTTCAACCAATGTCCTGTGCACCATTCCATGCATAGCAGAATAATCATTTTCTTTCTAATGCCCAAGGCAGCTGGTGTGTCCTGAGTAAGAAGATTACATTTGCAGTGGCAAGACAAGTATCTAAACACATTAAATTAATCTCCCAGTCCTCCCATAATTGAAGAACCTGATTGTTGAAATTTTGCTGCCTTCTGGAGAATTTCAAAACCATGGAAGGGCTGGAGTCAGACTCTGATGGCCTTGCAGTCATATCATTATCCTTCACGCAAGTCACGGTATAAGAGAAGGCTCAGGTGGCAGAGACAGAAAAAATCCGTATTACTGTATCTGACAATCTCATTCGGACTGGCCTCCCCCTAAGAAGACAGTACAGCATTTGATACTGAAACAGAAACTATATTTTAAAACATTTCTGTAGCTGTTTTCTTCCCACAAGTTGAATGTATTATTACCTCTATAGGTAAAAGGGTAAACTTTCTAGTACAGGCAAAAGCATTGTATAAATATAAGCCCTCCTGACAGATGTTCATAAATAATTAGACGTTTGTGCTTCTGAACTATTTTCAACTTTTATCCCGTTTTTTGAGCAGTGTATTATAGTGTAAAGACGAAGGCAACTGCGGTCTGCATATATCCAAATGGCCTGTGTATTTTAAGTCTATCTGTAGGAATAGGAAGAGTACCACTGCCCCAGACTGATTTTCCTTTTCCATGCTAAAACCTCAGCAAGGTGTTTATTTAGATGTTCCTGCTGACTTGTAAATTTCTTACTCTGTGGACACTAGAGAACAAAGAAAGAAAATCTATGAAACAAGTAGCCCAAGGACAACTATGTGTTTTTTCCGCAGTGCCTTAGAGGATTAGACTGTATTCTGGCAATTATTTATTTTCTATGCAGTTTTTTTAAAGAAGCATTAAATGTTGAAGTGCTAAAATGCAGCAAAACTGTTAAACAACTTAAAAGGAAAACGAATAGCAGTTTTCCACAGTTCCCTGACTTCATTATCTTTGGATTTTCTATCTATGCCTACCATGAGATTTCTTTAATAGCTTCTTCAAGAATCTGTGTTCTAGGAAAAATACATGTTCCCTTCATATTTTGTGCCCTGTTTTCGATATTGCTGCTAAAAATATAGTAGCACTTATGAAGTTATATAAGAACAAAACAGTTAAAATGAATCAAGAACAGGTATATTCTAATGCTAAAATAAAAAATATATCCACATAAGACTGACTAACATTTTTGCTAGTGTAGAAACTGGCAAACTAATGAACACCCAAACATAAAAAGAAAGGCTATAAAATGAAAAAGCACTCTGCTTGAATAACGGCTTGCCCCTATTTTACAGATGGGAAAACTGGGGCGCGTAGAGAACTTAATTGATTTCCCTAGCGTCACCCTATAAATCATTGATGTGACAAGGCCTAAAGCTGATTCTGTCTGAGAGCTATGCAGCTAACTCTTTGCCTGGCTCTCTTCAATAAACAGATTCTGAAAGCATGTTCTCTTCCATGCAATAATTTATACTTGATGCATGAGAAGCCTGAAGTATGAGCAGATAATGCTATTTGATCTGTATTTTGCAAAAAGCCCTTCCAGATACTCTGTTCTACTTGATCCACTTCTTTCATAAACAGATTTTGTGTTGCCGCCTTCTTTCCTTCTTCAATCTCCTTTCTCTTTGTGTAAATGAAATGGCATATCCTCTCTCCCAGGTTCTGCATTTATTTCATGCTCTCTTGAGTTTGGATCACATAACTCATCTCAGCCTCTCTGAGAGGCTAACCTCTTCTTCACTGAAGCTGGGTCATGAATAATTTCCTAGAAAGTGAGGCATTACCTCTTCTTCAACCCTGGAGCAGAGGGAATATCAACTGTGAGCAATTATTACCAGTACCAACCGCCTAAAAAGGTAAACCTGTGAGTCCTAAAGGTCCCTTCTTAGCAATGGACTCTTTACATGACAGAGAAATTACTACATGACTTACCAGGACCTCTCACCTTCCTGGCCTCTGTATTAAGTCCTTGGTTTCTTTTAATCAGTCCCATTTGTTAGTGCCATTTGTAAATACTAGACTTCAGGAGTCAGTGTCGGCTCCTGTTGCGTGAGGATTGCTATGTACTAGCAGTCATGAGCCTTTACATCTCTTCCCTTGCCATCCAGCCTTGATAAAAGGAAACAGACCTGGGACAAACCTAGGCTGAGGTCTTGGTTTGGGAGCATTTTCTCTGCCTTTAGAAGGACCTTCAGGTCACGTGTGGCCCATACTCTGGCTTATCTCACTGCATTGTAGCTTAAAAGAATTTGGAAAAATGTTTGACAAATTTATTAAATGGTCAGAATCTTTATGACAAAAGTTAAAACATGTATTTTCGAAGTGCTTCAAATACAAATGTGACCAGTTATCTCATACCACCTGAAGAAATTCTGTCCTTGATTATATATAACAAATGAAAGGGCAGATATTTCCTTTATCAGAAGCACTCTGCAGAGATTAAGTTTAACAATATTCCTCTAAAAATGTAGCAAAAGCTCTACTCTCTTTACTGGTATTCAAGCATAATGGAATATAGCAAAATCCACTATATAAAATGACAGGGGGGGGTTGCCAAGCATGTCTGTAAGCTGGTTTAATCTGTGATCTTGAAAAAGAAAGGGAAAAAAAAGCAATACAAGGATATGCCCAACTTCATGTTGACTTAATGATGATGCTGCTGATAATCACAGCTAAAGTGTTGGTTTGAAGGCTGGGTGGAGTTTCTATTTGTTAAGAAAAAAATTGTTATTCCATGGCTTCTGTAGGCAAAGAGAAGGCACTATTCATTTAGTAATAGATTTTGAACCAAGTATATTAATAGTTGGGAGGTATCTGTTTTATTATTTATACTCTTCTGGAATTCTAAGGCTGTGCTAGAAATGTAGGCTTTCCAAGCCATAATCTATTTTCATATTGATACTGCCTCTTCTAACACTTGTGATAGGCATGCATATTAATGATAAAATGCACAAGTAGTAAATATTCATGTACTATGCATACGTAGTTTAAATAACAATGCAACAAATAGGAGAGCTAGGGAAAAAGATGACCCTGCCCTAATTGCACAAAATGGATCAAAGTTGCAAAAAGTTATCTGGTAGCACGTGGTAGTAGGCAACATCTGCTGAGTTCAAGGGGTTGTTACAGTGGCTTCTAAAGCATGGCACGGTTTCTTCTCACCACCTTGCCACAGAAATCCTGTCCCTGCTATGACAGCCTTTTGCTGTCGGCTCTCAGCCTGGCTCACTGAAAACAGTCTGGAATCAGCACAGCCTCCTTTCCTCTCCCATCAGATGGGGAACGTCCCTGAGCGTGCCCCTGGGTGGTAGAAACAGTGTGAAAATGCTCATGGTCGATCACATTGCTTCTGACAATATTGAAATTTAAGATCTGATCTTTGGTATCCAAAGCAGTAAATTTACCATATCCCTAACAACGTGTTGCCGTTGCATCTGAAGCTGGCAGTGTTCCGGGATTTGCTGAACTAACTGATGGTGGTGATGGGGGTGGTGAGGTTTGCCCTTTAATTCCACAAAACTGGTGTGAAGCATTTGTGTTGCGGAGTTCTGTTATCACCGTTTTCTGGTTCCAGCCACTAATCAAGTCGCTAACATATGATGCTTATAATTGAGCTATGTCCTAAGATTTTGACATTCGGCTCTGACAATATCAACTTTGTCTAAGCATAAATAAAAAGAAATTATGTCTTTCATTTTTTTGTAACCTTTAATGAAGAATAGAGAATCTTAAAAAAAAAAAAACGGTAAGATGCAATTACATTGGCCTGTTTCTTTTGTTTCAAAGTTCTGTAATTACAAATAATTGAACAAAATTTCCAGTAATTCTCAATTAAATTTGTGCACAGTTTTGCATCGCTGATCCCTGTCTTTACTGTAATCCCTATCAAGTTTCTAGAGCTTGAGAAACCTGAGTGACCCTGAGGTGTTTGTACCATTTTTACCCTAATAGCTACGAAACACAGAAAGACTACAGTGCAAATATGTGCAGAGTCAGTTGGGTGCAGGAGATACTGGCTAAAATTTTACGTTAGCTAGAATTGATCAAAATAATTTCTTTATGTGAAGATATGATGTTTTTAACGTGGTAAATCGTGCCATTTCTACCACATCCTTTAGGAGAAAGAAACAGTCCTGAAATTGCTTTGACAGGAGCCTTCTTATTTTCAGACAGTAAGCTTGATAACCATTTCTTTAGTATGCTATAATAAAATTTTAGACCCCATGCTGGCTTTCTTGGCAATCTTTTTTGCTTGTGCAATATGAAGCACGCATCAGCCCAGGCCTGTTCACCAGTATAGCTGATGAACCCAGCTATAGCTATTACACCAAGCAACTTTGTCTTCATAACTGCATGAAACAGTGTAAAATCTAAATATAATTCTCTTCTGTCTTATATACCTGCTTTGCGTGATCACTACACAGAAACTAGTTTATGCTCTTCTTGCTGCTTCTGGCATAAAGAGATAAAACACAAATGATGAGAGACTGATTCTGATCCACAATTCTCTTCGGAGAATTCATAGTTAGCTGTTAAAGTGTAAGAGTGACTCAGACAACCTAGTACTGGCTCATTTTGTGCCCCATCTTAATTGTTTAAAAGGCAATTTAGGGTTAATTACTGGCATTTTGCCTTTGAAAACGAGCTGCTTATTGTGTTGTTGCCTTTACTGGTGTAAAAGGGGAAAGGGGCATAGATTTTGAAAGTGGAAAACGGTAAGCCTCATTTTTTTTCATGGGGACATCACTTTTTCTCCTCCGTGCTAGGAGCATCTCAATGTGGATGAAACTAAAGCAATGGTTTGTGCTTCCTCTTGCACATATGAGACATGTTAATAGAGTCCCCTCAGGAGCAGAGCTATTTTCAGGGAAAATAAAAAGAACAATTGTCTCAAGCTGGGTGTGGAAGAAAAGTAAGATAAAATTATGTGTTGGGCATTTCAGTAAGATGTAGGCAGAAGGAGGAAAGAAGCTAGGAGAAATCTTGCTGTTCTTGAGTTTTCAGTCTAAACTTGCTGAAGAGTTTTTCTCAGGAGTGGGAGTATTGCTTAGTCTTACTCAGCTTTTTCATTCCAGTCAGGTATGAGGAAAATAGTACTCTGAAAGGAGGAAACACAGAAGAGGAAAAAGGGCAGGGTAGGAAAATAAAATGTTGCATACTACTGACCTTCTGATACAATCCAAGACTGAATGAAGACAACGGCAAAAACAAACGTATGGACTTTTCTCACAAGTATTTCCACATCCTTTGAGAACATTAGAATACATGATTGACAGCAGTTATGGGAATGCAACACTGATTTCTGCCTAGCGTACCCCGTTCATTAATACATTTCTTTTAATGAATGATGATTTCTTCTCCATGCCTCTGATTTTATGTTGTGTTTTGACTGTGATTAATTGCAGATTACTTACAAAAAGGAATGACCAGAAATAGCAATTTGAAAGAATATTTTTTCTTTGGAGAATGTTTTTACATGGCACATTCTATTTGTATGTGGGGGCTTTTGTCACAGAGGCATGGGAAGATCCTTTATTCCTGAGGCCCTGTTTCACAGCTATCAACCTCTTTTGAGGATGATCAGCAAAGACTGTAAAGACAGACAGACCCACTCCTTTCTTGACTATTCAAGACTGTTGAGCAATGTGTAAAAATTCCTCTGAATCCCCATTTTCAAGTACACTGAAGACATTTAAATCTAGTGACTAATTGTTCCTCTTGCCATACCCACACAGAGGGTTAAAAAGATCTGTTACACAATTGCTGAAGAATCTTCTTTTTTCCGTTCCTCGTCTGTTAGCAAAGACTTTGTACCATAAGAAGTTTTAGGCCTGTCTAGCTCCTGTATTGTTTAGTGTACGTATCCGAACCATTGTATTGGTTTTACTGGTAATGTAACGGATACATTTGGTTTGGAATTTGAAACTTGCAAGGTGAGAACATAATAGTCTGATTAGTGATGTGATATGCACAGAACTGCAGCCCAAATATTGACATCAGCTGTAATTTTTTATTAAAAACTAGGTTTTTAGAAAGGTTTATAGTATGGTTTTAACATCTGCATTAGAGATTATAGCATGTTTCTTGTTGATCCATCTCAATAATTAATTTCACTCGCAATTAAATTTTACAGCTTGTTTCACTTTTTGTCTTGTTAAAATTCAGCTACAGCATAGGATGTTGCTGCTTAGTTTGAAAGATTGTAGAAACCCTTTGTGTCTTCCAATTTTTAAGTATTATTATCTGGGCTAAGTAAGGACGTTTTTAAAGAGGAGAAGGTTGGACGCAGTGGTATAGGTGTTGAAGACAACTTAGAAAGTAGTGAAGCTTTTAATTTGACATATTTGTTTCTGATGTCCTGCAAAAGGTAGTGTGCTGAGGCATATACAACAGCACACAACTGAGATTTCTGTGATAACTTTATGCATAGCCTTGAGACTTGAGTAGGTTGTAAAGAAGATGTTAGAAAGAAAAACTTAGTCCATAATCATTTTTTTCTTTTTCTTGTAGAACAGAAGTGATTTAACTTATGACTTCCTTGAACTGATCTCTGTTAACTTCCTTTAAAGGACAATAAAGAATTGGTCAGAATTTTATTCTAGTATGCTAATGAAGAGGTGCTTCTTTTGGTTACCTTTTTATATGCAAATAATTGGCATACTGTTTAAAAATAGTAAAATGCATCACAACTAGTTTGACAGTAGTGACTATTAAATTCTAAACAACATGAAGTCACACTACATTTATCACTCCTTAATGAATCATTCACTTTGGTCCCTCTGTAAGCCCTTGACGTTATTTGTCATTCAGCACTATGCCTCTAGAAGTGTCAGCAGTTCTAGGGTCTTACCTTGCCTTAGATTGAAGAAATCCCCTGAAGTGTGTCATTTTTGATCATATATTGGCTACCTTCAAAATAAAAGAAAATAATGTCATTTCCTATCCTCATTAACATTATCAGCTTCTGATGATATTCAGATGCTTTTGTTAGCAGCCTGTGATTCATGTATGCAAAAGGAGTTTTATTATTCTTTTGAAAAGAAAGCTGATACATATTTATACCCCTTTTTTTAACTCTTTCAGTTAGTGCCACCATTTTTTTATTCCAAGTTAATTAACTTGCAACAATGTTATGTTACGTATTTGGTGTGTTAATATATTAATACAGCTTTTAGTGGATATTGGGGAAGAGTTGGGTTTGGCTTTGCATATGGGGCTATTGTGGACCTTTGTTTTATCTGTTTTATCCCATCTGCTCTTCCTTTGTTCTCAGATGAGATGAACAGAGAAGATTGGCTTCAGTAGTAGGATAAGCAGAAAAATTATATTGATATTTTGGAGAGAAGCCCAACCTTTTGGACCAGTCTTTTTTGGTGTATTTGATTAAAACATATCGGGCTATATATGTATTCTAGGAGCATCCAGTCTTACTGTGGGGATTCCACTATCGTGTCAGGGAAGATGGTATTGACTGTTGATTAGTATCAATGCTATCTTCACTTTGTCATCAGCTTACATCCAGTATTTTCACCTACTCCCAACTTTTTCCTGCTTTTTCCTGTCTGTGAGGAAGCAAAGTGCAGTTCTGCCTGCAATTTACTGAAGTTACACTTATGTTAGGGCCTTTGATTATTACCGGCAATTCTCTCCAACAGCTGGTGATGCTGAATCTGTGCTGAACGTGGTATGACATCGGTCTGTGCTACATCAGCACCCTTCTGACAGAGCCACTGGTGAGCAGTTTTCTTTCCGTAGTGTAGCCAAGACTTTAATCTGAGAAAACAGATTGGTATTGCAAGCTCCTAAAGTAATTTCTGGAGAAGTTATTTGATAGGATATTTACCGAGATGATTTATAAATTCTCATATAACTGATAGTTGTCTGGGCTTATGCAGCTGTTAAAAGAGATCACTGAAACAGGAATTGCATATTGTTGCCTTAGCAACTGCCACTTCATATTGTGCTTAAATCACTTGGAAATATGCAGTGTATCTTAAGGAATTGCTTCCAAGAAAAACAGCCAATCTTAAATAACTTTAAATAATTTCACTGAAGAAGCTGAAAGGATGGCCTTTCCTAACAAAGACCATCATATTTTTAAGCCTGGTAGTCTCACTTTGCCACAGGCTTAGCTTGTTAAAAAACAGCAAAGTAAAATTTAAAGAACCCAAATATTTGTTTACTCATGCCACCAGAATCCACATGATTACCAAATTTGCTGGAAGTTGCAAATATTTTTAAAAGATTCCTTTAAACTCCATCTTCCATTCTAGAAGATCAACATTAATAGTTTCCTATACTTATATTTTAAATGTCAAGTTTCTTTAAGGGCAGACTGTTTGTCTAGTTTTTTGTTTTGTTTCTGAACTGTTATGGTTATGAAAGGAAGACCTTAAACATACTTTACCTACCCAGATGTTTCTTGTTCCTATTTTGAACTGATCTTTTCATTTAGACTTTTTCTGTAGATATTTGCCACAGTTTTATGGGGTTTGTTAGATCATCTGAAAAAAAGAGGGGAGAGACTTTTGCCACTATTATATTAGGGCAGTTGCTTGAGTGCTCATGCTACGTGATAGTCTCAAATACCAGTTGTGCATAGAGTATTTTATATTGCTATAGCAACTTCCCCAGCTTTGTGGACACTACTCTGTGAGCTGTGTAGCAATCAGAATTGGATTTTGCACGTGTGGAAACAGAGTTTCAGAAAGCACAAGGAAACAGCCAGAGTCCCTTAGCAACGTTGTGCTGGATCCAGAATAAAACGCAATTCTGCCACCTCATCCTTTTACTGCTTAAGTCCAGGTTTACAACAGAAAAATCCAAATGAGAGAGACTGCTTTAAGAGGCAATATATATCTCCCATATCAGAAAACTTATTTGCCTTTTATAATATTATAGACAGTTAATAAAATTGAGAAAGGTAATACGACAGAGTTGTCGACATGCTACTTTTATTACCCTTTTTCTAGGCAATGAAAAGGAGAGACAAGCAAAATGCAAACTTACAGAATTTAAAACGAATCAGATATTTTGAGGACCAGTTGTCATTTTTAGGTCACCGCTCACATCTCTGAACATAATTTTCATCTGAGCTGCATGGCAGGGTTTGTATGTGTTGGAAGAAGCTACATTTTCACAGCAGGAGACCAAATCAAAATGAAGCAGTCAGATGCAGGTGCACAGTAATAGAAAGGATCTATTTACCCTGAAGCGTGAGCAATGGGCCAAGAAAGCAGAAGCAGTCTACTTCCATCTCTCGCCTCCTTCTTTCCCTACCTTTTCCCTCCCCCATAGCTATGCCAACAAATTCATAAGGGGACCAAAGGGAAGGTGTTCACTTGCTTTTAATGAGCTGCATTGCCTGCTGCTGAACGTCTGAGGCACTTTTTTGTTATGCTGATTCTGTACTATTAGAGCTGGCTGTCTTTAATTTATACCTAATCCTTCCTTCCTGCTTGCACAGCCTCAAGCCAGCCTGGAAAACAGTTGAAAGAGTTTGTCCTGTGGGCATCTGTTGCCTGTGTCCATTCTGAATTCCTGAATGACGCTGTGGAAAGAGCAGTATGGCTGAAGCATGTGTGCTTAAAACAGGAAAAAAAGGCAGTTTGCTTAGATACTATTTTATAAATCATTCATTTTATGTAATCCTTTTAAAAGAAAAATCCTGCAGCTTTGTTTAAATATGGGCGGTTTAGTAATGGTGCTTTGACAAAGTCAGCTGTATTGGTTGACAGTGAAATGAGACACCTTGATGAGCATTGGCCGCTTTTCACTTGGGATTCTGGAGTTCTCTAGTTGAGAGCTAAGTACTTTCCTACGTGCAAAGACGACCACCCAATGCTGTTTCCAAGGCTGCAAAAAAACTGAGCAATGTAAGTAAGGGAAAAACACTGACTCATAGCAAGTGTGAAATGTTAAAATTTAGCCGCACTGGACTTAAGTGCAAAACAGTCTGATACAGATAGTGGGACCAGTAATATCCACTATCTTTTTACAGATTTGTTTGTAGTTCATACATAGCTCTGTGATCTACGTAAGAGACTGAGAATTTTGTTTTCCTTGCTAATTAGTGGCATTGTAGAACTGAGGTAGCATCGTCTAGGTTTGGGAGGAGGAAGCAGGAATACATGAAATCTGTGTGGTGAAATCTGCCGCTTACTCTGCACCACTGGAGTGGTCAGGTTCTCTGTTTCTTTCCTCAAGTGTAAAATGGGCCAGATGCATGTTGTAAAGATTAATCTGATTGATGCTTGTATGATGTAAAAGATGCAGGACTCTAAATATTTAATGTCACTCGTTGCTGCATTTCTATAGGGGGCTATGCACTAAACAAAACATAATAAAAAGGAGGCACCTACCCATCTGGAATTGGACAGCAGTGGTAACACAAGCCCTACTAAAGTGGCAGATGTCTATGCTGCACGCTAGAAAAGTATTTTTATCCTGGCAAAAAAATTGCCGTGCTCAGGAGCTGAACTGTTTTATATTACTGCTTTCCAATCTCCACATTTAAAACCCTAACAATAGAAAACTCTGTAGAAAAACTCTGAGACAGGTCCATTCTTTGTCTCCAGTACTACCTCCAGAAAGGGAATTATGTATACACCCTAAATGTTGGAGAAGCAGTGCTGAATAGCAGAAAAAAACAGTACAAAGGAGAGTTTGCAAAGAAAGAGATGTGTTCTGGTATCATCAAAATAGGACCATGTCATAAGTTTGTAGAAACTTGGTCTTTTTTACAGGGAGGTTGTAGCAAACTTAGACTCATCTGTCAGGAAGAGAGAACACGTACAATGGATAAATAGAAGACTTAGAGAATGCTTACTTATAATTTTTGAGAAATTTGGCTGCTAATTACAGAAGGATTAATGTGATTCATAAAAAGTAGGTCCAGCAGTTCTTCCCTGCTTATAGGGAAGGACACATCATCTCTATAATTATTAAAACTCATTTAAAGTAATTAGACCACAACTGAAAAATTGGGAAAGAAGCATACCAAAATTGATGTAGAATGAACACGTTCTAAATTACTTTTCCTTAAACTTTGTTATACTTGGTAAGGGTCAAAATATGCATGTTTACCAGAAGTATTCTGTACATTAGGATAATCTGCTAAAACATGCACACATAAATTGTGACAGTGTGTATTTTTTATTGCCTCCTTTATGATGTATTTAAATAACAAATAAAGGAAAGTAGCTTTTTGTGTGGCTTCCAAGCCTTGTACTAAGTATGCTCCACAATGTTTGGGGTCAGAATCCCAAGCCTGACTTCTTCAACACAAATGGAGAGATGCTTATCGATTCCACTATGAATTGAGCTCAGACTGAAAGGATGCTTTGGCAACTGTCTCTAAATCAAGGGAGATGGCTGTATGTGCAGTGTGCCGCCTTCTGTGGGAGAAGTATAGAAATACAGTGGTTACTAATTATTATTTTTTAGCCAAACAGACTCTTAAAAACAAAACTAGCAAAATTCAGATAAAAGAACAATAAGGAAACGGTGAGAAAGATCGTGTGCCACATGCTCTGGCTGTAATAAGTAATGAATCAAACTGGAACAATTGTAGTTTTCATTAACAAAAAAAAAAAAGAGGAGGAAACGTTATCTAATTACAGCAGGCCATTGCTGACGTTATGTAGCAATATTCTATCAAAGCATGTAAACAGGGCCCATCTTTTGCACCCATACTATTGTAGAATTTAAAAATCAGTCTTGGGTTTTATGTGATTTAGTCAGTTTTGGTTTAAAAAACAAACCTAATTTGACTAAAGCCAAGAGGGATGTTTGACATTTCTTACCATTCATTCATTTTAGAAAATCAGCCACCTGGAAAAACTGCTTTTTGTGCTATTCATTAAAGGAAACACTGAGTTATAGAATTATCATGTCAGAATTTCCTGTAGCATAAGTGAAGGTGAAATAAAAGTTCATAAGTGATTTGATTACTAATTCTGATATTTACAAACTACCTGGCAACTGTTGCAGTGTAGGAAGTGATAGGACCAGCAGTGCTTGTTGCGTTATTTTTGGTGAAAATAAATTCTCCTTGTGTAAATGATGTGACCAGTCCTCCTTGGGATGGGGGAGGTTGCCAGGCAAGTTTTTTGCTATCATTCATTATTATTTTCATGCTATCCTCCATGAAGAAAAAAAAAAAAAATCATGGTTCTATAGGAATCTTTCCAAACTGAGATGCCAGGGCTGAGTTTCCTCACTTCCAGATGCTTTGTCAGAATTGTAGTTCCCTGAGAGCTGGAACTCGTGCATACCTGTGGGAGCAGATGAAAGAATAGGAATAAAAATAAGATACTGAATTACTTCTGCTGGTACATGCCTGAAAAAAATCATCAAAGGTTATTATAATTATGACTGTTATTAGATAGCATGTCTGGTTTCTGCATATTTAAATTCTTTCTGAGAGAGGTGAAACTTAGGCACTTACAGATCCCAGGGGAATAATTGCAGAAATGATGACATATTCCACTTCTTGAACAAATTTCAATACCAAAGCTGCATTCTGCGTACTTACATTTCTTCTTAATTATACTTGGATGCAGGATAGATAGTCATTTTCTGTCTTACAAATGTGTGTAGCCAATTAGTGTTGTAGATCATGAATACCCAATGGCCTAACTCATTAAATGGAATTTTCCTTTTCTGTTGTTATGGCAAAAGAGTCTGCAAATAGCTGAATATCATCTTTCTCTGTGAGCTCAGCCTTGGCCAAGGCTACAAATCCAGTAACTTGAGCAAGTGAAAAATTACTGGGTTTACCTGTACTCCTCACAGTTTGCCGTCTTTGTCTTGTGAGTGTGTGTGTGTATGTATGTATATACGTATTGTAAATCGGTATAGGCTGTTTGGCTCCTCTGCACTTCTGGTAGTCAATTTTAATGCCACAGTTTTGATGCTATGTGACAAATCTAGTCTTCCTGATTTCCTCCCATTCCCCAGAGATTCTGAGCCCAGAAGCTTTGTCTGGCCCACTGAGACATGGAGACCTGAGGTCTTTTTGCTCATGGAAGCAAAGATAAGAAAAACTGGCAGTGTGTCTCTGAAGAAACCACTGCTTATATCAAATGATCAAACACAGGTGTTCTTTTCTTCTTTCCTCTGATTTTTTTATTATTATTATTTGCATTTCATGCTTGCCATTCTGTCATCTGAGAGTATGAAGATAACGCATGTAGCTTAAACTACCTGACAGGCAGGAATCATAGAGATGATGAAGGCAGAACGTTATGACCAGAGAGAACCAGGGAACCACAAGACAATTGTGAAATGAGTTACAGACCCAGTATTGCTTTGAGCTGGTTTTGCTAAGTTATGGTATGGTATCAGTAAATAATGAATACAATGCGAGGACATGACTTAGTGATTGGCCTTGGTGCTTTTCAGTGGTAGCATGTTTCCCCAAGGGTGAATGTTGCTTATCTAACATTTCATCCTCTTCTTTTTCATAATATTGCATAACATCTGAGACTTTGGTACTATAGTGCTACAGCAGATACTGCGTTATGATTTTAAAAGATATGGTCTGAAATACTATAGAAACAACAAAACCTCTCTGTTCAGGGGAAATGTTCCCTGTAATCTTATTACTGGTGTAGTTACCTCCAGTGCCTTCTTGACGTGTATTTGCAAAAATCCTCTGGGGATTTGAATTGACTAACTGTTTTCTTGAAAGAAAAAACACCTTACCATTTAGGAGAATGGTAAATAGTTACACTGGATTTAGGTTACTAAAATTTGAGTTCATGTTGTATCTATTGTTATTTGTAATTGCAGACTTCTCAGAGAAACATGAATGGAAATTTTAAATGTTCTATAAACAACTGTTAAACACCTTTTAAAAGTATGCAAAAATATACATCTTTTCTACTATTAGGATCCTGTTACTGGGTCTGTAACTCAGGGCTTGTGCCCCTTCTGCTGTGTACCGCACAGTTGTGGTCCTAGGGAATTAACTCCACCTGCCTTTGGGGAGATGAGCTGGGGGCTCTCTGTCTCCCCTGCTCTCCAGGGTTTACTTTGGGAATACTCCAGGTACATGCACAGGGCAGGGAAGGCAAGAGTTATTCCATGAAGTCTTTCTGTTTGGTGAGTGGAGAATTATATACATATCGTGTATGTGTGTATATATATATATATGCATATATACAGTATATATACACACTGTAATGTAGATCTGATATTGCTGTTCTTATTTCTTCTTGTTCTTTTTCCTGCCATTGACTGTTAGAGAAAATCCTAATCTTATCTTTTACTTTTACTGCTTGTACCTTAAAGAATCAAAACATTATTATCTGATCTGCATCTTCTTGCTAATTCACATGGACCTTATGCTGGAGGCCCTAAAACTTCTCCATAACAGCTGCCACTAGGATATGGTAGAAGTCTTTCAGGGAGGGAGGAGGATCTTGAATGGAGCCTTGCTCACAGATATTAAAAGTTTGGAGTAAAACGTGAAACCTTTTTGATTCTCAAAATAGCAATAAAAGCAGTAAATTTAACTTGCTAGACAGTTGTAATTTGCAGAATGCATTTGTCAAACAGTTTGGAAATAATCCAGGGCACATTTAGATGAAAAAAAGTAGACATGGGCTCAGACTAAAAATGTGACCTAAGTGTCCTCCAAGGTTTGCAGAAATTAGGCGATAAACTTCATTATACAACTCAGTAATGGACAAAATCAAAAGGTGTTGTGTAGGGGATTTTGAACTTTGGGGAAAGTCAGATTTTTTTTCATACATACTTGGCACCTAAATTGCAACTGATTTGTTGGTCTTCCATTAACTAATTGTAAAACTGGTGCTTCGTTTAAACTGTGTTAGTGCATTTGGAAATTGGGAGGTATGATTGAAACACTGGGCTTTTTAGCCTAGTGTTTATTTGGCCGTTAATATCGCTGTGTCTGTGAGTTGCTAAAAACTCTTCTCCATTGAGTCTTGGTAATATGCAGTGTTGACTCCACTGTCATGGAAATCAATGGGATCTCATCGGTACAGCTGAGTGAAATCACCACAAAGGGTTAAAGAGATGCCCTAGCGTAAATAACAAGTGCAGCTTTTCAAAAAAAGAAGGCAAATAAATGAGCTCAATGGCATCTAGAAGTTGTGCAGTGTGCCACAGTGCCCTGTTTCTCTCAGGTGCTGCTAATTGTTTTGTTTGTCAGAGGGCTCTTGGCAGGGGGGAATGGTGTTACCTTTTTGTGATTGATTGCAGAATTTTATGCTGAAGGGGAGTTTTTCCATTAGTTGGATGAAGCCGTAACGGACTCTGTGCACATCTGACATTTTTATTTGTTACTGTGTTAATATGTAAAAATCAGTTTGTATTTCTGAACTGGATTTTCTTTTTAAGCCATCACAGTACCACAGTTCTAGCCCTCCATTCTGACTTTTAACCCTGTCAGTTTTAGACAGTTTGAACTAGGGCTTTCTCTGCCCTGCTTTCTTGCTGACACAAAATTTCTACAGATAATTTGATTATTTCTGCTAAGGGTGTTTGTTTGTAGTTGCAGCTCTCTTCTGAGTGTAATTCAATATTTTTGTTTTCTGAGACATCTCTCTTGTCTTTATTTTCCAGGTTGGTGAGAGGCAGAGAGTTCTGGTAACAGAAGAATCCTTTGATTCCAATTACTATGTTGCTCACAATCCTTTCTATGAGCAGGTACAGTTAAATAAACAAAATAACATCTTTTTGTTTTATCTTTGCTTTCTGATAATCTCAGCAGCACAGTGTGCCACAGTGCAAAAAACAAGTAAAGAAATAAGAAACATTTTCCAGGAAAGGTGTGACCATCAAGAATTGTTTATGAGATATTTAGTTTCTGTGTTGTAAATACAATTTACCTGAAATTATGTTAAGTAATACACAGCGGCTCTTTGAGTATACAGCATGAGGAGGATACATGCTATATATCCAAATAACATTATTTGGAAGGTTTAAGAAGCTCTTAATTACTGCAGTAATTTTAATTTCTGTGTCTCCAAAGCATCGTTTTCTGAATTGTGGAGTTTTAATAATTTCCATTCATCTTTCAGAAAATCCTTTCAGGCAATGCAATTTGCAAAAAAAATAATTTCAAGCAATAGGAGGGGTCAGAAACTTCTTTAGATTAACACTTCAGCCTGATATGTTGTATTTCCTTCTATGTACTTTCTATAAATGAATTCTTTCCACACAGAAACATTATCTTTGAGCTAGGAAGGAAGTAACAGCATCTGTTTCACAAAATTACTGGTTTTGCTCAAAAGCAGATGACTTGCTGAAAACCAATAAAATTGGCTTTTCCGAATCATCATGATTTCATTCTGGTTTTGCCTTTGGCTTGCTCTCCATTTTCTTGCACTGAGTTGCGTGCAGTTTGCTTTTGCTACCTTTAGTTATTGAGTTGTCTGAACCTGGAGAGGCTGTTGATGATGGCTGTGCTTATATAGTCACCAATAGTGCTTTCTTCTGGTTCCGGGTAATGTCACAGCATTTATTTATTTATTTTTGCTAAGGAGTAAGTAACATTACTGCTCTTGAAATATGTTTCTATTAGATAGCTGGTTCACTAATTATTTTTTCCTCAGTTTAATTTTTTTCAATAAATCTCTTTCTTTTATTTTTGTTATATCTCTCACCTCTGTCTAAGTCTTACATATCGCTGTTTCTTGCTTTTGTAGCTTATCTGTCAGATTTGAGGAACATGGTTTTCCATATGGAGATGAAAAATTGCTTGGGGCTTTTTAGTGTTCAATACTTGTTTTATGAAAGTTTCATTAATTAAAGGAAAAGCAGTATGTGCAAAAAAAAAAAGTGTTGATGTTTCATGGGGTGTTTGTAAAGCACCTAATACAGGTCCTGATTGGGACTGGTAAAGAATACACAAAATACAAACAGTAACATAGGGAGTAATTTTAAATTTTATTATGGAAGAAATACTTTGCATTATTGAAATGTATGTCTTTTCCCTAAAATCTTGTGTGGCATGTTTGACAAGGTTAATATCCTACTGTTTGCCCAGGTAAGGACAAGACTTGGTGCTGGTGACTAACTTCACTAGCAGTGAATTTAATGATAGTAAATTGAAAACCACTGTTGAGTCACTAAATATCGTATTATACTTTGGAAGCTGAAGCTCGGAGTCCTGTTATAGTGTTCTGTTAAATAGTTATCAAACCTATTCTCTCTTCACTAAGCTCATCTATATTAAAAGAGTTTGCTATTAGAGCCACATCAGTAGAGCTACACTGACAGACTTCCTGGTAGAACTGCAGCTTACATTTGTGGAGGCTTTGGTGGTGTAGTTTAAGGTAGTTCATTGAAGAGAGTAGTCTAAACAGACCAAAGGGTACTTTGCCAGAACAACAGTCAAGATGAGGGTTTCTGTTGGTATAACTTTGTTTCGTAGAAATAGGGTTGGGGATTTTTTCCTAACAGATACTTGTATCAGAAAAATGTAGGCGTGTACACCAAGCCTGGCTGCTTGGTTGTTTACAGTACCTCCCAGATATGTTCATTTAACCTCTTTCTTTTTCTGAAATAGTAGTCACTTACCCATGTCTGTCCTTGAAGATTTATATTTAGTTACTGCCATTTCGCATATGGAGGTACCAGGATTTGCAGAGGTCGCAGGCCCAGTGATACATAGTTACCTAATTTTCCTTTGATTTAAATTTGCTGGAGATGAACTATTGGGAAGAACTGTGATCTAGTCGCATTGTAATACTGTCTCAGCATTAGAATCCTGGCTTTGTGTTTGCCACTTAGTTCCAATCAGTCTCAGCTTGCCCATCTCTGAAAGGCAGAGATGTCTGCTTTTCTTGGAAGATGCTTAGGAAGCTCAGCAGAATCCTAGGATCTGGAACCTCCTACAGTCATGAACACCTTGAGCCTTCAGGAGAAAAAGGGAAACTACTGGTGATGATTTCCTCCAACTGAGACAACCAACACTTGTGATAGGTGAAAATGAAGAAGGGCACAGAGTTTTCCTCTGAAAATCCTTTGTACATGTAGTCTAAAAATCAAGCCATTTTAAGGCGTTTCAGCATCCAGAAATCAAGATATACGTATGTGCTCATCGCCTTTGAAAAGATTGCATTTGTGTGTGGGTGAGCTTCAAGTAAATGTGATTAAGTAAGTCCCCATGATTCAATTTTTCATTGTTTAATCAGGAAATGACTCTGCTTTTCTTTTTTAACTGCTTCTCTATTTTTAGAGCCTTTTTATGCCATTTGTTCTTCCAGCAAAAAGTGTTGCTCTTGTATGTCGGGCTTTTTCTTTTGTAACATGCATGACCTAGGAACATCTGTTATGCGGTGTCTTTTTTGTGAAGTTCTTATGGGACTGTCTGATATCATGGTTGTGCAAATTCAGGAAAGGGTGGCATTAGGTGCTGACCCAGGAAACACACTCATCCATTTTTACAAGCATTCATTGTCAATTATACATCTCAGCTGCGAAGGATCTGCGCAATCAAAATAAGGGCTTGTGCAAACAGAAACAAGGGCATAATTTCTGTCCTGAAGCATTTACAGGCTCAAAAACATTTAAAAAAAAAGTGTCATGAGATAGATGTGAAAATAGGAAGCTTTACAGCAGTCTGTTAGAATGGTGTAGTGTAAGTGCCCTTGGGAACTGTTTGGGTCTGGATTCAAATGTTGCAACTCAGGCCCAACTTTCTCATCAATCAAAAAACACAACTTGTGGAATCGGTTGGAGTTGAAAAGAGCAGAGCTAACACTGCAAAGCTCTTAAAGAATGCAAGCTGGAGATGTTACTGGTCAAGTGTGTCAGGGGCTATAGTGTATGCTGGTGACTAAAATTTTAAAGTTTTAGGATTTGCTGTGATGTTTATCAAAAATCTGTTTTCTGAGTGGAAGCTGGAGACACTGATGTTCTTTGTGGTATTTAGTAACTATGTCTTTATCTTTACTTGAAAGGTTCTTGTGCCAAAGGATCCTCTGTTAATGGGTAAGATGGTAGAAGTGAATATTTATGAAGCTGGGAAACATTATATGAAGGGGCAACCAGTGTCAGATGCCAGAGTTTACACTGCATCCATCACCAGACCGTTAGCAAAAGGAGAAGTTTCTGGTTTAACAGAGGTGAGTAAAAGACATTTTCTGCTTTACTACACTGGTAAAACAGCAGCTGTTCAAGCATAATGATTCCATGCTATGGATCTGTTATCATTTTATAGTTCCCTTTTTACATATGCATGAAGCTTTAATCTTTCCTGACAGATTGAAATCTGAATTTAAAAGGTGTTTTTGCTGATGCCCATAGCTTTACTTTGCTGACTATAAAGGCAATAATACACTTGTTTCTTGTTCCAGGGTGCAAGATGAGGAAAGAACTTAGTAGAATTGAAAAGATTTAGCACCAGTGATTATATAATTCAATGTATTTCAGTTCTAGTTTAGTGGAAGGATGAATCGGTTTATTTTGCTTTACAAAGCTGTTTTAAAAAAAAGTTGATTGATTATATGACTGTTAAAACATGTCAAAATTGGATTCAGAGATTCAAAATTAATTGATGGGTAGAGATACAGAATATTTACAATATATTTTGGAAGAAGGTCAACATCTGATTTAGTCATGTAAAGAAAATGAAACTCTTTTAAAAAGAGATCTGATCCTTATTTTACACCTCAGTAAATATGGCTGTTAGCCAAGTATTCTCATACATTTCATGGAGCTCTAGTTGTAAAAACTGATGGAGTGTGAAATGAAAATGTGTATCACATTTCTAAGCATCATTTGATGTCCTTTCTCCAGCACTGTTGTTAGGATCTCCAAAAATATGTAGCAATAATTTAGCACATGGAAGAAGGATAATTGGCAGTTTAGCAGCCACCTTGCTGCTTTTACAGTAAATTGTTGACAAGTATTAAAGTATATATGCATCCTTGTTAAAGTTCTAAGTAGTCATATTTAAAAGAAATAATCCATGCATACCTTAAGTGACTAGTGTTAAGCTAAGCTACTTGGTCTCTTGAATAAGCCTGGCTATGAAAACATGGAGCAACAATAATGCACCTACTGTAATGTGTTTGGCAGATCATGAAACTTAAGCACAAACACATTGCTAAACTCTCCTTTGAATACTGTCTGTGTGTATGTGTATATTGGCCCGATAAGGGTCTGTAAGAGGAAAAAACAGCCAAAACCCTCAAATTGTCTGGTTGCACTATGTAGCTATTTAAACACAGCTGATTTTTTCATCAGAACACTTTTTTTAATAATCTGCTGGAACAGAACCAAGTCTGTCGTTAAACTGAGTACATGCTGCCAGAAGCTTGTAGCATGGGAACAAGCAAGCAGACTAGTGACTGAAATTTTGTATTTTAAAAATGAGAGATAAAATTATTCAAATCAAGGATACTGATAATTTCCATAAGAACTCATTGAGATGTGTAGATCTGCTCCATCCCTTTGAGTAGGTATGAACAAGTACCTGGAATGCCCAAGTAAATGGCTACAGCAAGGAAATGATGAGGCAAATTGCTTTTCATTACTTTTGTGGCTGCCCGTGCTCCTTCAAGGGAGTATGTTGTTTATGTTTGGTCTACTGGACGTGTTAGGAACTTTTGCTTTCTGGAAGAAAGTACAATCTCAGTACTTCAGTAAATGGGACATCTTTTGTACATGGACGCTACAGCTGAAAGCTTTTAATCATGCTTGGCTAATGTATAATATATGGAACATGAACTGAAATTGTTAGTGGGAAGTTCCTCCTGACAAATCATATGTAAGTGGCAAATCAGGAACTTTCTTTAGGTTTCCAGGAAAAAAGTGAGTTTGTCACAAAAGTCACCATGGGTTTTTGGCTGGGTGAAAGATGCTCTTTATGTTGTTCTGTATGGTTGGACTGGTGGGAAACGTTTCCTGCTAGGTGTGCTCAAGACGTGTAATTCTAGCCTAAGATACTTATGAGCAAGACAAAAGGGGCAACATATGTCATATGACCCTTTATATAGCTTGTTATGTGCACAGATGGCAGGTTGGGGAAAGAAGGAGACGACTCAGAGCGTATGTATTCAGATACTCCCTCGAAAGTAGCCAAAGATCTTGGATCTTCAACAAGGTCCCAAGTGTGTCTGCCAGGTTTTCAAAAGGGCAGCATGCAGAACTAAAACCTTGGATAACTTTCTTGTTAAGTCAAGCCATCAAACTGTGTAATGGAGAGAAGGATGTTACCTAGAATAGGTTGTAAAAGCAAAAAATGAAAACACCTGTGGCCCTTTCACTTTCTCCTTCCCACTGTGCACACAAGTGAGCAAGAATTAGGGCCTACTTTACATTCCCAGGCTTGAAAGGATGGGGAGCCAGCTGGCTCTTTTAAGACCAGGCACATTTCTGTTGCTCAGCACCGAAGTTCTCTGGGCAGAAGCTCTTTTAGGCAGCCACCAACATCCTGCAGCTGGCATGCTATCTGAAGTGCCCCGGAAGTTTCTAGTGGACCTCTGGTCTCACCCTGCCAGTGATATGGCTTCCTCTCCACTCCTTTATGCTTGCTGGTCCATGATAAGAGCTAGTTCAGAGAAGTACGTGAATTTAAATGCAGATTGAGGTAGTCTAGATCAAAAGAATGTGATAATGGGCTGTAGTGCAGTAAAATACATGCTTCAGTCCATTCCCATTCAACAAAGTGCTTGGCTCTTTCCTAATAACCGTGTGTATAACTAGGGCTGCAGTGCACACCTTACAGCTCAGCATGTTGCACGAGTACTGTGATTAAGAGGGATAGATTGCTGAGTCAGGGCTGTAACATGGTTGCAGACAGTCTGCAGCAGTTACACTACAAAAATAGCATCTTTTTATCCGAGGCATCACTTGCTGTTATTAAGTGTTTTCGTTAGCTTGCATAGGACACAATAAAAGATGTTTCAAAATACATCACAGCTGTACTTCTCTCTAATGAGGAATGTTCACAGAAAGAGTGAAAGCTTTCAAAACTGTACAGTTTTTAAGGAAATTAATCATACGGCTAAAAAAATGAAGTTATAAAAATGGAGAGCACCATAATGTGAGGATGTCAAAGCAAGCCACAAACCCATCCTAAGCGAGAAGAAACTTCTATAAATGCTGTGTTGAGGAATACCTCCAAAGGATCAGAGCTTATCTGCAATTATGTGCTCTCTTTCTCATCTGACTAGGCCTTGGTTTTGTTTTTTTTTTACCCTTTTGACCACATGACTGGGATGACAAATTGGTCCAAAGAAATACAAGAAGTAGGTCACCAACTGGAATCAACAGATTTGACTGGAAAAGACAGAGTGCAAAATGTCACACAAAGGACAATTTACAGACTCCATAAAATATTCACGCATTATATATATGTGCCAAATAAGAAGATGACAAATATTGATAGAATTAATTCAGGATATTTCTAGCATATCTTTCTATCATGCTTTTTCAGTGTATAAAAAACACCTAATATGTATCTCCATTGATGTATTAATGATGTAGAATGCCTTAGCAGTTGTTATATTCTCTAAGGAAAAACTGTGACTACGTAGATGGGCTTAGAGTAAGGTCTTGACATTCAATAACATTAGGCTCTGTGGCAGAAGTTGGGACAGGAAGGACAGAAGAGTGTTGGAGTCAGCAGCTCAGGTTAAAATACTGTCAAAGCGATCAGACTTACTGATTGTAGTGGACATATTAAGTATTAAAATGCACAGGTGTTTGCCAGGATTTTTATTTTACTTCAGCATTATTTTTTTATAAAAGCCACTCAAAAGGGAATGATGTCTCCAAGTTGCACAATTTTACAGGAGAGATATTTTAGGGAGCAGATACATTTGGAAATGTCAGTTAACTCAGAAATTTAAATCTACTATAGATTTATTTGGGTTTAAAATGTGCAGTTGCTGATTCAGTAAGAGAACAATGTTTAGAAGATATATAGCAGAGGATATATAGGTGAAAGTTGAAATCAATAAAGCATGAACACATGCGTAAAGGCATTTTTGGATTTCGTTCTAGTGAATCTAACAGGATACATGTGGACTGGGTTTTAAAAAATATTGACGGTAACATTAAAAATGATCATTCAGACAAAACAAGCATATCATGAGTTACTAACTGCAATTACAAATAACAGTGAATAAATATTTCAAAGCTTTGATCAAGAATTAGTTCTACTAAGTTTCACAGGAAAAAAACAATATGTAAATGCTGCAGATATCCTTTCATTGAGGTAGGCTTGGAGGACAAAGCATTAAGGATGTACTGCAGCTTTTTGAGATTCAGTAAAGCACTTTAGCATGTCTGCTATGTTCTTAAGCACTCTGGTAAACTAGTCTTTGAAATTTTGGAGGTGGATTTGCAATGCACATAGTACTGAGTCCATTGTCACTAGATAATAAACATTTTTGAAAAGTCAGCAGTATATGTCAACAGTGTGAATGTAACTTAATTTTTAAATAACATTTTAATATTTTTATTTTTATTAATTTTATTTGGCCGTGTTTAGGGATCTTGACAGTTTCTCAGCAGCATAAGGTAAAATACCTAATAAATATATCTTGTTTACAGACAAATGTTTGCTCAAACCTAATCATTGAAGAAAAAAATAAGCATCTGCAAGAATATGATCTCTTGTTAGAAACGGAAATAGAGCATGTTATGCTTCTGTACTCCAAAAATAATTCTAGTTGTTTACGTATGTTCTGTGACTAGAGGAAAAAAAACATTGCAAGATGAGAAATATATGAAGAAGAGACCAAAGGATTGAGGGATAAAAATAAAAGGCTGGCTACCTGCCAGAATTGTAATACATTGCCAAAATCAAAGCCCTGTAAGTCTGAGGGCCTTTGGTGGGAAATCTTAATCAGATGGAAAATTAAGGCAAGAAAAAAATAATTTTAACAGGCTATTTAATTATGTAGTCATGATTATTTTATGTTCATAATTCCTGTTTCTATAATGCATCTATGACTGACTGACTTTTCAAACAAATACAGGCACATCTTTCAGTAATCTGTTTTCCATTGTTTTATGTGATAACATTCTCCATGTCCAACACTTCCCCTGCGAACAACTCCTGCTGACAGTCCCCATTTGCAATATCTCCTTTTGTGAGTCTGGGATCTTGGTGCACATCTCTATGGCTCCCAGGCCATGGTAATATCCACCGTTGGCCTGTTAAGCTAATAGCTATTCAAGTCATTGGGATCTTCAGAGGAAATGAGGAGTGAGCCACTGATTTGCAGTTAGCAAGCAATTGCTCGGTCATTCTGCTTGTTCCTTTTTTTCTCCATCCTGCCTTCATTTTTTGCAGTAGGTTATTGTAGCATTGTACTTCTGGATACTACTGAAGAAGCTTTATGTCCCTGGTCTCCCAGTTAGCCACAAGTATTTTCTAGTTACATTAGCAAAAGATGACTCTAAACATTACCCAGGCTTTTTTCTGATGTTAGGAAACAGGAGAGATGCATATATCAAACGCTTCTTTATAGCCTGCCAGAAAGAAGAATCAACAAAGCATAGCTTTAAGGGAACTCTCTGATCTCAGGTAGAAAGGGTGCTTCACTTGCAGGCAAAATAAAATGGAGAAGGGGGAAGAAAGTATCTTCTGCTGGAACAGAAGTGAAAGAAATCATGGCAGAATTGAGATCTCTGTATTGGAAACTTCCTTCAAGGACTTGGAAGGAAATGTGGAAGATGTACATAAAACTCAAGTAATTATTAAGCATAGTTTTTACATATGTTGGAGTTTCAAAGTGGTAGAAAACTTGGTTCCTGAACAGGAACTAGAGATTAGAGTTTTAGGAAAAAAAGAGAATGAGAAAGCAAATTTCGGATCCAAAAAAATGGCATAGAGGTGAGAGGAGAGGAATCTTTCATAAAATTACAGAAACTATAGAAAGTATGAGAAATGCTAATGAAAGATCAGAATTTCTAAAGAAGGAAAATAAAGCAACATAAAGTACACCTTTTATCTCTCTTGGAAAGCTACTTTGCAAAGGGATCTTTGCATCACAATGTCCAAGAAGGGGCAATTTGAGAAATCTGGGGGGAAGTTTCTATTTAAGATAAACATACTGACAAAAAAAAGGAACATTTTCTATGTAAAATAGTTTTCAGGTAATACTTCATGAAAATATGGTGCACTGTTTGGTGCTCTTGCATTCTTAGGAACATACCTCTTGTGGGCTCGGTTGCCTCTCTCTTTCTCTGAAACAACTCATTGTAGTATGAGGCATACAAATAGTTAGTGCTTTTGCATGTTTTAATCTGTTTTATTTAATGTGTTACTCATGTTCCCTGCTGGTTGTAAATAGAGGTCATAAAAGATGGTGTTAAATCCTTCTTAATTAATCTTTTTTTCTTATGTTTTCTTCAGTTATTTCACTAAAGTCACTATGAAGTTAACATAAGAAAAGAGAAATTTCCTTTCTAAGAGTGGAGCTTAATGCCATCTATGGATGTTTTTAAAAAGGACCTTCAAAAGTCTCATTTTTTCCTGAAAAAAATGACAAAAATTTGTACTGTGCCATTCCTTAGATGCTGATTTTCATGATCTACACGTTATCTGTGCGCCATGTTGGCTTTGTTTATCTGGGGATTTGAGTTGATTTGAATTTTTCTTCTGCTTGAAAGCCCAATGTTTCTCAGCTTAGAATCTGAAATTTGGGGTGGATTCTTTCTTATGGGCAGAATAGATTTTTCTTGCTGGGTTTAGATAAGCACTGGATTGGATCGCCTGTAGTGGTTGGGGAATTTTAATCAATGCTGGTCTTTAGGAACATGCTTAGCAAGTATCTGTGAGAAATGCTTGAGGTGCAGGTCAGCCACCTTCAGTCATAGGTATGGGCTAGGTGACCTCTTAAGTTTGTTTCCAGCCTTATCTTCTGTAATTCTATGAACATTTTAATTTAGCCAACAATCATTTGATGACGAGCAAACTGGAATAGAAGGTAGTTCATTGATCAAAACATCTCTCTGCACTGCGTAGAGGGTTAAAATACATAGAGATGATTTAAGGCAGCAAACCCAAGAGCCAGCATAAGACCTTCACCAAGTAGTTTTATCCTGAGGTCTTTAATTTAATGGGCATGTTGTCTTTCTGCCCATCCCTCTGGCAGAGCTGAATTTCAACTACAGTGATCAAAGCTCAGCTGAAACAACACATATTACATAGCCCCTTTTCAAACAAATGCTCTTTTAAGTCCATTTCAGGTGAAAAGATCTAAACTTCAGTTTATTTACTTTTCATTTCCTCAACAGACAGTGTTATTTGGCTGAATGTCACTGTCTAATCACTTTAAATTACATAATTATGTTAATCCTGTGCAGTGCATGCAATAAATAGAAATAGTAATGACTGGGATGATTCAACTGTAAGTCATTTTCTGGAGAATGAGAGAAGGTTAAACAGAAATGTTCTACCCCTCCTGCCTTCAGAAGTAAAACTCCAAGTCCTAAAATAGTTTTGCCATTTTTGTGTATTATTTCTAGTACTTGACCTGCTGATGCTGCACGGCAGGATGAGTGGGTGGGTTCTGCTCTCCCTTGGCATAGGGACAAATTGGAAGTGTTGTAGCCATGATAATTTAACTACTTGACACTGCCTGTAATATTTAGGAGTTCCTTTTAAAATGTTTTTTATCTTCAATCAGAGCTTTAACAAATAGACTGTTTGGAAAGAATCAAAAGGCATTTGTTTTTAGTAATGCATTATTTAATGTAACAGGTTTTAATTGGCTTTCAGGGAAAAAAAAAGTAGCAGCCACAACTTTTCTCAATTTTTCTGTTGTTTTGGAGGTCATCTATTTCCAACTCACTGTGCCAGCAAAAGTCATTATAGGTTTGACTTTTATACCTCTCCAGTAGAGTTTAATACAAAGGCAGGTGAAGGATATTCAGCCCTTGCATATGTTGTATCTTTGCTTGTAGTATTTAGTCATCCCTTTTCTTTTTATTACTACTCTTTAGATCACCAAAAAGCTCACGTAGGCAGCATTGTGCTCTCCATTCCTTCCCTCTCTCTCCTTTCCCTGCAAGCAAACACACAGAGGCATGAGATATTTATGTCTTGGATGGGTGATTTTTTCTACCGGTTCCTCATCTATCGAAGCTGTAATCGTGGTAGTCATTCTACATGAATACTTAAATGGGACAGCATGAAAAAGGCACGTGGAGCTCATGAAAGGAAATAGAGGTTTAGAAAGGTGATAGAGCTTTCCCCATCACCAAATGAAAGGTCAGTGGGAGATTTGATTTTACGCATACAAGATATTGGAATGTTGAACTTCTGCCTCTTAGAAATATATTTGTTGCAAAAACCATTGAAGTAAGAGGGCTCATTAGCTTTGAGATTGTTTTGAAGGCAAATAAAGATTACAGTCGTGAGATTAAGCTATTTTTTAACTTAAAACTGTTTTAAAAGTGTATCTCATTTCAAAGAAATTAGCAAACCATGTTAAAGGTAAATTAGGGTGTTCTGTATCCTTTAATATTATTACATGTTCAAAAATTTCTATTAGATTCTCAGTAGATTAATGGTTTTGTAATAGTCTAAAAAGCATCCTTTGTGTTCTTGTTGATTCTCTTTATGATAATGAGAATTTACTAAGATACATATAAATTTTGCAAATAACTTTTTTTTTATTCTGACAAATCTATTAAAACAGTGTTGAACTGAGCCAGCAATATTAGGATTAATTGTGAGTCATAGTAGAATACCAAGATCCATTCATAATCATAGTTTCCCACTCAGACTTTGATAATATTTGCATATCATGATTTACGTTTGTGTTTTTAATATACTTGTCAGTAACATTAGATCAGAGATTTTTTGTGGTGTCAAGGGTAATAAAAGGGGAAAAGGCTTTTCAGTAGGAGAAAGAAACAAGTCTTTTTAAGCTTTTATCAGTATTAAATTATATTTTGTGTATGAGGATGTCTACATCTAAAAATTTAAAGGCGAATTTACAGTGGCTGTATCTTTAACTGAAATTAAATTACAGTTGAGTAATAAGCATGAGGTTCTATTTGGTGGCTACACTGAAGAAAACGTATCTTGAAATATCCAAATGCCATACTTCAGTGAAGTGGATGTGAAATTCAGAGCCCTAAATTTAGTCCACCAAAGATATACTCCTAACTACACTAGAATATCCAAAGAACTTACTATGACCCTGTTGAATATATTAGAATGACTGTATCCTTAAAGGCAGTCCACAGAAAGTTGTAGTATCTCAGCAAGCTTAGTAAACTAGCGCTTCTTCAAAGGCTGCATACAGGAACTTTGTGTTTATACAGGCTGTATTCCATATCAAGTTTAACGTTCACTCAGGATCCTTTGGCATGTAATCAGATCAAAGTCTTGATCATGCCATTAGCCATTAAAGCATCTTGTTGCAGATTTACTGGACCAAACAACAACAGAAATAAACCCTTGCCCTCTTACTACAATCTCTCCCCCAATCTGAGTCCTCTCAAACTACAAGAGGAATAATCGCTTTAAAAGTTTGCGTTCTACCTCTAAGAAGCTTGTCTCACTGCCTGTTATATTGAAGGTTTTCATGAGACCTGACTCTTAAATTTATTTAACTTTAGGTTCAGTTCTTACTTGTAACAAGTTCCAAAGCAAGCTGTTCCTGTGGGCTTTATCAAAGACCATTAAGTAAAAGAAACATTTAGAAAACTAACTAATTACTAAAGCACTTCATTAAAGCTGTTCAAAGACAGCTTTACCTGTGTTTAGTGTATAGTACACTAATCTTGATAACCTTCCTCTGGCTACTTCCCATTGTGTATTTAAATGACTTGAAGGATTCCCCCACCTCTTATTTATTATTTCAGATGTTAGAACCCTTCTTAAAGATGCAGAAAGGTTTTCTACTGACTTACTCCAATGCCAGGCTAAGTCACTCATACTAGCTAAAATCCAGAAAGTATGACTGGATTTGTTGTAATTGTCTGATCCAGCATTGGGAAGGAGGAATATTGCTCTGAAAGACCTAGTCAGTATAGCATGAGAGGTGGTGGTGCTGGTGGTGTGATACGGTTAGTGTAGGTAGCCCAAATGCCATATACATTACCACTAAATTAAAATTAACACTCCATCTGTTTGCATGGTCCTTTAGGACCATTATGCCTTTCTTTTTCATCAGAACAGATTCCAAAGTTTGTTCATCTTTTTCACTGGGAGTTTGCTCTAGAGCAGATTCACAGGTGTGCATCAGAAACAGTTCATGTTTTGAGGTTCCAAAAGTGTCAGAGGGCTTCAAGCACAGTTTTCCTGTATTTGAAACTCAAACCCACAGGATGTTAAAATTTCAGCATATTTACTTTCATTTCTTTTACTGGAGTCAGGACCACAACCCAGGTTTGGTGTAATAATAAAATTATGATCTTGGGAAAACTAGGACATATTTCTTCCATCCTAGGTGCTGTAAAAACCTGAGATTTGGAATTATGGTGAGGAAGATATATGTACTTCAGTGGTACTTTAGCTTTTAGTTGTTGAGGTCACAAGCGCTGGCATGAAGTCATTTTTAATTAATATGCACTGGTGTCAAATCAAAACCAAAGCTGAACTACATGGCAGTCTAAGCCATCACGGTATGCAAGAAATAATATGGATTTTTCTCATGTATTCTTTATTGTGGAGAAGGGCTGACAAATCGTTTGTAAAATAAAAACATAAATTTGAAAAATTTTCAGTGATAAACATTTCTTAAAAAGAAATGTTCATTTTTCGTTGTTCTTGGTGATGACAGTCACACAGAATAATTAAGGGCCTGAAAGCAGACCGTGTTTGAGCTACGTAGCTCATAATTCCGTAAGAAAATAGTTATTTCCCAGCTCTCTGGCTCAACGTAAGTGAACAAATGCAATAATGTATGTTGATGTTGCTGTGCTATCAATGTCTTCTTTATGACACTTTTCATTTTGCCTTTTTACCTGGCCCTACCAATAGAAACACTGTTTTGTGCGACTTGGCCTGTAAAGAAGCCCTCTCCACAGATGCTGAGCATGTTGTCATTATACTGGTGTGGAAATGGCCAGCCTCTGGCACGGGACAACCTGCAGCCACCAGAAGAGTTCACCTGCCTCACTAGGTCCTATCCAATATCCTCTTTTCCAGTGGCTACCGGGTCAGCATCATACGTGTCCCAGCATATGTGATATGTGGAGAAGGAGAGCCAGTAGCTATTAATGACGTGATGAATTTATGTCTGGTTGTGTGATTGGCAAGGCATGGTAGTGTAAGGCTCACAGCAGACTCACGTGGCCTCTCAGAAAAAAAGGATTGACCACCCATGTACTAAAACATGAGATGGATGTGTGATTGATAAATAGTGAAAGGAATGAAACCTGACTGGCTGGAGAACCAGATGTCAAATGTAAAATAAAAAGCAAAAGCCCTGTGGAAATTAATATTCTTTTTCTTTAGTCTCAGTATAACCATGGGGTCCTTGAAATAATAGCATATGAGAAAATTATTCACTAAATGTCTTAGCTTTCAAATTGATGGATTCTTCTTCATAGATAGAGAGTTATATATACTGTGTCAGAACTTGAACAAATGCTCCATTTTGGATTGGGGTGTCTTGGAAATTTTTGTGAAAATACTCTTGATGGAACAAAGATGTGTAGGCAGTACATTTAAGCTCTTTTTGTCAAAACATCACATAGCTACAAAAACTACCTATGCATAATATCGACCAGATGGATTTCTGGTCCTCAGGAAAGCGTCTTGTTATCAGTACTAGAGAATTATTTTTTTTTTTAAATTTTGTCCTTGTTTTGACGTGATTTCATATGTGGTTGTAAGTCATTTCAGTCAGTCTGACTGTGCTTTATCTTATCCGTATGGAAACTGTTTTGCAATTCTCACGTACAAAATCTCTGATAAGTGCAGATAACATAATTATCATACAAAAAGGATGGCTGTGAATATCCATTTCTGACACACACAGTTTTTTTCTAAATACAAGAACTTTAATTTGGTAAAATAATGGAAGTAGTGCTTAGAATGACAGGAATTCTTTTCCTCTTTCAGCTATTCAACGTGTATCTCTGTCCAAAGAAACATTAGTTCATTATTTTTTCAGTGAGGAGTGCTTAAGATTCTGTAGCATAATCAGATTTTGTCACAGAACCACAGGGGAAAGCCAGATGTGTAGCTCTTAATAGCTGGAAAGGAATAAATTAGAGTTATACTTGGGAGAGTATCTTGTGTGATAAAAAAACCTGCTGTAGTGCTGTTAAGCTTTAGTATGGAGACATGGAGCATTTTAAAATCCAGACCCATCAATTTGTTAAAGACTAGATTAAGCCCCACAGTTATCATCCTGTGGGCTTGCGTTTCTTACCCCTGTAGACACCTTGTGTATGTTTGCCATTTTCAGGTCATCTTCTGTTTTATTTCTCTTTATCTCAGATTTTCTTAATTTCTTTTCCTGAAAGCAGTGTATTTTAGTATTACCTAATTTTAGGAAAAATTTTATGGGTTTCAGAGAAGTAGAGGTGAGTGAAATTCCTTTCAAAGATTGTGACTGTCATAAGAGCCTCACCTTTTCCTCACTTCGAAGGAAATGGCCTACAACTACTGACACTGTGTTTGAAAGAAACTCATTACCATTTTAATTTAGGCCTAACATTGCAAATCTGAAAAGTAAAAGAAGTATCACTGCAACAGTTTACTGTGTAAAATCATTCTTGTATCCTGCATTGCTATACAATGGCAGCATCCAATCAGATAGGTCCCTCGGCTGTGAAAAGGTTGGGACAGGTGGGAAGTGTAGACTCTTTGTACTTACGAGCAAGCTAGTTTGTTGAAACACTCTTCCCCGTGCTAAGCGGTGCCACCTCCCTCCCTTTCATATTTATTTTTTGTCCAGTTTTCATCTGGCCTTGCGTTTAATTTCGAAGCGCTATGAAGCAGAGGCAGTCTTTGTACAAGAAAGCTGCATTCACAGAGTTAGAGAACGAACAAGTGAGTAGTTGTACTAACAAAGCCTGGTTTCCCATGCTTTGGGTCCTCTCGTTCCCTCCATGTTTCTACAGCAAAACCCACAGCTTCCTCTCCACATCTTCTCTGACTGCCCTGTGGACAAAAATGTGGTGGTTTGTTTAACTATTGCATGTGATTTGGAGTTTTAGGGATACAGATTGGTCAGCAGGGTGATGGCAAAAAACAGATTGTTGAGGCTGGGCTTTGGCCTTTCCCTGAATGGGAGCACGGATGTAGATCTTTTTCTTTTCTACCAGCTCTTGACAGGAAGCTTACTGGATAGCTCTTCCATTGTTGAAGCGAGTGAGTAGGCTCAAAAGTTACTAGGGTGGACAGAGATAATGAAATGGAATCGAGGACACCACTTGCTCGGGAGTCAATTCCAGTTAATACTTGTATTCACCTAGAGACAAAAGCAACAACAAAACACCAAAGCAAGCTGTATTAAAATATTATGGGTTGTGCTCTACAGACCAGTATCCTTTTCTAAATAAAGTCAAGTGTTAACACTGCAATGACACTGAAGACCTATACTATGTAAGAATGATATTTCTCACGTACATATGTGCACAGATTATTTGGACTGTGAAGTGATGTATTCTGAACTCAGGAAATTCTAGAGTTTCAGTTCCTTTTTTCCATGTAAATGCCAACTGTATTATGTCTCAGACTTTAATTATGTGCTTATGCACTATTTTCACACACATACACACGCAGATTTGTTTTCTTCTGTGCACAGAGCTGAGACTATTCATTTAATAAGCTATTGTTAGATATTTTTCCTTTTCATTGTTTGTTGTGTAATAGCAGTGTTATTTGCTACATGCTGCTTAAACCTCACTCTCAAGGGAGTTATTAATTTCTTTCTAACCTTTCCTGTGACCCTCATAACTAAATTTTTGAGTGCTCCAGAAACAGTAATAAGTTTATGTTTACATTATCTTCCTGAAATGCAGCTTGTGTCTTCACATTTCACAGACGAAAATGAAGCAGATGTTCAAATTGTCAACTAGAAGGTTAGTCTAGTGAACAAATTTAATGGTGGTCAGTTTAAAATCCTTGGAACTAGATACTTACAAATTATTTAAAATTTCGTAGCATGTGTTCAAGCAAATTGCAGTGGTGACTGTTCAGCATTTAAGAGAAACTAACTCCAGGGTATGAAGTCTCAAAGAAAAAGAGGAAATTAGTACTTGTTACTTCATGGTTAATTCCAGGGGAACTGATTTTCTCCTCATGAGCTAATCCTAGGGATTATCAGATACAACCTGATCGAACGCCACGTAAAACCTGTGTGGGAGAAGACTGAGGTCCAGTGGATTCATTGGAGGCTCTCATCCGAGGTACAAATTGCCAGTATTTGAGCATGATAGGGCGCAAGTTCGTGCTTATGCACTTCAATCCCTTACAGAGACAGAAGTTGATTGTCTAGTCAGACCACCCTCTGAACGATACAAATGCTCTCCTGAGGGTAGATATTCGTTACAGCCTGTAGATTGGATACTTACTGTTCTTTGATGTCTTAGACAGAGCGCCAAGGTGCTATCATGATTATCTAGCATAAAATACACAGCAAGCCAAGAAAGGTTTTTCTCATGTAATCTTTATTGTGGAGAAGGGCTGACGAATCATTTGTAGAGACTGGGGATACAGAGCTTGTGTTAGAGCAGTTAGGCTTGCTAATCACTGAAAGTAACCATTGTTTGATGTTTCCATGAGAGAGTCCTCCATTAACTGCAGTTGAACTTGACTGAGTGTGAAATTAAAAAGGAGACTCAGATTTCAAGACACTCCCTCAGGTGCTCAAAAGTATGCTAACTGGCACTGTGGGAGACCTCCTAAAACAACTAAGGATGCTTAAATGAAAGAGGCCATGACAATATGAAAAGAAAACCTTTGTATTATCACTGAACCCACAAAGTTGGTCAAGATCAGTCACTCTTTATTAGCTGTTAAATGTCAGGCTTGCATGAAATGCTCCTTTTTGCCAACGTCTGATTCCAGTTGTGCTTTGTGAGCATCTACAGTCCCAGGAACTGGAGGTATTTGATACTGGACAGAGAAGTCTGTGAAAATGAATGTAAGAGAAATTGTCAGGAGACTACATATTAAGGCATTGCCTAGCTTTAAGAAAATGTATTTAAAACTTAAACTTGACAGAGATAAAAGGTTTTAGAGGCTAAGCTGGCTTCTGGTGACAACTGGAATCTGAGACAGGAATTGTAGAAACCTGATTGCTGGCTTGCGTTATGGCACTGGAGACACTTTAATCTTCTTTGTTTCTCTACCTGTAAAATGAGGGAGGCATATAGCTACCGGTATGGAATTTGAAACTTTGGAAACTAGTATCATTCCTAAATATTAAAAATGCTTATTTTATACCATGTTTATTATCCACGAGGTTGGAGTGTAAGAAGGGCCATATCCTTTGTCTCTGTGATTGTCGTATAATGCAACGTTGAAGACTCCTTGGAACATTCCATTTGTAATGCTCGGTTCTGCAGGAATAAATGAAAACACCATAAATTCAGGATTATGACATATTCTAGGATTAAGGGGAAGGCTTTAGCCAAGAATATGTACATATATCAGTTTATTCTACTTTGTTCCATGTGAAAGATCTTTAAAAGCTTTTCCTGATTTTGAGAGAGAATGTCCCCTGAGCTATTTCTTGGATATTTATCAGAGTGTTCTTTGCAAATAACAATTGTTAGAAAGGCTTTTAGTATTTTATTCTTTCTACCATCTGGGAGTATAGAATTCCTCTTAAAGATAGTGTTTTAATATATACTCAGAGTTCACTTCCAAGTAAAAGCAGTATTCTTCATTTCGCTGTTGATATGTGAATATCATTCAGTTATATTGGTGGTTCTTGTGACATGAATATATATTTTCAGATCTAGCTATTCATTTTACTGGGGTACTCTTTCTGATGGAAACCTTTTGTACCTTTGCCTGTAGCTACCGTTGACCTCCATATAATTGTCATTGTTATTCCAAGATTTAAAAGAAAAGCAGAAAGGTGATGGTCTCTAAAGGCTTGTGCTATAAAAAAAGTATATTGTACTTCATTTAATAATCTCATTTGTAGAGCAGTCTTTGAACGTTCACATACTGCTAGCTCTTTGTCATTCTTTCATCATCCAACAAAATAAACTGGGAAAATTGTTGTATTGTAAATATAACCTTAAAATACTTATTTAAAAAACAACAACAACAACAACAAAATCTCTATGATCCTTTAAAGAAGGAGCAAGCTGGAATCCTGTGGAATGATATCTACTAAGACAGGCCATGATATGCACACTGAAAAATGGTATCTACTGTTATTACAAGTAAATGTACATCCTGTAATTCACTGTAATGTATTTTCAAAGCCATGAAGCCTGTGCTTGTGATCTCTAGGAAACAGATTTGTCTGTTAGCCAACTAATTACCAGATGAGTGCCCAGAGCAAGCACCTGCCATCTCCTTCATAAAACTGTATTATGTACAGGGAGATAAATAGTGACAGATCCCCATCCTGAATTTGTCCACATTGTGCTGCTAGGTTCATTCTTCATTTCAAGTCATTACTTGGACAACTGTGATTTTTGAATCACAAACTTTTTCTGCTTAAAAGATCTGTCAGTTCTCTTGTGGTTGCAAGTGCATGACTGGAATGCTGGCTTGCATGTCACTGGTTTCCGGCATAGTGATTGACAACCCCCACACCTTATTACAAAAGAAAAAAGAGCTCAGAATCCAGACATCACACTGACTTATTTTTCAAAATGTTGCTTCTGACCTTGAATGACAGGTTATTTTGACAATGCATTATTTGTGCAGTGGGAGGATACCGAGTCACTAAGTTTAATAGCAGCACAAAATACAAATATGTAAAAAAAAGAGTCAACTCCTGGCTGGAAGCATTTATAGGTAAATATAGAGAAACAGGCTAAAACAAGTGTGTATAATGGAAAGCAGCACAAGACTGTGTTTTAAACATTTTGGAGGTGGTTTTGGCTTGTGTTTTCTTGGTTGTTTGTTTTTCTTCTTTTTGTTTCTTTTGTCAGTTGATCTTTTTGGTTGTTTCCCTCCTCCTCGAAGTGTACATCAAAAAGGAAGTCATTTAATCAGCCCCAGTTACTCGGCCTTCCATCTAGCTTTTAACTGCATTATGAATTTTGAGGCCTCATTGAGGGAATAATCCTTAAAGACTATTTGGGGGAGGAAAAAGAAGTAGGTAGGCAAGGGCCTACCCTTAAGTAAGAACATGGAAGAGAGCAGCGAGATGTCTGCCAAGAAAAATACCAGTGGAGCCTTACAGTAATGGTGGGAAGTTCTGGTACAGTAACTTACAGAGAAAGAATTGATTTCTCTTATACTCTTACACGGGAATATTAAAGTTTCAATTTAATGTTAACGTAGGAGGAGGACGTTCCAGAGGTGGGTCTGTGACATAGACAGAAAGTCACGATATGGCATGTCATTCCAAATCTGTGTTCCTATTGGCATCTTTGCTTTTTTTGATTAGGAGAGGCCATATGGTCAGATGATTCAAGAGAGAAATGGGGAGAAGTAGAAGGAAAACAGGACAGACAGGAGGAGATTGTAGTAGTAATCAAGGTGAGAGGTGGTTGAGTAATGGGAAAGGTGTTTTTTCTACGCTGACCAAAGGAATCAGACAGATCATGCAAGTGTTACTAGGAAAGAAAAAAAATGTTGTGGACTTGCTCTGCAGGTCAGGGGTAGGCCCTAGTTAAAGATGATCTCCCTAAGGGATGACAAACATGGAAGAAACTGTCAGATGTGATGCATCTGAGCTTAAGGCCAATCAATCTCTATATCCTCCCATTATTAAATGTGGTTTATGTTTGTATTTGACCATGGTCCAGCTGCTAGGAGTATTGCTGACCTGACTTGACTGGGTCATTTTTCGTGATCTTGATATAAATTAGGAATTGGTAACTGGAACGAGTTCAGCGTAGGGTCGCAGGGATGGTGAGGGGCTGAAGCACTTGGCCTGTGAGGAGAGGCTGAGGGACCAGGCTTGTTCAAGCCTGGAGAAGGGGTGGCTTCAGGAGACCTTACCAGAAGCTCCCCCAGTGTCTATGGGGAGGTTATTGAGAAGACTGACCCAAGTGCTTCACAGTGGTGCATGTGGGAGGATGAGAGATAGTGGGCATAAGTTGAAACAAAAGGTTCAGACTGGATAGGAAGAGAAACATTTTCCCCATGAAGATGGTCAAGCAGTGGAACAAAGGTCTAGAGAGGCTGTGCAGTCTCCATCCTTGGAGGTTTTCACAGCCCAACTAATTAAACCCCTGAGCAAACTAGGCCATAACTGACCCTTTTTTGAGCAGGAGGATGGACCAGATGCAGTCCGAATTATCCTAGGGTCCTATGACAGACAGTGAGACAGTTTTAGTGACTGCAGCTATTTACAAGATGCTTTGATTAATTTATTTTCTTGCTATAACTTCAGTGGTAATGATTTGGGGTTAACAGATTAAGAATCCTAATTATTGCTAAGACTCTGACCATTTACTGAGAAATTCATAATAAAGCTGTATTTGTCCTTCAGCTCAGTTCTGTCCCCTCACTTATATATTAAAACATAGAGTCATACATCACACACATACTCAAACACATATGTCTATATGCACACAAAAAGAAGCAGCAATATGAAATTCCTCTGCAAAAATGCCTGGCTGCTTTATTTATTTTTTCAAGGTTTCCCATTTCTTAAAATGGGTAAGTAAACTCCGTGTGTATTTGGAATCAGTGAATTCCTGGAATGGTGCGCAGCTGATAACATCTGACACAAGCATACTTGTAGACAGCATTTTCTCTTAACAACATAGCACTGTGCATTCATTGGAATACATGGTCACAGGGATGCTTCTTATGGGAATTACCATGTTAATTCCATTAGAAAAAAATATTTTGTATGCCATTTATTTTCTGCTTTAAGATCAGCATTCCACATTTGCTGAAGGCTGGTAGAATTTTGTAAGTAATAAATCAAAGGAGCTCTCTTAATACCTACAGAATTAAATGTGTCTTCCGGAACTATTCAATAAAATTTAATTTACATATTTTTTGGATGTGTAATCTATGTGACCTTCAGTAACTGTTTGTTTTTTAAATATGAAAAATGCCTCCGAAGTGTAATAGCCCAGAGTTTCAAATGGCGCAGTAGGATATGTAATGCATATTTTAACATGTTTTCTTTTAATTTGTCACACAGACTTGTGCATGATTATATAAAAGTCCATATTTTTAAACCCAGTAGTACAAGTGTGTAAGATGTACTTGGTCGGGCTAAAAAATTCAGAAGTCTAATTTATCTTGAGATATGCTCAGTCAAGTAGTTTTTCACAGCAGTTAGCTAACACTTCAAGCTCTAACAGTGCCCCTGAGCCATAAAAGAAATTTGCATGTAAGAAATGTTTTGAATCTATTAAAACCTCAGCTCAGAGCTAAAGAGTTGCTCTCATGTCTTTGTTGACTAACATGAAGTGAGATCTTAGAAAAAGCTAGGCTGTGATCGACAGGTGCCAAAGCTTAGGTTTTGATGTGATCATGTATTTCTTTCATGCACAGCATTTTAAGTCTGGGACTGGAGCTTCAGAAAGACAGCAATCAATGGGTCTGCGCAAGAGTACACAAAATATATTACTCCTGGCAGTCGTCAAGACAGAATTATTCAAAAAATAATCAGAAATGCATTTGATCATACACTAGATGGTTTAATAATTTATATTATACCTTATTAGCAAAGTCTTGTGTTTACTTTGTGGCTGCCAAAACAAGATGAAAGGCTGCCTCTATGGAAATACAAGATGCTTAGCTCAAAGTGTCTGTCTTTGCATTTCAGTTTGATAATTTCCCTTTTTTGCCTCATTTTGATTAATAGTATATAGGTTTAAATCTTAGAGTACCTTTTCCTTCATTGCAGTCCTTTTTAGTGAGAGCAATGCTCCCTGTTAACAACTCTACCAAAGAGTTTATGGCCTATCAAGACTTAAATTAGTATAAACAGATATTTCTGGAAACTTCTTTACCTTAGGATTGCCTCCAAATATTTTTGGGTAAAAGAGGCTTTGGATTTAGTTCTAAATTCCACTAAACTTAATCCTTACGCTAATCTTCCCAAGTCTTGCAGCTACAAAAGTGTGATTTTTGAGCTCAGCCCAAGAAACTTGCACTCTGACTAGTGATTGTGTGTAGTAAGTATCACCAGTTGTATCAGTTCAGAATATTACAAAAACGCCTTGAAGATTTTCTTGAAAAGCTAATGCACTGCAATTATTTTATCTAGAGATACAAATACGGACCTTTCCGAATTAATATTTCTATAAAGTGAGAACACAGGGATTGGACCAGCGTAACTGCTAGTTCCACAAATGAGATCTTTGCCTCCAACCAGGTTTTTTGACACTAAAGGTGCATGAAAGAGCTCTAATAAACTTGGTTTTCTGTGGAGAACTCCCCTCCCCACGAAACATGCAAGATCTTTTCTGAAGGTGTCTTATATAGCTCTTCAAGGCACAGTATATGGAAAGGTTTAGGGAAAAGAACATATATATGAGAGGATCTCGGATAACAGCACTACGGTATTGCAAACTCAGAAGCTCATATGACAGCCTGAAGCAGCTCTTGTAATTTGCCTTGTCTACTCTAGAAGGCTTAATTTTAGTTTTAGTTTCTGTAACTTCGTCCTCTCCCCTCTTTCTCTGTGCATGCAATGTACACTACAATATATACCGTATACTCTACCTGAAAACTAGGTCCTTAAACGGAGCCTACAGAAGGACATTTTGCCCAAATAAAAATATATATATACAGTGTTTTTCACTAGCACAGCATATCTTAATTGTATGTTAGTAAGAACTGATTATATTCCAGGCAGGCACGTCACTGTTGTCCAGACTCAGTGAGGGCCGCTCAGCCCTTAGCTCAGACTTAAGAAAGCGCAAGAACGCGGCCAGCTTAGCAAAGCTCTTCCTCTTCTCAGCGAGAGTTTTGTGCCGTGTCTTGCAGAGCTGCATGACAGACTCTTAGGAAGAGGCATCTGCCTGCAGGTGTCTCTGAGAGATTATCCTGGTTTTAAAAGCTGCGGTACGATTTGCAGAGGGGGACAAAAGACTGCCATTTTCTAAAAGAGCCTTTCAGTTGCAGGGAACCAGATGTACCCTTTTTTACAAACGCGTCTTCTGTGACAATAATGATGGAAATTTTCAAGGAAGATGGTGATATTGCCCATGTGTCAGTGTTGCAAAACAGAATTTTGGGGCAAACTAGAGAATAGTTCTAAGAAAATATGGATCAGATGAACATATTTATTACTTTTCTTGAAAGAAAATACTTGGCAGGATCATCTGAAGAGATACACGTCATCAAACAGAAATGCAGTAGTATTTTAAGTGATAACCTGTGAAGTACATCTTGAAGAAAAGGGTCGCTCTAGTTTGCAAGTTGTGATCTTTTCGTCCATAAAAGAAGAGTTAAATTTGTAAAGAATTCAGGTTAGCAAAGTAATAGTAGTAGTATGTCACAAATGCACCTGTTGAAAGAAAAACTTCTGGTTTAAATTGTTTGACAATCTCTTATATGATCTGAGATACTGTGAAAATCTGAAAGTTTTGAGCAGTTTAGCAAATGTAACTACCAGTAGAAACAAATGCATCAGAGTTCAAAATACAAGAATGAAAACAAACGCATAGTGAAATTGTGAGAATAGTACCTCCAACCCAGTTAAGTTTTAATATTAGTAAAATACTGTAAAAGAAAAATTTCATCTATGAAAGAAAATTAAAAATGGGTTTAGTGTATTAGTATAATCATCTAATTTATGGGAAATATTATAAAGTAGGGAAGAAAATGGGCCTCGCAACATTACAAGCTGACTTAGATGAAATACCACTAGGACGACTGGCCATGGGGACAGTGGTGTTCCCCACCACCAGAACTTTGTAAACCTTGCTAAAATCTCTTTTGCCATTCTGTCCTACTAGCACTATGCAGCACTACCTAATGCATATGCATTGCATATTGCAGTAGAGGTTTAGGAAAACAATATGGTAACAGAAAAACAGTATAGGCTATTCATGATCAAAATTACACCAACAAGATGAGACTGTTTGGTTTTATGTTGGAAGACAGAAAAACTGTAAAATAGAAATGAAGTGCCGGTGAAATCACTACTGAAAACTACTGCACAGGAACATGAATGAATGCATGAAACACTGATGCATTTAACTGTTACTAAAGGGGAAAAAAAAAGAAGGCCCTCAAAACTTTTTACAAATTGTAACTTGTGTTTGGGGTGTTTTGCTGGCTAGCCCCAGTCTCGCAGAGACAGTTAGAGAGGAACTGAGGCTGAGCATGAAGAGGAGCATTGAGGAAAAAGTTAGAAAGTCATTTATGAGGTACTGGCCCTTTTTATCTGTTTTCTGAGGGGTAGCATCTGGTCTTCTACAACTAAATATTCAGGACTTTACTGACTATCAAGCTGTGTAAAAATATTTAATAAGGAGTTGGGAGTCTGACTGTAGTCAGCCAAATTTTAAGTCGTGAATCAGTGAAAATTAAATATCAGAAGAAATCAGTCTTTGGTTGTATTGATATTTTTACGGCCATATCCATTCCTTTAAATCACCTTAGCCTTACTGTTAACGTACCAACGATACATGCAAAAACAGGTCATGACCATAAATCTGTGAGACCTGCAAAGAAAAGAAAGGCTTTATAATGTCTAGAAAGAATTGATTCATATATTAAAAAAACCTTAATACTGTATGGTTTCTGGTTCATTCTGCAGGCAAAGGTTAATCAGCTTTGATTTGGGGGGATAAAGTAGCTGTGGCCAGTTACTAAAATTTCAAATTGATTGTAATTAATAACTTAACAATGTGAAGCAGTTTTGTAGTTTTTGATGAAGCTAACATATTCTGCACAGTATAGGCTGGAGTAGTGTTGTTATTGTGCCTTACACTGTGGAGAACTATACCCCAATTTGCTTACCTGTTTCCTTTCCTCTGTTTACCCGGTTGATGGTCTTCTGGGTGCAGTATATATAAGAAGTCATCCTCATTTCATAGGTCACTTGCTCAGTAACCCTATGCCTGTGTGAATTGTGGCCTAAATCAACAATACTTCAGATGTTAGAATAGCATTTAAGCCAGGCTGTCATTTGCCCCTTTGATGCTTACTTACCTAACCAGTAGTAATCATTATTTTCCTTCTACAGTTGCTATAATGGATCTGATTCCTGAAATGGAAAACAGGAGGCAGTTACAGACAGTTTGAATTGCGCTGTCACACTTTCATGGGCAGGCACCTTTCTTGCAGCCTTGATACTTCTTCGAGTTTGCCCAGAAATACATTTGGTAAAAGAGGGAGTCGGTCATCTGGTCTGTATTTTCATGTGACGCTGTTTCAGCTGCTTGGAAATACAAGATTATCCAGATAGGTACTTTCTGGGTCCCTGACTTGTTTTACGTGAAACATGAAGGGAAAAAAAATAAAATGGATTAATCAAAAACCTTTTTTAACTGGAAAATTTCAAACCAATTAAAAATCCAGCTAAGCTCAGTCAAGTTCCTAAGAGATTATTGAAATAGAGGGAGGAAAAAAGAAATGATGAACAGAAATATTGAATCTTATGATGCAAGATCATTACACCCTTGCTTAATTACACCTTTACCACTTCTGCCTCTTGCAAATGTCACCAGATTACAGTTTTAATAGACGTTTTTCCTTTTGAGTATCTACAATGCTAGCATGCTGAACTGAACAAGGTTGCAAGAGAGAAGAGTTTCTTATTCTTTCCACTTGGATTTTCTGCTGAAATAGTGACTCAACATCTGTAACTTGTCCTGCAGTTAAAAGTCCTCATATTCTGGGGTATCTTGGTGCTTGCAGTCAGGTTGAGAATGGTAATGGCAGGCGCAGCAGGGAACTCGGATTCAATATGCTGAATGAGAAGGTGAGTGTTTTAGCACAGCTGCCTCCTGAGGGTCGGGGGAAAGGAAAAGCCCTGTGGGAGGATTTTCAAGCACCACTGAGCTGGCACACCAGGAGACGATGATTGACTTTAGAAGAGCCCTGCTGTGCAAAGGATTGTTGTGTTGTGGTCCCCTTTATCACTGGTTAGACATTTCTTTTGAAGAAGCCAAAAATGGGAGAGTAGTGAGATAGCAGCAAAATAAACAAATTAAAAAATCATCATCAAACAACTCTCTTTGATGACATAGAGGTCTGGAGATTTGTTTCTGTTGCTAATAGCTTCATTGATTTGGCAGTTAATTTCATTAGAAGGATTAACTTTGTATGGCATTGGTAAGATTTCTGTATGAAAAACTGATGACGATGCAGTGCAGGTTGAATTGTTGTCTTGAAAAGGGGTATTAATTTGAACCTCAATATAAAGAGGAGATTTTATCTGTATTGGGTATGTACAATCAGAAATACATAACATAGATTCAATCTTAATATGTGTGTTTCTTCGCAGGAGTTCAGACATGCACCACAGAACGGCACAAAGTGGAAAGCCCACCCTTCTGCTGAGATCCCAGTGAAAACACCGCTCAGCTCCTGGATGGCTTTGCAGCTCCCATGGCAACAAGAAGGAGGTGGACTGAAGATACTGTCTGTCAGCCTGGCTCTACTGGCAGTTCTTGTTATGTTTTACTACGGAGGAATGAAAACAGAACTGTGAACTGAATGAGGCTTTTATGAAAACAATAAAACTGCTGTTTAAAATCTTCAAAGGAAATACTTTTACCAAAAATTCTTTTTTCTTTTTTTTTTTTTTAAAAGCACTAATATAAATTGGGCAATAATTTGTACTCACCCTATGCCTTTCCTGCCATCCATAGGAATGTTAATAAGCTCTAGGGAGACCTATCTTGCCAAAAGTTGAGATCCTTGATTGGCAGAACAGTTAGTTGCATCTTTCCTCTTCTTTTTTCTAAAATGATGCAATGTTTGCATTGCTTACTCTTTTCATAACTGCTGTAGCAGGTAAAATTGCATGCAGGAAACTCATGAGGTTTATAAGAGATCTTTCCATTGAGTGATGTTGGTAATCTTTTATGGGCAGAACATTTAAAGCTTTCTTAAAATTTGCTTAATGCAGTGTGATGGTTTGATATGTGACTTTTTGCATTAGAATCAAACACTGCTGGGCAATTAAAGTTTGTCATTTGTTGCTATTTATTTTGCTGTCATGTCTGAAAGAATTTTTGTCCTTCCATCTTGCCTCTCTCTACTTCACAATGTGTTACTAGGCTTTGTTAATGCAACAAGAATTATTTTTTACATAGAAATAGTTTTAAAGCTATTGAGTTTTTATCATTGGATGGGAAGATGGAGTTCTGGTGGTAGAGTTCTGTTAAAAGATTGATTTAATACAGTCTCTATAGATTTAGTATAATGCTCAGAGACCTACATGTGAATCTCGTATTAGCTGTGCATTGGATCATGCTGTGTATAAGACAATATTGCTTTGTTAGAGGGGAGGTTACATTTTGCACACTGCAAATTTCTAACTATTTCTTCAAGCCATTTTTGTCATGACAGAATCTCCACGCATCTTGAGATTGTGCTGGTCAGTCAGGGACTGGACTCTGTGCCCAGTTCTGCCAGAAGCTGTCTGCATGATATTGTTCATTCGTTCATGCCTTGTCACCTTTCTGGATCTTCAGCCAAACTTTTAAAAGTCTGTTTAAAATCTTAAGAGCAGGAACTGTTTGTTGGGTTTTTTTAGTATGTTTGTGTTGTACCCAGCACAGACAAAGCTGAGCTGCCTACGTGGCTGTTGTGGTTTAAGCCTGGTAGGCAGCTAACACAGAGCCGCTCGCTCACTCCCCCCCCGGTGGGATGGGGGAGAGAATCGGAAGAGTAAAATTGAGAAAACTTGCGGGTTGAAATAAAGACAGTTTAACAGGCAAAGCAAAAGCCACACACAAGCAAAGCAGAACAAGGAATTCATTCCCCACTTCCCATGGGCGGGCAGGTGCTCAGCCATCTCCAGGACAGCAGGGCTCCATCACGCCTAACGGGGACTTGGGAAGACAAACGCCATCACACCAAACGTCCCCCCTTCCTCCTTCTTCCCTCAGCTTTCTATGCTGAGCATGACGTCCTATGGTCTGGAATATCCCTTGGGTCAGTTGGGGTCAGCTGTCCCGGCTGTGTCCCCTCCCAACTCCTTGTGCCCCCCCAGCCTCCTCGCTGGCAGGGCAGTGTGAGAAGCAGAAAAGGCCTTGATGCTGTGCAAGCACTGCTCAGCAACAGCTGAAACACGCCCCTGTTATCACCACTGGTTGGGTCACAAATCCAAAACGTAGCCCCATACTAGCTACAATGAAGAAAATTAACTCTACCCTAGCCAAAGCCAGTACAGTGGCTCTACGGTGCAGATTAATAATTTCCTAGGAAGGATGCTTTGTACTTTATAAAATGAGGATTCCTAGTAGTTACAGACAATTAATCAGGAAGTTCCACCATGATGCTTTCAGTACAGCTTGTAAATTATAGCAACAAATGTAACTGTCTTCAGGAAATTAGGTGTGTAATGACTTGAGTATTATAGTGCTTATTGCAACCACTGAAGGTCATGAGCCAAGACTCAACACTCATGAGATTTTTTTAAAAACCTGTGATCTTGATTAGCTTCTGCTTGTTTGGGGTTTTTTTTCAGGCTTTTCTTTACAACCAGGAATATGTAACAATCAGTAATTTACATTTCTAACAAATCTGAAATATTCAAAAAAACCCCACTTGACTCTGGGAGCTGAAATTTTCAGGAAAGTACCATATATCACAAGATTTTCAGGAAAACTATGAGTTGACAAAATCATTATATCTGAGCCAAATTTTTGCATTTGATGGGAATAAACTATGCAGATACGTTCTATGCCTCTAGCACTCTCTCTGTCAGCCACTCTAGCTTATCTAATCATAGCAATTACAGACTCATTGCATCAGCTGTTAGAGATTTACGAAGCTTGTGATTTAGATTCTGTGCATCATTGGCTTTAATGGGACCAGCTTATTTTCTTAGAAATAATGCAATATACAGAAAGAGGGTGAAGAAGACTCTGGAAATGTCATTGCCCACAGATGCAGTATATTCTTAAACTGAGCTTTAACCCAGTAAGTAGGAAGTGTTGTTTATCAAGTATTTTATTATCTTCCTTTAGATTTTGAGAGGGCTTTTTGACACTGTATTGTAGAGCAGTAGAGTGTTTGTCATTTGCTCCTGTTTATTTGCAACTAAAGCTTTCAAAGCCACTGAGCTGAGCAAGTCAATTCTGGTCAAACAGCTCATCTGGACCTTCAGGCAAAACCCAAAGTGCATGCTGCTTGAGGCTGTTGTTGAAGGCTGCTGGGAAACCTCAGTGAGTATGGAGTGAATTGTAGAAGTGTATCTGCTTCATGGAAGGGGTTGACCTGAACACATTTGACCTGTGATTTTTGCTCCCGTCTGGCTCCCTGAATGCTTCTAACTGCCGTGCCAGGTGGTGTTTTTAATTTTTACGTCAGCATTATGTTTGAGGCCTACTTCCACCAAGTATTCTCTCTTTGCAAGCCATGAGGGTGGATGAGAAATCTACTGCACTCCAAGTTAATGAGGTCATTGCAGGAGAAGTTTCCCCACGGTCAATTGATCTCACTCTTACACGTGGGTGAACACACTCATCACTAGAGAATGTGTCTGCTAATAAGCAATCTACATTCAATGCCTGTTTTTTTTCAAAGCAAAAAAGAATCTAATTTCCTTTTGGTACCAAGGAAGCCTCAACTATTTTTCTGAAATGTCTGTGGTAGCTCTGAGTTCTCTTTGGCTGTTTTCAGTGAGGAATCTTGCAAACCACAAGACTTGAATAGCAAAGACATCTTAAATCTCTTCTGAACAGCATTAAGTGCACGCTTTTTATGTCCTCCTTGAGCGTGGGTTTGGATGCTGGAGGACTTTGTCATTTAATCTTTTCATTGTAGCTTTCTGTTAATGGTATACTTGTTAGAAAAAGAATATGAAATTAAAAATGTGGTCTCTGTAAAGCTTGTTCTATAAAGCAGAAGAGAGAAAGAAGAAGAAGGTACCTTTTGAGGAGAGTTCATCCACCTCTATCACATCATTGCCTGCACATCTCTGAACATCTGACAGCTTCTGTTAATTTAGTTTCACTCCCCAGTTCAACTTCCCGTATGGAAAGCTGGAGTGGTTTTTGAATAACAGCAAGTAATATCTGAAGTGGCAGCAACTGGCAACTCTGACATTGAGCTTGGCTGTGGCCATTACCCAGAATCCTTCTGCTCTTCTTGAGAAGCAATTACAATTTCACAGGTTGGAATTAAAATTCCCTGCGGTATGCAATAGAGTAACTGAAACTGTCAAAGTGATTTCAAGCTGCTAATCTCTCACTGCTCGAAGAGTGAAAATAGAGCCCCTCTTACCCAGGCACAGATCTGACAACTTAAAAACTCCAGCCTTCCACTACATTTAAATACATATGGAGAGTGGCTTGATCTGCTCACAGAGGATATCTGTAAAGATGTTATGTCTATGAACATTTGTGTGTTATTAACAAGTCTATCTTTTTTAACTTTAAGATGTGTGTAACTTCAGGAACTAAGACAAATATAAAAGAAGTCTTATGGAAGAGCTCTGAGAATTTGGAGGAATGAGTAGGCATGTGTTTGTTTGTGTGAGGCTTATTAAAATCTTTATTTATGTATTTTTGAACATGTAGTATTTTTTGCTGGAAAAATTGCTTGCAACTTTCCTGAGTTTTATTTTCACATACTTATAACCCATGTTTTATTTCAAGTGCACTGTGTTTGATTGTATAGATAGAAACAAAGAGCATTTAGAAATCAAAAACAGAGGAAGAAATTGAGAGGCTGTAAAGCTAGGGTGCAAAATGGAAAATATTAGTGCAAAAGCTGCAAAGCAGGTTTGAACTAGGAGACCCAGCCCACGGAGTTAGGGACTGTTTTTAAAGCACCATTTGATTTGTTCAGAGGCAGGGTTCATCCACTAGGTAATTGAAATTACAATGATTGCAGGAAAGTACTTGTGCAAATATCATTAAATGTCTTTTAGTTGCATATTTCATTCATGTATGCACTTAACATTGAAGTGAGTGCTTTTTTCTTTCAGTGAAGAAGCTTCAGTAGCTGGTGGAGGGGAGACGAATTATGAATAGTCCTATTTTTTTCTTAAAGAAGCCCAATTAAAAAAAAAATTGTAACAAATAATCATGTCCCTGCACCTGCTGGTATCCCAAAGTCTGTTAACTCCTACTTGGGAAGCTGTGGTTATGGATTTGGATCATTTATGCTGTAGATCTCCTTGTGCTATGTTGTGACAAGTTGGCTGTTTGAAAAGTCATGGAAGTGCCGGTGTTCCAGTCAAAAAGGTAGTCAAGCTGATGGCAGAAAAGATCTTCGGATCTCTTTGTTTCTCTGTTCCACACCTCCCTCTTACACCTTTTCACTATCTGCATAGGCTTCTCTCCGTTCCCTAACTCTCTTCTCATTCAAATCTCCTTTATCAATGTCAGGAGTTTAAAGAACAGTTAGATAACGTGTTTAAGTTTCCATGTGATCCTCTTAGGAAAGGAAGGTAAGAAAGAGGAAGGTAAGGATACGTGGTCCGTTGATGAAGGTGGTGTGATGATCAAACATCATGAGAAACTTATGCAACAATGAGAGCTACATCATCACCTAAAATAGATCATAAGATCTGTCTTTGTGCATCCTTGTCTTTCTGTACCTGTAATCATTAGTTGCTCCCTCTTGTATTATCACTCAGAGTAAACTGCATTTCTTATGTACTGCTGGAAAAATCCAGCATGACTAAATTACATGTACTAGGGCAGACTGAAGTACAGCACTAATGTAGACTAAGATGTGCAGGTATATGCAGTACTAAAAAAAACAGCAGCCAGTGCAACATCATCTACCTGGTATTCACAGCTGAACTTTTTCATGGAGTCCTAGTTATTAACATGTGAATTCCAGGTATGAAGATCCCCCCATGTGCAGAGAGCTATCATTGAATAGGAGAGGAGTGGAGGGGGAAGGGAGAGGGAAAAGAAAAGGAAAAAAAACCCAACCTTGACTAGATATGTTTAAGTACAAGAGGGTGTTGTTCAGTAGCTGCATCACCAGAGAAATGCATTAGCAGTTCAGAAGGAAGCTAAATACTGTACAGTGACATGCAAAATCTCTTCTTTGCACCTTTTGCTTCTTTTTCCTAAATACATAATCTGCATTCCAGAGGGATGAAGATTCCCCTAGCAAAACCTAACCAGATCAAGAGGGGGAAAGTCTGCTTTTTGATTGTGGTGATTTAATGCTTTTTTCACTGAGGGGGAGAGGTAGGGTGTGTGAATCATATCCCATGAATGGAGAAAGAATAATATTTGAGTATCTTTTCAACAATATTTTATTGGAAACTATTTAGCAATGATAGCCGTTCCTCTTGAAAAGTGTTGTTAACATGATATTTTATAGAGAATGATCAGCCTTGGATGGTTTGCTGAATGCTGGTTGTAGGTAATGGAGTGAAATTCCATGCTGGTGACCAGATTATGATGCAGATTTGTGTCTACAACTTGCGTGCTTTAAATGTCCCATCTGTCATTGAGTGTGAGAACAGGCTAGTTGTGCTCAACCGAGCGTAAAATATTGTGTCTACTCCCTTCCTGGGTGGTGTTTGTGGGGACTGGTGTAGAAATGGTTAGTTGGCAATGGGTTACAGATTACAGGAGAAGCTTGGAGATGATAAACACACCAAAAAAAGGGCCATGATTGTTTGGCACATAGTGTGAATTGGGGGTCTGAGAGAAATTAATGTGGTGAAATCGTGACATCATGGGAAATTTGACTTTGCATAGTTAGGATCTCATTATAGTATAATCTGAAGAGTAAAACTGTTTTACGGTGCTTGGAAGGCTTTGCTGCACAGACACCCTTCCCAACTGCTCATAACTCTTGGGGTTACTGTGCTGTGTTAGAGCAGTCTGTCTCACCACGCTAGCTACTGCCGCTAGTTTCACAGTCGGAGAAAAGCAGTCCAGCCCACCTGGCCTCTGACGGCAAGTTGGGCACGTACAGTTTTATGGAGCAGGGCACTCCCGACTAGTTGTCACCTATCGCCTTGTTTTGTCAAAACATTACATTTCTTATTGCAGCATAGGAAAAATGGGTAAACTGTGACCAGCAAAGAAACTTCCTCAGTCCAATGGCATTCGGTAAATAATACATGCTATTTAATGATTGCAAGCTTCAACTATTTGTTTTTTAAGTACCTCCATTCCATTCCTTCCCTGTGAGCCTACGTTCTCTCTTATCCTTTCTTCCAGCTGCTTCGCCCAAGCTCTTGGCACCTCCTTTTGTTTTATGGAAGATGATGTGTCTTCAGAAGGATAAGTATTAGTCTGAGCATGGTGGCTGCTTCCCTGAAAACAAGAATGCTGCTTCTTCTGTGGAGCTGATTTGCCAGAGGTATCAATGTTTGGAAGCCATTGCGTTGCAGTGTCTCTCCTTTAACTGTGTAGCGTCTGGTTGCCATAGCCTTTGGGTTTTATCAGAAACTCCCATTTGCTAGTAAGCAGTATTAAAAGGCCTCTTCTGTTGTGCTATATTATTTTTAACCTTGCAGACCCCAGAAATGTAGTAATTTGAACCAAGAGATAAATACATCGATGTCAGTTGAACGTATTAAATTTGATATCTGCTAGTGGCTTTATGAGCCGTAAAAGTCAACATCTAGCAATCATTAGCTACAAGATCTCTATACAAGGGATTATAAAGGCCCATGTGTGACATGGTCTGCAGAGTATTAGTATGAGACAGCAGAAGGAAACAAGTGAGCAAGTTACCGAGTCAACCACACAGATAACCAATAACAGAGGGAAGGATGTTCCCACTCAAGGGACAGCTTAATCTCCAAGTATTACGGTAATATTAAGGAAATAAAAAAAGACAGATAGCAGCTTGGCTATGCTGCAGCAGCCTTAATTTGCTTCTGTCCTGCTTGAATTGTTTAGTAGGCAGAAAGGGCAATCTGAATGACAGTCTCCAGCAGAAGGATAAAACAGAGCCTAACAGCAGTTAACAGCTTTGGCTTTGTGAGAAACAAATTATTTGGTACAAATGTGAACCTCCTGCACTTCCATATCTCCTTCCCATTCAGCTCTAAAAAGAGAGACCTTCTTGTTTTGATTTAGTTTTCTTTGGGGTTTTTTTTTTTTTTTGCAAACACATGTTCTTGTTCCCAGAACCTATTTTATCTGACTCTGAAATAATACTGAACAAAATCATTCACTTTTATTTTTAAGATGAAGCTTGTTTGTGTTTTGTTGAATCACCTGTGAGCCTGAATCAACCAGCACCTTACTTGTAGGGGGACGGGATTAATTTTTATATTGATTTGAATCTGAACTGGAAGTTTTCAGTTGGCCTGTGGAGCACTACTAAGGGGACCAAGAAAATGAAGCCTAACTGGCAGTCAATTTGCTGTATTTACTGTGTCTGCCTGCAGATTTACCAGGATTGCATACTGAAAATTGCGGAAGCTAACTAATCTAAATCCACTGATAAATTTTCAGTTTCTAGCAATTTATAGTGACATTAAAATCAGGCACACAGATAATTTCATAGCTTTCCCCCCGCATATATCTACTGTAAGAATTACCACTGCAGGACAGTAGTATTATACATCGCTGTCACCATCTCCTCTATGGAACCTCTGCTACGCAAGAAGAAAAACAAATAATAAAGATCAGATAAGAGAGAGTTCCTAGACTTCGTAAAGAAGTGGCTGTCTTGTGCCTCTGTACAAATATTCATGAAAGGTTGTAGTAAATTGCAGTTTCTGAGTTCAGAAAGTTTGTTCTAGAATAGTGTTCCAATGTGAACTCTGCGTTTGCGTTAGTAGGTTTAAAACAAGAAGTAAAATCGCTATCAAACATAGTAAGTTTTCATGCCGTTGTAGAAGGATGGAGGAACATTTCTCTTTCCTTACCTCGTAGCAGCAGGAGTTTGCCACTGTAGAGGTGGATGAGCCTTAGACGCATTGTATGTCGAACAGCGGCAGGGCTTCCAGGGCCAGCCTTTTGTCACCTGCGTTTCTTTTCATAGTCTTTGAAAGGCATTTACTTACCATGTATCCTGCAGAAGCCTTGTATTCTCCGATGTCCTTTAATGAGCTCGGAAGCACTTGTATGTACTGCAGAAATCCAGGATTACAGTTCCAGCTTTCTGAATCACAGCAGGGACAACAAGCCATTTCGGCCTTTCACATCAAAGTTGTCATAAGAGAGTTCAATAGTGTATTTCCTGTTCTTGCTGCATACACTGCTGCAAAAGATGAGTCATCAGCATATAAACACTTTCTTGGCCTCAGAATATCTGATTTTTGTGTTGATTAGCTGCCCATTTCATTTCTCTTTCCACACTTATTAACTCCTCTAACTAAGAATAATGAAATTGGGTTACTGCCAATTGTACTTCATATTGGTGCAAATGTAGGAAAGTTGAGGCAACTGATAAGTACTATCTTATCTGCCAGGAAATCCATGAAACTAAAGTTCTAGTGATTCACATTCGCAGCAGTAGCTCGAGCAGAAGACCTGGAATAGTTTCAGTAATGAAGTCTAGTCCTGTGGACAGTCTTGCACTGTGGTGTCTAATGGTGTGCTTGTGAGCAAGGAAAGTAAATGAAAGTCTGCTCCATGGAGGGAACATATTTTATTCTGTTTTCTGGAAATGTTTAACAATCTGGCCCAAACTCACTTGACAGGTAGAATTGACAAGGTCTCCTTGCTTAAAAAAAATGACAGTGTACTAACTAGTCTGATTTTCCAGTTGTCAGAGTTCAGTTATCTAGACATGCTATTCATGTTTCAGGCAGTAGAAGCAAGCTGGTGTGATGGCCCAATCAAGCATAAAACTTTTCTCCTCTTTTCTTAGGCACTTCAGAGTTAGTTGGAAAGCAGAAGTTTTGGCCTTATGAAGAAGGAATGCTATAGATGGTTCTTCCCATACCTTGTTAATTGTCAATATGGGACAAGCTGTAAATAATACAAAGACATAAGCAAAGGAAGAATTTTAAATAACCATATTCTGTGATGCAGTATGATTTTAAAGTAAGCTACATTTTAAGAGTTTTATCCATGAAAAGGCCAGTTACAGTATTTTGCTCACTTTTCTGTTTTTTCTTTACCATCAGTAATGCTGTGAGACTGCCTGGGTCAGGTAGCTCATCTAATTGAAGCAGTTTTTTGACAGGGTTCATTTTGAGCTGGGTCGTGTTGCTGAACTGACTCACTGTGCTGTTGCATGAGCATCGTTGCAAGGAAAGGGCTGATTTACATTGGCCTGAGCTGCCAGAGAGCCACACTTTGGGCCAAAGACAAGGATTGCGTGAGTCTTCCAGGCTGAACTGCTTCTTGCTGGTACGGCTTTGGAAAGGTCCTTATTCTACCACTTTATTTCAATTACAGAGTTGCAGTAGCATGCTGTGGCCACGCAAATATGTGACTGAAAACTGAGTACTGTTGTGCAAGCACGGTAGAGCAGAGCCATAAAGTTGTTGTTTGAAGACCTCGACACAGCTTCAGAGGTAAGGTGTGCTCAGGAACTGCAGAGCTGAGGTCACGGCCCACAGGGCAGGCAGGATGTTGCTGAACTGTGGGGTTTCACAGTACTTGAGTGATCTGTTCTGATCGGCTCAGGATTAGTTGATCACAAAGGCCATATAAAGTTACTGTCGACGTGTCTTTCCCTTAGGCTAGTAACTCTCTTTTTGATCTCTAGAGATACATACATAATACAGCTTTTCTTTGCTTTGCTTTTTTTTTTTTTTTTTTTTTTTTTATGGAAGCACAACGTGCTGGTTGCCTCCCAGGAAGTGATATTTATGTGGGTAGAACAGACTTCATGTTTCAGGACTCCCAATCCATCCCTTTTGTTAGCTGTAGAAATCACTTTAAAATCCAACTGGCATGCGAGTGGGTGGTTTTGGTTGGTTGTGGTTTTGGGGATTCTTTTCTTTTGTTGCCTACTTTCCTTATGCACATGCTGCTAAATTTCTATTTGTTAAGGAAGTACAAAGGAGGAAAAAGTAAGTTCTGCGTCATTTCAGTTTGCCTTTGTGCGATCTGGTCAGAGCCAGCCAAATTCTGGGCAGTCAGCAATGTCAGCAAACATAAAGCAGATATCTAGAAAAGGACTTGGAGCTTTAAAGTCACATTAAGACTTTGTTATAAACGTCTGCTTTGAAGACTTGCACTATGACACATGCAAAAAATGTTAACTTCCATTAAAGGCTCTCATGAGATTTGTTACCAAATGTTAGCAAATACTCAGCAGGACATTTCAAGGGGTACATTCCAAAAGTTTCTATCATGCATTTGATGAAAACATCTATAAAAAAACAATTACTGTAAAGAAGGAAACACTGTACTTGCACCAGATTGATATTAAATGCAAATTTGATTTCTGGGAGCAATTTAGGAAAACAATGACTTTTAGTGAGAGCTTAATGGAAATGTGTGAGAATAGAAGTGGTCTTTGCTTGGCCTTCTGTCCACTGCTCACAGAATATGTAGAAAGCAAGTGATTAGACATTTAAATTGTGAAACACCGGGAAAAAAAGCAGTTTACCATCAGTATCCTTAATGAAGTATTACGGGCATCCTGCTACTTCTAACACTGCATGTTTTGTAAGTCTTTCCCATAGATTAGCTTATAGTCATTTAAGGGTATATACACTATTTGTATATGTATTCTGGTATATTTTTGTCTTTCTCCTGTTCATTCTGTAGTCAGTGGCTTGAGAAAGCTTGCGTGAGTTTAGGAAGAGGAAAACAAGGTTAAAGAAGCGATATTGTGTCTTATTCTAAGGCTCGGAAATTCAGTTGTTTCAATTTCTTGAAACAAATACCCCAGTTGGGGCCAGTGAGGGAGAGAGCTGTCTCCCCTGCGCCCAAGCCTCCTTGCAAGACAAATGGCTCCATTGTTTCTGTGGTGTGTAAATATCGCCGGTCCTGGGGCGTCAGGATTGCACGCACTGAGTGGGTGCTTAAAGAGGTTGGATCAAATACATGTAGAAGATTTTGAAGATAAGGAGTCAGTAATGATAAGACTTGTGTACTCTCTGGCCATGTTTTGGTGGTACAGTAAAAACACAAAGCACTGAGCTTGTGTAAACTTACTCACTCTGCTAGTTCAAAATATGTCGAGGAGTTAACTTTCTACCAGTAGGCTTTATTCCAGATAAGGTATCATTTTTCCCTCCACAGCCAGCCTAAAAACCTAATGCTGCCATAAGCTTTCTATCATTTACTTGAGCAAATTCTACAGGAAACGCAGTTACGTACCTCTGCCTGACACAATGCACGTGTGTTGTAGGTGACCTGATGTCGCGCGGGTGTGGAAATAGCGAGCTGGGAGACTGCGGACGTCTGAGGCGCGGGGTGGGACGGGGTGAAGCTGGGCTGTGAAGGCTTTCCAGGGGACTTCACAACTCTTCAGGAGTTTGGGAGAATTGGGGCCTAACGTGGGGCTGAAGGTAAGCTGTAGAGTGGCATATAGATTTTTAATTTTTAGTGCTATGAGGATGTTGATATTTATTTCCCTTTTAAAAACAGGAGTTGCCTTAGATATAAGGGCTAATATAGTAGCCAGCAGGCTGATCAGATGTTACAGAAGAGCACAACAGTGCTGGTGAGCTCGTGAACTTTGTTTTGGCTGTCATTGGCATTGTTAATGCAGTAGGCTGAAACAGTTCTTCACAGAAGATCAGTAGTCACGGAGTTTTGGCAAAGTCCTAAATTATTCATGTTCCTAATAAAAAAGAAAAAGAAAAGTTCTTCCTGATTTATGTTATACCACTGCCTGTTGCTCTGACCACGTACAGGAAATAAAAAGCCTTATGCTGTTCCTGAATTACACAGACGGCTTCCACTGTGGAGTGTCCGTCATAATTAGCTGTCATAGAATTGGAGCAGAACCCTGCTAAAACGTTTGGTGTCTTAAGATGCCATCTAATCTCATAAGGTTTTGGAAGGACAATTCCGCCCCCTCTTAGTTTTAGGGGGAGGAACACTTTGTTGTCGTGCATCTTGTGCAGTGTGAATTCCCCCTTCAGTTGTGTCTGCTAGAAATGGCACTTTACCAATATCTGGGACCGTTATTGACTTTGATATTGCAGACAATAAAAAAATCACTCACAAACAGACTTCATTGTTGTGGTGGTTGTTTGGCACCTCCTTAAAATACAGTTGGATGAGTTTTAGTGACTTGTCAATGTCTGCACTTAGCGTGAGACTCTATAGACAGCAGTTGCTGCTGGAGATCGTTGTTAGAATGAGATGATCTTGAAGGCAGGACTGAGTGGGCTCATTTAATTCCAATGTAGCAAAGTGATTTAAGGGCCTGCTTCCCTCTTACTTTGAAGTTGGATTTATCTGACTCAAGGATTCCTGCATTGAATACATTCCTGCAGTACGAACGCAGCACCAGAACTGCATGCAAAGTTAATTTTTTTGGAAATATTAATTTATCGATATTTTTTGATACATCTGCTTATTTCATATTTCTTTGCCCACCAGACAGTTAGGGCATGTTTTCATGATTTTTCTTTGCAAATGTCCATTGGAGTATGGGATTCTTTCTAAGGCATGTTCAAAACCTGGTACATACTTTTTTTTAAATGAAAGATTAAATCCTTCTCTCCCTATTATTTTATCACTCCTTTTGTTTTCATTTATAAGGTCACTGCAGCCAGATTTTTTTCTAAGGTGGGTTTTCTGGCCCTTTTTTAAGGGCTTGGAGGTAGGGGAAAAACAATTATGTAAGAGAATGATTTTCATTCCACTAATGTTGATTCACTTGGCTCATAAGAAGAGCTTATTGCTTTGTTTACTTGGAAAGAATGAATATCAACACATAAATAATCAGCTGAGAACTAGATTTCCAGAAGGAAGAATTTTCCTACTCACTTTTCTCTTAATTCAAAGCAGTATATTTTAAAATTGATGTAACTCACAGCCTTATGATGGTCACATTACTTTCCCTTAGGAGTAAACACAGACAAAAGTGTCTGCTTAGTTTCCAAACTAGAGAGAAGTTGTTGCCTCAGGTACTCAAGCTTCTATAGAAAAAAGCTTTCCATAGCTCTTGTAGCTGTACATACTGAATGTACCAATGTACCTGGGGACTTCCATGCCAATTTTTAAGAAGTACTAGGAACTCTTCTTCAGAAAGACACGGAAAAACAATTTACTGAACAAGCCTCCCAAAAGTGCTTTTTCAGACAGTCTTTCACCTAGCTAAACTACTCAGACCTGACGTGCTATAGCTGGAAGAAACTAACCATATCATACAATTTCTGAACTCATTTTTCCCTTCCTTTCGGTCTTGGAAAGATGTGTAACCTGACAGGACAAGAGGGTTGACCCTTTCTTTAGACCCTATTGCAGTGCAACACTCAAACCTCCTTCTGGAAAATCCTCTCGGGCTAATACACTGCAATCCCACTTTTCAGAGTTTGCAAAACCTAATGTATTTAGCTTGTTAACAGCATCCCACAGAATCGTAGGTCCCAGGGACAATTCATGTCCTTCACAGCTCATGGGATTTTGTAATACTCAACAGCAATAAGAGATGCGTCTGAGAGGAAGGCCCGAGCCACTGGTCATGTATGTCATCTACACCATTATCTGGTTCAGCAATATGGCTTGATTTTTAAAGCTTATAATGGAAAGTGTATTACTTACATTATGCATAAGTCATCAGATGCTTTTATCAAGTACTTCAGCTGCTCCAGATTACAAGCATGTTTGTGGGCTACATACATTTATTGGCTTATTTCTATAGGATGGTTTCATAATGCTGAAAACAGATAGAGAAGCAGATTCATTCTCCTCAAACTGCTTGATGTGAGAAAATTATGCTTATAGTTCATGCTGTTATAGAAGGTTGCTGTGACCTGGAGATCTACCACTTAGCTTATCACTTTCCAAGTTTAAAAGAATTAGCTGTCAGCAACAGAAACTTTCTTTCCTGCTTGCTTTTACAGCATTTTGCAGAATGCAGTGCTGATCCATGTCAACAGACACTTTTAAGTAAATACAAGTAACCAGTCATCGCACTGGCTTCCACGTATTTACAGTAATAGTGCCTAAATGCCTCCTTCAGACATTGGACTTTGATACCTAATGAGGCAGGAGGTGCCAAGAATTAAGTAACTTAAAGGATAAGAAGTTGGAGACAGAAACTGCAAGGGAGACAAGCTTTAAAAGCATACCTTGAATGCACTTAGGGTATTTGGGGGTGAGGTGGAGTTGTTGGCTGTGCAGAATACCTGAGCTGAATTGCTAGCTTTTGAGTCAGCAGAGCACTACCAACTTTACAGCCGAGGACTGCATTTTCTACCCAGACTGAGTCAAATGCAAAACCAACTTTAGTTTTGTAATAAGAATTGCATGTGATCATTAAAAAAGAGAGATTCTCTTGAGTTGTATTTTCATAATGGGAAAATACAGGTCCTTTCTAGTGGTACTTGTTACTGGCCAGAATCTCTTGTTCAGCTGTTTTTTGGACATAGTTCAGGACAGGCATCCTTGGGGATGATTGAGTTAAAGAGAATTTTTGTAGGTGGACAGTTGTCTGAGTTGCCAGTAAACCTACTGTTTAATGCTAAAATGAAATCACACTGCCAGCACTGTGCTGGAACTCTCCATTTTTAGTTACTACTCAATAACAATTGAAAAACAAAAATCTGGCCTTAGACTTCAGCTTGCTCAGTGGGACAGCAGAGCTTGAGGTATATGCAGGGACAATCAGTATGATACTTTTTTCCCCAGTGTTTTGAACTTTGTGTTCATTTGCATCTGACATTACAAAGCATGAATGTAAAATACTGCCAAGTCATGAGTGTAACAAATCTGCACCCACTTGCGTGTAAGGTGGTCAGAAATCAGGCCCGGGAATATTTACTCCCTGCAGACTGTCAGTAGTCTGGCAAAATATGAGTGCACACCCTTATCCAGAATAACGCTGGGGCCTCATTCATGTTTAGCTTAATCTACTTTGGAAAAGGAAATACCTTGTGACATTCTTCAGTGGCCTCTATGGACAAATAAATAAAAGTTTTAATGGAGCCTTCACAGTAGGACATTGGCAACCGAGGAGGACCCTAAGGACTGGGTTGTATAAATTAGGCAGAACTTGGGATATTTTTGGAGCACCATTAGGGATGAGGAAGAGGTCTTTCATCCACCCAAGTTCCTGGGGCTCTGAGGAAGAAAAACTGCACCACGTTTAGCACAGGGAACAACTGTTTCTCATGTGTGTTTTGAGGCTGTATGTGTGCATCATCTAATCTGGCCTCGTTCCATCAAATACATTCCTCTGAATTGGACGCTAGATGGTAATGGCTTTTAGTATGTCAGCAGGTAATTAATTACGATAAACGTGCAAATTGTGTATTGTCTCAATAGGCTGTGTGGAGCCAACAGGGTGCACGTGAGTAAAAATATACTCATTAAAGGTCTGCAGTAGTAATGAGCACTGCAGCAGTATACCACTCTGAGCCATTGAGAGCTGTGCTGTCAATTACCTGTGGATTAAGGACCGATGCGATTTTAACCAGATCCCTTATGACCTGAATGGAACGCCCCAAAGGGTTTTGTGGCACTGCCTCTTACAAATGCTCCATGACAGATCTGTTTTCAATTATTATTCTTTCTGTCTTCTTTCTTTTTTCTTTTTTTTTTTTAATTTTTTAAAGAAAATCAAAATTCAAAGTAACAGCCTAACTTATGATTAATATACTTTACAGTATATATCCTATGACTTTTTTTTCTTGTCCCGTCCATTAGCCTTCACTGTAGTTCTGCACCTGGATGCTAAAGGGAAGGAGAGTGCTGGGAGGAACAGATGACGCATGCCAAAAGAAAAAGTAATTGTGGTGATAAGGAGTTTTAGCAACTCGGAGAAAGAATCCTCTCCCTCACAACTTTCCAACCTCTTTTGGCTTTCATGTTAGCCTCTCATTTGTGCGTGCATACATACGTACGTGTGTGTGCGCATATTAAGCACATTGTTATATGCAAAGAGGATGGTTCTTCATGTCAACGCTTCAAGAAGAACTCAGAACCGCTTTGTCAACATACATAAGCTATTAGACTATCCACAACTGACGTCTTTGAGGTCATCTTCTGTAGCCAGAATAAATTTCTCTTTAGCAGTACAGATGGATAGTAGGAAAGCCAGCAGATGCGTTGTAGCTAATCAGAAAGAGGCTCAGCAGGGTAACTAAAATCTCTGCTAGAATTCATATCCCTTCACGGAGTTTAATTAAAGAGCTTTGTGTGCATCCTTTTGTTTTATCTGTTGCCAGTGTTTTGTCTCCTATTGTGGCAGTTCCTTCAAATAACCATCAATTTGCTGTGATAATCTAATGAGGAGAAGGAGCAGCACTGTTTAATTATATAAAAATGATAATGAGCTTTGGTTGCCGAAGAGTTAAGGAGCTGCTGCTGGCCACTGGAATACAAAAGAGCTGGTGCCAAAGGGGCCCCTGGAAGTCTGTGGCACTTCAGACTTCATTGCTGAGCAGCAGTAACTGGCTTGAGCAAGCAGCAGGCCAGTGGAGCTTCCTTCGGGGAGAGATAGCTGAATTATTGAGCAGCCTCCTAACAGCAGGAAGCAGAACAGGCATGGACAGATTTCTGTTTCACACCCCAGCAAAAATACAAGGCAATCAAAAGAAAGATCTCTTGTCCTACATAAGCGCAATGCCTTTGGCACTGTACTCCATCCCTCATCCTCACGGCAGAAGCTGGGAGTTTGGGCATAACCAGGTGTCATCTGGTGCCATTTTGCTGCAGGAGGTAGCAGGAGAGCTTGGGGGAATGGGGTTCTGGCTGCTGGGGAAACATGAGCCAAGGTGCAGATAACTCGGGTATGGCTGTGCTCTATCCAAGAGCAGTGAGGATTCAGGTTTATCGAGAGATAACTCTTCTAAGAGGTAAAAACTTTATGTTTTCAGACCTTTTTTTTTTTTTTGGTCCTTTCTCTGTTTTTTTTTCAACCAAGAGGTAAGTAAAATCTTATGCAACCTCTTTATTTTGCATCCAAACTATTTAGTCATTGAAGTTGTTTTCCCTTTTCTGTTTTCTGTAGCTGGGATCATGCTGAAGTAAGCATGGGGCGGGGAGCTTTGGAAAACAGGAACAGCAGAAGAGCAGAAATTGCTGGAAACCCTTTTTCTTAAAGCAGAGAACCAACTCTCTGGAATTCAGCTTAATATTGATGTGACTGACTACCATGTGCATAGCATCCTAATTAATCACAGCACTAATGAACCCCCAAGGTACATGGTGCCCACAGGGACCTACAAGCCAGGTCTCCAGGCACAGAGGCGCTCGGCTGGAACATGTACAGCGGAGCTGGCGATAACGCATCCAGAACCAAGGATGCCTGTGAAGGCAACGAGACGTGGCAGGGCCTGCGTTTCCCCTCAGTGCATAGCCTGGCCACACCGCTGTGGGACAGGAGGTGTGGGAAGGCAAGGGCATGAGCACAACTGAGGTAAGCTGAGGCAAAACCTGTGACGGAGCGATGTTGTTAGAAGTCTGACGTGACCAGGGCTGTGACGGTACCGCTTCTGACTGACACTGCTGTACCACTAATACCCAGAACGTGGAAAAAACTTTGAGGAGCACTCTGGTTTTACCAGGTTGTGTGTCGGTTGTATGTAAGGAAGACTGGCATGGGAAGGGGCAGTACTGAGTTGATAAGAGATACAGCTTTGCCTTTGTTGCAGCGTTCATCCTACAGTACACTGTGCTGTGTATTGGTATTTCTGTATCAGGAAAGGTGTGCTGGGATAGATACAGCCTTAAACAGAGAGGTTAAGGTAAGCTTATATTAGGATCACTTTACAGGTGTAGGACTACAATCGCATTATACAGGCAAAGCATTTTTATTGCTACTGGCAGTCTTTTAGACACTGGCCCCTTTGACCAGGTCCTCTGCATGGGATTCTGCAAATTTCTCATAAGGGCAAGTGAGCAGATGTGCCGTCTTCCTCCCTTTCTTTACTTATCCTCCGCACCTCTCCTCTACAACTCTGTCCTCATACTGTCCATAACAGGGTTATTGACCTGCTTTCCCTCATGGCCTCTCCATGTGCCACTGTCTCTACTCATGTATTTCATGATATTCCCTGCCCTTATCCTTCTTTCATCCCTGTGGGCACTGACAATGCTGTTCAGCCCAAGAGCCACTGAACTCCTTTGGCACTGGCTCTTTTGTGTTCCAGTGGCCAGCCATGGCAACTCCTGCACAACCAAGGCACGTTATCATTTTTACATGAAGAGTACCATGCACCTTCCTTATTAGGAAAGATGTGAATCTGAATTGCCTCCTCCTCTTTTAGCCTCACTCTTTTTGACATCCCCTCCCATTTATAACCCAGTCTCATTAGTTCATTCTGCATGCCATCTATGTAATACATCCTTTTCACTCTACCCAGACAACTACAACTTTGCTGTTACAACTTCAGCTCTTGTTGTCTTATGGATCAATCACTGTATTCATCCTGTCATAAATCTGACAGATGTACCCTACCCAACCCCAGTGCTCCTGCAAAGATAACTTTCCCAACGCTAAAGTTTAACCATGTTGTCTGTTCTCTGTGCTTTCCCATTGCCTTGCTCTAGAAACTTAAGCTACTTGTTTTTACTTCAAGGCTTATCATGGCCTGTCTTCTCCCTACCTATCATCACCTGCTTAGTATTGAAGAGTTAGCTTCCACCTCTAATAACACACAGTCCTGGCCTCCTCTGAGCACGCATTCCATTTTTAAACAGTTGGAAGAGCATCCTGTGAAGCTCTGCAAAGCAGCTTCTTTTGGCTCTTGGCATCCATTCCTAAGACTCTTCCTTTCCACATTGCCTCTTAAAAGACTTTGTGTATAGCTAATGTGCTGGCTGAAATTGTCCTATTTTACTGCCTTCCCCGGCCATACTGCCCCAACATTTTACATTCAGGTCATGAATGCTTTGGGATTGGGACTGTCACTCTGTTCTGCCCAGGTACAGCACATAGCACAAGGGGAATGTGGTCTGTGAACGGGCTCCTATACATGTCAGTAATAAATACTTATGCAGCAGGAGCGCACCTGTAAAAGCAAAGTTACATGGTAATAACACAGTAAAATTGTCACCCTCCCCCTGGTGAAATAAGCAGTCCAGAAGAAAAGCGGAGTGGCTGGTATCTTTACACCCACGCTCAGCTCATACACGCTCAGAAGAGATCATATCTCTTTCTGCTCCTACCTGACATAGCTTGTGCTGAAACCTCAGGATGCGAGTTTTAGTATCACCTGAAGGACACCTCTAGCTAGACTGTGTATTGGGAGAGATATCTGTGAGCACACGGCACTTCCAAATATAACTAGTGCAGGTAAGGACTCGGCAGCTGGCCCCACCGCTGTGCTGATGGGAAGGGTGGTGTGAGCACTCCTTCGTCTATTACAGCACAGATTCATCAGATTATCTCCAACTACTTTGCTGGTGGCTTAAACTGGCTGGGCTGGGCGTGCAGTGTTGCAGACTGGGGGGCACGCGCGGTGCCTTTGGGGCAGAAAATCCTGGCACCGGGGTGGTGGCAAACAGCCCTGGGGTGGGAGAGGAGGAGCGGCTGTAATGTCTTCAGCCCTCGCAGCTGTGTGCAGTGTAAACCTGTATCTACAGCACCGCTGTACTCGCTAGCGCTTCAGAAAAAGTCGTCCTTTCCATTTGCAGAGGCTCAGGAAAATATTGCCTTCTTTCTGTAGGAACTAAAAGCCTTCGTTATCCATGGAGTTTGACTAGTGTCGCATTGAAATGAACTTCAAAGCAAATTCACATCGAAACTGCTAGAGACTTAATTTCTGCTTGGTTTTGATACAAAACATGAAAATCACCTCAGGCTAGCTGGCAATGCTTGTGACGAGCAAATCTTTTGGTGAAACAAGAGAGGGCTCCCAGTTTCTAATGAAATCCACCCCCCACCCCCCAATCCAGTGGGCATTTACATGGTTTTCTTGTGAACATTTCACGCAACTTTGAAAATCAAATGCTTCCTTACAGGAAATGTTTTTTCTCTGTTGTGCATCTTTTGTGGCTGGCTGCCAAGAGATCCTGATCCGACACCCAGCTGTGCTTCTAAGACCAGCTTTTGTGACCGTGGAAAATCATTTTTTTTACTTCTGCCTCCTCCGTTTTCTTCTCTGTTAAATATGTATAAACAAGTTAGAAATCAGAGCCTGTATGTTCTTTGCAGCCATAGTGGGCAGAAATGTGATAGCAAAAGGTCAGGCTTCTCAGTATCTTAAAAAGCCTCTGAGAAATAAAACAGATAAACTTTTTTTTTAATCTGACAAAATTTATTTTTTTTTATTCTCAAGGTGAGAGCCATGCAATTTTTCAATGTAAGTTAAAACAGTAAGTGACAAAATGCTTACCCTATGTTAAGTTTTGCTAAATGGGCGAGGAGGTAAAGCTCATGCAAGGAATAGGCAAGGAAAACAGTTTCCTTTTCTGGAAAACACGTTTTACTGGTATACATCCTTTTATACTGTCTTAAGGCATTCTGAAGTAACAAGGTTGCAAAAGCAATCTTTGTTTGCTGCATTTTGTCTTAAGCAATGAGGTAATTACTAATGTGGTAATTTCACGTGGGCAGATCGTGAAAGCCCAGAAAGACACCCTGCTTTACACTTATGCAACTGTAAATGAATGTTGCAGTTATAAATATCAAAAAACAGGGAGGAAGGGGGCGTGGGGAACAGGAGCGGGCCCGGAAAAAAAGGTGGCCTTTATACAGCCGTACATACTCATTAAGTAATAACGTCTAACAGGAACACTTCACGGACTGCCATGTTAAAGTGACTGTAGAGCCTGTCCCTGGCAAGTGACATGTACACGTGATGGTCGTACGTGGGGCATCATTGTGCTCGAGGACACGAGGATTCAGCAGGGGAGGCTTTTGGGCAGTATTCAGGTAGATGCCAGCAGGAATCCGGCCCTCACCGAGGCTTCTTTCGCACTCTACAAATCAGGGATTCAGCTAGTGTGGAGACCAAATGCCCATTTTGATCTGGGAAACAGATGCAGTCTTGAATATACGAGAAACGCAACACATCACCTTACGAAAAATTTACCTTTGTTCCTTTCTCTTTATTTTTTAAATCAACATGGTGGCCACTGCTCTGTGTTCAAAAATAACTTGCTTGGATATGATAGTATCTTTCTTAAGCTAATCACGAGAAAATAGCATTTTAAAAAAGTATTTTTCCTTTTGATTTGTCATTATTTGGGTTTGGAATATTTAAGATTTGTGCTTCCAATTTCTTCTTCCTCATCTCTGGTGCTAGATTTGATGTATGTTTCTTTTCTTGTTAGTGAAAGCTGAGGCTTTCTCTGACTGTGAAACTGGGTTAAGTATTTCCTGCTTTCCCAATCTATCCCGCCGGTCTGTTAGCTGGCCTGAAACAGTGGTTTGTGGTTCAATTTCAGATTTCTGAAAATAATGGTTAAAAAAAGCTGACTTCCTTTTTTTCCTTAAGATTTACTTTCATATTTTTTTCATAATCATTCTTAGACTGTAGTCAGTAAAACTTAACAAATGGCATTGTGAAAATGACTTCCCCATGCTATAAGGGCCTTTCTGATCCTCACCCCTGCATTTCATTCAGCTCCCTTGTGAAATGGAAGTCTCACAGTGGCAATGCCGAGGTTTCCTACAGAACGCTTTTTTTCACCTCTTTACTTCAGTGGTATGGCACTGAGGAAGTGCTTATGGCCGTACTCCTGGTCATATGTTTCCCCAGGAGAAGCCCACCTGCAGTAGACTTAGTTAAGGCATATTTGATCCTCCAGAGATTCCCTGTTCTTCTGACATCCAAAAGATATGACTTCATGTTGTGAGAAAGGTGACTCAATGTTGTAGTCATCTTCTCAGGAGAGCAGAGTAGACCATGATTTGTTCCTCTGAGTCTTAGCGTGGTGTTACCCAGATCCTTCCGTTACCTGAGGAAGAAAGGGTAGCCTTAGTTCCTCCCCTATTTCCTTAGCTAATAATTCAGAAAGAAATAAAAAATTATTCTTAACAGGCTGATGATATTAGAGTCTTCAAAATGAATTTGCACACCCTGCCTCCTCGTGCCCAGGAGGACTAGCGAGTAAGTCCTGCTTGCAGGCACAGTGTCTGCCAGAGATGTTGAAAAATTCTGCACCAACAACCAGTTACTGTTGGTGGACTGTGGAACAAATCTGTGAAGGGAGGAAGTCCCACCTGCACTGTGCGGTTTTTCTAAAAAAAAAAAAAAAAAAAAAAAAAAAAAAAAAAGCCAGTATCAGCCTGAGAACAACCTGTTCACTGATCTCTAAGTCAATCAATCTCACAGTTAAAGTGACCTACCAACCAACCCACCACAATAAAAAAATCCCAAAACTGTAGTCTATAATTGCTCCTATCTGTTAGGAGTTAATTTTTCTTTTTATCCTGTCTTTTTGACTACTGAAACTTGGTTAAAATAAGTAGAAGTAGAAAAGAAATGAGTATTTCAACAAGGGCTCTTTAGAAAATTCAGTAAGTCTTTTTTCAAAAATTAAAATAAATAATAAAAAGGAGATGCTCTCTGTGCACTGATGTGCTGCACTCTCCCTTTGGGAAGGCTGCTATGGCATCCTCAATAAGCAGTTTAAAGTTGTCATTGATTAGCCTGGTGCTGAGTGGTCATTTTTAATGTACTGTATTGTCCTCACCTTTGGCCATTGGGGCCCATCGGCTGCAAGACTGACAGGCTCTTCACTTGCTCTGTTCAGTCTAAGTGGCTGATTTAGCATACCTGTGTTTGCAACTGATCATTTTGCTCAATAAAAAGGTTGTAGTACTTCATGGTGGTCAGGGAAGCTTGGGCTGGCATTGCCAGTGCACTTCTCTTGGGTTTAGGGTCTGGGCACTTGTGGTTTTACTCCTAATTCCCAGAAATTTTTACAAAATATTTTTTAATAAGGTGAGTGAGCTTTCTGAACAGCAAATCGAGGACATCTCTGTTTACTCGAATCTCAGCACTGTTGGTGTTTGTATGGGGACAGAAGTGCCATAACCTGTGGGATAACCTTGGCGGTTTGCTTAGCTGGGATAAGAGAGGAAGAAATTGAATTCTTTGCTAGACGAGGGGTGTTAGAGGAGCTGAGTTCTGTAGTTATGTCCTTCCATAACTGCATCATATTTCCTTGTAAGCTTGGATGACTTCAGAATCTTTTTCACCAAGTCCCAGTACCTATCACCTAAATGTATGAGGATCTTAGCTTGCATTTTCTTGAAGCACATTTCTTTGCCTTGTGGTTGCCAAGAAATACTTGGAAACACTGCCGAAGTGTCTACATAAGAGTTCTTTCCTTTCTTTTAAAGTGAATTAACAAAAAAAAAAAATACAAAACCACAACGTAATTACCTTTTTCATTTAATAAAATCTTATGATTTTTAGAGAGACTGACTCATGATATTTGAATGCCAGAAGTTGGCAATACTGCTAGATGAAGTGTTAAATCACTTCAAGATCTGCCCTGATCATCAGCTTTATTTCACAAAGAACAGTGAGGAGACAATATACATATAACCAAAAAGTAAAGCTTATGCAAGAGTGTCATTATTAGATACTCAAAGCGGTGTATCCTCTCCCTGAAAGAATTTTGACCTGAGAATGAATATATTAATAGCCACTCGTATGTTACCTTCCAAGATCCAGGCAAAAAATATGTTTGAGCATCAATTTCAGGATGATACTATACTACTGGAATGTCTTCCATTACCTTGTGCTGCAACATATTACTTGAAAGAGTGATAGCATTTAAATAGTGTTGCCCAAATAACACAGCCCATGCCCACCTGCTTTGGATATTGTTTGCCACTTCTAAAAATCCAAAGGAAAGGCAGAAATGTTTTAAACTAAATATTGGCCCCCGTGCAGGTCTTATCACTTCCACTTCTCCCCCTTTCCCCCGAGCACAAAAATCTTTTATATTTGTTGTTTATGTATGGTCTTGTGGTATTTTCTCTTGCTATTCGACTAGTTCTACCTTTATGTGGTATGCTCATGCCTCTGGGCAGAACGCAGTGGAGGAGGATGTTTAAAATTAGGTGCAAAATTATAAATCTTTGATAAAATGCTGATAAATCTTTATGTAATGTGTATTTAAAATCACTCAAAATCAAGAAATCGTGTTGCCAAATGACAAGCCAGCAGTGCTGTTTCACGCCACCAGAGCCCTGTTGGAAGAAAATACTCTGGATTTGGATTTTCTATCAAAACCTTCCTTGTTTCTCAATGCCACAGCCCTGTGAACAGAACATAAAATAACCATTTTAATTATAAGGTAAAATAAATATCATTAGATGCTCTTGGGACATGTTCAGCTAAGCCTGTTTTGCCGACATGAGACACGTATCAGGAGACACAGAGAAGTTGGGATGTGTAGGACATTACCTGTGTTGTACGAAGAACGGGCTTCCTGCTGTGGAAGCTGCATTGTGCCTTAGAGGCATGTACAGTGCCCTCAGCTAATAAACCGAAGGATACTTCTTCTAAATAAGCTCTAGTTAGCATAAATGGGTGAAAAGGGTGTAAATCACAAATATATTTCTATTTATATTAATAGAAAATAAATGGTTTAGAAGCTGGGTGACTGGTTAATCAGAAATGCCATGGAAACAGCATCAGCTTTAGTAGCAACGATGAGATCATAGACAAGGGCTTTAAAAACAACACGGGATGACTCTATGAATTTCTTGCCTGCTGTGCTTAATATTTTTAATCTGAAATTATCATAAAAATATCTGTTGCTCTGGCAGATTTCAGGCACAGGTTCCCAACATGAGGGGTAAAGCAAATGTCCTACTATTAGCTGCAAAGGCAAAGCTGTGCCATATTTTTTCATAGGTATTTAAGGCCAAGAGGGACCATTACAGCCATGTAGTTTGACCTTCTACATAACCCAGACCAGAGAATTTAACTCAGTGATTGCTGCCCTTGGGCTAGATTTCAAAAGTGGAAAGAGATTTATTCTTTCTTTTATTCTTTTGATCCCTCAGTGTGTTCAGCTGCCTGAATCTGGCTCTTTGTTAAAATGAAGAGACTGTGATTTTAATATATGTTTTGTTTTCAGAATATGCATATATATATAAAAATACATAGGTGTGTGTGCAGACACACATCTTAAAATGGTTTGCATTTGCAATAGTAGTTGGCACCACCATAGAGATGACCTCAGATTTAAAAGGATACATAGACTCATAGGAAAATTGGGAGAGGGAAAGGATGGCAGAAGGTAGCATGACCTTCACATGCAACTCATCATGGGCCTCTCTGTTGAAGTGTTTATACTTGATATTAAGTCAGCACAGGGAGGGATTAGAGGCCTGCAGAGAGAAACAACTTGCCTCACCCTGAAGAAATTGCCAAAAATGTAATGTAGGACAGAGACTTCTCAGTTGGGGCTCATTTTGAAAAGGCAGAAACAGGCCAGGCGCTCAGCCCTTTGCAGGGGAGTTGAAAACTCCTTCCCTGTGCCTACTGTGGGAAAAGGCTGGGTAGAAACATGCATGCTGAGGAGCAAGTGTGGAGCTGCCTGCTTTGCTACCCACTGCATCTGTGCTGGCTTGAAGCTGCAAGGCTTTTCTCTTTTGCTTCAAAAAGTTTTTAGTGAAAGCTCCATTGAGATTATTTTACTTTACCTTACGTGGGCTAAGAATAATTTTTTAAAAAGCCTGTAAACACTTTACTTACTCTAAGGAGTATGGTAAACATGATAGGATACCAGGCAGACCTTCAACCGTTTTGTGTTTACTGCCAGTGAAGACCCTTGGCCACCCTCAGAGAAACAATTTCTGTTAAGTTGTCCATTAAGTGCTCTAGTCCGATTAATGAAGCAGACTTATTTATTGTCACTGGAAGTTGACCTGGAAGCTTATTTTAAAGGAAAACTGCAATGAGAAGTTATCACACTTTGAATAGGTAAATACTTAAGAAGTAAGACTATATAAAAATGAATTTTTGTCAGGATAGCTACCCTCTCTTTCACAATTCCCATAATAACCATGACCAGTTTGAATGACCTCCCAGTGGGCCTTTTTATTGATAGTTCCCAGCAGGAGTTTCAGTCTGATAAGTAGGTCAGGATTCAGTTGGTCTGATTCCCATTTGAATGCATGACAAAACAGGAGGATTTCGGCTTTACTGTCAAAAAGGTTCTTCTCTTTCATGTTCAGGTTATCTAATATCTAGAGGGCAGGTGCAGGGGCAAAAAAAAAAATCACAGTGGGGAGAAGGATAGTAAGGAAAAGAAAGTATTAAAATTTAATCCTCTGAGTGATAGCATGACTAATGACTCCATAATCTCTACTCTGCCATCTCCCATGTACAACAGAGTTGTCCTGCTGCAGATAGTACTTAATGTCCCCAAATGTTTTGTAGCGACCTGTAATTTATGAAGTGATCTCCCACTTATCATCATAGCACTATCTTTTTGGAGTGGAAGAGAGGGTGTGTTGATACATTCTGCCCTCCTCCACAAAAATGCAGAAGGTCCAGGGGGCAAAACTGAACTTGCTCTGACAATTCCTGCTTCTCTCTTTTCTCCACGTGCCATGTCCTGGGAAGGGAGTTCATGCAAATTTCCCAGTGCCCCTCTGGCACTGGGAAAGGAAATTTAATCTAATTTACTAATTCACCCATAGGCTTATGATGAATAGAAAATGAAGAGGTGTGTCATCTTGTCCGGTGAAGTTGGGGGTGATGAGCTGAAACCAACAAATATATTACAAAAAAGATAGCAAGCTGGACTAAAACCAAGTTCTCATTGGTGAATTATTAGTCCACTGTTCATTATGATGTCTAGTTTCAATCCTAATGAGGTGGAACTTGATGAGATAATTACTTTGAACTATAGGATTCTGTTTGCCCACAACAAAAGCTTATAGTATGGTATCATCTCATCAAGCCCTTCCCTTTTTCTCAAAAGTTATTAGTTTTCTTTTAAATAGGAGGTTTGTCTTTCGTCATTTAATGAAAATGGTACAGTGACTGGAGATATCTGGTAACTATCAGGATTTATCTAAAGGTAACCACTATCTGCAGATAGTTCCTACTCAGTCTGGTAGAGAAGAATCTCAAAAAAGGAACGTCAAGGGGATATTTACTGGCAAATGTGGTACAAAGTTGGCGCCATGTGTACTGTCTGGTACCAAAAAGATGACGTGAACTAATATTATTGGAACATTTTTTGAGTCACAGGTTTCACAGAGCATGGACCTATATTGTATAATTTCTATAAGGTGGCTTGCAGCGTATGGAGGCTGCAGGTTCAGCTAACTGTGGCTCACAACATCACTGGTGTGTAGTAAAGACGCCTCGGGTCTCTCTCGCATCCCACCTTTGCTGACCATTTGTTTCAGCCCAGAATATAGGAGCATTTGTGAGTACATGAATGAAAGACTTCCTGCGTTTTATTGCTTTGACCCATGGTGTTAGGATATGTATATATTTCACCGAGCAGTTACTCAAACTTATAGGGGTTTTTTAATCCTTTCTCCAAAAAGGATGTGCTGGTTGAGCCTCTTCACTTTGTTCAGGAACCTAGAATTGCTGGATTTAACATCATTCCATAAGGAAAGGGAATGAAGGAAAGTGCCTTCAGACTAAAAAGAACAGAAGGATTTTTCTGTGGGTTCCAGTCTGAAGGATGCAGCAGTATGTTATGGATAGAGCACAGGACAAGCAGTTTGGTACCTGCTTATCTTTTTCTCCACAAATATCACAGACTTTGGATGAGGCACTAATTTTTTTCTCTGGTGAAAGCTTCTTAGTTATAAAATCAGATTGATACAATTCAAATCTCATGGGGATGTCAAAAGGCCAAATACGTTCATATTTTCACCTGAGGAGAGTCTTAAGATTGAAGGAGCTCTAGAAGAGCTGTGTTTATAACAATCAAGAGAGCTTCATTGAGGGAATGGGAGGGTGTGTTGCGATGTTGTAGAGCTAAGGAAAAGAAGCAAAATGGATGAGTAGTTAGGATGGAAACAAAATTTAGCAAGTTAAGAAAGGAATTATCAAAAAATAAAATACAATCTTATACACTTCCAAATTTGGGGAAAAAAATGAAGGGACATATTTCTTCCACTCATTCATATCTCACACCAGTAATGGTGTTAGTATAGAACAGTGGCTTCTTTGTATTTTGAAGTCCTTGCTTTTCTCCACAGAGACATGGACAGGGCATGGACTAGCTCCATAATGAGACCATAGGAACTGCCATGCTGGGTCAGGCTAACTTGCTGTCTTGTCTCCACATCCCTTCTTGGCCTTTTAGCCAAAATCAAGCCAAAATCCATTCTTGTCAATTTTATGCCAGACATATCTTCAATTTGAGGACTTGCTGTTAAATGGGTGTGGGGAGTGGAAGGTCGACTTGGAGCTTGCTCCATGCCTTCACCTAGCAATGCAGTGCCCCGGGAACAGGACTGGGTGATGGGAGGGGTGAGCACTAGCGAATGCAGAGACAAAAGTGTATAAGCAAGGCAAGTATGCAGCAATATTTCACAACAATATTTTCCCAGGCCCCTGTGACTCATGGTTCAAGGACTTTCCGAGCTAAAGTGAGTCTTTGTGTAAACTCTTTTCCATGAATTTTCCAGATTTTTGTGAGCCAGGTAAATTCTAATGTTCTGCGTCAAGGAGGGTGCAGCAACCCTCTCCGACACACTGTGTGAAGAAGCATCCCTTTCTCTTGGCTGTGAAACGCTTTTTTATTGATGCTCCCTAGTTCTTTTTTTGAAAGACATAGCATAACCCTTCTTTCATTCACCTTCTTTGTGGGCCACTTATGATTTTAAAGATCTGTGTCATGTCTCTTTAAAAAGTTGTAAATTATGGTTACAATATGAATACAGTTAATTTAGTTTAATGGCAGGCTGTGTAAGAAAAAAGCTAGCAGGAAGTTAAAACAATGATACATCCTTCAACAGACATTTCAGTGTGATTAAGAGACAATACAGGAGCTATTAACTGTCAGGCTGCAATGAAGTTAAACAGCTTGTTTTGTTTTTACTGGAAAGCAGAAGGACTATAAAGAATTTAAAATGTCTTTCAAATCAGGGCAAAGGAGTTCCTAAGAAGCTATTTCCTCATGTAAAAACCTAACTGAAAGGTCTGAGGAGCTTGAACCTCCTAAACTCTTTTCATAGGGAATAGGTAGGAGAGTTGTGTAGAGAGACGATTTATAGCTCTGAAACTCTTTTTCTTTGAAGTTTTGTCCTGTTCTTACAATTCAGACAGACAATACTGTCGTACTTGCTTGAAGAACAGAGGGAAGAAACAGAAGTACTGAACCCTGTCAGACCCACATGGGTAAGCCCTGTTGACATCTAGGGCACTGTAACCCATGCCAGAGCCTAAGCGGAGAAGAGCTTGGAAGTTCCCAGGAGAACTGGTGAAGATTCAGGTTTTGTCAGTTGAGGAGATGCAATGAGGACACTATGGAGGGCATAGGTGTTTGGGAAGCCCTCCAGGCATTGTTTTCGTTTTCATATATGTTTAATGGTTTCAGGTTTTTGCCTCCAGGATAGATATGGTTGAGGGAACTCGTAGAAGCATGCAGCATCTTTCAGAAACCCCAGCCTACGTTTCTTTAGAGTTTATTACCTTTGTTGGCATTGATTTTTTTTATTAAATGATATTTTGGGGTTTTCTACTTGTCTGCATGCTCTGGCACTGGTTGCACTGAAGAAACTTCTGTTTCTGTAATCCTGACTTTTTGTGTATAAATGCTATTTTCTGTTTTAGCCAGAGTGTTTAAGCAAGATGTGGCTAACTAGCTGCAGGTACTTTTCAACACTAGTGTCTCCTAACTAATCTTCAGACTGGTGTCAGTATCGACTTTGCAGATGTTTAACCATGCGTCCCAAAGGTTGTGTTCCTGGCTGTAGAAGTGTCCTGTATCTATTAGAGCACAGGACTGTGAGCAGAAAATTCAAGCTCCACTTCCAGGGTTTCTCACTGGCTTGCTTAGTGTTCTTTTGCTGAGGATATGAGGTGTTTTGAGCCTCCATGAAAGAAGTACATTAGTTTCTTACAACAGTGTGCTATTTGGAAACTCAGTAAGATTCATCAATGAAAGAAATTTCTGAATGACACCTTCAGTAGTAGAGTTGGTGCTTAAAAATTTCTCAATAGAATGACTATAACAAATGTTGTTGTAGTTCTCATTTTATCTAGATTGTCCCCTAACCAAAGGAACTCTGCTAAATCCATGAACTATTTCTTCACGTGCAGCAAAATATTACTGCTGTGGAGAAGTCATCGTCATCTGTGGAGGTGATGACCAGTTTTTGCTGTGCTCTGAAGTGCTGTACCACTGCTTTTTGTTCCCCCTCCCCCTGCCCCTGCTTTGAGCCCTGTGAAGCAATTACTTAGGGAGCTGTTGAAACATCTACCTTGGGAAATTCAAGCCTGGAGTCCTCAATCTTAATTTCTTCAATGACTGCAACCAGCAGTGGCCAGAGATACCCATATCATCCACAGATGGCAGCGGCCACGGATACCACGTGGGGTGACTGGCCCAGGGACTCCTTCCTTAATTGCATGTTCATGAAGAGGTGTCCCTCACCCTCTTTGTTACATAACCTCACCTCCCCAAAACTGGGTCCCAGCCAATGTATTTGCCCCACACGAATAAGGGGACCTTAACCTCGTACTCCCATCTACCTCTCCCATCCTTGCAAACTGTAACAGTCACATCCCTTCGCTAACATTTTTTTGTACAGAAACACTGATTAAGCCCACGTTCGGTTTGTGTCAAAATATACTTGCAGATGCTTTACGGAAGTCTGTAGCCGCGATACTGTTCTCTCTGTATTGCAGCTATTTCCCTGTAAGACGCCCGTGTGCGAGTATTGCAAAACATTTGAATTAGAGATTACGGGGATTGTTAGCCGCTGCTTCTGGCAGTAATTGAGGAAGGCCGGCTCGGGAGCCTTGGCTGAGCACTTGTCACTAAACCTGCACTTCCTTCCTCACCCGGCTTCCCGCTCAGCTCCCGAGAGCGTTTCCGATCCGGGCAACTGGTCATTGACTCACAAGTCTGCCTTTTAACTCTTGGTTGAATCTCCAAGTGTTTCCAAGCTGTGGTATGCTGGCTGCTCGTGGCACCCCAGTGTGTTCAGAGTGCTACCTGGCTGGAGAAGGGATCGGTGCTCCCTTCCCAGCGGTGGTCCCTGCTGCTGCAGGAACTGTCGCCGGGAAAAAATGCGTGTGTCTGTGGTTTTTAGTCTCTTATGGGCAGAGCCATCTCTTGTAAAGCCTCGCTTTGGCCATTTTCCAACTGGGAGAGGTTAGAAAACAGTCTGGCAGCGGCTTCCACGAGTCTTTCATGTCCGACAGACTGGGCCAGGTGGACCGTTTCACTCAGGAGTTCATGTGCGTTGCCAGCCAACTTCTCTTCTATGCTTAATGACTTTTGCAGCACATTCTGGGCAGCTCCAGTTAATCTCATCCTTTCATCTTCCTGTGATCTCCCTCAGTTTCCTGGAGAATGAAGTGTGAAGGTGCAGTTGGCCTCTTCTGTACTCCAAACCCTCAGGCTGCCAGTGCTGGAAAGGGGAGTACGTGGTAACGCTACAGCTTATGCCTAATCCTTGAGTGGCTCCGTGAGTGGAGAAGTACCTGTCCTTGGAGAGGTCAGTCCTCCGTTGGAGAAATCCTCACAGCATTGATATTTCAATGCAAATTTTAAAGTCTGGCCTGTATATACTAAAACGCTCATCCAGTTACATGCTGAATTTACGCAGGATTGTTTTAGAAAAGGATGTGGAAAACCATGCAAATATTCGTAGTCAATAAATGGGCAATTACTATATTTCTTCTGTAAATAGGGTATAGAATATACAGATGGCTGCTTTAGTGTCTACTGCTGTATTGGCATATGCGGATAGCTGCTTCATGTACATATGTGTAACAGCAACTGAATATTAACATTGAACTGTCATGTAACACTCTGTATATTTTCCCTCCTCTTAAAAAATCTGGCCTGCTTTATTTAGGCAACGTATTACTATTCTTTTTGGACCGTCTGTACAATATTTACTGAATTCATAAGTCAAAATATGATTTCAGTTTTCACAAATTGAAGCACACTTAACCATTTCTGTGGTCTCATGTTGTTTGCATTTAATAGAAAATTCACGAGGTGAATAATAAATTTTGAGAGAGAAAAGCATTTTGCAAAAGAAGTTCATAAAGATGTCTAACACAGAGAGGATACATCAGATGGAAAAGTCCTCAATATGCTGGAATAATTACAAACTCCTTTTAATAAAATTTATTAATGGGATTTTTCAGATGTGGCTTAGGATACTCACATAGAGGACTTAATAAGCTACAGTCTATAAACACTCCATCTAGGGACTGGAATCATTATTTGGACCATCTTTAAAAGTTCTGCCATTTATTCAATAGTCTATAATGGGCTTTATGAGCTGTAGGAGTTCATTATGCAAATACCTATTTAAGATTTGTATGGACCAAAATTAAAAACATAGCTGGAGAAAATGTGTTGGTTTTTACATGCCCAGTAGGCAGGCTCCAAAGTGAAGTATCTCCACTGCTTCATTTTAGTACCAAACTAACTTAAGAAAATTACATTCTCACTATAAATACCTGTATTGCCTTACTTTCCCTCTCTTATTTTATTTCCAAGCCCAGCGGTTAAGGTCTACCATTGAATCAGGAGAGAGAATGAGACATGCTTTCACCATTGCATGTCATTTTTAGGGCATGTTCTTCTGAGACCTTTTTTTGCCAGCATCTTCAATAGGGTTGTATCTTCAAATGTACCTATGCATATAAACTTAAAATGGCCGAATTTCATGAGCAATTTTTAAAAGAGTAACTCGTCAAGTCTGGGGTATCAGTAAATTAGCTGCTTCTTGAAACCTTAGGAAACCGAACTCATGGGAAGGGTTAACTCTGCAGACGCCAGCAAAGATGTTAACAAATACTTGCCTTCATTCTTCCTTTTGTCCACAATTGCAGCATTTCGTTTGCCTGGAGTATGATGGGATCAAAAGAGGAGTACAAAGGAGTGCTGTCCCCTTCCACTGTTTATCGAAGCTGAGTGTACCGAGTCTCCTCTGACATTGACCATAAAAGACTTCAGGCTTTCCCTGCCTTGCATTTGCCATCAGTGGGGGAGGCATTTTCTGTCACATGTGAGGTGCAAATAAAGGCTGTAAGAGTCGCTTCAGGACACTAATATATAAAATCTTCACCCCACAGAGTTATTCTAGTGTTAAGTTGCAAATGAAGTGGAAAATCATCTGTGATAACCAGACATAATAGTGAAGCAATTGGACTGGGGGCTTTGTGCCCTATTTTTTGTGTCTTACAAGAAATCATTACTTGTATGGAATGGAGAATATTTTCTTCTCTTTTGTGGCAGTGGTATGAATTTTATTTTATAGAGATTATGGTTATTGCATTAAGCTTGTTCATGTTCTTACCTAAAAACATTAGCAGTAAGATTACAGGTGATGTGTTGTTTTGTAGTCTTTATCTGTAGATCCCACAACAATATATGATGAAATTACCCTTGTGCTGGAAACTAATAGCATATTTTGTATCTCCTCCCCTAATATTTCCAGATTGTATTAATCATAAATGTCAATGAAGTCTCCAGATGAATTCCTGACTTTTGACAAAAGGCCTTCATCTCAGCCTCTTAAATTCCAAGGTCAAGGGGAATGTAACGTTCGGAATAATTATTAGCATTATTTTACCTTGACATTTCAGCCCTGATTTCAGTTTAGCATTCCAACCAGGCAGTGAAGACGAATGTCATCTTTCAATTCACTGGAGAGAATTGCCCCAATTAAACCTGACTTTAAAGATATCTAAAGCCCTGTATTAATGTGCTGTCCTGTTTTTTTTAGCAAGAAATACTTCACAAAGGAGAGAAACTTTCATTAAAAGCATTCAAGATTTACTGTGACAAGAACAAGCAATTTTTGAATTGCAGTTTTCCCCGCAGGCTGGGATAATAATCAGTGCTTCTCATTTTCAGAGGAGTCAGTGGTTGCGCTGCCCTAAAGATTCTTTTGCCTTTTGTTTCAGCTAAAAGGTCAGAGTTATAATTTTGTCTCATCATGAACTATTAGTGGTACCTTGTCAAAACCTTGTTACATGTCCAGGATCTTGCACCCGTCCTTTGTACATACTTGTATTTACTTATTTTTTTTAACATCATATCAGGTAATAGGGACAGAATACATTGTTTGTGGGATTTATCCCAGCAAAGGAAAACATTTTCACCAAAGCACAGATGAAAAGAAGACACAACCACCGCGCCACACACAACCCCACAGCTATTTGACCTTGACTGGGTGGAGAGGCTGGCAGTCTGGTTCAGTCCAACAATTTTACTTACTTCCTGCAAACTTGATGACCCTTGACATTCTGGAAGTCTGTTTTGATAATGAGGTAAATAACCATATAAACGTCATTCCCTGTAAATTGGTCAGAAAGCAGGTGTGTACAGACGAATGACAGACACCAGTTAGTCTTCAGACGGTGGGCTTTTTTGGTACAGTAAGGAGAATAAGTCGAGTTCCTGTGATGAGCACCATTTATTTCAATACTGTTGTTCCCATTCGATCCGTGGCAAAGCTTTGCTGTAGAGACAAAAATGGAGCCACGCTGCAAAAGGATATACAAGACTGCGTAACTTTAGCTCCCTGTTCGTATTCGTCGCTTTTCCTGCTACACTATGCCTTTCTGTGAAACCTTGAAGATAAAATTGTTTTGCATGTTTTGGGCTGTAAGTCATGGCTACTCTCCAGCTGATTGCAAATTGCTATTTGTGTCTGTTATGGTTGTGTGCCCAGTGTGTGATTTTACACAACTGCTGTGGCCCGTACTGTTTCAATGGAAGTGAAATTCATTGACTTCTAGTTAAATTTGACTTTGGGACTTCACCTAACGGGAAAGTAAATTGATTGATGCTGGCACTCCTTATCTTCTAACCTCTAGCTCCATGTACATTCATATTTGAAATGCTTTTGTCTCCAGCACAAACATGCTCTTTTTCTTATTCTTTCTTTATTTTTAACTAGAAATCTTGCATAAATATCACATGAACATAGAGTTCACTGCATAGATGTGTAACGATCCGCAATGTTTTTTCCCCCAGAATTTTCAAGCAGATTTAATATTGCTTTCTACTTAAATGCTGTTAATTTTGACATGGCTTATAGTTAAAAGTCTAATTGTACACAAATGTCAGAACACTTCCTATGAAAAGGTGGTTTAAGCAATGCATCTCTGTAATTTATCACGGAAGTCCACAGGAGTCTTGAGTCCCTTTCCAATTTCCATTTCCTTCCCTGCTTCCTCCTATTAGATATTTACTAAGGATAGCTGACTGATCTTTAGTGAGTTTATGGCCAACAGTTCCTGACCCGTTTTTAATTAGCTTTCATTGACTTAAGCAGCACGGTGATTAATTGTGCTGATAAGGGAACTGGAAGCTTCTTTCCTCCTGCCTGTCAAGCTTAACAAAAGCAGTGAATGTGAAGAACATGGCAGAGAGAGAGAATTGATACTGAACCCTGTGGAAATGATCCTGTGCTGTCTCAACTAAGGATCTGGCCCATTTTGTGAAATAGAATTAAATTTGTTCACTTCATTACATAGGTGCTGCAGTAAAGCACATATGTTGCATACATATATGCATATAAGGATATAAAGGAAGCTGTTGCTGGTCTTTTCCATCGTAATTTTTTATGGGTACTATCTGATGTTGAAAGAGGGTATAAAAAGCATTCCATTGAACATCTATATTTTTCCTTTTTTTTCCCTTTCCCTACATTTAAAATGTACTTTTTAATTTTGTAACAATGTTTTCCCAGCTATCTGAATGTCTCACTAGTGCTAATCTACCAGATGGGACCCTGGAGAGTGGGAAAGAGAGATTCAGAAGAGCTAGCCGTAACCCAGCAAAGCAAGGTTTTCTGGATCCCCTCTTGTCCAGCTGCTTTGTATAACCTTTCGGGGAGGGCTGTCTCCTGGGGTTTACTCTGTATTCCTTCAGGATTACCTGACCCCGTAAAATTAAGCTTTCTCATACTAGCATTCTTCTTCTATGTCTCCAGTAAGCGTGTTTCTGAGACTGCTGGTTTTGAGGGCTTAGAACACAAATCTATCGCTTTCTAGTGTGCTCTTTTATTTTTGCACAAGCAGTGCATATTCTTTCCTGGCAATGCACTGCAGCCCACAAATTCACCTTTTCAGGAGACCATGCTCTGGTGCCATTTCTAATTTAATTAGTTCTTTGTACAGTCCCACTTCTAAGCCCTTGGAACCTAAAGCTTGGCAGATAATTATTTCCATCCCTGAAGAGGGGTCTGCATCTTGTGGGTTGAGTGTTTAATGTTTCAGCTGGAGATCGGTAAGCATGAGAACAGAAGCTGAATGGAATGCATTGTGTTCAGTGCCCATCCATTTTAAATAATTTTCCTTTTGGCCCTAAACTTCCTTTTTTTATATAAAAAAATATCTTTGGAGTTTCCAGTGAAGAGGAACTAGAGATTATTTTTCCCCCTCTCAACTGGAATAAATACAGAAGGAGTGTCTGGCTGATAATGGATCTGCAGCAACACAACTCCAAGGCCCTTATTGTCTGTGTTTTTCATTCAGTGATGTATGTCTTCACGGTAATATAGAAATGCTAACAAAGGAGTGCTGTTAAGTGTGGAGGAGCAAATAGATTCACATCTATTTTTGGAGTCAGATTTTCTTGAAGCATAAAAAATAAAAAATTACTCCATGTTGACAAGAAGTCCTAAAAAATCAGTCTGTTGAGGTAATTTATATGTGTGTACACACAGAGACAGGTATTCTGGTCTGGCATTTTAGTTTGAGACTGTTATAAAAGTGATTGAAAACAAAAGGAGTTGTTTGGGAGCACTGCTTCAGTGAATCAAAACTATTAGGGATTTTACTGTTGTGAAAGCAGGGTTTATTTAATAGGCCTCTCCAAAGTTTTTTCTTTTTTTCCTCTGCCTCCAAGCCAGAGTGGACACTGGCATGTGAGATGATTGCAGGCTGTGAATTTTCAAAGAGGTTTAAAGTAACAAGACCACCCCAGTTGCTCTGCTAATGCTGCTGCTGCTGCTGCCCTTAGAAAGAATTCTGTAAGTGTTTGAATTGCAGAGGCAGCAAAGTAATTGAGGAGACTTGTTCAGGAAGCAACTTATGAACATTTCTTTACCCGAGAGCTCTTTGGTCAAGAACATGAAAGCAAATGTAGCTGAAAGAAACCTAGTAAAAACTTTAATGTAGCAGCACTGATCTTCTGATTTGTTTTTCTGTTGTTTTTTTTTTTTCCTTTTCTTCTGTTTTAATATATCCTCTCTGCTTTTTCTAACAAATTACAGTATTCCACCCATTGCCCAAGAAGTTTAAAAAAAAAAAAACAACAATTGAGCAATTAAACAGGTTTCCAGCAGCTTTGGTTACGAAGCCATTGGGCTGCATGGACAATATGCTGGCAACAAACAGCTGATATAATTTAATGAGGTGTAACTGAGTAATTTGGGGCATCCAGCAGGTTTTTGCTATAAGGGGCTACATGAGGAGGCCTCTTTAATAAGTACCCTGTGATTGGCTTTTGGAGTTGTCTTCACAGAGCAGTTACGAAATGCATTGTGCTGATGCTGATCTATGGGCCCTGAGCTCCTGCTTTTCACCCGTTTAATTAATTAGAGAAAAACAGAGCCAGAGGATAAGTGACTCTAAGGTCTCATACTTCCTTTTCACATTGTATTACTTACAAGGAACTTGAACAGGGAGAAGGTGACCTTGCTTGTAATTGTAATATTCCTTATTTTTTATTTAATATGAGCAAAAATCGTTTGTCCTTTACATTCACATACTCGTAGAGTTATGGGTAGCGAGTTGCTTTAGAATTGCATCCTTCTGTAAGGAAGATTGTGTCCATCTTCCATTGCAGAAATGGTCATCAAGTTTCCCGAACTCGTGTCTTATTACAGTAATAATGCTATTTCAAGAGAAATTAGTGTTGCACACTTCGTGATGCTGTTTGTGTACTCTGTCTATGGGTCTGAAAACTTCTGTGATGTGATTATTAAAAGGACAGTAATGGCCACTAAACTGAAAACTGCAAAAAAAGAACATTTTTGCCCTTTTATTTTTCAAAGACTAAATTGAAATACATCAATGCATGTAATAGCCATTTCTCTAGCGTGAATTGCCACGAGGTCTATTTTTTCATGTCAGTAGTATGTGAGTCCATAATGTCCTGGCTCTGAGCAAGCCTTCTCTGCTTTTGGAGGGCCAGATATTTGGAAGAGTCCTTCCTAGAAAGCAAGTCTGCTCGATTGAACCTGCTCAGGTCTTCCCCAGAGAGAGACCTCTCCCAGGAAAATGCCACTGTAGAAGAAGTGATATGTTAATTGGCTTAGTTGAAGAATATTACACTTAAAAATCGATTGCTCGTACTAATATGGAAATATATTTGAGAGAGGGTTTTTTTGGGGGTGGGGGGTGTCTTTAATAGTTTTGGACAGTCTTGCCTCGCTTGGCGAGGTGACGGAGAGCTGTGGAGATGCTGCAAGTGCCGTGCTGCAGCGTAAGCGACGGGCAGGTACTTTGGAGGGGTCTCTGAGACGCCCACCGCCCCGTGGAGCCCTGCGTGCGAGTGTCCTGCGAGTCAGCGCCCGCATCCACCGCCCTCCCAGGCGAGCTGCTGAGGAGGAGCGAGGCAGCAAGGAGGGAATTTCTGCCTTAGGGAAGCGCGAAATACGAGTTTAAACGTATGGTGCCTATTACTGGCTGTTGGTATACAGCGCATGTGTACGAGGATGGGGAAGGGCAGTACTGGAAGCTTCCTATGTCCCATGTTTTTAATCCCTGCCAGAGGGTGCCTGTGGTTGAAAAAGGTGCTGCTTCTAGCTTGAAATCTCGAAGTGGGTAGGAGAGAAGAGAGAATAGGCCTCTTACGACTGAAATTGCTGCAGTGAGCGAAGATAGCACTGCCAAAATATCCGCAGCTGTTGAAACACACGTCATGCCAGCCAGCAGGTAGCTGATGGGAGTGCTCTCCACAAAATACTAGTTTTCAGTCCTGGTAATACAGCATCAGTTTGATCAGTTTGCTACAAAAATGTGTTCCACTTCCAAAATGTGCCCAGTAGTTTGAATCAGCATGGTACCATGATGTCATTAGTTCACTAATATTTGAGGTGTTTTGTTTCTCAAATTTGCACCATTGGCTTTTGACAATTTTATTTTTTTTTAACAGCTGTGTTTCAACCTGATTGCCTTCCAAGCCCTGACTGGTTTGTAAATGATTCTTACTACTAATTTACAGAGGAGCTCCACAGGTAGTTGTCCATCATATTCATGAAGATCGCAAGAAGAAATCTGTTTCCTTAACTTAACCTTAATGACTGAACCTTCAAAGAAATATGTTAATCAACACCCAGTTCCTTGAATATTTATGCTGAAATAATGTCTTGTGACTGGAACTCCTTTTAGATAAGTTTCATTTATAATCCATTAACTTAAAGTGTTGGAGGATGAAAGCAGATCTGGTACTTTTGACAGTGTACTCAAAACACCACCTAGTACAAACCGAGACTGACTGAGGGTTTAGGTGGCTATGTCTCTTTACCTATGAGCAGTCATTTTTAAAAAGCATTGTATTTCAATCAGATAGTAAAACAATGAAGATCTACATCTGCTTGCGTACATAGGCCATTATGGAAACTGCTGGAAAGTTGCTTGGAGGTTAGCCTGATGATGTTTGGCTGCTTGTTTGATTTTGAGAGAGTTTTCTTCAGGTGTAGATGCTCAAGTTATGTACAGATATAAATGCAGTTATAAGCATTGCAGTCAGGGAGTTGAAGTTATACACACAGAGTAGCTAGGGAATATGTTTTGCATGGGCAGCTACTTGAAATGTTTTGCAAGTGCTTCTTAGGCACCTATGGAAAAAAAAAGCTAACAGAAAAACAAAAGTCTGGCATTGCTCACTCTAAGAGCTGAAAGCCTGGGGTTGGAGCCAAAGGTCTAAAATAGAAATGGGCAACATAACAGTCTTTTTCAGTGATTAATATAAAGCGTCTGTTAGAGTTCCTAACTCAGATCAGTCCTAAACATAATAGCAGGTAAGCTAGGAAACAGTGGAGAGAAGCTTGTGAGAGAAAGAGCAGATGAGCTGCATTTTTCTTAGTAAGCTCTATCAGAACTGACTCGCTCACTAAAACTGGTTAAACCAGGGTGCTCAAGCCTTCAGGAGTTAGATGCCTTTACAGGCATCTGTTTAAGGAAAACCCACACCTTTCATTTAAAAAAAATGCCATTCTACATTAATGGGCCAAGTTGTCTTATCCAGAAAACTTTGATCAAAAACTTTGGTGGTTCTTCAAAGCTGATCCTAACCACTGTGGGTGGAAAGCCAAAGTGAAAAGTATGTGAAGGTTTTTCATACCTCCTGCTTTCCTTTTAGTTGGAAATGCCAGAAGAGGGGCTTTCTCATTTCCCGTGTGGTTGTTTCCCCAGTTTCTCATCATACTTAGAGTCCTTGGTGAAAAGGGGATTGTGGTTCATGATTGTGAAACCTCTTTGTTGTTTAGAGAGCAATGTTACATGAGCAAAAGGGTGATCTGTGCTAAGAAATAGGTGATAGTATTATTCCTTCTGTGTTTTTCCACCACTAGCATAAACTTGGGCTTAGCAGTGAGAAGTACTCAGGCTGTAGTCTTCAGTACAAGTGCCCTCATCTCATTTATACTTAATGGAAGTTAATGATGCTCAGCATCTCACAGGACTTGCCTTCATACCCTGGTTTAAAAGAGGGGTTAAGTAGGTTACAGGAGTGCTTTCTGCTGTCTTTTTCTTAAACATCATATTTCCCATACCCCTGCCTCACAGACGAACAAATTTGGGAAGAGTCCTGAGTGGTAATAAAGACAGGCAAAAGTGTACCCGGTCGAGCCTCCCTCCATAAAGTCAAGGAAAGCACTGTTGGCCTGTGAAGTCAGTCAAGTCAAGGGGGAGTTTAAGTGCTCTCCACTCATCTGAAACCGTCTGGGGAAGTTTTATGAAACTCCACAAAGGCAGTTGTAAGATTGTAGTGGGTGGGAAGACCCAAGAAACTGGGTGGAGTGGTGAGAAAATTTTAAGAAAAGCTGGCAATTAATCTTAGCTCCTGGGACTTAGGGACTTTCCAATGCTGGCAGGTCTCAGTATGTGTGTTGTTATTCAGGCTGCACGCCAAGAATATTTAATGCTGACTGCCGAGTGTGTTGGAGAAAAGTCATTGTGCAGGCACTGTCACTCAAAGGAAATACGCCACACCATAATCATTGGTTCAACAGTCATTTTGCAGACAATGAGCGCTGACATTTGGATAGCAAATGGAACAAATAGTAAAAAAAGGTGGGTGGGTGGGGAAACCTTTGTCTTTTTGATAGTTAAGACCATTAAATCTGTTAGTACACATTGTCTGTACATGGGCCCTGAGATGCTGTTGCAGTTGTGATAATGACAGTGCTGTGAGGGGGTGTTAGGGCACACGGGAGCAACTGATTGTTGAAATAACAGTGGCCCTTTGTGATTAAAAAACACTAACTCTGTCCTGAAAAAACGTACAACGTAAAGCAGCAAAACCAGAGAAAAATGAATAAAGGGTGGCAGAAAAGAGGAAAACTCAGTTTGGGTGTAATATAAAGATGTGAGTTGCCCTGCAGATTTCAACTGAGCCTGGACTTCAGACCTTATTTTGTGTAATGTGCTACCTGTTAGTTGTGGCAGGCTGGGATGTGCCCTTCCCACTGCAATACGTCAGTGAGTGTTTATGGAATAAGCGTACTTAGAGAGCTGGGCTGGGTGGGGTGACTGACTGAGCGAATGAAGAGATGAGTGTCTCCTCCTGAACTGAGCCGAGCGAAGATGCACGGCTAAGGGAAATGTGTGGACGTGGCCACGCTGCCCCTTTAGGTCACACCAGGCCAGTTACCCCCTGCTTATCGCCCACGTATGTCCATCCGAGGAGCTACCGAGGCACCCCGGCAGCCCCCGGGGCCACCCACGCTGTACGCCGCATGGGGTGCCGCTGGCACCAAGCAGCGATGCCGGCGCTCCCCGGTACCTCGCCTGCACCCCGTGCATGCTGCACCCACATCCCGCCTGTCACCCTTCAGCCCTGCCAGCGTGCTGAGGCAGCTCCGGGCAAAGGGGAGAAGCAGGAGACGGGCAGAAAGGCAAACACACCGCAGCGAGCAGCAGCAGTTGCTGCAGGGCCAGTCGGCCGCCTTATCTTGGGGACTTGACTTGATAACCCCGGCGCCAGTGCCGGTCTCTTGCAGATTATCGGCTAGTCACTGCCTTAGATGTGCAGGACAGGATCACTGCCACACTTTGTCACGGTCCTTGAGGGAATACGCATAGTGCGCCAGGGCACTTTGAGAATGGCCTCAATTATTAATAACCATTATGACTTTTTTCTGTCAGTCTCTAAAGTCTTGCTGATCATCATGGATTATTTATACACGCTAGTGCTGATTGCACCAGCTCTGTATCATCAGCCCTCCAGTGTCTACCTTTCTGGCTGGCATCTTTTTTCCTATGCAATACCCCCTGCTACACCACAGGTGTAGCGATCTGCCTGATCAACAGGCACCCCATTGTGGATGCAGCCACAGTCTAGTAACTTCAGAAAGTTCAGCCATGTCCTTAGTGTATTCAAGATGGGCTTGTGGTAAAGGAGGTAAAGGATGTGCTGGGCTCAGCTTTGGTGGCTCAAGGTTGAGCCCCATGGTGGTGGTAGTGGTATTAATGGTGGTTTTCACCCCATCCTTTCTGATGTTCAAGGCACCTTTCTCCTCATCCAACTGGTGATGAGGTTCCCCCCCTGCTGCTTTTCAGTGATAGCTTGATGCACGTCCATCAGCATCATGGCTTCCTTCCCAAAGACAACGTGAGACATCTTGTTCTGAAGGCAGGATGACCTCCAGCTTGGAGAATTACCATTCCTGGTCTCGTGAAAGCTATCTTTTTTTATCCGTCATTGGAATCCAGCCTGTATGTATTCTTTTGACAGCTTTTCCCTCCCAAAGAGATGCTATTTCTGCCTGAGAAATACCACCAAACTAGAACCGGTTGGGAATTTCTCAGACAGATACTTAGATGTGGCCATTGCAAGTTGCCTATCTGAAACTGCAGTCCTGTGCACACTGCATGGCTGTGTTAATGCAGACCTTACCCCGTTTCCAGCGTTCACCACGCAGAGCTGACTCACAGCAGGCTCTGTGGGAGGCATTCTCAAATGTGAGTTGTCTGGAATGCCAGTTATGTGGAGCCTTCACGGAGGTCCCACGGGGGACAGGACGCTCCTGAGGTTTAATCTGTTGATGGAGCAGTGGAGGCCCCTTCATGTCTTTGTCACTGTGGGCGGATGGTGTTGGGTCTCCTGGATGCAACCACAGCACTCTGCAGAATCAGCTGAGGAAACCAGTCCTAGCAAGAAGAATGACATGGGAGAAGCTTAGGTTAAAGAAAAGGAGCAAGCAACAGATTAAGAAGAGATCAGAGCAAATGGTCAATGTGCAAAGCCTCCAGACTGAGATGTAGATACTGAACTGAGCAGATGAAGTGAATAAGCAAAGAGGGCGCGCTCACAGGTACTGAGAGTGGTAAGCATCTGTCTAAACAAGTCTGTTGGTTATTGAAAAAACAAACAAACAAAAAAAAAGGAAGAAGGGTCTACCCTTCCTTTTATTAACTGTCTTTTCTTCTGCCTCAATATGAAGACTAAATGTATTCCCCGTTTCAAAACGTAGAATTACACTGCAGGGAAAAACAAACATAAAATCCCTCCTCTGCTAGCACTGCCCACCTCTGATAGTTAACTTTGCAGTGCAGGGCTGGGCTGGGTAGAAAGCTCCTGGGCCAGAGACCTTGACTGGGAGAAAAGCAGTAATTCCGCAAAGGGTCGAGGGTATACTTTATGGATAATGTTAAACCAGTCTAAAGGCTTAGTGCCTTCGAAGAGGCTATTACCTTGCTGCCTTCCTTTGCTTTTGCAGTGAGCCAGTGCAGGGAGTTACACTAGCAGGAAATGACTCAACGTTTGAGGGTCTACGTCTTTTAAGAAGTTTCCTTAGCCCCAGCAGCGGGAGGTTGGAGTATTAGGCTGGGGAAGCGGGACCCCTGCTTTAGGTGATGGTCTGTTACTGGAGGAGCTAAACCTGCCGCGCAGAACTGCCCTGTCCCTTCGGTATCCCTAAAACTCTCAAAGCAGGTTCCCGTAGGAACAGTGGAGACACGTGTAGTCACCGCCAGGTACCCATTACTCTGAGAGGTGTAGGTTCGCTCCCAGAGGGTTGGAGACTCGTCTTCAAAGCCAAGGCCTGGAGGAGGTCATGTAACTTGGAGAGGAGAACGGCTCCGCAGGAAAGCTGAACACCGGGAGTTGAATGTGGTAATAGAAGCATTTTTAACGTTAAAGTCCTTTTGTGGGTTTCACTGTGTTTACACATGGCTAGTTGGTAGCAGTTTTTTTTGCTTGTGAGATACAGATAGCTCCAAAACAACCATAAGGGCAGATAAAATAATTTCTAGAGAATGTGTGTGTATATTACATTAACAAATAACCTAAGGGTTTCGTGGTATATAAAATGTTAACTGAATATTTGTATAAAACTGGCATCTGGTGTCATCAGTGAGACGAGATTATAGACAGTGATGAGACAGTGATGTTACTAATACTACTGACATGCAAGAAGAATCAGCAGGAATTCTTCCTTTTTGTGTCATCAGAATCTAAGCACATGGTTAAAGCCAGAGGAGAGCGTGTATGACGGGGAAGAGCACAAGAGAATGGTCATTTTCTGTAATATTTCCTATGTTGAGTTTTCCCCTTTTATTTTCCTACAGAGAGGCTGGTTTGTTTAGCCTTCAGGCTGAAATTGGCTGTAATTTCCATGGACAGCAAATTTTGCATGTGTGGTACAAGCAGTAATATTTTCCCAAAAATATGCTTGCCAGCCTTGTGAATACAAGAATTCAGAGGTGCTAAATTTCTGGGACGTGTAGTGATAGTGTAAGTGGAATCAGTATTCAAAATTCAGTTAGAGTAAATACCCTGCAGCCCTTATGAGAAAACCCCAGTATTTTGTGTTATACTTACAGGCAGCCTAACACTATCAGAAGAGATTCCTCAAGTGTACGCAGCAGGTAGGACTCAACCTGAGCTTCGGGTAGCTTTAAATGAACTGTTTTTTCTGAGCAATTCTGCGTGACCCCCCCAAGGATGTCTTCTGCTTTAAGTGCCTTGCTGTCTAGCAATAAAGGAGGTGGGAGTAGCATTGCTGAGGACAGGAGGTTAAGGAGTAACCTGATTGGGGAAGAAGCCAAACTAAACAAAGGTTTAGATCTATAGCTGAAAATAGTATAACTTACCATTTTCCTCTGCCAGTGGCTGACACACCACATTTTTTGTTCTTTAAAACCACAGCGAACCATTCCCAAAAAAGGAAGTGTAACCTCTGTTTTCTACACTTCTGTCCTTCGTCTCATCTGGGGAAAACCTTTTCTTGCTGTATTTCTCATGACACATTTGACTGGAAGGTTTCTTCACAGCATTTCTGCTGGGGGCTGTTTGTTTTATCTTGCATTTTGCAGTAGATAACAGACCTTTATGCTGCATAGATTAGAGTTGGCAAATTTTGCCACTGATTTCTTTAGGTACAGATAAAATGCCTTAGTCTCCCCCTCATGTCTATACTTAAAGCAAAATTTTAAAATGTCTGTTAATGGGAGTGCTGAGTGATTTCTGTGTTTCCTTTGGTTCTCAGCTGGCCACGTGTGCACACTAATGAGACATACTAATATTAAAAGTGGAATTTGGAGCGGAGCGGAGGCCAGCCTAATAAATCTGCTGTTAGTTCAGGCTCTGCGGTGATGTTGCTGCACCCAGGGGGAGGAAGGGCAGAAGCTGGGCGTTGGGCCGGAGGGACAGAAAAGGAAATCAGCCGTGGACAGGCGGAGAGGCAGATCTCGGTTGCTGAGGGCTAGAGGCAAAAAGCAGCATCCGAAGCACTGTTGGGGGGCAGGAGGGTGTGCAAAAACAGGCTGTGGAAATGTAGTTTCAGGAGGTGGCTGTACCGCAATGAGAGGATGAGTGATTTCGGAGTGAAAGGTTCTTTATACCTAAGAGTAGATAACAGAGAATCTATAAATAAATAAATAAATAAATGGTTGCCTTAATTTGGAAGCCTCTTCCAGGAAGACAAAGCAATCAGTTTTTCTTCTTCTTCTTCTTCTAGTACAGCCGAGGTTTTATGCTGACCAAGCTCTGACTTCAAAGCTGGCCCTTCTCTGAGCAGGGAGCTGGGCCCACTGACCTTGGCAAGTCCCCCAAACCTGAGTGCTTGGTAATTCTGTGATTTTGAGCACTGAAGGTGAAATCTCTGCTCCATTCACCCCTGATGTCAGTGAAGTTGGAATCTTACCCTGAAAGAGTGCTGACTGTAGTAAGTCATGGCCAACAGAGGAAAAGCAATTTAGATGTGAAAGGCTGTAGATGTTCCAGGTTTGAATTTGATGGATGTCAGCTACAGTAGCTTGTTTGCCATGTTAGAGCTGTTGACCCCTGTGAAGTAGACGGATGATGTATATTCCTGCTTCCCACTGAACAGAACTCCTTACCAAACAGCACTCATTTAGAAATTGGTTGGTCACTCACCAGCAGAGCCAAGGATGTGAGTTGTCACAGTGAAATGGTGGCCTCGCCGCTTGCTTGTATTTCCTCCTGCTATGTGCAAGTGTAAAGAATGCTTTAAAGAGCTAGATTATTGCTGTTACGGATTTCACCCGCCTCCAGGCCAGCAGGCGAGCAGGCTGGAGCTAGCTATGTCTGTTTAGTGCATAAAGAGGGAGGCTTGGTTTCCAGAACTGTAAGTCTGGTGCTGTCACGAGCATCAAATCCATACAAGTGTGAGAGAGAAAGGCTGCTGGAAGAGATCAGTCATTCTCCAGAAGGGCCACTGGCTTGGACTGGAAAACCCTATCAAAGGCCGAACATATAAATCTGTAGCTGTGAAAAGCTGTGGAACAGCTCTAAACCTATGATGAATTAGAGATCTGGTGGATGCCAGAGTCTCTGAAAAGTTACTTGCAAATGCTAAATTTCACTATCCCTCTCTCACCAAGTGGTTGTTTTTTTATTGTGTCTTCTGTAAGATGATCATGAGTTGTAGCTATCCAGAATAGTTTGTTTCACTGAAGTTATTTAATTCCAATTATTTCTCCTCAATCACATTCAGAAAAGACTTTGTAGAGGGAGGACTAGCAAAACTCTGGAAAACAGATCTGAACAGCTGTACCTCATCACTTTGTGAAAGATTAGGAAGGGATGAAACCTCAGGCTTTTGGCTGAAGTTGGCCAAAGTAAATACAAAGTGGAGTCTTTAGGGGTTATGATGAAACTAAAAGTAGCAAACAAGTAAAGCCATCAAATACATTCAAATCACAGGTTGCACGGGATATTTGCCTTTCCTAAGCTTGATTGGGTTAAGCCAGACCATCATCTTTTTTGGGCAAATAAGGTCCTTTATTTTATCAGCAGCCCTAACATTAGTGGGATTATTTCTATAAAAAATTATTCTTTAATGTGAGTGAAAGTATTACAACCTAGTCCTATGTTTGGATGTTATATCCCCATTTATTTTTCTTGTCCATTTAGACTTGGAGCTCCCTGGAAAATAATGACCTCTTCGTATGTACAAAGTACAGTTGGTTGTAATTCCCCCACAATCCTATGTCACTTATACTAAAGAGCTTAAATGTCAAAAGGAAACATTTTGGCCTTTATAAGAATAATCATTTTTATATAATTTCCTCTGAATTTAGACAAAATGGATACATTCCCATGAAATATTTTAATTGTGCCCAAATTAGTATTTCCCGTTTGGCCAGCTCTACTCTGAAGAGACTTGGTGAACACAAAGTCACTGGGAACAAGCAGGACTGTGGGTCTGACGTTTCTCACTGACCTTTCTATCTTAAATTAAAGGTTATTCTTTGTTATGTCTGTTGGAGTTTCTACATACTATTCACTTTAAGGAGGAGTGAATTTGAATAATATAGGAAAAGGTGGCCTGTGCATGGATCCTTGTTAAAAGGCAAGAAAGTAAGTGGCATAGGCCTGTGACAAGTTTGTGTTGAAAAGGAATGGGAGAGATTGTGAGGGGAAAGGTTATGCTGTGGAAAATACCTCTTCATCTGAGAGCGCAGTGAGCTTGCCCAGGGTTTTGAGGGAATTTCTGTACTCCACATTGCTTTCAGTGCTGAAGCTCAAGAAGTTGGAGTAGCTTCCCTTGAGTGTCTCGGCTGGACAGATGTACCCGGAGCTCTGAGGTGCCACAGCCTCCGGCTAGCTTGGGTACCGCTGTTCTCAGCTGCGGCTCGCAAGCAGTGCTGTGGACCACCTAGAGGACCCGCAGCCACCTCAGGTAGGTCCCGTCTGTGTTTCTGTAATTAGCCTTTAAGGCAGCAAGAGCAGCCTCGGTGCAACCACCTGAGGGGTTGAGCACTGCAAGGGGTGAAGCACCATTAGCTTTCTCCAGTGAGTCTTGACTTGGAACAGCCTGGGGACCTTTGCTTTCTGCAGCATCAACACACTGTGAGAATAAGCACTGCTTTGGCAAAGGCATATGTCTCTAATGGGGCTAGTGAGACAACCTGGGTGTTACTCATTTGGGGGGATATATGCAAATTTTTAAGTTGTTGCTGTTCTTAGACGGCTAGGAGCATGAAAAGTCAAACCAGTTATTTAATCAAAAGCTTTATTGTCGACAGTGAGCAGGACAGCATTCCTTTTTTTTTTTTTTTCCCCATAAAGCTGTAGTCAGTAATAAATAGCTGGGTTTTGAATATATTTTTGTGTTGTTATATACATGCGACTTTACAGTACAGTTGTTTGTTGCTGAACAAAATTTCCTGAAGTATTGATCTACCACCACTTTTACATTGCTGCTACGTTCCTCCTAGAGGAGTGATGAATGCATTTGCTGAGGACTATGAATTTCTTACAATCATAGAATCATAGAATAGTTTGTGTTGGAAGGGATCTCCAAAGATCATCTAGTCCGACCCACCTGCAGTGAGCAGGGACATCTTCAACTAGATCAGGTTGCTCAGAGCACCGTCCAACCTGACCTTGAGTGTTTCCAAGGATGGGGCATCTACCACCTCTCTGGGCAACTTCTTCCAGTGTTTCACCACCCTCATCATAAAAAATTTCTTCCTTATATCTAGTCTAAATCTACCCTCTTTCAGTTTAAAACCATTACCCCTTGTGCTATTGCAACAGGCCCTACTAAGAAGTCTGTTCCCATCTTTCCTGTACATCCCCCTTTAGGTACTGGAAGGCTGCTATAAGGTCTCCCTGGAGCCTTCTCTTCTCCAGGCTGAACAACCCCAACTCTCTCAGCCTGTCTTCATAGGAGAGGTGCTCCAGCCCCCGATCATCTCTGTGGCCCTCCTCTGGACCCGCTCCAACAAGTCCATGTCCTTCTGATGTTGGGGGCCCCAGAGCTGAACGCAATACCCCAGGTGGGGTCTCACCAGAGCGGAGCAGAGGGGCAGAATCCCCTCCCTCGACCTGCTGGTCACGCTTCTTTTGATGCAGCCCAGGATGCCGTTGGCTTTCTGGGCTGTGAGCACACATTGCCAGGTCATGTCCAGCTTTTCATCCACCAGTACCCTCAAGTCCTTCTCCTCAGGGCTGCTCTCAATCCACTCACCCCCCAGCCTGTGTTTGTGCTTGGGATTGCCCCGACCCGGGTGCAGGACCTTGCACTTGGCCTCGTTGAACCTCATGAGGTCTTGTCTTGTTGAATTGCAGTACCTACAGCTAGTTCCATCCTCCTCATGTGTTCCCTTTGTTCACCATGTGTGCTTGAGTTATGGTCACCTCGCTGCACGCTGGCTATTATGAAGCTGCTGTTGACTGATTCTCCAAGAAATGCCAACAGATGGATCTCTCCTTATCTTATGTTTCATTTTGAAAAGTACACAGGGAAAAGGAAAACAAAGTGTGTTCTTTTTACTATTCAAATTTGATCACACTGCTTGGGAACAACAAATGTCAGCTCCAGGCTTAAAGTGCTAAATAACATTGTTTCATAAACACACAGCTATTTTGTCCAAACTAACTGCTTCATCAAAATGTTGAAAAATGTACTGTACCACTGGGACGGTTCTGCCATAGACAGTTTTATTCCTCTCTCTTCTCTTATTTGTGCTTTAGGAAAAGAAAAGCAACAATATAATCACTTTTATTTTTATTACTCAAATATTTGCTCTGAAGCCTGGAGAAGAGAAATAGTTATTATACGTTATGTAAATGATATCTTTAAAGAAATCAGCCTTACAAACAGTGCTACATTAACCCTTCAGCAACACCTAGCACCTCATTCTTCTTTAGCTGTTGACAAACAAGGCCAATTAACATCAGCAAGATAATTAACTACAGCTCCAGGTAGTATTTGCATCCAGTCTATTGCTGTTTGAAAGCTGTCTCTTCTCCTTGCCTCCTTGCAGCTTGAAGGTGTGAATTTTAACACCTAAAAAGTATGGAGTTTGGATTTAGTTGAGAATAGAGCAGGACTGCTTTTTTTTCCTTATTATTAAAACATTAGATGAATAATTATAATAGTGAAGTGACTTCAACCTTCTGCTAGATTTTTTTTCCCCAAATCATTTGCACATTTTGGGTTGCTTTTTTTAATTCCTTATCTTCCATATGGCAAATTATTCTTTTTGAATGTCTTGTATTTAGAGTGAGAACAGTTTCGGAATGGACTTAAGTGGTGGTCCAAAACCAGTGTAATTATGTTTGTTGCCAAGGAAAGAAGAATATTATTCCTGGAGACACAGCAGGCATTTTATTAAATGATTGTACCAGCTGGAAACAGATTATTGCCTTTATTTTAAACTACCATTTAGAGGTCTAATGCTTTTATTTCAATGGGAAACAAATTTTTAGGAAGATTACAGCTCACGTGTTCTTGTGATTTTTACTGGGGTATGCTAGGTTCATATAATTATCCATGATAGTGTTATTTGCCTTGGTTTTGATGAGGCTGTTATTACCTGCAAGTCAGAAGTTGATCCTACTGTTATTTCCCTTCTGTCTGATACCCCAACTAATTTTGGAGTGAGGAAGAGCATATGCAGCAGGTGGGCTGTGTTTCTAATAATTAGTTTTCTTAAGCATGTTATAAAGAGCCTTGCCAAGAAAATATCACTGTAGCATTTTGAGCCCAGCTGGCACTGTATTTGAGCCTGAAGAGGGGAGGAGAGAACAGCAGACTGAGCCATGTTCATCTGTGGAGTCTCTCAGCCAGATTCACCTACAGGTGAATTTGGCACTCCCTGTGCTCCAGAAAATGTTTTCGCCTGGGATTTTGTGGAAGGAAACAGAGGTAGTTCTTGTGCGCACCTTGCATTGTGCATGTGCACATTCGTTGTTCCCTCTGAACGAAGTCCTTAGGACACTATCAAACATAGTTTCAGTTGAACAAGGAGCTCTTGAGGTTGAGAGGAATTGCTCGGCTCAGTTCTCTGTCTCAATTGCTGGGATGTTTGGGCACCCAGAACGAGAACGTGCTGATGGACAACAAAGTCTGAACAAAGGCTCTCTAAGCCTTCCTTTCCCAGCTTTCCAAGCCAGAAATCGATAAGAGATGGCTAAGAGCAATAGCAGCAGGGGTGCAGTATGGGTCTGTGTTTTGGCAGTAAGTCTGATTTCATGGTCTCTAGATCAAAAATGCCTCAGCCACGTAATGCAGAGTGCTGACACGGTATGAACTCACACTAGCACTTCAAATCTGTTCCAAAATGTTGAGGGGTTAGTATTTCGACTGCTTGCCTTACTATCAGATCAAGTCGTTGTCTGTCTTCCTGCAGCAAGCATAAACTGTGTTTTGGCTAATCAAATGGAAATATGATCTTGGGCCCGTTCCTGAACTGAATTAAATTTGTATTGCTGAATTAAATTTGTCAGGCAGTGCACTGGCTGTGCAGTACCAGTGTGAGTGTTCCCCTCCCTTCTCCCAGAGAAACGGGAAGGCAGCGAGGCTGGAGTGGTTTTCCTTAGCACTTTTCCAAAGGTTGCTGAACTGTTTTGGCTGGACCACTCAAATAAATTCAGTTTTATGAAACATGGAAAAGTTCAGTAAGGTTACATGTGTTTGAAAAGTGCCAGGTAATCCTATCAGCCCTGTGTTCTATGCAACAAGTCAGTCCCAGAATATATATTGCTCTTCAGGTAGCCATGATTAGCAGATGGGTGGTATGGCACTTGGCTTATTTTAAAACTTTGTGCTGAGTAAACTCTGTCATACAAGTGAGCTTCTTTTCTCCAAATTAAATATGACTATTTGGTGGGAAAAAATAATCTCTTTTTTAAGGCTTTTAGACTTTTCTTGGTCTTTGTTGAAGAAATCAAATGAAGGACATCTTCTACCTCTTTGTGAGATTACTTTGATGGGAGCTCGATGTAGAAAATGCTCATGTCCCCAGTAAAAACATCTCTTTTATGTCTGGTGTGCCATATGTGTAAGATACGTGTAATTTCTGTAGCATAGTGCTATAGTCTCCTGACAGCCTCTGAAAAAAAGAATGAATGTTGCCCTTTCCTACCCAGTAGAGTAATGCTGAAAATGTTGCCAGGATGCAGCCACCTACCTCAAACTATTGCTAGAGGCACTTTAGCAGCAAGGCCCATTTGTGCAGTAAAAGCTCTGTGATGAATTTAATACACATGAAGCACTGACTTCCCTAGGGAAAGCAGAAATAGGATCAGAGGAGATAATCAGAGAGTCTGAAGGCTTCAGGAGGACAAACAGGTGTTGTCTGTGCCGTGTTGCCTCCCACTTTGCACCTTAGTCTGGAGGATACATTATTTTCTTCTTTGACTTTCAGGACTTTTGCTTCAGGAAGATTATTTTTTTAGTGAAATCTTGAGTCCTGATGCATGAGCTAAAAGCCATCTGTGTGCTTTTTTTTTTTTTTTTGTCTTTTTCGGTGTTACTGTTCCAACTGACTCTCTGCAGTCCATGGTTATGAAAAGGCTGAACAAGAAAGTAAAAAACTGAAAATACCCTTTGGGGAAAGGAACATGCAGTCAGTCACTTCAAGGTCATATAAAGTACAATGGGCTTATGCACTGGTGCAGGTTGAACTGATTTGTTTCATTAATCAAAATTCATACTGTGTTTGCAAAGAATAATTGACATTAGCAGAGCTATGTTACTTAGGAATCCGATATTAACATCTCTGTTTAATTATATTGAGTTTTAAAGTCAGAAAATAAGCCTTTGCTTATTCAGTAGCAACAGTGTCTCTTTTATTAACAGAGCAAACCTTTTGTCATGTTATATAGGACAATTTTTGTATTTTTAGCAATGAAATAAATACCAAGTTATTGTGACTGTGATTTGGTAGGGATTAATGTCAGATTCTGAAATGGAGCTGCACTCTGAGGAGGTCCTTGTGCACATTAGTGGGGGGAACCAGAAAGAAAATGTCAAAAATTAGCACAATATTTTCCAAAAAAAAGATATTTTTGTTGGGGGTAGGGAGGTGGGGGGAGGAGGAGTGGGAAAAGAGAGGGTTCAGGATAGGGAGGGCGTGTTGGGGAGAGGAATGCATTAAGCACTGGCTGAAAATGGAAAACTGAAGGCAACAAAAAGAGTTTTATCGATATGTATTTAAAGGAAATTAGGGATGATTAAAATGCAAAAATATTTGATCATGATCTAACAATTGCATGTTGTGGCTGCTGCTTATCCTGCAAATTTGTTACTACCAATGCCCTACCCAGGCATCTGTATTTACCAGTGTTTCTGCAAATGTGCAAGTAGCAGCTCATTGGGTGAGCTTTGTGGTTTGTTTGCTCAATGCCTAGTGTAATGTGGCTTTGATCTGTGAGGCGTCCATAAATATTACTGCAACCCACATGGCTGTGATGTCCTGGCCCACTCTTTCTGTCTTCTTGTATTGTCTGTCCTCTGGGGAAACCCTGGTGAAATCAATGGATCTACAAAGGTATTGCTCAGTTTAACTAAGATGGCAAAAGCATCTTTTCCTCAATTTCATTCTTAATTGAAGACATTTTCTACAGCAGGAATGTCTGGTTTATGTCCTATGTGATCACTCTGGCCTACTAGGGTAATTTATTCCTCCCCTTCTTTCCATGGTCTAATTAAGTGGATTGTTTCAGTGAAAGCGAGCACCTCTCTCTAACCACCATCCTCCTCCTGGGGACTCCTTCCCTGACTGTTTGAGGGACATTCAGCCAGTCACGCTGGGGTGAAGTGAGCTTGGGAAACGTCCCAGCTGAAAGGAGGCCGTTCGCGTTCCCCACGTAGGTCTCGGGAGCAACTGCAAAGGTGATGGCTAAGAGAAAGAGTACGAATTGCTCTTTTGCGTACAGCAGCTGAGTCCTTCCCCTTGTTCTTGGGCAACTTCTGGGCAAGGAGCTGGCTGCCCCGCAGTTTCCACACGCATGTGCTTGCTTGGGCTTTCCGACCAAGGCTGGTGACCTGCTGGATGTTCAGAAAAGCCGCAGCACGCAGGTGCAAGGGTTTTGTCATGGCATGGGAGAAGGGCTGTGGCACCGTCCTTCTCCATGTTCTCGGTGGAAGTAAGGGACCTGCCTAGAATTAAACAGCTTGGTGCTACCATCCTACAGGGACAGTTGTTTTGGCACGATAATTGGCGTCAGGAATTAGGTTGCAGAGAGAATCTTCTAGCAGGAGAGTTGGTCCCAAATGTCCCTTCTGCAGAGCACTGTAAAACTGGAGTGGCACACAGCCGTGCTCTGACACACCTTGCTGTCTACTTAGTTAAGGAGTCCCACAACAAAGGAAGGACTTTTTCCCCCCATTAATTCTCTTAATTTCTATTGCTTCCATTCCTCATTTTCAGCTGCCCGTCTTGCCACGGTCCCCCAATTTTTCGTTTTCCTGAATAAACGCGCCCTTTCAAATGGGGTTTGCTTATCTGCTCTTTCACCCAGCTGGTTTTTAGTAAGTTTTGTAGCTAAAAATTCTTAACTACTACCTGGTATTTTTTGGTTCTCCTCTTGACAGATTGTATCAGCCAGGAAGAGCAATGCTTGCTCTTTCTAACTGTAGCAGGTGTGTTGCCCTGACAGAACCCATTTTGACTGAAAGTGCTGATAATACCTTGCTTTTCCTGCTACTGCTCTGCATTTTTCCAGTACTGCAGACATTTTTACTGAAAGCTTAACCAACATCTCCTCCTCGGTTTGCTGTGTCAGGTCAGGGTGCCACCAATAATTTCAACGTAGCTTTGGCATTTTTCCAGTATTAGCTGCCTGTTCGCTTCAGGATTCAGCCTCAGCACCTCTGCTTTGTTGACCTCTGAAGCTATTGATTTCTGTAGCTGGAATACATTCAAGTCGCTGAAGGAAAAGTCGGCTTTCCCTTATCAGCAAAAAATGTTTGGTCCTTCTGTAAGCTGCATTTTTAATTTTGGGGTTTACTGCAGGAAAATGTTGTAAACAGTGTTTGTTTATTAATAGCATCTTTTTTGTTATTTGCTATCCAGATACTTAGTAAATATCAAGATCTTTTTTTTTTACATGATGATGTAAATGATGATTTTTTTAGATGATAAACTTAGGCACAAATCTGTTTATCCAGTGGCAGAGTTCAGTGAGGTTTTACAGAACCTCCTGATTTTCATCTTTCTCCACATCAGATAGATGCATTCCTCACATCTGGGGGGATAATCAGGGGCATCTGGAAAAGCTTGTGCAAAAGAGCAGTTCCTTCACCCTCCCTCCCACCCTACCCTAAGTGGAAGAGGACATACTTCTCCAGGCAGTACTGACTAAGAAGAAATGTGCCTCTTTTTTGGGGAACACAGGAGTTCTTTGTTGCCAAACTTCAGTTGTTCTTGTGTTCTAACCTTTTCCTTTCTTACTTATTTTTAATGGTATCTAGCCAGTGACTGCTGTTTCTCATGCTTGGAAAATATAGTTAAGGACACCTGTACATCATAGATAGTGTAGAATAATTTCCATCATTCTTCACATATTATGGATTGTTGATGAATTCTCAGCAGTGATTTGGCTCAGGAGGAGCAAAGTGTGTCTGATTTCACTGGCCTTCTCATTTGCACCAACTCTGCTTCACACTCTTCTGCTAAAAGGGACCTTAAATTAAGAACAAAATTTGTTTACTGCCACTACTGCCTCCTGTCAGGGCCTAAGGAGACCTAGCATCGATATAGTCATTAACTGTGTTTAGACAGGGTGGATTTGTGACATTTTATACACTCAGGCCACAATATAAAGGGGGAAAGGTTATACTCTACATCTGTATCTTTCTCTGGGGCAGTTTTGTTTTTCTTGGTTGTCTGGGTTTTGGTTTTTTTAAAAAGTTTCTCAATTATGTGGTTTTGTGGGGCAGCTTCAATGGCTGCGGTCTCAGAATTCTGACAAAAACAGGCGGTTGCTGATCTTGCAGTTGTGTTTGTCTGTGTACCTGTAGGATGAAGGGCAATATTATTTCTTGAAGTATTCCCATCAGCTGAAACACAAAGTTTACTTTTATGAAAACTGCAAATATGAAATCTAAATGTGTATTTTAGTCTTTAAAAAAATACTTATTGCTGCCAAACAAAGCTATAAATTTTATTTTGTCTAAACCAAATGAAAGGTTCAATCTTCCCAACATAAGACATTATGCTTTTTAATTCTCTTCTGAGACTTGAAGGCTCATACAACTAGTTTAATTCCTCCCTCTGGAGCTTGTTATCCATCAGTTAAATAGATTGATACAAACTGCTATTTCCTGATCCTGGTCTTTACTAGTTTTCTTTTTTAATTAACTAAATCTTTTTCTTTTTTTTTTTCTTTCATTTATTTTTTCATACTCTACACATTTTTCCCCTAGAAATGATCCTTTTTTTGATCAAGAAATTGTCTCAGTTTTGTGATATAAAGACTGATCATTTTCACAATTATTAACCAAAGTGTGTGTGTGTGTGCAGGGGGGAGTGGGAGAGTCTTTTATTTCCTATCAAGTGCCTCGTGTCGTATTTATGGACTTGCACACTGTTTTTTTCATATACTTTATCATCAGGTGCTTCTTGCAGGTTCAGATGGAGAGACTGTGTCTGTTGTAGTTGTGCCAGCTTCCCTGCTAAATGTTTGGCAGAGAAAGGTGTAAAACCCTATTCATGAACAGTGAAAATCAAGACCTAAAAGCAAATTCCCCTAGTGACCAGATTTTACATTTCCTCCCCATCTCACTGCTTTTATCTCATCATGAAGTCTGAGTTCCTAAGCAGAATTCATTTTACTGAAGAAGTAGAATTTCATTGTAGAGAAAATGGTAATTTTTTAAGTTTTCCTACCTTATAAACCAAAGGGGCTTGGTTTATAAGAATGTTTATTCTAATTTGATATTGTCAAGCACTGAGTGGGTAACTTGGAAATGAGAAAAAAAAGTCAGGCTTTAGTCTCCACACAGCCACCTCAGGCCCTGGTTGGTGCAGCTCTGTCCTTCCAGGTCTTCACTTCATTGCTGTAGAGACAGAGCAGGAGCCCTTGTCTTCCAAAATCTGATTTTTTTTTTTTTTTTTTTTTTTTTTTTCCAACTGAGAAGACAGAATGTTTATGGATATCCACACAGACACACCAAATTTATGTTTTTCTTCCCATGAATCTCTGCTCACTTTCTCCGGCAACTGTGAAAGCTCTTTGCTGCTCTTTCCCTCACTCTTAGTTCACATCCAAATGTTTGACTTCCAGGTGCCATCCCTTTCCTTGTTGGTGGCAATACAGGCCTACTTTTGGAATCACTACTTACAAAAGATCAACATGAAGGTTTTTGTTTCAACGGCACAAGCCTTTCTTGCATCCACATTGAAAATCATGTTGCTTTTTCAAGAGCTCCACAAGGATCCAAGTGAAAAGGTGAGGACTGCATATAGGTGTACCTTTCAAAATTCAATGAAACGAGGCATTAAAATCAGTCCCAACACCCTGAGTTTTAAGAAATTATTTCCTACTGAACTGATTGGGAATCTGCAGAGAATAACTTTGCTTGTATGTCCCTCCCAGATTTGCAGACAGACTAAAGAAGAGTCCTTTGAGCAGTGTGCCGCACTTCTTGGCGAGTTCAGCAGAGCAGTGGACGCCCTTGATGCCACAGGCACAGGAGAATTCTCTGTGCCGTACATGCTCAGGTATTTGCAGAATGGGGTTCAGCTCAGTAAATCTTTTAATGTATTTATTTTCACCATGAACTGTGCTTTGGCTATATTGTCCGCAAGGTGGTTTGTGTTTCAGCAGCGAGACTAGCAATGATAAGCCATTAACATCAGGGCTGAGTCTGGCACTGGTGGAGGCTGAGACTGACTCCTGTGATTTACAGCCCTTTTTGAAATAAATTTGTCACCAGATGCCAAAAACCAATCACTAGCACTGCTTCAAACTTCAGATTCTGGTTCTTTGATATGTATTTTTGTACTGGAGTTACTGGTTTATTTTGCTTAGTTTGGTTTTAAAATAAACCATTTTCTGGTATGTGGAAATAGAATACAATATGTATTCAGTCTCTTTGGCCAAAATCAGCTGGAATTGCTTTCCATTGCTTCTGACTGGCACAAAAAAAAAAAAGAGCTAAACAAGGACATAGTTGTAAAAAAAAAAGAAAGCAAAAAGTTTGGCAGCTGGGTTGGGACCTGTGTGTCAACATGAATGCACACTTGTGAAGGTAGTGCTTTTATAAAATCCAACCTTTTTTTTTAATATAAATAAAATCTAACCAGCTAATAAAATCTAAGCTGTGTGGCTATGCAAAACTACTCCAAATGAGTTTGCTTCCCACTGCTTCTAAAATCAAGTGTATATGGGAGTTGCTATTTTTAGGTTTCATTTTAAAAAGAAATAGGTTTCTCTTTAAAAAATGGTTTGCATCTGTTGCATTGGTGGCATTCTCTAATTTTTGTGAACTACCTATTCTACTGTATGGTACAGGCTACTTATATGAAGTAGGAATATACAATAATCTCTACAGGTTTAGGTGAACCCTGGTAAGAAACAGTATTGTCAAAATCTAGCACAAATATGTTTAGACCATTTGCCTCACGCTGGCTATCGCTAGGGTACAAGGCTTTTGGATTCCTGATACCCAAAAGGATTATTCACTCTTGGCTTCCCTGCATACTGTACAAGAAAAAGGGAACTGTAAATCATACCTTGCAAAACTTGGTCAGGCTTTGATCCTCAGACTTGCCAAGTTTGTCTTACTATGAAGCAGCTGTTCCACACACTAAAGTTTAAAAATTAAGTTTTTGAACATAAAGGGAGGGAGAGAGGGCAAAAAGAGGGACTGAGAGTGGACGTTGTTCCATTACATGTAGCTCTGAAGGGGCAGTTAATTCCCTGGTGTGTGTGGTGGTAAGAATTGCCTGTTTTTTTTCAACAGGCTGCATACGATCAATATTTGAATTAAATCACTCTGACAAGAAGAAGCAAAGACTCCCCTCATTTGGGGGGACTGCAGTGTATGTGTCATCCACCATACGCATTGTCATTGGCTTGTACAGTTTCAGGGCAGCAGGGTGCACTAGCTTGTATTTATTTGCTTTGGAGCTAAGTATGCTTTAGCAGCTCACAGGGAAACAAGCAGTGGGTCCAGATATAATAGAAGTCTTGTGCCTGCCAGCTCTGCTTTCCCCAGAGCATGGCCCCAGATCTCACGTGGCCACCTCCTTCAAGAGGAACAAGTCAAGCCACCTTTAAATCTCTTTTTTTCTTCCTGCAGTTGTTTACTTCCAAAGATACTGCTTCCAAGACATGTAAACTGGAGGGAATTACGTTAGCAAAATGGGAAATCCATATAGTTAGCAGTGCTGTGGTTGACCGGTTTGTCTCCTTGGCTTACAGCATAGTGATATTCAAACTGTCAGCCACGTCTAAGTTGGATTTAAATGAAAGTGACTCCAAACTGGCATGTAAAATTCAATTAAATCACCATGTCAGCTCCTGTATTTGCATTCTGAGGACTGTGACTACAATAGGTGTTAATTCTATATATTATTACAGTATAATGACATTTCGGGGGTCAGTTTCCTGGTGGAAGATAAACAACAAAGATACAAATGTAATGAAGCCTCATTCTGAAATGCAAAGCAGGTGCTGTATCCAGCAGAAAATTAAGTTAATCAATAAAGTAATTTGATATTTTAAATTCTGAGTAGAGGCTATGCATTGGGCAGATTTAATGCAGTTTGAAAGATAGTGTAAATTATTAATAACATAACTGCGCTGAATATCTCTATCCATTCATTCATCCTGAAAGCGGGGGACTTACTCCTAAATATTTAACAATAGTTATAACAACTGGCTTATTTTCTTCCCTTCCAGCCTGTAGGAGGAATAACTTCATTCATTTGTGTCAGTTTTATTTGCGTATAGAAACGTGTTCAAGGGAATCTAAGCTGGAGAAATACATGTCAATCAATGCTGTGGCTGCAGCTTGGCGTTTGTCACAGTACTAATAGATAATAGATAATACAAGGCAAGCCCAAGATAATACAATAGATAATAGATAATACAAGGCAAGCCCTGTGTGGGCTCTGTCTGCAGCATGTGCTATGTTTGATGATGGGTTTGTTTTTATAGTGAAACACGGATGTTGTGGGAGACCATGGCCACACAGTGTTGGTCCTTCATATAGACCTGGCACAAAATACCAGTGTAGAAACCCCAATTCCATTATAGTGGTGGAGAGCAGAGAGAAGGGAGCTCGCAAACTAAGTGGATGTGGTTCCTCGACGTATATGGCTTCATATAATGAGCCAGATCCTAAGTAGAGAAGAGTGTGGATAAAACTGCCTTCCTACCACTTTTGGCATGCCCATTCCTGCTTGTTACTAGGGCACGCTCAGCTCGCTCGGTTCACCAACCAGAGCATCCGCAGAAGTCTATAAAACGTTTTGGTAGCACAAGGTTGCCAGAATTATTAAACTATTCTTCTTACACCAACATAGGAGTCAGGAGCAGTTACTAAGCCTCTTACACCTTCTGGACTTCATGGCAAAGCAGGGTGAAAGATGCTTGGTCCGCTGCATTGCAGCAATAAAACCTGGAGTTCACGGATGAGTGAAAGGAGTTGGTGTGCGACTTGCAGGCTGAGGATCCATGTCTTACAGTGGTTAAGAAATTCCTAAACTGAAGAGAGAATGCAGTCTCATTTTCTTTCTTTCTTGTATTTTTTTCTTCGCTCTGTTCTTCTGACCAATCAGTATTATCTACCTGAGTAGTCTTTTACTTGGCAAATATTTCCGTCTATTTACTGTTCTGCAGAAAAACTATTCTTCCTGGTTGATCCCCTTACTTGCTTCTCCTTTTTTTGCAGCATTGGGATTGTCATCCACCTGCTGTCCTCCACTTGAGTTCGAAGGTCTCGATCTCTCCTTTCCCCATCTTGCACATATGTATGTATTTTTTTATAAACTATTCCCAGAAGAAACTATTCTGACTGCTGTTACATTTTGGAGTCTAATATCTCAGAAATATACCCAGATGGATGGTAGAAAAAAAATCAAGTGAACAGGCCAAGGAATCTGCTAAGAGACAAGGTGAGAGAAAGATCAATTGAAAAGTGATCCTGTTGGTTCAGTATACATGGGCTAAAGTGCTGAATCTTTGCTGCCACTTCTAAATACAATTGGCTCTTCTTCCACTGTCACTGATTTTTATATAATCCTCTATTTTTCTGACCTCAGACTATATGAAGAGGACCTTTCAAATTTACAGACTTCAAGAAAATACAAGTCCAGTTTTACCAAGCTTCTCAGCTTCTTACATCATTATATGGGAAGCTGCGTTTGTCATAATGTTCCAGGACCCTGTAAAGCTAAAGTTGTTTTATTTCATCACAGCATCATTAAGGCAGATTAATCTTGCTGGCTTTTGTCAGGTAAAAACTGTACAAAGCTCTGCTTTGGCTCTTATGGTGTTTTTAGCCAGTCAGTCACGATATTCCTTTCTTTCCATGCATAAAATAGTTTGTGCCTCTTTAGGTGCAGAGGTCATTTTGCACACTGGGTGTAGCTCCTAAAATGAGCCAGAGAGGTGGGGATATGAGCATGGGGGAACAGCTTCAGGAACTGTTAGGGAACCACTCCCAGCTAGTTAAAAAATTATTTCCATGTGAGCTAATACTATTCCTAAAGCTCTTAGTGGAAACAGAGTTCAGTATTATCTAGCTACATCTGGAAAGGCTCTTTTACTCAAGAGTAAAATTTTTATAACATGGCTATTCTAGAAGCAAAGTGGAAGCTCTGGTTAGCTTTCAGTCTAGTTCCCAGAATGCTCTTACAGCTCTCAGAGTTTTTTCCCAGCCCTCCTAGAACCTGAATTGTAAGAACAAACCAAAGATTTAGATACAGTTGTACATGCCTTGTAATTTTTAATGAGTTTTCTGAGTAACCATAGCAAATACGTTTCCCGCATGGACAGTTTGTGTTTACGTGCATGTGTTATGCTAAATGTGTTTTATGGAAAGCATTAGGGTACTGAATGCACACATACTTCCTATAAAACCCTTTCCCAGGTTGCTTATGATTTCCCAGCAATACAGCTTGAACTAGCACTGAAGAGTTTATGAATACCTGGTGAACAGGGCAAAGATACTTCTGTATCTTTGTTAAAGTGTGTGTGTATGCATATTGTTGAACACAGGCACTGATTTTTGTAGGGACCTGAGCACAATCAACTTTCACTGAAATCACTGACCACCACAAAAGATTGTTTAAAACTATGCAACTTGTCCATTCTAAAACTTGTTTTTCTTACATAAGAACGTCTGAAAAGAGGTAAATGACAGGTGAAGAAGCATGTGGAGTTTTTTGGCTTGTTGGCAATATCATTAGTTTTATAAATATCAGACAAATTAGAATCTGGCTTTTTTTATTTTTCTGGAGGAACTTCAGAAGGTCTGAGTGAGGTTTATTGTGAGCCTAGTTACCCTTATTCAATCTAATTAAAACATGTACCTTTTTCTCCAAGTCCCTTCGTTCAGTCCCTCTGTAGATCTCCACATACTGTGGAATTTTCCAGTGCAGACAGGGCTGTTGTTTTGAATGTAAAATAGTCTGGGAAAAACACACCCCGTTTTCAGTGGCTTTTCTCCATGATGAATAAATCCATAGAGGGGAACAGGCTTGTGCTTTTCCTTTCCTTACTTTTCTGAAGCATTAAATACAACCTTTAGTGCCAACAGGCAGCCAAAACCCCTGTACTCTGGGTAAGTGGCATGCTTACAAAACAGTTTTTAGAAGTGACCCTGTAGCAAAGATCTGCCATTTCTGTTGTTTAAATACAGCTATTTTTTATTGCTCTTATCTTACCTCTCTAGGCAGTGAATCTTCCTGAGAACAGTTTATGTGCTAAACAGCTGATTTACATATATACATACTGTTAGAGTAGACAGCCACCAAACCTGGTGCTTCCAGAAACTTTGTAGGTGGCTCTGTAGAAATAACAGAGCAAATATAGCCTGAAGCAGAAATGAGATGCATCGTTTTGAGTAGGTGTTAGGCTGAAGTACTGGATAATTGACCTATAAAATGAGGCAGAGCCACTACTTCATCTGAAGTTGTGCCCTTGTGCGCTTCTGCCTGAAGTCAATTCAAGCCTTCAAATAAAATAATTGACTCACTGGATGTAAAACACAGAGGGGAATTCATTCTGTGACAAGTGTATACTTTCCAAACAAATCCTCCATCGTTAGTAAACTGGTTTTAGTTGAATGCTTGGTTAGAAAATGTGGAAGAACTGCATTTGGAAAGCATAGGGAAGAGAGAAACATGCTGCAAGTGTTTGTTTATGTTACTTTCCTTGCTATGCATAATTTGTAGGATTTTGTAGGTAGATTATAGCAGTATATTGTCCTTCCTCCCTTCTCCCCAAAATTGGAGCAAAAGATTGGGTTTTGCTGACCACTAACTGTGATTCTGTGCTTTCCCCGACACTCTGCCCTGGCCCGTGGAGGACTGGCTAGCAGCAGGAGGCACTCATCTCCCAGGTACTCCCAGGAGAGAAGGAGATGTATCGTGAAGCTAGCGAATGTGGAGGCAAGATCACTCTGCTAGCATTTTCTGGCATTTTTACCAGGTTTCTGGACAGGTCAGGCTGATGGGAGTCTTAAAAAAAAACAAACAAAAAACCCCAAACAAACCCCACACAAGTATTATGAGAGGAAGGAGTCCATGTGCTGTGATAAGGGCTAGACTTAAGATACTGTGACAGGAAAACCCCTGATCAGATTTTGTAAGCAGGGGCTCCAAAGGTGGGGAAAACCAGGGTAGGGTAGTACCAAAAAGGGGTGCCTAACGTTAAAACTGCCTTTAGTCCTGTCTAAATATTTGGAAACGTCAGATTTGATATCTCTTGCTGTCTCTGTGTGTATGCATCTGTTGTGATCTCAGGCCAGCACTTGCTTATACTAGACAGCCCGTTGCTCACAGGTGTCTTTCTGTGCATGAAGAGGTACTGTTTCAGTATGTGCAAATGTGACTTTTGAAGATACAGCTTTTAGAGGCAAATCTTTGATAAATGTCTTTTGAAGATGGGGCCTTTTTTCTATGATAATCTTAAGAAAAATAGAGAAGGAAAACTTAGTTTAGCTGTCAGTTACGGACTTCAAAAATACTGTTTCTACATTGGTTGTTTAAGGCCTTTAGTACCAGCACATCACTGAGGCTCATTACTAGAATCTGAACACTGCAAACAGAAAATCAAACTGCACCTTCCATCCTATTTTTCTGCTTTCTCTTAAGCACCTTTAGTTTTGGGGAATCCTGATATGCAAAGTATAAATCGTCACTGATTGCTGTCATGTATGGGATTTCCTTTTACCATGTTCTCGACGATATCAGGAGTATGGCCTCTTTTCTTTCAGTGTGTTCAGATACTAAGTCCAATAAAACATGAAGTCTTGTTAAAATTTTGATTTTGGAAATTGGATTGATTTTCTAGACCAAAAAATAAGTGGTTATGCTGTCCTTTCCATGGCTGCCTTCTGTAACACCACCAGATTTGTGCCATTTAAATGTTTTTAAATTTTGAAGAGAAATAATAAGAAGAAAAATTCTGAGTTAGATTTTCTTTCGGCACTCTGCTTGTTGTACAAACATTATGCAGCTGTTTAAGCGGCCATGAAGAAGCCATTATTTCAAAGGTGGAAGTTACCCTGGGAGCTTGGAAATAGAGAAAACTAGGTGGGTTAATTTTTTCCGTTTCCCCACAGGAAAGCCTTCTGGAACTGAGGTCTAGAGAGAGGACTTCAGTGCAGACAGCAGCTTAGGCAGTAATACAGTAGAGTCTGTGTAAACTTTTTGCTCCAGTTAAAGCGTCCCAGTAGTACAAGTTGTAGCTGTACCCAGATTCGTCACTCAAATCCAGACCGTGGGCCACCATTAGCACTCCAGGGTTACACTGCCTAACATTCAGTTTAGACACAACTCCTTTAGAAAACATACTACTGAGCTGTGATTTAGTGCTCAGTATTGTTTCTTACTCTGGGATACGTGATTAAAAGAGAAACACCTTCACTCTCCACCTAATTGGTATAAAGGATAACTCTTTCTGGCCAGCAGTGGAATTTTGGAAAAGGAGAGGGGAAAAACATTTCCATTAAGAAACTGTGTAGTGATATTCAGAGGGGGAGACACAACAGCTCCTATAAGCAGTGAAAATAAGAAAAAATAGCAACCAAAACTTAACATCGTGTACGTACCAAGACACGTTTTCTCACAGCTCTGTCAATACCACCTTTGTTGTGATCTGCAAATGCAGATAATGCGGTCATGTAAATGTGCTTTGATGTTATTACCACTCGTTATGGATCATTTACCAAGTGCCTGTGCAGTGGAGGTTCTGCAGGCTTCTGGGCTGGTTTTGGTGTAACTGGTTTGCATGGATTTTAAATGGAAGAGATGACATTAAAAAACAGCATATGAAAAATGCAGATATTTGGGGGGAATGGCAAAGTGTGAATCCATGTGACAGCAGACTCCTTAGTGGAACTGAGTTAGCCCCATCTGTGCAAGTAGGCAGTTCACTAGAAGGTACGAGCAATAGTGAGGACAGAGGTTTTTCAGGCTGGTGATGGCAGGTTCAACACATCCAGTGTTCCTGTCGATGTCAGTACTTTTCAGCTCGAGGGAAAATGCAGCCTGATGCAAACTGCATTAAGGTTGAGGCACTCAAATGGGAAGCATTTTTATAATCAGTCTATTTCATGGAATGAAAGGAGAAGACCCACTGTGACATGCTGCGATATATGTTGTTAATGGCTCATCATAACAATTCTGTTTCTTCAGTAAGATCTCTCTTTTCCCTTACCTCCTCTCCCTATGAGAAGATCTTGTCAATATGGAGAGAGCAACTCTGAGGAATCTATAATTTAATGAAAAATTGCTGTTGCCATGGCATAGAGTTCACTCTGATTTTATATTGAAAGAATTTCTCAGTCTTCATCTGCATTCCCTGACTCTCTAAACAGCTGTATCAGTTGTTAGGATTCAAACAATTAAAAATGTTCTATTATTAAGAAGAAATTAAAAGAAGTAATCAGCTTAACACAATTCCAGCTCAAAAAACCCTTCCCTGGCAGCTCACAGGAAAAGCATATTTGTATGCTGTTAACATCCCAAATTGGCTTAAGTTAAAATACACCGGAGCAAGATTAAACCAAAGCAAAGAGAGTGGAAAAAGAACTAATGTTTTCTTTTCACTGTGAACAATGTGGTTTCATCAGTTTTTTGTTGTTAGTATGTCATATGAAAATACTGTGCTGAAGCCTACTATGCAGGCTGTTACAATCTCCTAAGTGAGACTCTTTAGTATAAATTTCTTGGCATCTACTGAATTCCCCTGTTTATTTGACTGAAATGTTTGTACCAGGCTTGTTCTTGTTCCATCTTCAGTGTTTGAACAAGAGAGAATTTTTTCCCCTCTTCTTTTTTAATTCCTTGGTTTTGTGGGTGGGTGTAATGAAGTTTTATAATCCTGATGAACTGATAGTAACTGGGTTGAACTTAACACAAGAAGAGGCAGATGGTACCTACACCTCCTTTGCTATTCCTAAGACACCTATTGCCATCGTTCAGCAGCCTCCGCTGTTATCATCTTGGATGTCTGCAGGATAGATGCTGCAAACTGCACTGCAGCTCACCACATGAATTTGTGGCACATGGGTTGGTGCAATCTGTTGTACAACCACCAAGAGCATTGGCCAGCTTTTATGCCCCAGGTTAAAAAAGCTGAAAACTATAAAAGTTTGGCTCCTGCCACTTTAAATATCCTAAGCCAAACTTCAGGAAAGTACAGCTGAGGAGTAAGAGTTTGGGTTTCTATTTTATTTCCATCGCTAAAGACTTTAGCTCAGAGTGCCAGACACAGGCAAGAGATCCCTGGGATGCCCAACTTCAAAACTTAAAGTCATGGAGGCTCTCTGCACTACCTTTTGTGCTTTCTTTGGTGTCCTCTCTCCCTGCTCTCCAGTATGCTAGTAATATTTTTGACTTTTCCTCCCTCTTCCCTTCCCTTTCCAGAATATCCATTTCACTGTATACTTGACCCTCGATCATTTTCACATCTGTGATTGAAATTTACCTCTAGAAGAAAGTCCAAACACCAGCTTGGGCACAAAGCACTTCCAGGCACTCCTAAACTTTAAGGGAAACTAGTCATGCCTGTGCTTTGTGGTCTGGGGCTGTCCCAAATGACATCACTGACCTTGGTTTGATGATTTCACTCCTGCGTGGGTGAGCCTCCAAACCACTGTTTTGAAAATGAAGCTCGTTTTGTTCAGAAGGAGGCTTTTCACCCTTACCACGTGGCATACCGCATAGTGTCCACATACCAGGGTTAACATGGAAGTCCTAATGGTTTTTCAACTTGGTGAGTTATGTGCCTCCGAATCTTATCCGACTAGAAAAAGTACAGCCAAAGCATCTTTTAAGGAAGGATGCTGCTGTTACTGTTCTCTAGTTCTCTCATTGATAGATGGGGTGTTGTCCCCGTCTATCTCTTTCTGCACAGGAACTAAGTGAACTGTGCTCATTACAACGTCATTACAGTTTGTAAGGTGGGTGGCCTATAACTGCATCTCCAAAGCGCTATTAAACCCTTGAATTGGAGTGTAGCCGGGCTAAAAAGCTTAACCAGTTCAAAGGCCAAGTGTGCTTACTTGCACGGCAATGATGGTCCAAGAATAGTTTCTTTTTTTCTGACTTCTCATTCATATTCCCCAGTTCGCCTCCCAGGATGACAGGCCAGCTGATATACAGCTGATTGTTTTATCAGCCATTTAAGAAGTGGCTTCATGGTATGAGGTATGGTCTCTTTCCCAATGCAGGATGTCTCCTCAAGAAGGTCTGTCTGCATACTTAGTATAGGATTATTTTTCTAGCCCACAGCAGTCTTGAAGGCTGTGGTTGTTTGCCTGGAGGGTTGGTTATTATTTGCTTTTTTTCCTAGCCTGCTGCATGTCGTGTGGGGCAGAGGAGGAGGAAAAGATGCAGGTGAAAGTCTTTTCATCTCTAATGTTTGATGTATAGTTAGTTTTGTTACTCTAACCTCATACAGCCATCTTAGGGTTGATGAAGGGATGGAAAATAACTGTAGAGAAGAAGTTTAGTAAACTTCTCTGCTGTACCCAGTCCATCTCTGAACTTCAGGATTCATGTGTGTGTTCCTCCGGTGTCCAAAAATATATTACTACTTCTGCTTCATATTCCCTACTGACTGAGTCACTAGATATTGATGATTGAATTCCTAGTGATTGATGTGGTAGGAAAAAAAGCCCCCAACAAAATCCCACCAACTGCCTGGAGATAGTGTGTTTTATTTCTATATGGAACATATCCCATGCTTTTAACTCACCTTGTAAATCCAGTTCTAACTTCTTGGGCACCCCAGTACACAGTGGTAGCTGATGCTCTTGCTATTTTGCCATGCTGGCTCGGCATCATGCTGTGACCAAAACAGGTTCTTCAACAGCCATTTAAGAAAAATATTTTTACTGCTTACAGCTTCAAAGCAGAGGTAGTTAAATAAAATATTTTACTTGGGCATGTTAAGTTACTGTCAAAATGTGTGACTAACTCTCATGACATGGCTGATGTTTAATGAAGAATCTTCTCAATTTTTTGCTCTTATAAGAAATTTGTTCACTGATCATGCTCATGTTTAAGAGTTGAAGTATAAATAATGTCTTAGGCAGGGTCCAAACCTGCCCAGTAATGGTTGTACAATCTGGATTTCTCTTAGAGTCCTTGATTTCCAGTTTGGTCCAATAGAAACATAAATTATTCCTGGATTAGCATGTATGGACAACTACAACTAATAAGTGCATGCATGCACATGTCAGATATATATCTTTTAGAGACATATATCAGAGACGAGCATGAATTTGGATTTTTGGTGCTGGTAAGAGAAATGAGACTTCCCTAGTGAATCAATTCTTTGGTGAAAGAAGTCTTTTTGTAGAAGGCATTTTAAGTGGGATTATTGCTGTCCTTTGTAAGGCTGATGAAATCCTCTCAGGAATTAGGTGACAATGTTTGTCAGTAAGAACACCCAAGTTGTGTCCAAGAGCTAAAGTGACTTTTGATCTCTCAGAATTATCTTCTGAGAGCCTTTCTTGATTACCTCTGCAAAACCAGATTTAACTTTATGTTCTGCCTCCAAAGTCCTTCCTACCTTCTGCTATATGAGTAAATAAAATGATTTTAGGTAGGCAAGTATCACTCTTTCATAAGAACAAAAAAAAAGTAGGCTGTTGTGTCTGACCCTCCTTTTAGTCTTTTTTCCATTTCTCAGTGAAGCAAACAGAACCATGTGAATCTCAAATACTCATGGGAGGGGAGAAAGAGGGAGAGGCTGTTGCTTCTTTTTTTTGGATCGAGTAGTGCCCAGAGACACTGAATAGAAAGAGGCCCCCATTGTGCACGAGCTGCACAGACGTGAAAGCAGCAGTCTGTTGGTTTAATACTACTGTAATAAATACGTGTATATATTTGGTAAGTCTGTAGTACGCTGCTGCAAAATTGTTGTTTGTCTCCGAGTAGCCTTCCAGGAAATGGGTTAGTACATTTGCATCTCTTGTTCACATCGCTCAAGCTTAGAGCTGTTGCCTTATTAAGTAGAGGAGCATGAGGGTGAGTTTAGATTGTTTGGGAAGCTGGCTCCAATGTGTCTTCCTCCCGTTTCTCTGGTATCGGTTCTTGCTGACATTGTTCTGCAAGGGAATTTCCCTTAGGAAGTAAGGTTTTTATTGGACTAGTGCTTCTCTGGAGTATGCATAGAGGAAAATAACACTGGTAACATCAGGCAGGAAAAAATAACCCCTTAAGAGCTCCAGCAGGCCTCCCTAAATATTATCACATGTTGTATAATACAGGGAATAATAAAAATAAGTAGTGATTATAGAGAAACACATTTTATATATGTTTTTGTTATCCACAAAGCCAGTATTACATTTGAACAAAAGGCCCTCACATACAATGTCAATTTTGCATTTGTAACTTTTATATGAGAGCACCAAATCTCATAGTTGTGTAATGCAGAAATATGGTAATCAGCTGATTAAATAATTAAATAATGAAAAGCTGTTGATAACGTGGTGAGCAATGTTCAAATACTATATGGAAAGTAGCAGAAAATCTGCAGGAAATGTATAATTACACAATTTGTTAAGCCTTTGTATTTTGCATTGACAAGACATCATCTTGTGTATATATATGTTTGCAAACGAAATCAGATGTTCATCATTTGGTGCTTCATTTGCTAATTATAATGTGGGATCCAATATAGCAATAAGCATCTACAGTGAATAGAGGCTGACTGTAGCTCAAGAGTAAGCTTTTTCCGTGTTTGAATCTCACTTCCAGGTGGACATGATCCCGTTTTTCTTTATTCTCTCTCCAAAATTTTTGACTCCCTGTTACAGTTCCAGCTGTCTGCCCAGCAGTCATTCTTAACTCATGTTTGAAACTTACCCCATTAGGAGTGTCAGGCTCTATCATAGCTGTTAAGCCACAGTCTATTTTAGTGAGATGTTGAGGGTCGATGTTGGAAGGGTACATCGGATCTCCTGCTTCAGATTTTGACTGATAGGGACAGGCAATAGGGAGAGAAATCTCCCTCTCACCTTCTATCTCTGCTCATGTATTAGCTCTGTGCAGAACCTTTGGACTCCATGTACTTCCCTGGGCTATCCATGCCTTTTCTCTGTATTTCCTCTGAGGGGCTGTTCCCTCGGCCATCCTTAATGATGTATTTCAGTCCCTGAATTTAGAAAGGTCAGCAACCCGGATTGTTGTTTATCCTATTAGCAGGGATGCAAAGAGAAGGAAATATTAATTTTTTCATTCTCTTACCTCCTTGAAAGTCCATTTAAAACTACGTTTGTAATGTGGGAGTGCTATACTTTTTTTTCTTCTTTCCCCAGGCAGCCTGTCATTTCCTCACCAGCCTTTTAATGTAACAAGCCCAGAGATTTTTCTTCTTGTTTTCAGTGGGGAGGCTGCAGTACTCCTGGAAATGGAGGTACCCATGTTACTCAGAATGTGACTTTGAACAGTTACCAGCACATCCAGATTTCTGGACTGCTGTGGAGGATTTGGTTCAACTTGTGCCTTCGTAAGCAAAAGTGCAGTTACTTTAGCTGGACAATCCAATGCAGGGGGGAGACTAGAGTGAGCTTTCTGTTATTTTATTAACATGCTCTCAGTTTAGGTCATCAGGAAACCTCCAACCAGTATTTATTTGAAGATGTGTCTGTCCAAGACAATATTATGATTAGACTTAAAGGAAGCAGAAAAAAATAGGTTTTCTTACTGAAACAAAGTGAAGGACACTTTTTATTTCCCCAGCCTAAAGAATCTCTGGAAGAGTAACCCAAGATAGGACTTGGCAAGTACGTATTATGCCCTCTGCCAAACAATGGCTAGAGATCTAGCAAATCTAGTTATTAAATGAGCTGAGCAGGAAGAGCCTGTTTGAAACTGCTTAGAAATACTAGCACTATGCTCAGCAGAGGACAAAAGACGCGGGGATTCTGAACTGCAATCGCAGAGGCCTCATGTCAGCTGAGTAAGATCAGAGTCAACAGTGGACGGAGCGGTGCGGGAGAAGCAGGAGAGGGGAGACGAGTGTTGTTGAGGCTCATATGCTGCTCTTGGCACTCGACCTACTCTTGTTATTGTTACTCTGCTTGGCTTTTAGCTGATAAATAAAATATGGAGTAGTGTCTAGAAACACAGACAGAAGAGACTTCAACTACTGCCTAACTGCTGTGTGGTGCAGTTGCCGCGTAAGAGCTACCTTTTTGGCATTAAAATGGGAACCTGTGGCATTTTATGGGCTGGGACTAGCAGTAATGCTTTACAGTAATAGGCTATGAATATGGTGGTTGAAGGAAGTATAAAGGTTTTATTCCTAGACAAATCTAGGAATGGCATTTAGACAGTCCAGGGAGTCTGGTCTGTAGCTGAACTGAACTGGCACCAGTTGCTAGAGCAGATTGCATAAGTGACCCAAAAGGGATGGCAGAGAATAGCTTTCCAACTCCCAAGAGCAGAGGGATCCTATTCAGGGAAGCTGTCTCAGCTGTCAGGGCAGTTCTTCTTCCATGTCAGTGGACTGAAAAATATCTCTATTTTTCCCTTTGCAACAAAAAGCAAAAGGCAGCTTTTGAAAGACTATTTTAAAAGTAGAAGAGCTTCAGGCTTCTGAGGGCTTCGTCTTCCAAAATTTTAATGATGGCTCATAAAAGCTAGTATTCTGCAGAGAAACAGTACAATTTCTGTCTTGCATTCTTCTGAAAGGTGAGTGCTGACTCAATAGGGAGGATAGTTCACTCGCTGTTTCAAAGCTGGGGAAGGCGCAGCTTTGTTCAGTTCTGTAACAGGATGATCCCTCTGTTTCAGTACTGGGGAGGAAGCGCTGCTGCTTCGTACCGAAAGCCTGTCTAGCGGACAGAAAGTTTTCCAGGAGCAGCGTGGTTGTGTTTCTCCGGGTAGGTGTTCAGCAGCTTCTCTAGCAGGTCTTCCCAGGAGGACGTTCGCTTTGTGGCAGCGTGTTTGCAAAGGGGGTGAGCCCTGAGTGACCGGGCTGTGCTGTGGCTTGAAGAAAACTGGGGAGAGCAGCAGCTTGTATTCTTTAGGGTTTCTGGGGCAGGAGGGGTCTCCCGTATCTTTTTACAGCCTGCCTTCGCTTCCCTTCCTTGCCTGGTGAAGGAAGGCCTCCGCATGCTTGGGGCTTGAATCCCAGCTCAGAGGCTGGGTTTGCGAATGGCTTTCAAACGTTAGCCAAAAATATTAGTCTGTGCATGTGTCTGTGGAGGCGTGGGGGAGGGAGCGTTGCTCCCTTGTGCAGTCGCACAGAACAAGCCACAATCTGGCGTGCTTTTGGTTATTAATAGCTAGAATATGGAAGTAGGGCAAATATCCATCCTGATTTATCCTGACCTGAATAATCCATATAGTCTTCAGGCCACAGACTAGCGATTCTGTCTCTAGCTGTCACATTCCTGAATTTTAGGAAGTGATATCTGTGACCATTTTGTGTCATGATGATCAATGTCACATTAAAGGGAGATGCCTGCAGGCAGGCGTGTGAGCTGTGTGAGCGCTGCTTGATTAGGGAAGCGCTGGGGTGGGGATCCTGCTCGCTGTCACTCCACGCTGTCAGGGACCACAAGACAAAAGATCCTGAGGGAGAGGTCACCCTGGCCTGGGGCTGCTCTGCTGGGGAGGGGGAAGCACGAAAGATGCTCTAAGAGGCAGGCCACAGGCGGAGGAGAGGAGTCAGAGAGCCGTAAAGCAGCACTGAAGGAGGCAGGAGACCTTTGATTCGGGAATGGGGAGGGAGGGAGGAGAGAAAGAGGGAGAGATGTGCAAAACCCCGTGTCCCTGTGGTTAACCACTCGTAGGCAGGATCAGGGTGTTCTGCGGGAGCGCAAACTGATCCAGTAATAATGGGGTGTTGAGATTCCAGGAATTAAAATTAAAATAAAGAAAGACTGATGAGACTCAGGAAAGGCTCCGTGGTGTTACTGGAAGTTGGGCTTTTTTTCTCCTTTTTGTTTCTAAAAGTCATGGATAAATTGAATCCCATATTTTTATTTTCCTCCCAGCTTGCAACATGGTGTTTTTCACACCTGTTTTTGAAATCACAGCAACTTTTTTGACCAAATGTGCAGATTCGCCATTGTGGCCTACTTACATTCCTAGCATGTGAAGAGAGACAAACAAAGGGGCATTAACTGTGATAAATCCAGCAAAAAGATGCCTGGAACACAAATCAGAAGTCCTCATTTGGTCAGGTTTCCCACTGACTTCCACGCGAACTGGCATGATTCTGGAGTAAAGCATGCAAGCTGGAAGAATAGGGTGCACATTTGCATCCTGTTATTGTTCTGAGTGTTATTCTGGTAACAATTTCTTTTGCTGGATAGGCATACAAAAAAGCAATAAATATTATTGCTGGTTGCGTTTTAGAAACTGCAGGCGTTAGTTGGAACATAGGCCTATTTACTGGGGGTAGAATGAGTATACAGGGAAACAAATCCTTGCCCAGAAGTTTTTAAAGCCTAATATTAAATCAAGATACAACGTAAGAAACAAGAGTAGCATGAAATGAAGATGGCTGTGCTAACAGTCTGCAGTTATTTAAGCCAGCTAATGAACAATTCAATAGCTTCAAATCATCTAGCGTTTTGTGTGCGTTGTGATAAGTTTCTGTTCTGCTTTAATTCAGATGAGTAAATACAAGAATGTTTTCTACCGAGCTAATTTCTGGAGTTGCAGTGTTTGAGTTATACCCAGGGCAGGTTAGCCCATTTGTAAATACTGTGCTTCGGTGTGTCAGTGCTTTTTGGGGGACTTTAAATGTCGGTATGGAACCTCGCAGATAGCCCTCCGCGCTGCAAAGTAGCCACGGTTGCCCGCCTCCTCCTTGTGCCTCCCTTCCCAAGCGCCAGCAGCCGAGGCATCTCCGAACGCCAGCAGCCACCTCGGTCCTTCTGCGGAAGGGGCTGGGACGGCACCCTCGCGTTGCAAGAGAGCCGAAGCTGGGCAGGAGGGGCTGCCGGCTCCCTCTGTTGCAATTTTCTATGTGTTTCTGATGGGAAGCGTGCGCCAGCACTCTGGGCTCTCTGGCTTTGGGCTTGTGGCGTTTGCGAGCCTGGTTTGTTAGCGGCAAGTTACTCCTGTCAGATTTCCAAGTAAACGGCAGACAGATACTTACCCCTTTGAGCTGTTACAGTTTGCCAAGTAAACGGTCTGAACTTTGAAATTTCTCCTTTTACTTTCTGCCTTCCTGACCCTGCCTCCGCCGACAGCAGGTCCCTCTTGTCAGGGGAATGTCCTCCAGGCACAGCACAGGGAAATGGAGGAGGGAAATTTTCACCTCCAGAAATCCTGTTTGGCAAGCCAAGGATGTCTGGGCCTGCGAGAGGGACTGCAGCGGGCAGCTCCGTGCAGCTACGACTCCTCGATGAGACTTTCCCTGAGACCGAACAAGATCATTTCCCTGGAGAGAGGAGGCAGGGTAGGAGCGTGCACATAGTAACTCGGCTGACGGGTGATAGCTCATTAAGCTGTCACAGCTCTATGGTAACAGCGTGTACGGCATCCGCATCGAAAGCAAACACGCAGGCTTTGATCAAGTTTGCTCTTATTCTACTAGCAGAGTTCAGCCCAGCCTGGGCTCCTCGGGAGCTGGGGACTTACTCTGCAGCTTGCAGAATAAGCCCTGTCTCTGCCTTTTCGGGGACACCTTCATCGGTTTTCTTGTTGCTGTGCCCAGTCCCTATCCAGGGCTAATGCGGAGGGTCAGCGTCGCCGTCCTCCGAAGCTCTGCGCAGGCAGCAGCCTGGGCTTTAGGTCGCCTTCTCTACCACGACCCCCTCGGTGAGGTTCTCGGAAGCCCCACTCTACCGCTGCGTGCACCTGAATGCGCAGGGAGGCTTCTGTGGTCTGCGGAAGGAGCGGGGTTTGAACAGCTTCTGTTGAGTTATTTTTGCATGATTCATACATGCCTTGGGCTTACATGGAGTCTGTTTATGACTGGGATGAAACATTAAAAATGCTAAAGTATCTGGTACCTCTGCTTGTTTTCCTCTTTAAGATACGAAATAAATTGCATCAAGCTAATAGTCTGAATTCTGGAATAAAGAGCATTAGCCACACTCCAGAACATATCACCTTTTTGCTTTGTGAAATGAACAACTCTGGAAATGGTGTTTGAAGACAGTTTTGCACCATGTGCTCGAGATGCTGCAAGCAAAGTTTTTATTAATTACAAAATAGAGTTGTTCAGTTTTGGTCTTTGGAAAGGGAGAGGACTTTTGGCCTTTAGGCATTTCTTTGGGGAAGAAATGATCCAGCTCTGCTGAATCAATGAGGTTTCTTCCATTGACTTTATACATTTTGGCTCATTTCCAATCTGACCTCCCTCAGCTGCTGTCTGGATGTTTGAACAGTTAGATCATCTTTGGCAGCTAGTAATATATTTTTGAATTTTTTTATACCAAAATGAATATCGATGTTCAGCAGGTTATCAAAACACAAGCTTACATTACTGCAAAGAAAGCATTGCTGTTTACTTTTCAAAGCCCAGTCTTGAATTTCTTCTTGTCTTGGGGAAGAGCACAGTAAACGATGCAAGGGAACAGAGGCACGGTTCAAATACATCCTTACAGTGAGAAGGTCTGTAAATACCAATATTTTAGGAAAGAATCTTTGTGAAGGATCTCTTTCACATAGGCTTCCCAAATGTTGCAGGGGGTTGCATCTTTTATATGCCGTGCAGGTCAAATCCTTAATAAAAGTGCCATTTTTCTTGTAACTTGTAAAACTTACAACTTTTTCCCCGAGCAAAGGCTTTCCCTTTCTCCTGCAACCCCCTTCGTCCAGGTGTGTGAGGTCTCTGTGCCGCAGAGGTCTTCTGCTCGTGGAGCAATTCCTCCTGGCTCCGGGTTAGACTTCGGTTCTGGTGCTGTCCGTCTCCTGCCCTTGTCTTTTTCCTTTGAAGATGACCGTGTGAGGATGGCAGTCTGCAACCGAAGGTCCGTAAACAGTTGGTAGAGCTGCAGTTGCAGGCTTTAGTGTGGCTCATCGACGTGGGACTCAGCCAGCCTAAAGGGTGTGCTGAGCTGAACACATCCCAGTTCCCTGTCATAACATAGAGTGTATACCCTGCCGACGATCATGGGTTTAGCATAGGTAATCACTGGTATGTTCTTTTAAGTGAGATTCATAGATGCTGATTACATTTACTGCATAAATTACTTCATTATTAAAATCAGGTCATTTGAGCCCCAAAACCATTAACATGCAAACTATTAGCATAATTTCATAAGCTAATAAATCAAGCACAGGAAAAGAATTAAGCGGTTCCTAGTGATAAGTGTTTCTTCAGAGATTAAGAAACACAATTTTCTTATGCATATATTAACATTTTAAAAGTGAATTCATGCAAAAGCAATTTTTCTGCATATATAAAACTTATGTTTAATAATCTTTATACTCAGCCTCCAGAGCTGTTTCAAAATTAATGTTTTTTTCTCAAATCACTGTACAGGAATTTGACGTTGAACCAGCTAGCCTGTTTTGATATACTCTACCTGTAAAATTCTTTATGCCTTTATTAAACAGGCCAAGTTAAGAAATAAAACGAGCCAAGATATGATTTAGAAGAAAAATAGCTTGGGTTCATCTTAAATAATGAACTGTTCATCCAAGGTAAATTTTGTATTCTTAGTCTTCAGCAGTACCAATGAAATTGTAATTATCTCCATAATTGCAATCTAGAACTGTGGTTGTCGTCTTATTAAAGTGGTGCATTAAAATTGATTTATTTCCCATTTCTTATGTAATAGAATGTAATATTGGCCAGAATAATGCAGAGATAGGCTTTTCTATTCACTTTACTGACTAGATTTAAAATAATACAGTAATACAACTGTAATTATTTGGATACACAAAAGTTGCAGGGAAACAAAGAAAATTCCAATGTAAATGAAACTGTAATAAGCAGCAGATGACAATGCCCAAGAATTTTACTGTGTTAGGAGATGTCCATGATTTATTTATGTTTAGCTGGTTTTGTTTTCCAGCTCCTAACCTACTGTTTTGGTTTGTTTAGTATATTTCTTTTTCAGTGTGAGGCACCCGATGACTTGCTCCAAGGAATAAGAGAATATACTGTTTTCAGAATGGCGCTCACCATACTGGGTATTTTGGGTCTCTTGCTTCCTAGAGCAATACCACAGCCTCTTTCTTTTCTAGCCCACATGTGAAAAAAGACTCAGCTAGGTTTCAGCAATTGCTTGTGCTCGCTGCTGTTTAATGACTGACTTGGCTGAGACACCACCACGCTGAGAACTGCCTCTTTGGGGAGGGGTTGGCTTTTTGCTGTCCGTCTCCTTGAAGAAGTTCACCCCGGGGCCAGCCGAGGACCACCGCTGGCCCCAGGGAGGTGGTGACGACATGCAAGAGGGGAATTGCGGGGACAGCCCTTATCACGGCAGCTGGTTGCCACGTCAGCTTTGCTGCAACTTGGAGACACAGCCTCAGCCGCAGGAGAGCCGGCGCGTTGACCCGAGCGCGGCGGCAGCGCTCACCCAAGTGCAGCCGAGGTAGCGGGACAGTCAGCAGACAGCCTGTGCGGAAGAGGAGGCAAAATGGGAACGTGTCGTGGTCACTCTTGTGACAGTGGCGTAGCTCGTGTGGTGCGGGAATTGGACCTGTGCCTCAGAAGAGCAAGTAGTACTTACCTAAATAAGGAAACAGCAGAGCACCGTCGATGGGCAGCTTTCCATGTCTGTTGTCCAAACCGTTCTTGTTCTGTGTTCCTTCCTCGCCTTTTTGCCCATCGGGAAGTACAGGGATGTTGTAAATCCCCCAAATTATTAGTGTTCTTCTTACCTTTCCCCCATTGGAGGATTCAGTGCCTCATTCCTCAGTTATGGTCTCTTTTACGTTCTTTGTTTCAAAGCAGATATTGAATTACTGCTGCAGTAAAGACTCCCGGCAGGTCTTTAGCTTGTTTGAGGCTGTCTGCGCTATTGTATATGTGTAAATCATTTGTATCTGTTGAGGATTCTCCTGGGCTGTGTTTCGGGTATGTCTTCAGAAGAGTTTGTCAAAACTCCATTCCAGGTGATAAACTCATTTTTCAATGTTTGCTAATTAATTGCACAGAGGAGATGGTGTATCTAGCACAGGGCAGGTGACAACACCCATGTGAAATGGTATTTATGAGAATTTTCTAATCAAAATGTGAGTAATCACAGTTGAATGATTATGGAGTATTTGGCAGTGTTGCTTTCCATATCGCTGAAGCTGAATATTAAAAAGGAGATTTGAAATCTCTTCTGGACAAATTGGCATGATTTGGGAGTTTTTACAACATAACAGTCCCACTTGAAGACAAATGGAGGCTACTGTGTAAATGCAAAATCTGACTTGATTGCTTTGTTCATATATAGTAGAATCCCATTGAAGTCAAAGGCAGATTACTCACCTGAATAAAAATTCCGTGTCAGGTTCCACATTTGCATGAATGAATATGTGTAAAAACAAGATTTTGAATTTCCAGGATTCTGTAATAATTATTCTCGGGTAATACTGCTATCTTCCCTTTTAAAACGCTAACGAATCTTTCTAATGTGGAACACCCAACATGATGTACTTTACTTAGCTAGGCAGCATCCTAATTTTCAGCAGTGTATGAAGAGGAAGGTTCCTCCAGGCAGTGTTTAGCACACCTACCCCAGGCTTCTGCTCTCGCTGCCTCTCGGAGGACTCCGTTCCCCTCCACGTGCTAGAGGGGAAACCTCAGAAGACATTTAGCAGGCAAAATGACGGCATCTCTGCCCAGGTTCAATGAATGTTCTCCCAAGAGAACAACAGAGAAACTCATTTGAACCACAGAATTTATGTTTCACTGTTGGTTTTTTTCACTGTTGTTGTTCATACTGGCATCTTTTCTCTTTCAGCTTATTTATCTGCTTTCTCTGTAAACTGTGACCGCCTGATGAAGTGGCAAATTCAGCTTGGAAGTAATTTCTAGTATAAACTAGTTTCTGGTATACCTGTTTATCAAGGCCCACTGAGCAGTGGAAAAGGATATTTAAAAAATCAGTCTCTGAATGATGGCTTATTACATTAAAAGCTTATTCATTCACTAATCTGACCACTTCTAAACTACTACTAGCACATTATATGCACTTTTCAATTCATGAAGGAAGAAAATGGAGACAAAAGTGGACTATGTTGTCTGTGCCTGGCAACGACAGTGCACATCGGTGGCAGGAGGATGAACAAAAGTTCAAATCCATCTCTAATGGATTCCCTTAATATGAAAAACTGCTTTATATGAAAGTACATATAGGGCTGCACTTTGCACACACAGTTCAGAGCCAGGAAGGCCAGGAAGAGCCCGGCTGAGGCATTCAGTTGTAATAGACTCAGTTTTCCTCCTGCATGTCTGCAGTGGCTGCTCCTGCTCCTTCCTATCATGCCTGCAAGTGTATGGGAGGGAATATTCTCTGGTGTTTGGGGAAGAGTGCTAGGAAATCAGCATTCCTGCTCTGGGGCACTTATAACCATAATAAACCCAACAGCGTTCCTCCTTCTTTCCCAGGAATCCAAAATACTTATGGAAATCCTGAGCTACTGCAGATTTTTCTTCTAGGAAAAAGATGTTGTCACCAAGATCTTTCTCATGGCAAGAATGGCTGCTGTTTGGGGTTTTTTGTTAGGTTTTTGTTTGGTGGTTTTGGGGTTTTTTTTAAAGATCTTTGTCTACAACACAAAACGAATGCTGCTTTATTTTCCTCCAGCACAGAAAATTCTGGTGAGGAGGGAATGCTGTGTAAGAAGCAGTGCTATACTGCTCCCCTAAGATGTTCAAAAGTAGGCTTGTTCTTCAGAACTAGAATTGCAGTTTGCCTCTTTTTAAGATTATTATTCTCCCAGGTAACCACCACATACAGCATTTTGGTTAGAAGTAAGTAACTTTATATGATTGAGGTGGAAACTGGACCATCCACCAGAGGTTCTTCCAGGAGAGGAGGCACTTCCAAAGTCCATTGGGACCTCCACGAAAATCCCTGTGGCCATTTCAGTGACTTGCTTTGTTACCAAATCCACTCATTTATTAAACTAGCTACCCAGCTGAACCATTGCTCCATTTCTGAATTGGCAAATATTTCTGTAAGAACAAAACAGATGTATAGAACCTGCTGCTTTAAAAAAAAAAAAATCCACAAATACCAAGATATGTGAAAGTGTTTGCTGAGGACCAAAGCTTTTGGGTCAGAAAAGAGTTCAAGAAAACTAGGATACACATAGTACTCTAGCATTGTCACAGGGTCTCTGCTGCAAATTTGAAATTACAGTATTGAAGGTGACTGTGGAGTTTGCGTAGGTGCGTGCTGAAGATCTCTGATGTGATGTAAATGGCCTTGGATTATTAAAATCTGATCCTCATGCATTGCGTTGACTCCATTTTCATTATTGGGAGTATATGAACTGTGAACTGTTGAAGAATAAGAACCAGTTCACACGAATGGTTGTCCCTTAGTTATACATCAAGAGTCACTTATCTTCTTCATTTTCTTACATAACCTTAAATGGGACAATAAACTTTAAATTTTTATGAATGTATTTGAACTTTTCAGTGGGGCAGGGTCTTAAATCTCAAGGTATCCGAAAAATTATGAGACTAAGAACACAGTTGGGTTTTTAAAGCTTAATTTTATTTAAATGGCATTCAGATGCTTACTTGAGACCTTAAGAATTTCTGTAAAAATTTATGCAAATCACTGTGATTCAATATTTTTAAGGTATCATGATAATCTGCTTGTGCTTTATTTGCTGTTCTGTGAACCACTCGCTGCGGCTGGTGGAAAACCTTTTTCCTTTTTATTGCAGATGACCTGTGGTTCCAGGTTCTTCCTCAAGAAAAATTCTAAGAAGTTATTAATCAGATTGGAAGATTTTATGGTAAACTGCAAAGGACAAAGAGAATTGCTCCACCAAGGCCAGAAATTGAGCCCGCAGGAATTAGCTGAATGGCTGTGATATATGTCCCGTAGAAAACTGGCAGTGTTGGTTATTCTTCATTTTTATGTAATGTATGTTAGTTCACCTTTGTTTACCCATCCATCATGAACACTGTAGAGGAGAATTATGCATAATAATTTATATTTAGGACGTTCTGGAAGTATGATTTGCTTTCAGAAATGAGCCTCCAAAACTTACATGAAAAGCTATCTGTGGCTTGTATTTCAAATAAACAGATCCTTTGAAATTATTCGAACACTGCAGAGTGTTTATAAGCTGACTGATGCTTACAATTAGCTCATTTGTTAGCATGCCATCCTCTTGTTTCAGCTGCTCTCCGGGCATTTGGGACCCATTTTTGAAGCAAGGCACTTCCTGCTCGCTTTCCCAATACCCCTGGAATATTCCGGGGGAGTCACCCGGAGCAGAGAGACGGTCAGGTCTTGACACTGTGGCTCGGCTTGGCGCTGGCTGACCCTGGTCACGGAACCGTTTCGGTGTGCTAAGCCAGCAGGAATCTGACCCAGAAGAGAGAGACCCAGTGGTTTTCTGGTAGGCGACCGTTCGGAAATGTCTCGACAGCGGGTGTCGAAGGTGGTGCAAAGATGAAGGTGGGACAACTCTACCAGCGCGGAGGAGGGAGCTGGCTCGTCACTGAGCAGTTAAGTCACCTGAAGGGAGACATGGAACTGCAACCTTGTAGGGGTAGCTGCTGTGTGGTTTTCCACACCCAGCTTAGATGTGTAGTGCTGGTGATGTGAACTTCATGCTGTCTGTTGAGAAACCTGTTTGTCAGCATGGGGTATCAGCTTTGAAAGATTTAATGCTTAAATGAAAATATGTCTGCATTATCATGACAGAGAAAGTCTTATCTTGCACTATAGCCAAATATTATGGCAACATAGAACTACATTTTAGAAAACCTGAAGGGAAGGTAGGGTGACAAGCTTATTATAACTGACGTGTATGTAGTTTTACACTTTTGATTACATAGATTTTGTTAAAGTGGACCAATATTGGCTAAGTTTGTTTACCAGTATGACATGTCCTTTCCTTCTCTTTAATTCTTGCACATGGAGAAGTGCAGCACTGAACGTGAAATCTTTAATTCCAGGCACTTCTAAATAAGGACAGCCAAGAAGGTTAAGGCAAATCAAGTTAGGGATGTGAATCCAACTTCCATAAATTACAGTGCATGAAAAGGCTTCTGTGTGGTTTAGTTCCTTCAGGTGTAGTGCAGCTTTAGACTTGTTCAAGGACTGAGCTTACTTCTTGTTATTGATTGCTCTTAAATTTTAAGGAACTTTAGAAAAACCCCAAGAGTGAGATAAAAAAGGTTGAAATGTGTGTCTATTCTAATTAAACACTTAAGGGAAGAGGAGAATGTCTTACCGAATGACTTACCCACATATAGTTTGAAAGTATACAACATTGCTGAAGTAGGGTCTCCTGCTGCAGTAGGTGAAACTCCTAACAGCAGTGGCACTTGCCTAAAAAGGATCTTGGGAGCTGTATTCGATGTGAAAACCATGGACAAATCAGCCAAGATTCTTCTGAAATGCTTCCAAAGTAAGTAAACTTATATTTTTAAATATTTTATTAATGTTTTACTAATATTTATTAATATATTATCCTTGAGAAGAGAAGGCTTAGGGGGGATCTCATCCATGTGTATAAATACCTGACAGGAGGGAGCAAAGAAGACAGGGCCAGGCTCTTCTCACTGGTATCCAGGGAAGGGATAAGAGGCAATGGGCACAAACTGAAACAAAGGAAATTCCATTTAAACAGAAGAAGAAACTTTTTTCCCATGAGGTTGGCCAAGCACTGGAACAGGTTGCCCAGAGAGGTTGTGGAGTCTATGTCTGTGGAGATAATTCGAAACGCAACTGCCCGTGGCCCTGAGCAACCTGCTGCCTTGCGGACCCTGCTTTGAGCAGGGCGTTGGACCTGACGATCTCCAGACGTCCCCTCCCACCTTAGCCTTCTGTGATTCTGTGTAGACAAGGTGTTGTTAGCAATCTGTTAGTGAAGAGATATGAGCAAAATTTCAATCTCTAAAATTTTCTCTGACATCATCTTATTTACAGAACTGAATATGTTAAGATGGGGTTTTAATTGTTGAATTATTTTTTCCGTAACACAGTGAAAAGGGATAATGCAAATGTAAGTGATCATTTTGAATAGCAATGGGAAATTAAAATGTTATGCCAGAAATTCCTTTGTGGAATTCAGGTTCAGTTGTCAATGATGCAGACACTGATTTTATCTTTGGTCTGCAAGAAACATTCTCTCCAGATCTTCACTGATTTTTCATTTTGGATGATTTGTGACATATTCCTTTTGACAATACTTACTTATATTCTTTTTTTCCCCTTGCTAGTTCCAGTATAGTGTAATATGTTAAAAATAGAATATAACCGTAAATTACTTCAGCATTTTCAGTAGTCTTAGCATTTTGCCCAAACTGGCTTGTCTGACATCTCTGTTCAAATGGTCTGAATTTGCTGTCTTGGTAAATAATCCAGATGTTCAAACACCAGTTGAAGAAGAGCTGTATCGACTTAATGGAAGCATGCAAAGATCCAGAACACTGGAAAGCAGCAGAACTTCTCCTGATTTTGTCTACTGTCTATATTTATCGCTGTCCCTTCATCTATGTGCCTCCCCTCCCACCCCAGCTGCCACCACGCAGATGGCATTCCCAGCAAAATAAACAGTTCGGATTCAGTACACTTTGTTGTCTGTCAGCAGATGACAGGGAGAGAGGAGGAAGAGGATGGCTAGCTCCACATTTTTCAGGTCAAGTTTTGCCCTGCATTCTGCTCAGTCACGACAGAGAGGTCCTGGGCATTACCGGGGGGGAAGGGAGCAAGAAAGAGTTTGAATCTGTGCGTATAGTGACCCTTGACGCATTCTGAGGCTTGCTGGATTTAAGTTTCCATACTATGCAGTTATTTACTTCTAACTCTATAACAGCTTTAATTTATTAAAGGGCTGAAAAAAATGGTTTTGTTTGCCCTAGAAACCAAGTGAAAACAATGAGGAAGAAGAAGGCATCCCTGCAAAGTTGTTACTATTAAACCCAGACACGAAGTGGAACATTTGCAGTGTCTATGAACAGATGTCTAGTGACAAGCAAACAAAACAGTTATTCTTAAGTCATGATTTATTTCTGGTTTATTTTTTAAATGCCTTTTATTCAGCCCTTTCATATTAGTCATTTCTATATGCATTTAGTGGTGTAGGCTGGCCCGAGTGCTACTGAGAAAAATATGATGGTCTGGGGTTTGATACAAGAAAAGAGGAAGGGAGAGACGGGGTAACTTTTTAGACTAAAGGATAATGCAGCCACAGGTGTCCAGCATTTGCCTTCAGGAATTCGAATTTCAGATGCCATTAACTGCGCTAAACTTTCATTCTGGGGGCTGAAATCTCCAAAACTATTGTGTGCCTCAGAGTGAAAAGTTTCAGATAAAATCATTTTGCTGAACAAGGCTAAGGGAAAAGGTTGCTGGGTTTGGCATCTTAAAAATATTTTTGCAACTGTTTTGCTGAGGAGCTGTAGTACCTCCGTGTGTCGCAACAAGGACTTGATATTCAGCCCATCTGACAGCAGGAGATTTTTTGGCTGCCTTGTGAAAATTCATTCAAAATACCACTCAGAGTACAGGCTTCTGAAAAACACCCGTTCATAAACACACAGAAGAGTTCTTGATGCCCAGCTGCGGCAGGGTCACTAAGGCACCCAGTCTGAGAGCAGAGACAGATGTCCTTTTCAGTGACGAGCTAGAGCACTTTAAGCAGGTATTGGCCCATCTGCTTGGTACCGCTCCCATATCTCAGATGTCACGGCTCATTATCTGAACGCTCAAGCTCTATGTTTCGGTGAAAATTCAGGGAAGCGGTGCCATTCGCTGACAATGCCATCCTAGCAGCCCCCAGCTGCTCATTCCCAGCCTGTGACCTCCTTCAGTTGTTCTTATAAAATTGTTTATGGGGCCTTGCAACAACCTGGATCCAAACCGTGCCCCTCCACACCCCCAGAAAAGCTCTGATTATTTTTAACCCGAACCCACTCTCACAACCAGTTCAATGCAGGGATAACTGCGGCTGGATTTGCTGGAGGACAGCTAACTGCCCGTGCCCTGTGATCAGGGAGATGGTCTTTTCCAGGCACTGGGTTTTCCTCTTGCTTTTTATGTGCGGGTGTCATAAGGACACCCAGCTGAGTTTGTGCGTGCTCTGCAGTCAGCAGAGCAACAGGAGCAGCTGAGGGCTGGCATGCCCCCCTGCAGAAGGCAGACAGCTGCGGCTGGTAATCCCCTGAACTGCCACTGCAGGGTTTGATAAAGCTGCTCTGGCAGAGCACTTCATGCTCTATGCTTGCTTTCCTACCACCTTAAAAGGTAACTAAGTCTTAATAAGCCTTATGTATAAAGTCAAAGTCTCTGCTGATGCCACGAGCGCTTCATTACGCCCAAGAAATGTAGTGACATTTCTATTTCGTACCACCAAGCACAATTCTTTACTGAGCAGGAGGGAAATTTTCTTAAACTGGTTGGGTAAAATCCCCTCAATTAGAACCAGAAAACACAGGACTATGGGACTATATAATCAATCAGCTCTCTAATGATAGATGATACAAACACCTGTCTGGGTGTGTAACTAGAAATTAGTTGAACTTGAAAAAGGTGGGTCTTTTGAAAGCGGTGTAAAGGTACTTCACAGTCTTTGTGCACTATGAAGAGTTTCTATGTGGAACAAGTTTGGAGCGCTGGTGCTGGCGCTGCTTTCCACACGTAGTCCATGGATCGTGGAGGTCTGTGAGCTTTTTGTAAGAGGTCTGTGAAAATTTACCTATGAAGAGTCAGGGAGCTTTGATTCACTACATAAAGCTGTGCGCTTCCACTGGGAAGAAAAAGAAAAGTAAGAGCCTGCAGACTGATAAAGACTGAAAGACACTGATTTGATGAAGTATACATTTGTGCTGTAAATGACTGCATGCTAATTTCCCATGCAGGCATGTGTGTTTGTCCATGATGGTTTTACTCATCTCCTGGGTTCTCAGGTTGGTTTCTCTGTGATCTGAATTCTTGGGATGCCAACAAAACAAAATTCTATGTGAATTTAGGTAGTACATGACAAAGCTCGTAAGCAGTTGCAGAGCAATCTGTGGATTAGGTGAATATATGGGGTTTAAATAGACAAAGTAAAAAAAAAATGGAATGACGATTAAAAAAAAAAAAAGCAAGCTCTGTTTCTTTCTCCTGTCTAATTAAATTTTAAGACCTCCCTTTTTAAACAGCATATGGGACACAGATTTCCTAGTCATCTGGGGATCAGTTAGATACGTGTCTGTGTGTTACTCAAGTTCCAGCTGATTAAGCTATTGCATATACCGGAAGTTTGTTGTGATATTTGTAAGGACTACCATGGACAGCAAAGCTAGCTTGGAGCTTTTTGACAAAATGAATTTCATCCAAAAATGCCTTTATTTGTCTAAGCCAAAACTTTGTAGGAAATAGGTCAAATCAGATTTCAAGGTCCTGAAAAACTGAATTTGATAAAACAGGATTTTGACACTTCAAAGATTTTGGTTTTCTGTAAAATGGCTTTCAGTTACAAAACATAAGCAAATTATAGTGCAGTTGAAATGTTTTAAAAATCACCTAAATAAAATATTTCTATTGACATTGTTGACATTATTAGTACTTTTAGTTCATAAACTTTGTCAAGGTTTCAAATTTTTTGTCATGGTTCAGGAAAGAAGCTTTCCACAAGATGGGAAAGAGTCCAAATCCAGTCCTAGTTCAGTCCATTATATTGTAGAGATCTGAAAGCAAAACTCAGTAGAAGAAAATGAAGGACAAGCACATAAGCGTCCCCAGAAAAAAACAAATGAGGTATTGTTGTTCTACTTTCCCTTCGCATCTGCTCCCTAGCCTTTAATCATTCATTAGCAGCTATAGTTCTGGTACGATTCTTATCAGGTATCTATTCCAACAAGTAAAGCATAATGGTAATGAATAATCAGGATCCATTATTTTAGCAACTGTTCCTGATTCTGTTTAATGAGTAAATTAATACAAAATGTTTTCTCTTCCTTCTAGCAGGGCTATTTAATTTAGATGTACTATAGATAAATGCTTACAGAAGTCATTCCTTAAAACTTACAACAGGAAACATTTGCATGTTTACATATTGCTTTCATACAATAATGAAATACCTTTTGTATTTTTTTCAAGGTTACACAGAAAGCAACCTAGTATGTTAACTATGGTTCATTAGGGAATTGCGTTACAATGGAAAAATTCTCTCTAGCTATATGTCCTGAAAAAACATACTGGTTAACTTCAAGTTATGATGTCTGCTAAATGACTACAATTCTGCTTCAGCGGTTGAAAATGCAAAAAATATTCGCGTTTTATTTCAAAGCAAAGCTTTTCCTATAAATTATAAAGTTTAAATTATTTTCTGCAGTTAGTTGACCTAGAAATTAGAGTAAAGGAAAATTTAGGTGGACAACTGGAAGTGAGCTATTTAGGTCTCAAGGGTTTCACTGGGAAGAAAAGTAGAAGCAGCATGTATAGTCAGGGATATTTTCTTGAGTGTATGGGAAAAAGGGAACAGAACGTTTCTGTCCTTCTTGGGAAGGAGCACGGTGAGAATTTTTGCTAGCCGAAGTTGAAAGAAACAGAAATATGGGGGTTGAGATTAACAAGATTACCGAATTTGGCCAAGGAGTTCATACAGAAGTTGCAAATTCTTGGATAAACCGAGAATGACAATTAGAGGATTAATTTCTTAGAGGGCTCTAAAATTGTGATGGGCCTGAGGTCTGGTGACTTCAAAGCAAGTGATGAACCTCATGAGAGCATCCTGTCGCTGGAGCAGTCTGTCAGGTGGAAGAACCTCTGAAGGTACTTGAGAGGGAAAGTCACCGGACAGCAGCTCAGTCCTATCTTTGCTGTTGGCCGAGATAATTTTATGATGACAGTCAATTTAGAAAACATCCGGGTTTAACTGTGAATAAATCTTCCAGCATTTAAGGAGGAGGTTGGCAACTGGGCTTTACAATGTTCATTCACAGGTGCTGGTAGTGGGAGAAACTCCTCCCTTCCTAGCTTGGGTTCAGAGAGGCTTTGGGTTACTTCAGCCCCACGACATGAACAGCATACCGCTATCCACGAAGACGAAAGCTGCAGATCCCACACCTGCATTGGCTTACTCTATTGCTTTATTGTGTAGGTCTTAGGCAGCCCCCTCGGAGCAGGGGGCTGCAGGAAAGGGAAACTGCAGGCTCTGTACCATTGCTTCTCTCTTCTTCCCTTCGGCCTGTGGAGGTTGGTTTATGAGAATCTCAGTAAATGGTCAGTTAACAGTCTCGCGTGCAATGAGCTTGTTGAAAACCGCAATTTCCTCAAGGCTGGATTTATGACATTGCTGTGTCGGCCAACATGGTACACGCTGGGCAGATCCTCAGCTGTGTGACTTGTCATAGTTCTGTGGAAGCCAGTGAACCTTAGGCAATTCATATTATGTGAGGATTTCACGTATAGAACGAATATGAAATAATATTTTATATTCAATCATTTTTCATGACAGAGGATTGACATGACCAAGACCACTTTTATACGGCTTATGTAGCTATGGGATTACTTCAGTTAGTTAAAAAAAGAAGAAGGGTAATGGTAAGTTTCTATGATTTTTGCACTTCCGTATATTAATATATTCTTCATTTTCTATGCATACTTATTCATCCACTTGCAGAGCTCTTTTTAAAATTGTGTTGATATAGATTTGATCTGAGAATTAAGCTTCTTTCAGTTTAAGGACACATTGCAATTTTCTTGTCATTTCACCTGCTGGGAAGAAGAGAGTATTTTTTTCTTTTACAGGGATGAAGAATTATTTTCTGTCATCTCATGTGTGGTGCCACTTTTTACTTCTAGAGTTAAAGACTGTATGCAAGTGTACTTCTACCGTACCTTTTCTTTACATTAGTTGCTGATCCTGCTCAATTAGTTAAGTCCTCCTAGTATTTTCAGTCTTAATTCTGTTTGGAGTCCTTTATCCGACTCTTGTTGTTCAGGTTGACTCAAATGAATCCACAGAAGGCTTTCCACAAACTGCATGAGCTACTTAAAAGCAGGATGTAAGAAGGGCTGTCCCAGCTCAGGCTAAAAAAGATCCATCTAGCCCGGTATCCTGGGCCATCACATCCACAACTGATGAAAAGTGGTGAAAAGTGGAGGATGTTTACTAAAGATTATTATAAAATGACAAGCATGTAGTGATAGCTACCTGCCTTATATTCCCAGCTTCTAGTGATATGACTTCCAAAGTCAGAGGTAGAGTCTTTCTATTTTATAGGTCCTGATGGATGAGTTTGTCCAAGAGATCTTTAACTCATGTCAAGTTCTGTAAACCACAACATTCTGTGGCAAGGAAATTCAAAGTTACCAACATGCCATATGAGGAAACACTTCTGGTTTTATTTGTTTTGAATCAACTAATGATTTGATACATCCTTGTTCAGTGCCTTCATGATACAAAAACTTCCATTCCCTATTTGACCTGTCTTTGCAACTCATGATTTTAGAGAGCTTTCTTCTTTATCTTCCCTTTTCCATGCACGCTAATCCTAGATTTGGTTGTTCTTTGAAATTGTTACTGCTTAGTTTCTCTGTTTCTTAGAAACCTACTGATATATAATTTTCACTGAGCTCTCCAATTTATGCTATATAAAGAAGACTTCCAACAAGGGAACCTCCTTGAGTTTATAGCAAACAGGGATGCAAAGAATTCATGCAGTTCACTGCCATGGCCTTATCTCACCTGCGTGATCCTTTTATATCTTAGCAATCTGCTGCTCCTGCTAACTCTTTCACAGGTGTCCTGCTTGCTACAGAAAAGAATCAACTACAAGTTTTTGATGGCCATCAGTGTCTTTTGGGGCATATGATGTGTTTATATTTTACGTCCTATTTTCACCTTCAACTTCTCGAGGGATGTAATCGTTTTTTAATAAACTTCCTCTGTTTAACCCTGGCAACTTTTTCTAAAGTATTTACCCTGAGACTTCAAGCTGCTGGGAAGTATCTTCCTCTTGGGGTTGTCACTTTTGATATGTCTTTTACAAGCTTCCACTTTCTTTTCCTTAAACTTGATCACTACCATAGTGGATTTCTTGTATGTTTGACTTTTTATTGCTCATGTATGCATAATAAGTCTAATTTAATTACAGTTACTGTTAACGTGGCTGTTTGATACAGAAAGACTCAAATGACAGGTCAGATGGCTTTCCTGCCCTGCTTCAAACACTATGACTGTGGATGGGTTTTTTTGCCCAATTATTTTTCCTTTCATTTAAGATGATGTGATTGTCTACGTTTTTCAAGTTGTTCTGAACAAAGTTTAAAAATTGACTTTTTCTCTTAATGTGTTACCTTTGTTTATTGGTATAATTCTTACAATTTACAATATTTGTCTTTTTAAGGTAAGAGGAAGGTGTTCAAGTTCTTCCACACAACTAGCAGCTGGCGAGTGTCAGTAACTGTCCCGGTTTCGGCTGGCATAGAGTTAATTTTCTTCCTAGTAGCTGGTATGGTGTGTTTTGGATTTAGTGTGAGAATAATATTGGTAACACACTGATGTTTTAGTTGTCGCTAAGTAGCGCTTACCCTAGGTTAAGGATTTTTCAGTTTCCCATGCTCTGCCACCAAGCAGGTGCACAAGAAGCTGGGAGGGTGCACGGCCAGGACAGCTGACCCGAACTAGCCAAAGGGGTATTCCATACCATGGAACGTCATGCTTGGTATATAAACTGGGGGAAGTTGGCCAGGAGGGGCTGATCGCTGCTCGGGCATCAGTCAGCAGCTGGTGAGCAATTGCACTGTGCATCGCTTGTCTTTTCTTGGGTCTAATTTCTCTCTTTTTGTTATATTACTTTCCGTTAGAATTATTGTTATTATATTTGTTGTATTATTATTGTTATTATTATATTTTATTTTAGTTATTAATCTGTTCTTATCTAAACCCACGGGGTTTACTTTTTTTTCCAATTCTCCTCCCCACCCCACTGGGAGGGGGGACGAGTAACGAGCGGCTGCATGGTGCTTAGTTGCTGGCTGGGATTAAACCACGACGGTAACCTAACCCGCAGGGCAGGTACTAGTGCATCACCTGGCGATGCCCCAGCGGTGGGACTACATTGCATGGGGTGCTCAGCCACCCACTGCGGTATCTTGGAGCAGGAGCGTAGGAACGCCAGCCTTCCAGAGAAGCCAGGGTTTACATTTTCCCTCTGACCAAGCTCTCTGGGACAAGTACCACCCAGAATTTCTTTGTGAAGCTCTAATAATGACATAGAGGCATATGGGAACTGGGCAGGCTGTTGCATGAGGCATGCTAACTGCAAAAAGCCAAATTCAGGGAAGTAACTTGTAAGAGTGCTACTAAAATGTATTTTTCATTTTAAAATATATTTCCCTAGTGCTTTTGCCCTTGATTAATGGATTTACCTTACCTGAAATGTACCCTGAAAGGCTCTGGCAGTTCGGCAGGCAAGCAGACTTCAGCCAAAAGATACGTACTTCTAGCTGTATCTGCGGTGATGAGAGCTAACCTGAAGGAGAGGAAAAGGCAGTGAATTATTATATGCTTCTGGAGGAAATTAAAACTTGAAAAAATACGTGGTGGTTTTTTTTCTAAATTCACATATTGCAGATGCCAGGTGAAATCTATTTAAAAGCAAACTTGCATCCCTGATATAATTACAATATCATTAGTGTGGTTGTTGGGCTGGGCCCTGCTAACAAAATGCACCATCTATTTTGTTATCAGCTTTTACATCAAGCTGCTACAACAGCAGTAAGTAGCCAAAACGCAGGAACTATCCCCATTTTCCTTGGAATGTGCCCTATACTATCGAATACAAGTAGAGGCCTATAAAGGAGCTATTACGGTGTTTGCTGAATTGCCTAAGACAGCTTTAACAGATGGAAGGGCTCAGTTCTGTTTTGGGGCAGTGCAAGGTTATACTGTCCCCCTTACGAAACATACTGGGAAGGTCACAAGCACCATCAACCTCAGAGCATTTAAGACAGTAGCGTAATTACGGTAATGCACAAATGAATGAAACTCTTGTTTTAAAAGACTTCCTTGTCTTCCCCCATGCTCCATTTTAGTGAAAGAGGCTTTACGTCTAGACAAGCAAAGACTTGAAACCTAGCTTTATCCTGATCAATTTGCTTGTCTTGCCCCTTGAGGACTTTAAGAAGTCCTTGAAACCTTGAAGGAATCTAAACAAACCGTTGCAGAATCAAGATTGTTTTGGTTTTTTTTTTTTTGCTTGTAAGTCTTTAGTGCTGAGCTGTCCCAGAACATATGCAGAAATAATCCTCTGCCAAGGTGTGGGATCCAATACGCCTGTAACCACTCAGGCTTCAGGTTACCTGGAAATTGAGAAAGACATTCTTAAATGTTCTTAAGCATGATGAGAACACCCCTTCTGTTTCAGCAGAAATTAAAGCTTGCAGTCAGAGAGAGAGCTGAAGAGAGAACGTTCCCTGTACACGTTTTGAATGGGATATTCTCAGTGCGGGAAGTGTATCTGGCTAAGCCTAGAGCTTTAGGTGACTGCTTTTTGTCTCTTAGAAATGCCAGTGTTCCTGTCTCCTGCCAGAGGCCATCCCTCCTCATTTGCTAAGGGCTGGACCTAAGTCACCATTTGCTGATCCTTGTCCAGTCTACCTCATGAGACGAGGACCAAAGGCGCGCGAGTGAGAGGCCAGTCTTTTGAGGTATTTTGTGTCTTTAACTCCCAGTGACATCAGATGCAAATGCACCTATATATCTGCTTCAGTGTCTTCTTTAGGCAGTTCTTCAGCAGCACAGTCCAGAGCACCTGCAATAGTTCGCAGTCAGTAAGTGACTTAAGTCGTATTTAATAGGCTAAAACAGCTTTATTGCAACATCGCAGTGATACCATCCAAACTGAGGTCTTTATAAAGTGCGGTATTGTTTGCCAGACTGATGTTAACATGCACGATTTAAATGATGACACAAGCAAAACTTCTGCTTTAAAATGGAAAAATTAAAGATACCAAAATATTGTCTTTCCTCTTGCCAATAAGAACAGCTGGCAGGATGGGTTTACCGAACAAAAACTTTGGCCAGCAGACATAGGTTATCATTTTCACAGGCTTTCCCTCTGAAATACAGGATTAACAAAACATGCTATTTTTTTATTTCAAAATTGGAGGGTTTGTGTCTTTCATCTGGTCAAATTTAGCGTAAAAGTGAAAATAATATCAAAGTTACAGGCACCATAGGGAGACTGTTAATGTGGTAACAAAGGGCATTTGGCCAGTTAAAATAATAAAAGACTACACAGCTTTCCCAGTGATGGCGGAAGCCCAATTAGTACTTTCCAAGTAGAGCCACAATATTCCTTTCCAGATTTTGCGGTTTGGCATGATTCAGAATGAGTAAACTTACTTTCCTACAAGGGGAAAATATAATTAACAGAAAAAACAAGGTCATGCTTTAAGCAAGCAATAATACACCATGGGGTGTACATTAAACAGTCAATATTCATACACCTTGGACAGGCTTAGGCAGAGGCAAAGCAATGGCTCAGCATACAAAAAGATACATATATTATCTTAATAAACCTATGTGCAAGAGTAAAATGCAAATGGATATTTTATTTCCTTACTAGATGATTTTAAGGGAATAGATATTCAACGTTCATGTGTATGGCACTCACACATACTACTTTAAAGTACCCTTTCCGTTAACATTTTATACTTTTAAGGAATAAGTGGATTTGGTATTTTCTTTTTGTTTGAGCACCTGTTTTTTTGTGCTGCTACTAAAGGCAGAATGGTTTGGAAGATTCTTTTTTTTTAACTAAACTGATTAAATTTGTTAAAAGGACTTTCAACCTGGATACTCACACTGAAAGCCTCTAAGACTCTATTCTTATTTATAGTAATCCACTTTCCAGGTCTCCGGAAGTGACACAAAGCCTGCAAAGGCTCAACAAAGCTGAAAATAAAGTCACAGGATTGGAAAAAAGAAAGACCAACTTCCAATTTGGAGGTGAACTTGCAAGTGATTTGTAAGGGTAAGTTTTTTCTTCTCTCTTGTTTCTGCTAGTGTTTTTAAAATGAACAGACTGTTCAGCTGAAGCTCAGATAGAGAAGAAAACATGTAATGCAAGAGAAAGCGTGGTGACCCAGGGTAAGTATATACTATGGTAGCAAAATGAAAACAGCCCTGCTGAGACATCTGGTTAGTGCTCTACTAGTGACACCGTTCGTGAGAAAGCAGAGCAATATGCCAGGAGGAAGATGAAAAAAGAAGAAAAAGTAAAACTTCAAAAACCGTGGAACCACTCCCATCACCTGAAGCTTAGACCACCCACCTGAAAGGGAGTAACCCACATCCAGCTCGAGCGCAGAGTACGAACAGCCTTATCTCCCTTTCAACTCCACCATTTCGCAGATGTCTCGTATAAAGTGCTTGTAAGGGAGGAATTGATTATTTATTTCCTGTTTCTTTAACAATTACAGTAACCTATGATATTATAAACCTTTATGAGCTGCAGCACCTCCCCACAGTTCCTGCATTACTGCTGTTTGGCTCCCAGCTGGTACAGTTTCCTTCACTTCCCAGCTCCACCTGGGACTACTTGCTCCGTTAAAATCCCGAATAGCCTCCTAAATCAGCCCTGCCCGGTGTAGTTCTGTGTGTGAAGAAGCAGGAAAGGTGTGGGCAGTGGATACGGGAGCACATTTGTGACCTGCTGTATCCTTTCAATAGTCACGTACGTGTGCTGTGCGCAATACACATACAGCCTCCTCTTAATCCACAAGTCAACAACTAATCACGTACAACGCTCTAGTCACCTACACAAGTTAAGATATGCCCTGAAGCACCCGATTTTAAGGAGTTACTTGAAAGACAGAAAAAATCCTCACCAGCTATAGAGTCGCGCTAAGCGTTAAACTCCGTGGAAGCAGGAAGAAGTTGCCAAAAGCCTTATAGTGTAAACTCGTATTATTATAAACCGCTCCCACCGCAGGCTGAAGGGGAAGCCGAAGCCGGCGCTGGAGCAGGGCGCCGGGGGGGTGTCCCACTAGCTGCCGCGTGCCTGTGTTAGCCCCCGTGGCACGGCGGCATCCGTGCTGATGCGCGGCCCCGAATTCCCAGAGTGGAATTTTTACCACTTTTTTGCTCTTGAATCAACATGGCGCTCCTTACAGCGTGGTATTGATACTTATCATATCCTTCTGCTCTTCTCCCACTGATGTTACGGTACTGAGGTATCTAGTTAGGTCATCTAACAGATTTATGTGACTTGAGTGTATAAAGAAAAGGAAATAGTCTAAAAATATGGAGAAGACAACCCAAAATTTGTATGCCTAAACACAACTTTTTTCTCTATGTCTCTGTACTAATAAATCCTTGTGTAGGAAAAAACAGATCTATTTCACCCTGAGTCAGAGCTCCATGAAATCTATTGGAAAGGAATCCAACACAAGAAATGGAGAGAAAATAGCTGAGAAAAAAAATTCTCTGCATTTTCCATAGAAAATAATTTCTGAATGCTTCTTCATGTAGATGCCAAACAGTATTTTATATTAACTTATTGATGAGGACAGCTTCTCATAGAAACAGAAATTTTCTTAGCTTGGAAAAATGTTGTTGATTTTAATTCTAAAATGGCACCAGAAGGTACTACACAAAAGGAAAAATAATGATTTTATATTAAGAGAATAATGCAAACATTTCCTATATAAATAACTGCTGAAGGGTGATTCCTTGCTCTTCACTGCCCCCCCCCAAGCTATTTTAAAAAACTTAACAAATATTTTCTATCTAGAATCTGTATTAATGGCAAAATTATACTGTGTAAAAGAACATCTTGTCAAACAAGTATACCATGTTTACCTGTAAAACCCACTATACTTGCATGCACTAATTGTATTTTATTTCTCTTCTATATATGCTGTTGCAGTGCTTTCATCACCCCTGTGGTTCTCTTTCCTCCAGCAGTATATTAAGCAATGTGACTGGGATCCATTATGTGTAGTTTAATTCTTTCTTAATTAGCCTAACACCTCTACCAGATTAAATTTGGTAGGATAGTATTACCACCCACTATATGTTTTACTTTCTGTGACATGTTTTTCCCTGTAAGGTACTTTGCAAATCCCTTTCCTTTAGCAACGCAGTAAGTCTATCATTGTCTAAAGAGAAGAGACTAATGACTAGCTTTGTCCTGGTTTGCCAAATACTTTTACTAACTACAACTAGCAAAAAAAGAAAGAGGCGAGTTAGGGGAAAGAACTGCTTTAAAGTTAATCTTGTAAAGTCAGAATGATCGTTTGGTTGCACCCTGCTGCAGCGGAGGCCTGCAAGTTTCTGATGTCTGAACATGTCTCAAATATTTCTAAAAAGACAGTGAATTATGGGTCAAGAGAAATAAACTCTTCTGACAGAAATATCAGTTCATTTACTTTTTGAAGCCACTATTTGCATATGCTAGGTTTACTTAAGTCATAGATGCTGGGATTTATAAAATCAAAGCCTTCCAAGCTCAGCTTAACAAAATGAAAAATATCAAGACTTCTTCCTCCTTTGGTGAAAGTCATTGTGTTAGCACTGAAAGACGTTCAGAGCTTGCCTGCTTAGTATACCAGGCATTAGTCCACAGCTATCAGCTCCACAGGGATGCCCTAAACAGAATACAACATATTAAACATTACTAACAATGCACCAAAAAGTTAATTTGTTCACCACTTCAACATCAAAGAAGGTATTATATAGCAATAGTCAAGGAGGGCACATTAAGTAAAACTACCTTCTAATAACTTAATAAAATAATCCTGAATAGATACAGATTCCCCTCCCAATAAGCAGATTCCCATCAAATTTGAAACTGACAAAAAGATTTTTCAAGAATTGTGTAAAGCTGCATGCCCTAGCAGATAACTCTTTTGAATAAATTTTCTCATTCCAGTGCTTTTATGCAAAATAAAAAAAAAAAAAATCTATCACATGATTTTTAAATAATCTTTCTCCCTCTAAAAACAATCCCTCAAAAACGTAGTTCATCTTTCTAATAAATGGTGAAGCTCTTGCTAGTAAGTGTGGGAATACACTAGTCTTCTGCTCTCTATGATTGTACAGCTAAGGGTGTTTTATAAATTGCTGGCTTCCACAACCAAGTAAGAACATTTCAGTCCTTTTCTGAAGGACTGAAAGTTTCCCAACTCCTAGCTAGTTGAGCTTGCAGTCCAAAATCATTAACATGCTTCTGAAAATGTCAATGTCTTCTAAAACCTAAGAGTTATATATTCTTCATTCCAAAATGTATGACTCTTAAATGGAACCTTTACAACCAGGTACTACCAAAGCTTTTTTACTGTGAACAACTCTAGAAGTATTGATGTAATAATCCTAATTATTTTGAAACACTCATGTAAAGAAATATTGCATTGGTACTTCAAAGATACAGACTCTGTAAAGTCTCAAGTCTTTAATTGTTACGCCAACTTTAAAAAGTAAGCAAAACCAAGTAAAAAGACAGCTCTACAGTGGTGTGATTTCTAGGAAATGGCTTGTGAGTACTACTACCACTACAGAGCACTCTAATACAGAGATTCTCCAAATTAATTTGCTTTAGATACCACCATCATTTTCTTTTCTATTACTGTGGTAGGCGCCGTAGCTGCCAGCTGCGTGCTGAGCTTCAGATACACACCAGAAAAGACATTTGGCTGCTTGGGCAACCCAGAAGCCTTTTCCCCGTGCTCCCTGGGCGGAGGTGGTGGGCTCCATGTTCCCTCACGCTCCTTTCATGCCATCGTGAAAGATTCCATAGGTGCCTTTGGGAGCTCCTGCTCTAATGCAGCCAACAAACTTTTTCCCCAACTAGAATGCAATATTCAAGCAGCTGTGAGTATACAAGACCAAAAAAGAATTTCCTAAGGAACTGCACACACCATAGCACACTCAAACCTTTATGTTCTACCATATTACTCCGAAGAACTTGTGAAAATTTCTTATTCCTGGTGCTGTCAGTGCCTGGTGCTGTCAGTGTGGTGAGTACCTCCCTTTGTCTCCCAACATTATTCTTTTTCTATTATCTATTATCAATTTATCCAAAACGTGTTACCCTTGGAAAAAGCACATTAAAAACGCACACTGCTAAATGCACTCTTAAACGTGTAGTGTTGGCAGTGGATACACACACTTGAGGATTAATAAGAAAATCTGCTATAAACTAGGAGCATATCAGCTGTAAACAACGTAGGAGATGGATCTAGGTATACATCTTAGCTGACTGCAGGGTTATTAAGTTACCAGTGGGATACAACCATGAAAAAGCAAATGCCATCCAAGGATGAACCAGTTAAACTATCTCTTAGCAGAAAAAAGAAAAATATCTGTGCCACTGTTTAAGGCACCTGAGAGATCTCAGAGATTTTTTACATCATGTTCATGGAAGATTAAACAGGTAAAGAAAAGAGCTGCAGAGATTACCAGAGAGAAGTCATTTTAAGAGCAAGGCTGCAAAATTTTTGCTTGTTTAGTCTAGCAGAAACAAAAGCTGATACAGGAAATAATTATTCTCTAAAAACACAATAGGGTGGTAAACAGTAGGCAAGGAAAAGAACTATTTACTCTAGCAGACAATGTTGGCACAAGAACAAATGGGTGTAATTTGGCCATGAATAAATTTAGGCTGGAAATTGGAAGGTTTCTGACCATAAAAGTGGTGAGGTTCTAGAGTAGTTTTTTTAATACAAATAGTGGGGACAAAAAAATAACAACTCAAGCTATTTAATGATGAGGATTGTTAAGTTCATGGAAAATGCTACAGGCATAGTTCCCTGGGTAAGTAAAGGACTGCATTTTGATCATCCAGGAGCTTGTTTCCAGCATTATGTTTGCCTATTTTCTGGAAGCATGGGGTTAAAAAAAATTGAAATTAAATCATACTTATGCATACAGTGTTAGAAATATTGCTTAAGCAAATGCCATCCATATGTAAATGATCTCTGTAATTAAGTTTGTGCTTTGCAACAAGAAAACAATTTAACTTGATAAATAGGTATCACATTGTACTTCAGTGGTTGGAAGCTAATTCTTTTTAACAGAAAGATGCAATTTGTCACATGCTAATTTTCTTGGGTTTTATAGTGTATCTTTCTACTACTTTTATTTTGCCTTGCTGTCTTCTTTTAGTCTTTAAAGTTCTAGACAACAGTTTTATCAGCATGTGTGGACAGCAACGGGAGACAGCTGGAAAATAATGTCTGCCTATTTATTTATACCAATCTGGCCAAATTTGGCTCCTCAGAGTTCCTCAGATGAGCATTTGCTGTTAGTCTAAAACAGTATTAGGAAAAAGAAAAAAAACCTGATGATTACCACAGAAAGATGGAATCTGAATATCAGAAAGAAAGAAGCAAACATAAACCAAACATATCTGAGTTAGAAGAATAACTTAAAATACAGGAAGGGTGTCCAAAGAAAATAAGGAAAATGTTATGAAACTAATTTCCACAAACACAGAAAGAATTTGCTGAGATTGCAGTCAGGAGTTTAGCCTAGAGACCCAACATTAAAGGACTTCTTAAGGTTTTCTTGTGCAGCCTCTGATGCCTGTAATAGTTTTACTATTAATAGCTAATAAATATGGTTCATCCAACACTGTAGTGGCTCTTGAAATTCAGATCTGTGGTATACCACTATGCCATCTGAAGAATTACAGTTATTTAAAAACCAATCTACATTCTTGCATCAGCAAAGCCAAGCAGGAGAAAGAAAAACAAAACATTGCAAAGGCAAAGTAGAGGTATTCCCCTATCAGTGTCAAAATATAAACAAGGGACAGAACCCTGTTGAAAACAAAGTTAAATGGTTCCATATGCATAAAGTCATGTTAAAAATTATTGTTTGCGAGTGTATGGGTACACATATGTATATAATTATAAATGTATTTTTTATCATAAATTATTTATCACTTATATTGCCTGTAAGTGGACTTACAAAGGATTTATTACGGAAGAAACTGTATTATCAACTGCAGTATGGATAGCTATTAGCTTACAGTTGGTACTTGCTCATCAAATATTATGAAAGTATGTCAAAACATAACAATATATGGGAAATCACATAGATAAGTGTATTTGACCAGATACTGGAGGAGTCTGGCTGTACCACGTAGAGGAAAAGGGCACATACAACCTCCCACCTTGCTCCTCAAGGAGAAGCACCATATGTGGGCTGGCTGTGACAGACCTCACTCCATTTGCTGAAAAAATAAAATAGTCCTAATGGCCACAGAAGCAAATTAGAGAAATTTAGATAAAGGGAGCCATTTCCATATTTTGCCAGTTTTGTTGCTGACCAAAATCAAGTTATGCAAAGATGTAGTAAAAATAATGCAAAATAGTTAAAAGTATGAAACTCTATTTCTGGTTCACTTGAATTCACCTTTGCATGAACCTGTTTTTGTTCTTCTTCCTTTTTAACCCCTTCTTACTTATAGTTACTAGCTACTGTATACAGTAGCTTTTGCAACTAACAGCTAACTGAAACTCCAAGCCTGAAGGCCTCAGTAAGTTTTTAAGAATAAAAGGAGCTCACATCATTAAGAAAGCAATTTCAAATTCTTTATGTCTGAAGGTGCCACTCAGCTACTAGCCGTGATGCTCATGAGACAGCTGCCAATTTTCACTTTTTTTTTCTTTACATTTTTACTTCTGCTTGGGGAGTACAAATGAGGTTTTTGATAGTGTTATGGTCTGGTTTAGAAGGACACATTTCTGATGAGGAATTGTTATTTCTCCTCATCAGTAGCTCCTCGGAGGACACCATGACTCGTCTGTTGAACAAGTGACAAGGGACTGCTGAGGAATGCGTTCCCCCTCTGTGAAGTTCCGTCTGCCCATCCCAGTAGCACCCAGTCAGCAGGTGGGACTTGGTAAAGTTTTACTATCGCTTGTAAATGAAGAGCTCTTGATTTAGCTTTTGAAAGCGAAACTACAATTTCCAGGGTGGAGAAACAAAGAAAAAAGTGCCAGGTTATTGCGTGTTTCTGAAGGTTGTGCACAATGAAAATGCAGCTACAATATGGGAGGAAATTTAACACGTTGGGTACGATCAGTGCTCAGTAGAGCTCAGGTAAACGAAAGCAAAGCTGTCTCTCGGTTAAGTTTTACACCTTTGCTGATGGCGAAGAGGTCATGAGCAGAAACTAGATCGGCAGGGATTCAAAGAGATGGTTTGGCTTATGCTAGGTAGAGTACCCTGCCAAGGATTATTCTTAAGAAGCAATGAAGATCAGATTTTAGTCCCATCCCTTCTAACTTCTGCCTCATGTCTCAATCCTGCACCCCATGCTCCACTCCTGGTGTTCTTTTTGCTGTAGTTAGATTTTATCTAAATTTTTAATCTCCAGGTTTTACTTATGGCCTTTTCATGTCTCTGCTGTGATGCAAAGGGGCAGGCGAGATCCAAAGTTATGCTTCAAGAAGTTTTCCAACCCTGAAAGGATTAATGATTTAACTAGCAAACTGAGCTTCAAAGAATGAAATGAGTAGCAAGGCTCTAGTGGTCATCAATGTTGAAAATATCATGAAAAAGAGGCAATAACCCATGATTTCTGATTTATCTTTGTGTCAGACTAGTTTGAATTCCTACAGGTCCTTCTTCTGTCTCTGCCATTTGGATGTGCTGATTTTTGAAGTAAGTTTTCCCAATGGACTATGTTTTAATCCAACAGGAAAATTTAACGTTTGGGAAGCTATTAAATACAGTTTCAATAGCCTCTGTAGTGTCTATATAGATTAATTGTCAGAAAACTGAATCAACCTATTTGGGAGTAGGGAAGAATATTAAATGAAAGTACTTTACAAATGGCAATAAACTTTTAAAGATGAGGAAAAGAGTAAATGTATCATACTATTAAGAAACTTGGTGACAGGCACTTCTAAAATAACTAGATATTTGTCCATCATCAATGAAAATTGCATTCCTAATTGTGCAAAAGCCGCCATGTTCCTTCATCTAACTTCAGTTTCAGCCCACTCATTTAAATAGTTTTCTCATGCAGGTACAGCAATATTGACTAAACCAGCCCTGATGCAGTTCATAATCACCTTTTTTAAAAAACAAAACAAGAAAACAGCCCAACTTTTACTGTTACAATAATTAAAAAACCCAAGCACACATAATAGGAATATCCGTGAATTCTCATGGTGTAAACTGTATGTCTGTCTAAACCAACAAGTTTCTCTACTTCTCATATTCCAGGATACATTAGTCTCTTTTCTAGATTCTCTTACTTTGAATCTGCCTCTTAAAAAGTGCAGTGTTCTGTCTGTAGGGAATGAAAATAAGCAACTTAGTGTGAGCTCTTCAAATAAAAATCCAGAAACTTTTCTGTCAACATGGTAGGTTGTTACATGAGCATGAAAGATCTGTTTGCATTATACTTAAGTGACCACTGACAAATATACAGAATAGTGGCTACCTTATTTCTAGAAGTGACTCCAGCCCAGGCCCAATAAGTTCTTAAATCTTTGTAGAAGACACAAGGAGCTTTAAAAACTGGCACTGGCAGATGGGAGTCTGTTCAAGACTTATATGCAAATTAAATTACATTCTGCTACATATAAATTTATGAATGCTCCAAGAGTGATTGGTGGTGGTGGTTGTTGTTGTTGTTGTTATTATTATTATTATTATTATTATTATTATTATTATTATTATTAAAATCTTTACTTTTTCTAACACCTAATCAGTGCCTGAAACCACAGTTATTTTGGGGGAAAGGAGGGGGAGTCACCCTTTCTTTCAAATGCAATCATCAATTCATCACTACAAGTACCTTTGCATTTTTGATAAAAATAGATAAGAGAATTGCAATGAGGTTGTTCAAAAACTGGATTGCATATATAATGTGAATCTTGCAGCTTATAGTTTATAGCTTTTTTTTTCTGTGTTTTCTAAAAATTATCTTCTCTGAATATCTCAGAATGGCACATTGCTTTCTCAAATGGTTAATGACTGTTCTTCAGTCAGATAAAAATCAACTCCAAAGTGTAGATCTTTTGTTTTCCCTTCATACAGTGCTTTGCACAATGACATTGTTTTTTCTTGAGAGGTATTGTGGCTAAATATATAGCAATGCAAATATTTTCCAGGCAATTGTTAGGAATGCACAGAAATTGTGGAAGAAAGTGGACTACTCATCTACAAATAAGATAAACTATCTGTTCAGAAGTATGTACCTGCCAAGAGTCCCTGGGCCACTGCTGTAGTGGAAGACGAAAGGAACTCTCCAAATCCAAGACAGTATGAAGGTTGGGAATTTTTCAGTACCAAATTAAGACAGCATTTTAATGCTTTATAAATATACAAAAAGTTTTATTATGGTTAGGTATCCAGTCTTTTTCACACATTTATGATACCCCTTGACAACTATATTTTATTTTTTGCCCCTCGCATCCCCAAAGTACCACTGAAACTTAAAATTCTTTGGGGTAGTCAATTTTATAACCTTTGTGCATTAGCTAGTGATCAAAATTCCCCCAAGTTATGTATATATATTTCCCAAATACAGAATTAGAATGTTCTTATTGCTCTTAAAGAGAAGATATGCATAATAAAGTCATTCTTTTCCCAGTTATGTGAAGGTATACACATACAAATCTGTATGTGGCATAGGCGTAGGAAGTATACGCAGGTAACTGACTATGTTAAAACTTCTCAGCACTTTTCATTTGCATCACCTTGTTTTCTGATGCTTACAATCCTGCCAGATTTTAACCACTCAGCTGGTATTTTCCACACAGGGCATTTGCATCAGGAGATTTTTTCCCCTCCTTGCTTCTATTGTTGTCGTTACTAATTATTGTTATTATTCCATTATTTGTAAGCTCTTGGCCTTACTCCTGTTTAAAAATACAGGAAATGTTCTTGTGCCTGTGTGCCTTGAAGAACTCAGTAGAGATGGAGAACAACGCAGGAGGCGTTCTCCCTGGGAGACGTACCTATCGCTCTCTCCCTGAAAATCCACCCACATTTGGGTGCTTGGTGCTGCCTATACTTTGAAGGCCAGACCAGAACAATAAAGAACCAGCCTGATGCCAAGCGACTGGAAACAAAAGCTCAACTGGGGGGCAGGAAGGGGTGTGAAAAGTGGGACGGCAAAAAAAAAAAAGTCTATTTGGAGAGGATTAGGATTGCCTAGCCAAAGACTGGGACCTAGGGTGGGAAGTGATGGGGATGCAAAGCTGTTAGGAAAGGAGTGGGAAGCCCGGGGAACGGTGCCTTAAGTGGGCAGAGAGATCGTGACAAGAAGGTTGCTTTCCAAAATGGGAAAATGCTGAGATAGAAGAACCAACAGCAAGGGGCACAAAACTTACTCTGTGCTCAAGACAAACTCTCAACGAGCAGCCATTCAGTCTTTTTGTCCTCATTTCCTGAAGAGCGTGCTGCTAATTTACCACAGACAGCACTGATGATGGGAGTGCTAATTTCCAGCAGGATTTTCCCCTAACACTTACCTATTCGTTATCTGACTCACATTTGTTAATGAAATTGTTTTCATAAAGTGCCCTATACGGTGAAAGAATTGTGTTTAGAGAGACTTATTTACAAAAATAAAGACCCAGAGATTAAGGTCACAAATATTGTCTAAATTAGGGCAAACAATCTGAAGCACCTGAAAGCTACATTTTTTATTCCTTTACAGAGAATCCATCCTACGCATACTCCCATGGACTCCAGATACTGTTGTAAGAGCTCAGGAATTCAGCAAGTCACGCACAACTGTCGGGCATTCGGAAGATGAAGCGCATATCATTAAAAAGTTTGGTTTAAGTAATTGCCTAGCATCAAGTTCTGTGGCAGAGGAAAGGATGCACTCCAACTCCTAAATATAATAAAACAAGCACAGAATACCACAAAAGCAGAAACTGCAAGCAATTCATAACCAGATCAAGCCCATCAGCTTGCCAAAGACAGAGACTGCCCCTCATGAAAAGGTAGGGGATAAGTTTAGTACAGACAAGCTTTGAAGAAAATAATTCCTTTTTAGAAAAGGAGTTGCAATAATCCATGCTAATTCTATGCATCGTACAGGCCATGCTGTATCACTCAAAGGAAAGGCAAAAATGCCATTGCCAAAACTGCCAATTTAAATGGGATATAGCTGCTTAAGCTAATATGAAATATATGGTCAGCTCATAGATATTACAGGTGCAGTGGCATAGTTAGCTACATTAACATGCAAATAAAAAGGCCTTAAAGCTGTTTTTGAAGAGTAACACTGGGCCTGTGTATATGTATGTAAGGAAACATTATTGTAGTGTATTGGGTTATGGAAACTTTTTCCTCAGTCACAATATTGATTGGCAAGTTAAATTTTCTGGGTGATTTGGAGTTTCAATACATGATGCTCATGCTAGGTATAAATATGACAAGTTTACAGAAGAGCTGCCTGTGAAAACATAGAAACTAAAGAGGTTCCTAATCCTTTTTAATTACTTAATAATGACATTTTTCCACTTTTGCTGTACTATAGGGTTCAGAAGTATGTAGCATATAGAGAGTCTCCCATCCTCAAGGCCCCTCTGCATACCTCCTGTCCCCTAGCCCCGCCAACCCGGGCATTGCCGTTAGGAGCAGAGGATCCGGGATCTCCTCCGTTTCCCACCTTGGTGAAGCTTCTTACCATCACTTACTGCCCGCAGGTCAGAGGGGCGGCCAGTTGCTGTGACTGTTGTGCCACTGGAGTCGGGTTTTGAACGAACATAGGAGGCAGAAGAAACAGAAACGGGTGAGTGCGAGAAAAGGCTTTTTCCTATTGAACCTTTCAATTTAACTGTACGTTCACTTCTGCACAATCTCTGTGAAATACCGAGTATAAGTGAACAGTACAATGGCAATTCTACAATCTATCGATTTTTTTTTTCCATTTTAACAGCATTTCCCAATTTAGCATTTTCCACAGGTGCTAATTCATTGTGTGTGCTTGGCTATGCATGACTAGCTACGAATGAGGTATATTATTGCAAATATGCTTTTGGATACAATTCCCTGGTAAACTTTGAGACAAGACCTGTGGCAGAAAGAGTATCAGATGTAGTTAGAGAAAAAAGCGCAAGTTTTCAGGCACAAATGGGGACATATTTTGAATTCCCACTCATTTTTAACTTTGTGTTCATTAGGACAAATTCTAAGACAATGAGGAGTTTAACCTGATCTAGAAAACCCACAAGAAGAAGCTCTGTTGGCATAAGACCTGGGAAACCCATTGCCTCCACTGCAATTCCCGTTTCAGAATGATTTCCCCCTTTCGGTCAGTCAGAAATCATTCAATTTTCAGAACTTTTGGTTACGTTACAGTTACGTAGCTAAAAGCACAGAGCAGGTATACGTTTATAGTCCATAAAGAAACTGAACTGATACTGTGAAACATGATGCAAATACTTTAAAAGCCAAAGGTGGGTTTTGATAGTATCTATATAATATAAACTGAAATGGCAAAATTATTTACCTCTATCAAATCCTGCAGTTATCACATGGCAGCAAAAAGGGAGTAAGCTGCTTAGGTATTTTACTTGTATCTATGAACCCATTTGGATTTTCTTCTGTTTAACTCTGAATTTCCTGCGTCGAAATGGTTGGTTTGGAAATGCTGCTGTTATCCTTTCAAGTTACTTCAGTCTTACTTTCCTCCTAACACTTTTGACTGGGAATAATGGTGTGAAATTCATAGCAGCCAGAGTGCAGAGGAATCTAGAGATATTTTATACATAGTTATCAATAATGCATTTCTCTACATTCTTAGGGGATCATATTTCCACAGGCAGTTGCAATTAATTCAAAGCAACTGTAAGGTGAAAAAAAACCAAACCCACAACAGACCCTGCTATCCTCAGGGCTCTTGTCCAAACAGATACAAGCATTACAGATCAGAACGTGTGTGTTTTATAGCAGCTGATAAGAATGCGGAATTGACAAGTGAGTGAGCACAAATATTATCCACAAAACTACAGGCAAGCAGGCCCCTTCAATTTGCAAATAAACCAATCCTGAGTTGCTGGTTTCGGTGTATGTTTAGCTCAGGTCAGGTCACGTGTCCTGGTGAACAGAACGCATCTTCTCTTCAACGTTGTGTCAACTGTACTGGACTCTTACAATCAAGACAGAAAAAACCAGCAACAACTTTCACAGGAAGGCTGTAATGGAAGGCAATGAATTAATCCAGTTTTTATGATGATGGTACAGGGAGTCTTGCTATTAAATTCAGTGGTAGTAGGATGGGCTCCAGTATGTTTTTCACATGCGCCACTGCATCATGATCACTGCCTAGCTGCAGATGAGGGCATGGGTCCACCAAACGCATAGAGGGAATTTTACTCAAGTGAATATTTGCATTTATTAGGGAACGCATGTAAAGGAAGTGTTTTGGCCCTTACTTTGCCATTGCAGATTCATTTATAGGCAAGTGTAGCGCAGTGAAAAACATAAGCACAAAACCAGACTAATACATCTTGTGATGTAATGAAGATTAACTGTTCAATCAATATTGCTAAAGTTAGTGGCTTTATGTTATAAGTTTAGTATAGCACAGTCTGCCATTTATTTCGACACATACAATTATACACCTTAAACACTTCAGCTGTAGCTGTACCTGATTAGCTATAGCCATATCAGAAAATACATGGATGATACAGTTGACTATATTTTAATGCTTTTTATGAGGTAATATTGCTAATATTATTTCATGATCCTGTGGCTGAAAAGGTTTTAATGCTTTTTTTCCCCATTTGCATGTGCAGTCTGTCCTACTGGCAGACTGCAATCCTGCCTTCTTTGAAACACACACCAGACTAAAAGGCAGAGTTTACTTCCTGAGGCTTTCAAACTTTTTCAGAGTACTTGTCTCAGAGTCTCACAGATAACCTCACCTCCTGAGGGCACTGTCATAACATCCTCTGGCAACTTCTGCAGTGACTTACACTGAGAAACAGCATTAGGCCTGACCGGCACTGCGTATTTTGAAAGGTGAGGCCAGTATGGAGCAGTGGGAGAAAGCCAGTGGCACATTAAGAATTCAATAATACAAACACAAAGTAAGTTGGAGGACTCCAGTGTGGATCCCCAGAACGATTTGGATCGGGGGCCTTAAATGAAGCCATCAACAGCATGTAAACTCTGTATTAGATCTGCCCTGCAGTTGTTAATGAGGACACCTAGCACCCCATGACCAGCCACTCTCTACAGACTGTCACAGCAGATAAGGCTGATAAAAAAATGCTGATTGCAAATGCTCCATAGAATCAAAATGGTTAACAGACCACCATTTCAAAAGAGTATATGATACTAGTAGATTGTGGCAGTAATAACAATAATGTAAATGCTAGCAGGTGTTTGTATGGTGTTTTGCAAAACATTCACATTCCTGTTTGCATGATCCTTGCAGTATGGTAGTTATATCAGTATACGTTATTTTTGCATACACAAAAACATGAAATGCTCATCATAAAACAGTTAAACCAAAACACCTAGTTCTTTTCAGCAAAGTTGGGTCTGAATCTCTTGATTTTATTACCCCAGCAACACAATGTAGGTTTTACACTTTCACCAGAGTTTCAGTCTTTGCTCTGCACAAGGATTTTTCTTTGTTAAGTTTTGAATACTGTGTGAAAATGAAGAATATAAATATAGCAGTGAATGGACTAATTAAATCCAGATAGTGTAGTAACTTGAGAGTATGTTGCCTAAGAAAAACAGTTTGCTAAATCACATTACTGAATAATTTAAAATTCAAGATTTTTCTATAATCATATTTTGTACCCTTTCAAATTCCTTTGTTATCACAGCTCAAGCTGTAAAACCTTCTGGCTCCTACCTCTAGAGAACAGGCTCCACTCCTATACAGAAAATTCAGAGGTACAGTAAATTGTGTTTTAAGAAGACAAAATATCTAAAATCCAAAGGTTTCAAGAACATTATTATTGAGGTAGAATAGGCTCTTATTTAATGACATTAGAGTCAAATCTGAATACAAACCAAATCGTTAAATTGTTTTTAGCGTGGCATTTCTACAAGTGTATTTTGAATAAAAAGCCATATTTTAAATCTGCTTTCCTGTCCAGTTTTAACATGAACAAATACCGAAGCCTTTAATTAGATGTCATGAGATCATGCTGTATTATGTAACTATGTGCTACAAACATGCATTTTCCCCCAAAGAAATACAACACAGTCATATGAATAAGAAGAAATACTGCTTACCTTCCTTCCTTCGAAAATATTCCCTGAAGGCTGAGTAAATCTGGTTATAAACCGAAAAACAAGCCTGAAGTGTACAACTCACACACATACAGGCAGCAGACACAGTCATCTCCATGAAGAATGCCTGTTTCTAGCCTTCTGTACGTGTTTCTCACTTCTCCACATTGTGGTTATGCTACAAGGACTTGAACTATGCTTAAAATACTAGTCTGTAGCGTAGCTATAGGCACCAACATATTGCATAAATGGTACTTACTGTTCCAGAAGTCATGCATCATCCTATAGGAAATTTACACCTCCAAACCAGGGATTTGTTACAACCCAGCAGATTGTGGCAAAACACTGCGCCTGGCTTGTCAGAAAAAGTTGTTACTTTCAGTGATCGGCACATATTCACAAAGCACAGTGTCTTTACATTTATGAATGTGCACGCGTACCTACAGACACACATCTACAGAAGGAGCCGCAGCCTGTCTCTCACGACCACATGCTAATTGCTGAATAGGGGAAAAATCTTGTTAGTATTACACGCGATCGTTTTTCTTGACCATGGCTTTTGCATACATTTTTCACGTAGTACAACCAAGACCGGTGATGCTAGAAAGCCTTTCTAACTCAGACACGAGTAATTATTCACATAAGGCACCGAAGTCGGTTTGGCTTCCCCTGCGAGAGCGCTGCTACTGCAGCAGCAGTGCAGGGTCTCTCTGCTGGTACTCGTTTGCTGCAGTCTTTGTGCATGAGTATACGTTATAAACAAATTAGTAACACAATGACATCCAATACCCAAGAACTAAAGAAAATCATGGAGAATCGATCAGATCCTACAGCAGGCATGTAGATTGGCTGTAAAAACATTTAACAGTAGATAGATTTTTCCTGTGCTGTCAAAGTTAAAGGTACCAAAAGGAAGCACACACTAAGGCATTTTTGTTCCACTGTGATATTGATCCAATGCCAGACGTAGTGAAACACAATGGGCACACAGTCAGCCTTGGTAAATTAGGTAAATTAGAGATCATTTGATGGTATTCTATTGTTGCTATTGTAATCACAGTAATTTTCACTGGTAATGGTGCTTCGTGATGAAGTGCGGTTCTCACAGGATAATTGTGAAAGGTATCGAAAGATTCAGGGTGTAGCATCTGGTTTTAAAAGCTCTTCAGATTCAAATTGGCATTTTACTTTATCTTGAAAATTTATTAGAGATTCAGATCATGCCGGTTTAAATGGAAAGGTGAAAGCAGGGTAATTTCAATCTATGAATTATTCAGATTCAGACTGGTGAAATTGCCATCCATGAACTGATTCTCTGACAGTCTCTTTTGCAGAGCCTCCATTACGCTTGTCATTTTTATTTCTTTATCTACCATCTCTTTCTCAGTTACTGAGCTCGTCCCTTAGGGCTGTGCTTCACAAACCAAGTATTTCAAATTGGCAATAACCTAAATGTGTTGCTGTCTCAAATCGCAGTCTCCACAGGCTGTCTTTTCCAAATCATTAAAAACCACATCCACGATGGTGTCTGCTAGGCTCTTCAATTAGATGAATTTAAAAAAAAAAAAACCAACAAACCAGCAAAGAGAAGAGACCGGGGCGTCATATCGAAGAAGAGTTATGTTCCTGTAACAGTCCAGCAAAGAAAGTGGTGCTTTGTGCTTGTTCCTTTGTTGTCAGTGTAACCCATTCTAGTTGCATAGCATCACGCAGAAAGAAACAACTGTTAAAGCAGGCTGACTTCGTGCCCTGATTTCCAGCAGGAGCAGATAAGGACTGCATTATAGGCAGACTAATCCACGCAAATATACACTCAGAGACCAAGCACAATTAATAGCTTCTTACAGGCAAGAAAAACAGAAGTAGTAGTAGTTGTAGTAATTGTAGTATTAGAAGAAGGAGAAGCGACTGGATAACCGAAAGGGTTTCATTCTCTCAGACTCCCAACTGATACAGATTGCAATCCCAGAGACTCTCCACTTGATGGCTGGTTGTGTCATTGCTAGTCGACTGCTGCCCTGTATCCAGAAGGACTGGGATTGATTTAGGTCAGAGAGTCTGGTTTCTTGTTTGAGCTTTGCTCTAACTGATGTAAGAAATTGCGGCAATCTGGATTACCAATCTATATGACCCTGGGACGCTGGCACGGCTTCGGCAGTGGAGTGCCTGCAAAGGCCCCAGTCAGACAAACAGTGACAAGTACCGTCTCCTTTGTCCTATTGCTGCAGGTATATCAGCGTGGCATAAAAAAACCCGTCTTAGTACACAGAGTGGGAAACCAGGTGTTCTTCCTCAGAGGCAGTTTGGGTACAGAGCTCCGAGCAGTCCCTGCTCAGCTGAAAACGCTGCCAGGCTGAAGCCAACACATCCAGGCTGCGTGTCTGTTCCTAGGCTAACACCAGGAAAATTTCCCTCGTATGAAAAAGGCAAGAATAAAAAAAATCTATGCTGCTTTGTGCCTGGTTCTATGCGTCTGCTTTGCCGCACTGCGACTAGAAAACTGCAGCAGTAAGAGCTCTGGCAGTTGCGATAATGTAGAAAGCAGCAGCTCTGTGACACAGCAGTCAGCTGACTCGCAGTGTTATCATTCAATGTCCTCTATAGAATAAGGCCAGTTTCTAAGGTAGCACCAGGAGGATGACCTTGCATACAAAAATTGGGCTAGAAGGAGCGGCGAGACTTGTGTACACCTGCAGGTGATTTTGGGGTGATGTATAGCGTTATCGTCGGGAGCCTGCGGGTCTTTAACGGTCTCTTTTCCCTTCCTTCGTTCCAAAACAGAACTTGTCATTTTTTGAGCGGTTTTCCTTATATCATGAAATAGTCAATACGGTCATCTATAGCTGATGACAACAGTTACCGTTAGTAACAGTGGTTAGGTAAACTATTTTAAAAGTATTGCTTGCAAGCCACATTTCTACAAGAAAACCTGGTGGGGTTTGATTAACTTCCCCCCTCTCCATGACTATTGACATGATCCAGGAGAGAGAAAGTAATCGGGTGAAGACCCCTGAAAGGCAAGTCCTAATTTCCAAGAGCACGTTTCTAAGTTCTCACTGAGGCATCTAACTACCTAGACTGATTTTCACGGCTCTCTGTAGCTCCCAGCTAAATTCACTGGGAACGTTTGGTCGCTCATGCCTCTGGGAAATTGGAGGGGAGAACTTTAAAGTTACAGCTGGCAAATATGGGAGCTGATGAAGGTTCGGAGTCAACAGGAGTCAAGTGCCCCACCGCTACCTGGGACTTTGAAAGTTCCCTTGGAGAACAGCAGGCACACTCTTGAAAAACTTCATCATGTGTCTACCTACTTAAATTCTACCTAAAGCTAGAGCGGCTCCATCAGAAATTGCCATAATCAACTTGCCGATCACTTACTGAATTTATATTATATTGCCTTACCCTTGGCCTAGGACAGATCAGCTTCCACTCATCTCAGTGGACAGGCTACACTTGCTCAGGCCAGAACTAAATTGGCTCTCACAGTTACTACTATAGACCGTGCCTTTCAGTAAGACACATTATAAGTTCGTTGTAAAGTATTCAGAAAGTCTTAGTGTGAAATTTAGCAACAGTCAAGTAAGGAAGCAAGCATTATGCTCCAAGCTGCCATTCCCTGCAGTAACTCCACTCACCCTAAATTACATCAGCATTAAAGCGGACATAATACAGAATTCTGTTATAACACAACAATTTGCACCAAAACCCAAACAAACTGTAATAAAGCCATAAAAGCGGTGCTGTATCTTTAAGGTGCAGTTCTCTGCGACAACACAAAGAGCAGAGCACCCATGCAAAGACTGTATGTCCATCGCTATATTGCTTCAGGGGGAGAAATGTCTGTTCTCATGCGTAGCTGGTTAATGGACGAGTAATATAGTCACAGTCCTGTCTCTTCCTTAATCATTTTTTATTAAATGCCCCAAAGGCCGCTATTTCTGCAATCGGCAAAATCAGCGCAGATGTCTAGTGGGGAGATGCCCGTGCTGTCCTCTCCCCCCTCACGACGAACCGGCCACACTCCTCGATTACGGGCTGTGCCTCCACAGCCCCATACGCTTGATATTCAAGAATATCTTTGTATTTGCTATTCTGGGATCTCTGACAGAAGCCAGGAAGAAGCACGAAGTCTAGGCAAACTCCAGGAAGCCAAGGATGCCAGTTTTCCTGCCTTACAGGATTTGCTGGATGGCCAGCGTTGTCCTGACTGTGCTAACGAAGTCTCTTTTTTTTTGCTGAGCTCCTCTCCGTGGCCTCACTTTCTGGCCTGAAGATACGCTGAATGGCTGTCCCCCCAGCAGAGCTCTTTCACGCAGCAGCTCTCCCTAAGTGGAAGATGCTCTGTAGGTGGCAGAAGACGCGGTTCCACCAACCGCGGGAGAGGAGAGGGCGGGAGGAAGCACTTCCCTCCTCTTCCCCAACCACCAACTCTGTGGGGCCAGCTACGGCCGCAACAATCACAAACCGCAAGTTGCTCCCAAGTTTTTTTCCCTGTAATCCCATTGTGTCTTTGGGGGGGGTAGGCAGAGGCGTTTTATTCCCCCGAAGCCCTGCAAGGCTGGAGCATGTATCTTGCAACCTTTGCTGAGGAAAGGGTGAGGGAAGCCAGCTGGCTCTGGCGGGGGTGCCGCGGGGGGGGTCAATGATGTGTGAAACGCAGGATGGGGCATATTCACTGACAACAGTTCAGGAGCTCTCCTAAACCCCATAGTAAGGTTTGGTTCCAAGACTGACTTTTCACTTTAGTTTTCTGGTGTTGATGAAGGCTAATGCAATTTCCTGAAACGTGTGCAGAGCTCCTTTTCTAGTCGTTAACACAGACATCTCTCCCCACGAACAAGATCCTAATTTGGTTTTCTTAAAGTCTGTTGCAGAAGGTTCAAAGTTGAGTGTTTTGATTAGTTCTTGGCTATGTATCCGTGTGTGTGTACTGTATTACACTGCATTATGTTATGTTATGTTTAGGGTAAGAAATCACACTTGGACAACTTTGGGAAAAGTGGCTAAAACATTGAAACTTTTACCTCGTTTACCACTTAATAACTCCAGGAACAGAACAGGTTAAAATTTTGCCTCTTTTCTCCCCTTTTCTTTTATATTGAAACGAAAATTGCATCCAAGTCCATAAACTGGATGCCAAGTTTTAGCTGAACACAATTAGAAACAGCTTAAATATTAAACTGAAAGCTGAAGGGCCAATGACATTAAAGGGACGCTCTCTCACAGGCTCTTAACTGTAGCGCTGCTGACAGGATGCTGTATTAGAGCTGAATTTTTAAGGCTTCGCCAAATATATCCCACATATTATGTTAAATTACAAACTCAAAACGTTTTACAAGTCCTTTGGATGTTGTGTTCCCCCTTCCTAAACATGTGCAACACCATGTTCATTCAGCTGATGTTATTTTAAAATCTGAGAGCATCGCTGCAAATTAATAAGGCTGGTTTATGTTCTATGCTTTTTCTCTGTTTCTTACATTGGTTATAGTTTTTAGTCAACACATATACTTAAATGCTAGTTTTTTAATCAACTGATATATATTTCAAACGGACCTTTTCAGTTTTTTCTTTTTACTTGTCAGATTTTAGTAAATCCAATTGCTTTGATTTTAATGATACTATCGTGTAGCCAAGTAACAGAGAATACATGGATATACAGGTTTTTCCTGTCCATTATTATCTGACCTAGCTTTTTATGCCTTCCCAATTTACAAAACTTGGGCCTTCAGGTATTTAAAATAATATATACATATTGTATAAGATATTCCCAACAGCTGGTTCTCTTAAGATTTCAGTGAAGTAGCATATTGACCACCACCCCCTGCTCCCTATATCTTCAATAAGCTTCATGTAAGTCAAGTCTACTGGGAGAAAAAAAAATCCCAAACTCTTGCTTTTCTTCAACAGAATATGCCAAGGAACTGACTTTTCCAAAAACCTGAAAACGCTTTCAGAATTGGTCCCTAAATACACATAAAAAATGGCCTTATCAAGTGGCACTCAAACTTGAGATAGAGAATTAAACTTTTACAAGCTGCCCTCAGAAGACTAACAGAGGCTAATTAAAAATATAACTCTTGTCACAGAAGTGAAAGAGAATCCTGTGTATTTCCCAATCCTGCTTCTGCAAATCCTTCCTGCTGAAACAGCTGAATCAGAACAAATTGCCTGTGTGCAAGTTACTTCAGCCATATGGTGAAAGAAAAAAGAGCTGTGTGCCTCCTCAGCTATGTAGTAAATAGGAACTACCTCCATGTGGTTTTACACATTTATAGCTAATGCGGAGACCTAAATGTGAAATCAGGGAAATGAAGTGAATTTGTGAGTCTCCCTCTGGGACTTAGGGCTTATAACCTATTAAAAAGATTATATTCAACCAGCTACAGATAAATATATATATATATATATTGCAATGCTGATTATTCTGCTATGAACAACCTTTTTCATTCAAGTGATTAAAATACAAACAAAGCTAACTGTGAAAAACAGAACAAAATGGCAGTATGCATAAACCACTAACAAGAACATGGAAATTTTTTGATCCAAAGCACGAGAGGATCACTGCACGAGGTTGGTGAATAGGATGCGACAGGAATGTCAGTAAAGGACAGGCACAAAAGAGACATCTTGTTGTCTGTGGCACATCATTGGTGTCAGTCACTAATGATCTCCTTGACATGTTGAGTACATAGCTCAGAATGTATCAACATTACTTCTTTTTTTCTATCGTTATTAATGGAAGTCAGTTTAAACTTTCTGTGATAGAAACCAAGGCTTGTGCAAAGGGGTGGTTGCGTGTCTTGAGGAGATTACAATTACGTGTTTGACCTTATTTGGATGTGGCATTTGATAAATCTGGGATAATTAATCATGGAATAATCTATGAGATTATCCATTTGGGGCCTCTTTTTTCAGCTTTTGTTTGTGCTTCAGTTGGTATTTCTGTTTGCTGAGAAAGACTGCAGTAGTGCCAGGGATGAATGAGGAAACAATCCTGGAGAGAAATAAAAAGCGAAAAATATGGCATAAAGTAGGGGAACCTCTATAAAAGGACAAAACTGAGTGAGTGTACTGAATGTATTGGCCAAATGCAGCAGTCTGCAGATAAAAAGCCATCAATCTGCTACAGCCCACCCAGAAACCTGAAATTCTCCCCAAACTTTCAGGACCCTAATCCTCTAATAAAAACAATTCACACCTGCATCCAGAACCCCAAGCTTTCATCAGTGTTTACATGGTTGGGTATTTTTGTGTGTTTGATATGTCATGATTTTATTTAAAATTGCCATGCTCCTAATAGATGCAGTTTTAACGATCACTATTGCTTGCAATTAGAAAATAAATCAATTTGTTTATTTAAGCCATTAAAATACGCCCAGCTAAAAATAAAAACTGGAATTAAAAATCGCAAATAGAAAAAAACGTGCAGGGAAGTGCTAAAGTGAATGCAATCAGTTCCAGATTTAAAACAGCCTCCCCACACTCACATCCCCCCTTTCCACTACTGGGTGGTCACGGACTCATGGCTGTTACTAGTGGTTTTCTTTAGAGTCATTCCAGACTTCTATTTTCACTCACTTAAAAATGGGAAGAAACAGAGGTATTGACTTAATTTTCCACACTCTCTGCGCCGAGTTTCAAAATCTATCCCTAAGGAAGCAGGCTCCTGAAATGGTGGTGGAGTGTTCCTAATCAGTGGAACAGTGGGAGTCTGGAAGAGCCTTGCAGTCAGGAGAACTTGGGCTAAAAAAAAAAATAAATTATCCCTCAGGATGGAACTTGCTAGGCTTCTGGAGGGCAGCGTATGACATACAGGCTGTGACAGGCAAAGACTGGGCTCCAGGGCATTAACGAGCGATGCAGCCCACTAGCAGCTGAGTGATAGAGCAAAACAGCCAAGCACCCGGTATTGGTCCTGTATACATTTCTGGGGTTTACTCGGTACTAGCACCAGTCTGGCCCCACGGGAGCAGAGGGCTGTTGGATGCGCTGTTGGAGCACGTCTTCCAGGGCAGGGTCATCCAGAAGGAAGCCAGTGGGCGTGCGGCGAAGGGGCTCCGCGGTGTGAACATCAGCAGTGTAAATGGAAACAACTGAAAGATGTGCTTCCGAGCTGAAGTGATGGTAGAGCCACAGACAAAGACTCCCTTCCCATCTTACGGTCAGCAGTAAAACTGAACTAGTTCAGTGAAACGGCCGCTGGGGATCTGCCGTTCTGACCTCTACTCCCATGCCAGCCCTCATCCACAGTGTGGCCACAGTCAGGCCCCGTGTGATACAAAACTGCTTAATACTCTATCTAAGACCCCAAAGAATATCGGCATCTGGGGTTTCGTGTAAAATAAAATAAAAAAAAAACCTGGGTAGGAGTATTTGGATAATATTACATGGGCTGGTGTAACATAACTAAATAATCAATTAACAGAGTTATTTAATTTTTTTCTGTTCCCATCCAGTTACTAAATCAGCACTTAAAAAGCTATTGTATTTCTTCTCATTTTAACTTGCGTATTTCTTACCTTTCTCTTTCTCGTGCCACAGCTGGCAGCCACATGGCCTGTTTCACTTTCCCATTCTCAGGTGCAACTGCAACGTGGTGTGACCTCTCCTACCCAGAGGGGCAAGAGCTCAGCCTTGTGTCCCACCCATCCAGGTGCGTTGATTTGGCGAGTCCCACCTTGAAGTTCTACATGCATGCAGTGCAAGGTTCAGGGTCTAAATAGCCTCCCCTGCAGAGCATCAAAAGGAGCACCTAGCTGCAAGGCAGCAAGGAGCTAATCCGCATCTCCTCTGAGGAAAAGACCAAAGGGTCAAAGAAAAAAATCCTGAGAGCCCAGCTTGGCTGCAGGCAAGTCTGTTAGAGCCTCCTGCACAATCGTCCTCTCTGGATGCAGGGCTTCCCATACCCTGGATGTCAGCTTAGCTTTCCAAACGCTAAAATACGTATTTTTAATGAGTTTTAGCAAGCTTTCTCTGCAAATAATCTTTCTGACATTCTAGAACAAGTAGGGCAATAAATCACAATGTAATGCAGGTTTCATGTTTGGTCTGCTGGGATCTATGAAGCTGCGGCAATGCAGTCGCTTCGTTAGAATTAACCAAATCATCAGTTCATTCGCTAGCTTAATGGAAACCGTTTCACGTGCAGATTTGTAACTTGTTCTACTGTTGAACTGTAAGAGTACTTGCACTTGTATACCACTTTTATACTACATACAGCATAGTCCACTCTATTGAAGCGGTGAAGTTACTTGTAGAATAAAGTATTATTACTCAGAATTAATAAGATGATTAAAACTGGTTTCAGTACAGCCGCTGAAGGCAACCGCTATGATTTAGTTTTAAATTGCATACGCTTAAGAGAAGATGGTGTGCGTAAGCTCCTGTATAAAGGGATGAGCATTTCTTTTGTGCAGGTGCACCAGAAGGTAACATCCAGAGGACCATCCTCCATACACGTAGGTGGATTTTTGATAGGCCCACCCCACGCGCGGTTCACGGGTAAGAGTGCACACCCGCAAACAAGTTCAGACTTGAGCGCCCGGAGCACTGGAGGCTGCTGTGCAAATAAGGACCCGATGGCCTTCCCTCTCTATTTCATCCTTCACCCAGGAGCTTTCCGCCTTTTTTGGTGGGGGTAAACCACGTTTACTTTTCATATTAAGACACAGATGCAAGCAGGCAACTCGTCACTCTCCACGTAGGCCAAGCAAACTGCCCATTGCTAGGTGTAGGGGGATGTATCTGGAAATACCACCCTAGACTTACCCAGTTTCCCGTGCTTTGATTTTCATCGGCATCTGCTGTTGGGAAGCAGGAAACCGTGCCTGATGGACTCTCACCCACTCAGAGGAACTCTAACACAATTATGTTAAGTACATAGCAAGCACACATCGCTTAGCAGATGTGCGTTTAAATCCACAGCTCTTTCACGAGCCGTGTGAAAGCGCTTCGCAGTCACACACAGCTTACAGACTTCTTTGCTTTGAATTTTCAATATCGTTCTGTTTAATGATGTCTGTAGTTTTATATGGCTCTTGAAAATTACTTGTTTCTTCTTCTATCTGTAAATCAAATATAGCTCAATCAAAAAGAAAACAGAATTTAAATCTCTTTTTGGGGGAAATAAAAATGTGCCGTTCTGTCTTGAAACCTAAAAAGAATGATGGTGGTTATCTTTTCCCATTGACTTAACAGGGCCAGGATTTTATGTGCAGTAGTGCCTTTTCTCTGCAGTCTGAGGATGGGAATCGTGTTTCTGTGTGTCTTTGACACAGCACAAAATGCAGTGTATATCTGATCTTATCTGAAACTATAAAGAGCTGTTATGCTAAACAACAATATAATGAATGATTTTTTTAAAAAATCAGCAAATGAAGCTCAACCAGTTCTTCTAGTTGAGCTATTAGATGCAATTAACATTCATCTTGAATTTATCCCCTTTTCCTTTCCGGAATAGCTTAAAAACTGAACTAAATGGCTTCAAAAGTAACAGAAGCCTCAATTCACAATTTTAAAAAAAAAATCATTTTAACATGTTTAAACATAGGCTTAATATATATCTTAAAACTCTTTTCTGGAAAGAGGTTCCTCTGATCTCTGTTAACCGTTTTCCTGAAAGTTCATTCACGTTTCTGCATCTTATTATTCATAAACCACACGATCTTGTTTCTGCTATCAATGGACTAATTCCCCAATGACTGAAACACGACGGTTACAAGTGCGGCACCAGTCCCACGGGGGCTGCCACAGCCGCACGGCCCCGGCGGTCCCGGAGAGGCAGGAGTTGCTGATGGAAGACTTTGAACATCTGAAAATGGAATGGGCTCTTTGTTTTCCAGTTTGATCTTCTTAGCTCCACGGGCCTTGAGCAAGTTTTTGGCCGGTGAGTTTGCTGTCTGGTTATTATTTATGTGGTAATAAGTTTAAGTAATTGAATATGCTGGATTAGAGACTGAAATTCTAGGTTTGAAATATAATGTGCATCTATGAAAGTATAAACAAAATTGTGTATATTTACCATATTATGAAATTAATCATAATCCATATAAAAATGTGATACCAATGCTTCTGAATGGTATTATGAAATGAATCTTAATCTGTGTAAAAGTGATTCCAATACGTACAAATGAACAACTCTTTTCTTACTGTGAGATACAGTTTTCCTTAATTTTATTGTTGCAAAACTGAAAACTACTTAGGCTGAAATGTTTCGTGGCGCACATCTAGCTAAGGCTGGCATTTTATTGAAAAGTTTTGGTTAAGTCTGTTTTGATACTGTGACCAAGGAAGAATATGTCTTGTCCACATTAGCAGCACTGCCACATTTTACAAGCAGCTCTGTTGGGAAGCTGCTTTGTTGAACTGAAAATCTGATAGCCCAAAGAACTTCATCGCTGTGAAAATTTCCCATAATGGGACCAAGTTATGAGTTTCTGAAATACTGAAGTTCACATGTGTTTGGGGTTTAGGGTCTGGCATTCAGTGTTTTGGAAAATTAGGAGCTGCCCACCAGGCTCTGCTTGTTCCACCTCCGGAGTGAGTGATGGTGTTTCAGCCTCTTGCAGCTTTGGGTACGTGGCTGGCCAGTGCGCGCGACATGCCGAGGAAGCGCAGTCCAGCCTGGGGCTACAGCATTTCCGTGTACTTGCACTTCTTGACCATTGAAGGCTGCTGCAATACCAAGAACACTGTCATACTGTCTGGCAAGAGAAAAATCTTTTTTCTTATACATTAAAAATGTATATTTTAAGTAAATATGTGCAAAAAGAATTTTAAAGAATGCCAAGCTTAAGGTTAAAATAAAAGAAATGCTTTACTAATATAGTCTAAAGACTTCTGGGCCAACATTTTAAATTGTGTTTTAAATAGTCCTGCTCTCTCCACATAATTTCATCACATGGAACTTTGGTTTTAATAATTACTTCTCAATTTGCTCATAGCTGTTTTATAGCCATTTAATCTTTAGATAACCCCATTCTTAGCTTAGCTGTTTTAAAGCCGTTTTCCCTATTTGCTGTTTATTTTAATTAGGCAGAAGTCCAAGCCCTTCTCCACCCTTAGTCTGCCAAAATAAAGAAGCCAATCTTTTTCAGCCTCCGTACATACATCAGATTTCTCCACTCCCTTGGAGAGTGACTGTTCTCTAAACCTATACAAGTCTGAATTCATCTTTCCTGAAAATGGATGACAAGTATCCAAGGTTTTTCACTAGTATCTTACCAGGGCCTTGTAGAACAGAATTAATGGTTTCCACAGCCTCTGTTGAAAAAAACTTAAATTGATCTTAGAATCATTATGATTTATGAAACGATTAAATTTATGGCTGTCGGTGGCTGCTGCAGAACCTTGATAGATGATAATCTTGCTGTGACAGACTTGTATATCCAGACTGCTCCGTCTGCCTTTGTCATTTATAACCACTGCTCACTTATCCCACAGTAACAGTGATTCCTGGTAATCCGTACCAGCTTGGATTTGCACTTTGTACTTCCTTATCCCATTTCTCCTGCCCCATTCATACGGTAGTCCAGTTCTCCTTGTACGTTATCCCAATCCTCCTCTCTATTAGCAGTGCCTCTTTGTGTTATGAGCATATTTCCCTAATGTGCTTCCAAATCATTACTGAAAATACTAAATAAAAACAACGCCAAGACCAATCCTTGGATGACTTCACTACGAGCTTCCCTCCAGCCCAAACCTCCCATTTTCAGAGCTGATCTCCCCGACCCCATGCCTCACTAACCTCACAAACACTACGAAGTTCCCCATCTTCTCCAGTTTAATTAATAATTTCCTATGTGGCACTATATCAAATACTTAACTGACATCTAAATACTTCTTTTTGTTTTCCTAGAGAATTTTTTATCTTACCTAGTGCAGCTTTTGAGTTACTCGGCCACAATACACCTTTTGTAAAGCCGAGAGTGCATTTGTCCCATCTACCATTTACTTCCATTATACTGCCTGAACTGATGAGGATCAAAGACATTTCTTTTTACCACTCTGATCTAATTTTGTTCAGAAAACTCTGCTATTATTAATAGTACCGAAGGTACCAAAGTTATGATCGGTCCCTTCAGCGTGTCACGGGTTTGGACCTGTAAGGGCCAAAACTGAAGGTCGTTTCCTGGCTCCAGTGGCTCATCTCGTCTGTCCCTGCCCATTCCCAGCAGAGGACTTCTGCTGACTGTATGAAGCGCGGAGCACAAACGGAAGAGTCCCTGCTGTGGGAAACCTGTGAGGTTTGTTGTATTTTATAGACCAGCGAGAGCCAGCTTTTCTCTTAGACGCTACCTTGGGCGACAAAAGGTGCGGAGTCCAGGAGGAACGGTTTCTCTCGAACAGGTTTGCCGTGCATGGGAAGTGAAGTTCCTGCATCCTTCACGTGACAGCACTCGCTTCCCTCAGCTGAGGCTAATGCTTGAGTTCATGCCCATTTACTTCAGAGGCAGCATCTGAGACTGGTAATGTTCTTTTTAAGGCTCAAAATCTAGGTGTCTCTTAATAGATTAAGGAGGGAGAGATCTTTTCTTACCCCCTCCTCATAAACCTCCCCGCCAAGCCAAGAGGCAGAAGGTTGCTTCTCAAATCTAAATGCTGTACTTCAACTAAATAGTCCTTAACAGAAAATCATACTCTGTGAGGGTAAAAAAAAGGCAGTTGTGTTTGCTTGCTCTGAAGTCTGTCAGAACACATGTTTAGTAATGTATTCTGAGCTGGATATGCTCACCTGTAGACTGTCAGGAATAATTACTACTTGGGTGCCTGAACTGTCATTATTAAAATAATGGTGTGCTTAGTCGTTAAAAAGCAAAATTAATCCAATTCCATTTCAAGTTCTAAACTGGCAAATTTGCAGAAAGCCCTCAGATTGACTCGAGAAGATTACCAAATATAAGTAATGCAAGTTCTGAAGTGATGAACTCCCAGGGCCAAAACACCCCTGTGTCCCTACAGTAAAAGGGCAAAAGTCAAAAGTCTCATGGCACAGGAAAGCCAGGTGAGTTCAAGGTCACCGCTGCTGCTACAATGGAGCATGGGCTTTGAGGACTGACTACACAATGTTAGGAGTCAGACAAAAGGTAAAAACAAAATAGAACACTCCCTAGAGAATACATCAGGTTAGGTTTCCTTATTATTTCCTCTATTATTTACCAAAGGAAAAAAACCCACACCCCACCTATGAAGTATTGTCTCACGTAAGAAAGTTGCCCACATTCAAGCAGTAAAAGAGTAGACAGACACGAAGGGGATGATAAGCACTTTAATACCTGGTGGTTTGTCCCGCACTTAGAAGCGGCGTGGGGAGGCAGAGAGCAGCACATCTCTCCAACGTTGCACCCGTTTCGGCCGTGCGCTCACTTACGTTTCTGAAGAAAATTGTATGAAGCCTGCGCTTCCTAAGACTACATCTTCCTTCAGTGGATTACTTTTTACTAAGTCTTCAGACCGCTGCAGTCATAAATAATAATATAATAAGCAAATGCGTAGAATCCTGATGCGGAGAGAACTGTGATGGTCCCTGGAGCTCAGCGTTCGCTTGGCAAACAGCCAGAAGGTTCTCACCCTCCTTGCTTTGGGAGAAAAAGAAAAAAACAAAAGTGAGAACATGACCCGAGTGTTAAAAACGCTGAGATGCATGCCTCGGTCAGCAAGCAGATGTCACGAGAATTGGGAGACTCCAACATCTTGCCCCGTCCCCCAGAGAAACGGTGGGTCTCCAGCGGGGAACAGCCTGGCTGGAGTCGTAGTGCTCCTGCACTCTTGCAGCTGGTGTCCCTTTGGTGCATGGCTGATGGAAAACTCCGGCGCCCCGAGCTTCTCCCTGGGGTCTGCCGCTCCACGGACCGACCTGGGCAGGGAGCAGCGGCATTTGCCTAAACGTCCCCCTGCCACGGCACCGAAATGGGACACTGCTTCTGTCTGCTTTGCTTTGCTCAGCGGTAAAACCGTTTTTAGTATCAACACCGAAATCGCATCGATGGGCACTGGAGATAGAGCCGGAGAGAAGAAAAGCGTGTTCTAGCCCTCGCTGCTGCTAAGAGCAGGCTTCGCTAAAGAGAAGATTCAGGCTTTTTCCCCCAGCCTTTGAGAGTTTTCTTTAAAACCATCAGGACTAGACCCATTTTTCCCCTTTTGAATGAATAAAACAGGATGAAAGGCTGCAAAAGGTGCCCCGTTCAGAGCCCCCAGGGCAGCACAGCCAGGAGTCAAGCCCCACGCTGGTGACGTGAGGCCAAATACAGCCCCGTCCCCACTCCGCGGTGCAGGCAGCGAGTGAACTCACTGAGTACGAAGTACGAAACGTTACAACAGGTAGACGTGCATACATGCATTAGTGACTTCTGCTTTAGACTGGAATTAGCATGTGTAACCAAGCGTAAGCAGTCAACTATTCAAATATTCAGTCTCTGAGAGTTAAGTTCAGATTTAGCAAGTAAATCAGGTAAGGCAGAAGCTTCACTTTCCAACAACAAAAGCTCCCTAAGCTGGAAGCTTAAAAATTCCTATTGTGGCCTTATTTGCCTAACTGTAAATTCATACATTTTTACAATGTATTACTCAATCTGGATAATCCTGTCTCCCACTCCAGTGACAGAGTAACTGATGTAGATGTATCTGGAAAGATTTTAGCCTTACCTGGAGAAGTCTTCCCACCTACGATAATATGATGAGCAATAAGAAGGGGCGTGAACACCAGAGCCTTCAAAGTCAGGCCAGTGGAGAAAAAAGGCCAGTTTGAGCAAAATCTTGGCATGCGTCCAGTCATTATTTATGTCAAATTACAAAATGTTTTAAAGCCTTCCTCTTAGATTCTCAATCTATGAAGAACTACTAACAGGCTTTTTAAACAACGATCTTATTCTCAGTGTTTTACACAGCAGTGCAAATATAGTGCTAGGATTAAGTATCAGACCAACAAAAATGTGTTAAAAAGTGACAACGTAATTCAGAAGAAAAAGTCAGAGGGAATTGCAATCCACCTCAAAACAATGTGTGCAGAGAAAGGGGCTAATCTGAATAGGCAAATTATTCCCTGCAATCATTTGTTCAGGTCCATTAAATTCATACATTTAACAGTTGCCAATTACTATGCATATATGCTGCTCTGTGCCAATGATAAGACACTGCTGGTCATGCATTTTAAAACCATAACCAGGATCAAAATCTGAGATTCTTTTCTCTTTATTTCTCTTTTTTTGTCACTAACATGTGCAACTCCATTACTTTCAAGAATACCTGACTGACATGTGCTAATAGGTGTACTCTTTACTATTAAAACTCCTTTTGTTGGGAAGCAGATTTGAAGATACATGTAAGCAAAATATATATAAGCATGGGAGTTATAGAGGAATTATTACTGCATCACTCTTTATCTAACATAGAGTGGTCTTAATGTAAGTGAAAGCAAAAAAATGACATGACTGAGACTGTCACTCCATTACAAAAACTGGAAAAGACTCATTGGTAAGGACTAACGAAATACATTTATTTTAAACAGGCTCTTTAATTTTGCACCGGAATATGGAGAGCTTTGGAAGTTATGTGGTTGGTTTACTGCTCTCTCTATATATATCTATCATATCCACAGTGTAAGCTGTAAAGCTAAGAAGAAAATTTAATACTTTTTATGACCACTGTTTAAAATTCAGCTTATACAGATTGTGTTTGATTATTTGATTTGGAAGGGCTCATAGTGAATCCACCACATGACTTGATGGAACTAAAAAGGTAAAACTGAGCCCTCATCAATGATAAATCATTCTTAAAAAAAAAACAACAAAAAAAAAAACCAAACCAAAAAAACCACCCCAAATTTATACCTGACACATAACTTGTGTTCTACTTTAGATTAGAAACCCACAGAGCAAACACATGGTTTTAAAGTTTCTAAATCCCTAGAGAAAGAAATGGATCAAATGAAAACAAAATGGAGTCTCTGAAAGACATTTTCTTTTTCTTCCGAAGTGGCACAAACTAAATAACAAAAAAGCCACGCACACAAAAATTAAATGTAAATTCAACAGCTAGGACAGTTTACAAATCACTCTGTAGCCCCGAAGCAGGATAAAAGGAAATAAATATACTTCATGGTTGGTAACCTATTAACTGACACCAACTGTTGCAGCTGCGAATAAAACAAATGCATGATAAGATTAGATATGTTGATTGCACCTGGCCATCTGTAAATTGCTGCTTACCATAAGAATCACATGCTTTCTACTAGTCACTGTGATAAATGCAGAGTAACTGCTGGTGGTGGGGTGGGTTTTTTTTTTCCTTTGGTAAATAATAGAGGAAATAATAAGGAAAAACTTGTATGCAGCAGATTTGTTTTTCTAGTTTGTGCAAAGTTTGCCCTGGTGTTTTCCTGCTTTAAAAGAGAGAACGAGTAAGTAAGTTGAATAAATGAAACTGTATCTCACCAGCGTGGACAGAACAAGGCATCTGAATGTGTTCCTTTCAGATGGAGAGAGAGAAAGGAAAAGGACTCTGTAATGAAATTGCCTTCAGGACTGCCAAGGCCTTGCGAGACTTTCTATGGTTTTGGACAAAAATATAATATAAATATAAGTTAACATACCAACAGCTACAGCAGCCACTTTTTCCCCTTGAGGGAGTCACCAGCAGCTCCTGAGTAACAGCTCCCTTTATTTTTAGGCTAGAAAAACCACACAAAAAAGAGGAGGCTCGTTGCACGCGTGGCGTTCGGATGTCGCTTTGCCTGCTCAGGAGCGGGCGTCAAAACGCTGGGAAGCAGAGGGCGGCTGCGAAGAGCGGCGTGGGGCTCTCACACAGACCGAGGCGTGCAAAATTTCTGGCACCCCCCCAAAAAAGCAGCCCCCCCCTCCCCTCCTCGAGCTGCTTTCCTGCTCCCCACATCGCTGCCGGGGTTGATGTCTCCCCAGGGAGGGCAGCCGAGCATCTTGCCGGGCAGCAAACCTGGTTTTTGGGCGAGGGAGCACACCGAGGGGTGGGCAGCACCCGGTAAGGGTCCGCTGCTCTGCGGCAGCGCAGTGCCGCGAGCTGGTGGGCGACTGGCTGCCGTTCCCCGGTGCGGGACGGCGGGGTACCGCTCCCCAAACCAGCGGGGTACCGCTCCCCAAACCAGCGGGAACCTTTCCTGCTCTGTCCTGGGAAGATGCTACTGAGCAGGGCTGCCTGAGAGGCGTCTGAAGGATCACCAGCCCTGGGTAGACTTTCCAAGCGTGCAACCGGACCGCGTACTCGCAAGTCGACTTGAAGAATCGAAAACCAGAACGGTAAATAAGGAGCGCTCTGAATATGGGGGTTTGATTTTTTTTACTCTGGCTAGGTACTATCCTCTACTGTATTAACTAAACCTGAAAGACTGCTCTACCATCTTGCTGAAAATGTACCTGTGCTATAATTTGTCCTTGTTGCAAATGACAGTAGGTGTCAGCTACGCAAGTCTCTCGTTTAAATAATGCCGTATCACAGGCAGCCAGTTTATGTATGCATGCAATATTACAGCCCTCGTTAAACAACAGATTCCACTGCTCCTGTCAGTGTGCACTTAATATAGTGCTGTTGCCCTGCATTCCGAAAGAAGAACAATTGCAGGCGAAAAATTGTAAATACAATCAAATGTCTGAGTTGAAGGCTCAGCATGGCTGTGAGATAGGCGGGTGTCAGATGTCCTTTCATGGCTGGATTTGCTTAGAAATCTGTGAACAATCCAAAGAGCGGTCAGACACCACTTCTGCTCCCCTAGTTTGCAATAATTCTGGCATTACATGTTGAGCTTTTCTGAGAAGCAGCTTCAAGCCCGTTTAACACCAGGATGTACAGCAGCAAGCATCTTGAAATCTCAGTTACTGAATATAGATATGAAGTATATAAGATTACAAAATACATCAGCGTATATCTATGTAAGAACAGCAGAGCTTCTTCCATTTATAGCAGTAAAGATGGTATTATATTTCTAGGAGAAGAAAATGGAAAAACAAAAATAGATTACTTGAGAGATAGTTTAAATGAGGGATGATTTTTATCTTCATCAGTAGGTGGGCAATTTATCTGCTCACTTGCTCCATGTGATTCTGAAGATGAAATCAATAAACTTCCCATGGGGAAATTTTTGCAAGGTTGGACTGAATGTGAGTTATGTGCTGGGCGAACGCTGTTTAAATTGCCTTTACGTGATTAAAAGCAAATTAGCGCAGAAGTTGTATTACAGCAACGCCGAGGCCGAGAGCAGGGAAGCAGAAAGCTCAAGGCATGAAAAGCTGCGGGCTGGTGAAACTATGCAAAGGAGCCGAGAGGCTGCTGGCGCCTGCCTCGCAGAGCCTTCGCCCCCAAAATGAGCGGGGAGCAGCGGGACGAGAGCAGGGCAAGGCGTACCCGCACCGCAGCCCGTGCCCAGCTGCTGTAGAAATACCTCGGAGAACTGGAGCCACCCTTGAATCACAGCCGATGGGACGCGTAAATCAAGGGTGAAAGCCGAAAAGCACCCGCGATCGTTTCTGGTGCCTAAGGTGGCTCATTGACAGCTAGCTCAGGTGTTTTTACACTACGCCACAGTCTGCGGCGTACATCTATCCTAAAAAGCAAGTGTCTCCAGTGTCTGTTTCTGTAGGAACTTGATATTCTTTTTTAGCTCTGTAGTCTAAACACTGTTTTTTCCCCAGTGGTCTGACTATTTGTTTCTCCCAGCGATTTTTTTTTTTTCCCCCTTTTATATATACAGGGAGAAAAGATCACACACAGAAGTCTTCAGCACAATGCTTGTGCATATGCTTGTGCTCGTATTAGCAACGTGCAGCGGTGCCTCAGAGACGTTCCTTGACAGTCCTACACCTCCGGAATGAGCATTACTTACACAGCAGGTACAAGATACGCAAGACGCAGTCTTGTATCCTGGTTACTTCCACCCCGCGCAAAACATCTACGCGGGGAACCACGTAACTTCGGTGCCGCGCCGGCGGGGGCACGAGGAGGCGCTTTGTGTCACAGGGCTGAGAGCATGAGGAAAACCATAAGATCTGCATTGAGACAAAGTAAGTGCCTCAGCCCCCCCCTCCTCCTCCTTGGGGCACACGTGTTTATTCCAGCCCCGAGGTTAAAACAGTCGGTCTGTGGGTACGTCGCAGCAGCCACCCACCCCCCCCCGGTACCGTTACCTTCCACCTCGGAGTCTCCGCAAAGACCAGTTACCAGGACGAGTGCGTGGAGGAGTTGGTCATCTCAGGCTCCTGGTGGAAACAGGTGCGATGAAAACTGGGCAAATTTGGTCTAAATGCCAACTTTCTGTATTACCCGGGAGATACTTGGGTTGTAAGGCCACCTTAAAGCATCCTGTTTGGGATCTAATAGTGTTGCTTATTAATACTTCTGAGCAGACTATTAACTTGGGGAAGTCATCCCGCAGCCAGGCATTAAAATAAAGATTTTTTTTTCTTCGAATGAAATGGGAGTAAGAATAGACTAATTGGATGTGTATAGTCTTTCCTCAATACAGGGATGTTCTCTGATATATCAACAAGATTTAAGCCTCAAATTTCAAAGGCGGTCCTGATAAACCAAACTAAGGGCTGTTTAGCAGATAATCTTTCTACAGAAGAGCTTTGATTAGCGGGAATGTGATATTTTTCAACTACTATATTTATAATCCACAAAATTACTGTACACTAGCATCCCCTTATACAATATTTGATAAATCAGTAGTTTTATAAGGCACAATTCAACAGTTCAGGTTTTTTTAATTCATTTCTGATACTTAGATAAGACACCAGACTTTGTGTATTGGTGAAACACATGAGCTGAGGATTAAAATTTTGGAATAGTGCATGGAAAATGCCTGATTCTTGTCCTATGAAACAGTGTATAATATTCTAGCTTCCTGAGGCTCCATACAGACAGTTTGTTACTTCTGATAGCAATTAATCAAGCTTCAATATAGACTTTATAAAGCAATGCAAATTCAGACATCCTGCCTCACTTGAGCACACCTGCACATTGAGATTACTCATATATACGCTTCTTGAGTGTGACAGCTAGATCAGGGTTACATGGGCTAGTGTAGAACTCTACCACCCTTTTCTGACATTCTGTTAAAAAAAGCTATAATTCTTAGAGAAAACAAGCTTTTGAAAATATACTTGGTTTTTTAAATAAATATTCATATTTAATATTAAACCAGTAACCTTATTCTGCACAAGCAGCATAAGCAAGGTAGGTGACAGAGCTTGTAGAACAGACCCTGGCAAGTACAGAATGGTATCACTTGAGCAATCTATTCAGAAAAGTTTTCAAAAAAAAAAAAAAAAAAAAACCCAACAACCCTTACTAATTGTCACACCACTACCATCATTAAGAACAATTATATGGAAGGAAACCAGGAAGAAAGCCAGACTTGTATTTGTACTGAGCACAAAAGGAAAAAAAATGGTAAGAAAACTACCTTTTTTTCTCATTCGATTTAGATTAAAATGTATTTTGCCTCTTCCCACCAGAACCTGCTCTTTTGACCTGTGCATCAGAAACACCAAATCAGAAAAATTAAGTTAGGTGAAAGTTTTTTGACAGGAATTTATCCGTTAAGTCTGAACACTACAGGGCTGAATGAAGGGTGTGAATTTTTGAATACGAAGGCAATTTTATGATAAAAAACACTAAACGTTGTCTGAAGTTGAAATATCAGAAAATGATAGGCCACTCTTAAGACCAATCTTAATGGCGTGACGTTGCTGGTGTTAGTCACAGTAATTTCCATGCCTCAGGAGATCCTAAAATGAAAGACATTTAAAATAATCACAGTTATTACCTCCACCGTTCTGTTCTGAACAGTAAACAGCATTATTTTATGACAGGCTTTTCTGGAGTCTCTGCAGAAAGCCTCCAGAAAGCTTACACGCCAACCCTGGATCTGCATGGGTGACAGTTTTCTGGCGAGTCAAATGCCAGATACTGCTCCAGAGTTTGTCTACCTCTGCCAGAACCATCTTAGAGCACGTGGATAACCGCAACTGGCCGCGGGTTGCCGAAGGAATTTTCTTTACTTAGAGTTGGATCTTGTGGATAAATGTCCATAAATAACCCAGAGTTTACAAAAAAAAAAAAAAAAAAATCACAACTAAATCCTATGCAAGATCTTTTTTATTATTATTATTATTATTTAATTACCTTGAATATATCACTCAAGAAATGGTCTCGCAAGAAACAAGTTAAACGCTAAGACTTAAATTTTAGAACTCTTTTTCCTATGTGCACAGGGATTACCTTATGCCTCTTTCCCAGGAGTACTAGGTATGAGCAACATTTTGCTTAACACAAGAAGTCATTCGTACACTGAATTAAATAGCACGCACTAAATGATCTTTAAAAACAACCCAAATTTAATTCAATGCACAGTGGTTTTGTAGCTCCATCTTATCAACGATGCTGAAGTCTGGGTGACATCATGACGTTGTGGAAGCGGGCGGAAATATTACTTCATTCTTGGTACTACGTGGGCTTCTGCTGAACTGCCTTCTTGCAGCTGTGTGCTCGTTCGTAGCGATGGCAGGAAAAGATGAGCTGAACGTTAGGAGAGCGGTAACGACGAGCTCGTAGGAGAAGGCACGGGAAGGCGAGAGCAAGCGGCAAGGACCAGTACCCACGGCTGGGAGGGAGCGCGAGGGGCAGAACGGGGGAGCACGTTCAAAAAGCGCGGTGGTCCGAAGGAGCGGGGCGCTCCTTCCCTAATCCTCTTGCAGGGAGGAAGGCTCAGCCCTGCCGGCAGCGGCTGCTCCCCTCCGCTGGCTCTCCTCTTGGGCGACCCTTCGTGGGGTGGCCTTCAAGGCAGCTGCAGCTCATGAATATGCAATCTGCTGCTACATATGCAGCAGACCGGTAATTCCTCTTCAACCTTGTGGCTACGGTGCTTTTCACTTTGCAGAAAAGGCTTGCCAAAAGAGCTTCTAAAATGAAGTAAAAGCTTTTCTCGTATGAAGCTGTAAAAAAAAAAAAAAAAAGTTTACAAAATCTTACAGGATTGGGTAGGGGTTGCAATTCTCCTTTTAAGTAAATGCAAACAATGTGTTTTCGAAGTTTCTTTTTTATTTTTTAAAACAGAGCTTTTTGAACTTGTGTTATTCGTAGAGAACAAGTTTGAACTTAAAAAGTCACCAAAGTGGATAAAGCATAGAAGGCATTATCATATTTTCTTATTAAAAATCTCTGGAGAGGTGCTTCTGCCTTCCCAAACCAAACATTTCCATATAAGTGATTAGTATCTGAATTAATATACATATGTATACGCCAATGGCTTCTTACCTACTTGTTGTAGTAAACGAGCTAGAAATGTCTCAGCGTTCTCATAACAAGAGCACTAGGTATCTATGCGAAGGCTTGTATTCAAGTAAAATGTAAGGGAATAGATTGTTTTGAAGGAAACACTACCGTACAACTTCAGGCAACAGATTTTCACTCCTAAGTAAATAATATCCTCTATAAAACACTTCCCAGTAATAAAAGTTCTTTTCCACAAAGCTATCAGGGAGAGTTCAAAGTGTTCTTGAATCACGGTGAATAAAGGTACTCTGTGAATCGGAGTGATGCAATTGTACAGTGGAGTTTTCTTCCTGCGAACAGGACGAAGGAGGAGGGCCCACTTCCACGTCTCGGTTTACACCTCTGATCCTGAGGCACGCTCTTCTTTGATCGTGCGTGTTCGCTATCGTCGTGTTTTTTTCAAAAGCCAGGGCTTTTTTCCCCTGTAACGGCAAGTATCTCATCAACTTTGTTTTCCTCAAGTCAAAACAGGCAAGAGAAAGATGGTGGGGAAGGTGTTCTTTAGCAGCATCCCTCTGCTGTGGCCTTGCCGTTTGCAATTCAAGAAGGCTAAAATCGCCCCGATATGCCTATTTAAAATGGGGCGCAGAACGTCAAGGCAAAATGTATGTTACGGAGGTGAAGTTTGGTCGCAGACAGAAAAACACTCTGAAGTACCACAGGTTTGGGGGGGGGGGGGTATTTTTAAGGAAGGTAAGATGTCCCGGGAATCACCTTAATTAGCCACACTAGTTCCTCACGGGTCACTAAACGACCCGCTGGCATCACTGTTCAGGACGTCCCCGGGGGGGGGCGCTTGTTTTACCTGCAGGCGAACGCCCCCCACGCGTGTTCAGCCCCGCGGGGACCGCGCAGCGGGTTTTCCGCGGAGGCGGGGGGGGGGGGGGGGGGGGCCGGCTCGAAGAGGCGCCCGCTGCTGCCAGGCATCGCCCCCCCGCCCCCCCCCCGGCTGCGGGCGGTGCGCGGCCGCGGAGCGCCCTCCGCCGCGGGAGGCAGGCGCTCCGCCACGGCCTCCGCGCCCGCGCATCCCCCGCAAGGGGGTCTTGGGGGGGGGGGGGGGGAGTGATGGAGCGCGGAGGGACGGCCCGGGGGGGGGGGGCGGGGAGCGGGGTCCTCTGGCCAGAGCAGGGGTAAAAGGCGGCCGGTGGAGCTGCGGGGGTTCCCGGAGCTGCGGGGGGGGGGCGTTTCTCGGGTTTCTCGGTCCGCGGGGGCTGGCGGTGGGTGCCCGGGCAGGCTGCCGTCGAGGCGGGGAAGAGCTGCGTGCCGAGCCGGGCGTGCGGGAACCCGCTCGGCGGGAGGGCTGGGTTCGCCTCCCGCAAACTCAAGCCGGAGCCGGCTCCGAAGCGGCGTTTTCCGACAGCCTCAAGAGCTGGGGCGGGGGGGGGGAGTGGAAAAGATCGACTGCGAGGGCTGCGGGTGAAGAAGCCCGAGCGCTAGGAATCCTCGGCTTAAGGGGGAGAAGGGAGGGGGAAAGGAAAAACAACAACAAAAAATCCGCTGCGGTGCTAAATCTGCGTGTTCTTAAGACATTTTAAGCGGGCTGCGGTCTGATGGACACAGAAAAGCCTGAATCGATGCTCGTAGCCCCCAGTGCTGCTGCAGACTTGGCCAGGAGCTTTGTCTCAGAACAAGCTCTCTTGCCCCACGTGCGAGGCGAACTGGAGGTCCCAGTTCGCACCCGTAAGTGTGAGAACGGTGTTATTAATGACCGTGCCCTTAAATCCCCCCGATGAGGTTGATGGCCAGTGGCAAAGTGTTTCGGCGGCGTACAGGTGAGTGTGACTTTTACGCAAACCTGCTGACTTTCTGTTCGAAACTTGCAGCGCTTTGCTGCTCAGTAAAACCATGAGGGGAAAAAAAATAAGAATAATAATTAAAAAAAAAAAAAATTAAAAAAAAATCCCGGGTTCGAGAGCTCCGCGTTTTCCCACGTCTGGCAGACGAGGCTCAGCGCTGCCACCTCGCGTCCCTTTCCGCACCCCCGGCCTCACAAAGCCTGCAGGAAAGAGAATGAAGTTTCGAGGCTTTTTAAGTTGTAAAACGTGGAGAAACCTTGCCAACGCTCTTAAAACTGCGTTTGAGATGGAAGCTGAATGCTCGCGCTTTACACCTAGGCTTAAAAATTTGGGGAGCTGGAAAGCACTTTCAGTCCAGCACTGGAGGATTAGGGGTGGAAGCAATTAACTTCAAGGAAACAGCCAAGAAATCGTAGTAAAATGCTTTTATAGAGTTTCACATCGTGTTCTTACAATTGCTTTATTAAGCAGTTCTAAATTGCGCTTTTGTGAAGTTTTCATTCAGGAAATAATACTCTTCTGTCCATCCCACACACGTGCTTTTTGAACCAAGATTAAATCGACGTGACTGCTTTCATCAAGATAACACTTAACTCACCTGGAGTTAATTTTTATTCATGGCGGTCAAGACCTTGCGCACCGTAACACAACTGAGTGAAAAGCTTCCCTAAAGCTTTTTCTTCCTATGTCTCTGCCTATCGGTTTAGCTCTTATTTGTTCTGCTTTAACCTGTGTCTAGAAACATGAGAATATTTTACTTGCTTTGTAGTTTAAACAAACTGATATTTGTATGTAAAATATGGTAGTCGGGGGTTGAAATCCTTTTGGATCCCGTGCTAACAGGTGGAGCAGCCAGAAGCTACTGGCTGCTCCCAGTCCCGGTTTTTCACACTGCGGCACATGAATACCAAGAGTGTAAATAAACCCCGTACTTACTCCTGACACCAAAACCGCTGCCAGCCTCCTTTTCTATCTGTGCTGGTGGTATATGGTGGAACAGATTTGATGTTAGCTTTGGGGTTGCGGGGGGAAAAACAGAGAGTGATTTACTTCTCACAAAGTGTGAAAGGTGAGAAACTCCACTGATGTCACCGGGTGTCGTCAACCTAGCAGAAAGCAGTATTTTATCCCAAAGCTTACTGGAGGAAACAATCTATTATTTTTGCAAGCAGAGCAATAATTTAGGTTGTATCTTTGTAAACACTCTCAGTAACGGAGGTGCCTTGCCTAGGGAGATACTGGGAATTCAGGGGTTTTTTTCCTCAGCACTTCAGTGTAATAGTTTGAGCCCAGTGTGGGATCTTAATATTCAAAGCTTGTTCTCAAACTCTGCTAAAGGATCCGACCATAAATTTTCTTGCAAAAACGTGTAACTTATTTTTAGACCTCTTTCTTAGACATTTCAGCTGTTTCCAACCATTTTTTTTTTTTCTTCCTGATTTAAAAAGTGGTTTTAACTGGTGGTGTGTGGAACAAAAATTTTCACAGCTGTTTTGTCCAGCAGCCTTTTTGGTCCCTGGCCTGATTGAATGAGGTGAGGAATCTTCGGGCAGTAACACTGCCTTTTTTTTTTTTTTTTTTTAATGGCCTTACCATCCCCTTTTACCTGAGTATTATGGGTTAGGGCCGGGGTGTGGGGGGGGAGGTTTGATGCCACCGAGGCCTTCAGGGCTGCTTCACCGCCGCCCCGTTTTTCTTCACTATCGCTCACGGCAGGGCGGGGGGGGGGGGGGCGGAAATGAGATGAACCCGCAAAACCACGCATTCTCTCGGGGTGCCCCCCCCCGGCGCCGCTCAGCTCCAACTGCCTGGCGGACGCGGGTCGTGCGTGACGGAAAACGCTTCGCGGCCGCTTCTCGAGTGGTGACGACCCCCCCCCCCCCCCTTTCCGTAACACTCCGTCCCTTTTGTGCGGGCAGGTGTCCCCGCCGCCCCCCCCCCCCTTTTTTTTTTTTTTTTTTTTTATTCTTTGCCTTATGATGATTTTTGCTGATTTCCTAATTTTTCCCCGGCAGGGAGGGGGGGGGGGGGGGGGCTTGCGCGGGCACGTGCGCGGCGGGGCGCGGGGCGGCGCGCGGGGCCTGCCCCTCGCTGCCCCTTTTAAAAAAAAAAGTTCGCCCCGCCGCCGGGAATGAGGTCAGCGCGGGCGCTTCTCATTGCACGCGGCGATTATTACCGGCGCCGAGGCGGCCGCCAATCGCCGGCCGGTGGGAGGGGCTTGGCCCGCGGAGGCGTTGGATACAGCGCCCCATTGGCCGCCGGGCGGGCTTGCGAAAGGATAAAAGGGGCGCGGGGCGAGCGCGGGGTCCGCTCTCAGCTGCAGCCGGCGGAGCGCGGCGGGCGGGGGGCAGCGCCCGGCGCCGGGGGGGGGGGGGCGGCGGCGGCGCGCGCGCGCGCTCCGCGGGGCTCCGCGGGCGCGGAGCGGCGGCGGCGGCGGCAGCAGCAGCAGCAGCAGCAGCGGCGGGACCGGCGGCCGAGGAGGAGGAGGAGGACGGGGCTGGGCGCCCGGCTCGCCGCTCTTCCTGCCGGGGACGTACACACTCGTTCATGCACGAGCGCTTTTCTTTTTTTTTTTTTTTTTTTTTTTTCCCGGGGATTTTTTTCCATCATTATTATTATTTTTTCCTTCTTTTTCCTTTTTTTTTTTTCCTTCTTTTTTTTTCTTCCCCCCCTCCGAGGGGTTTTCTTTTCGCTCAGTACCTCGCAACTGCCAAATCCTACCTGCACAAACTCCTGGCCGCCGACCCCGCCACCACGAGTCCTGGAGCCGGCGTTTTCGGGGTTTGGGGGGCGCGCCGCCTGCCCCCCGCCCCATTCCCCGTCCCCTGCGGCCGTGCCCAGCGCTGAGAGACTCTCCTGAAACGCCGGAGGCAGGCGGAAAGCACTTGTGAACTGGACCAGCTGCTTCGGGGAGGGGGGAGACCCGAGGTGGTGGTGAGGAAAAAAAGCAGACCGACACCCCCCCGCCCCTCCAAAAAAAAAAAAAAAAAAAAAAAAAAAAAAACCAACCAAACCAGCCCAAAACGCCCCGAGAGGAAAACAAAACAAAAAAAAAAAAACCCAAAAAAAAAAAGCCAAACTTGGACGGGCGGCTCGCGGCGCTGCTTTTGCAGAAACTCCGTCTGACCGCCGGCGGCCCCGCTGCCGCCGCCGCCTCGAGGGGGAGAGGACCGCGCCGCCGGGGACGAGGCGCCGGTGTGGAAGTACGAGCGGTGCGGGGAGCGGGGGCGCGGCCGCGGGGGGCTGCGCGGCCCCGGTGCCGCTGTGAGAAGAAGTTGCGCGCCCTGCCCCGCGCCGGAGCGGCGCTGAGCCCCGGCGAGCCCCCCCCCCGCCGCCGCCGCCGCGATGGTGCAGCAGACCAACACGGCGGAGAACACGGAGGCGCTGCTGGCCGCCGAGACCTCCGACTCCGGGGCCGGCATCGAGCTGGGCATCGCCTCCTCCCCGACGCCGGGCTCCACCGCCTCGACGGGGGGCAAGGCGGACGACCCGAGCTGGTGCAAGACGCCCAGCGGGCACATCAAGCGGCCCATGAACGCCTTCATGGTGTGGTCGCAGATCGAGCGGCGGAAGATCATGGAGCAGTCCCCCGACATGCACAACGCCGAGATCTCCAAGCGCCTGGGCAAGCGCTGGAAGCTGCTCAAGGACAGCGACAAGATCCCCTTCATCCGGGAGGCGGAGCGGCTGCGCCTCAAGCACATGGCGGACTACCCCGACTACAAGTACCGGCCCAGGAAGAAGGTGAAGTCGGGCAACAGCTCCGCCAAACCCGGCGACAAGGCGGACAAGGGCGGCGGGGGCGGGGGCAGCCCCGGCGGCCCCGCGGCCCCCGCCAAGCCCGCCCCGAAGAAGGGCGGCGGCGGCGGCGGCGGCTCCTCCAAGCCCTCCCCCGCGGCCGGCGGCGGCGGTGCGGGCGGCAAGCCCCACGGCAAGGCGGCGGCGGCGGGGGCGGGCGGCAAGGCCGCCCCCTTCCCCGGGGAGCCGCCGGCCGCGCTGCTGCCGCCCGAGCACCAGGCGCTGTACAAGCCCCGGGGGGCGGCGGGCGCGCCCTCGGGCCCCGGCAAGCCGCTGGCCGAGAAGAAGCTGAAGCGGGTCTACATCTTCGGGAGCGGGCAGGCGGCCGCCGCCGCCGCCTCCTCCTCCTCCTCCTCCGCCGCCGCCTCCCCCGGCGGCGGGGGCGCGGTGCCCGGCAGCCCCACGCTGAGCAGCTCGGCGGAGGCCGGCGACCCCTTGAGCCTGTACGAGGAGGGGGGCGGCGGGGCGGGCCGGCCCGACGGGGACTGCGGCGGGGCCGCCTGCCCCTCGCCCTCCGGCTCCGGTTCGGGCTCGCCCTCGGATCACCGCAGTTACACCAGCCTGCGCGCCTCCTCGCCGGCCCCCTCGACGGCGCATTCCTCCTCCGCGTCCTCCCACTCCTCCTCCTCCTCTTCCTCCTCCGGCTCCTCTTCGTCGGACGACGAGTTCGAGGACGACCTCTTGGACCTCAACCCCAGCCCCGGCTTTGAGAGCATGTCCCTGGGCAGCTTCAGCTCCTCGGTGCTCGACCGGGACCTGGATTTTAACTTCGAGCCCGGCTCGGGCTCGCACTTTGAGTTCCCGGACTACTGCACGCCGGAGGTAAGTGAGATGATCTCGGGGGACTGGCTGGAGTCCAGCATTTCCAACCTGGTCTTCACTTACTGAGGCGAGAGCCGGGCCCCGCTGGAGGAGGCACAGACGCGCGTTGTCGGCAGGACTCGCCCGCCCCGCCCGGGCGCTTTTCTTTCTGGGTTCGGTTTGGGTTGGGGTTTTGGGGAGGGAGGGGGGGGGGGGGGGGGTTGTTTGTTTTTTTTTTTTCTTTTTTTTCTTTGCTGGGAAGGGGCCGGTGAGACTGCTTCTTGCGCTCGGGGAGAGCGGCGGCGGGAGCGGGATCGCCCTCTCCTTGCAGAAGGGGCAGCAGCCCCCCCTTCCTCCGGCTGGAGACGGACCCGCACACCCCCCCCATCCGAGAGACGAGCCTGACGTTTGCTTTTTCAGAGACCGGCGGGAGCGAAACGCTGGCTTTTTCCTTTTCCCTTTTTCTTTCCCGAAAAGAGAGACAGGAGGGGGGAAGGGGGGCGGGGGGGGGGAACCGCACACACACCTCTGGGTTCTTTGTTATTGCCCACTTTATACGACTCAAGAGGAGGGGGAGCGATGCCTTGTGCTGAGCGCGCACTGGATGTCTTGAGCATTCGCCCTTTTCGTGTGAAAGAGCGATCAGAACTGCTTGGAAAAAAAAAAAAAAGGAGAAAAAACCCAAACAAACAGGAAAAAAAAAAAATATCCACCCAAGCCCTTGCAAGGTTCACGTTTTGGGGGGAGGAATCCCGTCCCGGTTTCTTCTGCGGTGAGAGGAGGCGACGACGATGGGAGGAGGAGGAGGAGGAGGCGGATGGAGCTGGACTGAGATCCTAGTTAAGAGGAGAAGAGCCAGACTTACACTTGAGAGCTGTCTTGGAAATACGGTGGGGGGAAGATAATAATAAACTGAAACGGATTTGCACGTACGGATGAGGTGGCGGCAGCGCTTTTCTCAGTCACCTTATGTCATATGTAGAGAAAAAAAATAAGGCCGAAACTTCAAGAACACTGAAAACTTTTGCAACAGAGACGGAATGGGAACAGTTTCTGTCATGATGTGGTACAGGGGAAATGGAGGGCGATGGCTTTTGCAAAAAAACCCGAAAATACTAAAAAAAAAAAAAAAAAAAAAAAAAAGTAGTTTTTTTCTTCTTACTCAGAATCGTGATGGTGTTGGATTATTTCACTGGTGGGGTTTAATATAGCATGTTATCCTGTCTATCTTTTTAAGATTTCTGTAAGACTGTTGAACAGTTTAAAAAAAATAGTGTTAGGATAATATAAAAGCAGATAGATGGCGCTATGTTTGATTCCTACAAAAAATATCACCAGCTTTTTTTCATTCTTAACTCTTTAAAGGATTCAAACGCAACTCAAATCTGTGCTGGACTTTAAAAAAAGAAAATTCAGGACCAAATTTTTTCTCAGAGTATGTATGTGTTTGTTCCTTATAGCTGTAAATGAAAAGACTGTTTTTTCTCACCGATGCTCCATCCTCGTATTGGGTTTTTTTGGTTTTTTTTTCCTTGTAAATGTAATCGGATGCCATTTTATAAGTGGACGTATTTATACTGGCCAAACATTTTTGACTTGTATTCCTTTGTCCTTTTTTGGTAGTTCTCGTTGTTACCCGCACCATTTTTATGTCTCCTTCACTGAAGGGCTAGAGTTTTAACTTTTAATTTTTTATATTTAAATGTAGACTTTTGACACTTTTAAAAACAAAAAGAGAAGAGAGATGAAAACGTTTGATTATTTTCTCAGTGTATTTTTGTAAAAAATATATAAAGGGGGTGTAAATCGGTGTAAATCGCTGTTTGGATTTCCTGATTTTAACAGCAGGGCCGCTGGTTAGTATCTCCCACGCGTGTGCGCGCTCTCACGCTCACTCACACTCTCACCCACCCACGAATCAGCCCCTATTTTGTCCATGTTTACACTCCAATCTGCAGGCATCTTAAAGTGACAGCATCCCTCACCGCCACCGCCAGTGCCCGCTCCGCAGCCCCCCGCCGTTCCGGGGGAGGGGGCGGGAGGGGAGGGGGGGGGCCGGGGGGAGCCGGAGGGGAAGGGAAAGACTGAGGCGTATACACTGTATGCTACCGTTTTGGGGAGAAACCTGTCCCGAAATGAAGTAAAGCGACTGGTGCATTTACACAGAAGGGATCCTGTACCTTTAACTTGTAAACCACATCTTTTTGCACTTTTTTTAGAAGCAAAAACGTGCCGTTTAAACCACTGGATCTATCTAAATGCCGGTTTGAGTTCGCGACACTATGTACTGCGTTTTTCATTCTTGTATTTGACTATTTAATCCTTTCTACTTGTCGCTAAATATAATTGTTTTAGTCTCTTATGGCATGATGATAGCATATGTATTCAGGTTTATAGCTGTTGTGTTTAAGATGAAGAAAGTGAAAACATCTTTGTACATTTAAGTCTGTATTATAATAAGCAAAAAAGAAGATTGTGTGTTTATGTATGTTAATATAACATGACAGGCACTAGGACGTCTGCCTAATGAGGTGGTTCCGTTAAGGGTTTAACTTTTTTTGTTCTTTTTGTTATTTTTTTGGTCATCCATCCTGTGCAATATGCTGTGTAGAATTTTTTTTTTTTTTTTTTTTTTTTTTTTTTTGTCTAACGATCACCCACAACGCAACGTTGGGAAAGGAGGAAAAAAAAAAAAAAAAAAAGATCATGCCAGCTAACCATGTCAAGTTCACTGCCTGTCAGATTGTTGATATACCTTCTGTAAATAACCTCTCTTTTTTTTTTTTGTTTTGTTTTGGTTTTTTTGTTTTGTTTTGGTTTTTGGTTTTTTTTTTTTTTTTTGGTTTGTTTTGTTTTGGTTTTTTTCTTCGGGAAGGAAATAAAATCAGCTGGAACTGAACCCTAACACTGGGCTGCTCTTGTCATCATTGCTTCGCCCCCGGCCCCCTCCGGGTGGGTTTTTGTTGCCCCCCCCATCCAAAATAAGTTTCTCCGGGGCACCTGTAATGAAGTCTTTCTAATGCAGAGCGTTTACATTAGCGGCCACTGGAGTCCGGGGGGGGGGGGGCTCAAGGCCGGTGACCCCCTCCCAGCCCCCCCCCGGGTTTTCGACTTCCCGGGTGCCCCCTGCGTTCCCCTCCTGCCTACGAATATGCATCGTCCCTTCGACGGTGGGGTGGGTTTTTTTGGTGGTGGGTTTTTTTTTTTTTTTTTTTTTTGTAAACCGATTAAAGCGGCCCACCGACATAATGGTTTCACTTAGCTGTTAATTTACAGCTGGCTGCCAGCCAGCAGCTCTTTTCCATGAAAAAGGAGCTGCGAACGAGAAGAGGCGTTGCACCGGCTGTTTCGCAAAGCCACCGGCCCGGGAGGTTAATGTTCGCCCTCGCCTCATCCCCACGAATTCCTGCCTTTTATTTGCCATGCAAAAATCTCCCCAGCCGCAGCTCCGCGCCCCCATACCCCCCCCGCCCCTTTTCGCCCCGGGAGGTTTCCCGGTTGGTTAGCCTCTTTGCCGTCCCGCTCCTTGCTTTTCCAAGGCCATTTACAAAGCACATGGATGTGCCGGCGGGCTCGGCCCCCCCCCCCGGGACTCCGCCAGCCGGGGGTCGGGGCATTCCCCCCCCCGTGAAACACCCCGGGCGGTGTGGGGGGGAGCCCTGTGCACCCAAACCCTCCCTCTTCTCGGTGCCCAGGTGCTGTGCTTATCGATAAATGTGCTCTTGGGACCGAGCACTGGTCAAACTGGGGGGGAAGGGGGGGGGGGGTGATGGGGACGGGTGACAACATCAGACTGCAGCCGCTGGCAGGCGACAGGCTCGGGCTGCTGCTGCTGCTGCTGCTGCTGGCGGCCTCTTTGCTGTTGGCTACAGTTAAGTCGAGGGGTTTTATGGTTTCCTGCGCGCCTTGTTTTTGTTCTCGGTTATAATAAAGTCCAGGGTTGCCAAACGGGTTGTTTCTCTGGGGGCTCTTTGGGTGACATGCAAGTTGTTGCCTCCAGATAGCTAAGTGGAAGTCAGGCTGAAATGGATAGATATATAGTCACACAACGTTACGTATGAGCGTAGGTACATAAATGGGAAATACTCATGTGTTCCTTGCTGCCCGCGATATGGAGCAAGGCAAAGTCTCTCGCTAGAGGAAGTACCCAGAACTAAGCCACACAAGGCTATATCACCAAATGTACTTTTTTTTTTTAATAGACCATATTTCTAATATGACTGTTTTGGCAGGAAAAGTAGTAGCCCTTTAGCAAACCTGAAAACTAACAAATTTATTGCAAAGCTTTTCTAATGAAGATCTATGTAAAAGAAAACTAGATTTTTAGGAATCGCAACTGGTGTCTGGCCATAGGTTTGCCTAACACCGGATCCTCTCCTGGAGGTGGGCCAGCGTGGCGGGTGCCTATAAAGAAGTGCATTTCCACAGCAGGGTGAAATCTCTGACTCGGGATCGCCGTAGCTGTCGTTTTCTCCCGCTGCCCCAGCTGGCGTGAGAGGCCCCAACCCCGCTCCTGGAAGCTGCGACCATGCTCGAGCAAACAAGGCAAAGCAAAATTGCTCCTTTCCTGCTGTGCCTTCACTCCGGTAATCAGCATTTTAGAGACTTTTACAGCCACGCGTGGTCATTGTCACCAGTGAATCCCGCTCCACTCGTTTATTCTATCCTCCACGGCATCCCCTTCTTGCTTGTGGCCTCCGCAACATCTTGAGGTAATGCTGAGTGAATTCGTTTGTGTGCCGTGTGAAAAAATGAAGTTTCTATTTTCTATTTTAACTTTGGCGGAGATAATTTTGTCCGTTCTTGCACTGTGACAATTTTGTTTCTTCTTCATCTTTTGCTAAACCTCTCATTTTTATAGCTCTTTGCCATTTCTCCATCAGCTCATCTCATAGTGCACAGAGGTATAGAAAAGACTTGAACTAGATTTAAATGAAAAAATCACCGTAACAGGCCACATATGTGTGTCGGTAAAATTTATTTTTAATAGACTGTGCTTCTTTGTAAATCATTAATTTACCTGCAAATTAGATGAAGACTGTTCACCTCAAGAGTGTATATATAATTTTCAGTAATCAGGTCTGCCTCCCCTGTGTATCATTTCATTTCCTTCCCTTCCTTGTAAAGCAGCGTGCGATGTGAGCGCGTGCACAGACCGTATTGTATTTTCTTTCTTTCCCAACACCAAAGTAGGGCTCCCCGGGAGTCCGCAATGCTGAGCACATTTGCAAGCCTTGTACTCCCGTGTTACACTTCCAGCAGAATCGGCTTGACTGAGCAGAAAGGAGAGGATTGAGCTAGAGGCCCCCCCCCGTTAGCTGTCGTGACATACGCTGACACGATACACGACACAGTAGCAGCCATACGGGTGCAGAGCCTTCACGCTGGCCGGCCTCTCCTCTGCCACCTCTGCTTCCACAAGAAAGTGGAAAAAGTAGCAGATTAAAGCTTAACCCTCCTCCCAAGGGCTCTTTGTTCTGTGTGTTGGATCTAGTTTTTGAATGTATGTATTAGGGTTAATTTTTCATGTAGAATAACTCCATAAAGGTCTCTGAAAAGCTTTGAAGACATTAACAAGGTATAATAATGTGACCTCCTGCGTCTACACATGTTGTGATTGTCTTGATATGCCAGAGTTCAAAAATTATTATCCACCTCCCGCCATTTCAACCTCTCCTCTCCAGGTCCTCAAACGAGCTCTAAAATCAGCTATGATTTTTGTCACCAACATGAGGAAAATAAATGTGGTTGTCTCCAAGATGGGTATGCCGTGGCACAAAAGGTGACTTATTCAGGACTTAGCAATTAGCCGGTCAGTGACTGCTCCATTTTGTGCGTTGTACATAAACATCTCAAGGCAAGGAGTAACATTTACTGAACCTATAGTAACCAATTCATAGACCACCAACAGAATTAAATCCTGTGGAATGTGATTTAGGCATAACTCACAGGCACGGCTATGCAACGTTTCCTAATACTACATCTCTGGCTAGATTATACTATCCTGAGTCACTTCCTATGCCTTTTTTCCTACCGATACACTAACTCCTAGTAGCCTTTCTCCCCCTGTACTAGCTCCTCTGTGGTTTTTGGCGAACAAAGCTTAATTCTCCCGCACGGCAGAAGAGCATCCCCAAACTCCACGTGGCTCCTGTTACATCTTCCCTTTTAAGTGAGTTTATCTGAAGCAAAGGACAACGTAACGGCGGCTGCTGGTGGGGCGATGTTCGTTGGTTTGCGACAGAGGTTAGCTGTCCGTAACCCGGCCTTGATGCCCCTTGTTGATAGCTAACGAATGCTGACCAGTCTCTTCGCGCATCCCTGTGCGTCCCGTCCTTATCGTAAGCAGTATGAGCTTGCTCGACCAGGAGGAGGAAAAGGGCTTGCAGAAATAGGAGCAAGACTGGCAGGTCGGTTGCAAGGGGCCCATACGGGTCTTTCAAAATGATGGGGATTAGGTAAAAGTAGAAACTCAGACCTGGCATCAGTCAGGGGAGGTGTGAGCTTTGAGTCCTGTTTGGCACTGCTATGTCAGCAAAATACTAGATAAAATGTGTGTTATACTGGCAAAGCTGTGCTTTGTTGTGTTGGCAGTGCTCTTGTAACGTAGACCTGGAAGCAAAGGGAAAACATTTGCCCTTCTTATCTTTCCTCTTTTGCTCTCCCAGTAATTCACTGGGTTTCTTCCCGGGCTTCCCTCCCCACTCTCCAGTTTACATTCCTTTCTCTGACCTCGCTTCTTCCCGAATGTCTTCCTAATCTTCTTCAGGATGAGCTTTGCTTATACTATGTTAGAGATGTAAATGCCCATTCGGTGGACCCAGAACATTATGTCTTTCCTGCTTCCCAGACCCCCATTTTGTTCTGTTTCAGCATTCATCGCCTTCCCTTGCAAAAGGCACATTGCCTAATGTGTGGCAGTAGAATGAAAAGAAATCTAATTTAAAATGTATCCAAGATGTACCTATGCTATGTTATCATCCTGAGCTTAGTCCAAGGCTCTCAGATGAGGGTATATCTCTGCACATTGTCTGCCTCAAAAATAGCACCAAGCTGGGTTCATACTGTGACTGAGTGTCTGAAAGCTAAATGAAAACAGCTGGTATCTAACTGAATCATTTAAAAGGCTGTTGCTCAGGTTGGCTGTTTTGAACAAGTGGGATTGCTAGGAAGCCAGACAAGATCTCTCTGCGTGATCTCAGCACAGCACACCGAAACCTGTATCCGCAGGTTAAAGCCCACCCACCTCTTCCAAATGGACCAATTCTTCGTGTGTCAGGGAAAACATCGCAGAGTCACATTTTGCCTTAGCAGCCTGCCTGAAGTTTGCGACCGCATGCAGCTCACGGTTTGCCCCTCTCAAGAAAGCGAAGCAATCATCCGAATCTTTCCGGGCCCCCGGACCTGCTGAAGTTGTAATTGCTGTCGCAGTGGGATGGTTGCTAATGAGGGTGTACGGACCGGACGCGAAGTGACCCGTGTGCTGACGACAGCGGGTTACGCGGGACGGCGTGGGACCCGGTGAGTGGCAAAGGGAATGGCAGTTTAAAGGAGAATCTGGGCATTTCTCCAGAGCTGAACACCTGGAATTTACTTCTCTAGAAACAAATTCAGATGTCTTCAGACTCGGCAGAATTTATGCTAGGGACTGGTATGATTCGGAAATGTGGCACTTGAGGTACGGCTCCTCCTGTGATGTCGTTGATTCAGATTTACTCAGGGTACCGAGAAAGGCAAACCAATTTAATGTTATGTGAGGCAGGTCATGTTCACATATAAGTACGTGTGTGCTCTAATTGTACATAACTTTAGGGCTTAATTTCCAGGGAGGGACATATTTTCTGTAAACATTCAGTTGTTCCAGAAAATATTTTTTTTCTATAATAAGGAAGCAACATTACTACTTTCTAATGAAAGAACATGTATAGTTCTAGCTCTAGCTGTAGGGAAGTGAGTGGTACAGTGGATAAAACAGGAGATCGGAAATGGGCATCTTCAGATTAATTCCTGGTCTTCCTGCAAACTTTGACCAAGAGTCAACATAATTTGCGAAATCTTGTTATGCTGCTTTCCTTTGGATCAGCTTCTCGTGCTGTGAAAGATGAGCTATGGGTAAAAGCAGACATACTGAAATGTAGTTGTTTCACCACGTGTGAGGGTTTTTTAATAAAATAAATATATATGATGTTTCTAGAAAGGAGAGCCATGGAACAGAATAAGAACAAACATTTACGTTCTCATTCAGAAAAAGGAGGAAACCTGGGTATTTTAGAAATCTTTGGTTTTGTTCTCTTGGATCAGCTTTGGGGGTGAGGGGGGAAAGTGTGAAAATATTCTTTGCTTGAGCTCTCTCTCACTTTTAAGAACTCGGACATGAAGCCTTAGAAACAGTCCTTTGCTTCCCTATCTCGAACTGAAAATGCACACTAGTCCTCTGGACCTGGTTGCAAATGGAGGGTCATAAATTCCAGCTCAGCTTATCTAAATGGTGTATTTCATGTAGTTCTAAAATACTGTATTATCACAGTGAAAGATACGCACCGAGTTAGACTTGGCTGACGTACTCACTGATAATTACATAGAAGAGGTTTCCTAATTCCATTAACAAATTGTTCCAGGCTTAGAGAGAAATGAAATCATAGTGTCTTCTCCTCTTCTATTATATTATTATTGTTGTTATGTAGTTGTTGATGCCCTTAATCATAGATCAGCAGCTCATGTCCTTGGTGCACTGTAACTACAGGACAAAAAAAGAAGATCCACTTCAGGTTGTTTATAGTTTGAATGTAGGACAGAAAAGCAGCCACGGACATGAGCAGAAAACAAAGTATTATTACCATTCGGTTTGGCCGCACTGATCTAGCCCGAGCTAGGTGCTCTTTTGCTCTTTGGAGGTATTGCAGATGAAGGCAGGCATTAACAAGGGATTTGGAAGAGAACACACATATATTTGCACCAGTGAACAGGGACCTCTTCCAAAGTATTGCTCACGATGAGAGAAAACACAAAACATAACAAGCAAACAGTTAAGAAGCTGGGATCACGAGGTGATCGTAGCCGACTCATCGCTGCTGCATGGGAATAATAAGATACTTGATAAGTGTGTGGTAGTGCTGGAAAGGAACCCTGACATGGGCTTGTTTGTGAAAGAGGGCCAGGGGACGAGAGCACAGATCACGTTATCGTGGTCAGGCCCATGGGCCACGAAAATGGTCATTGGATCACAAAGTCTGGATGTGTGGGAAGAAGGGGGGAAAAAACTACCGCAGCGGTTGGAAGCCAAGGTGATGTGAGCTTCAGGAAGAGAAATTTAGGAAAAAAACAGTACTGTTAAAGCATAGCCTGGAGAGTAAAGCAGAATTATTGCTGGTTACTGACAAGAAACCGGTGTCTTATGGCAATAATTGAGAAAGAGGTAGGAGGAAGGCTTTAACAGCCTAGTGGAGATGGAGAATTGTATCTTTGTTTAATTTGGGCAGAGTACACCATCTGGGTGGCTCGTTATCCACAGGCAGCATTAGAGACAAAGGCTGAGGTTTTAATGAGGTGAGGATGTCAGCAAATCATTGTGTGAGCCAAGGAACCTGGTTTCTGCAGATCCCTATCTCAGGAGAGATCCATTGGGTGGATTCTGATATCTAATTGGTACATTACTCCCTGCTGCAACCTATTTGGCAGGGTCTGGAGTGCACTAACTGTGTTCCCCTGGCCAGGCCCACGTGGGACGCCCCACCAACCCATCAGGAGCTCATTTAAGGCGATGCCTGGGCTTCTATCCTTTCTCCCGGGCATCTCCCTTTAGCAAAGTCTGTGGGAATCTAGTGTTTTGGGGATGTGAGCTTCCCCTCTTACAGATTTTGGACGGATGGATGAATAAATGAAGACACGTGTATGACGCATCTTCAGGAAGGCAGGTTAAAAAGGCAAGTCCAAAGAGTCCTTTGCCTACGGCCATCTCCAGCTGGTGAAATGGGCTGTGGAGGTGTTTGGGAGCTGTGCTTGTGCTGCTCTGGGTGACCTGAGCACTCAACGTAGGACCTGGTGTCCTGTGGCCTTGCAGGTCAGATGTGCTTTTTGTAGTCTTCTCTGAAGGATGCCGGATGCCAAGTGGCAGGTCTAAAGCTTTTGTGGCTCCGTTTGTGACTGGCAGGTCTGCTGGCGATCTGAAACTCGGTTAATTCTACGTTGTCCTGTAATAATGCTAATATGATGGGAGAATTGGAAATATTATCACTTGCAAAATAAAATTCACATTTAATAATATTTCTTGGTAAGTAGAGTTGTGTCATAGGTATGCTAAGGTGTAGTTAATGCTCTTCATGTCATAAATGAATTACAAACATGTAGAACAAAGTGTATTCATAAAGAAATATCCACATGTGCACATTTACAAATAATTTTTTCATCAGGGTGCTCTGAGAACAATAACGATGACAAACAAAATGGGCTGGTTTCACATCAGGGGGATTGATTTAGATCAAAGTCATTTAAATTGCCAATTTTAATCATGATTTAAATTGTCAAGTTGGAAACCTTGATTTAAATAATTGATTTTCATCTTGTTTTGCATTTGTGCTTCCTAAGTATTTTTCTTAATAAAGGTTGATTCTCATTGGCTGGTGTAATTCAGTATTTCCTTTTGCCAACCATGAGGATTATGTACGTACTATGTCTGTATATATTTAAGTAATTTAACATATATTTACACAGATTCTTAATTTATACACTTCTATCATGCCAGAAAAATAATTAATTAATATTTTCTGAATTTCTAAATTATGTTTATTTTTCCTTATGCATTGCTTCAAACTGTATTTGGATGGTAATTAGACTTTCATTAAAAATACATAAAATCTGGAGGGAAAGGAGGTGTTAGCTAAAATATGCTGGGTAGTTAAAATGTAATTTTGTTAGAATGCATTTCTTTTAAAAAGCAAGGTCTAGATCTGCCATGGACTTCAGACTTGTAGCTATGGTAAGTTATTTTAGTGGGGCATTAGCTGCCTGTGTTGCCCAACCAGGTAGGGCTACGTTGCTAAAACCTTCACAGACCTCCTTCAGAGTCCCAGGACTGCGTGGTGAAGCTGAGGGCTGGGCCACGAGAAAGAAGAAGCAGCTGCCAAGGACAGGAGCTCCTGCAAGGTCAATGGCGGCTTCTCTGTCCAAACTGGTGTCACTGGAGAGTATGGGAAAGAGGAAAAGCCACTGGCCATCCTGAGCCTCAAGGACAAGGTTCCGAGCTTGCTGACCGACGTGGGTTACGGCTACCCCTGCACCATCATGGAGTTTAGTGCCAAAGTGCTTCTGCAGAGTGCGTCCTGACTGACTGTTAGATACCTGGCTGGTCTGTGGTTGGTAAGCTGCACCGTCACTGTGTCTTCTGATATTTTTAGAAACAGATTTCAGTGTCCCGTAATGCATTTTAGCCTAATTGAACAGGAAAAATGGACCGTTCTACTTTTAATCCCTGTTGTTTGCTTTGTGTGTCTGGTCACTACTGTGATGGTCTCCTGGAAGACCTAGTAGTTGAAGAAAGTTCTTGATTTGCTGTACCAGGAAGTATAATTTATTTCATTTTTGACACTGAAGAAGGCATTTATACTTATTAATCAGCAAAAGTGCAGCAAAGATTTGTGGTACTTTCTTTTTCAGATTTAAATGCATTAACAGGGTCTTTAACAGTCTTTTGGGTATGGAGTAATGGGGAAGATGTAGTTCTTGCTTTGCTAACTGGGATATTCTGAACATATTGATTTAATCAACTAGACAATCAAGACACTTTATTTTTTAACCTTTCATCTTGATGACAAAAGATTATCTGTGAGTGTAGACTGTTTCACCATTGAGTGATCCTTTAGGTAGTGAGGCTACTGTGACTGTAGGGAGTTTTGAATGAAAATATTTGGAAGGTCTGTGTGACCCTCAGTGTTACACATACATCTCTCTGTGTGATAAAACTAAACACAGCAAAGGTGCCCTAAATATATTCCAAAACATGTAAGATGTATGTGGAGTAGATAGTTTGAATTCTATAAGGACAAGCTTAAATAATAGTTGTTTGAAGCTTTCTCTAAAATGATGTTTCTAAAATCTCTTGGTCCTCTTATTCTGCTTGGCTAAGGTAGTTCTAGGTATGAAGAAGGTAACAAGTTGCCAAAAAAACTTTTTTTTTTTTTGGTTTGGGTTTGGGGGGGTGGTGTTTTGGGGGGTTTTTCTTTCTTTTTTTTGGTAAAAGACTCTTAGCTCTACCTCTTGATTTCTGCTTAAGTAAGTCTGCTTTTTTTTTATTAAAAAATTCGTATGACAGTCAAACCTAGAAAAAGCAACAAAGTACTAATTAAGTCCTATCTAATCTCACTCTTATCTGGCTATCCATGCTCATAATTAGTTTCTCAGGTTTAAAGGCACTAATCATTTAACAAAGCCAACTGTGTAAATTGAAATTAAGGAACTATTAATTCAGCACTTGCAGAACAAGCTACTAATTTCACATATTTATGTTAGCATTTCTGTCACTGTGGTTCCAAGTGTCTGGTCGTTATCTCTGTAAAGGCAGGGACACCTAATGCCTGACCCTTCAATCTCAAATATCATAGAATCATAGAATGGTGTGGGTTGGAAGGGACCTTAAAGATCATCTAGTTCCAACCCCCCTGCCATGGGCAGGGACACCTTCCACTAGAGCAGGTTGCTCAAAGCCCCATCCAACCTGGCCTTGAACACTTCCAGGGATGGGGCATCCACAGCCTCTCTGGGCAACCTCTTCCAGTGCCTCACCACCCTCACAGTGAAGAATTTCTTCCTAACATCTAATCTAAATCTACCCTCTTCCAGTTTAAAACCATTGCCCCTTGTCCTGTCACTACAGGCCCTAGTGAAAAGTCTCCCTCTTTCCTGTCGACCCCCTTTAGGTACTGGAAGGCTGCTATAGGGTCTCCCTGGAGCCTTCTCTTCTCCAGGCTGAACAACCCCAACTCTCTCAGCCTGTCTTCATAGGAGAGGTGCTCCAGCCCCAGATCATCTTCACAGCCCTCCTCTGGACCCGCTCCAACAAGTCCATGTCCTTCTGATGTTGGGGGCCCCAGAGCTGAACGCAATACCCCAGGTGGGGTCTCACCAGAGGGGAGCAGAGGGGCAGAATCCCCTCCCTCGACCTGCTGGTCACGCTTCTTTTGATGCAGCCCAGGATGCCGTTGGCTTTCTGGGCTGTGAGCACACATTGCCGGGTCTTCTTGAGCTTCTCATCAACCAACCCCAAGTCCTTCTCCACAGGGCTGCTCTCAATCCACTCATTGCCCAGCCTGTGTTTGTGCTTGGGATTGCCCCCACCCATGTGCAGGATATAGTAGTGTGCAAATGTAGAAAGAAACACATAGAAAACAACCCAAGAAAACAAGTCAAAATTCCGCTTGATATTTATATGGTGGTGAAAATGATGTTAATGAGACTGTCTTGATGCGTCATAGCCATGACTAAGTCTCTCAAATTTGAGGATGGTGATTCTGTGCTTTGGATGTTTGGTGGCCTTAATACCAAATTTAAACTGGTTAGTTTTTTAAAAGATTTCTTAAGGTATGGCGGGGGGGGTGGTGGTTGTTCTAATAAAGACATTGCATTATGTATTCATCGTGCCTTACAAAGCTGGAAAATTACCTCCCTTCCTCCAGCAAAACCCATTATTTTTATACTTCATAGAGGAATAAACATAGTCCTCTTTTACTTCAAAACATCCCTTTCCTCTGATCCTCAAATAGCTACTCTCAGAGAATTTCTTGCCTTTTTGCTCAAGATCTTGATTTATCTCCAGTCCTGCATATCTTTGAGTGACACCCGAGAGCTCTCGCACTAATAGTGTTTCTTTTCCTCTCACTCTCTCTAGTTCAAAGTTGGCCCCAAATATTTTTCTGTAATAAATTAATGTACCCAGTGTGTACGAGTTGTAAGGATAGGATTTCATAAGAACTTCTGCATAGGTGGAATATAAATTCCTCTAATATGTGCACAAATAGAAGATAGGAAATGTTTAAAATTCTGAAAGCGCCGTGCTTGTAGGGTGAGTTCTGATTAACAGCTGATAAACTGTACTCTAAGGTTTCCTGCCATAGGTAATAATATAGGAGATGAAAGAGGATATAAGTTGCCTTAGGCCTTGTCCATTTTACTGAATGTCATGTCAGGTATTAGATTTAATTTGATCCTTTGTGCAAAGAATTTTTTTTTAATAAAGTAGCCATTCAGATTAAAGGATAAATTAATATATTATTCTATAGTAATAAGTGTTAAATTGGATAATATGTTGTCTCTGATGGTATCACAGAAATTACTTACTGTGATAAAATGTTGCTTGTCATAGTTCAGTGGAATATAAGTACGTCCTAGAAACTGCATTCCCAAAATAAAGGGGTTTTAGCTATTCAGATTGCTTATCATGGAAAGTAAACGAAATCATGCTGCCCTTAATTAAGAAGGAAAAGAGACTACTTTTGGTTGTGTTGTAGAAGTCTTGTTGAATAAGTGAAACAATGCAAATTTCTCAAACGCACACAAACCCAAACCAAACCTTTGGATTCGATAGCAAAGGCAGCAGTGGAAAGAAAGACAACAAAAACCTCACAAGGCAATGAAGTTTTGTATTCTAGCCCTGTCGTCTTACGCTGGGTTTGAGTTGACAGTGGCTTTTCGAAATGGCATAATTTATGAATAAAAAACCCTAATCCCCTGCTCGTGGCGGGGAGAGCAGCTTTGCCTGAAGAAGGCTGTGCAGGCTCAGGAGGAGCGAGGAGTGATCCCCGTCTCAGCTCTACCTTGTCCTTCCTGCAGAGCTAAAGGCCTTTTTTTTTTTTTTCTCTCTATTTGTTATATTCTGCACTTTAGCTGAGGCACCACGAGACCCTGAAATTACTTATATAGCACCAGCAGAGATGAGAAAATGAAGACTGGCTCACGTGTTAATTAACCAGCTTTACCTAACTATCCACAATGCACCCTAAGACTGTAAAAATATGCCTTGGTGTTTCAGCTTGGTTTTTAATCTTCCATACTTTTCTAATGAGAACACCTGAAGTAATGTTTTACGAAATTTGATGCAAAGTGCACTGAACCCAAGCGGAAAAGCCACGAGTGATTTAAATCTGCTTTGGAATATGCCTATAGTGTGAGCTGAAGTAACAACTTCTACTCAGGTATTCCCCTTCTGAAATAATTCTCTTCCATTTCTGAACTTCACTGCTTTGTTCAATAGGCCTTATTGATACATGCATGTTCTGATTTTAAAGGTAATTTTTTGTCAGTAAAAGCTGAGACAATTCTCTCCGCAAATGACTGGAAAACTGAGGAATAATTTAATACAAGAAGAGCCTCCCAGAGGACTTGCAGGATGTAATATAAGCCACCTGACAGTTCCAGCTAGGGCTGCATGAGTCACTAGGAAAGAGGGTGATGTACATGCTAAAGCTTGGAAGTGCAGGAGTGTTCAGAAAGGGCAATCTTTTTTTTTTTTTTTTTTCTTTTTAATAGATCCTATTGCATAATTTAAGCCAGTGCTGTAGGTGGTTGTACCTCTGCCGGACAGGAGCAGGTCACAGTCCCATGACTCCAAGAATCCTAGTCGTTACCTTTTAAAATCAAATACAATGAAGCATTATAGCAATCTGCAATAATACCCGGTTTCTGCCAGCCGATCGGTTCTGTGCATCCACGCACCGAATTATGGTGAACGCTGACCACGACGGCAGGCAGCGGTGCTGGGACCAGCCTGCAGGCTGGGGGGATCCTACAGGTCCAAGGTCATCTCTTCTCCTCGTGAGCGAAGAAGTCGGGTGAGCTCGGGGTGCCCATATGGCGCGTGAACAGAGAGCCAGGTGCTTACTGGGGAGCACTGGATTGACTGGTGTTTTGCTTCTGCGAAGGTCTGGACAGGGTTCACAATGGGCGCTGCGTGATGTTGGGGGGACGGTGAGGAAAGTCTCGTGTGAGCCCTCTCTAACGCAGAAAGTCTTGAATAAGCAGTCTTGACTGCCAGAAAGGATGGGCACGACGGGTTTCAGATGTTTGCCAATACATCCCATTTCTCTCATCTGTTGTCCTCAGAATGCTTCTCCCAGCGGGGACCTTCCTCGAGGCCCCTAAAATTAACAGCAGCTTTTCACAGTGGAAAAAAAAAATTAGTTAAGGTAAATTAATCACAACATCACTTCATGCTACTCTTTTGTCCCCTCTTAGTAGTTCTGTTTCCGAATTTGGAGATAATTTGAGAAATTTGAGTTGTTTGGGCTACAGTTACGTCTAAATGCTTCTCTGCCTTGTAAGTTCTGATAACTCTTTATACAAAACTATTTCGATGTTTTGTGACTATCCGGTGTGCGTGTATGTAATGGTTTATATGCGGAGATCAGCACACGCCTGGCTAAGGTTCTACTTTGTCTACAGCTTATTCGCTCTCTGTCATCTAACTGGGTGTTTAGTCTTATGCTGTTAAAAGTCTCCTGTTTCTGCTATCTAGAAAGCTGTGTTGTCTGTGGCCACTTCAAAGGACGTTTTCCTCATCAGATATTTTTATTATTAGTTTAGACCAACAATATTTTTTACTTTTGAATATTTAAAAATGTTATGACATTAGAACATTTGTTATTCTTTCCTTGATGATAAAGCAAGGAAAGTATATCTTTCCGCACTGATTTTAACTTCAGATTTTTAATTTTTCTTAGAATTCTTTATTAGGACAATAACTTGATTTGTACCGGGTATATAGAACAGGTTGTCTGTGTGATTTTCAGAAAGAAATGTAGGAAGCAAACAATGTAACTAGACATGTTTTGTAACTAAAGCAGGTTAAAAAAAAAATAGTCTGGTGATCCTATGGTGGCTGGAAGCTCAGCAACAATAGGTTAATAATTGCTCTGAAGCCTCTGATTGTGGTTAGCTATGGACATGATTTCCAGGAATTTCAGTTTTTCACAGCTATTTGTTAATTTTATGTGACTAAATATGATGACCTAAACTTTTCATGTGCAGTTGTCTATGAGCTTTTTTTTTAAATGCCTTGGTTTCCCTACAATTAATATTCTGAATTAGCAGAAACTTTTCTTCTGGAGTGGAACTTTCAATTTTTGTTTCTCAATGAAGATGGGAGAAATTGCGTTACGTTGCTTTTTTTTTTTTTTTAAGTATCTGTGGCAACAGAAGTGCAAACCTCATGGACTGTGTTATTGATGTAATGGTAGATGATTTAAGAGCAAAGGAAATTTCCCAGAAGTCCGTCCAGTGCTTTTAAACTGAACTTTTCAGTACAGTATGCCTACTTTGAAACAAACCAGCACAAGAAATATTCTAAGTGGTTTTGGTATCCGTATCCAGGTGTTTCTGATATATGTATTAGAATATAAAATCTGCATATTCAGCCATCACTAAAGCTGATAAATAGCTGAAACAGCTCTCACATGCACATGGCATACATAGGTGCCTTAGTGAATGAATAATGCAAACCAGAGGTTTCTAGAGTTTTCACTAAAGAAAAGAGGAATGAGGCTTCCTATCAATGTTTAGGGCCTGACTGTTCTTCAACTGAGATCTTCTGTGAAGTTTTATATCTGTGTGAAGTAAGCTTAAGAATTAAAAAAAAAAAAAAAAGCTTCGCTGGAATTTACATGGCTCAGGAGGCTGGTAATAGGATGAGTGTCTTTACTTCAGGTCACTGATTTAAATCCCAGTTAGAAATAGCCAGAAGTCATTACAATCTGATGGCGGGTTGGTGACCTATGAAATGAACTGGTGGCGGGAGCCACTGGTTGCCACCAGGACGTGGCTACATATCGCACCAGTGAAGGAAATTTAGTAGCCTGCAATTAGAGAAACCAGAGTTTTTTCTTTTCCTTAAGGAATATCTTGTTTCTCACTGCCCAGCCTGCACTGAACAGTGCACAGTTGAGTTTTATCCATTAATAGGAGATTTTCTTAGAATTACAGTCTCGGTAGCTGATCCTTTAAATCTGCAGAGACAACCAGCTGCAGCCTTTAGGTAGTAATTTCTCCTCTGCCTGGCTTTTATCTAGTAAATATTTGCCTTTTTTTATGCATATGGTGATTTCTCCAGGCTTTTCCTGTCATCACTGAGGAAGCAGCCTCTCTTTACCCTCTCCCATGCTTTATTTCACTTTGTCAAAAAAAAAAAAAGGATCACTGTCCCTGTGAATGTGTTATTGAAAATATTTATGTACGTATAGTTGGAGTCTAATATAAAATAGCTGTTGACTGATGGACCCCATAATTTACCCAGTGCCTGTGGAGGCAGAATCTGGAAACATAGTGTATTTATGTGTAATAAATACAGAATTTGTAATTTGACCTTACAGGCAGAGGTTACTGACAGATTATGGGTCTCTCTAATCTGATTCCAAAGTCACATATTATGGATGACATTTTCCTTTCATGACACCTCTGGCATTGTGTGAAGCACCAAATTTGAAGAGAATAAGCTTATTTGAGCTTTATTATTTTTTAATTTGATACATTTTCTTAAAAATAACACCAGGCAGAGAAAAGATGGGGGGGGGGGGGGGGGGGGAAAAGAGGCTGGGGATAAGTCTTAACATTTCAAGCTGTTGCCTTTGGAACTTGCCGTGGCCTTGACTGGGGCTCTCAAAATCCAGCGTTCATGCAGTAGTCAGACACATATGCATAAAGTTGCTTCCATGGGAGATCGCAAAAGTGGGGCTGGAGAAAGCATGCTTTTCTTGATATAATAATTGCATATTATGTTTGGGTTTGCATGGGGGAGGCCATTATCAGTATTGGTGTCAATGACGTTTTTTCAGTCATTCCACTGACAGCTGGATCGAATCCCTACTTAGGAATCATGGGTTTAAGGAAAATGATCTACTGTTTTACTAATATTGACCAATATACACCTCAACATTCTTGAGGGAGCACAAGCAATATCTCACTGAGACCCTGTATGTATTCTATCTTCTTGCTCATTAAATACAGAGATAAATTCAACTTTTATCAGACTGACATCGTTGGTACATGTATTTCATCCGTGCCACGTAACCTTATTCAAGACCGGGACCCCTTCAGATGCTGGTTTTCAGTGTGCAGTTTGTATTTTAAGAAGTGCTTATTAAAACAAGGGTATGCTTTGAAAAATGTTAGCAGGGTAGGTTAATTATTTTGTGTAAACAGTGACAAAGGGAAAATAAATTAGTAAGACTGAGTAGCTACCCTTTTATGAATATGGATCTATTACGGAGAGAAAGCATTCTGTATTAGTCAAAGGCATGATTTTTTTAATAAGTCGCAAACAGAATAGGCTTGTAATGTTCCAGGCGAGGTTTCATTTGAAAAATTTGAGAGCAGTGGCAGCGTTGAGACTGATAATCATATTGACCCTAAGGACCAAAAAGGCAATTATAGAGGTTATAGGCAAAGGAACAAAGAACAGTAATAGAGGTCACAGGCAAATGGAAAACCAGACAGTTAGTTTATCTCATGTCTTTATTTACTATGCTGGTTTTACCAGAGCTGGTATAGTATTTCTGTGCTTAGGGTGACCTTGATATTTCTTGCAAAACCAAATTATATTCCATCGTCCTTCACAATGGCAGGTATATGTCCGCATTTTTTGCCATACCTATCTCCACGTGAAAAGGGTCAAACTCATAAGACCTAAGGGTACAGGAGGTCAATACTCACAGAGTCCAAAAGCAAAGCGAGGAGGCTGGGCTGGCTTGCTGGACCTGTGGCCAGGCGAACGTGTTATCGCTCAGGGTGAAAAAACCACCCCGTTGTGCCGGCGCGGGCTGAATTTGCAGAGCAGCCCCGTGGTGGCCCTGGCAGCCTGGTGCTCGGAGGAGGCTTTGCCTGCTTGCGTGGCCTCTGACAGGATGGTGGAAAAAAAAAGTCCATCCTTCCTCCTCTTCCCTTTCCTCGGCTGTTCGCTCGCTCCCTCCTTCATCCAGCGCTTCCCAGTTGTCCCAGCAACAGCCGAGCCTCCTGTGCCCTGGTCCTTGCTGGCACCTGGGGATGCCCAGAGCCAGGAGAAGAGGAGCAGCTTTGCTCTCTCTGCGTTGGTTCTTTCGCCCGTCCCTTCGTGCATGCAGGGGAAGCGTGTGCTGTGTCGTAAACTGATTTTTTTTTCTTTTTTTTTTTTTTTTTTTTGAGGGCTGCAGACTGTGTAACCGCACCCATGCCACATGAAGCAGAAGTGCATGTTTTCGGAGGACTGCCGATGGCTGCGGAGGTGGGGAAATCCCAGATTAGATTTTGGGCTGGCCGCAAAACCCCTGTCTATCATCTGTCCGTCTATCTATCCGGTCATATTCTGAAGGCACAAACATATATTATTAAGGTACAAACAGGTGTTTCATATGATAACAAGGTGCACAAAGCCCTGTTAAACCAGGCCAAGATTGTAAGTAGGGCTCAAATCCTTTTCCTGGCGTTGTCCAGTATATTCTCTATATGAGGGAATTTAAGACAAGGATGTTACAGTCTCAGTGTTTCATGAATATTCAGCTGACTGCTCAAACAGGTTTATGAACCAAAGAGATCATATTGACTATGATTCTAGTCCAGCGCCTTTGTCAGTACTGTGGGGTGATTTCTTAAAAGAAGTGATAAACCAGAAAAGCTGTTGTTTTCAATATAAGCCAGAGAGGAGGATAATTAATTAAATCAGTTGAAAAGCAACTAGAAATAACTTGAACGTTGTCTGAAGGTGGGAAGAATGGATATTACCAAACAATATAGTCAGAACATTAGTCTTAAATGTCCAAGACAAACTGCCATATTTTTCCAACAATTTTGAAGGTATACATACGTTAGGTAATCTTTATACAGTATCTCATTTTTGTAGCTATATTTAAAATTAATATGTCTCAAATAGGTCAAAATTTTGAGGAAGGAAGAAGCCCAAGTTAATGTTTCAACACTTTAAGGAAGAAGAAAGTAAGGCTGAAACCAGAACTCCCCAAACTTAGTCTTATTTTGACTATAATAATCTTCTATTCGAGTAGTACTCGTAATTGTATATAGAGTAAATGGGAACAAGAATATGGAAACGTAATCTTTTTTGCCCCTGCCTATTAAGAATAATATAAAATGGGCCTTCTAGTTTGTTCGTCTTGCAATGGAGCTTTCATTCTTTGTAATAAAAATACTCATTTGAGAGGAATAGCAACTGCAATAGCAACCATCGTATACGAACATAGCGCTGAACTAAACCCTTCTTTGAATTTGTTTGGGAAGTACCTATTTCTCTAGGGTTTCTTGTCCAATATCTGTTAGAAGAACCATAGGCTCTGGAGGGAAAAGTAGCAGAAATAGTTAAAAAAGAACCAGGTCTGTGTCAAGTTACTGATTTGCCAAATAAAAAGGGTGGGTTAAATAGGACCAAAAAAAAAAAAAAAAAAAAAAAAAAGATATAAAGGGAGGTGACAAAGAGGCTCTGGTGTACATATCTAAAAAAAAAAAAAAGAAGTTATGTTAATGGGGTCTCTGGGCTAAGACTTTCCTTGGCTTGATCAAGATGGACACTTGGTAGAAAAGAAGATCAGAGAGGATTTCACTACCCTTTTTCTGGCTTAGGGAAGAAGATAAGGAAAATGCACATAGTTGAGAATCAATTACAAATTGTGTCTTCTTTCTCTAGAGTACGGATGTTGTGAACAACCTTCAGGTGGTTCAAAAGAATGCAGTGCTGGAAAGCTCATGTTTTCCTACCCTGTTGGAATAATACCGGGTTTTGGATTGGTTTGGTTTTTTGGTAAGCAAACTTTTCCAATATATGCATTTCTAAAATAAACTTCCTATGAGTTTGCTGAGTATGTGTCTCTAGACAAGAATATATCCACGTCAAAACAGTTCTTTCATTTGCAAGCTTGTCTGTCTTGGTCTTTAAGTTTACAGGAGCGGACTGACCTAATGATTTGATTCACACTTCTACAAAAGAGAGTAAAGGTGAAATCAGCCTCTGCGTATAGCAGAATAAAACAGAAGGAGAAGCAAAAAATTGCTAGGACAGCAAAACCAATTCTCTGCTAAAAGACCACCTTTTGCTGATCTGCTGCTGTATTGCCCATCTTCCTATACATGGCAACATCCAAAAGCTCATAATCAAGTCAAAACCTTCAGGTGCTCTTGGAAGGTGAGTGGTAGTTCACTTCTCAGGGAAGTGGGGTCAAACACCACCAAATAACGTTTTGTGCAGTCTTGTCTCACAGTAAAAGCAAAGACAGTTACTGTAGCTGGTGTACGCTAACTTTTCTGTGAGTTCCCTCCTGAAGTTTGTCATCTCCTCTGGCATCTATTAAAATAGAAAGAACTGAAACCAGTCCTCCTCTTCTGGGGCGCTCTGTGGTAGTGGTTTAGTGGATCTTTGCATAGTCTGAATTTCTTCTACACAGCCGGGAACAAAGATCAGAAGGAATCATGTGGGTTTTCAAATCCAGCCTCTTGAAAACTGCAGGTAAATGGCCACCGGCTCTTTAGTCTGGAGAAGTCCGCTGATGATGTGCTTTTGGACCTCCCCATTTCCAGGATAACAAAACTTATATAGGAAGTCAAAAAGGCACACGTAGGGTGCGTAATGGGAGCGAGACATAACCAGCACCCCAGCTCTCCGCTGCAGGCTGGGCTGCCCTTCGCGTTGATCTGCACAGTAGGTGCTTACAGCATCTGCGCGGAATTCCGGGCTTTGAGGGTGCCGGTCTTCACATCGCCACGACGGCACTGACGTGTGCTTCAAAATGACCGTTGCCATTAGTGTGGCAACCAAATGGTAAATGTGTGTCACAGCCCCCCAAACCCGCCCAGCTGGTCAACTTCAAGCAATTGTATGTTTTCTTAGTAAATGTAATGGAACCTAAACAAGTTAATGTAAGTAATCCCTCAAAGAGATTAAAACAATCCTGTAAGTGCATTATCTCTGCAGGAAGGTTTCCTGTCCTGTGCAGCCAGTCTTGCTTTCAGGCCCCCATTTATAAAATTAGCTGTACGCTAATTTAATGTGGTGGCGAGGCATAAAATAAATTAAAAGAAGTAACTAGAAGCTAAAGCCGAACAAATTTTGATTTAAAGTGAAGTACAGCTTTTGTTGTTGTTGTTCTCTTTAACAGCAAGGGTGATAGTTGACTTAGTTCTTAAGGGAAGTGGTTGACTGTGTGTCACACAAAGTTTTAGCAAAATGGCAAAACCTTTCTGGAAGTTAGACTTCGGAAGAAAATGGGCAACCAGGATAAATGCAGGAGAAACTAGATTACATTCTCTGTCCAGTTTGACCTTTTATATAATGTTTTAATGACTTTTCTGAGCTTAAAAGTCCTGAATTTATGTCTAGAGTGAATTTCACCAAAGCCTTTCCTCAAGGAGACTTGGGAAGCAGAATAAAAGTCATATGGAGACAGAAAGAGATCAGATATCTGAGACTGAAAGAATTAAGAAGAATGTGGTTGTGCAGTGGGGGAATCAAGGATTTAAAAACTAAACACAGGTAGTTTCGGCTACTTGTCCCTGTTATTTGGGAGCCAGAAGAGACTAGGTCACTGCCATTTGGAAATGTTTAAACGTTGGTACTGTATGGGCAATTTCTTCGCTGTTGTGGCTTTCTTCAAACTAGACGTCAGCACATGGAGCTGCCGGTAGATCCGCACTTGGACCCCTCCTACAGCCACAGCGAAACCTGAATACAAAGGCAAAAAGAAGAATTAAAGATGAACGAATGCTGCGTTAGAATCATTATTCTCATCCTCAGTTCTCCTTGAGTTTAATCCTGTGCCAGGCTTTCCACTATTTTTAAGGGACGAATGTCAGTCAAAATGGAGTATTGTAATCTGGGTCATTCTGTTTGCCCTTTTTTCATATTGGCATGACATTGGCAATAGATTCCCATAATTTTGATGACATTCCAGGATTTATTAAACTGAACAATACTGTGACATAAAGGGCCAAGTATTTCCTGTTGCTAGGGTGCAAGGCATCTGGGACTAAGGATTTAATGTTTATTGGAGGTAGGTGTTGCCCAAAGACCAAAAAGCAGGTCATGATCTGTGTGCAATATTTATCTTTCCACTTACAGAACACAGGTATTGTTATTAGTACGTTTTGTATCACTAAAAATGTTACTGTGTCTCTTGACAGGCCTATGAGCATCCTTAGGAGATGCTTCATTCCCCACTTACTGTAAAATTATGTGAATTCCATCCGTTCTAGATGTGGATTTTTCTGTAATGTTTTTGACTTTTCCAAATAACTTTCTATACTATATGATTTCTATTTCATGTTAATTATCATCAGTTGCTCCCTTCATCTTGCTGCTTCTGTATTCCTTTTTTTACTGTTTAATGCTTGCCTTTACCTGACCAATGAACCACAAAGGGATTTTAACTGAATTTTATTGTCTTGACTGCAGATGGCCTTTTATCCATCAAATAAACTCTTCTATAAGACACAGTAACTTTTGTTGAACTGTTTCTGATATTTTTGCCCTTTTGATCAATTTTTCTAATTTTTCTCATCCTCGCTCACCTCTTCAGCTACATATTATCAGCTGTGAGTGTTTTCTGTTTGTGTATGTTGAATGTAATCAGGTCACAATTATGGGACCCTAGGCAACTGGTGGCCTCTCATCCAACAATTAGTTAATCTTTATCACTCATAATGAAGTAATAAGGTAGAGGCATACATTGTTTAAATACAGTTTGTACTAGAGAATTATAACATATGGGGTTTTTTTTTTTCAGACACTTTTGGCCTCAAACTTCCCAGGGCAGGAGGAGAAGTGGATGTGGGTGATCCTATTTACCTGCCCCGCAAACTCCAACTCAGCCAGCAGGCCATGGGGCAAGTCACCATCCTCACAAATTCTCAGCAAGCGATACTGTCCTAGTTTCAGCTGGGATAGAGTTAACTGTCTTCCTAGTAGCCGGTACAGTGCTATGTTTTTGAGTTCAGTACAAGAAGAATGTTGATAACACACTGATGTTTTCAGTTGCTGCTAGTAGTGTTTAGACTAATGTCAAGGATTTTTCAGCTTCTCATGCCCAGCCAGTGAGAAAGCTGGAGGGGCACAAGAAGTTGGCACAGGACACAGCCAGGGCACCTGACCCAAATTGGCCAACGGGGTATTCCATACCATGGGACATCACATCTAGTATCGGAACTGGGAAGTGGGGTGGGGAATCGCCGCTCGGGGACTAGCTGGGTGTCGATCGGCGGGTGGTGAGCAATTGCACTGCGCATCATTTGTACATTCCAATCCTTTCATTAGTGCTGTTGTCATTTTATTAGTGTTATCATTATCATTATTTGTTTCTTCTTTTCTGTTCGATTAAACTGTTCTTATCTCAACCCGTGGGTTTTGCTTCTTTTTCCCGAATTTTCTCCCCCATCCCACTGGGTAGGGGGGAAGTGAGTGAGCGGCTGCGTGGTGCTTAGTTGCTGGCTGGGGTTAAACCACAACAGATACCTTTAGGCAACATGTCTTGGATGTCCCCCAAAACCAAAATCCCATAAAACCAGGAGCTACTCGTACAATTTGTGCTTTTCCAGAAAATGCTGCTAAGAGTAGTACTTTATAAGATGTTTGCTGGTTGTGCCACAATGCACAGCCTTCCACTGGATTTTGGGCTATCTGGGAAAGAGACCCGGCGAAAAACTGCATATAAATTAGCGGAAGAGTGCATTTTGGTTGGAAATTAATGGGCATTACTGAAAGAGTGCATGTGGAAAGCAGAGAAAATAAGGATGGCAGTAATGAAAGGGCCACGGTGCAGTCAATGTTCCTCTTCGCCCTGTGAAACTGAAGTATTAAGAAAACAAAAGTGGGGAGGTGGAAGAAGAAAGATGGATAAAACAACCATGGCAATAGTGTGGATGGAGAGAATAAAAATCTAGGATTGGTGAAAAAGTCAGAAATGGAGGGAGAGGAGGAACAGTCTGTAGGAAATAAGTTAGGAGGAAATTGTAAAAGTGTTACAATAGCTGCTCCAGAGCACACAATGCAGAAGGGCAGAAGAAGAAGGTGAAAGGAATGGTAAAGAAGAAAGACCATAAGGAGGCATTTCACATACCTGGTGTTACACTATGTTATGTATTAGCATTTCACCTCAGAAGCCTAAAATGAAAAACAGCAGCAAAGTACATCACAGCAGAACGTAGCAAGACAATGTTTGAGAGCATCATACATCACATGCAGTGATGGAAGGGCTGGGGGCAGGTTCTCTGGGGCAGGAGGATAAAAAAGGTTGATCCTGGGTGGGGAGATATAAAACGTTTTGAAGAACAAGACTTTGAGGCTGACAGCCTTGGGTAGGAGGGAACGGTTTGAATAAGCCTCAAAACTAGGGAAGATGGGCAGGGGGCAAAGGAGCTGGAAGAAGGACAAGTTGGGCTGCTAGCATGAAATCAGCATGAACTGAAGGGAAATAGGAAGGGACGGAGGTGAGCAGGGGCTGTAGGAGGTGTCAACAGGACACCAAAGGCTAAATAGTGTGCCCTTCCCATCCTGTTTTTCCTTCTGCTAAAAAAACCGCACATCTCAGGATCACGCTCTGTTTTCTGACTTTGAAAAACCAGCACACACACACACACACAAAGGGCGGCAGAGCCGTGTCGTGTCCCGTCCCCCCCCCGGGGCAGCGCCCCGACGTGGGGGTCCCTCTCCGGGCGGATCGCCCCGTTTCCCGCTGCCTTTCCCGCAACGCGGGGCCTTCCACGCTGGGATGTGGGGTGGGCACCAAAAAGTTAGACCCCCGGGTTTTTTTTTTGGGGGGGGGGGGGCCTCTCCCCCGCGCCTTTGTTCGGCGCCGGGGACGGGACCCTCGGCGGGGCCGAGCCGGGCTCTCACCCACCCGCGTCCCGTCCCGTCCCGCGGCCCCACCGCCGCGTACGGGGCCGAGGGGGTGGGAAGGAGGAGGAGGAGGAGGAGGATTGAGGCGGAAGGTGTCTCTCCAGCCTCCCTTCCCTCCCTCCCAAGGTGAGTCGCAGCTCAGCTCCGCGCTTCTTTTGTCTCGGGGCGAGCCCGCCGCGCCCTCCCCCCCCCCGCCCCGCCAAACTTTCGGTGGGGACCTCGGTGCCCCGGGGGGACCGGGGTGGGGGGACACGGGTGCGGGGGAAGCCGCGGTTTCCACCCGGGGCCGCGCCGTGGCTGCTCGGCGGCGGGGTTCCCCGTGGGGGGCGGCGGGAGGGCAGGTGAAGGGGCCGTGGGTGACCCCCCCCCCCCCCCCCCCCCCCGGTCCTCTTTCCCTTTTGGTTTCTTTGGGACGGATGCGGTCGGCCCCATCTTTGCGCTTTACGCAACAGGTAGGGATGCCAGGAGCTGGCCGCGGCGGTGGTGGCAGGGAGCCGCGGCCAGGAGCTTTCGGGGGGGTGGGGGGGCTTTTTTTTTTTTTTTGTTACGGTCTCTGGAAAAGTGCGAAGGGGAGGAGAAGCAACAGCCTTCCCAAATTCCCCTTCAGTTGTTTATTTATGTACTTCCCGTGTCCATGCAAAAAGGGTTCGTTTCGCAACTCCGGAGGTTTTTCTTTTTTTCTTCTTTTTTTTTTTTTTTTTTTTCCTCTCCTTTTCTTTCTTTTAAACTTATTTTTCTTTATGTCCTGCGTTTGCCCGACTCGTTCCGGGAGATCAAACTAACCGAAACCAGATACCCAGAGGCTTGTCCTCACTGACAGTCGGGGGAATCCAAACAAAGAGGTGCATCTACCGGAAATAATGATTTGAGAGATGTTTCTCTCCCTTTCCACCCCCCCCCCCCCCGCCTTGAATTAAATTTTTTTTTTCCTTTTTTTTTTTTTTTTTTTTTTTCCCTGGGAGGTTCAGTTCGAGGGAAGTTTTGCGCTGGAGCCGGGGTCGAGAAGGGATGGAGCAGACGGAAAGTTGCGGCGGTGGGAGGAGGCGCGGGGGGGGGGGGGGGCTGTGCGGGACCCCGGCTGCGCCCGGGCCGCGGGGGGAGCAGGGGAGCGGGGGACCTGCCGCCGCTGCCGGTTCTTTGTCTGCTCGGGCAACTTGAACAAAAGGAGAAAACTCGGATGAACTCTCCATCTCTCCCTCTCCTCTCCCGGGTTATCTCATCTTCGGCAACTTTATCCGGAGAGATTTATCCAACTTTCTCCGAGCTCTCCCGCCGCTTAAAAGCAAACGGCCCCCGCTGTATGGAGGCTCGGGAGGAAATCGGGTTTCACAGTTTTAAAGAAAGGAGAAGGTACGTTTGGACTTGGGGTTTATTGTTCTTTCTCGGCTCCCTGCCCCCCCCCCGCCCCGCAAGCCGCGCTCTGGGCTGGGAGCGGGCCGGGCCAGCTTTTTCTTTGTACTTTTCGGAGCACATGCAGGTATTTTTTGGGGAGGGTAAGGCACTCATTCCGCCCTCGCTGCGGTAATGCAGGCTTGGGGGGGGCATTACTCGGTGTGTGTGGGGGTCTTGCCTCCTCCTTGTGCCTGCTTTGTGTTTTGTTTTAGCGGTTTAATTTATTTCTTTGGCGGGGGGGGGGGGGGGGAGAAGTGGGCTCGGAGAGCTTGCTGGGTCGGGCTGTGTTTTTAAAGAGTTGGGACAGAGGAAAGCTGAAGACGGGGAAAAACTTCTTGGGACTGTAGGGAGTCCTGGGGGCCTTGGCCAAGGACGGGGGGGGGGGGGGGCTGTGGGGCTGGGCAAGGCAGGGCCCAGCAGGGGCAAGGAGGGGGCTTCACTGGGGGGGGACACACACACCACTGAGGGTGACACTTTGCTGCTGTGGGACCATCCCAGGGGAGCAAGGTGCGCAGAAGTGCCCGAGGGACAATTTTAGGAGGGGAGGGACCAGAGGGAGGACTTTGTTCTTCCAAATGCGTTGATCGTAGCGGAGGGGGCGAGTGGGAAGGGTCAGTCCAGGCTGGCCCTTCCTCGGCTGGTCTTCCCCTGCACACTGCAGTCCGCTTCGTCCCTTTGAGAAAGCCATAGTCGCCTTGGGTTTTGTTCCATTCTTGCTGGTATTTGCGCTTTCTAGAGCAAGCACCGCAACTTCAGAAAACTTACTCGTGTGCTTTTTGTACTTTTCTTAATTATCTTGCCTAATTTAGTGTCTTGTTATTTCCCCTTCCATTTTCCTACGCTATGTAACAACCACCGCTTTTCCTCTTTTTTCGTCCCAGTCCACTACTTTACCTTTCCCATGTTATTTTCTTCTCCTAATCTGCCAATTGTCCCTCTCCCTCCTTAGAGCTATCCGTTTCAGAATTTCTGAAGTCTCTACTTTTCCACTTTCTATTGTCACTCATTCCCCTTCTTCCTGGTCCCTTTCCACCTATTCTTCTACCTATATGCTTGCTTGCATTCCCCATGAAAAGCTTCTTTCACTAGGATCTTTCTTTTTATGCATGCGTAGATACACTCAGGTTTCTCCTGATGTGAAGCAAACATAAAAACTTCTCGTTCCCTCTTCTAAAATTATTCTTCTGTGGTCTGCCCTACATGCACGTTACTCAGGTATGCAGACAGAGCTTCTAGCAAAAATTCTCGTGCATCCACCAATTTTCACCTTCTCCTTTCTTCTTGTCTTAATCTCTGTGCACATGTATCTTCCAGCCTCTAAAAGCTGCTTCTAGTTCCTCTCCCTTGTCCTTGGTGTGGAAGTTCATTCTTTGCCCTTTCCCCCACTCCAGCTTGGCAGACCCGACGCTGTTCTTCACGTCATTATTCCCTCCTGTGCAGAGTACTCAAACTTTTCTCTCCATTCCTCATATTCCCCTTCCCAAACTAAGCAAAAATTTGCTGTTGGTACTGCTGAAGGAATGGCACGGCAGGACTCCCGGTGTAGACAGGCATGGGTTTGGCTGCTTTGGCTTGCTCCTTGCTGGCCCAAGAGTCAGCACTGGTGCTCGCTGGCCAAGCCCCGGCTGCAGTAGCACATCTGCTGGTGGAGGTGCCGTGGGGGGACACTGAGCTGTGGCTAAGGTGGGACAAAACATCACCATTAAGTGCTCTCCTCCGCCATCCCGGTATGTTTCCTTCAAAAGGGTTGATGAGTTTTGTTTTTGCTTCTTGGGGCTTTTTTATTGAGGTACTCTTTTCATGAGTTTTGAAATACCTGCCGGGGCAGTTGAAGAGCCTTCATATTACCTTCTTTTCCTGTCGCTTCAGTGCTTTCTGTAATGTAAGACTGTACAACTTGTAGAGAAATATGAAAGCCTTTTTCGTAACGCATTGAAAGTACAAGGGTGACAGCATCCAGCTCGATTCTGCTGTTACACTCCAGCCTGGTGATGTTTTTAAAGTGAAATGCCGTCACCAGGCTTTGGGTTTAGGATGTGTCTAAAACTGTGAAGAAATACGGGTTTGAAATTATTGAGAAGAATGTAACTTTATATTTGTATGTTAGTCCCTGAGTGGTGCGGCAGCGTCACTATGCTGAACTAACACTTCTTCCTCTTATTCGAACAGGTCAAAACATGCTCATCGGGGAAAATGGGATGGTTGCCAAAATGCCGGTCTGTGATGGGTGCCATATTGCATTATTCTTTGAGTGGTGGAATACAGCTTGGGATTCTTCAAGGGTGGTTAGTGTGGTACAAACTGTACCGTACAGCTGCTGAAGGTCTTAACCATTTGGATTCATACATAACTTAATGGGCTTCTGGAAGAAGTGGAAGAGCCTCTTGACGAAACTTGAGGATATTGTGGAAGGTGCTGCTGAGACCCTTTTGGATTATGTCAGCATCTGACATCAAGGTCCTGCAGCTGGTGAAAGGTATGCTTCTCCCCTCTTGCAAAAATACGGTGTCTCGTACATCAAAATACTAAGCGCATCGTCTTTGTTTTAAACAAACTTGCTTTGTAACCTTTTATTGTTTTTGTCTTTGCCTTGCTGCTGACGCCTACCAATAGTTTTGAGTGGTGTAATCTGACAGAAATGCCTTACTAATGGTTTGGCAATGTTTATATCTTAAATGTAGAAGGAAAAACTGAACATGAAAATATTTTTCTTTTCAGAGTGAACTGATATTTTCAAGGTAATGACTTCATTGGGTCTAGGAGTGCTTACCAGCTCTAGAAAATCAGACTAGTTAACTTTACAAAAAATAAGTTAAAAAAAATTTAAAGAAAGCATTTTCCACAATTACGATCTTCCAAATAGCCAACTTTGTTTAAAGACATGTTACTATTTTGAGTTGAACTCAAGCAAACAACCTTCTATTTTTTAACCTCTCTTCTTCCACATAGCAACAAAAATCTTATGGATGGCTTGTATGGGGGAGAGAGCAAATAGAAGTATTTCACTTAAAAATTCAAGGGATTCTTTTGTTTCATATGTTTTTAAAGTTTTGATTTAAGGCTTCTTGTGGAGCGTGTTTGCATCCTGAATGTCAGAGTACTGTGAAAGTCTATTGAATGCAGACAGCGTTCAGTTTTCTTGTTACTGTATGAGATAACCGATGTACAAAAATGAAATGAAAACTAGTGGAGAGAACAAGCTGTTCAAGAGTTATTAATGAATAACAAATTATTCTTGAATCGAGATTAAGTGTTAATCCAATGGTGAGGAAATCATTGAGCCCCTTAGTGAACTATGAAAATTGCAAAGCACATTTTACAACTATTTAAAATCTGATCCTTTTATACCTGTTTTTTGCACTTCTTATTTGTAGCTGAAAATGAATGACATGAAAATAGTTGGTTTTGCTGCATATTTCAGCTCATCTGATTGGTTCCAGCCTATACCATATGTAGGGCAGGCAAGTATTCATAATCTTAAGAAAAGTGCTGAGCTGGCTGGCCTACTTTAGAGCAAAATAGAAATCTGAAAGAATAATCACTTGTTATCCTTTCCAGTTGTAAACAGAGATACAAGAAGCAATATGGTCCTAATTTCCTGGTTCTGACTGTTATTTAATAACAGTCTTGATTATGAGGATAAGCTTTTTGTTACGTACTGAACGCAATTAATGTACATTTAATTTCCATTCTTAGTATTGTTCTGCACTTATACTTTTTTGAACTTTGCATGACTTAAGTTAGCCATATGAAAGTCTTTATTTTGAAGTCTCAGAAAAGGAAAGTCTTAGGCTGTTTGTGGAAAGAGGAAAAAAAGAATAATAAATGGATCGTGCTGGATAAAAATATTTAGAGCTGCTATCTAGTGTCATCTTGGAAAAGAAGCCCAGTCATTACGTTTCTGCGTTTAAAGGAAACCAAAACTGCAATCCTTTTTCCTTTCTGTGCAGATTTTCTTCTTGTTCGGTTTCTTCTCAGGCACTTGCCACTCTTTAGGAAAACTAAACTGGGCAGAAAAGGTACACTTCATTTATTTGCATGAAAGTCATTCATTTTCATCAACACTGAAAACTGAAGTGCATTTTTACTTAATGTAAATAGAAGCAAGTCCTTATCTTGGCTTAATCTGAGAGTTCGTGTCATCATTGCTGTAGGATTCAGGATATATTACGTAAATTATAGATATATTTGTGTCTGTTTATACCTGGAACATTTCAAACCTTACTAACTTGGTGACAAAACCACTAAGCTTTAAAGAGGGGGAAGGCGATTCATCTGTCTTCAAATTTATTTGGACTATTTCCAACAAAATGAAAAAAAGCATTCGCATGTTTGGAGATCAGATCTGCAGCGAGAGGAAAAGTAGGGCCGGCTAGGAAAAGTTTAGCGCAGCAGTTCCCAGCTGGTAGGCGTGCTGCGCAGTCGGAGCCGAGACCCTCGCGGGGTTCGCACAGAGACAGGCGAAACGCTTTTTTTTGCAGGCCCCGGCTGGGATGTCCCCGTACCTTTCTCCTGCGAGCAATCCCAGCAAAAAGGGGGCAGGAACAGCAGGGGACGGAGGGAGGTTGTGGGGAAGGAGCAGCACTTGGGCACTGGGAGGGCGATGGGGAGCACCCGCCTTAACTGGGGCTGGAAGCAGCCCTGGTCCTTTCGGCGGGGGCTGGCCGTGAGGAGTTTGGGAGCTGCTGCTCGAGAGGGAGGTTTCAGGTATGTGAGCCCCGATGCTGTGGCTCTAAAGCGTGCGAAAATGGTTGTTCCTGTGGTTTGTGTCTGGTTACGGTTGGGGCTATGGCTTGCTTTGCTTGTGACCGTCCTGGAAGGTGATGGAAGTCCTCGTGGGTGTCCTGGGCTCTGAGCTCCCCCTCGCAAGCCTGCCCTGGGATGTGGGGTCGTTCAGCTGGCAGAACTTACACCTAAACCAAATCCAGGCAGTCCGAGCAGCGGTTCCTCCTTTGAACTGTGCTCGCGGTTAAGAAAGTCTTCTAGCCAACCTCTTTTGTCGCATGAGAAAGCGTCTTGCTCCGTGTAACTGGGGTGAGAGTAACCCTGGGCCGGGCATGTCTCAGGCCAACGGAGCACAAGTGCAGAAGGGATTTAACAGGCTGCAAGAAGTGCTTTTACAGCATGGTGGGGGTAAGTGAATTGCAGTGTCGGAGTGGTGCGTTGTGAGGAACGGGCAGAGGAGAAAAGGGCAGGTTTGGCAACTTGTGGATTTTTAGGTAGCAGAGGGAAGGGGTGGTATGTGGAGTAACTTCCTATCAACAAACTTCTAGGAAGGTAGAAAGGAAAAGGACTTTATTTCTTTTACTGTTCCTTTCCTTTAGTCGAAGTGGCTTTTTTTGGGGGGGGGGGGGGAGGGTGTGAATTCCAGAATTCCCAAGTGAGGTAGATATTTCTGTAGACCTGCATGTGCCCCGCTGGTTCCTGATACCGAGTGGGGCCGGGGCGCTCTCCTGAGGGCCTGCTGCCTTCCACCCCTCCGGCGGGAGACCCCGCTCCTGGCCGCGCAGGACCAAGGAGCTCCCTTCTTTGGAGGCTTTACCAGAGCATCCTCCTTGGGATGCAGAAATACAGTTTGGCTCCTGAGTAGAATTTTGGGAGAAAGCTTTTGGAAATACGATTGTTAGTCCCTGAACGGGCTCCCAAACGGTCCAAAGAGTATTGTGCAATTATGAGGAGGATGGCGTGGTACGTAGTGACTTTGCGCTCCTCACTGGGAAGGTGAGGTAGAAGCTGTAGGACAGGGCGTATTTCCAGAATGGAGCTGGCTTTGTAGCTTTGGTTCCATAGAAAATGATATTGATACATGTCTGTGTGTTTGGTTTTCTGGTTTTTTTTTTTTTCCTCCACTTTATTTTGCTCAATGCTGGTTGAATCTCATGTGCTTAATCATATAGCTTCATATAGTAGAAATCATAATAGCAAATATGACGTTTTCTTTTTTTATTTCTCTGCTTTCACTTATTTGTCACCATATCAGGTAACTTGAGGTACAATACTCTCACAGAATCAGTATAAGCATTGGAGTATGGTTTGTTTCTTTTTAGCTTGTGTGAGCAAATTTTGTGAGAGAGGTAAAAGCAACTTGACCAAGGCTGGAAGGAAAGAGCTGCCGCTTGAAATCTGGGAGTGGTGGTGGTGGGGCTTACACCCCCCCATTTTACTACAGTTATGATTGGGAAATACTTGCATGGAAACTTATAATGAAAAGGAAGCTTCCAACATGTGAGCTGCTTTCTGTAAAATGCTATCAGTTATGTCAGGACAGAGGCATATGGTGTCTGGAACGGTGTTCTTTCTCTTGATTGGATTTATTTTATGTAGCAAGAAGCTTTCCAGCTCACTAACGGATTCAATTTTGATTTTTTTTTTTTTTTTTAACTTGCTTTGTCATAACATGAATTTCATCACAAACTATTTGTGAAGCCTGACGTAGGGTGCTGTTGTGCTCGATACCTTGACCTTTCCTTGATTAAAATGCATACACGTATTTGGGTTTGGTAGCGGGAAATAGATGAGCTGGGGGGATTAGGAATATTTTAACACAAATTTAATTGTGGTCTTTGTGTGAGGACAGGGATGGTACTTCCCCTGAAAGGTTATTAGACTACTGCAAGTGTGGATTCTGTATTCGTATCTATGAATATTGTAGATTAGTAAAAACACAGTGCGTTTAATTCTGTACAAAGAAGAAAAAAGAGAAAAATGCTGGTACCTAATCTGGATGGGCATGCTCCTGCTAAAGCATTTTGTACATGAAATGACTTGCCTTACGTCCTGCACGGGGAGATGAGTGTGGTGTTGCTCTGGATGTCGGCATTACTTCTCCTTCGGAGATAAGAGAGCAGTGAATTAGAACCACGAATGTTTGCACGGGATTCCTCGCAGGCATGGGAGGCGGGTGGGCGTGCAGGGGAAGGCACGGGGTTGTCCTAAAACGTAGTAAGTGGGCGATGGGAGCGGGTATTCTGGGCTGATGAGGATGGAGTCTGACATGATTGTGAGCCAGTGACGATGGGTGAGGAAAGGAAGTGGTGAGCTATCTTGAAAATGAGGGCTAGTTGCTAGTGATTGATGCGATAGGGAAAGGAGAGGTGGATTTTGTGGGAACGGATGAGCAGCTGTTTGTCATAATTTATGTGTCTGGAGGCCTGTGCCATCAGAGCATTTCTAATGGGAAAATGCAGTGAAATCTTTAAATGGCCCTAGCGTAGGTTATAAATATCTCGGGGATCGGCAGTATTGGCTTCTCTTTGGTGTATGACAATATTGTTTCTGTTTAATGCTGTACAAGGAAACAAAGTTAACTTTAGCTTTGCATGTTTTGAATTAAACTTGCTGCCAACATAACTGCAGCCTTCAGCTGAGGATACAAGTTAGCTGCTTCTGTTTGGCTTTGCAGTACTGTGCGAGGCAAAAATTCATTTAGGTAAGTGGTTCAGGAATTGCATATGTTGTTTTGAGATTCTCTCGGAGGTGAGACTTTGTGTGGTTGCTCATTTAAGTTATCTTTCAGAATCTGCAAATGGGGTTTTGGTTGGTATCAATGTTGCTCTGTGCATATGCTCTGAAAATAATAAAAGTTGTGATGGCTCCAGAATACCTAAGAAGGTACCCTAGATTACGCTGCAAACACTGAGGTGTATCTAAGCAACTCGCTGCTTTTGTGCACGTTGGTGTAGTGCCACACAGGGCGTTAATTTAGACCTGTAAGCTACTTTAACTGTATAATGGTGCTACTGGACTTGATCTGTTAATTGTTGCTGCTGAGCTTGCGTACGACGTGGCTTCAGCTCTGCTGGTGCTGGAGCTCGCCTGGGCTGGTGGTAGCTCGGGGGATCTTCCCTGGGCTCCCCGGTGGGGTGTGAACACGGGCTCAGTTGTGCTTCGTAGAGAGGCTGGGTTTTAAAGGCTTTAGGCTTCAAGTGTTGGAAATTGCGAGGGTGTTGGAAGAGACGCTCTTCCCCTTACAGAAGGTGCGTAGTCTTGGTAAAAAAACAGAAGATAAGGTAGATGATGAAAGGTGTGCTATCTCTGGGGCTTAAGTTTGCCATATTCAGAGTTTTATGATGCAATATAGGCTGTAGCTGTATTCATTTGAGCTCCTGGACTGGACCTGTGGAGCATGTTTAGGCATGGGTCCTTACTGGAAAACAGACATTGGAAGGAAGGGTGGTTCTGGTTTACAACTTCATGTTTTCGGTGCCTTGCTTTTTTTGTTTATTGAAGTCCATTGCACTTGCAAAAGAATGAATGAAAGAAACATAATTCTAAACCCAGGAGCTTGTTCTTCATCATGTAGGTATCTTTCAGCTTCAGGATTTGTATACGTTATTTTTTATAGTCTTAAATCTATGCATTATGTAGCTTTATCTGTTTAAAGCTTTCCTTCTGTGTGTGGTTAAAATCTGTGTCCTAGATCATGGCTTGGTTTATCAGATTTGGATTAACTGCGATTTCTTCTTTTCAAATAGCTTCTTTTCCCATGGTATCAACACCTGGTACTTGAATATTCATCACCCATCTTCGGGAGACTTTGATGCATGAGCATTTCTAGCCTAATTTAGTTGACTATTTCAATGTGTTGTGAAAAACTTTGTTTAAATTGAGAGAAAAGTTGAGTGATTATTGCTTTTAGAGCATAAATGGGAGCACAGCTTGCAAAAACAAATTAGCTGTCCCTGTAAAAATCTATATTGTCAACTTAGTTACTCTCCATACATCAGCTGTGGGAGTTAGCTAGAGAGGGTTTGATGTATATCTCCTGTGGGAATTCCAGCACTTGGGCAGTGGAGGAAGGGGGCTATTAACCTGGTATATGTTCATGACAGCAGTTCACCTAGAAATAGGACTGAAAAGGAAGTTTTAAAGGTACAATAAGAGAAAGTTGCTCCCTCTCCCCAAAGAAATGAACAATTTTCTTAATGTCTGTTGAGATTGGTTTTGGACCACAGGATGCCTCTAGATGTGAGATTAATTAGGTGCTCGTTTATTTTAAATCTTTTCTTTAAACTCATACCTTCCTTGTATGCATTTTAGTGCATAGTAGCTTAAAACTAATACCTGAAATGTTTTCATCAGCCAATTTGAGTTACCCAGTGCACTATTTTCCTGTTTAGCCACCAACATTTGAGCTGCTGTGTCTAAATCCAGTCATCCAGGTCAATTTTCAGCAGAGTGAAATAATAGTTGCTATTGACTTCAGTCATGATACGGACCACTGGTTTTTTTGGGAAAGCAAGTCAGACACCAGAGCCTCTGTGTGTGTGTGTGTATACACGTACATTACATGCTTATGTTTTAGACACAAATATATACATACAGACATGTACACATGCACACCATACAGTCCAAAACCAAAGGTGTGGTACCCGAGGCAGCTTCATGAAGGGGACAAGTGGTTTTTCCCCTGTTTGAAACAGTGTCTCGTGCATTCCCAAACCTTGCTTCTATTGCCTTATGTCGGTGGTCTTCTATGCTGTGTTCCCTTTTTGTTTTGTTTTTTAGGTACTCAAAATGAAAGACACTCCCTGTTCCAATTTACCAGTTTGTTTCTTAAAATACATCCTGCATGTAAATTGTGATCGGTCAAAAAATGTATAATTGAAAAGTGTCTATTGAATTAGTAGTGACCAGGCATATACTGAAAGAATTCACTGTAATCGGTTGTAAAACACTTTACCTCAATCTCAGGCATACTGCTCACTCCTCTTCCCCCCCAAAAAGACACCACTGAAAAGCAGCAGGGCATATCTGAAGTGGAGCTATGACAAGCGCTAAAAAAAAAAAAGAGTTTTTTCAACTGGTAATCGATCTGGCTTAACTTTTTAATGTGTGTATGTATATTGTATATATGTATGTACACACCCATGTATGTTGGTTTGATGGAATTCATTGCTTTAATTTATGCACAGTGTAATAGTTGTAATACTTTTTTTTAATATCTGGTTTTAACATCATCAGTAAGAATTGTTGTGAGTACCACCAAAACTATGTGTGGAATGTTACTTGTTGTGGACTTCATGCAGGGTAGATGTATTAATGGCTCTCTTTTGAGACAAGTGAAAGGATGTTTGCAGAGGAAGACCAGAACTGTTTGCAGATTGATTTCTTTGCATTTGCAAATGCAAAGAAATCAATCAACCGCTTTGACCTTGGGTTGTGTGTTGCAGTAGAAATAGTTTTTGCCCTGAACGCTGTTGCAAAAGGCAGTAAGTTAAGATATGACGGATCAGAGCAAGAGTAGGACAGAAAAGAGGCAGAATAAGAATTCTTGTGTGTTTGCGATTTGTCGCCCAGGGTTATGTATCTTGAGCCTTTTCTTAAAGTGTTGGTACAGTCCTGCGTAGCATAGTTGGGCTGTCCAATATCTGTGTAGGAGACCATATTCTAGGCATTGAAAAATGTCTACAGCGTTATTAAAAATAAACATTTGCAGACACACTATAGTCCGGTAGATAGTTTCTGAACATGAAGGGGAGGGGAGCTCTCTGGTTTGTTGCTCTGCTAGATCAGAAATGGTGTACCTGAGTGATTTTTGCTAAATTAAAGCAGTGTGTATTCTAGGCTTCTCATTGCTTAGTGTGACTAGTGCTGTGCAAACGCCCCAGGAATTGCCAGGAGCCATTTTGCATGTAACATTTTCCCTTGTTTTCTACCGTGGGCAGTGGTCTATGGCCACGTATTTGTGTAAGAGGAGTAGGGTGTCTTTATTCTTTTTTTTTTTTTTTTTTTTTTTTTTTTTTTTTTTTTTTTCCCGAATGCTTCCAAGCTGAAGAGAGCTACGAAGTAGCTGCTCTTTCAGGTCAGTGCCTGGATTAACTTCTTGGCAGAAACTTGTTATTGATCTTATACTGCCATCACCACAAAACACTGTAAGTGAAATGGGGTATCTCTAGTTCTGCTTAGGTAAGATCAGTTTCTTCTACAAAAAACAAAAAGAGAATCTCTTTGGAGAGGCAGGGGTTGAATGTGGTATAATAACCACTTGCTAGAAAGATATGTGATAGGAGTTAGCTTTTGAGGGAGATGCAGCCGCTTAGCCTGTCTCTATAAAGAGAACCAGGGTGCGCTCATTGGAAGAATATTGGCACATCTGTTGGACAACAAATGTTGTTGTACGTATTCTTAATGAATTTTGACTTAATCTACCTCTTGTCTTGGTGTTCAAAGATGAGAAATGCAGAGTCTGAGGAAGATTGCCATGAACAATTGATGCATGCATTTGGGTGTAGGGCCATACTTGCTGTATAGCAGAGCTGGCAAAATCTATAGGCATTACTGGCTGTCTTATTTTTGTTTTTCCAAGTGGGAAGGGGAACAAACAATTCATTAAGCATAGTAGAATATTTAATTTTTCTTACAATTTTTGTATGGTCCTTGTCCTACCTTGGTTCTCCAATTCTTGGATTTAGAATTGCTACGCTAGCTGCACATACCTTATTAATTATGCTGAAATTGTAATAAGTAGAAATTGTATTTGAAAAAATTCAGCATAAGAATTCTGAATAGGTTAATATTAATTTTAAAATGAAATCTCATACTTCAAGGGTCAGAGTCTTTCGTCTGAGGAGAATTATCAGTATAGAAGCTCTCTGGATCTTTAACTGAAATGGTCTCTAATTTATGCTTGATTCTTCTGCTAGGTTAATGTTAATTAGTTTAACATATCACTCCTAAAAAATGTCATAGTTGAGTCATTGTGTAGGTAACAAATCTTGCACTGGCTAGCAATGAAGAAATATTACCTCTATTAAAATCCACACTTAAACCGTGGGAGTCAGTAAGGACTCGTGACATTTTGCAGTCATCCAGCTTAATGCATTTTAATGCCTTCAGTGGTGTGAGGTTTTTTCTTGGGGGGCTGTGTGGGGGATAAGCAAGTAAGGCAGAGCTTTCAGATTATGCAGTGCAGTAGATAGTGTAACCCGTGCCAAGTGAGAAACCTGGTAGAAATGCTGGCTCAGGCGGAGGTTAGGGCTGGATACTGTAACACTGAGTTAACCTTAAAAAAAAAAAAAAAAAAAAAAAAAAAAATCTGTCTGGTGTTGGTTTACCTAAAGAAAGCGTACATAAGCAGTAATAAAAAAGTTCAAATCTGCTTAGATTCAGAACCCAAGTAATTTGTTATTAACACCACAGCTAAACATTTACAAATATGCGTGCTTTGTAATTAGCTTAGTAGTTTTGTCCATCTCTGCCCTGAGAGAAGCATTAGAACTGGGCCTGTACTGGAAGGCAAATTTCAGTCATAACTGTGGAGTGGTTAGTGTGACTCCTTAATCCTTTTTTTTTTTTTCAAAATAATCCCCCAGCCTCCCAGAGGAGGTGATGGTGTGGTGCTGCCAAAACAGCTGTGAGCCTGTGCTGATTCCTGGCGTCCTGTTCTGCTGTTATGGGAATTCCAGGGTATGGGACTGGCAAGGCAAGTTAGTCTGATCAAACCTTTAACCAAAAGATGCTGCCCACATTTATTTATTTATTTAAACCATCAGCATCTGAATGGTAACAAGCAATTGAATTGGTGTTTGAGTGCCGCTGCTTTCTCTGCCTGAGGAAGCCTGAGTGAGTGGAAGGTCTCGAGTCAGTGGAGTTTCACTTGAACAGCACGGGCAGGCATGGTCAAGAGACAAGGGCTGTGCATCAGAAATGTTAATTTGAAAATGTTTAAACCTCCTCCGTTGCTAAAGGCCATAAGCACTTACATGGCACCGGAGCAAGGCAGTCCCTCCAGTATGTGGCAGAGAATGTCTGAACCTCTGGAGGGCACCTACCAGTGCATCTCAGAACTCATAAACTAACCAAACAGATGTATTTGCTTGCAAAGTGTGTGTTTGTTTCCCTGTGAAGCAGAAAACCATAGCTTTGTGGCCAGGTAAATGTGATGAGGTTGATGTGGAAAAAGAAGGGTTACCACGTTGTAATAAAATGCAAGCAAACAGCCAACATGTTCTATCATCTCACAGTCTGAACATCGGAAGAAAGTAGGTTACCTCGTTAATCTTTGTAAGTATCCTGCTAAATTCAGTGTTTCAGATCAGAGAAACGGCTGCTTTGCAGCAGGTGGAGCTGGCAGAAGAACAGGAGTGTTCTTCTGCTTCCTTTCAAATTGTGGGAGCATTTAAGCTCCTTTGGACTATTTTTACTTCTGTCCCCCAGTAAAAAGCGGAGCTGGTGATTATTTGTTTTGGTATGAAGATTCAGTGAGGTTTTGTTCATAAAAATGTACCTTTCTTGGACGTTCTGCCTTACTGCTCGTAGCACTTTTGTATTTGTTGAGTGTCTCGGTGTAGTTAGGTGTGATATAAGACAACTATCCCTTTGAAGTGGTTACAATCTTCAATGTGTCACGCTGATCTGCTAATGAGATACAAACACAATAGTGGGTAACTATGAACATTAGGTTTTCCTTTAACTGAAGAAGACCTCTTTCTATGAACAGGGTGGTCTTAAGGTGCTGTTCTCCTGAGATGGTTTTAATTTTTGCTCCCTTAGCCATTTGCTCGTTCATTTGCAATTATAAATTCTGGTTACCACAAGAGTTGAAAAATTGTAGCAAATGAGTGACTTCTTTCTGAATTTGCTTCTCACCTCGGATTTGCATTAAGCTTTCAGACTTCCTTTAATTTTAAGCATGAAAACTGAATATATTACAGTAATTTTATTAACATCAAAAGGCTTCAAATTGTTCACGTGTAGCTCTTAAAATTTATAAAGCAGCAGTTTAAGACTTTGAAATTCTTAACAGATGCTCAGCTATGTTCTCAGTATTTGAGCTTAAAGCAGAAAGAATTTAACTCAATTATAATAATGTAAACCTTTCCCCTTTGCTTTGCATAATTAAATATTTTAATTTACATAGCACAGAAGTTTAACATTCCAAACAGGGTAGATAAGCAGAAGAAAAAGGCATACAAAGATGCATCTTTGATGCATGCAGAGTAGTAATGCACTTGCTGGTAATCTTACTGCACTTATTATTAACAACTTTAACTAGAAATCCATATGCAAATTCCTGTGAATAAGGATTGTATTTAATGTGTGATTATTATTATTTTTTTTTTTTTTTAATTGGGTCCATCTCCTGAAATAGTAAAGCACATTAGAACTGGGGCAGGAATACAGTAACCTTGATATCTTCTTTTACTCCTTGTTTTAACATATTAATTAGTGGAGCAGGTCTGGGGAAAATTAAGGTTTCCCTTTATTTGTTTGGCCAACTTATGTAGATGGAGGAGATGGCTTGAGTGTGCCTGTGTGGAAATCTGTGATCCTGTATGTCTCTGATTTACAACTGGTGTTGGAAAAACTATACTAGAGGTGGTTATTACGATCACCTTGAGTAATGCTGTGTATCAGATTCACCAGCCTGCTGTCAGAGTATTATCTCTGTGGTATAATGTGAAGCACCAGGTGTTTTGAGGGCTACAGAATAGACCCAAGATCTGCAAATAAACAGCTGCACTTCTTTAAACTACTGCTGTTTGTCATGTCCATATCAGCAAAATGTATCGGACTGAAGTGAATCTTTGCTATGTTTCTGAAGAAATTTAGTGTGACTTTTGTTGGCTAGTTTAATGTCACACTTGAATCTTCTTGGAAGTGGGAGGATCAGTCATGTTCTCCTGTAATAAAATGAAACACTTCTGATTCTTATGTTTCTGAGTTCTTAAATTATGTAATACATCACAGATTACACCAAACAACATGTGATTAAATATAAGTGTGTAAAATAAGATAAAAAAGCTTTTCTTTTTCTTTTCTTTTTTTTTTTTTTTTGTAGTGCCTTTTTGTTTGCTTACCTTGTGAAGTTTGAGGATATGTGTCTTGGTTTGGTTGAATGTCATACATTGAAACATTTTGGAGGTATTTTTTCTTTACATTTATTACATGCTTCAAATCTCAAATTCTTAGTGCCAATATGTAGAATACATACAAAAATGTTATACATTAGAATTAAGAGAGGATGGATTTTTAGACAAAGCTAAGATTACTAATGCTATTTTCAGCATATGGATTTTATGGCATATATCAAAATACAAAATAAAGTGGAAATCCAAGCAAAAGGGAGAGCAACTGTATGGGTTTATATGCATGTGTTGCGGGAAGGGGGAACTTAAAGGAAGTCAGTGTGTTTATCTTTCACCTTTTATTCATATTTCCTGCAGGGATCCTTAATTGGTGAGCTTTGGGGAATTGTTTCAGTAGTACTTACCTTTCTGGGGTTTTCTGTCAATTGTTTGGGTTTCTTCCATTTGCACATAGATTTTTCTAGTGCACTATAGAAAGCTTTGTCATCTTTTTTGCCTTGTTTGAAGGGAGTGAAGATAAGAGAGCAGGATGTAGGTGAAAAAGAATGAGAATTTAAATTCCAGTGTAGCAAAATTTCATGTCCCAAAGCTTCTTCTGATAGACATCCTTTTAATATAACGAGAGTGGCTGTTTGCTAAATACAATCCAAGAGTGTAGGTTACTTGCTTAAAGAACAATTGAAGTTACAAGGATCTCGTTAACTTTGATGTTCGTATAATCCCAGAAGCCTGTAACGATACCTCTACTCTTGTTTTCTCTTGCCTCTAACATTGGTTATTGGGGAGCGCTTACATGTTCTAAAGAAGTCTTTGGGACCTCTGAGCACCTTAAAGATAACTTCTATCGGTAGAAATGCAACTGGAGACTGTGTGGTGTTCTCTTAGTTTTCATTATTGTTCTTTTTGCTTTAGCTGTTAGGTATTTTGCCAGTTCTCTGTTGCATTCTTGCTTTATTACGCTTGCTCTACATATCTGAAGGGTCATGAGACGTTTGCATTATGAAGCAGCTACTTAGCTCAGGAACTTGTAGTATTCTCTAGATTTTTGAGAGGTTTTGATGCTTAGGAGAAAAATGGTGGTTTTTTGGTTTATAGCAAGTTAAGTGTAGCGAATGTATTGGAGAAGTGTCAGTATTGTAGTCAGATAAGTTATTTTTGTATATGAGGAGTAAATATGGTTCTGTGGGTTTGGTTTCCTAACTGGATGTCTTAGGTGTGTTTCTCTCCAGTTGGTTTTCTGTGTTATCATATTCTCTCTGGCTCTGTTTCTGTTCATTTACAACTGGATTTTACTATACTGAGGCCTCTGAGGTGAGATAGGGGATTGTTTCAGCATAGAGTCAGGCATTTATCTAACTCTCTGTGTGTCTGAGGTAGGATTTGGTTTCTTTTGGAGGTAAGAATCCAGTGCAGAGAACTGTATGTAGAAGATGGGGAAATACCTTTCTTGCTTACTGGATTTTGCTCACAATTAGCTTATGCTATGTGGCTTAACTTACTATAAAAGTAGTGTGTTGCTGCTTTACTAAGCCTTTCTCGCTCCCTTTTCCTATTCTTGACCTTGTCAAAGACTCTTAAAGTAATTGTGTGCCCGTTTCTCATTTAAAAACTAAACGAAAAACCCCATACCTGACATTCTGAAAATAATATTGGAATATTAGGCCTGGGAGTCCCTGGAGTACAACCGTTTATTTCTGTGGTATGTGCACTTTTTCTCAGGTTTGTTTTTGTCCAAAGGTTTGGGGAGTGTCTATGCACTTTCCACTTCCCGAGTCATTAATGATTTGTGGATGATTGGGTCCAAGTTTAACTATTTGCCTGTAATCTCTGGGGATTAGGATTCCTAGATGTTTTAATACCAGGGACTGCCGTTAGAAACTGCAGTGAATAAGCAAGTCCTGATTTATGTGCATTTAATTAATCCTAATGCCTGGGACTTGTTCCAGTAAATTCACACATCTGGGCAAGTGCCCAGGGTTTTCAGTGAATTCTTACAGTTTGGGTATTGACCTTTGAGGGCTGGAGACTAGAATCAGGGTATCACCCACATAAAACGTAGTTCTTCTGTGGGACCTATTTTAGTATTTGTTAACATCTCTGAGACCATGGCTCTGATTATGTTGAAGCGGGGCAGGGCGAGCAGGCATTCTTGCTCTGATCTTGGTTGAGAAGTATGATTTTTCTTAATGCAGTTTGAAAAACAGACCCCTCCACAGAAGTTTAATCCAATTGAGAGACGGTCAGTGTATCTCATTCTCCTAAGGACTCTGATGGGATAATCCCAGGTAACCCCATCATAAGCTCTTTTCAGCATCTGGCGATACCACTGCTGAGTGCTGTGATACTGCAGGTGACTTGATTAGTTGCTTGAGATTGCCTTGTCCAGGCCTGCATGTGATAAATCTAACCCAAAATATTTTAATAATTTTGAGTGCAAACTTATTCAACCTAAAAAGGGAGCGGTGGGGGGAAAGCTTTGGCATGGAATCTCTCGGCCATGGGACTTCGGCTGCACACTGGAGGAGTGAAGTATTACTGCAGTAGAGGAAGACCGTGTTAGGAAACAGTTAAACTGGACACACCAGTCCATGGGACTGTGATCCTCGTGACAATTAAAGTTGCAATTTATTTGAAACATGCTCAACTGATGGCACCTATTCCTGGCTAGGTTATAGTGGACATAGCTGGTTTTTTTTTCACGGCTGTAGGACATAGGCATCCTTTCCCTGAGCACCTCGCGGGGGTGGTAAGAACATTTGCTTTGCTTTCAGCACTGCCTAGGTTTTCCTGTGTTGCTTCTGTAGTTGGATCCTTTTTCCTCTGGACTGAGATGTTTCTGAAATGCAGGGAGGACTCTCCCTCCTTCCACACCAGTTGTGTCAATTGGAATGTTAATGTCATTTGGGGCTCTGTCTTTATGGAGTATCTGGGCAGAGTGTTACATCCCTCTTCGAGGTTTTTCTTTCCTATCTGTGTGGTGGGAATTTGATTTCTTCCTTCAGTTCTGATCATTTTTCTGTAAGAGGTTATAGACAGTCCTCTCTCGTATATCATTTCCGTGTGGGAGCTGTTTAATCATTATACCAGGATTTTTAGTTTCAGGTTGGGTACTTTGGCAGGGTCTAGATCTCAACTTGTGTGCTCTTTGGTCAGGATTTCTGGGTGTTGTGTGTGGTGTGTTGTTTAGGGTTTTTTTTTTTGTTTGTTTGTTAGGTTTTGATGTGTTGGGGTTTTTTGTGTGTTTGTTTGGGTTTTTTTCTTCCCCTTTTGTAATATCATTGTTGGAACTGGAATCCTTGAAGGTCTCTGGTTTGCTGTGAATGAAGTCCACAAAGTCAGTGCTTGGGAGGAATGAGGCATCAATTCTCCCTACCTTTCCCTGTCCTTTGGGAGAGGACGTCTCGGTGAACATCTGCACTGGCTGGGGATTGCATTGTCTACTCTACAGTAATCTTTACATGTTTATTTGTACCTGCAACTGCTCCGATGGTGTGAATATGAAAATGATATTTTTGCCTACCTATAAAAGGAAGGATATACAGCATTGGTAAGGAGGGGGAAGAGCTCAGGGGCAGGAATGGTGATACTTGGTCAAACAAAGTTTTGTCTTTCGGGGGAAAAAAGGAATAACAAATGCATTAGAACTTTTTTTAGTGGCATATCCCAGTGCAACAGTATGCACAAAGACAACAACAATGTAATTGGTAGCTCAGGAGCTTTATTGTAGGGCGTATAAGTGGTTTGATTAAAGGCTGATATGCTCAAGATCCTCACTGAGCTGTTGTGGGTGCTTCAGGAAGAGCGTGAGAACAGGGCAAGTTTGTATTTATGCTTTCATGGTTTCCAGTGATTTATTGCTTGTGAGCCTTGGACTTGTCTGAGTGAAAGTGTCTTTGTAGTTAATGATCATCTGAGGATTTTTATTCCCATCGCTTTCTGAACCAGTGGGGACTGGTAGTATTCACCGTACCCAGTGGCACTGAGTTCCACAATGGACTTCGCATGAAGAAATCTGCTTTCGTTTGGTTTGAACCTGCTACGAGCTGGGTTCCTCCAATGCCCCTCTGCTGCTGTAACAGAAGATGTAATTGTTTCCTGCTTGCCTTCCCCTGCCAGCTAGAATCTTGCAGAACTCTGCATTGTCTCCCTCCGTGGCCTCTTTAAAGAGGTTATAAGGCTAAAGGAGCCACACATAGGAGCTGTCTCTTACCTTTGATTATTTCATCCTTTGTTCTGTGTTTTCTAGTTCTATTGTGTCCTGTTGAAAGAAGAAACCAGGTTTATGTAGTGATACAGCTTTTTCTGTTTTCTTCCTTATGTATTCCATAATAATAATAATTGATAGCTTTCTGTTTCCTTTTTATCTTCCTTTTGGACTGCTACAAAGAATTACACTATCTATTAAAGCAATCTATTGTTGCCCCAAAACTTTGTTCCTTACTGGTAGGACTCGTGGCTGTCTATGTAAAGGAAATACTAGGTGTTCCCTGTCATCCTCCCACTCCACGTATGTTTTATTGGTTTTTATTCAATTTCATGTATAACTTACATGCTGTAGTCACTGAAGATGTTGAAAACTTTTTTTTCTTCAGAGGTTAAAGAAACACTCATCAGAGTAACGCTGAAAAGCTGTAGCCCTTCCAGAGATGTCCCAGCTGACGGTGCAGGCCAAAGAAGAGCTGGAAGGGCTTGTTCCTCTGGGAGTCAGAGAGCAAGTACAAGAATCAGTAGAGTAGGGATAGTCTGTCCTTGCTGTAGGCTAAAAATACAGAAACTCCTTTTTATTTTTGTATCTAGTAGAACTAAATAAAAAGGAGTATTGTTTACTGCTTACAAAGACATATTGGCGGAACAGGGGATCTTAAGTAAATCTTCTGATTATTGAGTTGTTAATATTTTGACAAGTATTTGTACCAGCAACTTAGCACGTGGCTTTTTGCATGTTTGCTGTTACTTTTTTTTTTTTTTTAAAGTTATTTCTCTGTCAGCCATAGATTTACTTTTGGTTCCTGATAGTTTCACAAAAAAAAAAAAAAAAAGCAAAATAACTCTCATGATACAATCAACCTAATTCTTTCATATAGATTATATATCCTGAGGATGAGAAATAAAGCAAGCAACTAGATGCTTCAAGTGCATTTTGGAAAGAGCTAGCGGTGCTGTCCTAAAGCTGTGCCAAAGTCAGTGAAAATACCTAATTTCTTCTCTGTTAGCTGAGCAAGATGTATAGGTACAGCACCGTAAGATGGAGGCTGCTGTCACCGTGCCTGGATACAGACTCGACAGACAAGGAAGGGTTCAGGGATTAACGGGAACTGTGATGTAGCGGCTGAGAGAAGAGCATTCAGAACAGGGAACATCCCCTTGTGTATTACAGCTATTGGAAGTACTTTTATTGTCAGCTTTCAGTGTATGATTTGCAAATTGCATACAGACCCAGGTGATATCTAGTGTTTTCTATGATTCATGACCAAATTAAAAAACAAAAAAAGCCCCCAAACCCTGTCCAATTGTATGTTCTACTTTGTTTAAAAGAAAAACTAAAAATTGCACCTTGGGTTTGGTTAAAAGTGGAATTCAATCACTAGAGCTACTTCAAAGAGTTACACAGAGGACAGCCAGACAGTGTACTCCTATCCTGTATTACCAATTTAACTGTCTCCATTCTAGGCAGGATTTTGATTAAAAGCATTTGAATTGTGATTCTTAAGATATTAAACTTTTTGAAGAAGGGGTATATCACTTGGGATCAAAGAGGTAAGAGGAAGATCAGAGCTCTTCTAAACCAGTCCCAGAGGAATAGGGTAGCTGAAGAAGCTATTCATTCTTCTTGCGTATCCCAGAACTAAAACACAAATCATGCCAAAGAGCCCATCTTGGTGGTATAGGGAAAAACTGAGCCCTTGAGCAAGGTAGGCATGAATTAGTTAAATTGGTGCTGCTAAAAATGTTTTTTCCCCCTCCAGAGATGGCGTAGCTCATGATAATGCGTACAAATGGTCCTGTAAATTCAGTGAACTTGAGTTTCAGGCACTCTGGATTTAAAGACGTAATGACTAGCCTTCAGTAGCCACATCTAATGGGTTGGTGTATCAGTGTCAAAATTAGAAAGTACCTATTAAAAATGATGTGGAATCAAATTGATCTGTATTAACCATGTCTTAGGTGTTTCCACTGCATGATGAAAATGATACTTTGGCTGTAAGTGGAAACTTGCAGACTATTTTGTTAGACACATGTATCAATTTAGGAAAACAAATCTAAATCCTGAAACAGAAGGAGAGAAAGAGCGCTTGCTTGATTCAGCTATTTTGCCCAAGAAGGCCTTGGGGAATAACTACCAAATTGGGAAGGGAAATAGAGAGAACTAGTGGACTCCTGTCGTGTAGTACCAGTGATGCTGATCTCTTGTAGGAGATGCAGGGGTCTGCTTGCCACACAGGGCACCTCAAACCTAAACACTGGTTATCTAGTTGGAAGTACTGGAAGCTGCCTGTGAGTGATGATGGTTGAGTGTTTGTGTTTGGCTTAAGAAGACTGACGTGGAGAACTATACCGACTTTGGCATGAACTTCTCAGAATTAATTGTGTTTTGCAGTGCTAATAGAGTAGTGTGCCTGGTATTTCTTTTCTTTAAGCAGGTTCTTGAACGGCAAGCCCTTTGTCCTCTGTAGGACACCCTTCAGTTTGGGTGAGTGAGGTTGGAATGCCCCCCCCAGGCATCATCCTCTGGCAACTGCTTCGCAAATTCCACTTGTGCAGTTTATTTGGCGTGAGCTGAAAAACTAGGCTTATTTGTAAAGAAATGTGTGGAGTACCAGGAATCATTCACACAGGTATTTAGTTTCTACATTTTCTATTCACTGTTCTGTAGCCAGTAGCCTCAAATAAAAAGGGGCAGGACTCGGCAAGGGGAGAAAAATCTCTCTGCCGCATGTTACACCGGGGTTTGGGTTGCTAGAAAAATGCCTCTGTTTTAAGTTGATGGATTTTGGAAGAACAGCTCACCTATGCTTGTTGGGCTGCCTTTTTTTTTTTTTTTTTTTTTCAAACTACTCTTCTTTTTTCCCTCTCTGATGTCAAAATGGAAGAGCAAGTCACAAGCTCAGGGCCCTTTTGCCATAGCGCTTGGCTCCGAGTGTAAATGGCATACTCCGGGCTATCTGTGTTGGGGGTCTGCCTGAGAGAACTGGCTGCATTCAAAATTCTCATTGGGGAAGTGATGGATGGCTTTGCTGCAAGCTGCCCTTTCCCCTTCGGAGTGAGCCTGGGAAGGAGAGGGCTTCTGAGGAGTTGTCGGCACTTGATAGCTGTACAGAAACCTCTGTGTGCTGGATCGCTGGAGCAATGCTGAGAGGAGAAAATGAGAATAATCTAGAGCCCTGCCTGTTCAGACAGTACCTGTTAAACTTGCTGAAATGCAGGTAGTACCAAACACGTCTGATGAATAGAGTCTTGTTCGTGGTATCAGATGGGAGTTGAATATTGCATAAATATCAGATTTATTAAGAGCTCTTTTCTTGTTCAGTGAATATTAAAGAATGATTCCTCTTCTGTTGAATAAAGGATAATCTGTTGATAACAGTCTTTTTGAATTCAAAGGTATCGGGACTGCGTTTTGAAAGGTGGTGTTTCCTAAGAAACAGATCAGTTGAGAGAAGAATATTTTTTTCTGATTTCTCTTCTGTGAAGAAATGCAGAGATATTAGTTGAGCATTTCTTAAGACGATATTTCTTGAGAGAGTCATAGTTCATTTCTCTGTCCAGTTAAAAGTACCTAGTGGAGATTTATATAGGTCTTTAAAAAAAAAAAAAAAGTACTTTTAAAAGAGTCCAAATCAGAAGTTTGTTTTTGATAGTCGTGACATACTGGCTAACTGGTGTGTTCTGGTCCAGTGCTTTAACACATGCATCACTGAGCTATCCAAGTAAGTGATCATACTTTCAACACTAGCTCTGTTTTTTTGTATTTGTACAACGCTTTATTTCTCAACTTTGCAGTTACCCTGCTAGATTATTTAAGCATTATTTCTACTTGTCATTCCTTTCCCTTGTCTGAGAAGAACAATATACTTTGCAAGCAACCCCATTTAAATTGAAATGAAGTCTGTCTGCTGTTTCCAGCACTAATCTATATCTAGGAGCCTTTACATATTGACATGTGTCTGAGATGAGAAATTATGATATGGTGTTATTAAGTTTACATCACTCCAGCTAGATCTCTGCACTTAAAGCAGAGATCTTTCTTCTTTGCCAGGTATGAAGAATAAAATAAATCCTCTGGTATATAGTAACTCTTAGGCAAAAAAAATGTTTTTCCGGAGAATTTAGAAATGCATTGATTTACTTGAGCTAAGAAGAATGTAATTGTAAATAGGGGTCATTTAAGCTATTTAGAAGATGAGTCAGACTTCTGGTTCCAAGTGTTGTCTAACAAAATTACCTAGCTCAAACTGAGAAACTTCTTCTAAATTTAGCCGTCTTTAATTGTACATTCTTCTTGCATGATGGGAAAAATTCCTCAGTAGAAGGTGAAGAAATGTTTTAGTTCAGAGTTTGAAGGAGGAGTTAGTTCTTTTCTGTGGTTTCCACATGCCACAGTAATCCTGCTGTCACCTACTGCTCTGCCATAAAAGGAGGAGGCTTATTTTTTTTAAAATCACCGTGTGGTGATTTCGGTATCGGTACAACTGGAAGATCTCCTAACTGCTTTTTAATCAGGTTAGGTGTTTAATTCGGCACTGAGGGAGCTGGCTGGTGGTGGAGAGGAGGCCCCATGCGGTGCAGGTGGGGCCTGTCCTGGGGACCATGGGCGCCTTTTGGGTTGGTGCTACCCCCGAGGCTGGCCCGTGCCAAGGCTCTACTCCTCTGCTCCGTGGTCCGCATCTCGGATGCTCTCTAGTCTGTCCCTGAAGGCTTTAGCGCTGCTCTGCTCGCCTTTTGGGTACCACGGACCGTGCTCTACCGCGGGGTGCGGTACGAGGTCCGCGAGAGGCTGCGTTGGGGGACTTTAAAGATGGGCAACTGCCTCTGCCTGTACCGGCCGGAGAAGAACGGACCCCCGTTCCACATCACCCGTTTCCTCACCAAAACATGAGCTGTGGGACCTGGAAAACAAATGCCCTTCTCATTCTTTCGATTTGGTGATTTTTATTTGTGCGGACCTTGAAATGAAAATCCTGCAGAGCAGCACGTGAAGCCTTTCCTTCTTCCCTTCCAGGCTGTTGTCCATGGGCCTTTGCGTGTTTGGGTTTTTTGGTTTTTGTTGTTTGTTTTCTTTTTTTTTTTTTTTTTGTGATGGAATAACCGAAAGCCTGGTCTTACCATGTCTACAGACAAATAAGGATACATACACAATATACAATGTCTGTAGTGAAAATGGTCCCAGTGGAGAATTTCAGTGTTAGGAGTGAAGTCAAGATATTACGTGTGTGTGTGTGTGTGCTGTCACGGAGATACGGGTGGGATGGCATTATCTACTCTGGGTTCACCTTCTGTAGTATGTAAATGCAGCCACTCTGCAGTTTTGTTACTTGCATTAGTTTTGTGTTTGGCTAGTTTTTGTTTGCCAGTATAAAAACAGTGAAACGACAGTTTTGTTTCAATTGTTGTCACTTTAGGAAAATATTTCTGCATAAAAAAAATGGGCTAAATTAGTGTAGGAGTAGGAAGAAATGTCAAGTAGAGAAGCAGGATGAGGGATTGTTGGTAACTCGGTTCCGAGGTTTGGGTGATTTTTGTACAAAATGGTTGGGGAGGCTCCACTTCTTACTATTTCCTTTCAATATCCAAATGCACTAATAAAATCACAACAGCTGATTGTATGAACAGGGAGAGAAAAGCTGTAAAATATATACTTACACTTTTATTTGGAGATAAAAATAAAATCTAGTCCTTACAAAGGCCCCTTTCTGAAAGACTGAGTTGATGAAAATATTTTTATTTTGAGAAAACATGTAATAGTTCAATATTTTCTTGAAATAACATTGAGTTTAAAACTGACTGGAGAGTGAGGCATGAGCTTATTTAGGCTTGAGGAAATTACAGTAAGAAAAAAAACAAACCGAATTGTAAATTTACTGTTGAACTTATAGAGAAATATCAACTCGCTGAGTGGTTGAAGGCTGCTGGATTTATGCCTGAGGTGGAAGCATTTGACAAAGGCAGTCTGCTCATACAGAGGGAATATTTTCTTTCCATTTGCTTCAGTATAGTAGCTATTCCATTCAAAATTAAGAGCAAATTGGAAGAGAAGACAGGAGAGCCTGTTTTTCATCTTCTGGCATAAGACAGCAGTGGGAGTAGTAGGTAAAGATCTTCTAAACACTGCGGGGCATGGTCACCAACAGAGTCAGTTACATTCACTAAATGTAAATAGAATTTCTGGTGAAGTGCTGGAGTTATTGTGGGGATAATAATTAATTTCAAATGAAAATGTCTTGAAGGTCACTAATATGAGAATTATTTTTTTTTCCCAAGGAAAATAACTAAGCATAAATATAAAGCAAGCTTTTTTTTTTTTTTATGGTTGATACAAATTGTGATTAAAACCTGTTGTTTTTTTAAGTCTCTTGGTTTAAATAATCTTAATGTGATTAAGGTAAGAGTCTATGAAAGGTGTTTCCTTTATTTTTATAAGTATGGAAAAAAAGACATAAGGCTATAGGTAAGCACTATTTCTTTCATTGTCTTTAGCTGCCTTTTATCCTCTCCCCCTTGAAGTTAGAGACCCATTTCAATAGGTTCAGAGATTACAAAATGTGTATCTTAAAGTCTGTATTTGGTAATTGCTTGTGGAAGCTTGTGAACTTAGTGGCATTAATAAAAGGGTAGGAGTTGAGGATCTGTACAAATATTTGAAGGATATGAACAAAACTTCTTTCTCCTTGCTTAGAAAGAAATTTTTCTTTGGGCAACACAGTGATGAGTCTGGCGTTCAGGTTTTCATCTGAAGAACGAACGCTTTCTCTGTGTGGGTTTTTTTCCCTTCACTTCCACTTTGCCAATAAAGAACTTTCTTTTTGTTTAGCCGCATTTTATCCATGACTTTCAATTAACAGGGTGTTTTCTTTTGAATGGCTGTTTTAATTTTCTGTGGTTCAAGAACAGAAACAGTAAATAGAAGACAACAGATTATAAGAAAACTTCTCTTTAAAAACAGAGCATTAAAAACTGGATTCTTCCAACAAAACCCCTAGATGGTCTCTTTTTCTGTCTTCTACCTCGCTCTCTTTTCCTTCCCTTCACAACCTAAAAGGTCAAACAAAATCAACCCCCCTCCCTCCAAATGAGAAGAGAAAACCTATATGCCTTAATTTCTCAATCTATTGCCATGCTGCTTGCTGGTAGACCCATCCATGCAGTGGGGATAAGTATCAAGACCCTAATTTTAGCAAAGTATTTAAATGTATGGTTACATTAATTCCTACTAAGGCCAATACCGAGGTCTAGATCGTGTTCTGAATAAAAAGCACTTTCCTGAATTGGAGTATGGGATGCAAAGTATTTGGCGTTAGTCGTAGCTGGTAGATGAATGTGTACTCTGTCCGGAGATTGTATTTCTGATACTCTACTGATTGCAAATGTGATTCTAACAGTTTGATGTATATTTAGGTATTCTGCACACCCCAAAGGAGGGAGCAAGGTAGTCATTCAAAAGAAAAAGTACTGAAAATAATTTTGTTTTGAACAGAGACAGCAGTAAGTTTGAAGGCTGGTAAACCTAATGTTGTTAGTAATTAAGCATGTTCTTGTGTGAATTTAGATACTGCTAAAAAGTTTCAATGCTGTCGAAATGATAAAAATATTTGTTGCTGGCAAGCTAAACTGAAAACATCAAGTTGCTTTGTAGGTGTCAAATTGTTTCTTGGTAGATTTCTCGTATCACAAAGAAGTGAGAACCAGAGTAGGTTTAATGAAACACATGATAATCCACCAAGCAATCCTGTTTCTTGCGCCTCTATTATATGGGTATGGCCTGCGATGAATATGGATTTAAAATGCAGTGTGGTGTCATACCCAGGGTCTGTGCTTTCTGTGTGGAAGGGTTTCCCCTCTGTATGAGCAAGGAAGATGACTGTATTTCATAGTTACTAGTTGTTGCTTTGGGCTCTTGGCAAAGTATCAGGATAGCTTCTGGTCGGGTGACGTTTGGATGTGTCTGTTTTGCAAGAAAATATTTTGGCACGTATTATGTGTGGTTCGGTCCAGCGGAAGAGTATGTGGGATGTGTAGTCTTCAAATGGAAATGTTGTAGGAGTATTTATTTTAATCAATTTTTAAACATGCATCATGGCACGGCTAAAAATACCTGCGTACTTCAGCAGAGTGAAGAAAAGTGCTGTAAATACAAACGTAGGTGGTGTGAATGGCTGAGAACTGGGTAACGTTTGCTGTAG